>NC_052032.1:316617-1516617 GCF_015832195.1 Motacilla alba alba | reverse complement strand
GATCCCTGGCAGTGCCCAAGGCCAGGCTGGACAGGGCTGGGAGCAGCCTGGGACAGTGGGAGGTGTCCCTGACATGGCAGGGGGAGGAATGGGATAAGCTTTAAGGTTCTTTCCAACTCAGACCAGTCTGGGATTCTGGGATATTTAAACAATCATTAACACCCTACAGGAGTTAGATACTCATTGATTTATTGCTACCCTCATTGACTGCAAATATTTTTCAAAGAGGAAAGGTCTGGCCAGAAAGAGAAGCTGCTGCTGCTCCGTCAGCAATGCAGTCAGTACTGCAGGAGTTCTGAAACATCCACAACATCCCAGGGAGATTTACAGGCAGAAGGCCCTGGGCCAGGCTCAGCCAGTGAAGTGTTGCAAACTTTACACCTCTCAACTTTACACTGGGTTTCACCAGGTGCCCTCACCTTCCTCATGATCTTCCTCCCGTAGAACATCACTTTGTCCCTCTTGCGAAACCTGTACTGAGGCACGTGGGGCTGAAGTTGTTCTGAAACAGAAGCATCACATCAGAAACCACCTGCAGCAGCTGGGAGCACACCTGAGCACAGCTTGGGGACTTTGCAGCCTCCAGAACAGCTCCTGTGGGCAGGGGGTGGAATTTAAACCACCCTGGGATCCCTCATTCCCCAGCTCTGGCCAAGCCAGACCCAGGCAGGGCTGCCTTGAGGCTCCACCTCAGCCCCAGAGGAGAGAAAGGGCTCTCTAAACAGACTGAAGGGTTGGTCATTTTCATCTCCTCTAGGAAACCTCTCATTCAATCATTTCTCCTTCCTGGGACAGTGAAATCACAGTAGGGTTGAATTCATCTGCAGAATTCACAACTGGCCCTGGGGCTGACGCTGCTCACACAGCAAAGAAATAAAACCTCCAGGTCCTGCCTGTGACAGTTCTGGGCTCACACCTGGGGAAGGGAACCAGCACAAGTTCTCCATCCCTTCAAGCTGTTGTCCTGCAAGAACCACACCTCTGCAGCAAACAACTGCCACAGAAAATTACAAAAAGAATCAAAACCGATGGAAAAACTGATTTTAAAACTTACATGGTTATCAAGTACTTACTTGACTGTCTCACTCTTCTGTACACGACAAACACAACAACTGCTATAAGCAACAGTGCAACTGCAGCTCCAATTGCAATTCCAGTCAGCTGGGAGGGGAATTTAGGGAGAAAGAAGTCAATAATTTTCAACTTCAGAAGTTACTCCATACTTTTTGAAGGGCTGAAGAACACTCAGCTCAGTGAGATGTCTAAAAGCCAAGCATGTTCATATTTAATTATTAATTCAAATACCACATTGGCAAGAAGTTTAAACTGCACCAGTGACCAGTCCTATGATCACATGGAAAACATTCCATGTTTTTCTTCCCAAGGATCTGTGAGCTGATCAACTCAATGTACAGGGGGTGTATGAGGGCATGGAGGGACAGGACAAGGGGGAATGGTCTTAAGATGAAGGAGGGCAGGGTTAGATGGGATATTGGGGAGGAATTTTTCCCTGGCAGGGTGGGCAGACCCTGGCACAGGTGCCCAGAGCAGCTGGGGCTGCCCCTGGATCCCTGGCAGTGTCCAGGGCCAGGCAGAACAGGGCTTGGAGCCACCTGGAATAGTGGGTGTCCCTGCCATGGCAGGGGATGGAGCTGGATGGGCTTTAGAGTCCCTTTCAGCCCAAACCAGCCCGTGATTCTAAATAACAGAAATTAATTCCTGCCTCATGCACAGTGACAGCAAAGAAACAAACACTCAGAGCTCGGCAGTGGCTTAGCAGAGCTCCTGGAGCTCAGGAGAAGCTGCTCTGGATGCACCCCCAGCCCTCAGCCAGCTGAATGCAGCTCTACTTTACCATGGTGGTCTGGATCCTGTCCTCCACAAACTGCAGGATGGGGGTCCCACCTCCTGGAAACACAGCCTAGCACCAAAAGGAAGGTGAAATTAGTTTCCCACAGCTGGAAAAAAGTTCCCATGAAAGCATCTCAACCAACTTGATTGTGTTTTTCTTTGACTTATAACCCACTTTGCAAACAGAAACATTCAGTGGAAAGGGATCAGTATGGGAGTTTTGTGTTGCTCTCAGTTCAGTGCATTCCTAAACAGGCCTAAACCAGGGTCAAACAGTGAGATGAACACTTTTTAAAATCATCCTATGTTATTCAGAGCAGGAAGGATGAGACTGAAAAAACAAGTCCCAAACCAGCATATTAAAGTCATCATAGAAAGCAGATGATGCACATGGGCACATCATGCCTGAGCTCAGGTGTGCTGTCCTGGGACCTGTGTCCACCAGTGTCACTCAGGAACAAAACCTGGCACCTAAAACTGTCTCACAAATGTCAACCCAAAAGTTCAGAGAAAGGGGGAAAAAGGCAAAAAAATTCTTAGCAACAAGTGAAAACAACGTGAGTACAAGGACAATTACATCCCCTTCTAACTCTTGAACCTTAAAAGCTCCTGAATTAAGCACTACACACAGCTCAGGTACCATTCCTCCCCTGGTTCCAGATCTGGATGACAGCTGAACTCAGCTTTGCCACCAAGAGAAAAATGAAGTGCATACCAAGTCACCTAACTGGTCTCTCTAATGGAATTAATTCCAGTTTTACAGCACAAAAGAAACTCCTGTCAGACCAGTCACCTCACACAGATCCCTGTGCTCACTTCCCCTTCTCAGGTCACTTTAGCACTTTAATGTTTATCTTCCCAACATGAGTCAAACTAACTCTGTCACTATTGTTATCAGACTATTACTCATGGGATTGCAGTGAAAAGTCACAAGATTTTGAAAAGAATAAAAAGCTGAAGATGTGTCAGCAACAGGTAGAACACCTGGTGACACAGAGTTCCTGGTGGAAGTCTGTCCTGGTCACTTAATGTATTTATTTCCCTTTGACAGTGTCAGGGACACTGGGACACGGACAGTTCTGCTGCTCCCCAGGCCTGCATGATCTCAAATAACACCAAAAATAGTAATTGCTAGCTGACACTCACATTGCTGCTGCAAGGGGAGAAACAAATCCACAGGGAAAAGAATAAAACACAAACATGCCCAGGCTGGGGCCTCAGTGCAGAAAAGCAACAAGGGAAAGATGAAATTCAGAGCTCCAAGAACCCCTGAGAGGTTCTTGCAAAGTTTTCATAGGTGACAGCGTGACATTCCCCTGCTCAGACTCAGGGGGGATCTTCTCCAGCTTGAACAATCCTTGTGGACAAGCGGAGGAAGCAAAGCAGCCAGGCTGAGCTGTGCAGACACTGAGACGTGTCAGTGACTGCTGTGACAGCTCCTGGGGCAGGAATGAGGTCACAGCCAAGTCACCAGGGCAGCTCCTCTGCGAGGAGAGCTGTGCTCAGCACCCCAGCCCAAGGACCTCACGTCACCCAGCCCCAAGGAACCCTCAGACCCACAACACCTGTGGGACCACCCTGCAGGGCCCTCCTGCATCTGAACATGGAGCAGTCACCTGCCCAGAGCATGGACTGGCACTAAGAGCATTCCTCTGCTTCCTGATGTCCAAGTTTCCTTAAGAACTCGAGGCTGAGCAGCAAGCAGCACAAACATGCAGCCTCACAAGTGCAGCTCACACCCATCCAGGGTCCAGGCTCCCAGCACTGCTGAGAGTCCAACCACTCCTCACTGCAGTCCAAGGCAAACACTGACACATTCCCCAGCCAGACAAGGGTGGGAATGGCTTATCAGCCCTGAAAACAAGGACTTAAAATTGGGATTAGCCCAAACAGAAGGCTTCCTCATAGCACAGAGGCACCCGTGCCTTGTTTTGACTACAGAACCTGGACTTTCACAAAACACTGTTAACTGTGTACAAGAGATTGCCTGTGGTTTTTAGTTTGAGAACTATTTCCTCTCATGAGGTTTGTTTTTTAGGACTAGGGAAAGCATCATGTGCCTTTTTAGTCTGTGAGCTTCACATTTGTGATTAAAAACAAATGCAAGAAGTGCAGTCTGCCAGAATTCTGCAACTCCTCCTTTTTCAGGATAAAAATGAAAGTATTTAAATCATAGCTGTATTAAAACAGTTTAGAATACAAAGCAGAGCACGAATGGTTTGAAAGAAATAAAACACACACACACACAATAAAATGGGACCAATCCTCAAAAGTTTGAAAGAATAAAACTCTCAGCAGGAAAGGCTCTTTCAAAGTAAAAGCATCTAAAGGCATTGCCCCAATGCTATCAAATTAGGTACAGCTGCTTTCAGCTTCTGGAAACACTCACAGGGAAATAAATAAGTCCAAAAATAAGAGCAAAACATATTGTACCTCAAGGCTGGTGCTGTTGTCCCCTTCATCCATGTCTGGAGGAGCAACAGGAGCAAAGATAAAAGCAAAGACTGAGTTAAGAGATGACCGCAGCTTCTGATGCAAACTCTTGAACAACACAAGGGGAACAATAATTTTTTAACTTTATCCTCCCTTTGTGCTGAGCAATAAAAGCCAGCAGTGAAGTGCTGGGGGACGGGACTCTCCCGAAGAACCTTCTCCACAGCCACGGGAATTCAGACAGAAGCTCCCCGGGAGCCTCTCCGCACGGAGCGAGGCTGGGGAGAGCTCTGTGCCCGGCGGCACAGCGGGACCCACCCCTGCTCCCCACGGAAAGCAAACACCGGAACGGCCCCGTGGGACGGGGACAGCCCGGGGACAGCTCCGACCCTGCCCGGGCACCGACCGCGGGTCACCCTCAGGGGCACCCCCGGCCGGAGCAGGGTCACCCCCGGCCGGACTGGGGCCACTCTCCCGGCCCCGTTTCGCCAGGCCAGAGCTGGGGACACGGGCTCCAAACAAGACAACAACAACTCCCGCCGGGCCTGGGCACCGGCACCGGCCGGGGGCACCGCGCGGCTGCACCAGCCCGCCGGGCCCGCCGCCGCGCTCCAGCGACCCCCGGCACCCTCTCACCCGCTCCTTCCCCCGCCATCGTGCCGGTGCCGGTGCCGGTGCCGCTGCCGGTGCCAGTGCCAATGCCAATGCCAATGCCAATGCCGGTGCCGCAGCCGCTCTCTGTCCCCGGCGCTCGCGCTCCCCGGGCCGGGGGCGAAGGGCGCTGAGCGCAGACCCCGCCCGCTGCCACCAGGGGGCGCGGCCGCGCCAGGCCCCGCCCACCCCGCGGGCCGCTCGCTGCTGATTGGCGGGGAAAACCCCCCTGCGGCCGTCCGGCGCGCTTGCAGTGTCGGCACTGCGGATTGGCTGGCGCGGCCCGGCCAATGGGAGAGGGCGGTGTTGGGGTGTGCGAGGCGGGAGCGCCGCGGGGCCGCTCCGGGTCGTGAGGGGGATCCGGCCCCGGCGCGGTGCGGGGAAGTCTCGGCGCTCGCAGGGAGCGGCTCCGCCTCCGCTGGGCCCCCCGGTGCTCTCCGGGACTTCGCTAATTCCTCGGTGCCCGCGGGGACCCGTCCGGTCTCTCTGAGCTCCCGGCTGCCCTCAGGCACCGGCCCGGCTCGCTGAGCCCCCGGTGCCCGCCGGGCCCGGCCCCGGCCCCGCTGAGCCCTCGGTGCCCGGCATGGGGCTGCTGACCCAGCTAGTCCGCGGGCTGGTGCGCGGCGCCGACCGCGTGTCGCCGTTCACCAGCAAGCGCGGCCCGCGGAGCCACAACAAGGGCCGCGGTGCCAAGAAGCTGGGCGTGCTCACCCGCAACAAGAAGTTCCTCCTCGTCAAGGAGATGGTGCCCGAGTTCGTCGTGCCCGACCTGACGGGCTTCAAGCTGCGGCCCTACGTGTCGTACCGCGCCCCCGAGGGCTCCGAGCCGCCCCTGACGGCCAAGCAGCTCTTCGACCAGCTGGTGGCTCCGCGCATCGAGAAGGACGTGAAGGACGGCACATTCGACCCCAGCAAGCTGGAGAAGTACGGCTTCGAGCCCACGCAGGAGGGCAAGCTCTTCCAGCTCTTCCCCAAGAACTACGTGCGGTAGGGAGCGGGCGGTGATAGCGCCGGCCAGCACGGGACAGGCTCTGTCACTGAGCATTGAAGCAACTCCTTCTGCCTCGTTCTTCTGTAATACCTGATTTGAATCCTGGTGAAATCTGCGGTTTGATTTCCCATCCGTGACTGGTGGTTCCTCTGGGAGACAGTTGTGCCTCGTGAGCAGAGCCCTCGCTGGGGTTCTGAGGACGAGGGGTCCATGACGTTTCTAAATGCAAAGTACTGCAAAGTTTAAGAATTAAACTTTCAAAATTAAGTTAAGACTGAAAGCGTTCACTTTGAGAGAAAGGAAGCGAGATGAGTGGATGGTCTGTGAGCACTTAGCCTGCAATAGGGGCTGCCAGCTGAGTCCTCACGGTGGGGGGGGGGGGGGTTCAAAGCCCCACATTTTCGGGGCAGGGCTGGGATGGAGTGGGGGTGCTGCAGCCCCAGTCACAGAAGGATGAGCTGTGCTCAGGGATCGGCCGCAGTGGGGATGGGGCAGGCACAGCTTTTCTACCTGAACGCGGCACTTTTCACCTCCTGTGAAGCTGATCAGAACAAGTCACACACAAGTGGCCGTTTCCTGCCTCGCAGACGAGGCCCTTCAGCCCTTCCCTCGTGAGCCTTGCTGCCCCGCCAGGGCACTTCGCAGGTGGCTGGACGGGGATGCGGGGCTGGAGAGCAGGAGATCCTGTGGTGCCCTTTGATGCCAATTCCAGCTCGCTCTTGAGCACGCCTCTTGCCTCACGCGCCACGTGAAGGCAGGTGACAAGTGGCTTCCCTCGTTTCTGAGCGAGGCCTGGCCTCAAGCCTAAACCGGGCTGGTCCCAGTGGGTGTCACCGCTCCCGCTGCGCTGCCCTCGGGCTGTTCCCTCTCCTCTCACAGGCAATAAAAGGCATTACAACCTTTAAAACAGATACAGGGACACACCCTCGCTTTTCCCAGGAAACTGCATTGTCCACTCCGACTCCCAAAGAATATTCACCCCTTGGAGCCTGAGCCATCCCAGGCCAGGGCGGGAGGTCCTCACAAGGACTGTCAAGTCATTTGATTTTTAAAACTCAAAACAACAAAAAGAAAGATAAATCATTTATATTGGTTTTATTTTAGAAACATCCAAAAATAGCATGTTTTTTCTTTAGCAAAAGCTCTTGTTTTCATTACTAATATGAATCTTCATGTAACAGTGCTCCAGAATGTTTGCTAAAATACACATTCACCGCTGAGAAGGGGGTTTCAAAGCAGCAAAGTTCTCATCTGTGGCACCTCGTTTAGTTGCAGCACTGTTACACAGAGACCTGTTGCTGGTGTTTCTTTCCCTCCAGACAACTCATTCTTTAGGACCCTCAAAGACAAACCATGCAAGCTGAAAGTTACTGATCTAGTTTAAGCTGGTTTTTTTGTTTCTAGAAATAGAGAAAATGTTCCAGAAAGGGTGTTTTGCTGATATTTCACAGTGGAAAAAAAGAGAGCTAATGGAGCAACCATGAGAAATCCCGCAGCCATTCCTGGAGGTAGTTAGGGCAATGCTGTTAAGATTTTGGTTTCTGTACTTATTTTAAATTTAAAAAGATGTAGAGAAACACCACTTATACTTTTTGGAGGTTTTGATCTTAAAGCTGTTCACCTTCTAAAAACTGAGCTTGACTTTGGACCTACAGGTGGCTCTGTGGAGAGCAGAAAGAATGAGCTGAATACGGAGAGGCCATGAGGGGTGGTTGAGTGGCACTAAAACATGGTGGGGTCACTACAGGATTTATCTGAACCAGGGTGTGCTCAGCTGGGAATGATGAAGGAGTCTGCAGTCAGGTGATGATTGATGGAAAATGATGTAGAAACACCAGGATCCTCTCAAGGAGGATCCCACAAGCACTTCCCATCTCACAGACAGTCTGCACTTCCTTCTGAACCAGTACTTCTCTTTGTTAAACATCGCTGTGAACACACTGCACTGCATCTGGCCTGTCTGAGCTCTTCTGCAGGGACACACCCATCACACAGCCAGGCCTCTGCTCAGGGGCTTTTCTGAGACATTCAGGAAACCTTCTAATCACTGACTGGGTCTGCACAGCAGCACAACCTGGTTGTGAGGGAAGGAGGAGAACAGGCCTAACAGATCCATTGTGAAATGCAAACCAGCCTTGAAAGGATTCAGATCTGAGGTACAAAGCAGCAGCCTGTGAGAGGAGGGCTGGTCCACTTGGAACCGGGACATTAAGGGAAAAACTAGATAAACCTGGCTGGCCATGACCACAGGCCTCTAAGCAAAGGCTTCCCTCTGTGCTGAAAACAGAACATCAGGAATCCCATCAGTGTTGGCCTTGAAGGACTCCCAAGCTCAGCAGTAAGATGGGAAAGCCCAGCAGAAGCAGGGCATTAAGTTCAGCTGTCACTCTCAGTTCAGGAGTTTTCCTCCCTCTTCCATTGGGACTGGTCAATGCAAACTTTCAGCTGTACTTTTGGATGGAGATCTAGGACTTGGCACATCTGGAGGGGTCACCAGGCTCATCTCCCACTTCCAGACATGGAGGATGTTGTCATAGAAAGAACAAGTGGCCACAATGCTCATTTCTTTGGGGCTGTCTGGAGACCTGGCTGAGTCACTGCCTCTGTCCAGGCCCATTCCATTGGGTCTCTTGGCTCCTGAGTCAGAGCTGCTGGCTGACCCTGGATCTGCCCCTTGGGCAGCCAAATCTAAACCTCCCTTTAAACCAGAGCCCCTGACCAGTCCAGGATCCCCAGCCAGCTTTGGCCCTGCCCCTACTGCGAGTGCCGTAGCAGGGCTTTCGCTCTCCTCATCCAGGATTACATCAAAAGTAGCTGTAGGAGACTCATAAATTATCTTCAGGTTCTGGACCTGCAAACTCAGCCTCTCATCTCCTTGCCCTGATGCTCCCACGAGCTCCTCTGAAGGCTGGCACGCAGCAGCAAGGTCCTGGCTTGCAGGCAAGGAATCCCTTGGACACAGCCTTGACCAGTCAGCCCCATAGGCCAAGGAATTGTGCAGGACATAGGACGACAGGATGGTACATTCCTCTGTGTTTTCCGCTTAAAAAAAAATAAAAAAAATATTTAGAAATCAAGTTGTGGATTGTGGCAGAGTGCTCAGCAGCCATTCCAGCATTGGCTGTGTCTCATGGGAAGAGTTCTCTGGTTGTTTCTTCACCACTGAGTGAAGCACTCCAGGAGGAATGAGGTACTGACCATTTTTCAGCCATCTCTTAATGGCCTTGATTCCTCCTGGGTCAGTAGCAGAGGAGAAGAGGGTTTAACATGCATGAGATTAAAGAGCATCATTATTCAAAGTGCCTACAAAGGCTCAAGACAGACAAGAGTGATCACACCACAACCTTCACTGAGCCATGAACACACCTGGGGGATTGCCAGGTCGTGGTTATTAACACACTGCAGATGTTCTTCCTGTCAGCTTTCAGCATTTGACTCTCACAGTGAGTTCCTTCCTTCCCCACTCAGGAGAAATACCATCCTCATTTCCTAAGCTGTTGATCTGCGCAAGGTCTGGAGATCCCAGGAACCCAACCATCTTCTGTCAGACTGCATTTGTAATGTGAATGCAAACGGCTTTTCCACCATGGAAGTACCTCGTGATTCACATGAAGGGCTTATTCATGTTATTCTGCATTAACCAGGCTGCAAAGCACTTCCTTCCTGAGGCAATAATTGATTCCCCAGCAGGTCAGTGACTCCTGCTAACAGGAAAGCAACACCTGACAGTGGGAAGCACCTCTCTGAACCATCACAGTGAACACAATCCCGGAATGGCTGTGCCCTCACACCAAACACAAAGGCTTTCCTCCCGTGGAAAAAAAGTTATGAGAGATTTACACACAGACAGTGACAGGGCCTTGGCACAACCAAGCAGGCCAAGAGAGTGCACAGATGCGGAAAAGCTGGAAGTTACTTCAAATTGGAACAGAAGCCTATGGCTATTAACACCATCTCAATCCTTCCAGCAAGAGCTGGAGCTCCCCATGAACCTGGAGGCAGCGAAGGAGCACAGCAGAGCAGCCCTGGAGCACCTCTGTTCCCTGGACACTCACCCAGGCTCCCGCGGCAGTCGAGGATCTTGAAGCCGCTCTGCATGCAGGCTGCCAAGAGCACGAAGTCACACGTGGGGTGCCACTTCAGCCTCCACACCCCGCCTTCCACGTGGGTGTCAGCCAGAGGCTGCCTCATGTTCCTGGTGTCCCACAGCAGCACGTGCTCGTCGTAGCTGGGGACGTGCCACAAACAGGCAGAAAAGCACAGCCAGGTCAGGGCACAGAACAAAGGTAGGAAAGACCACACGCTCTGCACCACATGGAATTTCTGCAGAGGCAGCAACACGTTCAGGTAACAGAGGAGGTTTGGCACAGCAGGGGAGAGCAGCTGGAAGGGACTCACCTGCCTGTGGCCAGGAGATTCTCCCGGTGGGGACTGCACTGAATGCTGCACACACCCATGGAATGTCTGCAGAGGGAAAAGACAGCAAATTGAGAAGGGCTTCTTCCTTGAATTTAAAGGATTTTGAGTCCACATTATTTCATCAAATGTCTTGGGAGAGGTAAGCTCAAAATTTCAGTCCAGTGACCTACCCAAGCACAGTTTCATCTACAGAGTCCAATAGCCTTCCCAGGGACAAAACTTCTATTCACACCATCTCAGCACAAGTATTTTCTAGTAATATTTACCCCATAAACTGCTGCTCAAAAGCCCTAAGAATTCCAGCAGAACACCTCCATTCCCAGGAGACTTTACTCCCAAAATTAGTATTTCCATAGCCATAATCCCCAGTGTAATTTAAGTTTACATACAGAATTCCACTAGAGAGCTGTGTATATTGTTTTAACCATTTTTTTAAATAAGATAGAAAAGAGATCACTTCAAATAACTAAACAGTGGAGAAAAAAAATTCTAAAAAACATTCCATAATAATATCTCCAAATTTAACACACACAAAAATTGCCAAAATAAAAGTGTAAATCAGGATCCTTTTTTAGAAAGAAACTACCACCTTCTTCACATGTGGAAGTCAGCACTTGGTTTATTGTGTTAAAGGACATAGAGAAGAAAGTTTCAGCCTGAAGTTGTTCTGATGAAAAAAACTCACAGGTGCCTCCATTTCCCACGGGAGGCAGAACCAGGATCCCCTATCACTGCACATCTCCGATTTCAGTGCCTTGGGAAGGGGCAGGGCAGCAGCGGGTGTTCCCACCCCACTGCTGGAGGGCTGGGCAGGGACAGGTGTCACTCACCTCCTGCTGGTGAAGACTGGAGCCTCCGGACTGCACCTGGTGTCCCAGCCCTTGAGCAGGCTGTCATCCCCTCCTGCCGGGGGACAAAACACTGTGACCCTCAGCACCAGCCCTAAGCATGGGGAAAAGCAGTGCCAAGAGGCCGCAGCTCCTCCCGAGGGGCAGCTCCCCTCTCTGCTCTGGGACAGGGACAGGAGCCAGGGAACGGCTGGGGCTGGGCCAGGGCAGCTCAGGCTGGAGCTCAGGGCAAGGTTCTTCCCCCAGAGGGTGCTGGCACTGCCCAGGCTCCCCAGGGAATGGGCACGGCCCCGAGGCTGCCAGAGCTCCAGGAGCCTTTGGCCAGCGCTGCCAGGGATGCCCAGGGTGGGGTTGCTGGGGGGTCTGGGCAGGGACGGGGGCTGGACTGATGATCCTGATGGTCCCTTCCTGCTCAGGGCAGTCTGTGACACAGAGCTGATCCAGCCCTGGGATCTGGCAGAATTCAACAGACACACCAAAAATCACATTAGGCTCCCAATACTCATCACCCCAGAAATCATATGTGGTATCAATATGGTGGTACCCTCTTCTCTGGTAAGAAAAAGAGTTTGAGGTCATAAAGACTGGACTCAAACAGCTCTCTGGCTCTTAGCATACTGCAGAATATAATCTTGTTTGCCAATAATCATCCAAAGTACAGTTTTCAGCATACAGCTTCTCCTAATTAACTCCAACCTCTTTCCACCATCAAGAAAAGAAGCCTTTCATCCCTAATCAGAGGACCCAGCTCTTCAGCTCTTTCAAGAGGTGATGCAAGCAGCTCACTCAACCCTGGAAAGTAAAAAACCTAGGGAACACATCCCCAAACAAGGGGCACCCTCCCCACCAGCCCCCAAGGAGATCCCCAGCCCATGCAGACCTGAATACACGATATCAATGTCCCAGTAATTAAAAGCAGCAATCCAGGCCTCAAATTTGTGAGCTTCCCACTGGTTCAGGACATGCACGGAAGGAGCAGATTCATCTATGGAGAAAAGATTCAGCTTCCCCTCTGAATCACTGCTGATCACTCTTAAAGGACATCCACTACAGCAGGGTACACAAAAAACATTGGGAATTACTGCAACGATCAAATATTTCAATTCAACTAAACACTGGCAGACTGGCAGCATGGTGGCAGGAATGACACACTCATACAATTCTTTCCAGCTTCATCTTAAAATCACCTACCCCAGTGACTGCCACTCCCTGCTCTCACAGGGAGCAACCACTCACTCCCAGGTCAGGGAAGGAACCACTAGTGGCTCTCGTCTTTCTCAGAGATGCAAAACTTGACTTCTTACATGCTTCACATTACATCAATAAACAAATTCCATGTGAAGAGCATTCTTTTTTTTTTTTTTTTTTTTTCTCCAAGTCAGAATGACAATGCCCTTTCAGAGCCTCTTCCTTCTTCTGGAGTACAAAGAGGTATTTTATTTCCTTGCTATCACTGAAACCCAAAGCACTGGCTGATCCTGACCTCTTCTGCTCTCTTCCTGTGCCACAGTACAATTACAGTTTCTAGACACAATGACCTTGGAGCACTGGCAAATGTTTTGCAATTCCCAGTGCACAGATTTTCTGGCATTCCCTAACATGAACTAGGTTCCTTCTGTTTGGTTACCTGCAACTGCAGGCACTGCTTTGGTGGCCTGAGGCTTCTTTCCAGTTCTGTATCAAATGATTCAACCACACTGAATCTCCCAAATTCCCACATAAGAGATACAGGGCCACCCCCTTCCTGCAGAGATGTGAACAATGTACATTTGGCTTCTAGGAGAAGTTGCTGGTCTCTCAAGTGACAACAGTGACAGGTTTAAAGGGGTATTTCATCATGGCAACAATCATTTATCATGAAGGACACAGACAAAAAAAAAAGGGGAATGTAAGATGGAAGTCTAACTGGCAATTCTACTTGCTCATTAACACATTAGCACACACAGAAATGGCTTTAATTAGCAAATTTGCCCTACAGTATTAAGCAGTAACTGCCTGATCCCCCTGGTTTCCAGCCCCACACCAAAGGCACCGCTCTTCATCTGCACCTACAGAACATATTACCCCTCCCTCATTTCAACGTACAGCCAATGCAGCTTATTTCACACAGCAATGCCGTTTCATATCTCATGTATGAACAGCTGAGAGAAGGAGGAGCCACTTCCAAACCAATTCTCTCCTGTTTCTCACTAGCCCATGATTAAACTTCCTACATGTGCTATTATTGGCAGTTCTTAAGGAGAACTTCACACTAAAATTTCAGCTGTTCTAAGAGCAGAATTGGAACCAGCAGCTCCATTTGCATCCCGTTCTGGTCTTTCCTTTTAACAAAGGCAGCAGAAGACACATCCCTGGCTCACCTGCTGCCATTCCCCAGAGCACAACCTCCCATTTGTTGTTGGTTTAGTCTCTGCTCCTGTTCCAGTGGCACACTGTTTGTGTTCCTGTTACCTTTGCTCTGGAAACAGCAAATTCTAGAGCAGGGCCAGGGAGCCAGCTGGGATCAAGAAAGTCAAAACCACTAAAGACTGCTTCATCCAAGCCCTCAACTTCTCCTGAAAGTTGTCCCACACACCCTGGCCTCCAGCCCCAACCTCCATCTCCCATCCTCACCATTGCTCTCGTCCAGTGGACCAGTCCAAGGACAAGGCCAGTCGCTGTGCCCCGAGATCCACCCTGAAGCGTGGCTCCAACATGCAGCTGTTCTTCTACTGAAAACAAAAGGAGTGGATTAAGACTGGGAAGACAGCAGGCATGTAACGACAGATGCACTGCTTCCCACAGCAGGTTTTCCAGAGACTGATGAGCAAATGAGGGTCCCACACCAAAGAAGCAATGAAATATCCCACAGCACTGTACAATCATCTAGTGCTGGCTGAGCGGCACACGTGCACACACAGGATCCCACCCTTCTGCTGCTCACTGCCCACCAAACCTCTCTTAAACGCTGCTGCTTCTCAGGGAGCGATGAAGTGCAGCAGAAGTGATGACCGGACTGCTGAATTCCCTTACAGACTGGCCTCTGCTTTCTTTGCTCTGTGAAAGTGGCTCTGATCACTTTCTTCTCCCACCACCAAAAGAAACCCCACTCCAAAAATCCTCCTTGCTTTTACCAGCTTTGCACTTTCTGATGTTTCCTAGTTAGGCCATACTTGTTTCCAGGGTTTGCTTCTTCCCTCCTCCTGCCTCTCCTCCCCAACTCTGCAGATGGCTAGAGCCCAGCCCAACTCTCTGGCACCATGAAAAAGTTCGTAGAACTTATGACAAACATTATCAGAAGACAAAAGAAGTATTTAACAAGCTAAGCATACTGAGGAAGCCATGGAAACCAGCTTTCCTGCAAGCCTATACTCACTACCAGTAAATGTAGAGATAGATGTAGCAAACATGGGTTAAAGGCAGCTTCAGCAGTAGCAGGCATTGCATCCACCCACCTCACTTCCAGTCAGGTGGCAAAATTCCACAGCACCTGTGGAGTTTGCGATGCCAACCATGGGATGTTCTGCAACAGGAATGTGGCACCTAAAAGATCAAGTTAAACAAGTCTCCAGTGTCCATCTTTCCTGTATTTTAGGAAGACAGCAAAGCCATAATTTTTATTCCAACATGCACAAGGAGAAGGTATGTGACCAAAAAAAAAAATCTCACATTAAGAAAATCTAGGGCTTCTCAAGTTCCCACACACCTGCAAGGAGGGGATTCTGTGCAAGCGAGATCTACTATATGTTATTATATAAATAAATGAGGTACAAAGTCATGAACAGTCAAGTGAGCAGCAAGTATAAAACAGAAACAAGGCAGTCTTTGCTCACTGGAACAAACTGGAAAGTATTTTCCTCCAAGAAGTCAGGAACCGTTCCTTTAGTAACTATTGCTGTTGCTGCCGTGCCAAAAAAGGATGCCGGGAGGAGCAGAGCGTGCTGCTGTGGCACCGAGCCTGGCTGGGCCAGAGTTACCATTTGATATCCAGGATGGCGGCCGTGTCGATGCGCTGGATCTCGGTCAGCGGGATGTAGGGCTGCTCCTCGTTGTAGTGGTACAGGTAGAGCCGCCCCGTCCGGTCACAGGCCCCACTGCTCCCTCGGGAATCGCTCTGTGGCAAACACGGGAAAGAAAAGGGCAAGCTCAGCCGCGCTTCTGCCTCCCAGAGATCCTGCTATGAGCGAGGAGCTGGGCTGAGGCTCCCACTTGTTCAGTCCCAGCCCTGAGGGATGAAAGTCCCCATCGGGGCCAGCCACGCTCACCGGACGGGCCACTGTGCCCCCCCTCGAGCCGCCCCAGCCGGGACAAGGCACGGCCCCGCCGCGAGGACCGGCAGCACCGGGGATGGGGATGGGGCTCGCCCGGAGCGGGGCTGGCCGGGGCCGGGCTCACCTGGTCGGGCGGGCGCAGGTGGTAGGTGCCGCAGGCCAGGATGCTGTGCCAGCCCTCCACCGGGCACCACTCCACCGCGTCCGCGCTGAACTCCGTGTCCACCACCTGCAGCGTGCGCGTCCTGCACGGCGCGGCCATCGCGGGCCGGGCCCTGCTGCGCCGCCGGGGCGGCTCCCAGGAGGCTCCGGGGAGGCGGGGCCGCCGCCCGTCTGCTTCCCGGTCAGGGCGGGCCCGGGGCGGAGCTGTCCCCGCGGAGCCGCCGCTTCTCCCGGCCGGCTGTCCGTGCCCGCGGGGCTCCCGCCCAGCGCGTCCTGGCCGAGGGAAGGGGCTGCGGCTGCGGCTGCAGCGCCCCCCCGGTGAGCGATCCCTGCCCTGATCCCGGCAGCCGCTCGCGAGAGAAATCCGGGATCAGCCTTTCCTCGCCATGCCCCTAGCGCCTCGCCTAGAGACCTTCCCCAGCCCGGCCCTTCCTGAGGAGACACGGGCTGGTACCGCCGTTCCTGCGCAGAAGCTGTTCCGGACCTCGGAGCGCGCCCGGTCGCTGCCCTGAGCCTTTCCCTTTCCCCTCAGTCCTTTCCCCGTCGGAGGGCGGGTCCTGCACCCTCGGGACGCGCCCCGCAGCCGTTCCCACGGCGGTGCTGCTCCCTGCGCTCCCCCGAGCCTGCGCTGCCGCTGTTCCCTGGCGGAAATCCTGCTGACCCAAAGGTTTCCTTGCTGAGTGAAATCAGGCAAGGCCGGGCCGTTTGCTCTTTTCCCATAACCAACCCTACATTTATTGGCACTTAATTTCATCTCCCACTCTCTCGTAACATCCTTCTGCAATTCACTCAGCCTTTATTATATTATCATTACACTGAATAATATCATCGGTGGATGTTGTCAGTTTCATTATACATTACCTTTTTTCTAATTTTTTTTATATTGGACATCCAGCTGTTCACTTCCCACCACCATATAAACCCTCCCTTCTACTGTTCCTTTCCCGTCTTTTAAATAGTTGTCTTTATGACATTTCCCTTTTTGACCAGCAGCTTTTCTTCCTTAAATGCCTTGAGCAAAGTCGTCATTAAATGCAGCTCAAACTGTCCCAGCCAAATCCCCTTTACCTTGCTTCTTGATGCCCGGAATTGAAGCAATTCCACTGAAGTTTTCAAGCCGATTTCCCTGTACAGAACCCACTCCGACTCCTCGGTATTCAGCCATTGGTGCTGCATCACAGCATCCATGAATTTGCAAAGTGCAGGTGGCTGTAGTTTGAAATTCCTTCCAGAAGCTGCTGTGACATTTGCTGTGACATTGTACCAAGGGAGAGGTCGCCATCCCAGCTGGGAGCTCAGCTTGTTCATCCCTGAGCTCCCTCGAGGCTGTAGGTGGCACCGTCTGGTCCTGGCAACTTGTTGCTGCTCATTTCAGCTGAACTTTAATCTCTCCTGAAAGCACTTCTGTTCTGAGCAGATTCCCTGTGGAGCTCTCCATATGGAAGTATTCATTCCTGTGTGAACTCCTCCAGCTCTTCCACAGGGAACACATATGCAAACAAGTCACTGGATTTTCTTCTGCTGAGGCTTTCATCTTCAGGTCAGCCCTTCCCTTCGCTGTGCATCAGTCTTTGCATCAGTCCCCGTGCTCCTGATTTTTTCAAAACTACTCATGCAAATTTTATGACTTGAACATTCCTCATATTCCGTTTTTCTTTGCATTATTTTGCTGGATTGGTTTGTTTGCTTGCGAGTTCTACATTTCACCTGCCAAATGTTATTCTTTCCATCTCTTACATTGGGACACAAGTTCAGTTTACCAAGGATTTCTTCTTACTCTGAGTATCCCACATGCTTCTGTTTAATCACACCAGCCTCCTTTTGCTCTCAGTGCCGTTTTGCTGGGTGGTGAAGCTTTGCTCCTGGCCCATGTGGTGTCTTACACCATCTCCATGTCTCCCATAAGCATTTCAGCCTTTCAGCTGCCCCTTTTCCCATGAGTTTCCTTTAAAATTAAGTCACAAAGGAAAACTAAGTCTGTAATCTGATGGTGTCTTCAAGGTGCAAGTATCAAAACACCAAGCCCTGCAATCCACTGTATTTCATATTTGGTGTTCCTTAAGCCAGCCAGGATTTCCAGTTGTGTTTTCTGCATGTTGGGATTGGTGGTATCATCCCACTTGGAGAGGAAGGAGCACTGGAAGGTACCTGTATCACCATTTCACAGTGTTTACAGGGGGTGTGCAGCCCTCTGTTACAGCCAGCACCAGGAACACTGCAGCCTCCTGCCCTGAGCTGGATTTACCCGATTTCCCTGCAGGAAACAACTGGGATGAAGAACATCTCCATCAGGGGAAGCCCTTGGAAAATCAGTTATTGATTAGAACTGTCCAGGTCTGCTCCCAGATAAATTACTCCAATCCTGGGTTTTTAAATACTTGTCCATATAGAGATATCCCTGCCAGCCGGGCTTCTCTGAGGGGAAGGAGGGCCTTTACAAGAGCTCCATCCTCTGGGGTGGCGTGGGGAGCTGCCACCTTCAAGTTCCTTTCTAACCCTCCTCAATGAGAGGGAAGATTTCTGTACATGCCAAGATCTGCCAGAATCACTGATCACACAATCTCCCCCCCAGCAGACAGGGACGTGTTCACTGCAGTCCCCAAGACCTTCCCAAGAGTCAAAATCCCTGCAGACACTTCTCTTCTGGCACAAGGAGAGTCTGGGGTCACAGATCACACCTCCAGGTGTTATCTCCCTGACCCTTTGCAGGATGTCTGGGCAGTTTCTTTCCACTTGGGTTGGTCCCACAGCCCTTTAACCCTGTGGGCATCTCCCCACCTGCTGTACCCCACCCTTCCCCATTCCCTGGGATCAGGATTTCCCCAAGCACCTCCATCCTGGCTTTGTCCCACCCATCCCTGATTCCCTCAGAGGAATGTCCCCATTGCCCCACCAGGCCCTGGGCTGCAGCCTGTCCTTGTCCTCACAGCAGCAGCATTAAAACATCTGCACCAACTTTTCCCTGCTTGGTGCTGCTCAAGTGTTTAAGGGCTCTAAGACTGCACTTTGTTTTGATAAACACGATTCCTGGTAATAAAATGGAAAACTGGCAGGACAAATAGCAGCCTTTTAAACAGGCAAGAGAAAAGAAGTCAATACTTCTGCCCTATTCAGTGGATTACCTCAATAAACAAAACATTCCTTATGTCCCATTTTACATTAATCAAAAACTGCATTTCACTTCAAAGAAAGAATTAATGTTTCCTTTAAAAAAAAAAAGATAACCCATTATAGGAAAATTTGACTGGTCCTGCTTGGCTTTGTCATGCTAAAGGGCATTTTGGGCTGCCTGAACAGAAAAGTTACAGTACAACTGTGGTTTAAGAGTGGCAACTCGACCAAGTGCCTTCAAGTGAACTTCCAGCAGGAAGTTTCAGAAGTTTTTTGCTATTTCCCAAGATGCTTAAAGCCAAAGGATGAAAACCCACCCAAATGTTAATAATTCAGAACTTCCTGTGCAGATATTAGAAACAGAATATAATATTGGAAGTCCACAGCAGATCAATTTTCTAACAAATTGAATACAAGCAAGACCAACATTGCAACATGAAGTGGCAAAGTGAATCCTGATTGAAAAATCAAAATTCTAAACAGCTTTTACAAAAAATTTTCACTAAGCACTCCAAGAAAGGCTCTGCATTAAGCACTCAGCAGCTCACATTCTTCTACTGTGAAGCAAGACTAACACCTGGCACTAAATTATCCATTTAGCTCTTCAGGAAACTGAACTGATGTTCCTTACATTTCTAAGGCAAAAATGGAATAGAAAATAGTTATTCATGAAAAGAAAAATAGGCATGTGCTCTGCAAGGGAAATACTCCTCCCATACTACTTTTACTCATTACTACATTAAAAAAAAATCAAAAAGTGATTCTTGGATTGATGACAACTCTTAAAAAAGTAAATAAATAATTCAAATTACCCAATATTAGATATTTAAGCATCTCTGCACACGACTGGAGTGTTTCCTATGCTAAGGGGAAGCCACGAGGGCGACCACATCCACACACACAGCTGCTACCTGAGCTCCCCTACCACTGCCTTCTGTGCAAGGGCTTTGGAACAGAAAGCTGATCCAGCTCCCTGGAAATCCTGGCTGCTCCAAGGCCCATCTCCAGCAGCCCCTGGGAGGCAGCCCCAGCTGCAGTGCCTGGACACAGATCCCAGAGGGTCCCTACGCCCCACGCCAGCTCCTGGGGCACTGCTCCTGCCTGCAGGGACTGCCAGCAGCCAGGGCTGACTGAGCTCTGAAGGCAGCTGGAAGGGAAGGGGAAAAAGCCAGAGAGCAGACATGGATTCATTCCAACCTTTACTTTGTTTGCTCTTTTTTTGTTTGTATTTTTTTAAATAGAGCTTCCATGCAGAGTTCTCCAGAGTAAGTGCTGATGCCAGAGCCTGCCCCGCTGGCCTTGGCACTGCCACAGACACTTCTGCCACATGGGAGGAAAAGCTTTTGCTACATGACTTTTTTTCTTTTTTTTTTTTCTTTTTTAAAGTTTTAGGCCATCAACATGTTCTCATCTGAACATTACAGTTAATGAGTGCTATCAAGAATTCCTAACAAAAACTGTACATGAGTTTACAAACGTATTAACATATAAATAATGAGAAGCTTCCTGCCTGGAGCTCCACAGTAGTCTTTTTGCTTGAGAATATAATACTGGAAGGGCAGACCCGATCCCTTTCCACAGCACCAGTCAGAGCTGGCTTAGTCCAGTCAGCCATTCTGCTCAAGCATCACAGGGTTTTTCTTCAGTGCCTCTGGCTTTGATAAGCAGTCTGTCATACTGTGCAAAAGCAAGAGTCCAATGCCTTTGGGAAGGAATCCTGCTGCTGAGAGGCCTCTGCCACCCGGTCACCGCTCGGGGCCGAGCTCCTGCTGGAAGGTCCTTTTCTTCTCCCGACAGTGCTTCTTGTGGGCAGGCCAGTCCTTCTGCTGGCACTGCGAGCCGCAGTACCGCGCCACCTGGCAGCGCCCACAGATGTTGAACTCGCGTAGCTGGGAACAAAAGGTGGCGTTAGAGGGGCTGCTCAGTGCCAGGAGAACCTCAGCATCGCTCCCAGGGGACACCCCAGCAGCTTTCCCAAGAGGACCCAACAGCATTCCCAAGGAGCTTCACGATCAGGCCTTCCATGCCTGTCACCAACAGGTGACAGGACAAGTCTGAACAGCCTGAAGCTGGAGGAGGGCAGTGTGAGAGGGATATTGGGAAGAAATCCCTCCTGGGAGGCACTGGCTGTGGCTGCTCCTGGATCCCTGGAGTGTCCAAGGCTAGGCTGGGACAGTGGAAGGTGTCCCTGCCCATGGAATGAGATGAATTGTAAAGTCCCAACCCAAACCAGTCTGGGATTCTATGAAACACAAACACCCCACCATGACTTTCAGAGAACCAGAAGGGTTTGAAGCAATGTCTGTGGCTGTACATTTGCTCTTCTAAAATGGGCTTAAGAGACAGAATATTGGAGCGTTACACATTTGTTGTTACAATGCTGCTGTTTTGTCAACTTAAGTTCCGTTTTCAACAACAAACACCTGAAATTCAGAAATTATCAGGAGGGCTGCACAAGCTCAGCCATTGCCAAAGTTACTGTTATCCAGGGAGCTTTTGGGCACAGACCCAAATAAAAGGCAGAGCTGCCTCTGTTTCAAATACAGGGAATTTAAGATCATTTTTGCAAATGTTCCCTTCCCCAAAGCAGAAAGTGGAACACAATGGGTTTAGCCTACTCAGCATCTGCTATCACAAGAAAAGCCCTTGTTTATAGATAAGGCATCTGTGTGACAGAGGCACAGCCCTTGCACAGCTCATTCTCTCACTCCTGATGTTGCTTTATCTTCCTCCAGCAGAACTTTTCCTCCCAGCTCTCCCCTGAATGAAGGCCACTGCAATTCACCTTCACCTCAGGAAATGGTAACCAGGTTATTTTTTGATTCCACGACCATCCAAACCCTCCTACAATGCTTCCTGCTGCCTCACACAGCTGCTCACTCATCCCAGCTCTGCTCCCTGCAGGAAAGCTCCCATCTGGCTTTTTGTGCACTCTGCAGAAATCACCCTCCTCCCAGCAGCCCAGTAACAACCACTGCTCCAACTCAAACCCACATTCCCTGCAACCGAAAACTATCCCAGGATCTGCAGGTTCAGGCCAAAGAAAACCCGAGTGGAGGAAAATCATTGCTTTTAGCCACGGAATGGCTCGTGTAAAGTTCTACATT
This sequence comes from Motacilla alba alba, assembly GCF_015832195.1. Lineage (NCBI taxonomy): Eukaryota > Metazoa > Chordata > Aves > Passeriformes > Motacillidae > Motacilla > Motacilla alba. Next base: position 1,494,794 of record NC_052032.1, on the reverse strand, counting down.
TTAAATAACAAATAAATCCCTAGACACAGCACTAGCCCAAGGCATTCCATGCTCACTCCCAGCTCTCTGAACCCACCTGTTTTTCAATCATTGTGCAGGGAGGGTAGTGACATTCATAGTAAGTGCAGGAGTTCTCTTCCTCCTCCACAACATCCCCATTAGCATTGTAATATCTGGTTACATTCAGGACAGGAAACTGCTCTTCTATGGGGTCTGTAGGAAGTTGTTGGATTGCCAGCCAGTACAGACTTTGTTCCCTGGAAAAAAAAACAAGTACAAGTTTGGTACATCAATTCATAATAATCTACAGAGACATTGATTCCAAATTTATTAACGAATAAGGTTAACATTGTATTTAGCCTCAGACTGCACATCCTGCTCACATATTTGGTATTTTTAAAGTTATTTTAGCCTAAGTGCAAACCCCAAAAGTTTAAAGGTATCAATCGAGAAACATTTACATTGAGCAAAGTTAATTCTGTGCAAAATTATTCACACCAAATCAAAATTAATTTCTGGCATGAAGTCTGTTTCTTGTTCTTGAACCCCCAAAATCATGTAGAGCATTTGTAATTCACTACAGCTTCTCAAAATCAGTTTAATCAGCTCTAAACACCCAATCTTAAAGCTGCTGCTGCAAGTGTTTCAGGAGAGGAGTGTGATGTGAGGTCCGTGGGTCTCTCACTGTGTGTCTGGATATTCACGGATTATCCTGACCCATCCTGGCACAGAGTGTGATGTGCTGAGTGGCATCAGTGAAACTCAGCCCGTGGGAAGCTCCCCCAAGCTGCTGGTGAGGTGCTGGAAGCTGAGCCCAAAACTCACCCCGAGTGAGTCCAACCCCAACTCACAACTTCCACCAGGAGCATTCTGCAGCTCCCAGTTCCGACAGGAATTTCGGTGCCTGAGGAGCAGAAGGCAGTGAGATATGCAGACTGCCCTGAGCCTCTGCCCAGCTGGGAGGGCACAGAGGTTTCCTGCTCCACCTGGCACAACCCTGAGGGTGAGAGGGGTGGGATGATCCCTGCACAGCAGGGACATGAGCACAGACTGAGCCCCAGGCGAGGAAGCCAGGACAGCGATGTGCAAAGCACCCAAGGTTTAATCAAAAAGGCTCTGCCAAGGCAAAAATCACTAAAGGAAGGAGACAACCTTTGAAGAGATGTTCATTCCCCTCCAGGTGCTGCCATACCTTTGTTTGCTAGAGATGTCCTCAGCCTTGGGCTTCCAGCCCCAGGGCACGAGGCGCAGATTGTCCAGGCGGTTGTCCACGGTCACCGAGTTCAGGTGCACCACCTGGAAGCCAGGAGCAATCCCTCCCCTGTGCCTCTCCCTGCAGGACACAAAACCAACCTGAGGGTCAGTGCTGAACAGGAACAGCTAAAAAACAAAGGATCACAGCAATTCCAGAGGCAATGTGAGCTGGGACCTGCTGGCACTGGGCTGCAAACAGACTCCAGAGGCTACTTCAGACAGGCCAACTCCCAGGAGAAAGTGCCCTTTTCCAGCAGGTGGTTTCAATTATAAATTAGTTATATCAAAAGCAGAGTATACTGTAATTTTAAGCATATTGCTTAGTTCCAGAGTCTACTCCTCCAGTTAAGATCCATGGAATTATAGTGCTCCTTGGAAGGTGCCAACACTGGCTTCCTTCTGTCAGACAGATTTGTGCAAGTTTGGCACTGGTGTGGTGTCACAGGGCTTATTATTTATGAAGAAACATCTCTGAACAGCAACAGGACAGAGGTTTCACTGAGTATGCAAATCTTTTTAGACTGTAATTGTGTGTAACACACTGAAAGTCTGAAATGACTCCACAATTGACCAAGAGACACCTGAAATTTGCCCAAAACCCAAAGCAGGACTAAGCCAGGATGGCTGCAGGGGAAAATCTTCCCTACTGCCTTCTAAGAGTTTCCACTTCCCTTTCCCCTTTCTTTTTACCTCTCCTCTCTCTGTTTCATCAAGTTCACTGTCAAACACCCTCATGCCTGGACAAGTTTTGGTATCACTTCTTGCAGGAATCCCCATCCCAGCTGAAATGCAAGGCTTGGACAGAAGGCTGTGTCCCTGGGACTGTTCTGCCATGAGGGACCTCCCAGCACAGGAGAACAGGGACCAAGCAGAGCTGACAGCACTCACTGAGGGTAACCCAGCACCTCCTCATGGAGACCTCCCAGCAGCTTCCCCAAGCCCAGCCTGGACACTGAGTCCTGCTCAGCCTTCACTGAACATTTCAGCTCAAATAGCTATTTTATTTTGAAGAGAAATTTGCCCGAGTTTAAAAATTCCCACTTTTTTAAACCTTTATAAAGCTCAGCATTACTCAGCAGAACAGAAAACTCATTTCAATGTGACTTACAAGGAAAAATGTAGAGATTTTGTATTCTTGGTCAAAATCTATCCAGGTATGTACAAGTTATATGCCTTGGGGCTAAGAAAAACTCTTGCACTTCAAATATGCCCTAAAACTTTGTAGAATTTAATGAGGAGAATCCCCTTGGAGAGCCTACAAGCAGCACCTTGTGGGCTCACACACAGACTGTGCTCCAGCTCCCACCAGGCAATTCCTGTGAGGACACCTTGCATGAGAACAGAGCCTGGAGCCCCCTGCCAGGGAATCTGCTGGGCCTCCATGGAACAGGGAAAAGTTCTTCCCTTTGAAGGTAAAAGTAATAAAACCCCTTCTTTTGGGGAAAAAGAAACCAAACTACACACATTAAAGCAAACAAACTATGGCAAAGAGTCAGCTGAAGTGCCCTAAAGGAGGAATCCCAGAATCCAGCCTGATTTGGGGTGGAAGGGACTTTAAAATTCAGGGACACTTTCCACTATCCCATGGTGCTCCAAGCCCTCATCCAGCCTGGCCCTGGACACTTCCAGGGATGCTGGGCCACTTCCAGGGATGCTGGGCCACTTCCAGGGATTCTCCCACTCACTCAGGGAACAATTCCTTCCCAATATCCCATCCATCCCTGCCCTCTGGCACTGGGAAGCCATTACAGTAACAGCTGTAATGTACTTTTGAGTTGTTGAAGGCCAGCAGAGGATCTGGCAAAGGGAATCAGGAGTCCTGAGGGCTCCAAGAAGTGGTGAACTGCTGGAGGTGAGCATCAGTCAGACAGGGAGACAGGGAAGGAGTTAAGGTTCTTAGAATGAGCCTAGGACAAAGTGCCAGCTGGAGAGATGGGACAGATAGGAGACAGGAATCTGGGAGGAGGAGACAGAAGTTCAGAGCAAGAACAGACTGTGGAGGGGGGAAAGGGAAGGGGATTCCAAGACTAAGTTAAAAATATTTTTGATTTTATTAGATGAGAGTTTAGAAACTGCTGGAGTTGGGGAAAGAGAGAGGATTAAGAGATTGTCCCTGACAGTGGGGTGGCACATACCTACCCCTGCTCCTCCACAGCCCAGATCTGCACCCAACACCCCAAAAAGCAAATTCTGACCAAATCCCTTCCCACACTGAGCCAGTCTTTACCTCCTTGTATAAAACCACATTTATCTACATCGCTGCCAGCTTTTCAGTGGCCTCAAGTGACAAAAGCCTAAGGAAAGCTGGAAGTTGGGCCTTGCGGGTGAGCAGTCAGTGCTGAACACCATTCACTGAGGTGCCAGACCTGGTAATGCCAAATTCAGGGTAGTCCCTTTTCTTCACACATCAAGAAGGAAGCTTTGAACACAGGAGCACTCCACACTCCACTCCCCTCCCCAGGCCTCTCTCTGACCATCCCAGCTCATCCAAACTGAGCAGCAAGGACAGGCTGAGAGAATCTGCCTTGTGAACAGCCTCAGTGATGCAGCCAGAACTCCTGCAGAGCTGCAGCTTCTGCCTCCCCCTGCACTCCTGAGCTCCTGCAAGATGCCAGGCAAAACCCTTCCCCCAAGACTTCTCAGGGATCATCTGGATCCTGTTCTTTTGGTATTTCAGCAGCTCAGAGCCCAGGACTGGAACACAAGTGCAGACACAGCAATTCCAAGCACCAGGAACCAGAACTGAGCCTGTTATAGGCAGCAAGATGGCAAGTGCTCTAAAAAAAACCCTTAAAAAACCCCAGAAATCAGGTCCTGGATGTCTTTTTGAACATGCAGTTGGTGCTGCTTATGACTAATTCCCTGCTGCTGCTGTTCCCCAGGGAACATCTCTACACCAGCAGAATACAGAGCTGGGATTGCTCCACAGGGAACTGATGAGGGGATAAGAGTCCTGCAGAGACACCCAAACCCTGCTTTGGGGGAGCCAAGACCCCATGTGCAAATCACAGCAAGCACCAGAGAGGCTGAAGAACCATCAGGAAGTTCTCCCTGTAAGATTTTTTTCAGCTCATGTGGGGAATTTCCAGCTCTTGGATGCCTTGTGACCCCACAGTTGCCTCTGCACAGGGCAGCAGGAGGGCTCTGGGAGAAGGTTCCTGTCACTGCTGCAGCTCCAGCAGATCCAGGATTTCTATCCCAAGGGCCTCATGACAAGGCCCAAAGACACGTGCTGAACTAGAAAAGAAAAAAAAAAATCTGTTTTATTTGCATCTACTACATGCTACTCACTGTATCTGAAACCAGAGGCACACAGTTGGGTTGGTTTTTCATGTTTTCGGGGGTTCATGTACAGAGAATGACTGAATTACACTCCTACACCTGCAGTAATCCATGATCTTTGGTTTTCATTCATCCCAGGAGTCAGGCTGGCACTGGGAAGTGCCATCACTGCCTGCCTCTGCCCAGCTCTCCTGACTATTACAGGCTCCAAACCTCCAGCACTGCCCCTCCTCACCAAGGGAAGGACCTGACACTGCTCTCCAGTCCTGCTTTGTGCTCAGAGCAGCCCCAAAATTGCTCTGCTTAGGAGGAGCAGAAGCTTCACAGCCCCTGCAGAGACTCAGCCTCTGACCTGCAATTAAAGATCAGCAACACCAACACCTTCAGGACCAGAATGAATTCACAGCAACAGCAGAGATATTTTATATTTTCTACTTCAAAAATCTGACTGCAACTTCAGGCAGCTCTGCTTGCCTGGCAGCTGACACCCCCCTCTGTGCCTCTCCAAAATCCCCATTACACACAATCTCTTATTTTTAACCACAGCCCATGCTCGAGTGACACAATTTGAATTTCCTAACTGAATATGCTCAAATGACTTCCTAATTTGAGTAAAACGAGCCAGGAGAGGCAATGGCTGGGCTGTGTCATAAACAAATAGCTGGGATGTCATCATTTGCTCAGCCTTCAACAATTGACCTGAATAATTTTCAGGTGCTGTTTAATGCTACTTACAGATAATAATTATGACTGTCTGAGCTCACAGTTAGCAGCAGCTGTCAGTGATTTGCTCCACATATTGCAGCCAATTTCATAATTTCAACAAAGTTCGATGTGCAATAAGATTAAACATTAACAGATGCAGGTTAAAATCCATATTTAATAAGCAGACTGGAAATAATAATCTGATATTCTTCCTGTCTCCTTCCTCCTGTGCTAAGCCTGGTTCCAGGGGATAGAAGGTAACCTGGAAAGATAAAGGGCATCCTGGGCACTGTGACTTCCAAGGATGTGGAACTGAATAGAAAATATGCTTCATTTTTCCAAAAAGGCTTATAAAATAAATAAGATTTCTTCAGCAGATCCCACCTTTTGTACAAGCCCATCAATATCTAGAAGGAGCATCAGATGAGCTCAGAGGGTGAGCTGCTCTCACAGATGAGGAAATTGGCCCCTGAAACTTAATGTTAACCCTATGAAGGACTTCAGGGATTTGTAGAGTATTGAAGATAAGATGCAGCAGCTGATCTGAACCATCAGCAGCATCCCCTCAGGGAGTTTTGCAGAAAGCCATGAAAAACACCTCAAAGTTTCAAGTCATCAGGAGTTCCCTCTCTCAGTGCTCTGCCAATTCTCAGCAGACAAAAAAACCTCACAAACCTTCAAAGCTTCATCTTCCCCTATCAAAGGGTGCAGATGCTGTTCTTCCCCAGCTGAAGTTTGGGCAGCATTCCTCAGGTGTAAACATGAACCTGCCTCTGCTCTCTCTGCCTGGAATGCCCCACAGGCTGTGCCATGGAAACATACCCTGCAAGTCCTGTGGGCACCCTGTGCTGGCTTTGCCCCTCTCCCGAGGGGACCTGGGCTACTACAGGCACAGAGATCACCCCTCGCAAGTTGGGGCAGCAAAGGGAACCCCTGGTTTTCTGCTCCCTGCAGTACCCACCAGAGCAGCTCGTGCAGGAGGCGGCCTGAGCCTCGGCCCCGGTTCTTGTCGAAGGCGTAAGCGAAGATTTTAGCACCATTTCCATCAGCATCCACCTCCATACGAGCCTAGAGGGAAGGGAAAGGCCATGAGAGCGCCCCATGGGGCACACAGCACCCCTCCACGGGATGGACCCCACATTCCACACTTGTCCCTGCAGGTCCCTTGAGCTCAGTGGGGTCTGAGCTGCCCCAAACCCCAGGGGGACCCAGCCAGCCCAGCTTGTCCCCCAGCACTCCAGGGACACCAGCTGGGGATACCTTCAGCCCTCCCGTGCTCCCTGAGCCAGCTGTTGGCACCTCTGGGTGCCGAAAGCCAAAGGGCACCTCCATCCCCCCGAGAAGGGGGGCCCTGGGGCTGTGGTGTGGATGGACCCTGTGGAGCCCAGCTGGGAAAGGGCAGGGGGAGCTGGGACTGCCTGGACAAAGAACAGCAGGAATGCAGCTGTGGGGCTGGGATCCATGGCAGCATCCCTACTCTGCCCCTGGCAGCCACCAGGGCTTGGCTCCAGCACTGCCCCTGCACCCACCTCGCTGGAGAGCGAGGGCCTGCCATTTTTCCTGCCTTTCCACATTTTCCTGCACTCCACAAGGCTGTTCAAAGCTCACAAAGCACAGCAAGAACTGGATACACTTGGGACAGTCAGGGTGTGTTACCGCAGCAGTGACAGACCCAGCGGCTGCCAGAGGGGAGGAATGGGCAAACAGGGAGCGTTCTGGAGCAGCACTGCCCACACTCCTGAAATCCCTAAGAGCAGCCCCAAAGCATCCACTGCACTGCAGAAATTTAGCAGATTATGGTCTCTCCTCCCAAAAAAACCCTTATTTGTTGAAGATTTTGTAATCATCGTCTTTCACTTTCAAAGCCTTGGCAGAACCCATTTACCAGTGGATATGAACAGGAAACACTTTTTTTGGTCCCATAATCAGTTACAATAACACAAGTTTTCCTCATCCAAGACTAAGTGCAGAGTGAACATTTTTAATGTTTGCCAAACCATGGGAGGAGAAATCATCAATTCTCCAAAAGCATACGAATAGTATTAAAACAAAAAAACAACAAAACAAATTAATAAATAAATTATTTAAAGCAAAGTTCATCTAATTAAAAAAAAAAAAAAAAAAAAAGGAAAACCCAGAACTTTTCGTGCTTGGAAGCCCCCACGTTGGGACCTCAGCGAGTTAAAAGCGGCTCTTTTTCCGGCGGTCAGGGGAGCTGCAGGCACAGCTCTTCCAGGAGCCGCTCGGCTGGAGCGGGGCACGAGGAGAGCAAAGAGCCGAGGCTCCAGCGGGAGCCCGAGCAGCGCCGGCCCCAGGAGGGCGAGGGGGCGGCGGCGGGGCCGGGGCATCCCCGGGCGGGGAGGGAGTCACAAAACCGGGAAGATAAGGCGAGGGAAGCGCGGGCAGCGGGCCCTCACCTCGAAGGAGTAGCTCTCCACCAGCGGGATGTCCTGCTCGTCGATCAGCGTGTACTTGGTCTGGAACACAGCGAGAGCGCCGTCAGCGCGGCCCCGGCACGGCTCCGCAAGGCCCGGGACTGCACGGCACGGCGCCGTACGGCCCCGGCCCGGCCGCAGCGGGGCCCGGTAATGCACGGCACGCGCGGCCCGCCCGGCCGGCAGGACCCCTCGCCCCGGCCCCGCCGCCCCCCGCCCCGCCCGGTGCGGCCGAGCCGGGCCCGCCGCGCCCGCCGGTGCCCGCGCTCACCTTGCCGGCCACCCGCCCGAGCCGGACGATGCCCAGCTTGAAGTCGGTCATGGCGGGGCCGGGCCGGGGCCGCCGCTCGCCCCGCGCCGCTGCCACGCGCCGCCGCCTCGCGCACACCCGGGGGGCGGGGCCGCCGCGCCACCGCCCCCCCGCCGCCCCTCGGCCAATGGCGGCCCGCGCCACCGCCCACCCGCGCCCGGCGGACCAATGGGAGCCCGCGCCGCCCTCGCGTCACTGCCGCGAACGCCGCCGCCGCGGCCAATGTGCGCGCGGCGCGCCGCGGCTCGGGTCACGTGGGACGGGGCCCCGCGCGCGGGCGCGGGCGGCGCGGGCGCGGGAGGCGCGGGCGGTGACGTCACGTTCGCGGGAAGCTTCGGCCGGCGGCAGCGGGGGCGCGGCCGCGCTTAAAGGGACCGCGCGCCCCGGGGCCGAGCGGGGACACCGGGAACGGGAGCGGGGCCCGGGACACCCCGGGGACCCCAGGAGGGGGCCGGGGACGCCCCCGGGGCCGAGGGGCCCCGGCTCGCGTGCCCGTGGCACATGGCGGCGGCGGCCCCGCCGCGTGGGTGCGCCGGCTCTCGGGCGCTGCGCGGCCCGGACACCCCGCGCTGCCCCGACGAGCCGGGCGGGGGGAGCGCCGTCCCGGCCGGGTCGGGCAGGGATCAGAGGTCCGGAGCTGGGGAGACCCACCGGGATCACGGGATCCCAGGACAGCCCGGCATTCCCTCCCGGTGCTCCCCGGAGAGCCGCGCTGCGCTTTGCTGTGCGGCCCCAAGTGGATGTGCTCTGCCTGGGGACAGCAGCCCGGCCCAGCGGGGACAGCACGGAGCGACCCCAGAGCTGTTGTGGGGCCGCCCCAAGAGACTCCCCACCAGGGCAGTTACTGCCAGAGCTTCCAGCCATTCCAGCACTGGGGGTTACTTCAGGACCTCTGAGGGTGTCACAGCAGTTTTTTGGTTCAGATTTCAGCCCAGGGTGTCCTCTACATCGTCATTCCCTCAAAAAACCCTAAAGATTTGAGGAGTCCTTCTCCCACAGCTGATCCATCTGCTTATCCCCAGCCTGAATTGACCCCAGAGTTGCCCAGACCCAGGTGCAGCTGCAGCACTCAGCCTGGTTAAACCTCGTGAGGTTCCCATGAGCTTGCTCGAGCTTGTCCAAGTCCCTCTGGATAGCGTCACATCCCTCAGATTTGTCACTTGACCCTCAGCTTGGTGTCACCTGCCAGCCTGCTGAGGTTGCACTCGATACCTTCATCTATGTCATTAATAAAGATACTAAATTAAATTAAGAAGATGGGTTGTAGGTTGTTATCTTTGGAACCCTCTGCCTCCTTTTGAAGAAGCATGATTTGGAAAAAAATATTGGCAGGGCAAACCCTCCTTCCAAGCACTGCTTGCTCCTACCAGAGCATGTGCCCTCAGGCAGCATGGGAAAGGAAACGGTACAGGTCGTGTCCCAGGAGAAATCCCAGTAAGGAAAAGAAATCATTTTTCCAACTACTTCCAGCACTGCCGAGTGAAGGGAAACTCTCCCAGGACAGCCGTGACAGCACGAGGCCAAACAGCTCCCAGGACGCTCAGGGCTCACACCAGAGCGGGTTTCCAACACCAGGGGCACAAAGATTTTAACAGGTTGGAAGCAGAGCTGCTGCTGAAAGGGGCTGCAGCCTCTGCCAGGCTGCCCCGCCTCAGGCACCAGAGGTGTTTGTGAGGCTTTGTGGTGGAGCCCCTGCAAAACCTCAGCTGGAAGGGACCCAACCCTCCCCTGGCACCACAGCCAGGCTGGCCTGGGGGGAGGGTGGGGATCCCACCAGCCTCTGCAGCCCCCTCAGCCTGCAGCCACTCATCACACAAAGGTTTTCTCCCCCCGCACCTTATCAGAATTTGTGCCACACAAACCCTTGGAGAGATGGGGCAGCTCACAGAGCAGGAGGAGCCACACCTACATATTCCGAGAGCATCCAAATTATTCCCTGCTTGAAACATGGTAACCTGCTCAGCTCCAACCAGGGAGCCAGATTGAACCACAGAATGTCCTGAGCTGGAGGGACCCACCAGGATCACCCAGCCCAGCCCCTGGCCTGCCCAGACCCCCCAGCAACCCCACCCTGGGCATCCCTGGCAGCGCTGGCCAAAGGCTCCTGGAGCTCTGGCAGCCTCGGGGCCGTGCCCATTCCCTGGGGAGCCTGGGCAGTGCCAGCACCCTCTGGGGGAAGAACCTTGCCCTGAGCTCAGCCTGAGCTGCCCTGGCCCAGCCCCAGCCCCAGCCGTTCCCTCAGCATGGCAAGTCCCTGAATTTCAGCTGTATTTGTTGTTTTTTTCCTGGCTGCCTAAGAACAAGACCCTGCAATCAGCTGGGGGAAAATGGATGAAAGTGCAGAGCCACAAACTCTGCTGGTTTTGACTCCATCAGCTGCACGCGGAGCTGGGGACAGGGAGAGGGGGCAGCACAGGCCTGGAGCGTGGGCAGAGCTGCCCAAGGCACAGCCTCACCAAGCAGAGACAGACTCATCCCGGAGCTCCTGGGACTCCCGTGGCTGGGAATACCCAGGTCAGGCTTTGCTCAGTTTTGCTTTAGGAGTGAGGAGGGTGCAGCTCCCCTGCACACTGACAGGGACACAGTGGCATTGTCCTGGACAATTGGTGTCTCTCAGGGCTCGTGGGTTTGACAGAAATGTTTTGGGGCAAAGGACACAAATGGATCTTGTTTTGAATAAGCAAGTCTAAACCTTCTGCTCTCATTCCTCACTCCATTTTTAAAACAGACTCACTTCCATCCCTGCCCCAACCCATCCAAAACAGGCATGGACACATGCCACTGAAGGTGCTGCGTTTCCAGAAGACAGGGGGAGTTCCCCCAAAGGAAAATTCACAGCATAGGACAGGCACAAATCAAACCAACAAATGTTTGCAGACAACTGGGTCTTTATTTTAGTATTTAAAGTGCTACAAAAAACTGAAGGAGCCTTCATGTGGCAACTTCCTTTTCTGCAGTCTTAGCTCTGTTGGAAGAAGCAAACACAACTCATTAGTGGATTCTTTCAGTAATGAGATGCTGTACAGCAATTTCAGTCAGAGCTGGGTACTCACGGCTGGGCACTCGATGGCACCACTGTTGATGTCATCGATGATGTCGTGGGGGTGTCTGCCATCAATGCTGCAGCCCACGGACTGGGCAGTGCCAAGGATCTCCTTGATGGTCCCTGCAGCAGCAGACACAGCCTGTCAGTGCTTTACCATGGGAACCATCTGAGGAGCTAACCTGGAGTAGCCTGGGCTAGGGAAGGTGTCCCTGCCCATGGCAAGGGGTGGAATTTAACAAGCTTTAAGGTCCCTTCCAACCCAAACCAGACTGGACTCTGACAGAGAGCTCCTCACAGCTCTCAGCTGTCCCCTTCCCTCAGGGCTTTGCAGGCTGCAGCCTCAGGGCTCACCAGGAACATCAATTCCCATACCCAGATCTCACACCCTGGACTCCCCCAAGAACACACTGCAAACTCCCTGTGCCCCTCCCAGGTGTTGGGGCTGCCAGTTCCCAGCCAGCACAGCTCAGCCGGGAGCCCCCTGTGCCAGGAAACGGAGCGTTCCCTGCAGCCCAGACTCACCCGAGAGCTCCCGGGCCAGGGAGCGGTGCCGCATCTGCCGCGCGATGTTCACGATCTCGTCGAAGGTGACGCTGCCGCTGTGCTTAACTGGGAGAGAGCAGCAGCAGTGAGGAACCGCGCGCTGCCAGCTCCCTGCTCCCTCTGGGAGCACCATTCCCAGCGCTCAGACCGCGGGAGAGCTGGGGGTTTGCGGCTCCAGCAGGGCTGCTGTCAGTGCTGCTGCTCCCAGACTGCAGCACCCAATTATCCTTTACTCCTCTTTCCAAGCTGGCATTTCTGCCAGCTCCCCTGGCTGTGCCAGCTCCCGGGATACAGGGCAGGCCCAGGGACAGGGGCCTGTTCTACCCCAGCTTTGCCCAGAGCAGCTGGGGCTGCCCCTGGATCCCTGGCAGTGCCCAAGGCCAGGCTGGAGCAGCTGGCACAGTGGGAGGTGTCCCTGCCATGGCAGGGGTGGCACTGGATGGGCTTTGAAGTCCCTCCCAAGCAGTCCATGACTCCATAATCTCAAACACAGAGCTCTGCTGATGTGCATCTGTGGGTACCCTGGCGCTGCAGGGATGCCCAGAACAGCCTCATTTCCCATTTACCAGTGTGTGCTCAATAATCCCAGGGAAAGGTACGGGTATTTCCCCTCTTTTAGCCCCAAAACGTTGAGAACCAAATCCAGGGGAACACTTACTGTTCTTCTGCTTCTTCCTGTCACGAGGTGGCTCCTTCAGAGCTTTGATAATCAGAGCAGAGGCAGAAGGAACAACTTCTATCTAAACACAAAGAAATTAATTTCTCCCCTCATTCTACATTACTAATGAAGATACTCAATTAACCTGGCAATTATTTCAGCAAAGGTAATTGCCAGAGCAGTGTGGGGTTGGTCAGTTCCCTCGTGCTTCAGGTTTTTTGTGCTGCAGTAATCTGTTCCCAGGTTTTCGGCACAGGCCTCCCCACAAGCAGGAGAGAACTGCTTCCTGCCTGGGGTTTCCTCTCAGCTCACCACTGGAATGTACCAGCCACAGACATCAGAACAGGTACGGTGGCAGGTGGCTACAGGAGATTGGCAAGATTGTAAATAATTTATTTCCATGCCACTATTCTATTTAGTTAAATTATTTATTTCTATACTACTTTAAGTAGGGTTTTTTTTGTTGGCTCCATGCTCTGTAGAAAAAACAATTTATATACAACAGGGTGAAAATTGCATCTCGGCACATGAGGACCTCTTCTCAGGATCCTGCAGCCTGACAAAAGCCCCGAGCTCTACGCACATCCCCCCACCCACGTTTTAAGGTCTTCCCAGAAGACCCCCACACGCCCCCTGTGTGGCACTCATTTTATCCACCTCGGAAGGATGAAGGGCTGAGTGGACCCTGCCGGGATCCGGGCCGGTGCCTGGAGCAGGCGGAGCCCGGGTGGGCTCCACGCCTGCAGCAGCGGCCGGTCCCTGCGGCGTGCGGTACCTGCGCTTGCCTGTTCTGGATCGTCAGCTTCACCGTGATCCGCAGCCCCTTCCAGTCGCCCGTGGCCTTGGCGATGTCATCGCCCACCTTCTTGGGGGACTGAGGGACGACACGTGGCGGTCACACGGGCTCGGGTTAAAGCCGAGAGCCCCAGCGTGCCCGGCTGCTGCCCAGCGCACGCTCCCGGCGCCTTCGCAACACGTTCTACCCCTCCCGCTTAAATTTAAAAGTAACTTAAACTTTTATCCCTCCCTCACGTCTGAATTCCCGCCGGGACTCCCTCGTTCCCGCAGCAGGACACGCTTCCCCCTGCGCTGGGCCCGCGTTTCATCCCTGCCGTACCAGCCCCCGCTCCCCCGGCCTCCCTCCCGCGGCCCCGCTCCCCCAGTCCCCGGTACGTACCAGCCCCAGCGGGCCGATCTTGGGGGCCAGCGCGGACGTGGCTCCGACCTCGCCGCCGGTGCAGCGCAGGTAAACTGCGGGGACAGCGCCGCGTCAGCCGCGCCCGCCGGGCCCCGCGGCCCCCGCCCGCCTCCCGCCCCGCCGCTCCGCACCTACCGACTTTGATCTCGTTGGGATCGAACTTGGGCGGCATCGCGGCGGCGGATGGCGGGGATGGGGGCGGATGGAGGCGGATGGAGGCGGATGGAGGCGGATGCGGATGGAGGCCGGAGCGCGAGCAGAAACTCCCAACGGGGCAGCGAAAAGACAGCGCGAGCGGCACGGGCCTCTGATATACCCTCCGAGATCTCGCGAGATGACAGGGAACTATAAAGAGCGGCCGAGAACTCGCGAGAGAAGAACAGGCCGTGACGGGATCTCTGTAGACGCGTATTTGTATTTCTATATTTTATATATATATATATATATATATATACATATATGTGTGTGTGTGTATATATAGGTGTATAAATATATATATATAGAGAGAGAGACAGAGAGAGAGAGAGAGAGACCCTGTTGCAAAACTGCAAAACGTGAACTATGTAACTATGAGGAAAACTGGTGAGGCACTGGCAGGAGCTGCCCGGGGCACCGGTGGAGTCCCCATCCCTGGAGGTGTCCAAGGAAGGGCTGGCCGTGGCGCTCTGCGCTGGGGACGAGGCGCGGATCCGTCCCGGGCTGGACTCTGATCTCGTCCATGCGGGACAGCTCCGGGATCCCGGGCGGGGCGCTCCTCCGGCCGCCAGGGGGCGCACGGGCGCTGCGGGGCGCTCTGGCTGCGCCGCTCGGTGGTGCCGCTGATCACGTGACCCGGCGGTGAGGCGGCGATGGCGGCACCGAGCGGTGAGCGGGGCTGGGCCGGGCCGGGGGGACCCGCTGTGGGACACTGGGGCTGCGCCGGGCCGGCACCGGGCACCGCGCCTCGGGGGGGCTCCTCAGAAGGGCTCCGGAGCAGGCGGTGCCCGGAGCTGCGCGGTGTCCGCCGCGGAGCAGGCGCTGCCCTCGCTCACTGTCGCTGCTCTCCCCAGGTGTCGGGCCGGTGCCCGAGGGCTGCGAGCCAAAATGCCGGCAGGGTCGACTCAATCTTTCATCCTTCCGAGGTTCTGGGCCCTCGGGCACAGAACGGCGCTGGTCTGGATGAGGGAAGGGTAAAGAAGACGAGGAGCTTGGAAGCTGTGTGACCCTGGGAGGGGGACCCGCAGAGACAAGAAGAGAAGAATAGTGATGGTGAGGGAAAGGAAAGACTGAGAGGCAGAGCTGGACTGGTGAAGACGAGTGGAGATTTGTTCCAGGGCAGGCTCAGGCTGTGGCAGGGGTGGCAGCTCCAGCACAGAGAGCAAACGATGCAGGACAGCGAGTTCCAGAGCTGCAGTTTAGCTGCTGCCTCCTCTGGGCCTGTTGCAGTTCCTGCAGGGCCGGCTGCTGATGCCCTGTCAGACAGCCAGAGCGGCCTGTGGCTGGCTGGTGACACCTCTGTCCCCCGGGGCCAGGCAGCATCTTCAGGAGCCCCCCCAGACGCTGGCTCACTGCTGCCTCACTGTGCTCCTGATGTGTTTTCCCAGACTAAATAAAACATCTCTTCTTTCCACACCCTCACCTTGTCTCGTTACAGTGCCCAGATGGATTTATGGTGTCCAGAATTTTTTGAAAACTGGGGATTCTCCCAGAGCTGTGTTGCTGTGTTTGAATTACAGTTCTTAGTAAAATGAAGCATTTGGTTTTATTTTGCTGTCATCTCCCCAACAACTGCAGACTGGGAAACACCCAGAAAACATTCTGAGCCCTTCCTGGCTGCTCCTCAGGCGGAGCTGGTGCCTGCAGGGAGCAGGGGGATCAGGGTTTGGTGTCCCTGGGTGCTCACTGCCTGCAGGGTGGGTGCTGGCCTGGGCACTTACAGGCAGTTCTTTCAGTAATTTAATAAATAAAAATTACATCATGTAATGGTGACATGCCAAGGGCCTTTTTCACTCCTGGCTGCTGAGTTTGATGTGTCTTCACTAAAGCAAATTTCCACTTTTGAAAGCTGTTCAATCCATGCAACAAATCTCTGATCCTTCATCTTGTGACCCCTGGTGTGATTCTTTTCCTGTTCACTGCCCTTCATATCTTTATCTGTTTTCTTGGGTGAAAACTGATCCCTTCCCACTGTCCCCATGACCAGTGAGCTCTGGCTGGAATAGGGAAGGGTGAGGTGGGACAAGGGCTTGCAGAAATGCTCAGCAGAGTTGAACACGGTCACCAGCTCAAGGATGTCCTATTGCAGGCACCTTTGCCTTCTGCTTTCTCAGCTTGAAATCTCCTGTTTGTGCTTCTGATGCCTTGCCCTTGATTCTGGCCTGCATTTCCCTGACAGTCAGCTTCCCTTCTTGCTCAGTCCTTGGAGTTCTCCTGTCAGCTGGCTCTGAACAGCATTTCAATCATCTGAACTGCTTAAAGAGGCAGAAATTGGGATGGCAGGGAAGGAGCCACCTCCTGCTGTGGCCCGTGGCTTGTCCCAGTGAGTGCTGTGACAGCAGGACAGTGACTCAGGATGTCTCTGGCTCCTTGTTCCTGCAGTGAAAGGAAAAGAGATGAACTGAATTTTTTGCTTTTACAGTGAGGATTTATCTCTGTAAAGATTTTACGGAGGTTTTGGCAGAGCTCTCTCTGCTCAGGGAACCTCCCTGGCTGGATCCTGTGAGTACCTGCTCCTCAGGAGCCTTTGAGGCCAGTTTGCAGACACAGAGCTGGCAGAGAACCAGCATTTTATGTGCAACACCTGAGCTCCACTGAGCCTTGAGTTGAGTGTAGCTGTGCCAGTAACTGCCCCGCTGGTGCAGCAGTGCCTATTTTGTGCTGATTTTCAATTGCTTAGGAATTTTGAGCAGTGTTTTAAAAAGTCACTGCAAGTGTTTAAAATGTTTCTCCCTGTTCAGGGCTTGCTGTTGCCCCCCTGCTCTTCTCCAGCTCCCAGCCTTCCCTCCCAGCTAGGTCCCTGTGTCAGGTCCCTGTGTCAGTCCCTGTGTCAGGTCCCTGTGTCAGTCCCTGTGTCAGGTCCCTGTGTCAGTCCCTGTGTCAGTCCCTGTGTCAGTCCCTGTGTCAGTCCCTGTGTCAGGTCCCTGTGTCAGTCCCTGTGTCAGGTCCCTGTGTCAGTCCCTGTGTCAGTCCCTGTGTCAGTCCCTGTGTCAGTCCCTGTGTCAGGTCCCTGTGTCAGGTCCCTGTGTCAGTCCCTGTGTCAGTCCCTGTGTCAGTCCCTGTGTCAGGTCCCTGTGTCAGTCCCTGTGTCAGGTCCCTGTGTCAGTCCCTGTGTCAGTCCCTGTGTCAGTCCCTGTGTCGGTCCCTGTGTCAGGTCCCTGTGTCAGTCCCTGTGTCAGTCCCTGTGTCAGGTCCCTCTGGGAGCCCCTGTTCAGCTGCAGCCCCAGCTCAGGCTCTGCTTTGCCCATGTGTGCCCCCTGGTCCTGTGCAGCCACAATAAACACCTTTTTCTCCTTGATGTCATTGCTCAGCTGGCCCCATCTCTTTTCCAGCATCCCCACTGGTGCCACCTCCTTACCAGCTGCTCTCCCCATTCCTTGTCCAGACACAGCTTTCTGCCTTTCCCTCAAAATCTGCCAACAGCTCCTTTTCCTCCCCTGCTGGGTCAGAGCCCTGTCCCAGAGCTGCCTGGAGTCTGCTCCCTTCAGCCACCTGCACTCCTGATTCCACCTTTTGGCATCTTCCTGCACCCAACCTTTCCTCTCTCAGGTTCAACTTCTCTTGCCTCACACTTGAACCAGCTGGAATCCTTGCCTTTGGTTCTTTGTTACTGTGCCAGAATTTACTTTCAGTTTCAATAGTTTGGGTTTTATCCCTGGTACTTGATTTCTTGATACAACTTTTTAATTTTTAATTCCTGGAGTGGACCCTCCATTTCTCTGATCCCTCAGCAACCTTTCTCTGTGCCTATCCCAGGGGTGGCCCAGACAATCAACCCCTCTCAGACCACAGCAGGGCTTGAGTGCCTCATGTTTGTACTTCCCTGTGGTGAAGCTGCCTGTGAGATCCAACTAAACAACGACTTTGTTTTTTTTTTCATGACTGACACAATTATTTTCTTTTGAATTTTTCCTCCAACTCATTAGGTCCCAGTTCTGCAGCTCAGGCTGGCCAGCAAACACAGACCCCAGGATCCCTCAGCCTTTCTCTGCAGTGACCATCTGTGCCCCTGGACAGAGGCAGGGTCAGGGCTGAAGATGCCTCTCTTCTCCAGGAAGAAGAAACCCAGCGACGAAGCTCGGAAGCGCCTCGAGTACCAAATGTGCCTGGTAAGCACTGCCAGGGTCATCTCTGTCCTCTGTGCCTGGTAGGCACTGCCAGGGTCATTTCTGTCCTCTGTGCCTGGTAGGCACTGCCAGGGTCATCTCTGTCCTCTGTGCCTGGTAGGCACTGCCAGGGTCATCTCTGTCCTCTGTGCCTGGTAAGCACTGCCAGGGTCATCTCTGTCCTCTGTGTCTGGTAGGCACTGCCAGGGTAATTTCTGTCCTCTGTGTCTGGTAAGCACTGCCAGGGTCATTTCTGTCCTCTGTGTCTGGTAGGCACTGCCAGGGTCGTTTCTGTCCTCTGTGCCTGGTAGGCACTGCCAGGGGCGTTTCTGTTCTCTGTGCCTGGTAGGCACTGCCAGGGTCGTTTCTGTTCTCCATGCCTGATCCTGGCTCCATGTGATTTGGTACATCCCTGCATGACCAGTAACCACGCTCCATGAGCAGTTATTGTGTTCCTGATCCCACTAAGAGAGCAGGCTTTCTTCTTAAAGCACCTCAGGGAATTTCTGTCCCCCCATCTGCCTTTGCCCTCCCACCCCCATGTCCCCTTGGTGCCACTTCCATCCCTCTCTGTGTGGTTCCGTGGGGCATCCTCCACCCCACCCCACCTCCTGCCAGCCTGCTGGTGGGATCCCAGCTCTCCTCTGTCCTCCATTCCCCTTTGCCCTTACAGATCTCCCAGTCTGCTTTTCCTTCCAGGGAACCTGTGACTTCCCATCACATCTGCCTTACCTTGTGCCTCTCTTCTGCTTCCCATTATTCTGACCTTCCTGCCACTCTGAGGATTAACTCATTAGATGTTGCTGTTTGTTCTCCTGGAGTAGGATTTCACCAGGGTGCTCTGGCACAGGGAATCTGTTGGGGAAGGGATGAGAAGGGGCTGAGGGAGCTGGAAAGGGGCTCAGCCTGGAGAAAAGGAGGCTCAGGGAGGACCTTGTGGCTCTGCACAGCTCCTGACAGGAGGGGACAGCCGAGGGGGTCAGGCTGTGCTCCAGGGAACAGGGACAGGAGGAGAGGGAACGGCCTCAGGCTGGGCCAGGGGAGGCTCAGGTTGGATACTGGGACTTTTTTTTTCTTGAAAAGCATTGTCAGACATTGCAAAAGACTGCCCAGGACAATGGTGGTGTCACCGTTCCTGGAAGTGACCCAGAGACGTGTAGATGTGGCTTTGGGGGCATGGGTGAGTGGTGTCTGTCCAGGTCCATTGCTGTTAGCAGCTGCATTGGATGGACTTGATTTGAACACGGAAAATACTTTGGAACAGAACCAGACTTGTTTGGATGGAAGGGACCTTAAAGCCCATCCAGTGTCACCCCTGCCATGGGCAGGGACACCTTTCCCTGTCCCAGGCTGCTCCAAGCCCTGTCCAACCTGGCCTTGGACACTGCCAGGGATGGGGAGCTCACAAACTCTGAGCAAGATGCAGCAAGAGGTGCTGTGTTTCTGCATGGTCTGATTCTCTGGATGGGTTTGTTCCCTCTCCAGGCAAAAGAAGCTGGTGCTGATGACAGCCTTGACATATCCAGATGTGAGCTCTCAGAGGTATGTCCTCTACAACTTCCAGTTCTCACTCACAGCTCTGATTCTCTGTCTGCTTCTTGGTACCAACTGTCAGACTTACTCTCATGCCTGTGAGCCTTGAGACAGAAATTGTTGCTAGTCCACCTTTTCCTCTGTCTCCTGAGTTCTGTGGGGGGCTTCTTCCCTGTTGTTTGGGTTTTGGTTTTTTTTGGTGGGAGTTTGCCTGTCCTGTCTCATGCTTCAACACCATTTCTGTCCTGAGAATCCTTTAGAAGGGCAGAGTGGTCTCATACCCTCCATCACTACCTTGTTTGACCCTAATTTGGGACCTCATGGCTTAATTTTGCTGGTCTGAAGGGAATTGGTTTGCCAAAGGCTGAGTATTTCTAATCTTGGAGCTACACAATCTGCCACCCATGGTTGTTTTTCTGTGTAGGTGAAAATCCCAGTCCTGCTTCCAAGTTGCTGGGTAAGGATGGAAGTCTCACTCCCAGCTTGGCTTCTTTTATGGCAACCAACTAAATGAGAAACAATCTGTCTGCTGGTGTGTGGGCAGGCAGTGACAGCGTGCCAGGCACCCAGACACAGCTTTTCCTGCTGGCAGCCAGGCCAGCCTCGGGCAGAAACCCATTTCTATCTCACTTTTAATTTTTATTCCTTGTCTCATGCTTCCAAAATGTTGATCCTGAGTACAAGGATGCCCTTGCCAAGCAAAGCGTGGAGATTTTACACCATCCTGGAGAGGAGAGCTGCCTGCTGTACAGTGTGAAACAGCTTTGCTGAGACTTTGGGATGTTTTGTTCCAAGCTCAGGAGCCAACAGCAGCTCTGTGTGGGTTTGCAGGCTGTGTAGGACAGCCTGGGTGTGGCAGGGTGGCAGACAGAGGATCCACCCAGCCAGCTCCACTCGGAGCCACGGCTAACCTGGGATGCCCAGCAGCTCCTTTTGGACCATAAAACTGTCTTGCTGTTTCATTTTCATTGTTGTTTCAATAAATGAAGTGAGACATCCATTTGATTTTACAATTAGCCATGGACAGGAGTCTGACTGCTGCTGGTTCTGTGCTGCAGGGAAGGTCACAGTGCCCAGCTGTGCCTGGCAGGGCCTGAACTGGCATCTCCTTGGTCTGCCTCTCCCTCTCCTGGCACATCAGGGACACTCTGTCCTGCCTGGTGCTCACCTCTCAGCACACTGCAGTGTGGTCATGAGGTTGCCAAACCACAGAATGCATTTCTGTGATGAGAAAACTGAACCTTTGCCTGAACTCATCTGCACAATGAATATTAAATCACACAAGGCTTGAACTCCTGCCTAAGCCTCAGCCTGTTCTGTGGCACTGGTGTGTCTTGGAGGGCCACTGGAAGCTGTGTAAATGGAAGCTCCCTGGGAAGTACTGGGCCCAAATCACAGGGCAGTGATTTTAAGCATCACTTTTATTTTCAGTCAAGCTGTTCACACCTTACAGGTGGACAATGTAGAACTGCTTAAAAGAGAAGTCTGACATGACTTTTTTTTTTGTTTGTTTTTAGGTTCCTTATGGGGCCTTTGCAACTTGCAAGGTCTTGCAAAAAAAGGTAATGTTGTAATCAGAAATTATTAAATAATTATATTAATATGCTTAACTATTGTTGTCACATTTGAAATGACTGTGTGTGGTTGTTTTATGGTGGTACAGAAGGAATTTTCATGTCAGAAAATTCTACCTGTGTGATACTACATAGAGAGCAGTTTGAGTCAGAGCAATCCTGTCTGTGTTTTTTAAAGTTAACTTCTGCCAGGGAAGGAGAGGTGGTTGTTCCTGTCTTAGCCCATCTAAGGGTATATCCCATGTGAGGAATTGGGCTCTGGTTTAGATCTCATGTAAAATGTTTGACCTTCTCTGACAGTCCATTTCCCACTGCAATGTTTTATATGATACTGAATAAGATACTGAGTTCTTATACAGCCTCCCCAGTTCAATCTCAACAAAAGTGCTTGTTCTGGTGTCTCTTGTGTTTATGTGACAATGGGGTTTTTCCTCCCCAGGTACTGATTATTCATACCAATAATCTGACATCCTTAGTTCCAAAGTCCTGCAGCCTCCTGAGTCTCATAACTGTGAAGGTAATTGTGATTCTTAACAGTTCAACTGCAGCCTATTTTCCTTGGATTTGAGCTGCATTAAAACACACCAGCCCAAGTAAATCCCTTCTGGCTGGCTGGCTTTGCCTGGGATCAGTACCAAGGTGTGACACCTGCCTTTTCTGGGTTCAGCTCCCATGCTGGCAGACAGCAGTCACTGAGTGGTTTGTGTCACATCATCATCAGTCCCACAACTCGTTTATCCCCTTCAGAATCCCACAGTTTCCCCCTCAGCAGCCTCGCTGGTGGTGGTGGTCAGGCAGGGCTGGGCGTGTTGTGGGGTAGATCCATTTCTCCCCTGCTCTGGAGGGTCACTGGAATGGGAAGGAAACTGGTGATGGGTGTACAGGGCTGTATCACCGTGGTGCTGGGATTCCCCAAGAGGCAGAGTCATTTCAGCAGCTCCACATGGAGGGAGGGAGGTCTCCAGGTCTATTCCTACCCTCTCCCTGCACTGCTGTTGGAACAGTTCAGCTTCCAAAGAGCAGTTCAGCTCATTGATCCTGCAGAAATTGCTTCTGCCAGCCTGGTTCCAAGGGGATGATTTATCCAGTTGGCTCCTCCAGTTTTGTGGGACTGCTCTCTCAGTGTCACTGCTCTCCCATGTCTCTTGTTTGTTACTGATGACTGAATTTCCAAAATACCTCCAAGAATTAAGTACCCATGTCCCCTGGAAAACTTGAGCTGCTTTTCAAAGTCCCCATTGGAAGCAAAGTAATTTTCATTGTGAGATAATTCGTGACTTTTGTTCCCGACCTTGTTTGGTGACATCATGTGCTTTTCCAGGTTCTGGATCTGCATGACAACCAGCTGGCATCACTTCCTGCTGATATTGGTCAGCTGGCAGCTCTTCAGGTACAAGATTTGCAGCTGCATCCCAGGTGTCTGTACAGGGAGGGAAAAAGGAGAAAAGGAGCAGGAGAAGAGCAGGAAAAGCCAGGCTTGGTTATATTCTCCAGCTTGGTGCAGCCCAAGTAGCTCCCATGGCCAAGCAGATGCTCTGAGCAAGCAGAGTCCTGCTGATCTCCCCAAACATTCAGGTTTTGCTGTTCTCCCTGGGGTGGTTATGTTGAGAACCCAGAGCAGTGTCTGAGGGCACACTCAGGGTCTCTCTGCTCAGGGGGGCAGCTTTAGGTGAGAGCTGGAGTTGGGGAGGGCTGCCCTGGACACTCCAGTTCCCAATTCCTGCATCTGGATCCAGCACCAGTTGTTGGTGGTGAGCAGAGTTTCTCACTGCCCTTGGTAGCTTGGCATGCCCTTTATCCAGGGCTGGTGGAAAATACTTTTTTTTAACCCTGAAAGTGTTACCTACAACCAGTTTCAAGTTGTACTTCAGGGCCTGAGAGTCCCAGCAGCACAGATGTGTGGAAGACATGAGACTTGAATAAATATTTTGAATATCTTTTCTGTTAATACCTTAGGTCCTAAACCTTGAAAGGAATCTTTTAAAAAGCCTTCCACAATCTATAGGAGACCTTGCACAGCTCCAGGTCCTCAATGTTAAAGGTATGGAATGGGATTGCTCTGGACAAAGCACATTTATTAACCGGTCATGGTGAGCTGCATTAGCAATTATTCCTTTCAATCAAGGCAAGCACCATATGGTTTACACTCTGAGTGCTGAGGAGGAACACAAGGAAGGTTTGAATTAAAATAGTTGGCAAGGCAGGAGAAATTATCTAAGAAGAAAATGTGTCAGCCTCAAACCCTCCAGTAAAGCAAGCAGAGCACTCAGCCAGATAAACTGAATTACAATTGGGTCCCCCAAGACCCATAGCTGGCTCCTGTGAGCCTGTGTATCCCCACAGGTTTTCACAGCCCAAGCACAGCAGTCACACCTCTTTTCCAGAGTCCTGGACATTCTCCAGCTATGCAGGGCCATAAATCTGGGAGAAAAAGAATATTTAGCTATGTGGAGCTGTTGCTGAAACAGGGAAGGCAGTGGAGGGTGAGGAGCTTGGAAGGGCAGCTCAGGTCATTACTCAGGTCTGTTTGTCTGTCTGTCTGCAACACCTGGTGTCTGAGCGCAGGGTGTGCAATCTTGCACTCAGTCCCCTTCCTCCCATCCCTGGGACTTGGGCCAAGGGAAGAACATCCCATGTTACAAATATTCTCCTGATGAAGAACACCGATCCAGCCTGCAGCAGTGACCTCAGCTGAGAAGGAGATCTGGATCCCAAATTGCCCTTGGTGGGCAGTGCCATCCTTTGAGTCCCTGTGTGACTTGGGACAGCCCCATCCCTCTGGAAATGAGCCGTACGTGTGGTTATGGATTGGTGTTGGAACAGATGAGCTTGCTGGCTCCTGGTTTGGGAAGGTTGGAAAAGGAGACTCAGGGGTGCCCTCATCACTCCCTACAGCTCCTGAAAGGTGGCTGTGCTCAGGTGGGGTTGGGCTCTTTCTCCAGGCAGCACTGACAGAACCAGAGGACACAGTTTCAAGCTGTGCCAAGGGAAATAGAAGCTGGATATTAGGTAGAATTTTTTTACAGAAAGGGTGATAAAGTTCTGGAATGGCCTGCCTGGGGAGGTGGTGGAGTCACCACCCCTGGGTGTGTTTAAAACAGCCTGGATGTGGCACTGGCTGCCAGGGTTGAGTTGAGGTGCTGGGTTGGACTTGATGATCTTGAAGGTCTCTTCCAACGCAGTGATTCTGTGAATTGTGTGAATTTGTGGTTCCTTGGTTTTAGCTGTCTTTCTGTCCCTGCAGGGAACAAGCTGAGGGCGCTGCCCGGGAGCGTGAGCGGCCTGCGGAGCCTGCGGGCTCTGGATGTCAGTGGGAACGAGCTGCAGGAGCTGCCCCGGGTGCTGGCCCACGCCCGCAGCCTGCAGGTACCCAGCCCTGGGGCCAACCCTTCCCAGCTTGCTTCCCTCAGCTGGGAATAAATCCAGCCCACGAGGGGAATGTTTAGGGTCTGGGCAGGATGCGCTGCAGGGAGTTGTAACAGGGCTGCTCACACTGTCCACAATGACTTTTATGTACCTGCTCTGGTCTTTCCTGATCATTTTTACCATTTAATCTGATCATTTTGTCATTTAATTCTGATAATTTTGTCATTTAATCCTGACAAAAGCGATCCCCAGAGAGTGAACCCCTGGATTTTACCGCCAAGGCTGTCTTTAAGAGCACAAATCGTGCTTCTGTCACCCTGGCAGATCTCCAACTTGTTATCAGCTTTCATGTGTTTATGGCTCTCTGAAGTGCACATTCAGAATGGGAAAAGCAGCAAGATTTTTATGGACATGTTGCCTTCTGGCTGCCAAACCTGTCAGTACTAAATGATGCAAGTGTGAGTCAACAGGGCTGCCTCAGACACTAGCAGGAAGGTGTGAGTACATGCTCTCCTGTCTCACACACAACATTTTGCTTCACTTCTCATGAGGACAGCCTGTGCAGCTTTGTCCCCTGTGCTTGGTAAAGTGGTTCCTTTCTAGGCCTTCCTGCTATGCCCCTCCCTACACAAGGCAGCATTGGGTGCTTGGTGGTCACAGTAGGACACAGCAAGTGGCTCCTCCCCTCATTCTTTGTGGGATTCCTCTCCATGCCCTGGTATCACCCCTGCTTCCACCCATATCTTCCCCTGCTGAAGGAACTCCTGGCATGGAGTAGGGAATGTCTGTAGCTGAGAAGTGCTCTGACCTCTGGTACCTAAACATGAAGTGCCAGTGCCTGCATGAGGGGAATGTTCAGTGAATGGCCAGCTCAGAAACTTCCAAATAAGGGGCAGTGGAGTCACCTCTGAAAGGTGGCAGACACCCAGCAGGGATTCAATACAGCCTCACATTTATGTTAGGATTTAGGGTAACATGAAGTAAGATTTTGGGGAGCTGCAAGGAGAACTGCAGCTGGCCTCTGTCTGGACTTAGAATAACCTGGAGCTCTGTGTGTTCTGTTTTGGAGATGCTGACCCTGGATGCCTCTGCCATGACCTACCCACCCGCTGACATCTGCAGTGCAGGTACAGAGGCCATCCAGCAGTTCCTCTGCAAAGGTAAGCCAGGAGCACCTGGGGTGTGCCCAGAGATGGCATTTCTGAAGAGCAGACATTGTGTGGGTCCTGCTTGGGGTGGTTGGTGATGCCCTGCACACCTGGTTACCTGTCTTTGTTGGCAAGCAGCACAATACCAGTCCTTCCCTGAGCCCCGCCACACTGGAATGCAGAGTGGTTTGTTAAAAATCAGAGTGGCTGGGTCAGGCTGTCTCAGTGGCCATAAGAGATCAGTGCATCTCCTGTGGTTATTTGGATTTCTCCTGTGGGAGGATTAGGCATTGTCCAGCTGCCACTGCCTTGGGACAAGGAGAGAGACTCAGGAGTCACTCAAGGTCCTTGCTGCCCTCATTTCTCTGAGGAAGGACCTGGGCCCTGCAGGTTGTTTGGAGAATGGTGAAAAGAGATGGAGAGCTCAAACTCACAGATAATAAACTGGGGGTTTGTAGACACTGTGTTTAATACAGATAGGGAGTTTTGGTGGAGGTTTTATGCAGGGGAAGTGCCTTGCCAGACATTGGGATATTCCCTAAAAAAACAGGACAGTCAGAACTTATTTTGGCCTGGGCAGTAACATCTGCAGCCTGGCAGAAGTCACCAAGCCTGCATTTGTGTGCAGGATGTGTTTCTGTCAGAGCAGATCCTTGTCCTGGTGAGGATGGAGTGGCCCCACGTGCTCCCAGAGCTCCCTGTCCATCCTACCTCAGCTGGAGGAGCCCTGCCAGGCACTCCTTGGTGTGTGGGCAGAGGGGGCACATCTGGAAGCAGTCCCATACAGCAGCCAGCTCACAGCCATGGTGCCAAGGAGGTCTTTGAGCCTCAAATGTTCTTATTTTGTGTCTGGTGCCTTGCAGAGTGTGGAATTGCATACTACCCTCCCTCACAGTACCTGCTCCCCACGCTGGAGAGCGATGGAGGAGGAACTTCAGTGGATGGGGTGGACAGGACAGTAGAGAAGTACCTGGAAGAGGAGAGTGAGTGGCAGGTGAGGCTCTTCTGTACCAAAGAGTTTGGGATTTGTCTCTGTGCTCCACCAAAGCATCTCACAGCACTTGACACATCATCCCTCATCACCTTCCCCTCCATGAGTTGTGTCTTTTGGGATCGAGGGAGCAGCCAGGCACAGTGTGTGCAAGGGTGGCTCATGTCCTTCCTCAGCTTGGGCTGGTGTCACCACGCTTACTCCTGGAATATACATCCCAAAGAACTGTCTCTATCCTTGAAAGCAGTGATGGAGCCAAGGGACAGGGGTGACAGGGGGACATGGAGTGTGCAGTGTATTTTTGGGGGGACAGCAAACTGCAGAAGAACCTTGTGCTTCCCAGCCATGTCCTAGACGTGTTCAGCCCTACCTGGGAAAGGGGAGGCTGGGCCAATAATTGTGGTAGCTGTGCTAATTACTCTTTGGCAAGTGCAGAGTCAATTCTTCTCCAGCGCCGCTGGAGAAGCCTGAGTGACTGGACTTGGGGCTTGTGTTGCTGTGCCTTTGGTTGATGTCTTCACTCAGTTAGGGGAGGCTGTACTGTGGAATAATAATATCTACAAAAAAAGTACTTCTGGGAATAAATGTCTGCTGATATTGCTTATTTTTCAGAACAAATTCTTGGATTATGAGAAGAGGAAGGTGAGGATCAACTTCTGCAACTGCTTTGTCTGCAGCATGGGTCTGCTTCTGGTTTTTGTTTTCCATCTTTTTACTTTGTTTCTCATTCCCCTCACCTGGTTGCACTTATAGTTTGTTCTTTTTTTTCCCCTGGTCTCTGTCTCTTCCACTGTACATGGCTCACTTTGAAATAGCCTGAGGCTCCTGCCTTGCAGTTCCCTGGTGCCTTTGGCTCGAGCTGCTTGGAGCTGGCTGCTTCCTTCAGACAAGGGAGTCCTGTGCCATGTGGAGTTGAACCCAGCCTGCATTTTGGGCTTCCCTGCACGTGTTTATGTTGGCTGGTTTGGTATCAGTCCTTGCTCAGGGAATTCAGCTTCATGAAAGAGTTTGGAGACTGTTATGAAGGGAGCAGCAGCTTCTGCTTCCCAGTTTTTGGGTTCCTAAGGAGAGAACATTCCCCTCTCCTAGACAAACCTCCTGTTTGCCATTTAGCTTTCCTTCTTCTCTGCAAGGGACTCCTATCCCTTGCACTGCCTTTTTGCCAGGATATGTTCTTGCTGGGGAAGGAGATTCCTGTCATTCATCTTTCTTCTGATCCCTCTCAGGAAAGAAAGACACAGGAGAAGCTGGAATTTGAGCGGCGCTTGAACGTGGGGCAGCGCGAACAGGCCCTGCTGGTGCAGCAGCTCAACAGCCACAAGGATGAGATCCTGCAGACAGTGAGAGAGGTGGGTGTGCGGGGCAGGGCCCTTCCAGGGCACCCACTGCCTTCCCTAAACCCACCACCTTCTCATTCTTCTGGTTTCCCTGCTCTGGGCAGGAGCAGCAGAGGCTGGAGCAGGGTCTGTCGAAGCACCAGCGCTGTTTGGAGGAGGAGAGGCTGAAGCTGCTGCAGCAGCTGAAGGACACAGAGCAGGGCATTGCCAGCCGGATCCAGAAGCTGCTGGAGGACAACCAGAGGTGGGGTCCCAGGGGGTTTTGCTCTGATTTTGTTTTGTCATGTTGTTTTGAGCAGTTCATTTCACCCATGAGTGTTTCAGACCTGAGCAGGATCGATGTCTGGAGGAGCTGCTTTAGCTCCTGCACTGCCATTTAAAGCACATGGAATCTGCAACTTATAAACACTGTTTCACAGATGTGTGATGTTGGGATTTTGCAGTGCTATGGAAGAAATTTGAATTCCTGATGGAAGGTGCAAATTTGAGGTGTTACGGTGCCCCTGCCTGTGTCTGCTGGGTCTCCATGTGAGCTGGTGCTGATGGGAGGTGCCCAGCCTGCTGAAAGCTGCTCTGCTGTGCATGACAGCAAAGTTGTTTTCCCTCAGGCACATGGGGGGATTGTTTGGGTTTTCCTGTGCAGGGCCTGGAGCTGGATGATCCTTGTGGGTCCCTTCCGAGTCAGGATATTCTGTGACTCTGATTCTGCCCTCTGGGGGACCAGGATGTTCTACTCAGCTTGATGAAAACCTTTTATCTTTTTTTTTAAGGCAAATACGAAGTTCAGACATTTTGAAGTCCTTGGAGAATGAAAGGTGAGCCTCTGTAACAAACTTGTCTGGAAAAGGGGTAAGAAGCTGGGAAGAGGGCTGGGAGCTTCCTTTCAGAGTCACAGTCTGAATCTACCCTAAGTCAGGTGAGGTTCATCTCATACCTGCAGCTGGCTCTGGTCACTGTTGGAGGCAAGACACTGGACTCAGAGTGCCTGGTCCTACCCAGTTTGGCACACCCAGTGACAGGGTGATTTTACCTCTTTTTCATCTCTGAATGGGCCTAAATAACGAGTTTGGGAACAAAACTCTGTGTTCCAATATCAAGGACCAACAGAGATCCTCCATCTGCTGGCCAGCAAGGCAGTGATGAGGGTGTTCCAGCAACATATTCAGGCTGGGAGGAGTAGGTGGGAAGCAAATCTGCCATTCAGCCGACACTCTGAGCTAACTCTGCCACCAAAAGTGACTGTCCCCAGCTCTGCCCTGTCTGTGAGCTGCCCCCTTCCTTCAGCCAACTGTGCTGTGGCCCAGTAAACTGGGTGAACATCATCCAGTTGTTTGTCAGACTGTTCCCCAGCCACACCAGCTCCTGATCTGGTAAATGGTGGGGGGAATGTGCTGGAACAGGGACAGGGGTGCTGGGGAGGGAGGCCAGGCTGCTGCCTGCAGTGGCACTGCTCACTTGGGCCAGCAGTGGCAGGGCTCATCCAGCCTCAGCAGAAAGGAGAGCCAGGGAAGGGTCTGGCACTGTTTGGGGAGAGCACATGCACGTTGTGTTGATGTTCTGTCTCTCAGAAAAATCAACTTCCCTGTCTAAAGCCACTGTCCCTGTGGTTTAGAGCAAATGTTGTCTCCCATAAAACACAGAGGTTCTTCACCAAAAAAATCACTGAGCTTTGATGTCTCTGATTAGCCCAGCTTTCCTGAGCAGGGTGAACCTGCCCAGCCTTGAGACTCAGCTGGGTGGGTAGAGGAAAAGGGATCTTTTGAAGGAATGGCTGAAGTGCTGTTTGTTGGCAGAATCAGGATGGAACAGCTGATGGCAATAACCCAGGAGGAGACGGAGCAGCTGCGCAGGAGGGAAGTGGCCTGTGAGTCCAGACAGGTCTTTGGGGAGATGAGGTGAAGGGTCTGGGGCACCAGGAGCAGCTGAAGAGGCTCAGCCTGGAGAAGAAGAGGCTCTGGGGGGTCTTTCTCACTCTCTACAACTCCCTGAAACAAGGGTGTATCCAAATGGGGGTCAGGCTCTGCACCTGGGGAAAAAGGGACAAGAGAAGAGGAAACAGCTTCAAGTCCCCCAAGACAGGCAGAGCCCAGCTCCTCTCTGCTCTGGGACAGGGACAGGAGCCAGGGAACGGCTGGGGCTGGGCCAGGGCAGCTCAGGCTGGAGCTCAGGGCAAGGTTCTTCCCCCAGAGGGTGCTGGCACTGCCCAGGCTCCCCAGGGAATGGGCACGGCCCCGAGGCTGCCAGAGCTCCAGGAGCCTTTGGCCAGCGCTGCCAGGGGTGCCCAGGGTGGGGTTGCTGGGGGGTCTGGGCAGGGACGGGGGCTGGGCTGGGTGATCCCTGTTGGTCCCTTCCTACTTCCCAGGAGATTCTGTGATTCTGTGGTCTCAGGGTTGGTAGGCAGGGACTGGGTGTCTCTTAGCACTGAAGAAGTGCAGGCACAGGCAGAGTGGAGTTTGCTCAGCTCTTTTCCCAATAAAGAGCCACAGTTCTCTGGTGAGTGGGTGTGCTCTGGCATCAGAGAAGTGAGAAGAGCAAGAGCAATGAGAAAGGAGCCACTGTTGGTTGCAGTGACTGCAGCAGCAGTGGTGGGTGAGTCCTGCTCTGCACACCCAGGCCAGGCAGGCACTGACAGCCCCTCTGTCCCCTCTGTCCCCAGCTGCCATGCAGCAGATGCTGGCCGAGACCTACAAGAACAAGCTCCTCCAGCTGACCTCCGAGTCTCGTCGGCAGGACCTTGTCAGCCAGGCCTGCTCCAGGTGCAGGGGGTGTCTGGGGCTGGTGGTGCTGGTATGAAATCCCTTTCTTTCAGCAGTGTAATTCCCATAAGTACACCAGGAACCCCTGCAGCTGGTGGAATGCAGTAGGACAGCTGTAACAGCACAGGACAGTGCAAATTAAACTATCAGACTGCCTTAAATGAACTACCGTCTAACAACCACACTTTGCATGTTAATCACTCTTTGGGGGAGCCGTCACTTTTCTGCACTGTTTATTTTGCCTTATACATTCTGCTAAATATGGAGGGTGAGTTAGATCAGTTGTATTACTGTTTTTTGAGGCAATTCAGTGCCAAACTGTAGCCCAGAGCTGCTCCCCTCACCTTCGAGGCTGCCTCAAGGGTGCTGTGTGTGCATAAGTAGTACACGAGTATTGCTGCACATACTGAGAGCATCCCGGCTCACTGTTTACAACAAGATGAGAAATTTTAATCTGGCAACGTTTGGCACTGACCAAAAACAGCCTTGTGAGCCTGTGACCTGCTCAACAGGTCCACAGGAGCCTGTGGTGCAGGTTTGGCTTGGGTGTAGGGAAGGAGGTGGTAAATTTGTGGCCTTCAGCTGTGCAGTGCCACCGCTCTTCCCCTGTTCAGTAAGAAATTCCTCCTCCTGCATTCCCCATTGCCTGCTTTTCCTCTGAGTCCCAGACCCAGCATTAACTCCATGGCATTTCCATCTCCTTGCAGCCTAGCTGAGATGGATCAGAAGTTCCAGCAAATCCTGGCTTGGCAGCATCTGGATCAGAACAAAGCTGTCAGTCAGATCTTGCAGCAGGTAGGCAAAGGAGCAAACTGGGGCATGGAGGGAGAGCAGGATCCAGAGTGGGTCACAGGAGCAGCAGTGGCTGGGCTGGGCTGCATGCAGAAGTGATTTTATTTAACACTACATGCTAAACTTTGAAAATATCTGCTATTCTGACAAACTAACTTGGGTGGTTGAAAAAAAATTATTTTTTATATAGCCAGCAAATTTTCAGAAAACACAGAAGCATAGACCATGGGAAGCAAAACTGACACGATGATTAAGAGAGGATTTTGAGACAGAAGTCCTGTCTTTTGGCAGGTTTCCCTGGGGGACTTGGGACAAGCATTTTCAAAATTGTTCTCAGAAGTGCTGGGCAGCTGTGCCCTGCAGCACAGCCTGGCTACTCAGTGCTGCTGAAAAGGAGAGATGGGGTCACACAGAGCATTCCAGATGAATGTTTGAATAACATTAATATTTCTCTGTGTGTCTCCAGGGTGGGCTTTACCTGTTGGGCTCTCAGCTGTGTTTCAGGACATTGTTGCTCAGAGCAAGCACCACTCAGGGACTTGTACCTGAGTCCTTGAAAGGCAGCAGCTTCTGAGCCCATCAGCAACTGCACCAACCACCTCACTAAGCAGGATTTTGCCTGTCCCTCAGATTGAGATGCAGAAAACTGCCTTTGAAGCTCTCCAGGTGAAGAAGGATCTTATGCACAGGCAGATCAGGAACCAGGTGAGTCAGCAACAGAGGAAAGAGAGACCAGCTCCTCAGCTCATCCTGCTGTTTGGTGAGACCCTGGGAGGAAGAATGAAGTGCTGTGAGCCCAGAGCAGGGTCTGAGGACATGGAGAGCTCTGGTGCTGCTGAGAACTCTGGAACAGAGTTGGACAGTGTTGGTTACACTCCAGCTCTGAGGGAGGCGGTGTCAAAGCAGGTTTTAGATTCCTGGAGGTGGTGGCATTGCCACTCCTTCAGTCACCTGCACTGGCTCTGGGGATGATCTACAGTTGCACCTCTGATTTCCTTCAGGCTGTGTACTTCGCAGGGCTGCTGCTTCCACATGAGCCCACTGCATCTCCATCCAGCACATCAGAGCTGCACCTTGAGCCATCCGTTCACCTTTTCTTTCCCATTCTCAGCCTGCCTTTCTGAGTTCCATTCCACAGAAGGTGCAGGGGTGTAGTTGTGGGGAAGAGCAAGAGCTGGTGGAAAAAGCAGGGGTGTATGATGTGGGATGATGGAAAAGTGGCAGGGGATGATGCAGGATGATGGAAAAGTGGCAGGGCATGATGCAGGATGATGGAAAAGTGGCAGGGGATGATGCAGGATGATGGAAAAGTGGCAGGGGATGATGCAGGAAGGTGGGAAGGCAGCAGTGGTGGATGCAGGAAGGAGCATTACTGGTTTCTGACACAGTGCTCCAGAATCTTCCCTCTCCTGATTTGACACAGAAGAAAAGTCTCAGTTCAGGATTTGGTGGATAAACTTGAGGGCTTGGATATTTTGAGTGCCCCAGTGACCAAACTCTGCTGGAAGCTTGTGACCTGTCTGACAGCTCCCCATCATTGCCTGACTTCACCATAAGGGCCCTGCATTTTGCTCCCTCTTGCTCTGTGAACAAAAGGAGTTTGTTCCTTGATGCCAAGGCTGGACCTTGGGACCCCTCCCATCCCGTGCTGCAGGGGCAGGGCAGGGGCACAGCCCTGGGGTCAGCAGGAGCAGCGTGGCCTGGGGACAGTTGGTGGCCTGGCAGAGGGGTGAGCTGGTCTCTCATCTTGGCTTTGCTGTGGGTCTTTGGGCAACTCACTTCACCTCTCTGTGTCTCAGTTACCCCACCTGAAAGAGCAGATGTTGTTCTAGGATTGCTGGAGCACCTGGAAACCAGGGCATTGTCCCACGAGTCTGAGGTTTGAGCTGGGAGGGCCTTAGTTCTGCATTCCAGGGTGGTTGCAAAAGGTTTGGGTGCACAAACTGATTGCAGTGTGAGGTTCCAGACTTGAGCAGAAGGTGTTCAGAGAGACAGTTGGAGTGGGAGGACACAGCTCCTCAGGTAAAAGAAGAGGGACCCTCAGCACACACATCACCAAAGGGCACAAGCAGCTCCCTCCAACCTCTGGGTGCTCTGCAGTGCTGCCCTTGCCAGTCAGACCTGATTTTAAAAGAGCATAAATCAAAGTAATTTTAAATGTCAGTAAAAAATGTTTCATCTTCTGTTTAGATTAAATTAATAGAAACAGAGTTATTGCAGCTGACACAGCTGGAGTTAAAGAGGCAAGAACTGGACACAGAGACACTGCAGGTACGTGGGGCTCTGGGGCTGCCCCCCACCCTCCCTGCTCTGGGACTGCTCCACCTGCTTCCCTTGCTCCTGGCACTTTCCAGATGGTTTTATGCTCAGTCAGAAGGTCCTTCTGCACAGGACACACCAACCCCTCTGTGTCCTGGGAATGTGGGACATCCTCCTGCTCCTAAACATCCTCAGGCATTCTCAGCAGAGGGACAGAGGAGCCCTGATAGGGATGGGCAGTTCCAGGTGTGCTGGGTGGGGAAGCATTTTGCAATCCAGTTGCTGGCTGTCCCAAAAACACCTGCCTGCTGTGCATTGCATGTCCTCTTTCATTGTGTTGTGTTTTGGTTTTGACATCATCAGCAGTCATACATTGAGGAATACCAGGTTTAGCTTCAGCAGCTTGGCTTTAAATTTTGTTTCATGATGATTTGCATCAGTTCTGTTCTTCTGTGTGCCATGTGCCAGGTCAGGTCACCTGCTGAGTCAGCCCAAAATCAGTGACAAACAGCCAGGGCAGTCACAGAGCAGTGGCAAGTGCTGGCTTCAGGCAGCAGTGCCTCCCAGCCCTGTCCTGGATCCTTCAGGTGTCAGGTTTGGGTTGTGCTACCTGGACTCACTCAGCTCCCCTGTGTCACTCTGTGGTGTTGGAGGGCAGAGGGTGGGGACCACCCAGAGTTCATGCAGGACAGACCAGGTGTGACCTGGTGAGCACAGGAGCTGCAGGGCAGTGCAGGAAACGGGGCTCTGCCCTGCAGCTTCAGCACCAGGAGCTGAGGAACGAGGCCTGAACACCTGGATCTGCCTGGATCCCCCTGCCCTTGGTGCTGTGACCTCAAAGGGTCCCTGCTGGGGCTGGAGCAGCTCCTCCTGTCATCACTTGTCCCTCTCCCTCCATGGAGGTGCTGATGCTTCCTGCCTCTGTCAGGGCAAGGCAGCTCTGGTCACCTGGAGGTGGGGCTGGCCTGGGAGGGGCAGCTGTTCCTCTGTTAACCAGGGGCCCTGTCCCTGTGCAGGGTCCAGGTGCTGATCCCAGGCTGGACAGGCTTGCAGCCCCCCTGGGACAGTGAAAGGTGTCCCTGCCTGTGGTAGGGGGTGGAACAAGATGGATTTTAAGGTCCTTTCCAACCAAACAAGTCTGTGATTCTGTGATCAATGAAGGTTTCCCCAAACTTCAGGGTGTAACAGAATCCTTGTCCCTCTCTCCATGGGCATCTGAAGTTCTTGTGGCTGATGGCCACTGGTCTCTGCTCAGATATGGGTGAGCTGGGACTGGAGCCGCAGAGGGGCCATGTGATGGGACATTCCTGAGCCACTTGACTCTCCACTGCCAGGGAGTGGCTGCAGGGATGCCTGGCCTTGCCCTGGTGTGCTTGGGATAAGACCCCAGGGAAAGGGAGCATCCCAAAGGCAAGGGGATCTCACCTGTCCTGTTTACCTGCAGGAGTCCAGACCTACTTTCAGGTGGTCTTTTCTCAGTTGGACAGGGCTTGGAGCAGCCTGGGACAGTGGAAGGTGTCCCTGCCCATGGCAGGGGGTGGAACCAGATGGGCTTTAAGGTCCCTTCCAATCCAAAGCAGTCCATGATTCTAAGGAAGGGTACCGTGAGTACTCTTGGCTGAACTCCTGATGCAGTGAGGAGGAGCTGCTGCAGCCAGGGAGGGCTGGGGCTGACAGAGCAGTGCAGGCCTGAGGGAGCAGGTTCAGCTGGTTCTGTCCTGCCAGTGCTAGGAGAGGATCTGAGCTGTGGGGCACAGGGATTGCACAGCATGGGGACTGCTGTGGGTCTGGCAGGGGCTTTGCTGGGAGCAAAGGGTGGCAGCAGTGTGGGGCTGTGGCTGCCAGAGCTCTCCCGTTGCAGGAGGCGGTCATGGAGCAGCGCCAGGCACTCGGCTGCCTCCTGCAGCAGCTGCTCAAGGAGAAGAAGCAAAGGGAGGAAGAACTGCAACAAATCCTGGTAATGAAGCCCCTCATGAAGTGCTGTGGGTGAGGAAGCATTTGGGTTGGCTGCAGAGAGTCCATGGCTCAGTGTGGGAGTGAAGGGTAGCAGAGCAGGGCTGTGTCCAGATCCAGAAGCCAATTTAGCCGCAGGAAATTCTAACGTGAACCAGGGGGGCACAGCAGCACTGCCTGGTGCAGCATGGGCACCATCATCACCACCAGTGACCCTGCTGGGAAGGGAGTGGTCAGCAGGATGAGCACAAGGGATGGGATGGGATGGGATGGGATGGGATGGGATGGGATGGGATGGGATGGGATGGGATGGGATGGGATGGGATGGGATGGGATGGGATGGGATGGGAGCGGAGCTGTGGTCTTGAAGATCTGCAGACTCTCCTGAGGCTCGGGAGACCAGGCCACAGATCCTGGGGCAAAGGGAGCAGGGAGATGCACAGCCCTGTGCAGGGTCAAAGTGGGGCCAGCCTGCAGGAGCCAGAAGTGCCTGTTTGATCACCATCACAGTGGGGGTCACGATGGGACACAGGATGGGACACCCCGTCACTGCAGTGCTCTGGCTGAGCCCTGCAGTGCCCAGGCTGGGGGTTCCCTCCTGCACACCCATCCCTGAACCCCCCTGACCGTGTTCCCTCGGGCTGCTGAATGAATCGAGTTTGTTTTTCAGCTGGAAATGGAGGCAAAGAGCGAAACCAAGCAGGAGAACTACTGGCTGATCCAGTACCAGCGCCTGCTGAACCAGAAGCCCCTCTCCCTGAAACTCCAGGTGCTGCTGCTGTTCCTGCTGCCACTGTTTGGTCTGGGGGGAGTGAGGACAGCCCCCTGAGCTAAGGCTGGGAGCAGCTCACAGACCCCTCACACAGATCCAGTGCTGCTCATGGTGCTGTGAGCTCCCTCATTCCTGCCTGTGTAGGTGTGGAGCTGCCCAGGTCCCTGTGGAGCCAACACCTCAGCTGTTCCCAGCAGAAGCTGCTGTCCCAGACTGCTGGTCAGGAACAGAAAATGCTTGAGTACCTTCCAGGCAGGGCCTCTTTTTCCAACTGAGCACCCAAAGGGCTTTGCTTGGCACCCCAAATTCCCCTTCAAACACGACTGAGTGCAGCAATCCTGCCCATTCCTGCCTCTGATGGCCTGAGCCAGGGCTTTATGCAGGTCAAGTCCCCTTAGTGTGAGCACAAGGAGACTGATCTGAGCTCTGCCTGTGCTGCAGATTGGCCTGAGCTGGCAAAGCAGGGGCTGCTGCAGACATGGATTGCCAAAGGTGGTGTTTCATGTGTGAGGGGAGCTCGCTGGGGCTGCAGCTCCTCCCGAGGGGCAGCTCCCATCTCTGCTCTGGGCCAGGGACAGGAGCCAGGGAACGGCTGGGGCTGGGCCAGGGCAGCTCAGGCTGAGCTCAGGGCAAGGTTCTTCCCCCAGAGGGTGCTGGCACTGCCCAGGCTCCCCAGGGAATGGGCACGGCCCCGAGGCTGCCAGAGCTCCAGGAGCCTTTGGCCAGCGCTGCCAGGGATGCCCAGGGTGGGGTTGCTGGGGGGTCTGGGCAGGGCAGGGGCTGGGCTGGGTGATCCTGGTGGGTCCCTTCCAGCTGAGGATTTTCTGTGATTCCCAGACCTCATTTTGAACTGTGCCCATAAAACACCTGGGGCCAGAGCTGCTCCAGCTGTTGGGCTTCCAGGCTTTGGTGTGTTTGGGATGCAGCACAGCTGGAGCAGGGCAGGCCAGGGATAAGCACAGCCCCAGCCCTGCTGCTGCCTGGCCTCAGGGGCACAGTCTGGGAGCTCATTCCATGTTTTGCAGGAGAAGGGTTTGGAGCAGCAGCTGGTGACCCTGCTGCTGGAGCTCTCTGCTGAGCAGTACCTGCCAATCTTTGCTCACCACCGAATATCCCTGGAAACGCTCGGCACCATGAGTGCCAGTGACCTGGAGAAGGTACGAGACAGCAGAGCCACAGTGTGGGACAGCACCAGCAGGGATTGTCCCTGTCCCTGCTCAGAATGCACCTGTGCCTGGCGGGTCAGGCTGGTGCTCTGCTGGGTTCCCTACAGGGGCGGGTGCCTGTGCTGTTCTGCCTCTCCCTGTGGGTAGTGGCTCTTCCAGAGACCTGCAGGGTGAGCTGCAGCCTGGCTCCATCTTCCAACATCCTCCAGGTGCTCTCTGTAGTAGAAATAGCACCAGGGAATTCCTGGTGCCTGGCAGAGGGGCTTTCCTTGGTATGGCCACATCTTGCAGCAATGCCCAGGAGTTTTCAGTGTCCCCTTGGGGACATCAGCCTGCTGTCCCTCTGGGGCAAACACCCTCCTCTTGCCCCACAGCTCGGTGTGACAGAGGCTGGACTGCAGCGTGCCATCCTCAGGCGGGCTCAGGAGATCCTGGCTGTGGCCTCGACCATCCCAGGTACCCCCAGTTCTTTTCTGCCACGTTTTACACTCAGCAGGTACCTGAGCCTGCAGCAGGGAGCGCCGTGGGTCAGCCACCGCCTGTGGGTGTGTGAGGAGGGCAGGCAGGGCTGCGGGGGGCGATGGGCAGCGCTCAGGGGACTCACAGCTGGCTGCGGTTGCAGAGCTGCGGAGGGCAGAGGACAGCGAGCTCCCTGCGGGCCCAGAGCCCAGCGCTCCCCTGGAGGAGCCCCCGGGCCCCGCGGCCCCCACGGCCCCACCGTGGGACGAGAAGAAGTCGGAGTGCGTTGTGTGCATGGAGCAGGAGGTGAGACCCGGCACCGCCCGGGGCTGGAGCAGGGCGCGGAGGGAGGGCGGGATCCAGCGCAGCTCCAGCTCTGTGTCCCCAGCCCGGCCCTGGCAATGCCCGGGTGCTCATCCCGCCAGCTCCCGGGCACAGCCGGGCTGGGCATGGCAGCGGGATGGGGGCAGAGAAGGGCAGGGCAGGGCAGGGACGGACAGGGCTCCGTGCGGGCCTGGGCAGGAGCTCGCTGAGCTCCCCCACCGGCCCTGGGCAGCGCTCACCGGGCTGCTCAGCTCAGATCAGCCCCCCGTGTCCCGCCCCGTGTCCCATCGTGTCCCGCCCCGTGTCCCGTGGTGTCCTTTCCCGTGTCCCATCGTGTCCTTTCCCGTGTCCCATCGTGTCCCGCCCCGTGTCCCATCGCGTCCCGCCCCGTGTCCCATCGTGTCCTTTCACATGTCCCATGGTGTCCTTTCCCGTGTCGCTCCTGCTCGGCACAGCCCCGGCCCCACACACCCAGGGTGGACAGAGATCGGGGTGCGGGGCTCTGCCCCCACGCTGAGCCCCCGCGGGTGCTCCCCAGCTCCCCCCGTGCTGGAGCGGTGTTCAAGGACCGCAGCACTCTCCGTGTCCCCTCTTTGTCTCTTCCCCAGCCCCAGATGATTTTCCTGCCCTGTGGCCACGTCTGCTGCTGCCAGGGCTGCTGCGAGCGGCTCCACTCGTGTCCCCTGTGCCGCCAGGACATCGCCCAGCGCATCCGCATCTTCCACAGCGCCTAGGCCGGCCCGGGAGGCACCGGCCCCGCTCCCGGGCTGTTCCCGCTGCCGCTCCTGCCCCTGTGAACAGCCCCTCGGCAGCACGGCCGGCACTGCTCTCCCCGTGCCCGGCGCCGCGCTGGCTGCGCCCGGGAGCCTCAGCGTCCTGCCGGCTCCCCGGTGGCTTCTCAGCCCCAGCTGGGGCTCCTTCAGTGAATCCCTTCCTGCTGCCCGCCCGCCCTGCGTCCCCGTGCCCGGGTGACAAACCGGGCACAGCTGCGGCTCCTCCCCTCTGGCAGAGGGGTTCGCTGCCAGAAAGGCCCCTGGGGGCTCACAGGGACACGGGGAGTGCTTCCAGCAGTGCTGTCGGAGGGGGAGGGAATTTCCCGTGGGAGCATTCGGTCAGGACGTGCTGTTCTTCGTGTACTGACTCTGCCGTGCACCTCCGTCATGCCAAAGGTCTGGGGCTTCTGCTCTGGGCCTCACAGGAGCGTGTCTGGGTCTGCAGCCTCAGGCAGGCAGATCCAGAAGCTCCCCAGCCCCCAGTTCCTGCTCCTGTGGGAGAGGAGAGAGCAACACCCCCGGGACTGGAGGGACCTGCCCTGGCCAGATGAGCCCAGTGGGGTCCCTCATCCACAAACCAGGTAGGGAGCAGAGTGTGCTGCTGCCACGGGACAGCACTGAGGCAGGGCTGGGGCTGTGCCCAGCTCAGGACCACGGTGCCTCTGCACTGGGTGTGGGGACTGCTCCATTGTCATTGATTAGTAACAATTCCTGTCTGTCCCTCGGCTCTTGACCCTGAAATATAAAAATGCTGCCACGAGCCCGGTCCCACCACAGCCTTCCCCAGGAGCAGCCATTAAACTGCAGCTGGTTTCTGCTGGGGCTGTTTGCTGCCTCTTTCCTTCTGCAGGGGGGGATGGCTGGAGCAGGGACGGGGCCACCACCCCATGCCCGGCTGTCCCAGTGTCACCTCCTCCTTCTCCGTGTCAGAGAAGAATTTGAGGCTCTGGGCCTTCTCCCAGGGTGTTGCTCATTGTGGAGCTGCCCCAGGAATGTCCAGGCAGGGGAGACCTTGGACCCTGCGCTTGGGTTGCCTCTCATGAGCTGCCCCGTGCACAACATCCCTCTGGGACACGTGTGCGGCCTCGTGGAGGTGGCCCGTGCCCACTGCCACCAGCGTCCTGGGGACGTGCCACAGCACCAGGGCCGGCGCCTTGGGAACACCGTGGGGGTGTTTTTCCAGCCTCTGTTTTCACGTTTTGCTGCTGCTGCCCATCAGAGCAGGCAGGTCGTATGGGGAGGGGCAAGGGGCTGCACCAGGAGCAGCTGGTGCTGGGATGGAGGACGGCAGCCCTGGGGCGGTGCCCGCATGAGGGCAGGAAGGGTCATGGAGCACCCTCACTCCTCCCTGCTCCCAGTCCCTCGGCATTCCCTGGGGCCGGGGGGGAGGAGGGAGTCACAAGCCCCGGCTTGAGGGAGGGGCACGGAGAGGGGATCCAGCCCCCCCAGGAGCCCTCCGTGGGCCCCCTCCCCCGGGGCACTCAGGGACCACACGGGGACCCCACGGGTCCGGCCGGAGAGGGAGGAGAGTCCCGAGAGACCCGACACCCGGCCGGAAGCAGCGAGGCTGCAACACCCCCCATCCCCTCTGTCCCCGTCCCACCGCCCCCTCCATTCCCACCGCCCCCTCCGGCCCGTCCGGTGCCCGCCGGGCCGTGCCGGGGGTGGCAATGGGTGACAGGAGCTCAGGGCAAGGTGCGCTCGGGGACAATGCCCGTCAAGAGGGGCCAACGCTTCCGGAGCGTCGGCAGTGCCCGGGCCAGCACGGCCCCACGAGCTGCGGGGACAACCCCGCTCAGCCACGGGTCGGACAAAACAGCTGGAGCATCACCCAGGACTCCGGGCACTTTCTGAGACTGCGGGGAAAAATAAAATAATAATTAAAAAAGCACCCTTCGGCCCCACCCAGCCCCAGCAGTGCCGGGCAGTCGGGGGCTGCAGCCCCGTCCATCCCTGGAGCCCCGAGGTGGCGGTGCCGGTGGCCAGGGCCACCTCCTGCACAGGGTGACAGACAGACCCCAGGGCTGGTGGGAAATGGGTGCGCGACGGGGCTGCTGTACCCAGTGCTCAGCTGGTCCTTAAGTTCATTAACAGCGATAGAAACCGTGCTTGGGAAGTGCTAAGAATACGATGGATTCGGAACGGGAAAAGGCAAGAGCGGCAGGTGTTTTAGGGGCAGCGGCTCTGCGGTGGAGGTGGAGCGTTCCCGGTGCCGCTCCAGCGCCCGCCGAGCACCCTGGGGCCAGGCTGAAGTTCAGGGGGGGCGGCCGCCCCGGCCCCCTCAGCCCTCCCCGGGCTCGGCCATCGCCGCCCCCCGCCTTCAAAAGCCGCAGGGCCGGGCCGCGGCCGCGGGGCGCGATGGCAGCGGGGCCCGAGCTCGGCCGCGAGTGCGGCATCTGCTACGAGGCGTACTGGGGTGCCGGGGGGGGCCCGCAGCAGCTGCCCTGCCGCCACTCGCTGTGCCAGCGCTGCCTCCGCAGGCTCGTGTGTCGCGCCGCCACCGTGGCCTTCGTCAGCTGCCCCTTCTGCAGGATGGTGACGCTGCTGCCCGAGCTGGCCCCGGCCGTGACCGCGGACCCGGGGACCCCGCGGGGAGAGCAGCAGCCGGAGAACGGCGGCGGTGCCCCCTCGGACCCCGGCCAGGGCTCGTCGCGCTCCGCGGCCGCGCTGTGCTCGTCCCACGCCCCCGTGTTCGCCGTGAGCAGCTCGGTGTCCCCCTGCGGCCTCCGCCGCGGCTCCGAGGCCCCCCACGCCTTCGTGCTGGGGCTGCTGGGCCGGGGGCTGCTGCTGGACACGCAGCCCCCGCTGGCCTCCATGGAGAACCTGCGCCTCGGCTTCGCCGCCGGCATCCTCGTGCTCATCGTCTCCACCTTCTTCCTGCTCGTCTTCCTCAAGTAGGTCCGCGTGGCGGAGCGGGGCTCCCATCCCATTCCAGCCCGCCCCAGCCCGGTGGATGGACCCGGTGATGTGTCGGGGACTGCTCGGGCCGTGGGCACTCGGTGGACAGGGCCACGGCCGCGCCCAGCGCTCAGCACCCGCCTGGATCCAGCCCTGGGGCCCGCAGGACGCTCGGCTGCCCCGCACGAGAGCCCCCGGCCATCAGACTCTTTAAAAATTAACTTATTGCAGCGCTCTCCTGGCCCCGGGCTCCGGCTGTGCTCACGCTCCGTCCCGAAGGGCCCCGGGCCCGCGGCGCAGCTCGGCGGGAGGCGCCGCGTGGGGCCGCGGAGCCGGGGCCGGAACAGTGCCCGGCGGGCTGGGGGGGCGGGAAGGG
Organism: Motacilla alba alba; assembly: GCF_015832195.1. Lineage (NCBI taxonomy): Eukaryota > Metazoa > Chordata > Aves > Passeriformes > Motacillidae > Motacilla > Motacilla alba. Next base: position 1,452,585 of record NC_052032.1, on the reverse strand, counting down.
TCCCGCGGGGCTGCCCGGGGGGCGAAGCCGTTTCAAGGCGACTCCAAGGCCTTTGCCAGGAGGAGAGAGGCCGGCGCGGTGCCCGCAGAGGGAGGAGGCAGCCGGGGAAGGGCTCGGCCCCTCAGAGACGCGAGCCATTAAAGCCAGCCACGGGCCCAGCGCCGCGTCCGGAGTATTTCTGTGAGCCCTTGAGCCTCGGCAGGCAGGGCAAGGGCTGAGCACCAGGATGGAGCAGGGGGCCCTCTCCTTCCTAGCCCCCAGCAACCCCCTTGGGCACACCCTCGGCAAAGTTCCCCGTGATGCACCCAGCTCTGGCCAGAACTCAGCCCCCGGGATCAGGGTTAGCCCCAGCACAGCCCCGGAGGCAGCATCGTCCCCTTTGGGCCCTGGCACGACCCTCCCGCCCCGGGCTGCTCTGCCCCTGGAGCCCAGAGCTGCCCCGTTCCCCTCCCTGCTGACACAGGCACAGACAGGGTTAAATGAGATCACGGCCCCAGTCCAGGCCGGGCTGGGGGAGGGCGTGTGGTACCTGCTGGGCCTGAATGGGGGCAGGGAGGGGAAAGTTTCAACTCTTGCACCCCAATCCCTGCTCAGGGCTCCCAGGGCACAGTGGAGCTGAACCTTTCTGCAGCCCCAGGAGGGACTGGGCTCTGCAAACCCCTGGAGATGTCCAAGATCCCCTCCCCTAAAATGTGAGGGGAGCCAGGCCAGTGCCCTCTATGACCATCACACTTCTTTGTGCTGCAGCTTCTCACCCCAGCCCAGTCCAGTGTGAGAGCCCAAGGAGCCACAGCACAAAGGGACCTTCTCTCCTTTCCCAGGAGAGGGCTTAAACAAGAACAGACAAGAACAGCTTCTAGATCAAAGTATTCCCGATTTAAAATGGCACCAAGTCACTTTTCAGGTGACAGATGAATCCAGACTAAAGTGATGCAACTGCAAGCAAAAAAAACAGGTTTAATTGCACTTTATTTTCCAAGAAGTGAAATGCGAATCCCTCAGGGTGTCTATCTGTAATGAGGAACAAGAAGTGGAAGTTGTTAGTATGAGCAATGATGACACTGCATGGACGGGTCCAGAGGCCACACCAGAGCCCTGACACTCAGAGCAGCACAAGCACCCCCAAAAATCCAATTTCAAACACCCTCATATTGAGCACTGACTGCTGCCCAGGAAGGCCCAACTCAGGTCACCCTGCATGGCAGCAGGGTATCTGTCACAGGCTTTGGTCTCTGCCCCAGTTTCAGCTGCATTTTGCAATTTGTGGCACTGAGGGTGGGGCGCAGGGACCTGCCACACCCCAACAGCAACACCCAGTGCTCTTTTAGGTGGTTTCTTCCCAAGAAATCACCTTTAGGCAGACAGAGATCTAATTCCATTCAGAGACTGTAAAGGCAGGCATAGAACCTAAACCACAGAATTAGTAGAATTAGTTCAAGTCCTTTCATTTTATGCAGGGGTTTATTTATTTGAAAGACGTTTGCGGTGAAGTTGTGTTAGTGCCCATGAGTGGAGAAAAAAAGTGCTGAGAGAGCCCCAGGCTGTTTGCCCAGCCTTCCCCCTCCTGGTCCCCTCAGAGTGCAGGGTGACACCCTAGACTGCCCAGCCCAGCCTGGGCCTTGTGTCCCACCCCTCTGTACAGTCTGACTGGTGCTGGGATGGTCACACTTCAACAGCAGCAGAGCCAAAGGCACAGGAGAGGGGCAGGGCTGTGGGGAAGAACTTCCCAAACACACAGCACGGCCCAGAGCTGGGCTGCTGCACCCACAGGGAAGCACAGGCCAGCAAACGCCACCTCAGCTCTGGGCACAGGAGGAGCTGAGCTGGCCCTGAGTGTCCGACTAACACACAGCAGGGTTTGGGCTCTTACCCTCACAGCTGCTCAGGCCCTGCTTTACCAGAGCTCCAAGGCCAGCAGCATCGGTGCCACAGCTCTGAGTCAGTGCCCACCTGAACCACCTCAGCCCCCAGGGCAGCCCAGGCTGCTTGAGCAGAGCCAGGGGCTCACAAGAAACACATGACTGGGATTCCTGGGGGAACCTCTAGTGGCACAGGGCTCAGACACAGTGGGGAGAGGGTGCAGGGTCCCTGGGAGGCACCTGGGGACTGAGAAACAGTCCAAGGAGTTCATCACTGGGGAAGATTTTAGTCTGATTTTTTAACCGGGTGTTGCCACTGCAGGGTCCTGCCAGACTTGCTCTGCTGAAGCTCTTCACCAAGTTCCTATTTGCAAAAAGTTTGAGATTAATTAATCCAGGGCTCAGGGGAGGGGGACAGTGGGTGGCTCCTGCATTCAGCCCAAGGCCAGAGTGTTTGGCAGCTCAGAGTGACAGGGCTGAGCACCCACAAGTGCAGGAAGAGCCACCTGCTGCCAGCCCCCATCCAGCTGCAGGACAAGAGCTGGGAAGTCCCTGGTCATTCCCAGTGTCCCACGTGGGCAGCTCGCCATGGGCTCAGAGCACAGGAACAGGCCATGCCCAGTGGAGAGGGCTCAGCAGCCACATCATCCCAGCCAGTCCAGGTCATCATCATCATCGTCACCGAAGAGCGGCGCGGGAGGGGGACGCCCCTTCATGCTCTGCAAGCCACACCAGAGGGAAACTGGTCAGTGCCAGCAGCTTCTGGCATTTCCTGATCACCACACAAACTGCTCTGCAATCTCTTCCAGGAGCTGAGGACAAGAAGCCTCATTACCCAAGTTTTTATTTCTCATGTGATGGTTTGCTGTTTAGATTAGATAGCAGGGAAAATTTCTTGATGGGAAGGAATGTAAAGCATTGGCACAGGCTGCTCAGGGCAGCGTGGAGTCACCGTCCCTGGCAGTGTTCAGAAAGTGGGTGGATGTGGTACTTGAGGTACTACATGGTTCACTGGTGAATGATGCTACATGGATGGCTGGACTTGATGATCTTAAAGGTCTTTTGTAACCCTAAGGATTCTGTGGTTCTGTGATTCCAGGAGCTGCTTACAGGTTAAAAGGGACTGGACAGGGGCCAAACACTAAAACCCTTCAATTAACCTGGCAAGTCCCACTGATTTCATGGCAGGAGTCTGTCACCACTCCCTCAGCCAAGTCAGCCCCTCCCAGCTCCGTCACTGACCCCAGACACTCCTGATTTACACAGGGAATGGATGGAGAGCCCTGAGCTCAGCCAGGCCCCCACTATCACAGGGAGGATGTTCCAGACAAGCTACAGACCATGCCTCAATCTGAGCAAACACCCGAATACATACCACTTCCTCCTCATCCTCCTCTTCTGAGGGAACTTGAGGTTTCAGTGGTTTAGGAGATGCTGTTTCAAAGAAGTTGTCATCCTCAAAGAGGCTGCAAGGAGATAAAGAATGAGCATCTGGCTCTCAGAGGATAGGATTTGCTTTTACAAGTTCTGTTACTGAGAGACAGCAAAGCTTTGTCACTGAGGGAAGCCTTTGTGGCAGGTACTGTTCAGCAGTGCAGGGCAGTTCTGGACCCTGGCAGGCACCAGGATCACTGCACAGGAACTGCACACTCCCCTGGGAATGTTCTCCACTGCTTCCAGCAGACACGAGGCTGCTCCCAGTGGAATGAGCCCTGGGCAGCCTGGTCAGTGCCAGCTCCTGGCTGGTGCCACCCAGTGCCAGGACCACGAGGGGGCCGCAGCCCCCAGCCTGTGCTGTCCTGCAACAGGGACACACCTGGACCAGCTGCTGTCCCAGCCCCAGCAGACCCTGGCACCCAGCACCAGCCCTCACCTGGAATCTGTGTGCCTGGGGCTGGAGCCCAGTTCCTGTGATCCCGGAGCTTCTCCCAGGACAGCTGAGCCTGGCTCTGCTCTGCTGGACACTGAGGCACATTCCTGCTCGGAGCCAGCTCCATCCCACGGGTCTGTGCCATTGCTCTCCTCCCCATTTAAGGGAGGAGGCTCTAAACCTCCCCCAGCCTCCTCTGCCTTCTTCTCCACAGCTTGATGTGCTGCAGGTTCTGCCTCATCCCCCTCTCCCGGCTTGCCTCCTGGAACAGAAGGCTCTGCAGAGGGATCCTGTTCTGGGTCAGCCTTCCTGATGGGAACACTGTCCAGCCTCTGCTCCAGCTCAGGAACAGGCTGTCCTGCAAGCACAGGCTCCTTCTCAGCATCCAGGCTGGAATCAGCTGTGGGAGGGAGATGCTCCTTCTGAATCTTCTCTTCTGCCACCCCACTGCTCTGTGTCTCCGGCTCCTCCTCAGGAGCTCTGGGCCCAGCAGGGTGAGGAGCAGCCCGGCCTTGCTGCTCAGACTGCAGGGAGCCTCTGAGCGCTTCCCCAGGATCAGCTGGGGGTGCAGTGCTCTGTGCTGGGCTGTGCTGCAGGGCCTCTCTGTGCTCAGTCTTTGCTCCAGGGGATCCTTCCTGTCTCCCTGCTCCTGTGCCAGATTCCTCATTTTCGCTGCCATGCTCTGGTTTCTCCTGCTGCCTGTTGAGCAGCTGCAGTGTGACAGACTGGAAAAGGGAGTAGAGAGAACACAAGTTACACCCTAAATACAAACCATCACAGATCCCTGGATCACCTCCTCCTACCAGGCTGCTTTGCCACCCGTAACAAATTCTCCTTCAGTTATTTCAGTCTCACAGTACAGATTTGAGGTTTTAGCCCAAGGCTCCCTCTCCTCTCACCACTGCCATACCTTGATAGTGTTCATGACCACCCCCAGGACTGTCCTGCCACTGTACATCTCATCCAGCTCAAATTCACCCCGAAGAGACTGAAATACACCATTCATTATCTTCTTCACCTGCAAAACAGCACGACAGGAAACAGAGATACAACTCATTAGCATGTGAAGCACTGCACTCAACACCGGGCATTTCTCCAAGGGAAGGAACAATAAATCCAAACACACACAGGTGGTTTTTCAAATAATCTACTTTCCAAACCAGAAATCCTCACCACATAAGGCCACCTTGACTCAGAACCACTCTACGTGAACCAAACTTATCCCCCAAACTGAGGCAGGCAGCACAAAGCCAAGGCAGACTGGCATTTCTTACTTATTTTAGTTTTTAAATCTAAACCTCAGATGTAGAATTTTAACAAGAAATACAAGTCAGGCAACAAAGCAGGCAGCAGGAAGATAGAGTGAGGCTGTGTACAAGGGATGGAATGACAGGACACAGGGAATGGCTTCCCACTGCCAGAGGACAGGGATGGATGGAATATTGGGAGGGAATTGTTCCCTGGCAGGGTGGGCAGGCCCTGGCACAGGGTGCCCCGAGCAGCTGTGGCTGCCCCTGGATCCCTGGCAGTGCCCAAGGCCAGGCTGGACAGGCCTGGAGGAACCTGGGACAGTGGAAGGTGTCTCTGCCCATGGGAAGGGATGGCATTGATGAGCATTAAGGTCTCTTCCAACCCAAACCATTCTGTGTGACCGTGACTCTAGGATAAGGTCCCATCCCTTCTTCCTCTGTGGACTGTTACTACAAGCACAGTGCTCTGGGGAGAAAACAATATTTTTCCTTCTTATGTCAGTTCAAAGAGAAATAATTCAAGGTAAATCCATTTGCTCAGTAAGGAGAAGAACTGGAGGGTGAAGCTCACTTGCTCAGTGTAGTCTGCAGGGGCAGATCCATCTTGATCCTTCTGCAGGTGTCGGATCCGTTCCTCGTAGCGAGCCCTCAGCACCCCCACGTCTGCCTGCAGGGCCGAGTACTGCCAAGGGAAAGGCACCCTCAGAGCTGCTCCTCACACCACAGCCCCACTGCGAGGGGTGACCTGGCAAGGGCTTTAGTGAGGCACTAACTCTGAGTGGGGTTTTAAGCACAGAAGACTCGGCTGAAAGCAACAGCACCAAAACAAGGCCAGCCAAGCCAGCCTTGGAAGTCACAATTGTGTCATCAGCTCCTCAAGTGCCACCAAGAATAGGTGGGTGCAGCATCACTGAGATCCCAGTGAGATGACAGCTGGGTTTCATTATTGGGCCTGTTCTGATTGGTTGGAAACCACACAAAATTATCCCTTCCCCACCATATTCTGGAGCTCCCATCCCTGTTATTCTCCTGAGGTTGGTGTCCCCTGCATTCCAGTTCCCATCCAGCTCCTGTGTTATTCCTTTACCTTCTCTTGGATAGGCTCCAGCTCCTCCAAACGTTGCTGAGCCTCAGACAATTTTTGCTCCTCTGCTTTTTTTGAGTGTTTGAGAGCTGTGAGCTGAAACACAAGAAGCAGAGCAGGTACAGCCCCTGGCAGTGTCACCCACTCCAAGCAGCCACTCAGGACAGTGCAGGTGAGTGGAAGTTGTAGCTGTTGCTGCAGTTCAGCACTCTCAGTACCTTGGCTCTCCCTCCTCCATAATAAACCCAACCCAACAGAGCACCTGCACCTGCCCGAGATCAAGCTCCATAACAGGCAGGGAGGTAGAAAGTCAAGCCCCAGTTAGGTGGGAGAAGACTGTTTGTTACAGCTGCTGGTGTTTAGTGCCCATTGCAGCAATGAAGAACAGCTCTTTACCTTCTCTTCCAGCTGGGCCACCTGGTGCTGCAGGGAGTCCCTCTGCTCACACAGCTCCTGGCACTGCCGGGCGTGCTGCTCCTTGGCTGAGGCCAGGGCACGCTCACACTTGGCTTCACACTGGGACTCCAGCTCTGCTTGGATCACTGACAGCTGCCCATGGCACAAGAGACACCATCAGGAACACCCACACACAGATCTGTGTTTGCACAGGAGGTGACAGCCCAGAGCTGGACACCCACAGACAGAGTGCAGCCACCAGCTCCTACCCACCACTTCAGCTCCAGCCACAAAGCCCCAGGCTGGCCAGATGATCTAGCTCAGATTTCAGATCTCTTGGCCTATTTCTGAACAACCTTTCACTCCTCCCAAGTCCCATATTCTTCTCTCTACTACAATCTCAATTTGGTGCCTTTCCTCAGTTTGACACTAACCCATGAATCCAAGCAGGTAATGCTTTCATTCTTCCCCTAGCTGAGCATTCTCACATTATTTCCCACCTGTAGTCTCCCACAAGCCCTCCAGACCTGGAGCAGCAGCTCCCCTGAGTCCCCACCTGCTCTGCTGCTGCCTGGTCAGTCGAGCTCCGGGCCTTTTTCAGGAGCTGCCGGAGCTTGTCCAGCTCCTGCTGGTACGACCTGCGAATTTCCTCCATCTCTTCCTCTGCCTGAGCTCTCTCTGACAGAGATTTCTTCTTCCTCTCTGCAAGATTCTGCAATACAGAACATGACACAGAATAGGCCAGATTGCACCAGAGCAGTTTTTCTGCCTCAGGCAGAAGGAGGTTGTTTGGGCAGGGAACTTCATCACTTGAAATCAAGCTGAGGCTATCTCAGAGGTAAGGAAGGTTGACACATTACTGGGTAAGACATTAAATAAATAATAATTTAAAATAAATAAATGAATAAAAATTACTAATAAAATAAATCATAATAAACAAAAATAAACAAATAAAAATAAATAATGAATTACCATAAGCAAAAAGGATCCACCAGCCTGCAGATGAGCTAAGATTTACTTAACTTACATATTTAAAAGCAAGAACCTTTGGTTTTTGTTTTTGTCAGTAAACAACTGAAACTGTGTTGCTGGCATTGGACATACCCTTTCCAGAGTCTCCTTTTCCACCCTCAGGTCTGTCAGCTCTTCCTCCAGTGCTGCAATCCTCATATCCAGCTGTTTGCGGCTCTGCTTCTCAGCCTTGAACCTGCTCTGAGTGTGCTGAGAGGCTTCCTGGAGCTCTGCAAACAAAGCCCCACACTTCCCCGTGAGTTTGGGTGCAACTCCCATTCCAGGGGAGCACATTTGGTGGCTGATGGGAAGGAACAGAGTCCCCTGCACAGTGCAGTCAACAACTCCACTTGTGCCTGCAGTGGGGACTAGAATTTATCAAGAGCAGCCTATTCCAGTGCTTTGCAACCATTTCTGTGAAGACATTTTCCCAATATCCAACCTAAATTCCCACTGGCCCAGCCTGAGCCACTCCCTCTCCTCCTGTCCCTGTTCCCTGGAGCAGAGCCTGACCCCCCGGCTGTCCCCTCCTGTCAGGAGCTGTGCAGAGCCACAAGGGCCCCCCTGAGCCTCCTTTGCTCCAGGCTGAGCCCCTTTCCAGCTCCCTCAGCCTCTCCTGGGGCTCCAGCCCCTTCCCTGGAATTGTTCCAGCCCCTCAATGTCCTTCTCATCATGTGGGGTCCAGAAGTGACCCCAGGGTTCAGGGTGGGGCCACAGCAGTGCCCGGCACAGAGGAATGAATGAACACCTCAGGTTTATCTCAGCTTTCCATCCACTGGAGCATCTCTGGCTGCTCTACAGGATGTTGGACAGAAAAGCCAAGAGATTGTTCTACAAAAGGCATCCCTGGAACAGGATGATTTTGTTTGTTGAGTCATCCCACTTTGCCTTCTGTGGTGACAAGGATGCACATCCCTCAGATATTTCAGTGCACCCATATCCTTGCATCCCCTGTGACTGATCCTAGGGAAAGCAGAAAGATACCCCAGAAGACAGGAAAAAACTACAATTTATCAAAGAAAAGAGCCATGAAGGAGCTCTCACCTGCCACCTGTGCCTGCAGCTTGTTGAGCTGTGCCTCCTGTCTCTCTGCATCCTGCACAGCACAGGAGAGCTGCTTCCTTAGGTCCATCTCCTTCTTCTGGTGGGCAGTGAGCTCCAGCTGCAGCTGGGAAACCTGAGCTGTGGCAGCTGCCAGCTCCTCTGCAACTTTGGCCTGGAGCACAAAATGGAGCAGGGACAAGGGATGTGTGAGGAAACAGCAGAACTGTTCTCTCAGGAAGAGCTGGAAAAGGCTGGAACCTTATCAGGGAAGACATCTCCAGAGTGAGGAGGCAACAGTGACTTTTCTGCCACATCAGTTTTGTCCAGACTGACTAGAAAGCTGCACGAGGCCACCAACAACCTCATCACCACATCAGTTCAACCCAGTGAGTTTTCCTGGAAAGGTTAAATATGTTTAAGCCTGTTACCAGTGCCTGGTGGCACTGCTCAGTTTTCAGGCTATGAAAACATCTGTTTGAGTAAAAAGTCTGGGCTCCAACATCTAATTGTCTTCCATAAGCTTACAAATCACTGAAGAGCCACTTAAACACAGGCTGGTCCCAGCCAGGAGAGCACCCTGTCCCCAGAGCACACAGCACGAGGTCACCTTGGCTGCCCATGGGCAAGGCTGGCATTTCCCAGTGCAGCCCTCAGTCATCTGGGGACCTGTTTAGATTTAGGCTTGCTGAGAGTCAGTGATTCACCCAAAACCAGGCACTAGCACAGCTTGTTAGACAACTTGTAAACAATGTTAGCAGGGGCTCAAGGCATCAAGACAGACAAAGTCCCATTCCCAATCTTGCTGAGTGACACAAACTTCAGAGGATGCTCTGCAAAGACAGAATTTGCACAGGGAATGCCAAACAGCTTCCACACCTCTGCCTATTTTGAGATTCCCAACAGATTTTTCACATTCTTGAAACAAGTAAGGTGAGGAGAACTGGATTTTCTCTGCTTTATGTCCTGAAGAGAATTCCCTCCACACGAGGACCAACACCTTCTGGCACAGAAGAGCTGTGAGCAAAATTGTTCCAACTATGGTGATGATGAGGATGTGCTGACTTGGAGGGCTGGGATACCACACCACTCATTTTAAAGAGGAGGCAGCATTTTAGAGAGTGGCCAAAACCAGATCTGCTTTCCTCCTGTGCTTCCATAAATGTCCCACCGCTACACTGACTCCTGGCATGCTAAAACCAAACCCCATGGCACAGCTAAAGACATCTAAAGGTTATTTTAACCCTGGCCTCTGTCTTTAATGGCAAACAAAGAAAACAAAACTAGGAGATCCTATGGCAGGAAGTGTTACTTGACAGAAGTTTCTACAGAGGATGCTTCATGTCCATAGGTCAGCTCCAGCCTCCAGCTTTCAGGCACCAGGAATCCTGGGTGACCTGTACCTGCTCTGTCAGTCATCCTGTTCTCCCATGGGGAGTGGAACAAGCAGCAATGCGACAGAATTCTTGGAAAGGGCTCCCCAAGAAAGAGGGGGCCAGTGGGGAGACACTGCCAGTTCAAAAGCCCTTTCCCAGTGAGAGATCTGTGCTCATTCAAGCTCTGAGACAATCCTTTTCATGCCAATCAGTTCCTAGTTCAAGAGGAAGCTGGGCTGGCACTTCCTAGGGCACAACCATCTAGCACCTACACAGTCAGCAGACACTGCCTCACCTGGTCCCAGCCCCGATCCACTGGCAGCATGTGCTGGGAAGAGAAAGCAGCAACAGGAAACAGCAAGGGTTAAGAACACAACTTGAAAGGCAGAGGCATTCATCAGCAGAAAAGCAAAATGCTTCATAATAGGAGCCTAAGGCATGCCAGAGAAGCCTTTAAATTACTCCAAGGACTGTAAAAGCTTAGACAGAAAAAGGGAGTGAAGCCTGATGTAAAAAGAAAGACACTAAAGGTATCCTTAGGGTATGTCACACTCCAGAGCTGGGAGCAGTCCTGGCTGTGACCCACACTGGAGAGGTGGGGAATTACTTATGGTTCACAAAGCCTTCACCTAAAGCTGTGACTTGCTCTGCCAGGGCCAAAGATTCACAACCTAAAGCAGTGAGTAACCAACCCCTCAGTGACCCTGGGTACAACCAAATAAATGGTGAGTAAATCTGTGTGTAAACAACGGATAAACAGCTTCCAGTCAATCCTCTTCCCTGGGGATTCAGTGACTGCAGTGCCAGGGCAAGCTGGGTTAGACAAAAGGGAAGAGGAAGGAATTCCAGCCTTCATATTTACAGTCAATAGTCCCACAGAACCAGGGGAAATCTCCCAGTGCAAGGCAGGGCTTTCCTGGTCTGGCCTGAAGCCTGTTGATGTAACATCATCCCTGGGCAGTGACTGCTCAGTCAGGGGGGTTCTGCTGAAGATGAGGCCCAAAAGACTCCTGAGGATCTTAGACTTCCAAAAGATTACTCCTCCCCAAGTTTTATTGTACCAGCAGGATGATGTCCTCACTGAGGAGGGAATTTAATTTATTATTTCAGTCTGACTTATTCCTGGTTAGAATCTCTCACACTCCTACATATTGTGGGCATGTAGCCTGGGCTGGGGGTGGAAAAGCAGCCCCCTTCCCTGCCTGCTCTCAGCACTATCAGCCCTTCCCACACTTTGGAAAGCTGCAGTTCTGGTCAGCTTTAGGTGCACCAAGGTGTGGTTCTCATACAGAGGAAGCATTTGTCACCTCACATTTGAGCTGGAGAGAGACAGCTCAGCAGGAGAGCACAGAGCAAGACTGCACTTGGTGTAATTTAAGAAGCCAGTGCTTGAGAAAGCAGAGCAGGCACCGTGCAATGGCAGAGCCAGAGCAGCTCTCCTGGGCTAGGCTGGCCTACAGGGATGGTTCAGGGCATGCAGCCATGCATAAATGCATTTCCCAGGTTAAAAAGCTATTTCCCAACAGTTCCTGTCATAAAAGCACAATGTGTTACTGGGAGAGACAAACAGCTTCTGATTAGCATTAAAAAAAAAAAAAAAATCACAAAAGTGCAATGAAGAAACTCCAGTAGGAAATATATTTTTTCCTGCTAAATTCACCCTATGTCAGTTATATAGGAGGAATAAAACTCTTCTGGAACTATCAGTGCAACTAAATAACTGAAGTATTTCCAGCTCAAAAGCCCTGTGATACAAAATTCCACAACACATTGGCCACACGCCTACACAGTTAGCAATAAATCAGACACTCTCCTACAAGGTAACAACATTCAAGTTATGACAGCATGAAATGGTTAGATGTCTGTGATGCTTTGGTCACGAAAGCCATCAAAACCAATTTTTTTCTCAAAACCAAAGTTCAGAACTGCAGTTGCCTTCTAAGAAAACTGCCTTGACTAACAAGGCTTCAGCTTGTTTTAATGCAACCACCCTGGCTTTGTTCATGCCACTGTTACCTTCTCCTGCTCTGCATGCAACACTCTTGCCTGTGTGTTCTCATTTGTTGTCTGCAGGGAGTGGTTCCTCTGCTCCATCAGCAGGTTACTCTGCTCCACATACCTGTGAACAGGGAGACTCCGTGGGCATTCCTGGAAACGCAGGGCTTGGAGCCAAGGGCTCAGACAGAAAAGGTGACATTCCAAAGCACAGTTCTCTGGTGAATTCATGACAAGTCCCAGACAATTTGACAGGATGTGCTGACCTCAGAGGGGTGGGAGGGCTGTGCCTGGCACAGCAGAGCTTTTATCAGCTGGGATAAGTGCTTCACCTCTCTGAAAACATCTCATGTTCCAAGAGTTTTGGTAACTTGGTAGCAGCTGAACTTCACAAAGGGCACCACATCCCCTACAATTTCTTCACCTCACTAAAAAGGCAGCAAAAATGAAGTAACTCCCAGAAACAGGGCAAGTGTGCTCAAAGACAGCATGAGGGATTTTGTTCCCCTTTTACACATTCATGTTTACTGTAAATCAGAGTTTTGGGGACAAGCCCTGCAGAGAAGGGGTAGGAGGAATCCCACACTTTTAATACCTTAGAAAAAAAATCAAAATATCGGAATATGGCTGTCTCCTAACAAACACCCCTCAGTTATGCCCAAGTGTAAGCTGGGGAGTCTGGAAATGCAATGAGGCTCCCACCCCTTACCTCTGGTTGCGTTCAATCAACTCACTGATCTTCTCATTCTGCTCCTCAATCCGACTGCTCTTCTCAAATATCTCCTGCTTCAGTCTCTCATTCTCCTAAAGCACAGCTCAGCATGAATATTCAGCTTACTCAGATTTCCTTGCAGCAGTTCCTAAACCTTTGTTTTGCACAGAGGCAGAACCATGATGAGGCTCATCCCTTCTGTGGGAGCAGCCCAGGAAGGCACCTGCCACATTTAGCAGAATCCTAGCACAGGACAGCGGCTGCCAAATCACGTTCTAGAAAATACTGTGTCTCGTTGACTTTTTTACCCACAAACCCCAAGTTTTTAAGGCTGCTGCTTAGAAAGGCTTCAGAGCGTAAAATTAAATGGTAAATAGCAGAAGCAGGTGGTTTCTACAAGGTGGTACTTCAGCTGTGAAACTGTTCTGCTGAAGACTGGGGGTTAAATCCATAATGGTTTGAGAAGGTGAACTTCTCCAACATGAACCTTCTGTCAAAGCCCATTAAATACCCACAACTCTGACTCAGAAAATACCCAAACCCCAAAACACTGAGAAAAGCTTTTTGGAGGGGGAAAGAAGGATGAAAATAGTTTTAAGTCTCATCCTCATTCTGACCACACAAAACCAGAAGCCATGGGTGGCTGGACTTTGGCTCCCATGAGGGGTAATGAGAGCCCCAGCTCCTGATGGCAGTGAAACCAGGCTGGCCATGCTCACCTGGATGATGCGCTGGATGTTGCTCATGATCATGGAGGCTTCCATGGTGACAGAGGAGATGCCAGGCAACAGGGAGCTGTTAGCAGTGCTTTGCTTCTTCAGCTCCTCCACCTGCAGGGAGAAACCATTCTTAAGCCATTTGAAATGAATTTATGGGTGCAGGCGAGAGTCAGACACGTGCAAAGAGGCATTTCACTGTTCCTTCTGCTCAGCTGCAGGCAACAGGCACTGAATCAAGTGTGACACCTCCTAGAGGGCAGGGAATCCTCCAAACAATGCATCACATGATATTCAAGACAGTACCTTTCCCCAAGCCTAAGCTTTGTTTTTACACAGCAGGTGAACCGCTGCCACTTGAAGGCGTGATTATATTGGAATTTTACTCATTTACTGTATCACTTAATGCAGGCTTTTAAATAGAGCCAACTGCTCTCTGCACAGCTGGAGAGCAGGAATGTCCTGGGCAGCCAGGTGATCCATTTTATCCATACCTTGGCAGCCAGGTGATCCATTTTATCCACGACTTTGCTCACAGCCAGTCGGATTTCAGTGTTGTGCTGCCGAGCTTCAGTCATCAAAAAGGAAGTGACGTCTCCAGGGGCTTGAAGGGAAAGGAGACAGATTTATAGTGACAAGGGGAAATACCTGCACAGAGACACAGCAAAAGCTGGGCAGCATGAAGCCTGCCACCAGCAAAGCCCAGAAATGAAAAGGACATGGTATTTGGAAAATGAATAATGTAGGTATTGCCCAAATAACCTCAACAGGCAGGTTTGAGTACAGGGAATTCTTGAGCCATGTGACAGCTCAGCTCAACAGCAAAGCCCCCAGACACACCAGAGCAGCAGAGGGACAATCAAAGCAGAGGTACAATCAAGCCACAGCAGTGAAGGTCAGCTTCTGAAACTGCACTGAAAAAACAGGCTCCAAGAAAGGCTCAGCTACACTCAAGACTTCACCAACTGGGATAACTTAATGGTTCTTTAAATGCCTTTGGTCCTTCCTAGCCTTTCACAGTTAAATTCTTTCCCTTGCTGGCATAGTTTTAATTATAATTGAAAGCACCATCTACCAAATTCCTTTAGCAAGACCCAGTCTTAGGAAGACACAGAAATTCCAGCCCCTTTCACACTGCACAAAGCTCTTCAAGGTAAGAAAGAGATGGGTATTTACTGGGAAGTGTTTGCCCCTATTTGGTATTAAAAAATAAGCATTTGTGAAACAGCACAGTGGTACCACAGCCATAAATCATCATCACCAACTGTTTACTGCAGGAGTTGCAGCCCCTGAGAAGCAGGTACCTTTTAAAACATACCTTGGTAAGGAGCAGGATACATCTGACCCACAGGCTGGAGCTGAGAGGCAGATGCAGCAGTTTGGGGGTAAGCAAATGCCATTCCTGGATACGCCTTGCAGGACAAGTTCAAGAGGTTAGAATGTGTTTTGCTGTTTCCCCATGTCCTCACAGTTTCATAGTTTTTGAAGCCCAAGAGCAAGGATGATGATTGGAAAGAAAAAAATTCAAGAATTAAGGAGTTGGAAAGTCAAAATACACAAGAGTCATTGTGAAAGGAAAATAATACTTTTCCTTTGAGGGTTAGCTCCCACCTTCCCTCAAATTTCAGCAAAACTGTGCCATCCTACATTTGTGAAAGTCAGATCAGCATGTGAACAGCTCCCTCTGATGTTAATTTGAACACAAGGTTATTTCCTGAAAAGGGCTCAAAAACCACAACATAACTTGATTGCAACTTTACTGCTCATTGCTGAAGAACTTGGAAGTTTTTGTTGTACTCACTACAAAACCAGGTATTAACAAAGCCTGGTTCATGCTCAGTTTGAGAACTCATCATAAACAGAAAATTCTGAATAAATTTTAAGAGGCATATAAGGAAAACCTTAGAATGCCAAAGAGTCACAGGAAACAGCCTGGAATTCTCATCCCTATCTTAAAGTGCTTGCTCCCAGCAAGGGAGAAGACTCAGGAGAAAGGACAGAGTGCCAATATTCTCCTTGATTTCATTTTGGTACCTGAAAGCCTTGTGCTCCTCCAGGCACAGCTGAATGGGGCTGGATCGTTGCAGGAATTAAAGCAGCAGCAGATACTGAAGGTGCAGCACCAGATGCTTGAGGTACTTGAAAAGGAAGAAATAAATTCAGCATGCTATAAAGCAGCTCAAAAGGATTTAATTCACCTAGTGTGAAATGGCAAAAAACCCAACAACAACCAAACCACTAAACAGACAGAAGTTTAACAAAAGCCTGTCTGCAACCTTGTGAAAAATTAAATCCAGTCAAGCAAGTGATAATAGGTCAAGAAAGGAGCAACCTTTCACAGAAATCCCACTTCTAGCTCCATTTACACAACCTCTTTTCATTCAAACAGAGATAGCTCTGAAGTTCACTGACACGAGGTGTGACTCTGAAAGCTGCTCAGCTGACCAGCAGCTGATGTGACCATGCCATCATGGGAAGACACATCCAGCCCTGCAGAGCTGCCAGCCCATGCAGCCCTTCCTTCACTTGGATTTCCATCATTCCTAAAAGTACTGTTCACTGGGAGAGGACTTTAACATTCCATTTACTAGTGCCATGGCCTACAAATCTCAGTGCCCAGTGACAGGACAGCTCAGGCATGGTGGCTGCTCTTCCTCAAGCACAAGACCACAATGAAGAAACACTTCAAGGATTGTCTTGTGCTCCATAAATTAGTGGCTCATGGATCAGCAAGCCTTATCAGAAGCTTTCAGCTCATATTTCAGCTCCTGGAAGGAATCCTCTGTTCCCCCAGCCCTCCTGGAGTGGAAAGGGAGTGGAGCAGCTCCCCAGCACGTTACCTTGTGTGGACACTGTGGGCAGCACTGCCTGAGCTGGCTGGGAGGGTCTGGTCAAAGCCACTGGCTGTGTTGTCCCTCTCAGAGTATTGGGATCCTAAAAACATTTCTGCATGTTACAAGAAACAGCAAAGAACATGAAGCCAGCAGCCTGTGCCCAAGGTCACTTGAGACAAGGTGCTACCCCAGGAACCCAAGTGGAACCTTTCTGCCACAGAACCAGAGCAGATTTCCCGGACAAGGGCAGAGGCACTGCTACAGATCCCACTTCAAGCAATCCCCAGTGTAGGAAAAGCAGTGAAAGAGTCACCCTGCTGTGACTGGTACCTCTATTTCCGAGTCACTGGAGTCCAGCTGGCTCCCTGCTGTCCCAGCAAGGAAAGGCAGCATGGGCTGTCCCATTTTGGCCATCCGAGAAATCAGCTTTGCCTTTGCTACATCTGGGTTCTAAAAGAAACATTTAGTTGCTCTTCCTTTGTCTCAGCCCAGGCTTTTGGGATATTACAAACACTTCTAAATCTCAGACTGATTTTTGACTCAATTTTTCAATGACTGTGTGAAAATCTACTCTTCAAGCAAACAAGGTAGCACCAGGATTGTTAATCTGGCTTGTTTTATATATCCTCTTTCTGGGATGACACTGCTGTCACTACAGCGGAAAATCTATCCCTGCACAAAACACCAACAAGAAAATGTGTGAGTTCGGGAAGTTGCTTAGTAGCTTTTTCTGTCTGGAGGCACAAAGTCTTCTCATGCAGCTCTATAAATTATCCTGAATGTCCCAATTTCTTTGTTATCTATTTTAAATGTATCCATTTATCTCAAAAGACAATCAGCCTTGTGAACATCCACACGGTCAAAGTAACTTTCATTTAAGAGTAGGAACTGGGGCTGGGGTTCCTCAGGTCCTGGTAATCACAGAATCATTAAGGTTGGAAAAGAACCTTTAAGGTCATGGCAAGGCCCTAAGCTGCTGTAAGGTGAACATTCCAGTGTCTTGCATGATGCTCACTTTATCTTTAGCAGTAAATGCTTAAAGCAAAAATGAACTTCTCTACTCAGGCTTCAAGTTAGGAAAAGGCAGCACTTACTGCAAGCTGCTCACTGATGGAGTTGGACTTGGCCCGGACAGCTGGCTCCCTGCAAAGCCCAACAGGAGTGGAGATTAGCCAGGAGAAATTCAGGAGCCAACATTCTGGATTTATAAATATTGTTAAATACACCTCTCCCTAAGAAAGCTGTTCTCTCACATCATGAGCATTTCTTTTAGCCCACACTTCTGGAACAGTCTTTGCAGTGTTATCTGCAGATATGCTCAGGACACCACTGTGGCCCATTGAAACAGCTGATTACAGAAAGCTAATTTTGTTGATTGCTTTAACAAGAATGTTCTGGTATAAATAATTTTAACCAAGTCCAATAAACTACTTTTGGCAACAAGAACAGCACCTACTTGGACTCCCTAAAAAGGGTGACTGACCCATTTAATTTAAGGAAGAGAACATAGAATTGTTAAGGTTGGAAAATACATCTAAGGTTGAGTCACCAACCACTAACCCAGCCCCAGCACGTTCAGCACTAAAGCCCATCCCCAAGTGCCACATTTGCATTCTTTGAACACCTCCAGGGATGGTAACTCCACCCTGGGCAGCCTGTGCCAATGCCTGACCATTCTATCAGTGGAGGTTTTCCCAATATCCAGCATAAACCTCTCCTGGAGTAACTGAAGAGGTGATTTCCTCTCCTCAGTCACTTGTTACCTGGGAAAAGAACCCAACCCCACCTGGCTACACCCTCTTTTCAGGGAGTTGTGGAGACTGAGAAGGTCCAAACTGATGCCAGTGATGCCTGCTGAGATGAGACAGCTGCTAGAGCAGCACCCACACAGCTCAATCCCACTGGATCTCAGGAATGCTGGAATGACTTCCTTCACTGGAGCCCATTCCAACTGCTTTAATCTCAAAGTCAGCACTCAAGCAGAAAATTCCAGCAAGTCCTGTTAGCAAGCACTGCTCTGCCACACGGAGAGCATTGAGCTGGCACAGAAGCCCCACATTTTCCAAATGATGTGTTAGTGTAGCACTGTGCTGGTGGGCATCACCAGCATTAACACAGAAAGCTGTTCAGGCCATGCTGCCTCTTACCCAGGCTTTGGAGGGATGGAGGAGGGAGGCACTAAACCAGAGTCTGAAGAGAAGCCATCTGAGCTGGGAACTGGAGAAGGTGCACGGGAATCCCTTGAACTGACACTCAGCCCATCTGAACCAGAGCACTCCTTTGCCAGCTTCACCTTAAAAAGCATGAAAAAAAAAAAAAAAAAAAGATGTTTTTTGGGGTTCCTGTAAAAATTTTCATCAATTTATTTGTGATGCCAATGCCTGTGGAGCTCCAGCACTTCAAGGAAAAGCAGCCAATTGATTCAGAGTTGGAGAAGCTGAGTCTCTACTTCCCCTCATTCCTCCCACAGTATTTTGTTTTCTCAAGTGACTCACAAATAAGACAGCTAAAAGATCCCAAGACAGTTACAACAGATAGACAGCCTTGAGGGATTTTCTGGGTTTAGGGTTCTGTTTTGGGTTTGTTTGTTTGAATTAAAGATACACATCTTGCTGAGGTTTCTAACAGTTTCTGAGCTGGAGTTCTCACACTACCAGCAGGTTATTCCCCTTGCAGTCACAAACCAGATGGAAACCAAACATTTGGCAGGAGACACTCACCCGCCTGACTTCCACCTCAAACACCAGAGTGGAGTCTGGAGGGACACGAGCAGCCACACCCTGAGCCCCATAGGCCCAGGCTGGAGGAATGATGAGGAATCTCCGCCCTCCTTTCTTCATGCCCAGCATTCCTTCTTCCCAGCCCTTTGGTGTGCACAGGCAACAGAAGAGAGAGCAACACTTGGATCAGTGACATTATTTACCCCCATTAAGACAACTTCAGGCAAAGGTTCCAAAACATATACAGAGAGATTCTTGCAAAATCCTGTTTATTTTCAGTGTGCAGCACTAAATCTTTGTCTTGCCACAAATCCTAACAGCCAGTCGTAAAGTACAGTGTTAACTAAAGAATAAAGATGCAGCTCCACCACACAGTGGCAAACTCACTCAGCATTCTGGGGGAGAACTGGACTCCAAAGAGATCTGAATTGCTCTGGTTAGATTTACAAGGCAACCAAACAATATATTTGTAATGAGGGACATGAAGTCAGAGCAATGCAAACTGCCCAAGGGATGCCAGCACTGAACATGATGGCTCTAACAGCCAGACAAAATTACTAAGAGATTGGATAAAAAAATAAAGTAGATAAATAGCAGATCTTCAATAAAGAACAACTTGCAACAGGTCATATTTGAATTATACAGGTAACAGATTAATTACTCAGGTCATGGAAATGACCTGAACAAAAGCATCTCTGACTCAAACCCTGATTTTATGGGATAACATAAGGGAGTATCACAACACCTGGATGAAAACTTGTTTCCTTTAAAAATAGGGCTCCCTAAGAACAAGGGAAAGGATTAAGTGACTTCCAGGAAAAATAAAGACAATAAAACCCCAGCTCCTGAAAACAGGAGGTTTCCTTTTTACCAAAGAGGACAACTCCTGTCTAACACTGTTGAAAAGGAGACTGGGCTCTACTGTGCAACACTTGAGTGAGTCACTGTCACAGAGTGTGTGTTAATAAATGAAACAGAAATAGCATGTATGAATCCTGAACAAGATCTGCAGTAATTCAGAGCTCTGAGACTTGAATTACTGTAATGAAAGTGCCAGAAGTTGTACCTTGATAACTTTTCCAGACCCCAGCTTCAGCCGCAGCAGCTTGTCCTTGTTAATATTAGAGTCAAACACCTGGAGAGTTGAACAAGAACATAAAATACATGGATTTCCCAACTGTTTAAAGATTCTGAATGCTGCTTTACACATTCCATAAACTCCTAGAACCTCTGGTGAAATGCTATTTCCCATCCAACTACTAGCAAAATTACTTCTCAGCCATAAGACAGAGCTTTAGTCCATTTCCTGAAGTACAGTTTCATGAAGTGAATGATAACTGGAGACTCAGACTTGCTTTAGGACAGAACTGAGTCAAGCAAAACACAACATTAAATATTCATGTGTGAGAGTGCCCACAGAAGTTTAAAAGCATTTCAATCACCTTCCCATGAACATAACAGAATAATAGAAACATTAAGGTTGGAAAAGCCCTCTAAGATTACCAAGTCCAACCATTCCCTCATCACTGCCCTGTTCACCACCAAACCATGTCTCAAGCACCACATCCAGATGGTTTTTGAACACTTTCAGGGATGCGACTCCAGTGCTGCTTTGGGCAGCCTGTGCCAATGCTCAACAACTCTTTCAGTGAGGAATTTTTTTTTGTAATATGCCAGAATCCCTTGATATTCTATAGGCAATACAGATGACCCCACTTACAGTGCCACAAATGCCCAAAGTACACTTTAACATCAACACCAGTACTATGCTGGATGAGCAGGTTCCTCCCAGGGACTGTCCCACTCAGCATTAGGAGGTGGCAGAGGAGTCTTTACCTGTCCGAGCCCGTTGTTCTGGAACAGCCATCCTGTATAGGCAACCTCCAGGGAGTCTCCTCCTTCCACCCCCTGCCCTTCTCCCAGGAGGAGGTCCTGGCAGAGAACCGAGTCCAGTGCTGGAGAGCTGTTGCATTTGGCAATGCACACCTGCAGAGGGAAATCCTGGCAGTGTCTCTGGCCTTTGATGGACAAGTCCCACTCATGAATCTGATGCATTCCTTGCTGTACTGATCAAGCCCACACAAGAAATGCATTCTCAGGGCATTCCACTGCTGCTGATTAAACACCCTCTGCTCTACAGAACCATTAAAATGCAGCACTTGGGAATCTTGAGAAGCAACAGGCTCCCTGCCTCGAAGAGATTTGTTTTAATGAACAAAACTCAGGGCAGGCTCCTCTCAGATGCGTCTCCATCACAGTTACGCACACACTCAAAGCTGAACTCCAGTGAAAACAAAACTTGATCTGCCCCTGCTGTAAACCAGCCATCAGAACTGCCTGGCCCAGAGGGGAGCAGTTACCTGCTTACTGAAATCCACTGCTGCCTTTTCTGACTCAAACATGATGGACCAGTTCTGCCTCTGATCATCGTAGAACGTGCTGTAATTGTTGGGCTGAACCTGTGGGAGAGGAAATCAGCTCTATCTTAGACATTAAATGAACTAAAAACCCACATCCAAAAGAAGCTTAAAATAAGAGCTACTGAAACAAGGCAGGAAGAACCCTGCTGTTCTACTGCCCAAGTTCAAAATCAGTCTTTATTTATGCGCTCATTATCATGGAACTACTATAACTCAAATATGTGAGCAAATATTAAGTGCTTCCTACATGCTGCAGTTCACACAGGAAGGTGCAACCTTTCAGAAACTCTTGAAGCCTGGTTCTTTAATATATACTGAGAATTTTTAAGTGAGTAGTTTACACTTCATAGTTTATTTTATTTAGGCTTCCAGAATCAGCTGGAGAAATCACTTCCTCCTCACTTCTAAACCCATGTCATCAGAAGTGACTATAGAACCCATTAATTTTTCAAGAATGTGCTTATAAAAAACTAGAGAGCAAGGTCTAAGCTGGAACATTGAAATTTCATTGTTTTGGAGTGAAAGTTCTATCTCTCATATGAAGAAATTTTATGCCATCTGATGACAAGCTAAGAACAGTAAACGAACACGTCAATTTTCTGTGAAACTGGCAGAAATCAACTTCCTGAGAGATTCCATTTTAGAGCTCACAATGCTCCAGATTGCTCTCAATAGCAGGAAAATGCTGAGTGTAAATTTTCTGAGAGAAAACATCTCCTTGCTGTCATTTCCTTCTGCTTACTCAGTTGTATTCTCTCAGACACCTAAACTGAAATTCTCAGCAAAGGAATTCTGCTGGTTTTATCCACTACAGGCTGCAAACCCCAAACACCTGTGTGAGCACAGGTAATAATTTACCTCCTACAGGAGCCTTGGTCTGGAAATGCTGAGGAGGTGCCCAGCCAAAGGGAACTGTCCCAGCCTCTTGAGCAATACATGAGGAGAACAGGCACACTGGGACACCTCCTGCTCTGTCACTCAGATGTTTGATCTCAAAGGTTATAAGCAAAGGATTAAGGAAGAATTCTAGAGCAAACCTTTTGTTTTTTTTGTGATCAAAAAAGGCTTTTCCAAGCCAGAGTCTCACCGTGAGCACAAAGCCTGGGTGGATCCTTGCACAGGTGATCTGTTGCTGCTGGCTGATGTAAAGGAGGATCCTGTACTGGATTCCAAAAGGAAGTAGACAAGGAAAAAGAACAAAAACAGGAACTCAAAATGTCTTCAATTCTAAGGTGCTTTGTCTCATGCAGAGCCTAAGGGTCAGTATTTATTTGTCAAATACACCACAGCAAAAATACTTAACAGTTTTGTGACACTAATTAAAACTAGTTTGTTCTCAAGGGTTTTATTTAGCTGCAGCAACCAAGCAAGTGAAACTTATTGTTTTGTAATAAACAACATGCTTTAACTAACTCCACATTTTTCAGTTACAGTGGAAAAAGATGGTGCACTAACCCTTCCAGATACAGAACTCACCACACACGGCATCAAACCATCACAGAATCATTTGGGTTGGAAAAGACTGAACGATCCAACATCACTCCCCCAGCCCTGCCAAGGTCACCACTGACCCATGGCCCCAAGTGCCACACCCACATGGCTTTTAAACCCCTCCAGGGATGGGGAGTCCACCACTGCCCTGGGCAGCTGTGCCAGGCCCTGATCACCCTTTTGACAAAGACATCTTCCCTAAAGAGGTTTGTGTGTGTAATCTTTGCACCAACATATTGACACACAACACGCTGAGTTGGAGGGAGTTTTCCAAGTACTAAACAACACAGATATGACATTTATTGACATATTTGGCTCTACTAAACATAATCTATTATGGAAATGTGTTTTCCTTTGTGTACCTGCACTGGACACAGCTCAGTGATGAACCAGGAGTGACCCAGTGACTGCTCCCAGCTGGATGTGCTATCACACAGGCAGCCTGAGGAAAGCTAGTTCAGCTTCCTCCTGCACTGCCTGCCCTCCCCAGCTCCCCCAGAACAACACAGCTCAACCCTTCCCAGATCACTGACTCAGGAATTTAGTTACCAGACTAAGATTTATTTTCTTCTTGCCAAAGCAGAAGCAACTTAGTGAAACATGAATAAGAACTTGGGGATATGAAACGTCACAAATACCAACACCAGGGAAGGGGTGAGAGTTTTCAAAGTAGCTTTCAAACACACCGATTTACTGGGCGCCTCAGTTCTGTGCTCTTCAAGGAACACTTGGGAAGGAAACATGGTTTTGATAACAAAAGAACAAAACTTAAGCAAAGCATCTCTGTACTGCTGGACAGAATTTTCCTTTATACCCACTTCCATGTGCACAAATATGTGATCCAATTGTCAAAGACATTCTGAATAAATACCAAAATGACTTCCAGAAACACTGCAAACTATTTCAGGCACAAGTTGCAAGAGATCTTACAAACTCACAGACTGCAGGCAAGAAAGATGTCACCAAGGTGGATGGCTGAGCCCCAGGAAAACCCAGGAGGCAGAAAGGCAGCAGGAGAACAACATCAAAAGCAAAACACCTGGAGAGCTCACAAAAACACCATCTCATAGCAGTGAGCCCTCAGCATGGCAGAGTTAGGGAAGGAAGTGCCTCTCACCTCTTTGGTGGCGTGGTTCCCCACTACAGCTGCTCCATACTTGCCTTGCTTCAAGTACTGCCCATTTGTACTGGAAGATAAGAGAGACACTCAGCTGCACAACTGCCCCTAAAGCAGACTTTAGAGCTCACATCCCTTTTCCCAGGTATAAAATGTCAGGCAGCCTTGCTTAGCTTAGAGACATTCCTGCTTGCCCACAGGCAAGAGCACACATTGGGGAGTGAGTTGAAAACTGCTCTCAAAGATCCAAGGCAGAAATGTTTCCCCATGATGCATCAAACAGTTTTAGTGCTCTCACTCTGCTCATGCCTCAATTCTCAAGTGCCTGAACCACAAGCATCTGACAGAGCCTCCTGAAGCAGTGCACATCTCAGCCCAGCAGCCAGGACACAGCTCCCAGCCACAGCCAAACCCAGAGCTTGCACTTTATCTCAGAACTGCCTCACCCAGAGCCGCAGCACAGCAACTGAAACTGTTCTTGAGCAGAAACTTCCACTGCCTCACAGCATTCCCACCGTGCAGACACGTCTGAAAACAACTGTCTCTTCCCATTTATCCAGGAATGCCTCCCTCTGGGATGAGGGACACAGGCTGCAGCAGGAGTCACTTACTATCGATACGCGAGCACCGCCGTGGCCACCAGCACCGAGGGGGCTCCTGAGGCCGCCGGGGCCACCGGCGCCTTCTGGGGCTGGCCTGTGGGGACAGAGACCAGGGACAGCTCTCAGAGGCACAGCACTGGCTGGTGGCACCACCATGACATGTTCCTTCCCCCACGGAGAAATAACTCCAGCGGGAAATTACAAAGAAACAAAGACTAGAGTTCCAAAGTCACCCGAGGCCAGCTGAGAATCCAGGTGCAGGAGGGCACTGGAGGAAAACACCCCGGGGAAACCTCAGGGAATTCTTTGCTCTGCTGCTCTTCACAAGGGCCCTTGTTCTCCTCACACACACGTGCTGCTGAGTGTGTTCCCCATGCTCAAGCCCAGTTACTCACCAGCTGCTGTCTGACCCTTCTTGGGCTGCTTTGGTGCAGTGAACTGAAAGAATTCATTTCCCTGGCTTGAGACGGTTTGATCCAGGCCAAAGAGAGAGGCTAATCTGGCTCTAGAAAGGGAAACAAAACCATTTAACCTTATTTAATATGGGCATTATACATAATGAACACCCTTAACTGGAAGTTCTATCAAATACAAAGTGTTTACCACCACTTTGGAAGTAAACAAAGAGCTGCAGGTTAAGTTCCGTTATGCTAATTAACCATTTAATTTCAAATAGGCAGAACTTGTAGATGAAGAAGTTGGGAGTGGTACAATTGTGTTTCATTTCCTCAAAAATCGACTAAAGGCATAAGAACTGAAACTACACAAAAAAATAGAACTTACTTTGAAGCAATGACTAGAACTAGCTTAACATAAAATAGCTGATTCTTACAATACCCAAAATAATATGTGGCAGAGAAACCACCATTTAGCTCCTAGAGTTGTCTTTAAATGTCCAGGAAACACACTCTCCCATTAAGTTTTAAAATGGCAGAAGCTCTCCCAGCTAAGGGCACAGGGTTTAACGCTGGAGGTTATTCCTTCAGGATACATTGTTTGCAATTTCACTGCTTCAAGGCTAGCTCCATTCAATCTATTCCTGATATCGCGGGACAAGAGAAAAAAAAAACAAAACCAAAAGATTACACCACTGCCAGTGAACGTACTTTAAAAAATAACTAATTTTTCTACAGAGAGGATTAGTTTATAAGAGCAGCTCCTGGAAGGGGGTGGGGAGCGAAACTGCAGCTCTTGGAGCGGCAACAAGTCAGCGACACAAAACGCGGGATGCGCTGCACAGACCGGAGCCGGGGGATCCGGGGCAGCTGCCTGGGAGGAGCCAGCGCCGGGGAACGGCCCCAAAGCGGCACTGCCGGGACTTCCCACCTCTCCTCACTCAAGGGGAAACACCGAGTTCTCTGCCCCGCCGACCCCGGAGCGGCTCCGCCTCCCCCAGCGGGAGCGGTCCCCGAGCAAAGCGGGGTCCCCGGCGGGGCTCAAACCCCAGACCCCTGTCCCGGGCACACGGGGGGACGCTCCGAGCCCCGCCGGCAGCCGGACCCTTCCCGAGCTGCCCGTAGGGCGCTCCCGCAGCGGGGCACAGCCCCGGCGGCACCCCCGGGACAGGAGGGCAGCCCCGGCCTGCCAGCCCCTCACCGCCGCGGGCCTTCACCGGGGCCACGGCCCCGCGGCCTGCCCGGGCCGCCGCGCCCACCCGGCGGCGGGGAGGGGGGGGGGGTCCCGCCGCGCCCCCGGCGCTCACCCGCTGGCCGGGGACAGGAAATCGGCGTCGTCCTCGTCCCCCGCCGCGAACATGGCCAGCGACCGCCGGGGCGGGGACGGGCGGGCGGCGGCGGCGCTTTACGGCCCGGCGGCACCGGCACGGGCGGGGCGGGGCTTGAGTGGGACGTCACAAGGGGCGGGGCCTAAGCGGCACAGGGAGGGGCGTACAGGGTGGAGGCGCGGCTTAACTGCACCGAGGGGAGGGGCTTGAGTGATACGTCATCGGCGGAGTCTTGATGGACACGCCGAAAGGGGCGGCGCTTAGGGGGCCCTGCCGAGGGCGGGAACTTGGGGGGGTTATGGGTCCCGGAGGGGGCGGGACTTGGAGGGGGGCGGAGCAAGGCCCCGGCTCGTGGCTCTCGCGCGGTGAGTGACGGGTGGGCTCGGGGGAGGGGGGGGCTCGTGCCCCCCGCCTGAGGGGCCCCATGGCCGCCCCCCCTCCCCTCCGGCCGGGACCCGGCACCTCGGGCCGGGGCTGCCGAGGGGCCCGAGGGGATGGGCAGCCCTGGGACGTGAGGGTGGAGGTGCGGGGCGAGCTCGGTGTGGGTGCAGGCAGCGCTCCCCGGGCTCCGGGGGAGGCGCCCAGCCCGGCCCTGCGGTTCCCAAGGTGACAGGCGGGCCCCGAGCTGCCCTTGCCGTGAGGGAGCCGTGAGCCGCCGGGGCTCCGGGCTGAGCCGCGGGGCCCGCACGGCTCCGCTCAGGGCCCTGTGGGTCCGTGGGGCTCGGGCGGGAGCGCTGGGGACCCCCGGGCGCTGCTGTGCTCCAGGTTCGCTGTCCCTGGGATACCCAAGGGCACCAGCCATGCGCTGTCTTCTTAACATCCCAAGAGTTCCTTGCGTCTGAGCTGCCGCTCTGAAGCAGTTTCCCACGTTTGCCTCGTGCCTTGAGAAATACACCTTTTTGTTAGTTTGCTTGATGAGTTTTTTGTGGTGTGTTGTGGTTTTCCTGTGTTTTCCCCCTCTTGGAGAGGTGGTCTCTCTATGTGCTTTGTGAGACCGACTGGCTTTAATTTCACCTTAGAACCAAATGATGTTGAAATGCAGAACAATGTGCAGTCGGTCAGAATGGCAATAAAGGTTGATATTTCCTGGCTTTGGGTGTTCGCTGGCACTGGTTGGAAGTTCGTACTGTCTGGATGTTACTGACTGGATGTTGGAGTCTGAGAAGGAAGTTGCCAGGTCTGTTGTGGAGCTGAGTTTGCAGTAATTCAGGTGTTTATTGCAATGATTGAGATATCGGTGATTCCACTTCTAAAGCAAGAAGATAAAGGGTGTTGTTAAGCAGCTTTTATATTGCAGAATGTGTGATGAATTTAGAATGAAACCTGGAAAGGGTCAGAATCTTATTTCTGTTAAAGAAAACCAAAAACCAAACCCACAATAATTTGGTGTAAATTCCCAGTGGGAGGAGATTGTTTCGACCTTGGTAAGGCAGGTGGGCATGAACTTCCTTCAGTGGGAAATGTGCTCCCTTGGATGAAGAGAGTTTGTTGCTTTGGCTCCTGCGTTTCTATCTGATTGGTTGTTAATGTAGTTTTAAGTGGTGAAGACCCATGTGGCTAAGTCCTGGTGTGGCACTTCAATTTAAGTTTTTCAGGTACAGGTATCACAGAATATCCTGAGCTGGAGGGACCCACCAGGATCACCCAGCCCAGCCCCTGCCCTGCCCAGACCCCCCAGCAACCCCACCCTGGGCATCCCTGGCAGCGCTGGCCAAAGGCTCCTGGAGCTCTGGCAGCCTCGGGGCCGTGCCCATTCCCTGGGGAGCCTGGGCAGTGCCAGCACCCTCTGGGGGAAGAACCTTGCCCTGAGCTCCAGCCTGAGCTGCCCTGGGTTAACCTGAGGCAATTCCCTCAGGACAGATCAGAGCTTGGAGGAGCTGCAACCCCTGGTGATTTGTGACCTCAGTTTCCCCTTCAGGATGAACAATCCCAGTGCCCTCAGCTGCTGCTTGTGTGGCCTTTTAGACCCTTCACCATCTTCCTAGCCCAATGTTATACCTGTGTATATTTCCTATATTTTTTTTTCACTGTGATTCAGCAATGGCCAGTTTTAATGCCATTGTGGGGAAGAGGCTGTAGCAGCACAACCTGCAATACCCAGCAAGCATCACATCTTAGCCACTTGTCCTTTTTTCATTTATGCTTTGTTTATAGTCCTCATCTGTATTTGAGTGTGCCGTGGGCTTGTGGTTCCACACAGTTCCCAGGCAGAGGCCAATTCTTCCTGTTTGTGCTCGAATTCCAAGCTCCAGAATGCTTACTAGTCCTGCTTTTGTGCCCAGGTGGATGAAACGCTCCTCACAAGTGTTTATTAAGTTGATTTTCAGTCTGTTTGATCTTAACTTGCCTCTGCTTGAGCCTGAGGTCAGTAAAGCTTTTGCAGGATCTTTCATGAGTAACAATATAGGATCTTATAGGGTAAGGTAGGGTTCAAGGTAATAATCCCAAATCCTGTCATTTATGATGTATTGTTTCCTGAGGCTTTCATCAGGCTTTGGACTCTGCATTATTTTTTCCCCATCCTTCATTAAAAAGGGGGCACTGGGAATAATGTGTGAATGTTGCTGTTTCAATGAAGATTGGTTTTGTAGCTAAGGATTTGTTGGTGAAGCTGTGACTGCTCTGCTGTACAATACAAAATTTAAGTGATGCTTTTTGCTGTAAACACAGCAATTGTTGCAATAAGCAGGATTTTGCTTCTTTTGTCCTCCCCTCCCCCAACCAAGGTACTGAAAATATAAGAGCTGGCAGGAGTCGCAGATTCCCACACAACTTTGGGTCGAGAACGGAGGAATTTTGTACAACCACTTCCTACTGAGATTTGGCTGCTTTTCATTTCATATCAGATTTCTCATCTAGGCCAGGTTGTTAACTAAGCTGAGAATTAGGATGATTTCTGCCAGTAGAGGGGAGGAATTAAATCACCTTTCCAAGCACTTTTGCATGTTTGCTTTTTTTATTTTAAAGGTATCCCTGCCACTGACTCTGACTTGCAGTGGTACAAGCACAAGGTTTGTGGGCTTTTTTTTTTTTTTTTTTTTTGGTTTTTTGTTTTGGAAAGATGTTTGGAGGGATTTTTCACTTCACTTTTCCTGTCACAATGTAGCTTCAAGATTTGGATTAGTGAGACCCTGTACCCCTGAACAAAAGCTTAATGCCTGAGAAGGGAGGGCACTGAGAATAATCTTTGCCAGTTTTACATTACAAGTAAATGACAAAATCTGCCATGTTCACAGGGTGAGTTTTGAGCAGGGCCCTGAGGAGTTTCCTTTCAGCTGGCTTGTTTTTCAGTCAGACATTAGGTCCGAGAGAAGACAGAACTTTTTGTTCTTTGAACTAAAACAAACTATTTTCTCCTTTCCTCCTTGGTTTCTCTATTTGCTATGAAGACCCCTCTACCCAACAGAAAGCTGCCACGGCTCTGCAGAGCTGCCTTCCCTGCTCTGGCCTGAAGGTCACCTGAAGGTTAGCAGGAGCCTGCAGCAGGATTTTGGGAAGTTGAGCTGAAGCACATTGCCAGCATGAACTTCTCCACAGACTGCCAGGAAATCACTGGGAGTCTTGGCAATTTTTTCTTAGGGAAGGATGAAAAAGGCTCGATCTAGTTTATCTTGTTTTTCTCTGGGAAATCCAATCTTAGTTAATCTACTCCATTGCCTTTTGTGTCAATCTAATTTTCTGGAAATGTTCCCAATCGGGTCCTGGAGAACACGATGCCAGTGGTTTTTTCATGAACCTGTTTTTCATCTGAAAGCTGGAATCTGCTAATGCGGAGAATAATGGGACTAGTTATTGTAAACAAATTAAACTCCTATTTTGCTGTACTTTCTAAAGCCTTTCATTTGTTGGTCCTGGAATTAGATTTTCCTGGTTTAGAAGCCAATCTAGAAGTGGAAGGTTGTGATGAAATAGCTCCCTTTTAGTTTTCCTTTTTTATTTCTATGGTTTTTAATGTCATTTCCCCTCTGTCTTTTCTTCCCTGTGCTATCAGTTCACATCTACAAGGGTCTCCAGCTGATTTCCAGTGACACTTCAGCAGCTGTGACTGCAGCCAGAACAATGGCTTTGCTTCCTGCTCTTTTCCTCTCTGTGGATATAATCTTAGAAAAATCTCACATTTGCTGTATCACAGATGTAAACAGCATTTATCATCTGCTAAAAAAGTTGTACAAGCACGTAATCTTTTCACTTTATCTAAGTGACTAGAGCAGTCCATGGTAGCTGTAGAGCACAGGCCAAATGCTCTAAGTGGTTGAGGCTCTTCTGTTCTCACTGCTTGCTCACCATGTCCTGTTATGAATCCTGAGAGGCTGGGAGAAGACTGGGAGCAGAGTGGAGGTGTTCTGGCATGGAACTCATAGTGAGTGCCCCAAGCTCTCCTGAGACTGTGGAAGAGCCACTTCACTTCCATAAAGCTTCTTTTCCCACGCTTACTCATTAGTTATCACGGATTCAGATCTCATTGCTCTGATGAAGGTGCAGGAGCTTGGAATATGAGCTTTGAGATATATTTAGCTGATCTTCTGGCTAACCAGGATAAGGGGAACCCTGGCAGTCTCGGCTGGTTTTATTTTTTTGCCTAAGCACTGCATCTGTTGGGGGAAGGAGTGCCTGGCAAATGCACTTTCAGACTTGTTTCACATTAGAGAGAATATAATTGCACTTGGCTCTGTAGGATTAAGAAGTGCTTTGAGGCCACCTGTGAGGCGCAGTGCTCATCCTGAGCTAATGGTGTGAGCAGACTGGCTGGCCTGCTCCAGAGAGCTGGGAAAAGCAGCTCCTGGAAAGGGATACAGCTCCAGCCTCCCCAGGGAGAGGCTCATCCCTGTGACCCAGCCTACTCCTTGAGTGATATCTCTGGTGGCTGCACTCTGCCTGGCACAAGGGCAGCAGCTCATGCCACCCTGGCTGGGCTCTGCCAGAGGCTGGGCTGGGAGCCAGGGATCCCATCACTCACTTGCTTCCCCCGTTAACCTTCCCTGCTCCAAAAGGCCTTCTACTAAAGAGGCCCAAACACCTCACTGGCACAGCTACACTGCATTTGCAAGCTTGCATCTTTTACTTGGGAAGGAGAAACACAAGCGTGGAGCAGACTCAGAGCCAGTGCTCCCAGTGGAGCCATCCCAGTTCACTCTCCTGCAGCCCTCGGGAAGTCACCGCAGTGCTGCCATCAGTGTGGCACCATGGGAGGGCATTTCCAATGGGTAAATCAACCCTTGTACATCAAAGTGATAAGGGAAGTGGGAGCACAAGCTCCAGAGGAACACACCCAGCCTCGGGATGCAATGCAAGTGAAACGGGGTCAGTGTTGCAGTGTGGTTTTCTTGGATCCCGTGTTTGTCTGAGCTCCTGGACCAATGGATTTGACAAGAGACTGAGTCGTGATTTCTGGGTTCACTGCCAGGTGGGTTTTATACAAATCAAGTTACCACTGGCTTTGGTGCCCTTCATTAACTTGGGATAAGACATTATCTCAATCTTATGTGCTGAACTTTAGTGTTTAAGGTGGTGTCATGTGAGGCTGAAGTGTGCTGGAGGAGCATGTTATAGATATTGTAAGGCTGAAACCTGAACAGCTGCAAACAGAGTTAGTTGGGAGTTTCACAGCTGTCCTCATGTTCCTGTTATAGGCTTGGTTATATTTGTAAAGCCATTTTTGTGCTCTTTTCATAAAAGGCACAGAGCAGTGTCTGTGAGATATCCTTCTGTATGGGTGGCAAAGCCCAATACACTTGATTCTGATTATTTTGCTTCTAGTTTAAAAAAGCTCTTGGCAGCAGCCTGACTTTTCTTAATTTTCTGAATTTCTCAAGTAAAACCCTCCAGGACATCCTAACAGCAGGATCATGTGCACTGCTTGTCAGTTGATCCCATTTTATGTAACTCTTGCTTGAAACCACAGCCCCCACCACGAGGCCCCTTGTGTTGCAGGGCACAGCACAGCTGTTCTTGCACTTTTTCTGCTTTGTCCCCTTTTTTTTTCCATAGCAGTTGGTGGCTCCAGCTTTCCAAGCAGAGGGGTCCCAGACCAAGTGACCCTGACAAGGTTTGTCTTGTACAATGTTGAGGAATTTCTGCACAATTTATTTGCTTTATTTGTTTTTTGTTTTTTTTTCTCTTATGTCCCAGTGCTCCTAAAAACTGGCTGATAGCTTTGAAAACATCATATTTCTTCATTATGGGGCAAGTAGAGTCACAGGGTGATTTGGGGTGGAAGGGACCCTAAAGCTCATCTTGTTCCATGCCCTGCCATGGGACACCTCCCACTGTCCCAGGCTGCTCCCAGCCCTGTCCAGCCTGGCCTTGGGCACTGCCAGGGATCCAGGGGCAGCCCCAGCTGCTCTGGGCACCCTGTGCCAGGGCCTGCCCTCCCTCCCAGGGAGCAATTTCTTCCTAATATCCTATCTAAACCTGCTCTCTTTCAGTTTGAATGCTAAGATACTTAAATAATGAAATAAACGAAACTTGCTTTGTTACACTATCCAGAAGCAAGCAAACCACTAATTAATCTGATAGAGACTTGAATGTTTGAAATATGTTTTGGTTAATGTGTTGGAAAGTAATCTCTGCAATGCACTTAATCAGAGAGTTTTGAAATCTCTTTGCATTTGTGCAAAGATCTCGTGAGAGAGACTCGGGAGCTGCTTTTGCTGCTCTGTGGATCTCTGTGTGAGCATCCCAGTGCTTGGTCTGGTCCTAAGCTGATCTGAGCAGTAGTTAATGATTAGCCTTTGATAGAGATAATGATGTGCTTGTCAGCATTATGTGAGGGTTGAGAAACTTTGATCAGTCTCAGACTTGTTGCCTCTCTGGAGAAAAAGGCTCTGCTGGAGTTGGTAGATGGAAAACCTGTGTCTGGAAGAGTAAGTACTCAGCATTTTTTAGGTCTGAATCATTTCTGCTTTGGATTAGCAGCTTTGTGGCTGTCCAGGGGTTTGAAAATGATGAAAAAGCCAGCATTCAAAGCTCTTTCCCAGAGTGGTGTTTTGTCACTCATAGAAAAATTGTTGATGGCTTTTCTTCTGGCTTTCCATGCCCTACAGTCATGGCTCTTCCTGTCAGAAGACTGCCACGAGGTCAAGGCTCTTCCAAAGATAAGTTCCTTTCCAGAGAATTGAGTTGATTGCTCTTTTCCTCTTCTTGATACTGGAGATCTTCTACCTTGCTGAGATTGTATTTTCATTTCAATAATACCTCCAAA
Source organism: Motacilla alba alba (assembly GCF_015832195.1). Classification (NCBI taxonomy): domain Eukaryota; kingdom Metazoa; phylum Chordata; class Aves; order Passeriformes; family Motacillidae; genus Motacilla; species Motacilla alba. The sequence goes on along the minus strand of NC_052032.1, from coordinate 1,419,167 downwards.
AGTTCAGTTGCGTTTTCAGAAGGAGAATGCTCTGTTCCATGGATTGGGGCTATGAATTTTTTTCTCTGAACCCTTACAAGTATTTGCATTATTACCTGGAAGCTGTTTATGTATCGCTGTGCCATCCCCTTACTGTTTGCCAAGATCATGGATCAAGAGTAGGAAGGTGCCTCTGGTGATGGATATTTGGCCTTAACCGTCTGCCAAAACACAGGTTGACTTCCTGGGCTTAATTAAAAACCCACTGGAATGGATTTTGCTGCTTGTGACCTGAGTTCTACCTTGCATTTTGCCAATGAACAGCTTGAGGCTTCTCAAAACAATTGTTGGAGGCAGAAAAGAATTTGATTCTTGGCTGTGGTAGAACAGGTTCGTGTGTCAAGGGACAGTCATGGATGATGCTGCAAAATGAAATGAACACACATCCATTTTCCCTCTGCAAGAAAAGGTATTTTTCTAAAAGTCGGTCTTGTGAGCTCTTAGGTCTTTAGTCAAAGCCTGCATTTCAAAGGTGACCCTGACATGCCGGAGCAGGAGCTGGAAATCCCAGGGTGTCCCAGTAGGAGCTGGCATTGACACGTGGCTGTTGAGGCAAGGTTTGACACAGGCTGGAACGTGGCAGCTCCAGGGAAGGGGAATGGTTGAGTGGCTGCCTTAAAATGCTGTGTCTGCACATGGACATGCTTCTAAGGGGTAGTTACAGACCAACAACTGCTTAAATATGAAAAGAAAGGAGGGAAAGGGAATTGCTCTGCAAGGACACTTCCCCATGTGGTGGAAGGTAACGTGTGTGTGGCTGTACTGGACATGGAAAAATGTCTGTGAATTGCTTAAACCAGTATGAACCAGTATGTGTCATATGATACTTGTGGAATGGCTTCCTAAAAATTAACCAGGAGTTTTGGAGTGTGGTTTTCTTGTTATGCAGATTCTCAAAACAGCTGAAAGTCAGTTCAGGACTTGTACAAGTGTTGCCTTTTCTGGGCTGAGTCTGATTATGATGTTGAAAAGCAGCCAGAGATGGAAAATTGACTGTGTGAAAATGGGCAAGTAGGGTAAGATCTGGAATCTCCAGTGAATCACCTGTGCTGGACTCCCTTTTATGAGGCCTCTAATAAACCAGTGCCGTGCATTTATTATCCTCAAGTTTAGTTTTACCTGCATGGGACAAAGGTATTTATGCTGTTGTAAGATAACATCTGTAAAGAGGTAATAACGGATAACATCTGTAATCTGTGACTGACCTGGGGGTACTGGCTGCCAGCAATGAACGTGAGCCAGCAGTGTGCCCCGGTGCCAAGGAGGCCAGCAGCATCCCAGGATCAGGGAGCGGTGTGGCCAGCAGGAGCAGGGAGGTCATTCTGCCCCTGCACTGGGCACTGGTGAGGCCAAACCCTGAGTGCTGTGTCCAGCTCTGGCCCCTCAGTTTGGGAAGGACCTTGAGGACCTGGAGCGTGTCCAGAGGAGGCATCGAGGCTGGAGAGGGGCTGGGAACACAAACCCTGTGAGGAACCACTGAGGGAGCTGGGGGTGCTCAGCCTGGAGAAAAGGAGACTCAGGGGTGCTCTCATCACTCCCTACAGCTCCTGAAAGGTGCCTGTGCTCAGCTGGGGCTGGGCTCTTTCTCCAGGCAGCACTGACAGAAGCAGAGGACACAGCCTCCAGCTGCACCAAGGGAAATACAGGTTGGGTATTAGGAAAAAGCTTTTTACAGAAAGAGTGATAAAGTTCTGGAATGGCTGCCCGGGGAGGTGGTGGAGTCACCATCCCTGGGTGTGTTTAACAAAGCCTGGATGTGGCACTGGGTGCCAGGGTTGAGTTGAGGTGTTGGGGCTGGGTTGGACTCCATGATCTTGAAGGTCTCTTCCAACCCAGAGATTCTGTGCGTGATCCTTCACCTGTGTTAAAGGCCCACAAATGCACTTCTAGGACACACTGAATTACTTTTAGCTCTGAGGAAAGTTGTGCTTGCTTTCTTGGGAATGCACTTTTTCACTCTGATTTAATTTTGTATCTCCTGAGATTATTTTACAGTTTTACAGGGTTTAAGGCTCGAAGACACCATAAAATCTATCTGGTCAGAGCTGTTCATGCTGTATGTCTTTCCCACTCCAGCCAACCATGGAGCAATAGTTTGTCAGGATTAACTTGCAAGTAGTTCTCTGTCTTGCATCCTGACATATCTGTCATTCCTTAGAGATGGAGTGCTTCTGCATATGGCCACTGAACAGCCACAAACAATAAACTGTGTCCTTACCCTGTGGACAGACAGATTTTTGTGGGAGACAGGCTCTTTTCCATAGGTACAAGTGGCGCAGGAGGTGTTGAATGTGCAGGAATCTGGATGCTGAATTAGTGGGCATGATAAAGAACCTTGTATGCAAATAGTGAGGGTTTTTTGGTTTTGTTTTTTCTTTGGTTTTTTTTTAAATTTTTTTTGGGTTTTTTTTTTTATTTGGAGAGAAAACTTCTCCCTTCATTTAAAAAGCGCCTGTTGTAGGTAGAGCAATACAAGCTAGAAACTGTTCTGGATTAGGGCACATGAAATAGGAAGTGAAATTCTCTACTAGGCCTGGTTTTTCTAAGGAAGTAGAACTTGTCTAATCTTACAGAATACACATCTTGCAAGATGGGGTTCCAAATATTAATATATTTTTATATTAAAAAGTTTTTGAAGAGTATCACAAGGCTCAGGACTGTCCCATTTGTTCTCAGCAGGATGTTCCTGCTCTCTGGCCATATGGATCACATCTCCCTGGTCACCATTCCTGTGTTTGGTTGTGTAACATCTGAGCAAAAACCACCACTGAGGATAAGGGAGTATATGTTTATTCAGGAATTATGTAATCTTGGAAAATATGGGTCACATGGCCCTGCTTTTCTGTCTCCACTTCCTGGTGCTGTCCTGTGTCTCCTCCCTGCTCAGGATCCTCGGTTGTGCTCAGCTGAGGAGTGCTGAGAGTTTTTAGCAGGAGGTTCCCAGGTGACTCCTGACTGAGCCCCACCCACCCTCCTGCTCCTCCATCTCAACACAGCTCTTACTCCCCTGGCCTTTGAGCCATTCTGCCTTATCTCTGCCTAAACTTCCTTCCTTCCTGCTGGATTTCTCCTCCTGGCTGCTGAATCCTGGGGACTTTGTGACCTGGATTTGTGTTACTGTGTTCCTGTGTCATGCCCCTGGTGATGTGAGGAAGACAGGTGAAGCTCTCTTCAGGTGTGGCCTGCTGGTCTGCAGACCTGGGCTGATAGCTTCAGAAGGCTCTGACGTGCACAGGAAGTGCTGAAGTGCTTCTGCAGATGCCTCTTGGGGATTGCCTTTGATGGAAACTTGTCAGTTCTAGCTCTGAATTCATGCTGGCATTGGCTATAAGGAATTTCATTGTTTGCCATGCCTTCTGTCCTGGATGTTTCATAAAGAAATTGTAAGGTGGCATCCTGTGTCGGTGTCGGTATCTCTGGTGCTGTGCTGTTCTCTGCAGATGGCAGGATCACCAGCCAGCTGTGGTACAGCATCTCCTCTGCTTTGGCAGCTGTGGGAAGGGCAGTCACTCCTCAGCTCTTGCATGTCCTGAGGTGCCTCAATTCTGCCACTTTCCAGAAATGTCTGTGCTCTTGTGTGCCAGAAGGGGGGACAGCTGCCTCATCCACCCAGACAGAAAGGGGAGCAATGGACAGCGTGGGGCAAATAAGGGATCCAAAAGGCTCGTGGTGGAAGAAATTAAAATGGGGTGGAAAAACACTGTCCATGTACAGAATGGAAGAAATTGTGCTCTTGGTGGGCTTGAGCAGGACAAGGCACTCCTGAGTGCAGGACTCAGAGGCCTAGTGCAGAATGGATGTGCTCTGGCTTTGACATCCCAGAGGACATTGCTGTCCTTGCTGGTTTTGCCCAGAGGGCAGGGCTGGCTGGAGGCTGTGCTCTTGGAGCAGTAACATGGAAAAGGGGAAAGTTTTGTGGCAGATGAAATGCCAATCACCTTTTAAATGGTACCATCATGTCACTATTCCTCTCCAGTGCCTGCTGATGCAGCAGTTCCCCTTTATGAATACAATCCCAATTGGCATTTATTGGCAATAAAAGCAACTTGTGGTTGACATGTCTGTTCCTGGCCCTCTGCTCCTGGTCAGTGCACAGGTGACTCCAGGCCAAGTGAGCTCTGTTTTCTTCCCTGAGCTCCACTTTGGATTTGCTTGGCTTATTGTAGTCCCTGGCTGGGGTTCTTCAAGACAGCCAAGGCTGGAATGTGCTTTGATCCTTGGAAAGTGTCCCTCTGGGGACTTCAGGTTAATTTGGGCTCATGCAGGTTGAAACACAAATGTGTTTTATCAGGATGGGAGCAGGTTGTTGCTGAAAACTTCAGGTCATGGCATTCTCGACATCAGCTTCTCCAAAATGAGTTTGCTGTGCCCTGCCTGGTTGTCCCTTGTGTGGATAAGTGTCCTCAGTCTTGTGACAGCCTCCAGCATATGGCACCCAAATCTCCCTCCCTTGAGCCGGGCTTCTGTGGCAGATGTGCCCTGAGCAACATCTGCCAAACAGTCTGTTTAGCAAGCCTGCACCCAGTGGCATTCACAGCAAGCTGCCAGACCCAATCCCAGTGGAATTCCTGGTGTCATGCCCTTCCTTCTGTTATGCATTGGGCAGGGCAAGGAGTGTGTTGCATTGGCAAAGGCATGGGAACAATCCAGTCACATGTACCCACTGCTGGACTCTGAGCCCCAAGGCTTGAGCTCCAAACCACTGTCACCACAGCAGAGGGCAAGGAGCTGTGCTGCTGTGCTGAAGAGATGGTGCTGTCCCATGTCCTGCCAAGAGTGGGGTGCCCTGGGGAGCACCTGCACATGGGTACCCCAAGATTTGGCCCGACAGTTGGAGGCACAGATCAGTTTGAGATTGCAGTGCTTCTTTCAAAGGAAAACGATCACTGGGATGTGTGGGAATGTGTGTGGGATTCCTTTGTAGATGAGGGGAGTTTCTACCCCCTGCATTGCTGGATTTTTGAGGGACAGACTGAGGTGTGACAGTGTTGGTTCTGTCACCTCTTGCTAAAGGTTCCTGTGGTCATTGTGGCAGGGATCTTACCTGTGCTGCCAAGGCAAGGGTTGAGAGGTGGCCAGCACAAGCAGAGGGGTGTTGTAGGGTAGAGCAGGATAGAAGAGGAGTAGGAATGTTAGGTTGGAAGGTACCTTCAGTAATCATCTGGTCTAACTGCCTGGTCTCAGCTCGATGGAGACAATAGAGGATCACTCTTGGATCTCCATGCAAAGTTCTGTGTGCATTCCAGGTGTTTGCACCTGGGCTGGGTCAGACTTCTCTGCAGAAATGAGTCTACAGCCAGGAGGGGGTTGGCAAGGACTCCTCAGTTTTGCCACACTTCTCACAAAGACGCTTTGACTGCTTTGCTGTCTCCTGCAGTTTCAGTATGGCTGAGGAAAATGCTTGACCACAGGCAAAGCTCAGCCTGACTCCCCATTATTTTGTCACCTTTACACAGCTCTTGCCAGCATTTCTCAGCCTTTCCTCTGATGTTACCAGGCTTAGAGGCTGAGGTTTTGTGCTCTGCAGGGTTGTTTGCAGCTGCCTTTCACTCCACTGGGCCTGTGGGTAATGACATGGTGTGTGCTTCACTTAATGAAGTTCAGTATATTGTCCTGTAAAGAACAGTCTGTCCTGGGGTGTTTTTTTCTTCTTGTTCAAAGATTACAGATTTCCTGAGGCATCTGCAGAAGCTGGGAGATTAGGAATGACCATCCCCTTCTAGCAAAACCTCTAACAGAGGGTGACCAGACAGGTTTGCTATGAAAATAAACTCCATCAAAGGCCCATTATTGTAGCCATGCTGAGAGGAAAAGCTCTGGCCCCTCCTCAAGTAATGGGGGTTGTGCTGAGTGGCTGTGACCAGCTTTGCTTTAGTTGTACAGCTGAGAAATGCTTTGATTCAGAGCAGAGGACAGGACTTTAAGGATTGAACATATGCTGATACTTCATCATCTTGTTTTAATCTTCATTTCAATTAAACATTAATTAATGCATATAACTGCACCAAGCTGCCAAATGATGTGGTGCAGCTTCAGGAAGCTTGGGTGAGCCAGCATCCCAGCTGGAGTCCATAGTCTGGGACTGGAGCACTGTTTGGGGTTTTTGCCATGCCTGTGGGTGCTGTGTGATGGCTCCATATGGAAGGGGCAGCCTGAGCCTTGGGGACACAGCAACCTGGTAAAGAGAGGGACAAACATATTGGTACAAGAAACACGAGGATTTGATAAGAATAAAATAAGCAAATGATGGCAGCCAGGAGGCCTGGAGGATGGGTATTTGGAGGAGCAGGTACTGCAGGGTGTGATTGGTGTCCCCAGCCCTGTGATCTGCCTGTGCTGCAGAGAGCCTGAGCTCAACTCTGGCTTAAAGCATCACCCCCAAACCTCCCTGGGCGGGTGATGTGGTTTTGCTTCATTCTCCTCCCACATCCTGCCTGTGGGGTTTGTCAGGATCACCTTAATAAGGGTCTGTCTCAGCCTGGGCAGATCCCATCAGTTGTGGGCATGGCTCATGGACAGCAGAGTGGTTTTGTTGTGCCGAAACTTTGTCATTATCTTCAGCATCCACAACAGTGCTGTAATGGTTCCAGCTGGGATCCTCATTGGAGGTGATGGATCTGTGTGGATTTCTTCCCTCACAAAACATGAAAGCCCTGCACATCATTTTAAAAGCCCATTCTTTGCCTGTGCTGGCAGAGCTGGGCTCTGGGTGCTCCCAGCTTGGCTGCCTGTCCGTGCTGACTGCTTCCATGCTGGCATTCCTTCCATAGAGGCTGCCCAGGCATTGTCCCCTTTTGAACCTGAACACAAGATGATGTCTGCAGCCCCGCTCAGCTCTTTTTTTGCCCATTATTCTCCACTCCCTGCACTGCAGCCTCTGGCATCTCCAGCTGGACATTCTCCAGAGTGCCTGCCATCCTTCAGAAGTTCTGAAACCTGTGGGTGGGAATAGCTCAGCCTGCCCACAGGTGGACAGGGAGAATGTGCCCTGTGTCACACTGTGTGTTCCTGCTTGGCTCTGCTAATCCGGTGTGAATCCAGCAAGCTTCCATGACCAGCGACAAGCCCCAGGAAAAGCAGATTTGTACAGCCTTACCCTCAGTGTGTATTGAGCTCCTGAGCTGTGCCCTTCTCTTTCCCTTTATTCAAACCCCTTCTGGTGTGCTGAGCTTTTGTGAAGCCTGAAACTTCTGGAAAAAGCTTTAGGATGAGACTCTAAGGTGCTGAGGCAGTACCAGGTCAAGCCACAGTTCTGGTGTGAGCTCACAAACATTCCTTGAGTTCTTAATATAGCTCTAAGAGTTCCTTCTTCAGGAATTGTGCAAGGGAAAAACAGGGGTGTGCAATTAAATGTGCTGGGCACAGCACAGTCCCTCCCTGTGTCTCACTGCCAGCCTGGGGTTGCTGAAGCTGCTTGGGAGAGTTCCAAGGAGAATTTTCACGCTGGGAAACAGCAGTGTGTATCTGTAACACGTGTTCTGCTGCATTACTGAAGAATGTGGCATTTGTTCCCTGTGTCTTTCAAGTGTGTCTTTACAGCTTGGCCCGGGGGCCCTGGCCACGGTTGCTGGGTGCTGCCACAGCACGAACAGGTGGAATTGGTGTGTCCCTCAGCTGTGCCTTTAAGCGGCTCTGGAGCTCTGCCTGGTATCCTGGAAGAATCACAAGTCCACCCATTTGGAAAGGAAGCAGTTAAAGTAGAAAAGTTTGCCAGGAAATTGAATAAACTAAAAGCAGTGCTTAGGTCTCCTGATGACGAGCTCAGTGGAGCCCACAGCTAGAGCCAGTGAACAGAGCTGCAGTGTCTGCAGGCTGCTGCTTCCCTCCCACTCCATTGACAGCACTGCTAAACAAAAAAAGGATTGGGCTTGGGACCACAAGCGGGGAGCCAGTGGAGCTGGGTCTGCCAGCAGTACTGCTGTAAGTAGAGCAACTCTACTCCTGGGTGCCTTTTCCATTCCTTCTGTGTTTTTTCTGTAGCATTCCTTTGTGTCATGCAGCACTGAGCCATATGTGATAATCTAAGCAACAGGTCTTTGCTTTTCCAGCTTGCTATTTTTAATAATTTTCCCTTGGCTTTCTCTCAGGAACTTTGATTTTAATTCTTAGTAAATATTACCAAGTGTTTCTCGCTTGTTTAGGAGAAGAGAGGGACCTCCTGACCTATTCTTGCCATCAGAAGTGTTGGTGGAGAGACTTTGGGTATGAATCACTCCAGCTGTTCTGAGAGGAGTTGGGAGGGTTCCGAGCAGGAGCCAGTCCTGTGCTGGCCACTGCAGCAGCACCCTCTCTGTGGGACAAACAACTGCTCTAAAGGAGACTGGAGAGGGGATTTTTAAGGCTCTGGTCCTTTTGGGCAGAGCCAGTGGAATTTTATTTATTGGGTTTTCTGAACTGGTTTGGGAAAGGTGAGGCACCGTTTAGAAGGGAAGAGTTGATGCTGTAATGGGCATTGATTTAGGGCTCCAGTGTTAATCCTGTTGGACTTCTGATTTGGAAAGAGGCTTCATCCCTTTGGGACTTTAGGGAAGATCTGTTTGACACTGAGCTGATTGTAAAGTACTTCCTGGGAGCTTGCTGGGTCCTTCCCATAGTGTGTCCTGTTTCTGCATGTCTTGTGTTTCTGCATTGGAAGGTGTATTTTCCTTGGATGTTTGCCACAGGAAAAACTGTGATTTGCTGTGAAGTTGCAGGACTCTGGATGAACACAGCAGAAGCAATAGATTGGGAAGCTGTGGAGGGGGGTTATGTGTCGTGGCAGTGATCTTTGGCTGAGACCGCCTTGAAAGGACTGCTCTGGCTTTGGCATCTCATCTGGTTCAGCTCTTTACCTGCACTCATGTGTGCCCTGCCACCTCCTGCCTGTCCTCCCCTCCTCTGTGCCCTGGAGTTGCAAACTGTGCCCTCCTGGTGTGTGTGAGGTGGGGCAGCACTGGTTTGGTGTTGGCTGGGGGTGAGGGTGAGTCCTGGTGCTGACAGTTTGCTGCTGCCAGATCCCGCTGCTGCTGCACCTGTCCTGAGCCAGCCTGGTTTGCAGAGCTGCCACGGTGGCAGTGCGGGGCTGGGACAGAAACCTCAGTGTGAGCAGGGCCTGCCTGACGTCCTGCTTAAAGAAAGAGAAGTCCTGTGTCTGAGTATTGCAGTTTTCCTGAAGAATCCGAGGGGTTGTGAAATGGAGGCTGTGGCTTCTCTCACCTGGGGTAACAGCACTGAGAGGGAAAGAAAGAAGCCCTGGAGGAGAATTTCCTCATTCCCCTCTTCTGTTCCACCCTGTTTGTTTTCTTAGGCAGTAGGTTACTGCAGAGCACAAAAAATCACTCTGTGTGTGTCCCTTGTGATAGGTACACCCTGGGGTCTGTCCCCTTCAGGTGTTCAGAGTACCTGAGCACGAAGCAGCCAGGGGCTGTGGCAGGTCCCTCTCCAGGGCTCCATGCTCAGGAATCTCCTCCAATGCCTCTCCCTCTCAGGGCAAACATATGGAGCAGGCAGCAGCCAGAGATCAAATCACCCATTCAGGCAGAAATACCTGCTGAAAGGCTGGCTTTGTACAAAGCTAAGCCTATTTAAAGAATTTACAATAATAGAAACTTGTGGGGGGTGGATTTTTTTCCTTCAGGTATGGAGTCAGCCTTGTTAAAGCATCACCTTTTTGTGACACACAGAGCTCCACATCTGTCAGTTTGTTTCTTAAGAGCTGTGCAAACCAACCAGGGACTTGCAGCTTGGAATATTACACACCCATTAACCTGTTGCTGCTGCTGCCGTATATATTGGTTTTTACCTTGAGACTTAGGTAGAGATCTCCCAAGTTGTAAATCAGAGTCTGATTGTCCACTGGAATGGATTTATTTTTAAACAGAAATTTATCCACTGTTACCTTCAGTGACACAAAACACAGCTGAAGTGGCTCAGGTGAGGTTATTTCCTATTAAGCTACTAAATACCCCATCCTTTCAGGATCTCATAAAATGTCCTTCAGCGTTGGGTGACTGCAGCAAGGGGTTGGATTTGGGGTTGGAGCACTGGGATAGCAGGGTGGGAAGGAGATACCTGGGTGTGAGGGTCAAGCTTGCCCTTTGTAACTTGTACCAAGGCCTGCCCAGGCACAGGCAGCCACTCCTGAACACCTGACCATGTTCTTTGTTCCTACAGAGTAAACATCCTGAAACATCCAGTTTCTCCCTTTCTGCAGACAAATGATGATTAGTGAGAAAGAAAGAAGTGAAAAGCTGGACACAGCCCAGCCATGAAGGCAGTTTTACCTGGTAACCAGCCAGGGCTTCTGTGAAGCATTTTGGAACCTGCTGAGCTTGGCAGGAATGTGAAATCCTAAAAGGAATAAATAATCATTGGACTGTAGCTGGTAAAGATGTTGCATTCAAAGGAAAAGCAATGGATCAGTCAACTGAGACAAGAGGGGGGAGACAGGGACAGCTCTAAACTCTGCTCTCTGTGAGCAGGGACAGGAGCCAGGGAACAGCTGGGGCTGGGCCAGGGCAGCTCAGGCTGGAGCTCAGGGCAAGGTTCTTCCCCCAGAGGGTGCTGGCACTGCCCAGGCTCCCCAGGGAATGGGCACGGCCCCGAGGCTGCCAGAGCTCCAGGAGCCTTTGGCCAGCACTGCCAGGGATGCCCAGGGTGGGGTTGCTGGGGGGTCTGGGCAGGGCAGGGGCTGGGCTGGGTGATCCTGGTGGGTCCTTCCCTGCTGAGGATATTCCACGGTTCTGTGATTCCAGGAGATTTTGGCTGCAGGAGAGGGGAAGTTCTTGTGTTACGTCTTTCCTCTCCCAGCACATTTACCTTTGATCCTGTGGGTGAAGCACTTGGGCCATTCTTCTTCCTTCCCTGATGCAAAAGACAGTTTGAAGTTTGTGTGTTTTGGCAGAGGATTCTTTTCCCAAGTGTTTTGGGACTGCAGTTCTAGAGCCTGAACATTTCAGCTCTGGAACAGGGTAATCTTCCAAGCTGTGCCATATGGAAATCACACAGGGCATTCTGTAGGTATCCCTTGGTGAAGTTTTTCTGTCTCAGCTGAGCTACTGCTTGCGTTGTTCTCTCTCCTTTTTGCCTCTCTGTGAACATTTTTCTGGTCTCAATATTTAAGCACAAATCAGGGACAAACTGAGCTAAAAATATTAGCAGAAATATGGAATAATATGGAAATAAGGAATTTCATTCTGCTTTAGCCAGTGCCATGGGATTCCATGATTCCAAGTTACCTTCAGGGGAGTATTGTGAGGTTGTCTGATGAAATAAGAGATGGGATACCAACTTCTGCGCAGGGATGGAGAACATACCTGAGCTGTGGGTACCTGGTGTTGCTTCTTGGTGCTTCCCTGCATTATTTCATTTCTGTGTTTGCAGGGTATTACTTCTGTCTTTCTCGACTTCCTCCCTGGCACTGCTGACTTTGTTTCCTTACCTTCCCCAAATCTTTAATTTCTCTCATTGCTCACTTCAGTTTAACCCCAAAGCCCTTGGCTGTCCCCTGTCATGGGGCTGCACTGGCACTGGTGTTCTGGGCCACCAGTGACCCCTGCACAGGGTCACTGTCACACACTGAGCCAGCTCCACCACCAGGTGCCTTTCAGGGCTTTATTTGCTACTTCCAGTTCAGAAAACTCTTCTAGAGTCTCATTTCCTCTCTTCAGTCTAAATATAGCCATGCCTACCTGTTCAAACACAGTGCTGCATTTTGGCTTAAAAAACTGAAAAATCACACTTGCAAACTCCTGATGATTTATGTGGAAGGAAGTCTGTATCTCATTTCTTTTTAAACTTTAATTTGATAAAGTGTCCAAACTTTGCTTTTTATTTCCCTTGGTTTTACTTCAGTGCATGACTGGAGTAAAGGGAGGGTCCAGTAGGACAGATGCTGTGCTTTCAGGACAGACTGGTATTCCCAGGTTTTCTCTCTTGTTGCTGCTTGAACCCGATGATTTTCATTTCCCACCAGCAATTGCCAGCCCAGGCAGTGCTGGGCCTGAGTGCAGCAGCCGTGCCCACAGGTGACCATAGAGGGTATTTTATTTTATTTTTTTTTAGTGTGTCCAGACATCCCTGATTTGTGGTAACCAGATTAAGGACTGAGACTGGCAGCCTCTTGAGTGTTTCTCTCACTGTGGGTAATGTGATTACAGGGGAGATGTGGCAGTGTAAAGCTCTTGGAAATGAAATTGGATTGCCTGTAGCTATTGCAGACCTTTGCCTGACAGTAGGTCTTGTTCCAACTAACGCAATTTCTGTGTTAAACATGTTCCCAATAAAATGCATAACTGTCAATTAAGAGAAATCCTCTAATCTGATCCTTTAGTATATGCAATTTAAAGTGGTGCTTGTGATATTTTTGCCTCTTGCAAGACTGCACTTGGGAAGGGGCTCTGTTTTTCCCTCATGTAGATAAGAAATGTTCCTTTATGCTGAGCACTTGCCCCAGGTGCCATCTCAAATCAAGTTAGGCTGCAGAGGGACACACCTCCTCTAAAGTGTCCTGCTGTGTGCTCTCTATAGCCAGAGCAGGACCATGAGGAAGCTCCAGGAGTTTTCCAGAGGCAGCAGTTCTCAGTGGCTTGGAATATTTTCTCATGCAGTGGCAGTAGAGAAACCACATTCTGTTTAGAAAAGGGCTTCATTGTTTGTTTGTTTTTCAGGGTCCCACTTTTCTATGTGCCTTTCTGAATCTCTCTGTCCTCAAGATGTCTCACCACATGAACAGCTCCACACTGCCAACCTCACATCCTCCTGAGCATCAGCACCCCTCCACCACAGCCTCGGGACACGGCCACGACATGATGATGATGGTAAGTGCAGAATTAACCAGAGAGTTTTTCCTTGTCTGAGGTTCAGAGTAATCTGTCATCAGACTGTGCTCTGGAGAGCTGGAAATGAGCCTGAGCTTTGGAAGGCAGGAATCCATCCAGGTTAAACCCCGATCCCGTTGTGGGTCTTCTGGAGTGAAGGAGCTGCATGAGGGATACAGAGCAGGATGGATTTCACAGCTGGAGATCCTTTGGCAAAATTGTCTTTTCTTGAGAAAACCTTCCCAGCAGCCAGCCTGGTGTCTGCTCTGCAGCCAGCTAAGGGCAGAAATGCAAAACAAGAGTTTTCCTGCAGGAAACAAATGGATGGAGTTCTCCAGGCTGGCAGGGAGAGCCTCAGGCAGCCCTGAGAGGGTTGCCCAGCAGTGTGAGGGGCTGTGCTGAGCTCCCTCTGTGCCCTTCCCTCCTGAACCCTCAGAGCACACTCAGTTGGGCAGCACAGCAGTGCCAGGACTCTTTGCACGTTGGCATTAAGGCTGCATTGGTCCTGATTCCTGCTGCTCCAGCTGACTTTGATGGCAGCTGGTTCAGACTTGTGCATTCTGGCATCACTGAGGCTTTGCAGAGATCCTGGCCAGAGTTTCCATGGAGAAGGCTGGAGGATCAATGTTTGTGTGTAGCCAGTTCTAGGAACTTTTTCAGCTTTTTCTCCTTTTCCTAAATACTTTTGGAGTGAGTTTCAGATTATTAAAACATGTCTGTTTATGAGTAAATTTCAAAAGGAGGGGAGAGAAGGCAGATTTCTATTTCATATGAGAGTGTTCTCAGGAGTGGATTTTGCAAACCATCAGTTGGAGTTTGTTTGCCAGCTCTGTGCCTGAGGAGAGAACCAAGAATCTCTGCTTCTATTTCTATTGCAACCAGTGTCACAGCAGGAGAGGAGAGCACCAGAACAACCTTGGTGGGCATGGCCCATGTGGAGCTCTCAGTCCAGCACTGCCACTGCTCTCCTTGTGAAGCTCTTCCCATCACCTCAGCTCAGTATTGGCATCCCTGGGCCATTACTTTCCCTGTAAATGTCATTTCTTTACAAATGTCAAGTGTTCACTGGATAGTTACAGGACCCTGCCCTGCCCTGCAGCTGAAAACTGTGAGTAGTTGCAGCAGATTTTGAATTCATATTGCAAAGAAATCTGTCAGGGAAGGCAGTACATAGGTGCAGCATCTTAGATAACAGACTGAGCACATTTAATGTGTGTTTTCCCAATCCTCACTGGTACCAAGTAACAGGCTTAGGTTCAGCTGCAGTTCTTTGATTTATGTGGGTTTTGTTTTAAATGTAAATATGTTCAATTCACTGAAGAGATGAAAGTACTCTCTAAAAGGTGTTTTACAGTAAATTCTGCTCTGGGGAAAATGAGCTGATTCTTATAGATGCTGAAATGAATCATAATTCTGAGCTTCAGCAAATAACCTTAATTAAGCAACGAGGGAAGTTCAAAGAGAAGTTCCTCTTGCTTGGTCAGGACTTCCCATGTGAAAACCCTGTGTGCAGCTGTGCCCAAGACATGCCAAGCTGTTTTTACCTAGATGGGAAGTTAGTATCACCTCCAGCTGGCCTGGGCATCTTTGCTATTTCCCCTTCCCACAGCATTCACTGTGCAGGCTCAGGAGCCCTTATTTTCACCCAAGAGCAGCTGTGAACTGGCTTTACTTCCTTGTGTAGCTGTGTTTAGGCCTCTGTTTCCCACAGGATGTTGGGAATTCCATAGGGAGACAACACTGCTGGCACAGTGCAGGAGGGGACCAGAGGACTCACCTGTGCAACCCTTACCTGTATCATCCAGATAAGGTCCAAGCAGGGAGGGGAAAGTGCCCTGTCCCCCAGTTCCTGAGGGGATAGGGAGCCAAGGCTGAGCTCCATGGAGACATCCCTGATGACTGCTGATGCTGGGGGAAAAGGAGCTCCAAAGGCAAGGAGAAGGCACTTCCCTGGAGTTCTGTGAAGGACAGGGTCTCCTGCCCAGGGCTGCCTGAAGGAGTTGGGAGCTGGGCCTGGAGCATCTCATCCCTGTCTCACTTGTGTGTGTTACACCAGATCTGCTGGAGAGTTTCTTGGAGTTTAGGTGGTGACCAAACAAACGAATCTGAGTTCTTGTTGCTATATAAACCCCATTGCTACACCTTGCTTGAGCTCCTTGGGATGAGCTCTTCAGGCTCATCTTGGTGTTCTTTGTGTTTTGGGCAGGCCATGACTTTCCACTTCAGCTGTGAGAATGTGCCATTGCTGTTCTCTGGACTTACAATCAATTCTCCTGGAGGTTAGTAACACTGTCTTGTGCAGTCCTGACAAAAGCTTTGCAGTTGGTGTTTCAGGATCCGTGTTTCAGGAATTTGTGACTTGTGCCAAAAATCTGTGGACATGCTGTGTTGAGTCTGGTTTAAATGGCATCTGTGGGGTGAAAGAAAAATGGAGTTATTTGTAGAGTTCAAGAATTTGGTTTTATTAGCAAAAGTGATTGCTGCTTTTGCTTTATGGGTGAAATTGCTGCGTCTGGATGAAATTCCCATTTCCCACCTATCTGTGCATGCACACGGAGCCTGGCCATGGCCTGGGTGGCACAGAGGGGTTCAATCACACAGTGACTCTGCTGACACATTCTCTTGCCCAGAGACAATAATATTTCCTCTCTTGTCAGAAATGGCTGGTGCTTTTGTGGCTGTCTTCTTCCTGGCCATGTTTTATGAAGGCCTGAAGATTGCCCGGGAGTGTCTGCTCCGTAAATCCCAAGTCAGCATCCGCTATAACTCCATGCCAGTGCCCGGCCCCAATGGCACCATCCTGATGGAGACACACAAAACCGTGGGGTAAGGATTGCACTTCGTTCTAAGGCAAAGCTCTGCAGGTGGAACTGGCACAGAAGAAACTTTGTGCAGGCAGTTTTGATCTCTGGAGAGTGTCCTGGCTCCAGACTGGGATGCCACGTGGCACTGGAGGATGGGGGACACCTGGGCACCCTCGAGGATGGGGGCAAAAGGAGGAAAGCAGCAAGCAGCCAGATGAGCTTGGGGTTTTTGTAATGAGCACATTTGGGGGAGTTCTGAGGAGCAGAGTTTGGATGTTACATCCGGTGACCCTGACAGAAAACACTCAGGATCCTTTTGTTGACAGGTAGTCAAGGCTCCTGTGCAGAACAGGAGCCAGTCAGCTTTTGAACAGGGCGGGGGATAAAAGAAGCTTGTTTGTTTCTCAGCTAAAGGTTGTGTCCTCCCAGCAAGCTCCGTGCTTGTTTTGCTCTGTGAGCAAAACCGTAGCTCCAGGTGCCAGCACATGCAGGAGTCCCTGCCCAGGCTGGTGTCACCTTCTGTGCCATCCCGTGCCCACGCTGGGCTGTCCTGGCAGCTTTCTCTTTGGGGATGTGCATTTCCCACCTGTTCCATTTGCTGACTTGTTTGGGTTTGTGTTCCCAGCCAGCAGATGCTGAGCTTGCCCCACCTGCTGCAGACTGTGCTGCACATCATCCAGGTGGTGGTCAGCTACTTCCTCATGCTGATCTTCATGACCTACAACGGCTACCTGTGCATCGCCGTGGCCGCAGGAGCGGGCACCGGCTACTTCTTCTTCAGCTGGAAGAAGGCAGTGGTGGTGGACATCACAGAGCACTGCCATTAGCACTGGATGTGCCACAGGCCTCTCCACCCCTCTGCTCCCTGCCAGTGCAGCTACCCGAGGACTGGAGCATTCCTAAGCTGCCAAGAGAATCATGATAAAGAAAATCAACTGGAGTTCACTACAGGTTCCTGGAGGGGTGGAGGAGCTGGGACACGCTGCTCCCCTTGACTCCTGAGAGTCCATGGCAGCCATTCTTGGCCAGGATTTGCTTTATTCTTAGATTATGCTGTGATTGAAATTAGTTGGCTGACAGAACTGTAGAAATTATTTTAAAAAGAAAACAAAACCATTTTATTTTTAAATTGTACATGCTCATCAGTGAGGGTTTAATGAACAGTAGGAAAAGATCAGCTGCCAATAATGTGTGAATGGCTGTTTTAATTTTGATTTTTTTTCAATGTGTACATAATGCCAGGGGAGGAGATTGCCCTGGCATTGTGGCTTTTGGGGCCAATGACACCTTTTGCTGTAGGACTCAGCCTCAGAGGAAGATTTGGTGCTGCACATCAGACATGCTCAGGTGTGTCCTGGCAAAGGAAGACTTTGACTCAAGGATGTGAGCTGTGTGCTTCAGGGATTGGATGAACTTGCCCTCCAAGCCCACCAGAGATGATGAGTGTTGTTATCTGATGTGTCCAGCAGCTTAACTCAGCCTGCAGGGAGAACACTTGAGTTGGGCTGCTTTCCCTTCCCAGTTATGGAACAGATAATAGTTCTCTATTTACAGGGCAAAAAGATTCCAAATAAACCATTGAACCCACAGGTACTTCATGTGAAGCTGCACCTGGATGGAACTAGAGCTAGGCTTTGGGTTACTAGATGTAAATGAGGCAAGAGCTAAATAATGATTTCCTGACACTAAAGTTAAAATGGCTGGAGGATATTCCTGGCTGGAGGTGAAGAGGGGAAACAACCACATTCCTGTAAAGAAGTGATTTAGGGAAGAGGAGAAGGAAAATACAGGTCTACAGCAGCCTTCAATCTTCTCAGGTGAAATTTGGAGCAGCGTGGGCTAATCAAAAAGTATTCCTGACCCAGATGGCTCCTCTTTGTCTTGATAATCACAGTGTGCCCATGCTGGAGGTGCAGGTGCTCAGTGCAGTGGGGGACAGTGAAGAACTCAGTGCTGTGGGCTCTGCCCAGTGCCCAGGCAGGACAGGCTGTGAGGGGGCAGAACCACCCTCCTGCCTGGCTGGTGCCAGGCCAGGCTTGGGGAGCAGCCCTGGTTGAGCACCTGGATATTAAAAAGGTTGTGCAGAGCTGGAGGTGGTGGTGCAAAGGTGGTGCAAAGCTGGAGTCTTCCCTCTATCCAGATTGCCCAGTTTGTGCCTGTAACTGGCTGGAAGAGAAGACACTGGGAATTTGGGAGCAGCACCACTTTGACTGGGACTGGTGTCTGGGACATGCCGTGAGAACAGGGAATCCTGCTGGGATGAAGCCTCTGGGCACACACCAGAAGGTTTTTTTTTTCCCCCGAAGATGCTGCTGATGACTTCTGGCAGCAGTTGTGTGAGGAAAGCTGATCTTTGGAATGAGATTTTTTAGCCCCTGAGCCTCAGAGGGTGCGGCCATCCCTGTGTCCGTGGGTGCTCCACGGTGCTGGTGCTGCTGTCCCTGCACAGAGCCCACCCTCTTCAAGGAAATCCACAACTGCTGCCACCAGGGCTTGAATTGCACCCTCTAAAAGCCCTCCTGGGCTGATGCCAAGTGTTTATTTGGACATCTTGTTTTCTCTGGACAGTGCAACTAGAGAATAAAAGGAGCTGAGTTAAAAGCAGGCTTAGGTTCCTATGTAGCTGCTTTCTGTAGCAAATTCACATCTGGGTGAGAGAGGCAAAGTTATTTTCATGGAAAAGTTCTAGCCACCTCCTGCTGAGAGACAGGAAAAGTGCTTCCTTCCCCAGTCTGATCTTTGAAAGGAGCTCTGTCTGTGACAGAACCTCCTGGCGCCCTCTCTGCACCTGTCACAAAGGTGAAACTCTGCTGTGCCCTCCAGGCAGTCATGGAGGGGAAACCTCACCCTCCCCATCTCTGGAGAGCTGGGAGGAATGTTAGGGTTGGACAGAGAAAACGGATAATCCCTTCCCACTCCTGCTGGAACTGAGAGGAAATCTGAGTGTTTGTCAGAGAGAACTGGAGTTGTTAAAAGGTTGATGTGGTGGTTGATGTGGGAGGTTTGCACTGCAGGGCTTGACCCCTGAAGGAGCTCAGGGTGACACTGCCACTGCTGCCATTGGTTTTTCTGGAAGGGGCTGGAATTGTTGCCATCACAATCACAGGCTGGAGTGAGGAGTGTGGCTGTGTGGTGGCACTGGTCACCTCATATACCTCTTGCTGTATCTTTCTTTGGAACAGAAGCTGCTTGGCCTGATCTTGCTGTCACCTTTTAGCCACTTTTCTGTGTATCCAAGTGGCCTGACTTGAATTCTCTGGGGGATGACTTGGAGATCAGGCTGTGGCTCATCAGTGTCAGTCTGGTTCTTGTTAAGCTTTTCTGCCTCGTTCTGCTTGTACCACCTGTGCCCCTGGAATTGTTTCCCCCAGAATGAGCTTCTCTCCTGCCCGTGCTGTCCCCAGAGAGGGCACACAGCTTTCTGCAGCATGCACAGGGAGGGGACACTGCCCTGGCAGAGCTCACCTGGGCAGGAGTCTCTCAGGTGCCCCACCTGCTCCCACAGCCTGCATGAGGGGAGGTTTGGGCACCCTGGGCTGTCCAGAGAAGGTGAGAGGGGAAGTGGCTGAGGAGAGCAGGTGAGGCTGTGTCCCCTCTCCTCTGAGCTCCTGGGGCACAGCTGGGGAAGGGCCATGCCCAGGCTGCTCCTCCTGCCATGGCTGTGCTTCCCCAGTTCAGTGTGACAATCCAGAGCAGCCATCGACCTCTCCTGTCCCAGCCTCCCCCCTGCCACCAGATGCCAGCACGGTGTGTTCTCAGCCGGGCTGCTGCGTGCTGTGGTAGAGCCTGAGCAAAGCCTGAGCTCCCTCTGGGCGGGATGGGCAGCTCTGGGGCAGCGCCAGCCCCTCTGCTGAGTTCAGAGCTGTCCCGGTGACAGGGGAGGGCTCCAAGGAAGACACACGTGCAGCATGCTGGGGTGTGCTGTTCTGCTCGGGGGTGACACCCTGTGCCTGTCTCTGTGCCCTGATGCTTGCTCTGCACAGGCTTTGCCTCCAGAATGTCACTGAGGGGGGAGCTCAGAGCCTCCGGGCCCTGTCCCTCAGAGGGCTTTTGTTGCTTTTCTCTGAGTGCCTTTTGAGTTTGTCTGGAGCCAGTCCCACCCAATCCAGCAAGGTTTCTAGTTTTGTTTACAGTGGACTGTCAGTTTTGTTTTTACTCTTGCTTTTTGTGGCGGTAACTTGTCTGATGTTACTGTGAATATCAAGAATCTCCTGTACATAATTAACCAATAAAATGGATTGCATTTTACTCTGTGGGGGTGTTTTTGGGAACAGTTCCTCAGTGCAACCCTCGGAGGGCGCAGCAGGGCTGTGTTCCTGTTCAGGGTGGGGGTGAGGAGCAGCATCCCCTGGGCCTCCCCAGCTCCCTGAAGCTGCTGCAATGGGAACGTGGGGATTCAATGAGAAGTCTCTTTGTTCCAGCTCAGTCACACTTTACAGGTGTGGGGAGGGATGGAAAGAGGAATTGGTGCCTCCCAGATCTGCCTGCCCTGGAGAGGAGTTTTAGGGAGCTGTGACAACCTCCTGAGGTGTTGTGCTCTCAGAGCTGGGGCCTGCTGGGACTGCCAGGCCAGCAGAGCAACCCTTGATCATTGTATGTGGCGTTAGACAGGAAAAGCAGCTCTTTTCTAGGCCTGTCTGGGGCTCTTTCCAGTTGGAAAAGTTGCAAGTTCTGTACATTTTCCCAGCCTGACCTGAAATTTGATGCACCTACAACACAGGAAGCCTGAATTTAACTGAAGTCCACTTTGGAGGAATGCTGAAAAACCAGACCTGGTCATTGTGCTGAAGATGGCAGGAAAGAGCCCTGGCCAGAGGCAGGGAGAGCCTCCAGCTCCTGAATTCCCTGCAGGTGTCCTGGTGCAGGCCCGGGGCCATGGCAGCCTGCCCTGCTCCTTGCCCAGGCTGCAGGGAGCAGAGTTTCCTGAGCACCAAGAAGCTGCTCAGGTTTTTAAGTTGCTTCCTTCAGCTCACCCCACTGTGTGCCAGACTCCTCCTGAGTGGGCTCTGCCCCAAGCCTCACCTTCCGCTCTGCTAAATCAAATCTGACCTTACCCTGCCCAGGCACCTGCTGAGGGTAAGTCCAGGCACCTGCTGAAGAAATCCAACTGCCCTTGGCCTTTTCAGGTGACACCAGCCATAAGGAACTGTTTGGTGGCCTTTGATCCAAGCAGCAAACAGCCCTGAGCTCCACTCCAGGGGTGACAAACCAGGGCAGCTGGGGTGACACTGAGCAGAGCTGGAAGGAGGTGGAACAGGGAAGTGCAGAGGAAAAGCTGCTCGGTCAGAGAATCTGGGCTACCACTCCACACACACATGGCCAGCCCGTGATCCAGGTCTGCAGCCAGTCCCTGCGCTGGGAAGCGGCTCTGGGATGCTTTTGGGACTGGCTGATGTAACACACAGGGGATTCTTTCCTGCTTGCCTCGGGAAAGGACAGAGCAGAGCCTGGCACCCAGAGCTGTGGCACCTTTATCCCCAAACACTCATCAGACGCTTCCAGCACCTCCTCCTCAGTGGGGCCACCAGTGGGTAGGGCTGGAGGTTCAGGTGGCCACTCCACCATCTGGGTTAGGATCACCGGATCACTTTCCCTGAGGATCCTTCCGCAGAGTTTTATCCCCCTGCTCACGGGAGCAGGGAACGGGTGGTCCAGGTGCTTCCACCCCCACCTGGTCACTGCAGCTGTTTACAGCAGCTCGTGGGATTATTATTATTTTATTTAAAAAAAAAAGTGTTTATTTAACAAAACATTCGGCAAAGGGGCGTTCACGGGCATGTTAACAAAACTTAAAAACCAAAAATGTAACAGCTCAGAGGGGGGACGGCGAGGCCCGCCCGGCGCGGCCCCCCCGGCTGAGCGGGGCTGGGGCTGCCGGGGCTCCCGGGGCGGCCCCGTTAGAACTCGAAGGTGCCGAAGTGCGCGGTGCGGCCGCCGGCCTTGGGCTGCGGCTTGTACCCGATGCGGTCATTGATGAGCTGCTCGCGGCTCTTGTGCTCCGTGCCCAGCGCTCCGATCGCCGCCGCCTCCTCGCCGCCCGCCGCCGCCTCCGCCTCGTCCCGCTGCTTCCTGCGGCTCTGCGGGCGAACGGGCCGGTCAGGGCCGGGGGCGGGCCGAGCTCCCCGCGCCCGGCCCCACGCGCACCTCCAGCTCCTTCCGGACGCTCTCGAACTCCTCGATGTCGTCCAGCTTCAGCTCCAGCCGCGTCGGCTTCCGACGGAGCATCGCGACCGGCGGCACCGCGGCACGACCGAGCGCTGCCGCCCTCAGCGGGCCCCGCCCGCCCCGCCACACCTCCCGGCGTGCCCCGCGCGTCCCGCCCTTAGAAAGCACTGCATCTCCCGGCGTGCCCCGCGCGTCCCGCCCTTAGAGGGCACTGCATCTCCCGGCGTGCCCCGCGCGTCCCGCCCTTAGAGGGCACTGCATCTCCCGGCGTGCCCCGCGCGTCCCGCCCTTAGAGGGCACTGCATCTCCCGGCGTGCCCCGCGCGTCCCGCCCTTAGAGGGCACTGCATCTCCCGGCGTGCCCCGCGCGTCCCGCCCTTAGAGGGCACTGCATCTCCCGGCGTGCCCCGCGCGTCCCGCCCTTAGAGGGCACTGCATCTCCCGGCGTGCCCCGCGCGTCCCGCCCTTAGAAAGCACTGCATCTCCCGGCGTGCCCCGCGCGTCCCGCCCTTAGAGGGACTGCATCTCCCGGCGTGCCCTGCGCGTACCGCTCCCCCAACCCACCTCCCGGCGTGCCCTGCGTGTTCCTCCCTTAGAGAGCGATGCAGTTCCCGGCGTGCCCTGCGCGACCCGCCCTTAGCGTGACCGCCACGCCTCCCGGCATGCCCTGCGCGACCCGGAAGTGGCCGTGAGGCGCCGTAGCCCGAGCGCCGCGAGTCTCGCCCCGTTCCCGCTCCCGCTCCCCGGTTCCCGTTCCCGCTCCCCTTGCGAGCTTCTTATCCGTTCCTGGTCCCGTTCCCGTTCCCGCCATGGCCACCGCGCGGGCACCGGTGGCGCGCGGCGGGGCCCGGCCCCCCGAGGTGAGTGTCCGGGAGATGGGGGCGGCTCCGGGCCGGTTCCCCGCACGGCTGCGGCGCCGTTGCTGTGTGGGGTTTACGGTGCACCGGTGACAGCGGAGTTTAAGGGAGCCGAAGCCTCCCGTGTTTTCCCGCACTTTGACCTAGTCCTGGTTGCTCTCCCGGGAAGTTCGTGTGAGGCGCCTCTGCGGGGGGAGGGAGCCGGGCACCGCTCACTCCCCAGCGTTCCAGGGAGGGAGCTGGAGCATGGCATCGCTCCTGCCTGTGCTGGTGCTCAACAGGAGGAAGAAAAGCTTCGTGTTCTAAAGCTTTTTCAAAAAATATCTCTGCAGATAATAAATAATAGGGACACAACACTGCCTGGTTTTTGTAATTTAATGTGGCGTTTTACTTTTGAGCTTTTTCCCTCGAGCAAAAACCTCAGTGTCCAGTGGCTGCTCCATCCCTGGCAGTGTCCACGGCCAGGCTGGACGGGGCTCGGAGCAGCCTGGGACAGTGGGAGGTGTCCCTGACATGGCAGGGGTGGCACTGGATGGGCTTCAATGCCCCTTCAGCCCAGACCAGGCTGGGATTCTGGGAGGTCTTTGCATGGTGCCCAGGCCTGTTCTCCTGGCACAGCCAGGCTGTTTGCTGTGTGCTCTGTCCCCACACTCTGTGCCCCCTCTGGCTCTCCCTGCAGCCCCCCAAGGCCAAGGCTGCCGAGGAGGCCGAGGCTCCCCCGGCCAAGCGGGCGCCCATCTTCTACGGGAGCCTGGAGGAGAAGGAGCGGGAGCGCCTGGCCAAGGGCGAGGCAGGGCTGCTGGGCAAGGAGGGCATGAAGGCTGCCATGGAGGCTGGCAACATCAACATCAGCAGTGGTGAGGATGTGCAAACACCCTTCGTTATCCCTCCCCGCAGATGTGACACTTCCAAATGTCTCTGCTTGCTCTCTGGGCATCACCTCAGAGCCGTCAGGGGTGGGCGGCTCCGTGCTTGGATCTTCCCATTCTGGAGGGATCCGGGGCAGAGGGGCTCTGGGGGGCTGAGGGAGAGATCGAGGGGCAGAGGGGCTCTGGGGGAGCTGAGAGGGGGATCCAGGGGCTGAGGGAGGGATCCGGGGGCTGAGGGAGGGATCCAGGGGCAGAGGGGCTCTGGGGGAGCTGAGGGAGGGATCCAGGGGCTGAGGGAGGGATCCAGGGGCAGAGGGGCTCTGGGGGAGCTGAGGGAGGGATCCAGGGGCAGAGGGGCTCTGGGGGAGCTGAGGGAGGTGTGGAGTGTCCCTCTCTGGAGACATCCCAAACCCTCCTGTGTCCCCTGCTGCGGGTGGCCCTGCCGGGGCAGGGGATGCTCCGGGTGATCTGCAGAGGTCCCCAGCTGTCCCCTGGGCCGTGCTGGCTGCGTGTGCTCAGGCTGTGTCTGCCCAGGGGAGGTGTTTGACCTCGAGGACCACATGAGCGAGCGGCAGGCCGAGGTGCTGGCGGAGTTCGAGCGCCGCAAGCGCGCCCGGCAGATCAACGTGTCCACGGACGACTCCGAGGTCAAGGCCTGCCTGCGGGCCCTGGGCGAGCCCATCACGCTCTTCGGAGAGGGCCCTGCGGAGCGCAGGGAGAGGTGCTGTGCCTGCACACAGGGAGTGGCCACCTGGCAAATCCCTGAGCTTTTCCTGGGAGTTGGGCTGCAGCGAGGCCTGCCGTGTCCGTGCTGTGCCACAGGGCAGCTGGGAGAGCTGGGGCTGTTCAGTCTGGAGAGGAGAAGGCTCCAGAGAGAGCTCAGAGCCCTTGCCAGGGCCTAAAGGGGCTCCAGAAGAGCTGGAGAGGGACTGGGGACAAGGCATGGAGGGACAGGACACAGGGAATGGCTTCCCAGGGTTGGATGGGATATTGGGAATTAGGAATTGTTCCCTGGCAGGGTGGGCAGGCCCTGGCACAGGGTGCCCCGAGCAGCTGGGGCTGCCCCTGGATCCCTGGCAGTGCCCAAGGCCAGGTTGGACATTGGGGCAGTGGGAGTAGCCTGGGACAGTGCAACGTGTCCCTGCCCATGGCAGGGATGGCACTGGATGGGCTTTAGGGTCCCTCCCACCACAAACCAGTCTGGGATTTCTGTTCTAAGAACTCCAAGGCAGAGGGAATGTCACACTGATATTTGTTAGGAGAGCTGAGAATTCCCTGACTAAGTCTAGCTTCATGACTTCCCTTCCAGGTTAAGGAACATCCTCTCGGTGGTCGGCACAGATGCGTTAAAAAAGACCAGGAAAGATGATGACAGGTCCAAAAAGTCCAAAGAAGAGGTAAGGGTGTCTCCTGTCCCCTCAGTGCTGAGGGAGGGATGGTATATCCATTTTTCATATACCCAGGGCTCCTGGCTTTGGCCAGCCCCTGGATTCTCATGTCATCCCTTCGGGCTTTTTCTGTGTTGCCCATTTCAGCAAATCCGTGGCAATGTTTGGTCTCAGTGAGGAGCACCAAGTGTGGTTTTTACTCACAGACCCTGCTCTGTGCTGCTCTCAGTGTGCAAACCAGGAGAGCAGGTGTGTGGGCTCTTACCTACTGGAGCAAGTCCCTTACTTTCCTTCACACTTGGGAAGAAAAAAAATATGTTCCTGCTGCTGCATCTGTTTCTGCCTTTGATTACTCTTTCTGCTTCTGTCTCTCTTCTGAGTCTCTTCTGCCTTATTATTTTTGATCTGTACTGTAAGAAATAATTTCTGCAGCTCTGGGCTTTCTCTTTACTGGGTGATGTGAAAACAAGAAAGGAGTTGCATGTCAGTAAATGCAGATGAGCCAGGGTTCAGCTGGAACGTTGAGTGAAGTGGCAGCATGATTGGATCTGTAGGGCAGAGAATTTGATTTATCTCTCCAAATCCCTTTTCCTGGGGCTTAATTGTGCAGAAGGCCCTTAAAAAGAGGCCAGAGCACAGCAGGGTTTGGGGGCAGGTGCAGGGAGGAGCTGAGGGGATTGAACACAGGGGCAGCAGCACCAGCAGAGCTTTTCCATCAGTTTTATTCCTGTTTTTACAGTATCAGCAGACCTGGTACCACGAGGGCCCACGCAGTCTGAAAACAGCCAGGTTGTGGCTGGCCAACTACTCCCTCCCCAGGTGAGAGAAAAGAGAGAAAACATTTGTCAAATGCAAGGGCAGATCCCACTGTGGGGAGCACGGGAAATCCAGGGAGTGGGGAGGCAAGTCTAGTGAGCCCAGAGCTTGAGCTCGCAGGGCCTTGATCCAGAGAAGAGCAGGGAAAAGGCATTTCCAGCACAGGGAAGGGGCAGTTCTGGGGGTTGTCACCCCACCTTTGCTCTCCCCAGGGCAGCGAAGCGGCTGGAGGAGGCCCGGCTGCTCAAGGAGATTCCCGAGGCCACCAGGACATCCCAGAGGCAGGAGCTGCACAAATCCCTGCGGGTAGGTTTGGCAGCTGCTCCACTGCCGTGTTCACAAGGTTTGGCTGATCCTCCAAAGAGCCCAGCAGGAACTCAGCTGCCTGAGGTGCTGTCCACATGCACACCAGTCTCTGCAATCTTGGGAGGTTCTGCTTTTCCTTTCTTTCCCTGTGTCTCTGAAGCATATTCTGACTCCTTCAGAGTGCTCCAGGGAGATGTAATTTGTCCCTGTGCATGGCAGAGGGTGCAGAGACATCCCTGTCTTGCCTTGCCACTCATCCCTGTCTTGCCTTGCCTCCTGTGAGGCTAAAGGAATGTATTCCTGGCTCTGGCAGGGGTTTGGCTGCCTGGGGAGCCAGGGAATGCAAGGGAAATACCAACTCTGGGTGCTGAACGTGGTTGGGATGACTCTGAGATGCCCTTTCTGAGCAAGCTAAGCCAGATTCCCAGCTTAACCAAACAGAGAGGCTCAGGCAGAGCGTGTGCTGCCCCCCTAATCCTGTTTACTCCAGAGGATTTGCTTCTCCCCTCTGTCCCGTCTGTCTGGTTCGATTCTTTGGATGAGTTATGGAAAGATGCCAAACTCCAGCCAGCTCTGTGTCAGAGCTGCAGCTGCAGAGCTCTGGGGCTGGAGGGCACATACCATGGGTGGCCCGGGGGGCTGAGCTGTGCCCCCAGGCTGTGCTGGGCCACCTGGGCCAGGCTTGCCCTGGCCCTCCTGCCTGGAGCTGGAGTGGCTCTGAGGCAGCATCCCCCTTTGAAAGTGGCTTTCCAAGGGCCTCTGCCTCCTCCTGGGCACATTTGCCTCCCCCACCTCAGGCTTTGGCTGGGGATAGCTCTGGGCTGGCTGTACTCCAGTCATTTATTGATGATTTTCTTTGTATTTCTTACAGTCCTTGAATAACTTCTGCAGTCAGATTGGGGACGATCGCCCGCTGTCCTACTGCCACTTCAGCCCCAACTCCAAACTGCTGGCCACGGCCTGCTGGTGAGACTGCCTTGGCAGCACCTGCTTTGGGGGCCGGGAGAGCACAGGAATGGTTTTGAAGGCTTGGGAATCATGAGATGCTGCTCTGAGCTCTCATCACCTCATTTTAGAGCTGAGCAGAGATTCATTGATCTGAGCTGGTTGAACAAGAACATTGATCTGTTCCTTGATGTTCTTCTCTGCTGACATCCATTCCTTGTCTTCCACAGGAGTGGGCTGTGCAAGCTCTGGTCTGTGCCTGACTGCAACCTGGTTCACACCTTACGAGGTAGCGAGGGGCTCTCACTGAGGCTTTTGTTTCTTTTGTTCCTCTCTGTGCTGAGCTCCTACATCTGAATTACTTGGTGGTTTAAAATGTTGTCTTCAGGCAGATTTCTCTCTTACTGAGAGCATCCCTTGGCTTGGGAGCAGGGGAATGTGTGATATAATGAGAAGGGAGACCTGGCCTTTAGCTCAAACCTCAGCTCCAAGTTTGTTCTTTCTATTTCTGAACAATTTGGTTTGGTTTCCAAACATGGTTTGAGTTACTTGAGTTACAAACAGCAGCAGTTTTGGGCGGGTCTCTTGACAACAGTGAGCTTCTTTGAGTAGTGGTAACTTGGACTAAATACAGATGTGAGGACAAATCCTTTGATTCATATGTGGAATTTTTGAGGGTTCCGAACCTTCATTTTGGGTGCTCTGGAAGTGAAGTTTGGCTGGGGGTGACAGGACAATGTCACCCAGCACTGAGGACTCGGTGAAGTGTTCGCTGGCACCTCTCTCACCAAGGAAATGCTGCTTTTCTGAAGAACTGGGCAGGATCCTGTGGCAGATTCTGAATCTTGGCTTTTCTTGCCCTTCAGGACACAGCACCAATGTGGGGGCAATCGTGTTCCACCCCAAGGCCACGGTGTCCCTGGACAAGAAGGACGTGAGCCTGGCCTCGTGTGCAGCTGATGGCTCTGTCAAACTCTGGAACCTGGAAAGGTCAGAACCGTTCCAGATGTGCACAGCTGCAGCATTGCTGTGCTGGGGTTCATTCCATGTTCCTCCAGACGTTTACCATCTTCCTGCCAATATGACCTTTTCTTGTAGTTACCCCAGTGCACTCCCTGGCCTCAGTATGTGCCACCCTCTTCAGCAGGAAGAGAGATCACCCTGATTAGGGAGCCAAGGTGAGGGAGATGGTCTGAAAGGAACTGAGGCAGAATTGCTGCTGGGCATTGCTGAACTGCTGGGGGTGATGGATGGAAGGTCTGAGGACTGTTTCATTCTAACATCTCACTTAGGAGAAAATTGCCCCTCTTGGATATTAAGAAATGAATTTTTGAGTGGTTGGAAAGCACCAGGATTTGGAGAGGGACTGACCAAATACACAGCCAGGCACAAAAAGTTCTGCCTGTGCTGCAAACAAGTGGCTGTCACTGCACAGAGGAGCTCTGGCAGATGGGCAGCACCTGTCTCAGGCCTGGGAAGAGGAGAAGGGTTCAGGTACTGAGCCTCAGCATCACCTGATTGAGAAGTGGAACCTGCAGGGCTCCTGGGAAGGGCAGGCAGCTCCCAGAGCCACAGTTGATTATCCTTACCTGAAAATCACAGTTTGTAACAGCAAAAGTGCCCCTGTGCAAAGAGACAGGGGGGTTGTTAGGCTTATGTGACCATATCTCTTAATTAACCTGTTGGAAAGAAACTTCACTGCTGTTCAGATCGTGTGTGAATGCTCCTGACATGCTGCCTGTCATTCTGGGAGAATAAATATTCCCTCCATCCTGTCTGCCTGCATCCTGCAGAACAGCAGGAGTTGCTGCAGTTCAGGATGTTGTGTTCTCACAACTCCCTGCAGTTCAGGTAGTTTGGGGTTTGTTTCTGTCCTTCCAAAAGTGCTAATGACAAGGGCCTTGTTAATTTTCATTAATAATCATCATCATCCCAGGAGAGCTTTACAACCAGCAGGAGGTGTGGAGAAAGGGTTTCACTCAGAGCTTTGAGTGTGGCCCAAAGGCAGAGTTCAGAGTCATTGGCTACAGCTCTGATGTTCCTGCCTGGTTTGATTTCATGAGCAGAGCTTTTGCTGCTGTCACAATGTGTGGGAAAAGGCCTGGCTTGAGCCAGACCCCTGTGGCCAGTGGCCAATGGTTTGTTCTGTGTTTCAGTGATGAGCCGGTGGCAGACATCGAGGGACACAGCATGAGAGTGGCCCGTGTGATGTGGCACCCCTCAGGGAGGTTCCTGGGCACCACCTGGTATGAACACCTGGGCAATGGCTTCCAGAAATGACCGTGGGCTGCCCAGCTGGGGGCCCTGTGCTGCCAGGGCTTGTCCACAGCAGGGCAGGGCTTGGCCAGTGGTGACCACAGCGGGGCTGCTGCAGTGTCAGTGACAGCAGGTCGTTGGGATTCCTTTCCCTGCCCCTGTGTGAGACACTGTTAGTCTCCGGTAGGAATAAAATGCTCCCAGAGTGGGTGAAATATCCTGTTAATCTCCCTGGAGTTACATGAGACCAGGGGAAATGGCCTCAAGTTACACCAAGGAAGGATTAGGCTGGATATTGGGGAAAAACGTCTTCACAGAAAGGGTGGCCAGGCACTGGCACTGGCCAGGCTGCCCAGGAGTGGAGTCACCATCCTGGAAGTGTTCAAAAAACACCCAGATGTGGCACCTGGGGACGTGGGTTAGTGGTGAATGTGGTGGTGCTGGGTTAACACTTGGACTCCATGGTCCTGGAGGGCTTTTCCAACCTGAGTGACTCTGATTGAAGGGGTGCTTTGTTCCTGCAGCTACGATCACTCGTGGCGCCTGTGGGACCTGGAGGCGCAGGAGGAGATCCTGCACCAGGAGGGGCACAGCAAGGGCGTCTACGACATCGCCTTCCACACCGACGGCTCCCTCGCCGGCACCGGGTGAGCTGCCCTGGCTCTGCACCAAGGGCTTGCTGGGACCAGGCATTTCTGCTGGGGGAATGGCGAGCCAGAGCCAGAGGGCAGGGATGGATGGGATATTGGGAATTAGGAATTGTTCCCTGTGAGGGTGGGCAGCCCTGGCACAGGGTGCCCAGAGCAGCTGGGGCTGCCCCTGGATCCCTGGCAGTGCCCAAGGCCAGGCTGGACAGGGCTTGGAGCAGCCTGGGACAGTGGGAGGTGTCCCTGCCCATGGCAGGATGAACTGTAAGGTCCCTCCCAGCCCAACCCAGTGTGTGATCCTGTGCTTGCAGAGGCCTGGATGCCTTTGGCCGGGTGTGGGACCTGCGTACAGGCCGCTGTATCATGTTCCTGGAAGGGCACCTGAAGGAGATCTACGGGATCAACTTCTCCCCAAATGGGTAAGGAGAGAGCTGGCACTGATGTGGGAGCTCTGAGTGTAAACTCCACTCCCTAAACTCTCCTCCTTGGCAGGTACCACGTGGCCACAGGCAGTGGGGACAACACCTGCAAGGTGTGGGACCTGCGGCAGAGGAAGTGCATCTACACCATCCCTGCCCACCAGAACCTGGTCACCGGCGTCAGGTTTGAACGTGAGTCCCTGCTGCTCCCTAGCCCTGCGCCTGCAGCAGCTCACATCCACACCTGCAGCTCAGCAGTGCCTGTGCTGGTGAGCAGAGATGTCATGTTTCCATTGCAAGCCTCACTTCTCCCCTTTTCTCCTCCTGCGCAGCCAACCACGGGAATTTCCTGCTCACGGGTGCCTACGACAACACGGCCAAGATCTGGACCCACCCTGGCTGGTCTCCACTGAAGACATTGGCGGGGCACGAGGGGAAGGTGATGGGCCTGGACATCTCCCTGGATGGGCAGCTCATTGCCACCTGCTCCTACGACAGAACCTTCAAGCTCTGGACAGCTGAGTAGCTCAGAGGGACTGGTTATGGACTGGGACAGGGACGTTAATGACTTTTGGTTGCTTTTTTATATTAAAGAAAAAAATGGGAATCCAGTGTGTTACAGCAGCTGCAGTCATGGCTGCTCTGGAGTTTGGGTGTGTTTGAAGCACCACTGTTGGCCCGGGCTTGGTTGGTGTCAAGTCTTGGGGGTTTTCCCACATTTTGGACTGGTTTTATACTGCAGGTACCACTTTCTGCTGTAATTTTGATTCATGTATTTCTATCCTCCCCTCCAAGTTCAGCTCCCAGGTGTCCTCCAAACATTTGCAGTAACCACAGAGCATGTCAGGTTTGGTGTGTGGTTCAGCTTCTGTTACTGTCCTTCTCACCTTCCTTTTTGGTAGGAGTGCGAGAGGGAGAGGCATGTGGTGTCCTCCTTCCCCTGCCTCCACACAGGTATCTCTGGGTGGAGATCTGCATCCCCCTGGATTCACTTACAGTGGATGTCCAAGGCCAGGGAATCTCTTCTTTTCCAGGTACCACCTTGTGTTCTTACTCCATGAGTTGTCCCATGGACTGGGTGTTGCAAATCCATTTCAGCATCTCCTGTTTAGGGTTTACTGTGTGAGGTCACTCAGTGTAGGATTGTCTTGTTCTGCCCTGCCCTAGGGAGAGCTTTTGTACTTGTTTGTTGTTTAAATTGAGGTTTTGCAAATAATGTGCCCTGGAAGGTCTAAACAGGTTTTGAATGTGTATCCTGGGCTCAGGGTCTCACAAGGAATGGAGAAATTACAGGAATTTCACAATGCACAGTTTGATTTCTGCTGGTGTAAAAAACAGCTGAGGAGGGGTGAGGTCATTAGGTTTGTTCAGCCTGGAGCAGGGGAGGCTGAGGGGAGATTCTGAGGGTCTGCAGCTTCCTCCTGAGGGGCAGCTCTGATCCCTGCTCCCTGTGACAGGAACAGGAGCCAGGGAACAGCTGGGGCTGGGCCAGGGCAGCTCAGGCTGGAGCTCAGGGCAAGGTTCTTCCCCCAGAGGGTGCTGGCACTGCCCAGGCTCCCCAGGGAATGGGCACGGCCCTGAGGCTGCCAGAGCTCCAGGAGCCTTTGGCCAGCGCTGCCAGGGATGCCCAGGGTGGGGTTGCTGGGGGGTCTGGGCAGGGACAGGAGCTGGGCTGGGTGATCCTGGTGGGTCCCTTCCAGCTCAGATGAAAACCTTCAGGAATAAAGAGAAGACAGATTCACCTCCCTGTTGTCAGCTGGAGAGCAGCTGTCTGTTCCTTGGGAACATGAGCACAGTTCCTCCCAGGGAAAATGTGATGGAATGAGAGGCCAGCAACTAACACAGAAGAATTATTTCATTGCAGTGTCCTGTGGTCCAAGCCCAGGTCCAGCTGTGTGTGCTCAGCCTGGTTCTTAAGTCCATTGGTCCTGGTGTCTCACCTCCTCCCTCTGCCCAGCCCGTGCTGGGAGGCTCCCTGCTGGCTGCAGGGAGGCTTTGTAAGGAAAATGCAGGATGCTCAGTCAGGAGCAAGAGCTTGCCCTGAAGGCTCCCAGGGTATGACTTTTCTCCTGCACAGCTCTGATGCCTCCCTGTCACCCACAAACCAACCAGCAACTCCCCCAGCCCTGCTGCCATGCCCCACAGGCAGAGAGTCCCTGCTGCCCACTGTCAGGGCTCAGAACGCTGCCACCTCCTCCTGGGACAGTGTCTGACGGCGTTCGGGTGCTCAGAACGCTGCCACCTCCTCCAGGGCCAGCTCTGCGCCGCCCCTCACACGGAGCACGTGGATGCCGGAGTTGGAGCTGGCGCAGAGCAGGGTGGAGCTGTCGCAGGCAGCCAGCGACGCCAGCGGGCCCGAGCCCTCCAGGCACAGCGTGGCCAGGCAGGCTGCAAGGGAAGGGACAAGAGAGGATCCTAGGTTTGCTGAGATGGGGCAGGGCCACACCAATCTCCCACCTCCAGGCTCTGCTCGCCTCAGATGGGTGAGCTGCTGCCTGGATCCACACTTCCAACACCTTGGGATGTGCTCCCAGGAGAGAGACTCACCCCTGTGCATTGCCCAGTCAGGCAGTGGCTGACAGGGATCCAGACTGGGGTCGGGCTCTGACCCTGCCCGGGAGAGGAAGCAGGGCTGGATGGACCTACAGCCCCACTGGGCAGAGCTGCAGGACGTGCCTGGAGCCATTTCCAACCCATATTTTTATCCCAAATTTCTTACAGTTTTCCTAAGGGCTGTGCTACACTCACCACACGGTTTTGATGAATCTCCAAGAGGGAAAGAGAAATAAGATTTACACAGGAGCCTTTCTGTTATTAAACCCCCTGAGACAATTTGTGTAGAGACCCCAGCCCCAGGCTGAGCTGCAAACAGAGCTGCACTTGGCCTGGACCCACAGGCAGCTGCCTCTCCTGGTGACCTGCACCCTTCCCAGAGCAGCTGGATTATGGCTCACTCAGCTGGGAAGGCAAGAGGATCAAAGCTGCTGCCACCCCACAGCCACCCTGCGTGCACAGGCAAAGAAACAGGTAAGAGAACAGAAGGTCCGTCTCTGCAGGAGAGCCTCAGGTTTCTATTTTCATCCCATCTTAAATAAGTTCCTTTGGAGAGGGCCATAGCCCTGGGGAGTGTCTAATGCTGTGAACCTGAACAGCTCCCAAGAGGTCTCTGCCTGCAGCACAAGGGTTACTAAGAGCCTGCTGCCATGGCAGGGCTTGGCAGGCAAACAAACCCCTTTGTGTCCAACTCAGGGAGGGACTCACCCTCACCACCAGGTTTAACCCCAAAATGCCCATGATTCCCCTTCAAGAGGACAACCAAAATGAGGGTGTTGGCTGATCAGCTCTCTGTCCTCCAGTACAAGTTCTATTCCTTACAACTTTCTACTTGTACCTGCAGAACTCTCTGGAGTTCCCGTGTTCTTTTTTCTTTTTATCATTTGTCCTTTCATGGCTTAACTCAGATGTATCTTTAAAAGCTGCCTGGTAATTCTTCCTTTTAGCTGAGGGGAGATCCCTGTCCTCTGAGACACGCAGCTCCTTCATGTTTGTTGAGCCCTGGGTTTGCTCCGGGGCATTTCTCCACCCTGCCCTGCAGCTGGCTTGGAGTAAACTCCAGAGATTGCAGCAGTCACCCTGCCCATCACCACGAGGAGACAGAACTGGGGGAAGTGGGTTTGTTATCCAGGAGAAAGGAACACAGAGTGGGCAGGAGCCTCCCCTACCTGCAGTGCCTTGGTCCCAGACCTTCACTGTGCTGTCGCTGGAGGATGTGGCAATGCTGGGGGCGAACGTGGGGCCCCGGGGCAGGAAGACACAGGAGGTGGTGGTCTGGAAATGCCCTTTGTACTCACACACTCGGCCCCTGGTCTGCCTCAGGTCCCAGAGCTGCAGGAAACAGGCAGTGGTAGAGTCCCAGCCCTGCCAGCACCGAGTTGTTTTACCAAGACAGGAAGGTGGGTTGGCATAAGAGAGCTCCTCGCCTGTCCTCAGTGCCATGGCTACTGCCCTTGTCCCTGCTAATGCTCACAGTCCTGGAGAACATCAAAGCCCAAAGGATTTTCACCACTGGTGACTGAGTACATGACCACACCCACTGGAGCCAAGGTAAGACTGTGCGGGCAGATAAGAAGTGTCCAGCCTGCTCCCATCCTCAGCCCTGCCCACCCTGGGATGGGATAGTTTCATCCTCTTGATCCTCACACACAGGGCTGAAAATCTGCAGGACTGAATCCCTGGTTTGGAAACACCTGGAGCAAGGGATACCTTACAGGATTTCTGCAAGAACCTTGTGTTCCTCAATGGCATCCATTGTTTTTTCCCTGTGTTTTTTACTGAAATGAAATTCCAGACTGATTTGGTTTGGAAGGAACCTTAAAGACCACCTTGCTTCAACTCCCTGCCATGGGTACAGATACCACTCACTAGGTCAGGGTGCTTTAAGCCTCATCCAACCTGGCCTTGGACACTTCCAGGGCTGGGGCAAATCCCAGTGGTTTAATCAGGAAGAATAACTACTGATATTCCCTGAGCAAAACTTCCCAAAGGGACAGGCATGAAGACACCAAGGCCAAGGCAGTGGGAGCACTCAGACCCTTGAGCAGTGATGTGCTGCTCTCCCTGCCTTCCTGGACATGGGAGGGAAGGGAGCAGGAGCCCAGGGCTCGCTGCCTGGCACTCACGGTGGCCTCGGCGCCGTGGCCGGCGGAGCCGCTGCTGCTGCTGAGGCAGTACCGCCCGTCCTGGCTCACGTCACAGCACGTCTGGATGTGCTGCTTGGCTGGGAACGTGTGGGCCACCTGCAGCTCCCGGCTGTCCCACACCCTGCGGGGAACAGCAGAGGGCAGGGGGACCCTGAGGCATCATCACCAAAATGGTTTCCCGCTGTGCCCTCCTGCACACCCTGGCTGTGCCCACAGCTCTGCCCCCGCTGCTCCCAAGCTCTCCCTGCATCCCTGCATTTATCCGTGCTGGATCACTCTACAGCTTTCTTTCTCACAAATTCTCCTTTTCACCTGCAGTCACCACCCAGTGCTGCTCCCAGCCCCTGTCCCTGGCTGGAGGTCACACTCCAAGGCCTAGGTGGGCTGGCAGGTGGCTTCTAGCCACACCAGCAGAGGTCATGACAACCAACCCCACAACAGCCCCACGTGCCTCGGGCTGAACCTGCCTTCCCTTCTCTGGCCACAGGGAGAATTTACCTGGTGGTTTTATCCTCTGAGGTCTGGATGACATAAGGCTCCCCAGGAACCCAGCACAGGTGTGTGACCTGTGGAAAGGGAAAGATGAGCAGGAGCCACCTCTTAGGTGTGCAGCCCAGGCTGTGTCTGCCTGAGGATGGAACCACTGAGCTCCCCTCTCCCTCCTCCTGCTGGGTTGGCAGCTGGAAATGTTGCATGAAGACTTTTTCTGCTCCCTGCCAGGTTTAGTCCCAGTGGGCTTGCTGGGGGTGATTGAGGCTGGGAGGTGCCAGCAGCAGGACACAGAGCCATGGGAGCAGGGACAGCACAGGCACCAGGGACTGGTACCCACCCAGTTCTGGGCTGGTACAGGAGGGAATGCAGCCCCACTGCACAGAGCTTGTTCAGCCAGGAGAAAAGGAGACTCGGGGGGATCTTCTGGATCTCCACAACTCCCTGACAGAAGGGTGCAGACAGGTGGGGGTCAGGTTCTGCTCTCAGGGAACAAACAATGAGAAGAAATTGCCTCAAGTGCCAAGGGAAGTTTAGGTTGGAGACTGGGGAAAATTTCTTTGCTGAAAGAGTGGTCAGGCATTGGCACAGGCTGCCCAGGGCAGTGGTGGAGCGACCATCCCTGGAGGGATTTAAAAGCCATGTAGATGTCGCACTTGGGGACATGAGTTAGTGGTGGCTGTGGCAGTGGTGGGGGAATGGCTGGACTCTGTCTTAGAGGTCTTTTCCAACCTCAGTGATTCCATGACTGTGTGCTTCCAAACAGCTCTGAGTTAGAGCATTGATAAATTGCCACAAGTCTCTTGGTACCTTTGTGCTCCTGGGTTTGTTGTTACCTGGAGAAGAATAACGAGCCTCAAGCTGAGCCTGCCCAGGTGCACAGTGTCCCAAGGGCTCCCTTTGGCACCAAGCTCCCAGCAAATTCTCTCTGCACAGCTCCACATGTGAAATAACAATGTAGGCAGGGAGATAGATGATGGGATGGGATTGGAGGAACCAGCAGATCCTACCAGGTTCCTGGAGATTGCAGCTCTGCCCAGACACTCCCCAGTCTCGGTGTCCCACTTGCACACAGTGTTGTCCCGGGAGCCCGTGCACAGCTGGGAGGCGTCTGCAACCACAAGTTAACATCAAAAACAAGGCAGGAAACAGTGTCAGTCAGTCCCTGGGGACTGGGAGTTTGTTGTCCCTCACCTGGGCTCACAGCCAGTCCCGTAACAACCAGGTCATGCCCTGGGAAGTGCTGGCTTGGCCCCGAAGTCCCGTGAAGCTCCCACATCATCACTGTCTTGTCCCGGGATGCGCTGAAGACTCTGTTGGAGTCAAGGGCTGAGGTGACCTGCCAAGGACCAGAAGGAGAAGCTGCTCATCATCCCACCCAGCTCACAGGGAGAGCACAACTGTGCTGCTGTCCTGCCACAGCCTAATACACGCAGGAACATGACTGGGGAAAGCCTGGTCTCCCAACTCTGTCCCTTATCCCCTCAGAGCCAGGGATGGTGGATGGGTGCTCTCAGGTCTTGTTCTTAGAAACCATTTCTTTTACAGGAAAAACATCCTTACAAACTCAAATGAGCCCAGTGCACAGTTGTTTTGAGCACTGAGGTGAACAAAGCCCCCTTTGTCTTTGCAGTACCCAGTGCCCAGGGGGCCCCACTGGGGCTGTCCCCTGCAGAGGTGCACTGGCCACATCGTGCACAGCTACAGCCCCTCTGCATGTCTGCTCTCCAGAAACCTGCTTGGCTTTGTCATCCCAATTCCAGAAAGGAAATTAAAGCCCTGCTATTCCCAGAATATGCCAGCTATGGCATGGGTATTCCCAGAATGTCTCAGCCAGGCATGGTTGATTTGTGGAATAATGTCAAGTCTAGCAGAATGAGGCCTGAAGAAAAGTGAATGGCATCTCTGCATCAAAAGTTTGACTTCATAATTCATCCTGAGCTTTTGCTATACAGTCTCTTGGAGGGGAAGACAAGCTCACATCCAGACCTCCTGCAGCCCTGTTTAGTCTGAATGCAACACTCCATGCTGCTTCCAAAAGTATCTCTTGGGACCTTGGAAAAAACCTATTGTGTTCTGATCACAGAATCATGAATTGTTAAGTTTGGAAAAGACCTTTAAGGTCATCAAGCCCAACCATCCCCAGGTGGACACCAGGAATACCCTGATCCCACCTTTCTTGTGGATGACAAACCAGTGCTCCATCATTCCTGGGTCCCCAGCTCTCTCACCTTGGTGACCTCACGCTCGTGGCCAGTGAAGCGGCGCAGGGCAGCCCCAGACCTCCAGCTGGACACAGCCACACTCTGCAGGGACAGGGACAGGGACAGGGGTCAGCACGAGAGCAGGGCAGGGAGGATGTGTCATACCAAGACTTGTGCACAGTCCACAGGACAGGGAACAGGTTCCTCTGGTTTTCAGCTCCTAGAGCATGTACAGCTGTCCTTAAGGACAGGTGATGTAAGAGTCAGTCTGGCGATCCCAAGCCTGGGTGGGAGCAGTTGATGTGATATGAGCTCTGGAGAGGTTACAAAATTTGATTCCATGTGCTTCAGAGTGTGCCCTCACTGTAAGCTCATTTTTCCTCTCTAAATCCAGACACTGACATAGCCACCATCCACGGAAATGTTCAAAGCCCACATTTCAACCTTACTTTTGAAGCTGTTGATATATTATCCTGTCCCTGGGGATACCTCACCTTATCCCTTCCCCCTGACACACACAGGTCTGGTTTGAGGGCAGCCACAGAGGTGACAGCATCAGTGTGAGCGGGGCTGTGCTGCCGGGAGGCACCAGCGGGTCCCGCCTGTCCCACGGAGCTATCGGCCCTGCAGAGGAACAGGGACAGCAGTGGGAGGAGAGGTCAGGTGCCATTCCCTGGCACCTCTGGCATCTTCTGACATGACAACGTCTGTCTTGGAAAGCCAGAGAGAGGCTGTGAGTGAGACAGAGCAGACCTATCCCAGCTCCAGAGCTGCTGAATATTTAATTGTCCCTCACTCTGTGCTGGTGCAAAGAAAAGAGATTTTGACCTCACCAGCCTCCGCAGTCACTCACATGGGTCAGGCTCTGCTGCTCTTTGCTGTGACACCTCCCTGGCCACGAGTCCCCCCACTGCCACCCTGTACTGCTCTCCAGGCACAGATCCCTCTCCCTGCTGCCAGGGACTGAATTATTTCATCTTGGCCATGAAGGCTGGTGACAGGCTCTGAGGACACAACAAAGCAGTTTGGGTATTTGGGCCACAGAGCCACTCCTGGAGCTGTTCCCCTTCAGAGCTCTGCCTCAGCCATCACAGAGCACAACCACTGGCCATGGTTATGTGCTTGGCCAGTGAGTGACACTTGGGATTTCAGTTCCCCCAAAAAGCTGAGCAGACTTTAAAAGTGAGGGTTAGAAATGAAAATCTGGTTCAAACATCGAATAATGAAACTAAACCCCTGTGCTTGCCACATTCTCTGCTCATTTGTGCTCTCTTCACTCTCACACCTGGTTTATTAACAAGACCTGATTCCCCAGCGTTCCTTTACCTGTATTTAGTGGTGTGGAAGCTGATTTTACTCTGCAGTTTCCCCATGGTCCTGGCAACCAGTGGTGGGTGTCACATCAGCACCTCGGGCACCTGCTGTGGGGACACGACCTGTGGGTGAGGGGACATGGCACCACCAGGGATCCAGAGGTGTTTCTGTATGTCACACATACAGGATAAGGTGCTGGTAATGTGTTATTTACATCCTAACTCCATTCGGAGTAAGGAGAAAACCTCAGAGGAGGGGACATCTGGAGGTCCTGAGTGGAACTTTTAGCTTTGATCAGAGCCAGCAGCAGGGTGAGGTCACTGGGACCTCACACTGCGCTTAAAAATGCCCAAGCTTGGTGAGGCTACAACAGAGATGGAGCTGCTGCCTGTCACTCTTTACACCTCCTGTTACTCCTGGATCTGGTCTGGACTTCCATACATCCTGGAGATCCCAGTGCTTGGCTTGTTGAAGGCAAACACCTTCAGACTGAAGCCGTACAGCAACTGGTGGGACCAAGTGCAGGCACAGGAGCCCCAGCTCAAGTGAGCCAGCCTGGCTATACTTGAAGTGATCTTTCCCTGAGCTGAGGAACACTTTGGGAAGAGTTTCCATGTCCATACACCAGTTCCAGGCAAGGTAAGAACATGTGGATAACCCAGATGCATTCAGCAAACAGCTGCTGGCCAGGCTGGGGCCAGGCTGGTTCCTCCCCAGAGGGGTCAGCACAGCCAGACCCTGCAGACCCATCCAGGTGAGGAGCAGCACCTCCCCCATGTCTTCACAGACCAAGCAGAAACCAGTCTCAGTGACAGTGAATTGTCACAGACAATAACTGCCTGCTGCTTAGCTCAAGGCACACTAATTGGATTTAGTCTGCTGGCATGACCATCTTTCACGGCTGCAGCATTTTGCTTAATCAAAATCAGGGAAAGAAAACCCAATCTGCTTTGTCCAGCAAAAAACTGCTTGAAGGTTCTGCCCACAACAAAAAAGTGAAAACCAAACCCTGGAAGCACTGAGCAAAAGGTTTATACAAAATTCCCTTTCTAATTTTACCCTGACAGCCTTTGTGATTAGCAATTAGTAATACCCAGTTAATCTCCTGCTGTTCTATCCATGAGTTTGCATGTTCCAAAGATGTGAGGAGTGATCAATCTCACCAGCTGAGGGGCTGTGTTAATTTGGCAATTTATTCTTTCAATCAGACTGAGTGCTCCAATCGTTTCAGTCTATCAGGAACATGATTTCTCTCTGACAGTGGGAGAACTCTGGAAGTTGCAAAACAAGACTCTAGGAAAAGCTAAGGCGGGAATTCAGAGTTTTCAATTCTGATGGTTACTGTTTCCAACCAGCAGCTAGATCATGTTCATCCCTACCTGCACATCAGCTCACAGGGAGCTGCCCGAGGCCAGGGGAGGCTGCAGGGAAGATGGGATCTTTGTCCTGTGTCTCACTGTTCTCCTGCCTCTTCCTCACTGCAAGAAAGAGCAGATTTTTCT
Organism: Motacilla alba alba; assembly: GCF_015832195.1. NCBI lineage: Eukaryota > Metazoa > Chordata > Aves > Passeriformes > Motacillidae > Motacilla > Motacilla alba. Next base: position 1,378,651 of record NC_052032.1, on the reverse strand, counting down.
GCATCCTGGATGAGAACAGCGCTCAGGCAGGATGTTAATCCAAGGTTTTGCTGTCTGTATCCCAACACATGTTTATCGATCAGCAGCTCCACCACAAAGCTCTAAAAATTCAGGGATCCTACAACTGATCCACACCAAGCTTCACCTCTAGCAGCCTGAGTTTCATGCCGGAGGATGCCCTTATCCTCCCTTCCCCCCAAATGCATCGCTTGACAGAAATCAAACACTTCTTTTACTGAATTGCTTTTGAAAAATAAGCCATGCTGCTGCCTCCACCTGTCCAGGCTCCGCAGTGAAACCTGTGCCCTAGGATAAGGAATGTCAACAACCACAGCAGCAGCACAGGGACCCCAGCAGAGCTGCCCCATCCTCACAGGGGAATATGCATCCCTTCGAGGAGGGTGTTCGGCTTTGGGGAGAATGGGGGACATCCTGTGTTCCTGGAGATGGGTGTAACCCCACAGTGCTGCTGGCAGGCCTCTGTGGATGGGGGTGACCCTGTGGGGTTAATGGGAGCATCCTGGGTCCCTGTGGATGGGGGTGGCCTTGTGAGGATCAGTGGGAGCATCCCGGGTCCCTTGGGATGGGGGGGTCCCTGTGGGGTTCAATGGGAGCATCCCGGGTCCCTGTCATGGAGCATCCCGAGGGAGCCCCTCAAGTGCGCTGTGCCGCTGGCAGAGGCGAGGCGGGGCAGCCCTGGGGAAAGGTTTGTGAGGAAAGGTTTCTGAAGAATCGCGTCTCTGTGCTGGGGCAGCCCCGCGGCCCGGCCCGGCCCCGCCGCGCACTCACCCTCACCCTCACCGCCCCGGCGCCGTCCCGCCCGTGCCGCCGCCCGCTGCCGGCTGCCGGCTCCCGGCGGGGCCGGGCCGGGGCGGAGCCGAGCCGGGAGCGCCGAGCGCGGCCGGGCGGGGCCGCCGCCCCCGCGGCAGGTGCGGGCACAGCATGGCCCGGGCCGAGCGGCTGCGGGTGAGCGGCGGGACCCGGGCCGGGCTGGCTGAGGGGAGCGCGGGGCTGGGGGCAGAGCGGCCGTGCGGGTCTGGCGAGTTCCGGCGGGACGGGGGTCCGGGCGGACGGGCGGGGGGTGTAAGGGCTCCTGGATGGGTATGAGCGTCCCTGGGGGAATATGGGGTTTCCTGGGGGGATATGGGGCTCCCTGGGGGTATGGGGCCACAGGGGTCCCTGGCGGGGTGTGGGGGTGCCTCGGCAGCTGTGGGGCCATGGGGGTCCCTGGCAGAGTGTGGAGGTCCCAGACTGGGTCTGAGTGTGGCGTCCCTGGGGGTGTGTGGGGCCGCGGGGGTCCCTGGGGGTGTGGGGGGTCCCTGGGGGTGTGCGGGGTCCCTGGGGGTGTGTGGGGCCGTGGGGGTCCCTGGGGGTGTGCGGGGTCCCTGGGGGTGTGTGGGGCCGTGGGGGTCCCTGGGGGTGTGCGGGGTCCCTGGGGGTGTGTGGGGCCGTGGGGGTCCCTGGGGGTGTGTGGGGCCGCGGGGGTCCCTGGGGGTGTGCGGGGTCCCTGGGGGTGTGTGGGGCCGCGGGGGTCCCTGGCCGGGCGGGGGGCCGTGCGGGTGGTTCCCACGGGGAGCCGGGTGCTCTGAAGGAGCCCCTGGCGGGTGTGGGCCCACCCGAGGATGGGGACGGGGGCTCTGGAGGGGCTCCCGGCAGGTGTGGGGCCCTGGCGGGGTGTGGGGCTGTTCAGGGGTCCCCCGTGGGGATGGGGGCTCTCTGTGGGGTGGTGCAGGGGACCAGGTGGGTGTGGGTGTGGGGTGGCTGCCGGGCTCGGGGCCCCGTCCAGACCCGCATCCATCACCGCGCTGCTCCGTGTCCCAGAACAAGCTCGTGGAGCGCTGCGAGCGGATCCAGCTGCAGAGCGCGGCCATCGCCCGGCACGTGGACGAGGTGCTGCCTGCCAAAGACCAGGGCGTCCAGGTGAGTCCCTAGGGCTGGCCCTGCCTGCTCTCTGCTCGCCATTCCCGGAAGGGACGCTCAGCTCCCAGGGGGTAAACGTCGGGATGCGGCTGTGGAAATGGAATGCCAGGGTGTGCCTAGAATTCCTTTCATTCAAATTCTAGGCTTCATTTGCCTGGAAAATGTGTATAGACAATGGTGTGAGTGTACAACAATCAAACATCCTACTAGGAGCAGTGCCTTAGAATTCCTAGGTTTATTTTATTTGTTCCTTGCTGTCACTGAGGACAAGGACAAAGGACAGTGATAGAATCATAGAATTCCAAACTGGTTTGGGTTGGAAAGAACCTTAAAGACCTCGCAATTTCAACCATCTACCACAGGCAGGGGACACATCCCACTATCCCAGGTTGCTCCAAGTTCCATTCAACCTGGCCTTGGACACTTTCAGGAAGCCAGGGGCAGCCACAGCTGCTCTGGGCACCCTGTGCACCTCACCACCCTTGCTAGGAAAATTTCTTCCCAATATCCCATCTAACCCTGCTCTCTGGCAGTGGGAAGCCGTTCCATTCCCTCTTGTCCTGTCTCTCCAGGCTCTTGTCCCAAGTCCCTTTCCAGCTGTCCTGGAGCCCCTTTAGGCACTGGAAGGGGCTGTAAGTTCTCCCTGCTGTCTTTCCTTCAGGCTGAGCACCCCCAGCTGTCTCAGCCTGTTCTCCTGTTTCTCACCCACAGTGAATCTCTGGAGATTTGCTGAGGGACAGAACTCTGGTCCCTCGCAGGTTGTCACTTTAGGTACCAGGGCTGGCTGAGGAGGCAGTGGGCAGGTTTGGGACTGGTATGGTGCCAGGTGCCGTGGGCTCAGTTTACAGAGTAGCAGCAATGGCTGAGCCCCAGGAGCACGGGCAGAAGCAGCTGGGGCTCCTCTCGGGGCTGGAGCAGGGCTGATCTCCTGCTGTGTCCTTGCCGTGGCAGAGCGCGGCCAGCGCGGCGCGGGAGCTGGTGGTCCAGAGGCTGCTCCTCGTGGGGAAGGCCTGTGAGAACGAGGAGCAGCGGCTGCTGGAGAGGGTGCATGCCGAGGAGGAGCGGGCACACCAGAGCATCCTCACCCAGCAGGTGCACTGGACAGAGGCTCTGCACAAGCTGGACGCCCTCCGCACCTACCTGGTGGACATGATCACCAACCTGGATGACCAGAGCCTGCTGGTGAGTACTGTGAGTCAGGCAGCCCAGAGCTGACCTGCACATCTTGTTATGGGACTTGAATGCAGAGTTCAGCAGCTGCTGTGCTGACAGCAGGGAGGCAGAGCTGGGCAGGACATAAAGAATTCAAGGAGTTCACAGAATCACCGGGTTGGAAGAGACCTTCAAGATCATGGAGTCCAACCCAGCCCCAACACCTCAACTAAACCCTGGCACCCAGTGCCACCTCCAGGCTTGTTTTAGACACATCCAGGGATGGTGACTCCACCACCTCCCTGGGCAGGGCCATTTGCAGACATTTGAAGGTCTGGCTCAGGGAACCTCCTTGACCTGATCCTGATAAGCCCCTGTGGTTTCTGGTGGTTCGTAGAGCATCTGCTCTGCCCGATCCTGCTCTTGCTTGCAATGAGGTCCAGAACCACCCGTGTTCAGGTCTCCAAGCTCTGGGCTTGTAGTTGCCCTTAGGCTGGGCAGCCAGGACAGCTCTGGGATGTGAGCTGCTCTTACAACAGTTAGTTGTGTCACCAGTTTTCTAGTGTCTAATTTAATCAAACTGACCCTTGGAAACACCTGCAGCTCTTCTGGAAAGCCCCCCGTGTTGCCTGGCTTAGCCCTGTTAGGGATATATGCTGTGCAAAGCAGCCTGTGCTTCCCCTTGCTCAGTTCCTTCTCTGGTTATTGAATCATCTGGGTTCACCCAAGTGATTCCTCTCATTTTAGATGTGAGCAGGACCTCTGCCTTGCCACCACCATGCTCAGCCTCTGCTTCCCACGTGTAAATTTGTGAGAAGAGGAACAGCAGTTTGGCTTGGAAAACAGACCCAATCCCATGGAAAGTGAGCAGATGCTCCTTTGGTGGGAAAGGCAGTTCCTATCCTGCCCCAGCACCTCGGTATGCTGGGCTGTAGCTGCACCATAAAGAGGAGAGGTTGGAGACCAGGATCCACCAGCTGCCTGTGGCAGAGAGCAACCACACCCTCAGTTTCTCCTTTTGGAAGGGAATTAGGGGTTCACGTGTCCTCCACCTTGGGCTGTCAGTGTTGGTACTTGTGCCTATCTGGAATCAACACATGGCATGCCACAGGAAAACTGAAGGCATGCAAAGTACAGTGCTTGGATTTGAGCAGGGATCAGGTATTTTCTTATCACTTTGCTGTACCTTGAGAGTGCCTCATGCCCAGCAGGTACAGAAACAAGTGGGACCGACCATGAGGTCACCTGACTCTTGGCTTAGTCCCTCTGCAGCCTCCCTCCTTTGCTGAAAGCCCTGGGGTTGTTTGCTGGAAGCACAGGCTGTTCCTGCAGCCTGCCCCAGTGGGGTGGGGACAGAGAGGGAACAGCAGACAGTGTCCCTGCCACACGTGCAATATATTGCCTTCAGCCATTCCCACTCATTTTCGGAGTTGGGAAGTGCTGCAGCTGAAGAAAATGGATGTTGGATGCCCCTGCTGCTCCCCAGGGCTGGGGTTGGGATGAGGGGTGGCTTCTCTGGGTCAGGAAGGGGAACACTGCTCCCCAGATCCTGGGTTTGCTGGGTTTGGGGTGTTTTCTGTGGGGATTTACGCTCTGATGACTCTTTCTCTCCTTGTTCCCAGCGTGCAGAACAAGAGATCTTCGAGAGGTCAGTACCTGGCTGCTCCTGGTCCTTCCCCTACCCTGCTCCAAGCTTTCCCTGCTCCTGTTCCACACCTGCATCCCCACAGCTCCTGTGCTGTGTGCCATGATTCAGGCACACCATGACACCTCCTTTGTCCCTCGTGTTGCTTTTGTTGTGGACAAGGACAGAGCACAGAGATGCCAGCGTGGCCTCTTGTCTCTGCTCCTTGTGCTGTGCTGCACCTGGAGATGCTCCATGTGCTTTCCCAGATCAGCAGTCCTTGCTTATGGGAGAACTTCTGAGCTCCTTAGAAAACCACAGGGCTTGCTGGGGGATGGAGCAGGCCTGTGCCAGGCTGTTGGCAGCAGGTGGGATGGTCTGTGCCCCATGTAGGGGGTGGCTGGCACAGCATCTCCCCAGCTCTGCACAGTCAGGGAGAGCCAGATGCAGGTCTCAGTGTCCCCAACAGCCCTATCACTGACACTGGGCTGCCCTTCCTGAGGAAGCACCTTGGTGGCTGTGTTTTTATTCAATCTATTTCATTTTATTTAAGTCATTTATTTCTGTGGCTGCTGTGAGGGTTCTGGCTCTGGCTGTACTGTGCTGCCCAGAGGGCCTGTGGGAGCATTTAGGCCTGTGGAGAGTATGGAATGTGCCACAGCACATCCCCAGCAGCCTGTGCCACAGTCTGTCCTCACAACCAGGACTTCTGCGGGCCACAGGAGCCAGCAAACCCCTGGCTCTGTGCTGGGTGAAACCTCTGTGCCCAGACTGTGGGGCTGTGGCAATAGAGGGGAGATTCTCTGCCTGTTCACTGTGCTCCCCTGGTACCCTGATGGCTGCTCTCAGACACATTTATTTACCCTGTGTCTGCTGAGTGAGGAGCTGTTGACTCAGGCTGCTGGGATGTGTTTTACAACACTGCAGCCCTTTCACCAGGAGCTGTAAGCAGAGCCAACCGAAAGTATCACTCAGGGTGAGAGCTGGCCCAGACCCCTGCTGTGGTCTCTCTGCAGCCAGAGCTCCTCTTTAACCTCTGCTATACCTCCTTGTAATCTTTTAAACACCTCCCAGCACAATAAATCATTATATTTTGAAACAACTCCTGTTTTGCTTTGCTAGGACAGAGGTGGCGGAGGGAATCTTGGAGCCACAGGAGTCCCTGAAGTTAAACTTTAATCAGAGCTGTGTTCAGAGTCCACTGCTGCATCGACTGTGGGCCTGTGCTGTGCTCTGCTGCCTCACAGGTCAGTGTCTTGCTCAGATCCCTCATGCTCCAGGGATTCCTGCACCCTCACTTGTGTTGTGCCCAGAGAAAGACCCTCATGCTGTGTCTTAACTTCCTCGCGCTGTGTCCTGCCCCTCTGCTCTCCCAGCCCCTGCTGGTTTCTTGGAGCCCATTCAGGGAGATAGCAGCAGCTGTGGGAGGTGTAGGGGGTGCCTCCAAGCAGTTGTGGCTCAGGGAAGAACTGGAGTTTGAAAAGATTGTGTGTTTTATCAGCTCTGTGGCTTTAACATTGTGTGATTTCTTTTGCTGTTTCCTGAGTCTCTGGGTGATAGCAGTGAAGCTGATGCTGCTGTGGGAATCTCTGTCACAGAAATCTCTGTTCACAACGTTTAGCATTGGCTGCTGGGGACTTTGAGAGGGTGATTTCTTCTGGGGGGTGTCTGTGGGACTGCCCAGTGCAGGGGGCAATGAGTAGATGGAGCAGCGTTCTGATCACAGGCTGAGGCTGTGGCTGTGCATGAGCTGGTGGTTCTAGAGGTGTTTGTGCTCTGGCTCAGCTTGCTGTACAGCTGAGGCTGCACTGGAGGCATTTGCCAGGCCACTGACAGGCTCTGGGACTGGTTTACCTGGTTGGTGCTGGTTGTGTTAAGCAAGGAAAGACATTTTTCCCCTGGCTGTGATGTGCTTGAATAGCTGGTTGTGAAATGTTTGCTTTTACACTGATTTCAGTCTGTTGTTAGAGTATTTTAAATACATTTTTTTGTTTCTCAGAGATGGCAATATCCTTTGTAATTTGCCTTGTGAACAATCCCTAGTGTGGTATTTCCAAAGCTGCTGTACAAACTTCTGATTTCTGCTCATCTTGCTGTGATTCTGATGAGCTGTTTCCAGTTTTACCCTGTTCCAGGCCCATCTCCAAAGTCTGCACTTCAGACTTTTATTGCTGTCATGGTTTTAAGTATTAGCTTGATATCAAGGCCTACCATCATGTGTTTATCTACTGCAAACTCTGGTGCTCTCCCTTTGTGATTATTTTCCTTCTTTGGATTCTGTGAGTGCTGGCAGTTGAGGAAAGTGTCCCTGCAGGTCCCTGCAGGGGGTTGGGATTAGGTGATCTTTAGGGTCTCTTCTGACCCAAATTCCTCTGTGGTTCTATGCTAGCCCCTGCAGTGGTGCATTGACAGTGTCACAGAATCCCAGAATTGTTCAGGTTGGAAAATACCTCTAAGACCATCCAATCCAGCCTGTGATCACCAGGTCCAGCCATGCCTTGGACACCTCCAGGGATGGTCATTCCACCACCTCTCTGGGCAGTCCCTTGCAGTATTTAACAGCCCATTCAGTGAAGAAATTCTTCCTGAAAGAATCAATCAAGCAGGTTCTCAATGTTCAGAGCCATGGAGTCAAGCAGAAAGCCTTTACCTAATTTTCTTTGTTGTGACAGGGTTTTTGTAAGGATTCCTCCCCCAACAGGATCCTTGTGAAATGTAATCACTTTAGGGCATTTGATTGTTCTGGTGGGTCTGCTGATGCACTTATTACACAGGAATTTCATTCTGTTGGAGTTTTTTTGAGTGTGTGGTTACATTTCACATGCCATTACTACATGCTGAGGATGCCTGGTGTATCCTTGTGGATCTCATCAGTCCCCAGGCCACCCTGGACCAAGCCTTAGAGATTTAACATTAACAGCAGTGGTCTGAGCTTGCCTTAAGACACAGTAATGTGAAGTGTCACTCTGTGGTCCCTTCTCCCAAAGGCAGGTGAGCAGGTGGCTGTCTTGTTTATTTGCTTGAAAACAGAAAATTCTAAGCCTTGATGGCTCACTCCATAACCTCTAAAATACTTGGAAAGCCGCTGCAAAAGGGCCTCTATTTCACTCTCAAAAATAAACATGATTCCTTTGATGCCTTCACCTGGCATCCAGGCTTCTGTATCACTTCTGTTTGGGGTTGGCAGCTTCTTCCTTGCACCACGAGATGATCTAACTCTCCTGGCACTGTTTTGGGTGGGATCTCAGTTCATGGGAACTTGGTTTTTTAAAAGCAGCCAGATGTGCTGTAGCTCACACAAATGCGCTTCCCAGAGCTGTTAACAATGGGAATTTATTGTCCCAGTATCCCTCGTGTCCCAAGGCCACCCTGATGGATACAGGACACAGAGAAAATAGACTTGGGGGTGAGATGAATTCCCAGTGGAATCATTCATCAGAATGATTGTGAAAATCCAGATTTAATCCAGATTTAATCATGACAAAACACTTGTGTGAGGGGCAACATTTGCTGATCTGAATTACTCTGCTGTTATTTTGCTAGCACTTCCCCTCCCTCAGATGCCCCCCTGGAACTGCAATTCCACAGCAGAGCAATGTGGGTGTCACTGGGGTGGTGTTTCCCCACGTGGACCACCAGGATGCAGCCCTAGGTCAGCTGTGTGTGGCACAACAGGAGGTTCAGTGCCCTCCTTCTGCCAGAGGAAGATAAAGTCTGGTGCTGCTGTGTTTTCTATGAATTCAGAGCAGCTCTGGCTTCCTGGAAAGCCGCCCTGCAAACCAGCAGCGTGGGCAGCCCCAGAGCCCTGTGGAGAGCTCAGCTTTGGCTGCTATGTGGGGAAATAAATCATCAGATGAATGAGGCTGGCAGCTCCTGCTGAAGGAAGCGCTGGCTTCAGCTCCTCTTTGGGCTCACTCTTGCTTGCAATAACTCCTACCTAACATGCACAGGTGCATGGCGCTGATTTGCAAAGGGATAATTCAGCCTCTGTTCATCTGCCAGGGAGCACCTGGGCAGGTGCAGCCTGAGGAAACCCTGGAGCATTGCTGCTGCTGCTGGGTGCTGTTTGCTGCTAGAGGGATGCTGACCTGGGTCCTGGAGCAGGTCTGGGCTCTGGGATGACCCTGTTGAGGTCATCCTTTGGTTCTTTAAGGGCTTTGGTGCTGGTGCTGGCATGACGGGGTAGAGCTGCTGGCAGGGATGGCAGTCACTGAGTCACCCCTCCAGCCCTGTTTCCATGGTGGTTTAAGACCTAAAATGAATAAAGTGAGGGTGGGGAAGGCAGGGCAAGGAGGGGCACCTGCTGGCAGGAACTGGGTTTCCTCAGGAGCAGATGAGTCTGCTGGGCATCAGCCTCACCCCTGCTTCACAAATTTAGGGACTGAGGGATAGACTTGTGCAGTTCCACAGCCTGCAGACCCACAGAGGGGTCTCAGGGGGAAGCATGCAGCCAGGGCAGGGCACCATGATCTTAGAGATCTTTTCCAACCATGACAGTCCTGTGATTCCATGATTTTTAAGTGGTGCAGACCCACAGTGGGTGCTGTGTCCTCGGGGCAGCCTGGGCTGCTACTGGCTGGGTTTGTGCAGCTGGGCACCCTCTTCTTTCACAGCTAAGCCAGGTCCAGTCACAGCCATGCTCAGCTCTAAGCCTGGTGCCAGCTCCCTGCGCTGCTCTCAGCACCTCAGGGTGGGTTGATCAACACCTGGGGCTTTGTAGCAGGAAAGAGATTTCCCTGCCCGGCCCTCTCCAGTCCTGTTTTTCCAGCTTTGCAGGTTTTCTGCACACAGCCCTCCCAGTCTTGCCAGGCTCTTGGCTTCCCTGGCTGGGGGAGGAGCAACCAGGTCCTGCTCACCCACCGTGGGGGTGGGAAAGGACAGGAGCTAGGTTTGGATCTCTCCCAAAAGTGAGGTGAGCTAAACCTGCTAAGTTCTGTTCTGTGGGGAGTCAGGCCAGGGTCAGAGGAAGATGAGCAGGGCCTTGAGTACAAGGTGGAGAGGTGTCTGGTGAGTCTGGGCTTTGGTGAATCTCTGCTTTGTTCTGGCCCTGGCTGAGAGGAGAAGCTGTGGCACCCAGCTTGAGCCCCCAGCACTGTGACCCTGGGGAGCAGAGGGGGCCCCAGGAGCGGTGTGTGAGGAGAGGGTGGTTGTGCTTGTGTTTCTCACAGCCATGACTACCTCAGGTGGTGGCCACTGTGTCAGTGCTCATCACATGGCTTCTCTTGCAGGCTCGCAGGAGATTCACATTGATGAGAAAACCCTGAGCCCCCACCTCAGCCTGTCAGAAGACAAGAGAACCCTGACCTTCAGCCCCAAGAAAGCAAAGGTGGACTCGGGCTGCCCCGAGCGGTTTGACCACTGGCCCAACGCTTTGGCCACTGCACCTTTCCACTCGGGGGTCTGTGCCTGGAGGGTCAGCGTGGAGCAGAGCTGTGCCTACAAGCTGGGGGTTTGCTACAGCTCCGTGCCCAGGAAAGGCTCTGCCAACGAAGGCCGCCTGGGCTTCAACGCTGCCTCCTGGGTGTTCTCACGCTACGACAAAGAATTCCGGTTCCTGCATGCGGGGCAGCCCCAGCCCGTGGAGCTGATCAAGGCCCCGGCAGAGATCGGGGTCCTGCTGGACTTTGCAGGGGGGGAGCTGCTCTTCTACGACCCCGACTCCTGCGCCATCCTCTTCTCCCACCGCCAGGCCTTCCTGGAGCCCGTGTACCCTGTCTTTGCCGTGGCACACCAGAGCATCTCGCTCGGCCCTGTGTGACTGTGTGTGCTCTGCAGTGCCCGGGGGAAGGGAGCCCGGGCAGGGCTGTGGGCTGTCTGCAGGGCCCTTCAGACAACACCTGCCTTCACACTACTCCTGTCCTCGCGTGTTTTCTGCAGCTTCCCTCTCGTCCTGGAGCCTACACCCTGTGATGGGGTGGGCGGTCTGGGAATGCCTGGCTGGGCCAGCTGCTCCTAGGTGAATTGTGTGATTTCTGCCCCACCAAAGGCAGCTTTCCAGTCTGCTGGTGGGCTGGAAAAAAGAGGAGAAATAGTGAGAGGTATGTGTGGAGAAGTGGCAGGGAGGAGGCCCGTGGAAAGGGACAGTGTGCTCTACAACTCCTTGGCAGGAGGGTGGAGCCAGGGGGGGTCAGGCTCTGCTCCCAGGCAATAGTGAAAGAACAAGAGGAAATGGCTTCATGTTGTGCCAGGAGAGGCTTAGGTTGGATCATGGAGAAAATTCCTTCACTGGAAGGGTGGTCAGGCCCTGGCACCATCTACCCAAGGCAGTGATGGAGTCACCATCCCTGGAGGGGTTGAAAAGGCGTTGTGGATGTGGCACTTGAGGACATGGTTTAATGGTGGCCTAGGCAGTGTTGGGGGAACAGCTGGACTCGATCCTAAAGGTCTTTTCCAACCAAAATGATTCTGTGATTCCCTGATTGGGACACTCAAGCTGGAGATGATTTTGGGAGGAGCTACCCCACTGCAGAGCAGGGACAGCACAGGGGGCTGTCCCCTGTGGAGGAACCATGCTGGGACAGGGGCACTACTGAGGGGCTGTGGCCATGTCCAGGCAGAGGAACAAGCAAAGACCAGCAGAAAGAAACCAAAACTGAGTGTCCCAAGGCAGTGGGGTTTGAGTGTAACATGGTGCAAACATGGGGAGCTGATGGCAGCAGACAGGGAGGAAGGAGAGGTGTAGGCCTGGAGTTGAGCCAGAGAAAGGGGTTCAAAATAATCTTTAAAGGGTCATCTTTGTTTCTCACTACCCAAATCAAGTAAAGTTTGTTAATTGGCAATTCATTAAGTGAAATTGCCCAGCTCCAAGCTGTTTTGCCCACAACAGGAGACCTGCAGGCACCTCCTGCCTGCCTACTGCTGTTGGGAAGGGGGGGATGATGGTGAGGTGGCAAAGCTGGGGTACACTGATGGTGCAGGGCCTGGGCAGGGCTGTCCTGGGTGTTCTGTGTGGGCAAACCTTCCCTGGGACAGGGCCGCCACTTGCACTGGGGGATGTTTAGGCCTGTCCCCGGAGTGAGTGAGAAGGGATAAACCTCAGTATCTGCCTCCATCTCCTGCCAGAATGAACCTCTGCAGTCACCCAGTCCCAGCCCTGTCAGGGGAAGACACCACAGCTAACCTTCTTCTGTGGTGTTCTTAGAGGCATGAAACACATTGCTCCACTGCTGGGCATCAGAAATGTTTTATTGCATGAACACTCCTCCTGCTCCATAGGCAGCTCGGACTTGCTGCTCTTCCCTGCCCACCTAGCAGCAAGAAATCTCATGTCAGGACAGTTCAGCACTGGCAGCAGCACTGGACCCCTCCGAACCGCAGCTACTCCTTCTCGATGCGAGCCAGGAGGTGGCTCAGCGTGGGCAGGACGTGCTCGGGGGGCACCTCGGGCCCCTCGCCCTGCCCGGCGGCCCGCAGCAGGAAGCTGTGCATGCCCGCGGCCCGGGCCGCCCGGTAATCCCGGCTGTAGTCATCCCCGATGTGAGCCGCCTGCTCGGGGCGGGCCCCGCCGAGCCGCAGCGCCTGCTCGAAGATCCTCCCGTCCGGCTTGGCGAAGCCCGCGGCCTCGGAGGTGAGCACGAACTCGAAGTGGTGCCGCAGGTTGCAGTGCGAGAGGATGGCTTCCAGCCGGCTGTCGAAGTTGGAGACGATTCCCATGCGGAAGCCGAGCTGGCGGCAGCGGCTCAGGGTCTCGGCCGCTCCCGGCAGCACCTCCCAGGTGTTGGAGCTGCAGTAGTCGCGGTAGAGCTTTTCTGCCAGCTTCGTCAGGGCTGCCTCGTCCTGCACGCCCGAGAGCCTGAAGCTCTGTTTGACAACATCCAGCCACCACTGCCGGGAGCTGAGCCCCTGGCCGTGGCCGTAGTTGGGGAAGCGCCGGCTCTGGGCTCCGTACACCTCCCGGAAGGAGCGCCCCAGAGCCTCGGGCTGCACCTGCAGCCCGTGGGCCCGGGCCTCGGCCGCGTAGCTCTGGCCCACGGGCTGCCGCAGCCGCAGCAGCGTGTCCTTCACGTCCCACGTCAGCAGGCGCAGCCTGAGCATGGCCTCAGCAGCGCCCGGGGACACCGCCGAGCCCCGCGCTGCCAGTCACATCACAGGGCTGCGGGCGGCCCGGCCTTTAGTCCACCTCACTACGGGCGTCGGTGTTCCTCCGGCGGGGCTCAGGGCCCCTGGGGTCAGCACGGAGAGGCGGCAGGGAGGGCAAACCCTGCTCCGAGTGCCAGGGGCAAAGTCTGCCAGGCCGGGGCAGTGACACTCCCCACGTGGGTGCCGCAGACGGGGCGAGCTGGGGTACGGGGGCTGGACCCGGGCTGGGGGTCAGGGGCACGGCCCGGGTGTTTGGGGAGGGCGTCCGGGGCACAGCCGGGGCGGGAGCACCGCTGGAACGCAGGTGCAGGCTCGCGGTGTTCCCGGGGGTGCGGGGCGGTGCCGGCGCTCACCGGGCCGAGCTCCCGGTGCGCGGGGGCTGCGAGCTGGGGGGCGCGCAGCGCCGGGACCCACCTGCGCCGCTGCCCGGAAGCGCCGCCCCTACCGGCGAACCCGCCCCTCCCGGAATTCCCTCCCATCCCGGAGAACCCGCCCTTCCCGGAATTCCCTCCCATCCCGGAGAACCCGCCCCTCCCGGAATTCCCTCCCATCCCGGAGAGCCCGCCCCTCCCGGAATTCCCTCCCATCCCGGAGAAGCCGCCCCGGCCGCAATGGCCGCTCTCAGTGCCGGCCCGCCGCCTCCCGCAGCCAGCGCAGCAGCTGCGGTGTGAAGTAGGTGATGATGATGTCGGCCCCTGCGGAGAGACGAAACGCTGGAGCCAGCCCGGGGGGACACGGGGGGTAGAGAGGGGGACACGGGGGTCGCAGCCTCACCTGCGCGCCTGAAGGCCGTGATCGCCTCCTGCACCGCCGCCTCCAGGCTGAAGGCGCCGGCCTGCGCCCCGTGCCACAGCATGGCGAACTCCCCCGAGACGTGGTACACGGCCAGCGGGTGCGTGGGGTGCTGCGGGAGCGGGTCAGCGCCGGGACAGCCCAGCCCGCACAGCCCCGGTGCTCCAGCGCCCGTCCCGGCACACAGAACCCACAGCCCCCACCCAGAGCCCTCCCTGCCCGGCAGGTCCTCACCCGAGCCTTGACGTCCCTCACGAGGTCCAGGTAGGGCATCCCCGGCTTCACCATCAGCATGTCCGCGCCCTCCCGCACGTCCCGGTCCTGCCACGGCAGCGCGGGGACAAGAACAGCTTGTTTTTGCCCAGGAGTTTGGAGCCGTGGTGGTTTTCCCCAGGAGGGATCACAGGAGGCTGTGAGCCCCTCATGGCCAAGGTGCTGGTGCTGCCCTCGCCATACACGTGATGCCTGGGGAGAGCTGATGGCTTTGCGTCCCTTCACCTGACATCCCAAGCCAAGCAGGGCATGGGGACAGCATCTGCACAGCTCCCAGTGCTCAGCCCTCGGGCACACACTGGGACCAGCTCTGCCAGGCTGGTGGACCTCGTGTTTCTTTGGCTCATGGAAGGGGAACACCATTGGCCATTTGCCTCCCAACCTCTTGCTTGCCCCAAGCCCTGCGGGGTGCGATCACCCAGGCCCTATGTGAGGGTGTCCCAGCCCACAGCCATGGTCCCAGCCCACACTCGCCCCACCGAGGGGGTCCCAGCCCACACTCACCACAGCGCGCAGGGCCAGCCCGCGGGCGCCCGGGGGCAGCTGGTAACAGCGCCGGTCCCCAAAGGCAGGTTTGGACAGCGCCGCGTCCCTGCAGAGGGGCAGAGGGCAGGGGGTGAGAAACCCCCTGCAGCTCCAGAAACACAAGGACAGGCCAGGACAAGCATCTGAGCTCTGGGAGGTCCTGCAGGCCCAGGCTGGCCCTGGGAGCTTTCAACACCCACTGCCCCCCCCCCCCCCCGCCCGCCCAGAATCTGGGTAAAATTATGTCAGGCTCTTTTCCAAGGTAGATTCCTTGGGGATACCCTGCCGGGGTCAGGCTGTTCTTGGGACAAGGTCTAACAGCTGACTAAGCTGAAGCTTGTCCCTGAAGTCACCCTGTGGGGCAACACTGGCTGCCGTGACTCCTGGAAGCTGCAGGCAGCTCCCTCTGTCTTCCTCGCCACCAGCACCCGAGCAGGTGAAGGGTTGGGATGGAAGATCACCCTTCAGTGACCTTGCTGCCAGCCAGCTTCTTCTGGGCAAGTCCTTTTTGCATGGAGAAGTAGGAGTAGGGTGATGCAAAGTGACCAGTGTGACCCCACGTGCAGCCCAGACTCTGGACAAGCCCCTTTCCCAAGTGACTCCCTGGGAATGCACTCCCAGCCAGCCTGGCCCCAGCTGAGCACCCCTGGCTGGGGGACAGACCCACCTGAAGGGGCCGTAGAAGCACGAAGCAAATTTGGCACTGTAGCTCATCACTGAGACCTGCAGGGCAGAGAGGGGCTGTGAGGGCTGTGAGCTCAGGGCCACATCCCAGTGCTGGGACAGGAGAGATTCCCTCCCACAGCTTTACCCTCCCCCTGCACACATCTGGCACCTCACCATGCCTGGGCATTCCCCTCCAGCCAAGGACATTCCCCTCCTGTGTGTGCCGGGGCAGGGCAATGCCCATGGCACCAAGGGGGCGTTTGCCCTTCCTGCCACTTGCCCTGTCCCGTTGTGCTGCAGCCTCCCATGGAGGTGGCTCGTGCCTGTGGCACACACAGGTCCCTGGCTCACCTTGTTGCCCAGGTCGTTGGAGATCAGTGCCTGCTTTATGGCTGCAATGCGCCCGTCCATCATGTCCGAGGGGGCCACGATGTGGCAACCTGCAGGGACGGTCGGGACAGGCTTGTTGGGAACACTGGAGGCTCAGGTGCTGCCTGAACAGTGCAGGGGAGCACTCCCAGTTGGAGCCAGGCCCAGTCTGCTTTTGGGTCTGCCCAAAGCAGAGAGGGACAGCTCTGTGACAGCCAAACTGGGGTGTCACTGCCCAGGGCTCCCCACCTGCTTTGGCATAAGCCAGCGCCACCTCGGCCAGCCGCTGGCAGCTGAGCTCGTTCTGGATGGTGCCATCTTCACGCAGGATGCCTGGGAGACAAACCTGGGGTTACACAGCGGAGGGACAGCTCGGTCCCCAGGGGAGTGTGGCTCTGGGGACCAGCTGAGGAGATGCTCAGAGCAGCAGTGAGGAACTTGATGTGTTAAGGGAGGTGGATAAGGACCAGGAGCCTGCTGGGGACTGGACACAGCATGTGGGTGCGCCAGGGAAGGGAAGGCAGAGATGGGGGGCACAGAGGGAGGCTCAGACTCAGGGGCCCAAGGGAGGGTCTGAACCACCCATGCCTCCCACCCTGTTGTCAAAACTCAGGAGAGGTCGCCCAGGCTCAACTACAGCAGTACAGGAAAGCCAAGTCTCGGAGCAGGAGCTGGCCAGACCCTCAGCAGAAAATGGCAAATCCCAGAGGCTCCCAGAGGCAGGAGAAGGCTCAGAGGCCTGTGCTCACCGCAGTGCCCGTGCGAGGTGTAAGGGCACAGGCAGACATCGCAGGCAATCAGCAGCTCTGGGAATGTGGAGTGGATCTTCCTGATGGCCTGGATGGCAGGAGTGCCCTCGGCATCAGCAGCAGAGCCTCTCTCGTCCTGTGAGGACACAAACACCTCAGCATGCACAGCTGACACTTCCCACCACAGGAAGCATTTCCTGAACTGTGGGATCCTGTAAGGCTGGATGGTGGGACCCCACTGAGCGAAAAGGGTGATGGGCAGCTAGGGCAGGTTTTGGGGCCACCTGCAGAGCTCTGGGGACTTTCTGGATGTCACTGCAATATCCTATCATATCACAGCCAGAGACCCTGAACTGCTCCTGTTTGATCAGGAAACCATCCCCCACCCAGCCCCCACTGCTCTGACAGCCCTGTGGCTATCCCAGCACCCCCACACACGTGCACTGACCTTGTGGACCTTGCTGGGCACCCCAAAGATGAGCACACACTTGAGGCCATCTTCGACGAGGGGTCGCAGCATCCCCTCCAGCTTGTTCACTCCATACCTGAGCAGGGCAAAGGGAAGCAGCTGCCAGGCACCCAGACCTGCCCCGTGGGGAGAGCTGCCCTGGGACTGGGATGCTGCCCTGTGAGCAATCCAGCATCACCAGGCAGTGGCTGGAGGTACAGGGAGGTGTTGCCTGAACACTGGCAGGAACAATCTGAGCCCTTATCTGGGGCTCCAGGAGCGCTATCTGCCCGGCATGGACACTGCTCTGGAGGGATGGGCATACCCTGCCCTTGGATCCCTTATCTTGGTGTCCCTGGTGCAGCTCCAGCCCCCTTTCCCATCACAGCACCCCTGCCCAAAGCCTTGCTAATGTGCAGCAGATGCAGAGGGGAGCTGCCAGTCCAGAGGGATCCAGTGCAGGACCAGATCCCTCGTCCTTGCAGAGGTTTTCTGGCTGCTGCTGGAAAGCCTGTTCACTTCCAGCCTCCCTGTGTGCCCAGCCCACACAGCCTGGGAGTACTCTGGGACAGAGCCAGCCCCTGCTGCTGTCCCCTCCCTGTACTGCCCCTTCTCCAGCATTCCCTGTGTGATTCTCTCCACTCCCTTAGTGGATGAACATTCCCACCTTGTCTGATGCTGAGGATCTCCAAAGCAGGAGCCAGAGGGTTGGAAGCCTCCCCCTGGCTCATGCTCAGGGCATAAATGAACCCTCCCCAGACACAGGGCACAGCAGTGACTGAGGGGCTGGATTCATACCTGGCTTGTCCAGGAAGGCTGGGAATTGGCTCCACGGCATCAGAGCTGTCACTGTGGGAGGTGGATGGGACAGACATGAGCACTCGGTGGGAGAAGGAAGCCTCTCTCCCAGGCTAGTCTACAGGAGCTCTGGACCTATTTAAGAGCTCAGGGGGTGCAGGGATGGACCCAGCCAGACACCCTGAGCCATGTCCATCCCTCACCCGAGAGCTGGGGCTCACTCACGTGACAAAGATGGGGTAGATGAGGTTGGAGGCATCGAAGGTGGTGGCCGTGCACTGCCAGGAGCGCAGCACGGGGTGGAAGTAGCCGCTGTGGAGAACGGAGTCTGCCTGCATGGTGGGCTCTGCTGTCAGGGAAGGACACTCTGAAACGCCAAAACAAACCAGCGGGGCCCTGGTGAGCTGCTGCTCTTGGCACACGTGAGGAGGGGCTGGGATCCAGGCAGCCCCTGCAGGACTGACTCAGTCCCATGCCAGGCCATGAGCTGCAGCCCAGGCAGCTCCACCCCACCCACCCTGGGCACCCTGGGGTGCTGCAGGACCCCCATCAGCAGTCACAGCATGGCCCTTCCCATTAACGGGGTGTCAGTGACTCCTCCCCACAAACCTCCCAGTTCTGTGTATGAAACCCCCATTTCCAGCCACTGACATCCTCCCCCAGCAGAATCACATTCGCCCTGTGCAGGTTCCTTTCCCTGGGCCCCAAGAGGGTCATTCTTCATTCATTTTACTTTTCCTTAGTGCTGAGAAATTGTGTTTTTGCATGGAGAGGATACAGAGCTGCTCTGTGTGATCTTTAAGGTCCCTTCCAACCCAAACCATTCCGTGATTCCGTGTAGCACCACATATTTATGGCTGCAGAGTGAAGGTGCAGTTACAGAAGAGTAGGGACACTGGAGCCACGCGACCATCCAGGGCTCTAAAGCTCTCACACAACTCTCACAGTTACACAACTCCAGTGGCCACTTACTGCTGGATGAAGAAAACCCTGGAGTTGGGCAAAACCAATTTCAGAGGTAACAAAACTCACATATAAATGAATCATTAGCTATCTCATGGCTGAAGCGTCTTCTGGAGCAATGTTTTATTCTCTAGCAGATCTAGTAATAATTCTGTGATCAGCCCATTAAGAATTACATTTCCATGAGGGCTCAATCCCACCATGCTGCTGGTGGATGTGATGGAAGGGGCCGTGGGAAGGGAGCCCTCCTGGGACGAGGTGTTTGGCTGCAGTGCAGAGGAGCAGCTGCACGACCCCAACAAGGGACTGTGTGTGCAGAGCAGCTCCAAGGACTTCTGGCTGTTCACACAAGGCCACATCCCCTGAATGCTCTGTGCAGAGGAGCTCGGGTGCCCTGGGAGACAAAGCAAAGTTCCTGCTGCAGAGCATGGGTTTTTGGGAGCTGAGCCTGAGGGAGGTGGGCAGGAGCAGAGCTGAGATGAGATTCTGCAAGAGCAGGTGAGTGTCCTGAGCAGGGCAGGGCTTCCCTAGGGAGATGGAGCAGCAGGAGGATGGGTCCATCCCAGGGGGGATTCCCCAGGCAGTAAACCTCTCTGACCCCCAGCCTGCATCCAAACTCTGGAGAACAGAGTGGGATCACAGTCCCCCTGGAGGCACAGCTCCAGCTCCCAGCACAGAATCAAGAGGACAAAGTTTTACACCAGCACCCATGACACCAGCCAGTAACAGAGCTGAGAGATGGCTCAGCTTTTCTGGAAAACCTTTAATATGAAGTGTTTCACCTGTTTTACACACTCAAGACGCTTGAGATGTTCTAATACGGAGCCAAACTCTGTCAGAGCACCCCATTGCACAGGACACTTGGAACAAAGGGGAATTGTGTTCAGTCCAGGGCTGGAATTGACCCTCTCATACCTCAAGGAATCGCTTCTGCTTGGGGATGAGGAAAGGCCCCTCTTGGTCAGAGGCTTACACGTATAAAAAACCCAATAAAAACATCAGGTGGTGCTCGTGGGGGATGCAGAGCAGCTGACAGGAACGCTGGCAGCGTCATGGCATCCCTTGGCAAGCCATTTTTAGCCCTTGGAACGCTGCTGCCCCAGGCCTTACTCCAGGGAAGGGGACAGCCCTCGGGTGAACCGGAGCTGGCAGCTCCAGCAGGCGCCTGGCTCCAGGCAGGGCTCCAGGCAATGGCTAACAAAGGGCTCAGTGAACAAAACCCACCTCGAGAATCCAAAAAATGCTTTAAACAGTTAATCCCACCAGAGAGAGGGGAGGGGGCCGGGTGGGACCAGAGGCACCTGACTGGATGGGACAGATAGAGGCCACAGCTCCAGAAAGCACGCTCTGGGGTAGGAGGAGACGGGGCCGGCTGGGATTGCAGTGCCAAGATAAGAGCGGCACGGGTGGGTCCCGGGCTGCTGGGCCGGGTCCTCCTTCCCAGCCCCACGTCCAGGACAAGCTGCTGCCCACGCAGGGCACCCGGCGCGACGAGGGACACAGCCGGGATGGCACAGCCGGGGACATCGGGGAAGGAGGGCAGGGCCGCGGAGCGAGGCTTCAAGAGTGTGCCACGGGGACATTGCGCCACCCTGGGCTGGGGCTGCTCCTCCCGAGGTCCCGGCAGAGCAAATTAACCTTTCCCCAACATCCAGGGCCCAAACCTGTCTTTCTAAAGCTCTCTGCTCCGCGCACACCGGAGGAGTTCACGGACAGGTCGGCAGCAGGGCGGCTTCACCTTTGCTCCTTCCCCTGGGACCGGTCCAAAGCCGCAGCACCCGAACCCGCAGCTGCGCCCAGCCCGTGCCCGCGGCACTGCCCGGCTGCCTCGCTGCTCTCGAGGGACGGGAAGCGACTTCCCAACGGGAGAACTCGGCACACGCCGGCCCTCGGCACCGGCACCGACCGGACAATTTTCGGGGACGGGCTGGAGGCAGACCCGGCGCTGCTCCGGCTCCCGACAGTCTCCCAAGAGCTGGGAGGGTTCGTTCCCTCATCTCGCCTCATCTTGGCAGCAAGAGGTGTCCCAGCATTTCAGGACACACAAGCACACGTGGCCTCAGACACGAGCACAACTATTTAGCTAAACCCCAGGGACATGCAGGCTGCCAAAATCCCAGCTGGGGACGGACCGGGGTGTCCCAGGAAAGTGGAGCTCCTCAGGGCAGACAACGGAGCTGTGGGTTAATTAACAGCCACTAACGAGGGTCAAGCTTTTACAATGTTAATTAAGAGCTACCTACGAAGGTCAAGCTGTTAGGGCAGGTTTCCCGCTCCAGGACGGGAACGGGGATGCTCTGGGGTCTGGAATTATACCCCAGGACAAGCGGGAGCTCAGGACCGACGGCAGCTCACAGCATCACACGCTGCTCGGTGCGTCCCCCGCCGTTGCCACAGTTACCGAGCAAAAACGGAGCAAAACCCGAGCAAAACTGAGCAAAACCCGGGTTGTCCTTGCTGCGTTACCCGGGGCTGCCCTTCCTGCCTGCACCCAAGCGCGGCCGGGCCCCGTCCCTGGAGTCATTCCCCGCAGCCCTGCAAGGGGCCGAGGTCGGGGACCGGAGGAGAGGCGGACGCCCCGGCCCCAGCTCCGGTGCCCGCTCCCAGCCCCGTTCCCGTTCCCGGTCCCGGTCCCGGTCCCGGCACTCACCGATCGCCGCGTCCGCTCCTGCCGTGCGACAGTGACTGCGATTTGCATAACCACGCCCGCAATCAGCATAGCCCCGCCCCGCGCGGAGGGGCTGGCGGGAAGTCTCGCGGCGGAGCGCGGGAAAGCGGCGCGGGGGAACGGGGGCGATGGCGGAGCCGGGATCCGGGATCTGCGGCAGGGATGGGCCCGGGGGGGGCACGGGGCACGGCCTCGGGGTGCTGCGGGGGCAGGCTCTGGGTGCTGGGGCCAGGCAATCCAGTTCCAGGGTGCTGTAGGGGCCCCTGGAGCCAAGTTTGGGGGTGCTGCAGGAGGACTCAAGAGCCAGATCTTGGGGTTCTGGGGCGCATGGAGCAGGGCTTTGGGGTGCTGGAGGGGGACAGAAGGCAGGTTTTGGGGGTTTATGGAGGCTGGAGCAATGCTCTGGGGTGCTGCAGGACCCAGAGCCAGGTTTTGGAGTGCTGACGGGAGCATGGAGCAGGGTTTTGGGGTGCTGGAGGTCTGTGCAGTCCAGTTCTAGGGTGCTGTGGGAGGACCTGGAGCCAGGTTTTAGGATTCTGGAGTGGCTGGGGCAGGGCACTGGTGTGCTGTGAGGGTTTGGAGTGCTGCAGTGTTTGGTTTAAAGAGCATGGCTGAGAGGCTGTGGTGGTGTGGAACAAGGTGTGGGGTGCTGCAGAGGCACCTGGAGCAGGGTTTGGGGTGCTGGGGGAAGCCCAAACGCCTGCCTTGGTCTCTCAGAGCAGGGGAGAAGCCAGGCTCAGGTTTAGTGCAGGACATTCTGCAGCTCCCCCACCAAAGCATCATTCCCCGGCTCACTCCAGTGCAGAAACCCTGGTTCCAGATCCTGGATCTTTCCCCCCGCCTGGCACCTCTCCCTGGAGCGAGGGGGAGCTCACACACAGCGACCTGGAAATCCCCTCCTTTCCACACTCCCTCCCTCCTCTCACTGACGCCTGGTTGCAGCAGCCTTCATCCTCCCCTCATCCTCCTCCATGTCAGCTGCTCCAGAAAACATTTCCCAGAGCATTTCCTGCTCCCATCCCACTTATGCAACCACAACCTGCTCATTTTATAACTGACCAAAATATGAGACTCCCATTTCTGTAAAAAAAAAAAATCAGGCTTTTATTTAGATCTCATTCCCTTCCAGAATATGCACCCCAGATATGTGCTGAAGAGAAAAGAGAGGAAAAGAGCTGGAAGGTGGGTGTTTATCAGAAATGTGGGGAACATATCATCAGTTCAGGCTTTCCACAGCCTGACTGGATGCCAGCAGAAACTAGACAGCAGAAAATCTGTGTTGGTTCAGTTCTTTTCAGTAGCTGGGCTTGTGTGCATGTGAAAATCCAGCGGGCCAGGAAAGCAGGGTGCTTCTTGTGGGTAGCTGCCACCATTTTTTGGTGGAAAGGATCCAGGATTCCTCACAACTGCTATTTTAAAACTGCACATCATCAAAACCTGGGGGTTTTAAATGTATCTAAAACTTCCTGAGGGAGAAAGGCATCAGATCTAAGAGTTCAAGTGGAAAAGCACAAACCTACACTAGCACAAGGGATACCAACAGCTTCTCTCAACCCTTCTTGCAGGGGCCTTTTGTGAAGCCACATGGACCCCCTGGGTGGGCACACCCTGCCCCTGCTGCCCTCCCAGAGGCATCTGTGTCCCTGGAATGACCAACAAAGGCTTTAGAGGGACCTTGGATGGAATTAGGTCATCCCATCTGGGAAATGGGGAAAAGACAACCACCACAATTCACCACTCTGTTCTAGCACATCTCAGCTTGCTGCAGGAGCTGCTGCTGCAGGGGGACAGCAGAGAGCACCAGACCCCCAGCGTGACACTGACCTGTCACACCCCCAGCACTGCACAAAGCCACCTATTTTCAGCCCTGCTCCTCATCTGAGCCCCTCATCGTGCTTCAGAGTTTGAATCAATCTCCTCTTTGTCTCTCAGGGCTCTCAAAGTCACTGACTGTGTACAGCTTACCCCGACAGCACTGTGCGTTTTTTGGATTTGGGTTAGTTTGGGTACAGCCACCCTGTGCTGCTGCTGAGGCTGGAGGACACAGTGTCACTGTCACAGTACAGCAGGGAGAGAAGGCACAGCCAGGATGCAAGGAAACAAAAGGAAAAAAACAACTCAATTGGATCAAAGGCTTCAATGTGCAGCTCCCAAGCCTCTGGACATCATCACCTACATCCTACACCCCGGAAGTGATCTGTGAGTGATCTACTGGATTCAGCCCCTCATATTCGAGAGTCTCACGTTCTCCTGGCTAGTTTCTGCACTGAGCACCCACCAGTTCTATTTTCCTCTCTTTCAGAGCCAGCCCAGCATCAAAAGCCCAGGAAGTGCCTGCCCAGAGCCTGGGGAGGGCCAAAGCCCCCCAGGCACAGGGAGGAGCCACCCAGCCACGGGAAAAGCTTCAGCACAGTCCTTTATGTACAAATTACAGGCCAAAAGGGACAGGCCACAGAGGGGCAGTACAAAGCTCTAATGGAAACACGAGGGGACACGGCAAGGTCGATTTACAGCGTTTACATCCCTCTGAGCACATCCCAGCCCCTGCCCACCAGCCAGCTCAGTTGTCCACCTCTTCCTCATCGTTTTGTTCTTCCTCCTCCATCCTTTCATCATCATCATCATTGTCCTCCTCTCGGCTCTTATCTTGCTCCTCCGAGTCTGCCTTCTTGTCTTTATCTTTCCTGGCCTCTTTCTTTCCTTTCTGCTCACGCCTGTAAACTGGAGGAGAGGGAACAGTGAGGGCTTGGCGCTGGCATGGACAGGTCAGTGGCTGAGGTCCAACATCCACTTGCTCTCCCAGCTTTGGAGGGGAGCAGGGAACTCAGAGCACAACTCACCCTACGAGCTGAGCTGTGCTGAGCAGCTCCATAGGAAATCAGGTTAAATTTCAGCAGAAAAATGCTGAAAAGGATGCAGAAGGTCACATTTACAGGCAGCACCTACGGCTTTCCTTAGATAAACATAATAGGGGAGTGAGAGCAGATGAGACTTTCTCAATCCTCATCAGTTGTGCAATAATGTTATCCCAGTCCCGTTAAGGTGCACATTAGTTACTCCCCAGGCAAACTGCAGTGTAGGATGCTGGGCAAAGAGAAGAGAAACAAGACAGGCAATAAGTGTTGCTTGTCCAGCGTTGGAGGAAAACAGAACTCAGTGCCTCTCAAAGTCCCTGGACACCCACGGAGCACGGTACCTTCCAGGGATTCCTTCAGAGGGGCCACGAATCTCTGGAACTCCATCTCCTCCATGGCAGAGAGCACATCCCCAGCATTCAGGGTTTTCCTCTTCCCCTTCATGGCAAAGTTATTTGCACTAGGCAGAACCAAAAAGAGAGGTAATTGGGAGCTGTTAGCAATTCCATCCTGACTTTAATAATGAAGTCAAAAGCAACTTAAAAAAGCCATCCCCAAAACATTTAGGGTTTTTTTATCATTTACTAAAGAAGGTTTGAGACATTTTTGTTTACACGGGCTGGCTGTGCTTTCTCACAGTGTTAGTTTCTGCTTGCACAGACTTTTTCTACAAGCAGGAGAAGGAGAAAGCCTGAACCTTGGCTGTGACAGTTCCACACAGCCCTAGAAGCACCTGACACTAGAGGAGTGACTGCCTGCAAAGAATATGCCAAGCCACCCCAAAAATGTGACTGTGTCCTCTGTGGCAGCTCTTGCCCTAACACAGCTTCATGATGAAGAGCCTGAGAGTGAGTCAAGTGCCCCTGCCTTTGCCAGGAAGGCTGTGCGGCCACACTCTAAGGTAAATGGCAATTTGGGACCCCTCTTTTTGGGACATGGCTGTGTCCAGAGCCGAGCTACCTTCCCATGGGCTGCTCTGGGCAGTCCAAACCCACCTGCTGCAGCCTGGCAGACTGGTTTATTTATATAATCAGGCAATACAGAAAAACAACACTGGGAGAGAGTCCCCAGGCCACCAGAGATGAATTATCAATCAAGTGCCCCAGTGACTGCTGCACCAAGTCCTTACCATGATGTAGCATACAGCACAAACACACTTGCTGCTCGGGAGATCGCACTCCGGGCTTCTTTGGAAATATTGACTCCATCAGGAAGCTGAAAAACAAATCCAACTTTTATCAGCAGCTGCTAAAAACAACTTAAACTCCATAACTGAACTGTCAGTTTATTACGGCACTCAGAGGGCTCAGAAGAACTGGGAACTGCTCTGGGGTGCTGTCACAGGAGCTCTGGAAGCGCAAGGCAGCAGGAATGTGTCCCTCAAAGGCACAGAGCTGAGCAGAAGCCCAGTGACTCTGGCATTTGGGGTCTGGCCACTGTCTGCAGGTAACTCATCCTGTGACTACTCCAGACATGCCTGCCAGGCCCAGATCCCTCAGCAACACCTCACAGCTCCACACCAAACGAACTAAATTAACCACTGGGAATTATTCTGGATTGTTATATAGACATGGACTTGTGTGCTGACGTTTTGGGGGGCCTGGTTCTCACAGTGCCACAGGGCGGGAGCTGCACTGGTGGAGCTGCATCCCTTGGGACGCTGCAGCGAGGGCTGCAGCCCCGGTACCCGATGGGGACAGCCCAGGGCAGAGCCCTGCGGGCGGGGACACAGCACAGGCCGGGGGCCGGGATCTCCCGGGGCCGGGGCCTCCAGCTGCCCCGCTCCGCTGGGCCGCGGGGCCCGGCACCCACCGCCTCCTTGATGATGCGGGTGATGACGGCGTTGGGCAGGTTCAAGTCCTCCGGTCTCTCCGCCATCCTGGGCCTCCTGCAAAGCAAACGCGGCGTCAGGGGCGCGGGGATGGGCGGGATCCCGGGGGGACAGGGCGGGATCCCCTCAGCACAGGGCACCGCGGCGATCCCGGCCCGGCCCGGCCGTACCCAGCCCGCGCTCCGCCGCCGCCCCGCCCGCTCCCGGCGCGCACCGCGGCCCTGCCCGCGCGGCGCGAAATGGCGGCGCGGCCTGAGGGGCGGCGGCGGACAGGGAAAGGGAAAGGAAGGAGAGGGAGAAGGACAAGGAGGAGAGGCAGGAATAGGAACAGGATAAGGGCAGGGATAGGGGCAGGAATAGCTATAGGTGTGGGTGCAGGTGTAGGGATAAGTGTAGGTGTAAGGCCGGGTGATAGGAGAGGGACAGGTCTGGGTGATGGCGCACGGACAGGCACAGGTGCAGGTGTGGGTGATGGTGCAGGTGAAGGGACAGGCACAGGTGCAGGTGTGGGTGATGGTGCAGGTGAAGGGACAAGGACAGATTCAGGTGTGGGTGATGGTGCAGGTGAAGGGACAGGCACAGGTGCAGGTGTGGGTGATGGTGCAGGTGAAGGGACAAGGACAGATTCAGGTGTGGGTGAAGGGACAGGTGCAGGTGCAGGTGATGGTGCAGGGACAGGTTCAGCTCTAGGTGTAGGTGCAGGGACAGGTGCAGCTCTAGGTGTAGGTGCAGGGACAGGTGCAGGTGGTCACACCGCCGCTGCTGGGGGCTGAGGGGCTGTCATGGCTGGGAGCAGGGCCAGGCACAGGGCCCTGGGGAGAGGGAGCTGGTGCCTGCGGGATTGTTCCCAAGATCCCCCAAAGTCCTTGGGATCAATAAGGCTCCCTCTAAGGCTGTGTGACACTTAGTGAGTAAGGCATTACTGTTTCCTTAGCCAAGAGCACGTGGGGCTGACAAAGCTCCATCGTCTGCACCGACACAGATACAAAACTTTTTCACTTATTTATACATTTTTAGTAAACAAATTAATGGTTATTAGCTCTAGGTTATGTAATTCTCTTCATTACTTAGCTTTCTATCTGCTCTTGGTTGTTCATTTCTCACTCTTCATGCTAATCTGGTCCACGTACTTTATTACTTTTATAATATTTTTCTCAGTCAGGGAATCTCCAGCTATCCAGACCTTAATCTCCTCTGCATTTTCTGCTTACTCCAACACCTTTGAAGGGTCATAAATTTAAGATCCCAGATGTCCAATCTCCAACTCCCTTTGGCTTTGTTTATTGAAGCTTGGCAGAGTTACTTTTAGCAAACTTGATGTTTTGGTTATTTAGTGATCAAAGTAATTTCAAGAGCCTGTGAAGAAACTTAACTAGTGCTAGCTGGAAGTGGGCACTGGTTGCAATTAATTAAAACAATTAATTAGGAAAGTTACATTATTTCCAATGGGAAATAACCTCTGTTTTACCCCACACTGGTGTCTGGCCTCTTCCCTTGTTGCTGGTTGAGGGCACAGGGCTGTGAGCTCCTCCGTCCCTGCCCCACTGACCCCGTGCCTGGCCTAAACCCTGTAATTCCACGGGACTTTATCCCTGTTGGTAACCTGACCAGGTAACTAAGTAAGCTCAGAGTGCAAGAAAGCAGATTAATTAGGTGCTGTGTTGGGGTGATATTTGAAATTGTGAGCAGTGATTGACAGCAGAGCTCTTTTCCATGGAAAATGGGAATTTCCTGTCATCAAGGGCAGTATTTCTGTTGTAGAGAGAGTTGGCAGAAGCTTTTGAGCCCAGGTGAAGGTAACTGTGGTGGACATAATGCTGTGCTGGGAGAAGCACACACTGAGCACACCTGGGCCAGGCCTGTGTGAGCCCTGCGTGACTGTTCCAGTTTCACTGGATTAATAAACCCTGTCCCTGCTGTACAAATTGTGTGTAAGTTTTGGTTTTAGCTCCTTTCCATGTGGGGGCACACTGAGCTGCTGTGACAGTGACCACGACAGACTGAGCTGCTGTGACAGTGACCACGGCAGACTCGGATCCTAGACAGGCGAGTGCCTCAGAGCTGTTGGAGCCCTTGGGAGCCACTGCTGCTCATTTTGGTTTCTGTTTTTTGGAGCATGAGGTGTTTTTGTCCATGAACTGAGAACCAAGCGAGGTGGAGGTGTGGGACTGCCTGGGGAAGGGATGGGATGGAGCAGAGCCAGGAATGGGGCTGCCTAAATCCAGGGATATGGCCCAAAGCTGCCCCATTCACCAGCAAAGCCTGGGCTGGGACCATCCAGCTCTGTGTGTCTTCTGCACACAACAGGCTCTCCTCCCTGGTCCCTGCTGTGAGTCTGTACTTGTTTTTAATGACAGTGTCTGGAGGTTGGTACATTGAATCCCAGGAAGGGACATTAAAGCCCATTCCATGGACAGGGACGTCTCCCACTGTCCCAGGCTGCTCCAAGCCCTGTCCAGCCTGGCCTGGGACACTGCCAGGGATCCAGGGGCAGACATCCTGGCCTCATATCCTCTAGGTCCAGAGCCTTTATATTAGATCAGCTTTCTAGTCTTTTTTCAGTGTCATGTGTAAAACACGGGAGATGTTGAGCATGCAACGCTCAAGTTGACTGCTGTGAGTCACATTTTACACTGGAACAAAAATGTTGTTCTATGTAGCACAGCTATAAAGTGACAGAGGAGCAGCAGCTCAGCTCAGGGAAAGGGAGGGAAAGCAAAACCATGGGACAATATTGTCCTTCTGTACCTCAGGGAAAGGCTATAACAGATTTAGATTTAAATGCTTTGAATTAGATATTAAGAAAGCATCTGTTTGGGTGAGGTGGGCAGGCCCTGGCACAGGGTGCCCAGAGCAGCTGGGGCTGCCCCTGGATCCCTGGCAGTGCCCAAGGCCAGGCTGGACAGGGCTTGGAGCAGCCTGGGACAGTGGAAGGTGTCCCTGACATGGCAGGGGTGGAATGAGAGGATCTTTAAGGTCCTTTCCACATTCTGTGATTCTGTTCAATGACTCTGCACGGATGTCAGGAGATGAACACTGTGAGTTTTAAGCCTGCAGTGAGGGTGGACACTCTTTTAGCCTGCTTGTTTTTCACAAAATGTCACAAAAATGTGACATTTATGGTTTAGCTGCAGGCACAGAGCTTACTCAGGAGTGTTTGTACTCCTCAGAACCCACTGTTAGTACAGAGGGGCTTGAATATCACTTGACTTCTGTGAAAATGACACTTCAGTATCATCATGGCCGAAGGGAAAAATATTAATACAAAAATACAGATTATTCTGATGTAGAACAGTCACTGTGGAACACCTGTATTGTTTCCAGCACTCCTGAAGCCCTGTTTGGATAGGTGCCATCCAAGTCCTGTAAATAAGAGGCTGTTGATGCAGCAGATAACTCCTCCTCTCATAGAACCAGGGATGAGGTGTGCCAGGACGTGGTGCACAGGAGAGTTCTGAACTGCAAATCCCTCCCTCTGGGCACTCCCTGGCTCTGCTCAGAATGTTTTGGGGTTGCAGGATTAACTGTGAGGTCTTGAGCCTGAGAAGCGTTCAGTGCGTTCCTATCCAGTGAGTCACTTCACACCTCTGCCTCTCGTTAGTGCTGAACGGATCCGCCCGCGCCGGGGCTGGGAGGGACCCGCCCGGCTCTGGGTGACTCAGGGGGACAGGACAGCGCTCAGGAGAGTCAAAACAAACAGCAAGAGACACAGTGGACACAAGGCAGAAGGCTGGGACCCAGGGACACATCCCAAACTGGTGTTGGGTGAAGGCAGGGACACAGGCGCTCATCCCAAACTGGTGTTGGATGAAGGCAGGGACACAGGCACTCATCCCAAACTGGTGTTGGATGAAGGCTGGGACCCAGGGACACATCCCAAACTGGTGTTGGATGAAGGCAGGGACACAGGGACACATCCCAAACTGGTGTTGGATGAAGGCAGGGACACGGGGACTCATCCCAAACTGGTGTTGGGTGAAGGCAGGGACACAGGCACTCATCCCAAACTGGTGTTGGGTGAAGGCAGGGACACAGGCACTCATCCCAAACTGGTGTTGGATGAAGGCAGGGACACAGGCACTCATCCCAAACTGGTGTTGGATGAAGGCAGGGACACAGGCACTCATCCCAAACTGGTGTTGGATGATTTGCACTTACCAATTTAAATTCCCTTGGGAGACTGTCTATGACTGCTCTTTTTTTTAAATTCTTTTTCCTTTTGGCTGTGGAAGAAGAATGAATGTGAAGCACTTGGCAGTATCCTTTTTAAAAGGAAATAAGCTTTTACTTGGTCATTATAATCTCTAAATGTTTAAGTGCATCAGGCCTCTGAGAGCCGGTGCCTGGAATGATTCCATTTTCCCTTCCCCTAAAGACAGGCCAGGCACTGCAGGCAGGAGCCTGGTCCACAGAGGATGGAGCTGTCCCATGCAGGTGTCACTCACACACTTCTCTTCCTACCTCAGGCCCTCTAAGTTTAGCTCACCTCTGATGAAGGTGCACCTCCGAGTGCAGCACTTCCAAAATATCTTCCTGGCATTCTTTTTTTAGTCATAAACTAATTCAGCAGTTTTAACTGTCAAAAAAGCGCCAGCCTAAAATTCTGCTGATTGAGTGGACCTTCCTATGTGACCTAAGACAGAGACTTGGACAAATCCTGTGTTCCAGGTCAGGAGCTATTTTCAGCTGCGTGGATGGACTATTGCATTAACTGTAACTTTGTTATTCCCTTTGGAAAGTGCTTTGGGAAGGAAAGCTGTAGGGTAACCTCTGTGTCACCTCTGGTGGTGCTCAGTCGGGTTTGTGGCACCATGAATCTTGCTCCCGTTTGTGCCGTGCTCCAGCCAGAGCTGGGCTCTGCAGCAGGGTCAGACGTCCTCTCACCTGGACACATGACCCTGGTGCTCTGGAATAACATAGGGACAGTGAGTGCTCTCAACTCCCAGGGAAGGGAGTGCTTTTCTGATTCTGGGTAATGGGATCATGCTTAAACAATATGGGCAATAATTAGGCTGTGCTCGGCTAATTGATCCAGAATAACAATTAATCCACAGAGTGGCTTAAAGGTGCCCCAGTAAGGTGGGCTAATGGTGTAGTGTGCCACTACACAAATGGGATCCAGCTCCTATGTCTGCCAAATTAAAGTTTTCCACTCCACTATGAGAGTGGAAAGTCCTTGAATTGAAAATGGTTTGGGGCTGAGCAGCTATTTTGGAAAATGTCTTGTGTCTGCTCTGTTGTATTCTCCCCTGGGCATCACCTTCTGACATGAAACAGGAGCTTCGTCTGACCCAATGGCTCTGCTTTTATTTTCTTCAATATTCTTGAATATACTTTCTCCTTAAATATTCTTGTAAAGATTCCTCGCTGAGAGGGTGGTGGTCACTGGCACAAGCTCCCTGGGGAAGTGGTCATGGCACCAAGGCTGCCAGAGCTCCAGAAACATCTGGAGGATGTGAGTAGTCACAGGATTTAATTCTCATCCTGAAAGGGAGTGGGGCGTGATGATCCTTCCGGGTCCCTTTGAGCTGGAGAGACTCTGTGGGCCTGTTCC
The DNA here is from genome assembly GCF_015832195.1 of Motacilla alba alba. Classification (NCBI taxonomy): domain Eukaryota; kingdom Metazoa; phylum Chordata; class Aves; order Passeriformes; family Motacillidae; genus Motacilla; species Motacilla alba. The sequence continues at coordinate 1,347,385 of NC_052032.1, read as the reverse complement.
CATGCTTGGGCTAAAGGGAGGAGGCAGGATCAGAGTTCTGGAGGAGAAAGGAGGCAACTGCCCTTGGAGCAGCAGCTTCACTCTAAGACCAGTTTAATTGAACACAAAAATGTTGGAGAACCTTGGTTTACTTTGTCCAGCCAGGGAATGGGGATGACAAAGATGATCCAGGTGACAAAGAAGATCTCTGTCAAGAGAAAGGGCAACTTACCCCTTTCTGTTGTGCCCCAGGACAAAGGACAATGGCTTTAAACTGAAGGAGGATACATTTAATTAGATATTGGAGAGGAACTGTTCCCTGGGAGGGTGGGGAGGCCCTGGATCCCTGGAAGTGCCCAAGGCCAGGCTGGACAGGCTTGGAGTACCCTGGGACAGTGGAAGGTGTCCCTGCCCATGGCAGGGGGTGGAACGGGATGAACTTTAAGGTCTCTCCCAGCCCAAACCAGTCTAAGATTTCTGGCATTTGATCTGTCTCCCCCCATCACATGCCCTGGTCAAATCTGTTTGGGTGCCAAATGCCAGAAATATTTGATTTTCTGTGAAATTAGTGAGCTAACCTGGCTCACTGGGAGGCAGAGCAGTGTCAGAGCTGGGGAGCAGAGCCCATGTGAGGTACCTGAGAGGAGATCTCAGCTATTTCCTGCAGCTGCAGACTGAACTCGGCAGTTCAGCTCAGGTGACAGGCAATAACTTCCTAAGCTGTTTTAACTTCATTACTTTGATCCATTTGATCATTCTAAGGCCAAAAGCATAATTCCCAAGAGACCTTTTGCTATATTGAAACTGATCTCTTTTGTGAGAAGGGTCACTAAAGACCCAGCTTGGTTATTACATTGTTTTTATTGCATTAAAATAAATCAACAGTGGATTAATACTCAGCATTTGTCAAAATGCTGCAGCAGGACTGGATGCTCAGATCAGACATCCTCTAAGAGACCTGGAATGTCTCATGGTGCTGCTCTTCTGTGTCACTGAGGGTTCAGAGTGCAGAAGAATGGTGCTGTGAGCTGATGTGCTGCTGTAAGTCACCGGGCTTTTAATCAGGTTAAGGCTGTAAGACAGGTGTGTGTTAAACATCTGGCCTGAGGAAATCCCACTGCCCTAAGGAAATACAAAACCAAGGACAAAGCCTTGAGCTGGGAAAATTGTCAGCTGTGTGGGTACTGTTTCTAAGTCAGGTGTGTGCCCAACACATTGTTATCCTGCAGGCTAGGCATGGCAAAGGGGAAAAAGGATGAAAAAAGGAAAAAAAATAATTTATGATGCTGTATTAGTGCTTTGGGGTCAGCATCCTCTCAGCCTGCTCAGAGGCAATCAGACTGAGCTGTGTGCCTTTCCTGGGGAGAGAATCATGGAACCCCAGACTGGTTTGGGGTGGAAGGGACCCTAAAGCCCATCCAGTCCCACCCCTGCCATGGCAGGGATGCCTCCCACTATCCCAGGCTGCTCCAAGCCCCATCCAGCCTGGCCTTGGGCACTGCCAGGGATGGGGAATCCACACCACAGGGGTAGCCCGTGGTGCTCTGATGGCTGCTGCTCTCTGTGATTGCTGCTCCTCACTGTGGAGGAGGAGCTGACAGAGGAGGTCCTGCCAGCCCTAGAGAAGATGTTCTGTACAGGATGTTTCTGGAGGGATCAGAAAGCATCCCTGTGCCTCAAGGGATTCCTCTCCTGAATTAACACTGGATGTCTCCCTAACCAGCCCCAGGGCAGCAGGGGAAGAAGCCAGGCAGTTTCTGCAGGTTTAGAGTGTTCAAGACGGGTGAAAATCTGAACTGAAATAAAACAAGAGCTCTCCCACCTTTTCCCTGCTGCTCTCCTTCTGGAGAAGAGCTGGTTTATGGAGCAGCTCTTATACAAACCATGCTGTGGTCACAGCTGCCTTAGTTTCAGCCAGTTTAGCAATGGCAAAGGGACAAGATGATCTGTTTCCAGCAAGCTTGGCCCTGCCGAAGGATGGGCACAGGAACAAGTGGCTGTGCATGGAGACTGTTCTGTGCTCTGCATCCCCGGTGAGCCACCGAGGGGCTGTGCCAGCTCCTGCTCACGTGGGGTTTGTCACAGAGCCTCTGCCTGCCCTAGAAATAATCTGTTTCCATCCTGATCTCTTGCAGCCATGCCTCAGAGCCCAGGAAGGGCTGTGGGCTGCTCCCTTTGCACGTTCAGAGTCTGCATTTCGTGGTGAAGGGGCAGAGAGGGAGGTTTAGAAAAGAGATCCGCCAAAGAATTTGTTACCCAAAACGATGGGTGCAAAAGGCCAAACACATGAAGTCCTGTGGAGATGCAGACACAGTTCTTGTCAGAATCTGGATGTTGCCAAGACTGATGTTCTGCAGCAGCAGTGCTGAGCTGAGTGCTGCGCTGGGATCATGTACTGGCTGTGGGGACACTGTGGAAGGGGAAGGATGGTTTTGTGCAGTGGGCACGAGCAGCCCATGAGGCTGGGTCAGTGCTGGTTTGACGCCCAGTGCACTGTCCTCTCCCGGCTGGGAGGGGCAATTTTCCAGGAATGTGGAGTCCTGAGTGCATCTGCCTGAAAAGGTGGAGACAAGGGAGCTGCAGAGTGGCAAAGGCAGCAGCAAAGACCACACTGGGGATGTTGTTGCTGCTCTGGCTCAGATTTGGTCCAACAGGATGCTCACACTCAGGGATGTGAGCGGAGAAGGGGTGGTGTACCTAAAATACCCCGGAAGGAGGAGAAACCTTTCTGGGGCCTCAGATTGGAAAAGGATTTGCTAATGTGCCAGTCTGCCTCTTTGTTAGGTTCCTAATTGGAGTTTTCCAGGGAGAAGCTCAGCTGTGCCTGCTGCAGAGGTGGTGTCAGGGACAGCAGCACCTCAGCTGGGCCGTGGGGAAGAGGGGCTGCAGTGTTGCCACTGCTGGAAAGTGCTGTGCTTTGTGTGCCTGCCCTATATGCCAGGCTGTGCTAATCCCAGAAATCTTCCCTCAGGATTGCCCTGAAATAGCCCAAACCCTCCTTGCAATCCTCTTACCATCTGGGAAGCCAGATAATTTTTCCCAGCCTGATTTAGTTTCTTTAGTTCCAAAGGGCAGCCCCAACCTTGTGGGTTTTCTGTGTGCATGTGTTACCCTTTTGCCTGGAATAACTGTCTAAGCACGTGTTTGGATTTGAATATCCAACCAAAGGCAGACCCTAGTGCTGGCAGACTGAAATCTGTGATGGAGAACGGTGTTAAATTTTAAAAGAAAGTCATTAACTCCCAGGCCAACCAGCTGAATGGGCAGTTTGCTGGAGACTCCAACAGAACTGCAGGTTAAGGTCAGTCCCAGGGTTGGAATGTGAGGAGGGAAGTTAGGAGGAGTTGATTTCTTGCTATTGGGAGCCAGGAGAGAACGGGGCTATTGCAGGACCACCATCTCTTCCCAGCTTACAATTTAATTTGTACCTCCCCAGACTGGATCTCTGCTCCCTTGGACATTTATATACTGGTTTGGATTTGGGTTTCCCCCCTCCCCCTGCAGTGGTACCACGACCAAAGGCTCGTGGCAGCTGAATCTCACCTTGGCCATTGCTGGAGAGGATCTGACCCTGCGTGGGAGCCATGGAGCAGCCGGGGCTCAGGCGTGAGTGCTCAGGGATTCCCCTGCCTCTGCAGCACTGCTCACTCTCCGGCAGGTGGATGGGGGGATGGATGGGTGATGGCTCTGTGGGTGGCTGGTCACAGGAGCCAGATCCTGGTGGCTGGAGGAGATGAGGGTCTGTATCTCCCCTCTGCTTGTTGTGGAGGGCTGGAGGTGCCCAGCTCCATGTGGGATCACGTTTGATCTCAGGGCTCTCTGTGCTGCTGGATAGAGTGGATTTGAATGTCCTGGGTTTGTGTGTTAGAAGTGATTTCTGCAGTCAGTGAGCCTCAAACCCTCTGGGAGATGGGTGGGGAGAGTTCTGTGGCCTGGGAGTCATTTATTATAATTTATTTATTTATATTTTGAAAGCCCTGTCCCCCGGGACTCTTTCACCCAAAGCTGTGAGACTGTCTGCTTTAGCTGGAGAGACAGAGCATTTATTACTGTCCTGTTTGCCTCTTAAAAGCCTTTTGCAATGAGAGAGAGAGAGAGGAGGCTTTGTGTGAGCCTGGGGAGCTCCTGGGAGACAGGGGGAGTGTAAACACCTCTGTGTGCTGGGAGAGCTGCGGGTGCTGCTGAGAGGAGCCACACAAATCATGCTGCTGGGGCTGCCAGGGTGCTGTGCTGTGACAGGGACCAGGACACGGCAAGGCTGGGCAGGTACAAACCCTGCTCCCATTCCAGAGGTTCAGGATGCCTGGGATTGTGGAGGGAATTGTTTGCTGCTCGCTCAGGAAGCTGCTTGCTGTTGTCTGTCCTGTGGGCTGAGCTGTGCAGTGAAAAAGGCAATCCCAGATTGGTTTGGTTTTTCCCAGGGGAAAAAAAATTTGCTGGGAAAAAAGCTTTCATTTTGATGGGTGGCAGGTGGAGATCACTGGGAATGTCAGCAAATGGATTCAGCTGAACAAATGAAGAGTTTTTGATTATCCTGAAAGGAGGAACATTCAGAAGTGCCTTAGGAATGACCCTGGATCCTTGAGCAGGGCCACCCCACCTGTGTGTTGGTTCCTGCCTGTCCAGGACAGAGCCTTGCTGTCATTTGCCTGTGTCTGTGGGGCTCTGGCATCAGCAGAGTTTCTGGGGCACATGGCCAGGGACAGAGGGGGGCTGTGGCAGGGTTGTTCTTCAGCCCTCCTGTCCAGGAGTTGACAGCAGCACTGACTGTGACCCAGGCAGTCCAGGGCCTCTCCCCCGCATTATAAACACATCCATGAGAGAGGGAGTTTGAGCCTTTGTGAGATTTCTCTGCAGACCCAGGGCTGGGATGATGAGGGGTCCCCAGACCCTCCCTGTGGGCAGGAGAGCTCTTGGAATATTCTGTAGCATAAATACACTTCAGTTCCTCTCCCAGTGCTGCCTGTTGAGGATGGGATGAAAATGAGTGTGGGATTAAAGGGTCCATCCTCACCCCAGCTCTGTATCCTGGGCTCTCTTGCCTTTCAACAAGATTGGTAGAGGATGTGACATCTGCAGTGTCAGCCTGTCATATTTTGGAGGAACTCTGATGTTGGTGAGCTGTGCTGGAGCTCAGGGCTTTGCTCCTGGGGAGAGCCAGAGCTGCTCCCCTGGCTGTGCCTGTCTCCAGGGAGATTGTGGAGCAGGCCACGGGGATGTGTTTTGGAATGCCAGGGTGCAAATATCAACTTGGGCAGCTGGGACAGGCCACTGTGGGATGCTGTGGCATTGGCTGTGTGCCTGGCCAGGTTGGCTCCTGGCTGGAGAGCCTGCCTGGGATGCAGGGATTGCTCCTGCCCACTAACAAAGGACCCCTTCCCTCTCTGTGTTCCCCTCCTTGTGCTTCTGGGTTTTGATAACTGCATTAATCCTTTCCTCAAGGACCTGCAAAGCAGCTGTACCAGGTGTGGGAAGCAGGTTCTTGTTCTGGGCAGAGCTGCTGGAGCAGCCTTTCCCCTCCTGTGGCCACCACATTCCACCAGACCTCGCCCTGGGCTTGCTGCTTCAAGTCCCTGGTGGGCAGGCAGGAGCCAGCAGCTGTGGCTTCCCTGGGGGTTCCTGGAGCCTCCTGAAGGATTCCAGAGGCTGCAGGGCAACTCTGGGGGTTTTGGGGTCATCAGGCAGACTGGAGAATTTAGGTGGTAGCCCGGACTTGCAGGGATCAGTGTGACCAGGCTGCACCTCCTGCTGGCCTCCCACACCTCTGGCACTGCCAGCGGGGAAAGAAGATCCAGCTTCCCCTGGTCTCCAGCCCAGCAGTGCTGGGAGAGCAGGCAGATGTGCTGGGAGAGCGGGCAGATGTGCTGGGGGAGCAGGCAGATGTGCTGGGGGAGCAGGCAGATGTGCTAGGGGAGCAGCCAGATGTGCTGGGGGAGCAGGCAGATGTGCTGGGGGAGCAGGCAGATGTGCTGGAAGAGCAGCCAGATGTGCTGGGGCTGCTGAGGAGCTCCTGGTGCTGTCTCACAGATGCTTCTGCTCACTGCCCCGCCCTGCCCCTGCTTGTGCATCCCCTGCGTTGTGATGAGGGCAGAAAAGGCTACTGCTGTGCTGGACACACACACAGGATTACAGAATAAATCCCCTCTTTGTTCCTCACCCCTGAGCCCTGGATCCTGTGGCTGGAGACCCAGGAGGATGCAGGAGGGCTGAGCAGCCCAGCTGTGCCCAGGGATGTGCCTGGTGCCTCTGCCCTTGGGCTGTGGGTGCAGGGGGCTCCTCCAGCAACACAGCATCCATGGGCATGGATCCGTGTGCTTCCCAGAGCTGGAAAGGGACTCTCACAGCCTGAGTGGACTTAGCTCTGGGCCTTTTCTGCCCCTCTGGTCCCTGAGCTGCACATTGCCCTGCTCCCATCCTGGCTGGTGCCTCGCTGCTGTGCTGTGGGAAGGAGGGAAAAGGAGGCACCTGGCCCCTTTCCACCAGGAAAGCAGGAGCTTGGTGTGGGAGCTGGCATCAGAAACCCTGCCAGGCCTTCCCCACCTCTGAACACCCCCTGAGGCCCCAGGCCCCGGGCAGGGCTGGCTGGCTCTGGGCTGGGAGCCTCCCAAGGCCCCTGCAGGGTGCCAGGGTCAGGCTGACACTGCAGGCACAGGCAGCCCCAGCAGAGCTGTGCTCTTTGTCTGGAGGCTTCAGAGGCTGCTGGGGCGGTTTTTGTCTCCACCAGTGCCCAATGGGGCTTGGATTTATGGCAGTGGTACAATAGGTGTCTGTGGCAGTGATGGATTGGGCTGTGCAGAGCATTCCTCCCTCCTTCCCTCCCTTGTTTGCTGTGTCCCTCCTGTTGCTTTTCCTTCAGTTTCAGGCAGTTTTGCTGGTGGAAGTTCAGCTGAATCAAACCAATGCCCCTGGCAGCCTTTGGGGCAAAAGGCAGCTTTTCCAGTGAGCAAACAGCTTTTCCAAGCTGCTGCCTCTGCCAGGGACTGTGAAGATAGAGCTGGAGATATTTTGGGGTACCTGGAGGCACTGGGCAGGGTGTGGTAGGTCTGTCCATCTGTCCATCCTGCTACACACTGGCACAGGGCTGAGTCACACCAAAATCCCCTGTGAGGCTCTTTTGCCTTTACAGCTGCTGTGAGTTGGCTCCATCAGGGCTGAGGGACACTGCTCTGCCCCACTGCCCTTCGAGGGAGTTCATCTGGGGCTCCACAGCTGGCCCTGTGTTAAGGGAAGTGTAAAACACCTCTGCCTCACCAGTCCTACCCTGCTAATCCCTGTGGAAGAAGCCTGGGCAGATGTTCCTGGTCCTGCAGAGTTCCTGGGCTGTGCTGGCTCCTCTGCTCTGTGCTGGGCTGGGAGATCTCTCCACCAAGGCTCCCAGTTCTGGGTCTGTGCACTTTTGTCTGTCTCAGCATCAGATCCTGTGGCAGGTTGGGATGGGTGTGAGTGAGAAGGGCCAGGCTGGGGCTGCTGGGGCTTTGTCAGGGTGCTAAACATGAGGAAAACCTCCAATTCCCCCTTTTGTGGAGCCTCCTCTGAGCCCCAGCACATCAGCAGGGGTGGGCTGGAGCTGGGACTGAGCCAGAGCCCTGCAAGAGTGTCCAGTTCTGGGGCCACCCACAGAAGGACCTGGAGCTGCTGGATGAGTCCAGAGGAGGCCATGGAGCTGCTCCAAGGCTGCAGCCCCTCTGCTCTGGAGCCAGGCTGGGAGAGCTGGGGGTGCTCACCTGGAGAGGAGAAGGCTCCAGGGAGAGCTCAGAGCCCCTGCCAGGGCCTGAAGGGGCTCCAGGAGAGCTGGAGAGGGACTGGGGACAAGGCATGGAGGGACAGGACACAGGGAATGGCTTCCCACTGCCAGAGGGCAGGGATGGATGGGATATTGAGAAGGAATTGTTCCCTGGGAGGGTGGGCAGGCCCTGGCACAGGGTGCCCAGAGCAGCTGTGGCTGCCCCTGGATCCCTGGCAGTGCCCAAGGCCAGGTTGGACAGGGCTTGGAGCAGCCTGGGACAGTTGAAGCAGGCATGGAACTGGTTGGTCTTTAAGGTCTCTTCCAACCCAGACCATTCTGTGATTCTCAGCCTGTCCTGAACACCCAGTTCAGGGCAGCATCTCCAGTGTCCTGGACAGCTGCTTACAGATTAATAAAGCCCTGACAGGACTGGTCATCTGTTTTAAATAAAATAAAACTGTGCTGAGCAGAGCCACTGGGATGCACTTGGTGCGTGGGATGGGAAGGGCCACGGCCAAGGCTGCAGCTGGGGTTCCTGCCAGGGGTGACTCCCTCTGAATGTGGCTGTGTCTCCTCTGTGACACTGCGTCGAGTGAATTGCTGTCATTCCTCCTCTCTGTGCTCACAGGGAAGGCTGGGGCAAGGTGGGCACAAACCCCCGTGGCAGATAAAACTGAGGATACAGCAGAGCCTGTGACGTTCCTGCTGCCCCTGCTCCCGGTCCTGCCGTGTCCTGCTCTCATCTCTTCTTTTCCCTGGCAGGCCCAGGGCAGAGTCCCGCGGTGCTGGAGCATCTGCCAGCAGTGACCGGGGGGGCACACCGGGCTGGACAGCCCCGGCTGCGGGGAGCCTCGGGGAGCAGGAGGAGGATCAGCCGTGCCCGAGTGAAGGGGAAAGGTGAGTGAGGGCTGCGGGGGGGCTCTGGGCCAGCCGGGGCTCAGCCCTGGCCCAGGGCTGTGTGGAGGGGCCACTGTGAGCAGGGTGGGGATGTGTGTTCAGCAGCCTGGGTTGCACGGGAGATCTCGTTCTTTTGTATCCCGGAGAGATGTGGCACAGCCCAGCCTTTAGGGAGGGTTTTTCCCCCCAAGAACCATCTCCATCATTCCTCCTCACCCTCCGGAGCTGGTGCTCAGCCCTGGTGCCTCTGGTGCAGCACCCAGAGCCGGTGGGTGCACCCCCAGCTCCTGGGTGATGGAGTGGGCTGCTCTGGGCTCTTGCAGGGTGACCCCATAAGCCTGGGGGGGGGTGGGGGGAACTGCGTGCCTCTTTCCTTGTCACATGAGAGCCAAGCAGGTGACCCATGCCCTGCCATCCTCCCCGCTCCGGCTCACCCTCCCAGACCAGTTCTGCTCCAGTAATGTCCCCAGGGTGCTGTGCCTGCTCCTGCCCCGCGCTGCTGCGGCGGGACAGCTCCTTGAGCAGCTGAAATGTGCCAGCAAACCCGCACGGGCAGGCCCTGGGACTGCTGACACCAGGGAGGGTTTTCTCTTTCCCCTGCAGCTCATTCCTGGGGCACCATCGGCAGCGTGGCCGCGGCTCCGGCGTCCGCGGGGGCGAGCAGGGCACTGTCCCCACCCCGGCACTGTCCCCATCCCGGCACTGTCCCCACCCCGGCACTGTCCCCATCCCGGCACTGTCTCCATCCCGGCACTGTCCCCATCCCGGCACTGTCCCCACCCCGGCACTGTCCCCATCCCGGCACTGTCCCCATCCCGGCACTGTCCCCACCCTGGCACTGTCCCCATCCCGGCACTGTCTCCATTCCGGCACTGTCCCCATCCCGGCACTGTCCCCATCCCGGCACTGTCTCTTTTCTGGCACTGTCCCCACCCCGGCACTGTCCCCATCCCGGCATTGTCTCCATCCCGGCATTGTCTCCATCCCGGCACTGTCCCCATCCCGGCACTGTCCCCATCCCGGCACTGTCTCCACCCTGGCACTGTCCCCATCCCGGCACTGTCCCCATCCCGGCACTGTCTCTTTTCTGGCACTGTCCCCCCCCGGCACTGTCCCCCCCCGGCATTGTCCCCACCCCGGCACTGTCCCCGCCCTGCGCGTGGCTCAGGTGCGGTGCCCGTCCCAGCCGCGGGGCCGATGGGAGCCGCTCCGTTCAAACCGCGGCGGTTGTTCCGCGTCCCGTGGAAGCCGCGCTCCCCCGGGCCCGGCGGGCACGGCTCCAATTAGTGCGGCTCCTAATTAGAGCTGCCGTGCCATGGAGGCCGGCAATGTGCGCAGGGTCTCGCTCTGCTCCCGCCGGGCCGGTCCGCTCCTGGGAGCGTCCTTCTGCCTCAGCACGTTCGGTAAGCGCGGAGGCCCGGCTCGGGGAGCCCGGGGATGCCACCCCGGCCGGGACGCCGTGGGAAGCGGCTGGGGAGCTGCTCCTCGAAGGAATCGGGGCCGGGCGGCGGCTCCTGCCTCTCCGAGCCGCGATAATGCCCGGGGGCAGGAGCGCCCTGAGCCCGGCCCCGGCGCTGCGGTGCGGGAAGCGCTCGCAGGTGTCCCACGCCCAGCCCTGGATGGACACGAGCTGGGGTAGGGCTGGCTGGAACTGTGCCCCCGGTCGGGCAGAGCCCCAGTTTCCTTTTTGCTCTTCGGGGGGTCTCTCTATGGCTGCCTCAGGTGTGCAGAGTGGGTTTTGGTGGCCCCTGGCAGCGCTGGCTCTGCGGGCTGAGCTGGCTCGCTGAGAGCCCGGAGGGAACCTGGATGTCTTGCGGATGTCCTGGCAGCTGGCGGTGCGTGATGGCTGGGCAGCAGTGTCACACACGGGGCAGCTGGGTGCCTCTTCTGGGTGCTGCTTTCAAAGCAGCAGTTTTGTTTTCTTTCAAATTTTCTCTTGCTCTTGGGAGCAGAGCAGGTGACCACGCAGTGAGCTCCTTCCTAGGGATGTTGCCCCTTCCCAGGGATGCTGCTCCTTCCCCTTTTGGACTTCTGAGTGCCAAACTGCTCAGGACAGCCTGGAAGCTGAAACCCTCCTGTCTCTGTCTGTAGGATAAAGGCCAAATAATGTGGGTTCTGTGGTGCCTCCTGGCTCTGTAACCAAGTGCAGGCCAAACATCATCTCTGCAGCCACAGTTCCCCTCATGGGCTGAGCATCACTGTTGAGATGTGGAGTGTGTTCTGAGCTGCAGAGCCTGGCAGGACAGGGCCAGCACTGCCCTCTCACTGAGGGTGACTAGGAGAGAGTCTCCTAAAAGGCTGGTGCCAGGGCAGAGATTGTAGATGGTGATTTTGGGGTGCCTTGTGCCCATGGGGACCTCCCACCCAGCCAGGATCTGACACTGTGTCCTCTGGCAGGAGCCCCCACTGGCATTTGATAGATGGCTCTTGGCTGTCCCAGCCAGGCCCAGCACTGTTTTTCCTACAGTAAAGCAGAAAAGCATTTAAGAAAACCTCAAAATTTTCCATTTGTCAGAGATCATCAGTAAGGAACAGGTTTTCCTGCTGGGTCTGCTCCCATAGAAGGTTGCCCTGTCCCCTCCCTTAGCCTGGCAAACTTCTCTCATGGGTGGAAACCTGTTTGATTACCATCTTGTGCCTGTTCATGCCCATTTTCCCCTGTACTCCTTGTGCCAGCTTTGTTCCTTGGCAGGAATTGCCTCTCCTGGCCCTGTGGGTCCAGGTGGATGGGGCTGGGAGCTCTCTGTGTTGCATCCCTGCAAGCCTGGCTGAGTCCTGCTCTCTGATGGGATGTTCACTCAGGAGCTGCATGTAGCTTCTCCCTCTGCCCTTCTTTTGCACTTAGTTTAATTTATATTAACCTTTATTTAACAGAGAGGACCTGGACAAGCAGGGTCAGGGCCTCTCTGCTGTTTCCCTCAGTTCTTGTTAGGGATGTATCAGGAGATAAATCCAGGGGAAAAGGTTTCTCTGATCCTCTGCACTTGGATTGAGGTGGGAACGCAGCCCATGAACCTGCCTTGACAGGGACTGTGTTCCTGCCCACCCAGGTGTGGCGCCAGGTCACTGCTCTGCTCATCTGACGAAGTGCCCCAGCTCTGTCTGAGCACAGACCTTGGCACAGCACATCCCTGCCTCCAGCTTTGACCGGATCATTCTTCCCAGAGCAGCTTCCCTCTCTGATCCTGGTCCTACACAAGCCAGTGAGCGCCTCCCAGGCCTGAGCAGGGGTCAGGCAGGGGCTGGGGCATGCTGGGGGTTATGATTTGTCCCTTCATGTGCTTGGGAGACACTCAGGAGCGAATGCATTAAGAGGGAAATGTCCTCTGTTCCTCACAGAGAGGAGAGCACCTAAAATCCCAAACCCTACTGTGGCCAATTTGTGTTTCTCCCCAAAAAGGCAGAGCTGCCCCTCTTCTCCCTGCTCTCCTCTCCTTGGTGATGGAGCAGCCTGTGCCAGGGGCCCTGTCCCCACAGCAGTGACATACATGAGGCAGGGGTGACCCCATCCCTTGCTGTGCAAAGCCTTGGCCCCTGAGCTCCCCAGGAACACCCCAGCCACCCCAGGGCAGGACAGTCCCCAAAATGGCATCCCCCCAAATTAGCCAGCACAAAAACTTCCCTTCTGCTTCCCCTGTCCCTCATCCCCCTGACTGCTCCTCAGGCTGGGCTGCACTGGGGCAGGTTCCTTTGTGCTGTAACATCTGTTGTGTGCTAACAGCAGAGCAGGCACGGCTGTGGGGCTGGGGCAGGGCTCTCTGGGCTCTCTGGGTGGATGAAAACAGGCTTTTCCCGTGGTGGGAGAGGCTGCCTAGGGAGTTCCCTGCTCCCATGCCCAGCATGGATGGGCAGTGTGAGACTGGGGTTGCTGTGGGTGCTGGAGATGGGTGGGCAGGCTGTTCAAGGAGGGGTCCTGGCACAGGCCATGTCACTCCCTTCTTCAGGGGCACAGAGCTGTCCCCAGAGGGTTCCCACAGCCCCAGAGGTCGGCAGATGGCAGAGGGGTTCCAGCCTTGTGCCCAAAGCCTGGAGTGGGAGGATGACACTGGGGGACAGTGTTCTCTCTGCTGCAACCCAGTGTTAGAGCTGTCCTGACTCACCCACCCAGCTCCTGCCTTTGTTCTCTCACCTTGCACTTGTGCAAATGCACACAGACACCATTTCCACGTGTCCATGCACACGTGAGCTGCTAAAAGTTTGGGCCCTTTCTTTTTTTTTTGAGTGAAAAATATGTTCTCTGAACTGTTTCAGGTTAAACAATCCCATCAGATATCCCCTCCCAAGCAAGCCCAAGCCCTTGGGTGTGTCTTTGCAAAATTAAATGTTGGGTTTTAACTTGCAAGATGTTTATGTGTCTGTACATTATGTTTACTCTCCTGTAAATGATGTTTACTCGTTTGTTGTGTTTTGTAAACTGGGGAAGAAGTGAAAATGGGATCTTTGCTTTGGATTAAGGGAAACATTGTAGCAGTGATGGTTTCAGTCCTTGGATTCTCCAGGGGTGTTGGGAAATGTTTAGTTTTGGGTCGATCCAGAACAGTTACATGATTAGAGACCCTTCACTATCATTAAAATCTGCACATCCTATTGAGGCTGGCAGGCCCAGCTCCCAGGGAACCTTTAGGGAGGACACCCAGAGGGGAGGCAGCTCACCCTGCACCCCGTAACCATCACACCCCGACCCTGACAAACACCATGGGCTGAGTTTTCTGTCAGTCCCAGCCTTGTGGGGGGATTTCTGGGCTGATGCAGAGCTGCCAGTGCGTGGAAAAGCAAGGGAATGGGTGTGAGCAGGCTGGCAGAGCAGTGGTGCTGCCCTGGGTGCTGTGCCCTCACCAGCAGGGCTCTCCTGCACAGGGCTGGGTCTGGGGGGTGTCAGTGCTGATCTCCAGCCTGAGCCTCTGTGAGCTGGGATGTTTCCCTCAGCTCCTGCCTAGGGGGAAGGCAGGATGTGTCTGGCCCTGTGTGAGCCTTGCAGCTGTGGGGTGGCTGAGTCCTTCAGCCTGTCCTTCAACCTGTCCCCTCCTGTCCCCTCCTGTCCCCAGGCCAGTTGAAGCTGTCCATCGAGGTGCGGGGCCGGACACTGGTGCTGCATGGTGAGTGTGTCCCTGGGACATCCCAAATTAGCCACAGTGGGCTGGTGGTGGGGACAGCACTTGCAAGCTCTTCCTTCTTGTTCTTGTTGGGAACAACACTGTGGTGCAGTGGCAAAACTGGGAGCTCTTTGATTAAGAGACCAAACTGAAATTTTCAGAGACCTTCATGTGTTTGCACCCATGTGTATGAATTACTTTTCTTTTATTCCATATGAAGAGAAAAAAGGCAAATACAATTTGGAAAGGAAAGTCTGAAATGCTTTGTCTCAGCCAAAACCCTTTTGCCATATTTGCCAGGATTTCCAAACCGTTCTGTTACCTCCAAATGCTGCAGTTTTTAACACCAGCAGTATTTCTTCAATGGAAGTGTTTTGATGGTGATTATCAGAGAGGCCAATGGGAGTGTCAGAACAATCTCTTTTCTTTTGGGAAACACCTGTCTGAGGGTCTGGCACAGGCTTTACCCCAAATCCCTCCATCTGGAGCAGCCCCAGTGTAAGCTGGGTGTGAGTGGTGGGGTCTTGTCCTGGCACATCCTGGCACATCTCTGGCACATCTCTTGCACATTCTGGAGCATCCCTGGCATATCCCTAACACATCTCTAACACATCCCTTGCACACCCCTGGCACATCCCTGGCACATCCCTTGCCCCAGGCAGCCACAGTGTCCCAGCAGCGGGGCCGAGCAGAGTGGAGAAGTGCTGGGGCAATGCCGGGGCAGTGTCAGTGTCGGGGCAGTGTCCAGGCAGTGTCAGGGCAGTGTCCAGGCAGTGCTGGGGCAATGCTGGGGCAGTGTCAGTGTCAGGGCAGTGTCAGGGCAGTGTCCAGGCAGTGCTGGGGCAATGCTGGGGCAGTGTCAGTGTCAGGGCAGTGTCAGGGCAGTGTCCAGGCAGTGCTGGGGCAGTGTCGGGGCAGTGTCGGGGCCAGGGCAGTGTTGGTGCAGTGCCAGGGCAGTGTCAGGGCAGTGTCAGTGATAGGGCAGTGCCAGGGCAGTGTCAGGGCAGTGTCAGTGTCCAGGCAGTTTCAGGGCAGTGTCAGTGTACCAGGCAGTGCCAGGGCAGTGTCAGGGCAGTGTCAGTGTCAGGGCAGTGTCCAGGCAGTGTCAGGGCAGTGTCAGTGTACCAGGCAGTGCCAGGGCAGTGCCAGGGCAGTGTCAGGGCAGTGTCAGTGTACCAGGCAGTGTCAGGGCAGTGTCGGGGCAGTGTCAGTGTCAGGGCAGTGTCCAGGCAGTGTCAGGGCAGTGTCCAGGCAGTGCTGGTGCAGTGCCAGGGCAGTGTCAGTGTCAGGGCAGTGTCGGGGCAGTGTCAGTGTCCAGGCAGTGTCAGTGCCAGGGCAGTGTCAGTGTCAGGGCAGTGTCCAGGCAGTGTCAGGGCAGTGTCAGTGTCAGGGCAGTGTCCAGGCAGTGTCAGGGCAGTGCCAGGATGGGCTGTTGATGTTTAACTGGAGGATGTGTTTGGCTCCAGGGAAGGGAGAGCAGGGCTGGGGAAGTCGGGCAGAGGGAATGCAATTTGTGCCACCCAGGTGCTGAACTGATCTGCCACCGACCTCAGCCCAGGCTGCATTTATAGCACGGGTGTGTTAAAGGGAAATTACCATCAACCCCTGCCCCTGTCTGAGGGGGTTCTGCCCCACAGGGAGGGATCAGCCTGTGGAGCAGAGCAGTGTGGGGTAGAAAGATGCCTCCCCTGCTGCTTTGGGATGTGACCATTTCATTTCCTTTCCAGTCATGGAAGCAAAAGGTCTGATGGGAGCAGAGTGCTGTGCGTGCGACTCCTATGTGAAGGTGGGTTCTCCTGGGGCTTTGCTCAGGGACCTTTGTGCTTTTTGGGGAGAATTTTGTGGTTGGCTCCTCCAAGCTTGCTCTGCACTGTTTTTCCTTTCCCCTTCCTTCTCTATCCTGCTCTGGAAGAGCATCCCCAGCATACAGGGAGCTGGCTGGGCTCTTGCCAGCGCTGGACAGCTCATGGGTTTTGTTGGCAGCGTCTGGATGAAGTAGAAAAGGGGAGGACAGGACCCTGCTGAGAGCTGTGTCAACCATTCCTTGCAAGAACCCATCCTAGAGGGTGCCCAAGCCTGGTGGGGATGTTTGCTGGCACAGGGTGGGTCTCCTGCTGGGATGTGCACAGTGCAGGAAGCAGCTCCCCTGAAGAGGGGGTGCAAGTCAGACCCCAGCCAGCCACACTTGTGTACATCTCTCCCTGATTCTTCTGCTCTGTTCCCTCCTTCCCCTGCCCCAAGGGGTTTTGAAATGCAATTACCTGACAGGCAGAAGGGTGGAGTGATCCCAACCACCCATTAGCATGGGCTCAGCAGGATCTTTGAGCTCAGCCATCCATACAAGTGCCTGTGCCAGTGTCCTGCCAGGGCAGCTGGGGAATGTGCTCTGGGAATGTTAACACGCTGCTTGTTTTCCTCCCAAAGATGTCCCTTGTGCCAGATGCTGACTGGAAGTGCCGGCAAAAGACGAAGACAGTGCCAGACAACAAAAATCCTGTGTTCCATGAGCACTTTGTGTTGTGAGTATGGCAGGGCAGAGGCAGCTCTGGGCCATCCCTTGCACCGTGTCACACACAGCACTGGGGACCCCGTGCCACTGTCCCAGGGCTCCCTCCCCACGCCACAACCCTGTGTTTGCTTTTGCTTTGTGATCTCTAATAAACACGCAGTACGCCTGAGCTGCTCTGCTGCTGAGATGAGGAGTGACAGACATTGTTCTGCTGGTTTTTGTAGCTGAAGTGCCTTGAACTTTTGGGCAGAGCTCTGCAGAGCTGCCAGCACACACAGCATGGCAGTGCTGCTCCTGCATGCTCAGATGTCTTGCTGGGCAGGAGTTGGACAAACACATTCCATTTCCTAGACCTGGCACCTGCAATAGTGTGACTGAGGAAGGTAAAAGGGTTTCCTACAACTCCAGCATGTCTCTGCATGGGAAAGGAGCTGCATGACTTAGTGTTTGAACAGAGCTTGTCACTGCTGGTGACGGAGGCTGTGCCAGCCCTCTGACCCATGCAGCGTTGGATTTGGCACAGGGTGGTGGTTTCAGAGCACGAACTGTGGCTTGTTCCTTGCACTTACCCTTGTGGTGTTGGATGTGTCTTCTTGCAAGATTATTTCCCCCCTGAAGCCACATGAGTGGTGTCCCCACACCTGGCCAGGAGAGGTCACATCCCCTTGCAGCTGTCTGTCAGGAGTGAGCAGGTTGCTCTTTGGGGAGGTGCTGCAGTGCTCTGTGCAGAGACTGGAGGAGAACACCTGGCTGTGAGGAGGCTGAAGAGCGTGTGGCTGTGAGGGCAGCCCTTGCTGTGTGCTCCTGGGGAGGCTGATGGGCTGTGCCCTTTTGTTACAGCCCCGTGAAAGAGGAGGATGAGCAGAAGCGTCTCCTGGTCACAGTCTGGAACAGAGAGAGGAATTCCAGGTAAGGGGCTGCCAGCTGTCATAGGATCCTTTTCAGAGGCTGTTGTGGCAGAGACCCTGCCCCCTGCTCTGGTCACCCCATGCTCCTCCAGGGCCCTGGGCCCCGAGGGCTGGCCCTGACCTCAGGGCTGCTCTGCTCAAGGCCTTGGGCCAGGGATGTCCCCGCTGGGGTCACACTCGTGGGCAGCCAGTGCTGGGGAGCATCATGGGCAGCAAACCCTGCCCTTGGCACTCTGCTGTCATCGGTGCTGCTTGGTAGCCACCAGCTGGGCCGGCATTTAAACCCCTGTGGCCACTCATGCCTGCACTGTTGGCCAAAGGCAGGTGGGGCTGGAGTGAGCTGGGACCTCCCCTCCCTCTGGGGACAATGCAGTAAGGGCACCAAGGGGGCTGGCACCTTGCTGGTTGTGCTGCCAGCCCAGGCAAGTGCCACCTTGGCCAAGCTCCTGCCAGCACCAGGTGGGCTGGAGGTGACCAGGGGGCTTCAGCCCAGCTCCTCCTTGCCCTGCAGTTTGCTTACACCGTGTCTGCTCAAAGCAGGGGCATGTCCTGGGCACTGCCTGGCACCCAGCATGGGCAGGGATGGTTGGGGACTTCCTGAAAAGGGGTGCAAGGGGGATCTGGTGCTTCAACAGGTGTGTGCTGACAGTCCCTGAACTCTGGTTGTCCTGCAGGCAGAGTGAACTGATTGGCTGCATGAGCTTTGGTGTGAAGTCCCTCCTGTCCCTGGACAAGGTACCTCTGTGTCCCAGTGCAGGATGTGGGGCTGGGGCAGGGCTCTCTGGGCTCTCTGGGTGGATGAAAACAGGCTTTTCCCGTGGTGGGAGAGGCTGCCTAGGGAGTTCCCTGCTCCCATGCCCAGCATGGATGGGCAGTGTGAGACTGGGGTTGCTGTGGGTGCTGGAGATGGGTGGGCAGGCTGTTCAAGGAGGGGTCGTGGCACAGGCCATGTCACTCCCTTCTTCAGGGGCACAGAGTGGCAGGGATTGGGGGGCACAGAGCTGTCCCCAGCACATGCTGCCTGCCCTGTTTGTATGGGGGGGACACAGGACATGGAGCCGGGCTGGCATGGGTCACATCTGACATGTGGGTGAGGGGGTGTGATGGTGGGACACATTCAGGAGTCTGCCTGATTCCCAGCAGTGTGCTGATGGGCAGAGGGCAGCCACAGAGGTTTTTTTGGCTGTTCCTGCAGGAATTCTGTGCCAGAATCCCTGTCCCTGCTGCGGCGGGTTTGGTCACAGTGCTGCTGCCCCAGCCTGGCTGCTGCTCGTCAGTACAGCTGGCTCTGCCTTCCTCGGGCAGGGCTCCCGTGCCAGCGGCTCCCAGCGACCACCAATGCCTGGGAACTCTTCATCCCATGGGAACGCTTCATCCCATGGGAACGCTTCATCCCATGGGAACTCTTCATCCCCGTGCCCAGTGGGAAGGGGTTCTGTCCCTGGGCAGCAGAATGTCTCAACAGGCTGGAGGGTTTCATGGAAGTGTTAATACATCCCCTGGGCTCACAGAATCACAGAGTATCCTGAAGAAACCCGGGGGAGCATTAAGTCCAACTCCTGCACAGACAATCCCACCCGGTGCCTGAGAGTGCTGTCCAAAAGCTCCTTGATTTTTTCAAAGTTTCACAGCTGAGGTGTGGATGTTTTCTTCATAGCAGGAGACTAAAAAGGAGCTCTTGGTGGTGGTGGCCTGAGAGGTGGGTGAGAGGTGGGTGAATCATGGCCTCCTCTGAAATTTGGACAAGTAAGGTGCAGTTTTTTTAAAACAGTGTGGAGCTCACAGGGCCTCAGCAAGGCTGAGATGAGGTCCTGTCCCCTGGCTGCTGCATGGTACTGCTGGATATCCCTCTAAAAACCTGGAGTCTTGGTGCTTCAGTAAAAACCTGGAATCTTGTTGCTTCAGTGTTGCTCATTCCCCCTTGCAGGGAGGGTGGAATTTTACCTGTTGCTGAGAGAAGGATTCTGTGTGTGTGAGAGCAGGTCTGGGCACCTCTGTGGCTGTAACTGGGGCAGCTCCTGCCCTGGCTGGGTGCCGTGGGGCTGAGCAGCTGCCCTGATGCACAGCTGCTTCCCTCCCCACAGGAGATCAGTGGCTGGTATTACCTCCTCGGGGAGGACCTGGGCAGGACCAAGCACCTGAAGGTGGACATGAGGAGGCTGAAGCAGAGCACAGGTGTGTCCCACCACAGGAATATCCCAGGGGGTGTTGGCAAGGCTTGGAAGAGGACTCACTGCAGTGTCTGAACCTGTGTGTGGAGCAGCCCAGCCTCACTGCACCCTGTGCCCCACGGCACTGCTCGGCCCCGTGGTGCTCAGTGGGCACTGGCATCCCAAAATTTTGTGGGGTGGGGATTTTGGCTGGTTCAGCAGTCCCTGCTCTCCCTTTCAGCCTCACTTCTGGGGCTCTTTGGGGACCTCAGCCCTGCAGCCACATCTCTCTCTCTTGCTTGGCTTGTCCTCATGCTGCCTCCTGCCTCACAGACTTGGAGCTCATTGCTGTGGCCACATTCTCTTTGTCCCTGGGGTCTGTGCTGGATGTTTGGGGGCTTTTTCTCCTGCCTTGGTCTTGCAGTGCTGCCAGGGAGTGGAGGAGCAGAGGCTGGCCCAGGGCAGGGTGGGGCAGCAGTGCCTGTCTCAGGTGTGCAGCCACCCTGAGCTGCTGCCTGGAGGGGATGTGCCCATGCCATGTAAACGTCCCTTGTGCAGTGTGGGATTGTCAGATGTGCTGTCACACTCATGGGGCCTTTTCCTTTCTAAAAAATGTTTTAAAAATCCTTTCAGAAGTCAAGCCAGGAAGTCAAAGTGCAGCCCAGGAGAGCCAGGACGCTGTGACCCTGCAGCAGCTGAAGGTGGGTGTGACAGGGCTGTGACCCACCAGCACTGGGAAGATGTGGGGTCGGGTGCCTGCCTGAGGGGTTTCCAGAAGGCCAAGGGACAGTGTTTTAGTGAGGGTGATGCTGGGGTGAGGGAGCTCTGTCACCTCCCTGTCACACCATGGCTGTCACAGGCAATTTGTTACCCCAGTCACGCCCCAGCTGGTGGAGGGGGTGATTTGGGTGCTAACCCCCATTGCCCTGGGGACCTCCTGTTTTCCAGTGTATTCCCACTCCAGACAAAGCACCAGCACTGCCTGGGATGGCAGGGCTGGGGCTGGCAGGCTCCTGCCCCACAGCATGGGCCCCTGCCTGCTTCTGTGGCTCCTTGGACACGTCTGCTCCTCTCCTCCTTCCAGGACCGTGTGCTCTGGGAAGGGAAAGGCCATTGGTGGAGCCTGGGTGATTTATAGGAGAGGCAAGGATGGGAAATGGGAACACAAACACATGGTTTGCATCGGAAACGGGGCTCGGGCGGCCCCGTGATTTATCTGTGCCGAATTCCGCCCTGTGCTTCCCTCAGCTGCATTTGCAGTTATTTGTTTTACAGCGCAGGGCTGAGCAAGACAAACAAAGCCAGCGCCCCTCTCCTCCCTTCCTCTCCGGCAGTCGCCACTGGCTTGAACAGTGGTGGCTGGGGAGGAAGGCTGCTCCTCCTTCCAGCCCCAGCCCCAGCCCCAGCTCCAGCCTGGCAGTGCGGCCGCCCTGACAACGCTCTGATGGCTCTGCCACCACAGCTCCCCCTGGGAGTGCTGAGGCTCCTCAGCTCACTGCCTGGCCTCCCTGACCCTGCCACCCTGGTTACTGTGCAGGAGAACTTAGATTTTTGGTTCCCTCCAGCCCTCCACCATTTATCATCCCCCTGTAGGAGTGTGCAAGGTTTTTTTTTTTTTCTGTTGGAACCCCATCTCCTAGGAGTTGTGCCCAGCTCTGGCAGTGGGGCAGCTGAGCCTTGCTGGGTATGCTGCTGCTGGCTGTGCTCCTCTTGGAGTTCCTCTTGGCCTTTAATTCCCAAATTCCACCATGGATGCAGCTCAGTTGACCTCAGTGCTTCCCCCTTGGTGACTTTTATGAGCACACAGCATGGGGACGTGCATATCCTCTGAGTCTGTGCTTTCAAAAACATACTTTTTTTTTTTTTTGCTTCTATAAACCCAAACCTCTGATTTTTTTTTATGAGCATGGAGTCGTGTCCTTCATGGAGCGAGGCTCTCACAGCCAGTGCCTGTGAAACGCCGCTCAAACATCCTCCAAGTGTTTGTGAGAACGTCGCAATAACAAAGTGCTCCGTGCGCCTGAAGAATGCCACGGGAACAAAAGCCACATCAACAGAGCTGGGACTAGGGAATACTAAAGAGTTGACAGGAATTTTAATATAAAACTCTCTCCCTTCCTCGTCAGTGAGGGTTTTCAGGAAGCCTCTGGCTTATCGTAAAGCGGCATACAGCGCTCGCAGGGGCCGGGGAGGTGAAAGGTGGCTTCCTGCCATTCTTCTCGGGAGCTGGGTTCCCATGGGCGGTCATGCCAGTTTGACTGGGGCTCCTTCCACCGCGAGGAGTCCGGGATCGCCGCGGGAGCCGCGGGGGTTTCATGGGCTCGCGGCGAGCGGGGCGCGCCAGCCATGAACCGCTTCAATGGACTCTGCAAGGTGTGCTCGGAGCCGAGGTACCGGCAGGTCTGTATCCCCCTGCCATCAACCTGGGGCTGCAAGCCTTGGGCAGATCTCAGAGTGCCTGGCAGTTCTCTTGCCGTGGCTGGATGTGGGGAATGGATTGGAGAGGATTCTTGAAGCTTGACAGAAAGCTCACATAGTGTGTATCTGTATGTAAACTTTGAGGTAAGAAATGCTGGCTTAGAAATGTCATAGAATAGGACAGACATTGTTGAGAGAGAAACGGGACTAGAAATAAGTTTCAAAGTAAATAAGACTGGATACTTTGGAGAAATAGAACTATGAAAGATGCATTGTAGTAGGACCCACGAGGGGTAATTTTAGATGATTGGCTTTAAGGCATTTACAGCATAGTGTGGCAAAAAGCTGATAGGGAAAGAAACACTTATAATGTATTTTAATTAGGAAATAGTTGGCTTCTGATTGTGATGATGTGAATTATAACGTGTATAGTCTCACCCTTCACATGAGACTGAAAATGGAATAAAAGTTTTTAAAAGCCCTCTCAGTTACCCCATCTTTGGGTCAGAAAATGGCTTAATCTGACAAATGGACTCTGTGGGTGCTGCTTCTGAGGCATTGACTTGATATCGTTACAATTTGTAAATTACAGTGAGGGTAGAAAGGAAAGCATCTTCACATGGGTACCTGTGGCTGGTCTCTGCCTGTTGCTGCAATGGAGAAATGGGCAGAGAGGGGTGCTTTTTAAATATATAGAAATTATTAAAATATAGAAATATATGCAAATATAAAATATATTTACTGTACAACTTGCAGGTAGCATGCTGATGGTAACAGTGTT
The DNA here is from genome assembly GCF_015832195.1 of Motacilla alba alba. NCBI lineage: Eukaryota > Metazoa > Chordata > Aves > Passeriformes > Motacillidae > Motacilla > Motacilla alba. The sequence continues at coordinate 1,324,924 of NC_052032.1, read as the reverse complement.
AAGTTGCAAGGTGTTGTCTTAATTTCTCCCTTATTAGAGAAGAAGCAGGCACAGCAGGCTGCTACTGCCTCTTTTAAAATTATTTTAGTGGTTTTGGGAGCCAACAGCACTTGTTTCCTGGGGAGTAGCTGGCTGTGCTGGTTCCAGTTCTCCCAGTGCACAATGCCAGGTGCTGCTTTTCCATGTGCAGGTCCCAGTCTCCTGCATTTCAAAGAAATATTCTCTCTGTGGTCTGGATTGGGACACCCAGCTCAGGGTCAGCTTCTCCCTGTTCTCCTGAGCTCATTGTTCGGGTTGTTCCAAAGCTGCTGTGGGGGACAGCAAACACTGGGAATTACAAAAGCAGCAGAATTCCAAACCCAACTGCCCCCTTCTTGCCAGGGCTGTGGTGACCATCTTATGAAGGAAAGCTGCTCTTCCTTGGCTGAATAACAACTGACTCTGCTTTGTCTCTTAGAGCTCCTCAGGTCTTTATTTTGAAGATTTCCTCTGCATTTTCTGGCAAAGTTTGGGTACATCAAGCCTCCCTACCCACCTCCCAGCTCATGGCAGATGCTCATAGTTCTTTAGTTCTGTGCACAGCAGCACAAATGGGCAAAAAATGGGCAATGACAGCCTGTGATGGCCATGGTGGTGGGAGCTGAGGAGCATCAGCAGGAAGAAGCTGCTCTTCAGCAGCACAGGGCACGTGGCAAGGTCAGCCAGCTCAGGGAGAAGGAGTGGGAGATCTGACAAGGGGGAAACCTTGGGCTGGGAAGTGTCCGTGGAGTCTCCGTGGTGGGAGAGATGCTGGGCTGGCTTCTGAGGTGCCAGTGCTTGGTGTTGGAGATGAAATTGTAGGATCTGGAATATCCTGAGCTGGAAGGGACTCACAGGGACCATGGAGTCCAACACCTGGTTCATTCAAAGGTGCAGAGCCACCTCTTTGAGGAACCAGCAAACTCCAGAGGGAAAAATAGTCAGTGCAATGGGACTGGATCTGTGTTTTGATCCTGCCAGGGCAAGCCAGTTTCTCTTTTGAAGCCTGATTTTATGCTGAGCAATCATGCAGGGACAAGGTGCAGGGAAATGAAATCTTGCTGCCTTTGCCCTCCCATGGTAAAGGAGTGAGGAACCATATTACCTCCTTGGCAAGTTCTGCTGAATTCCTCATCTTCCTTCTGCCTGTTTGTTCTCAAAATAATACAGGTCAGATGTTGGATTTTTAATTTTCTTTTCTCTGTCAGTAAAACAAGCATCTTGACTAATGTCTTGGGGGCTAATCAGGTATTTACAGGATCTGTCACGCTGAGCTGCTGCTGGAAGCCTACATCAAAAAATAAGCATAATTTTATTAATAAGCTGAATGCTCCTCAAATCAGGAGGAGAAATGAGCCTAAATCAGCCCAGCATCCATCCTCTCCAAACTCAGCAAGGGAAAACACACTCAGCCCAGGGAAGGGGGTGATGCACACAGATGTCTGGAGGACAGGAGCGTGCTGAGCTCGCAGCTCCCTCCGGAGCAGGGGAGTGCTGCTATTTCTGTATTCTCCAACAGGAAATGTAATGTTTAAGTGATTTGCTTAGAGAAGTCAGTGTCAGGGCCAGACTGCCAGGTTTTCCTTTCCAATGGCTTCTCAGACCTTTCCTTACACTTGGAAGGGCTGGGAGCAGAGTGTGTGCTAAATAAACACTCCTTTCGTGGCATTCCAGAGAGCCTTGGCTCCATCTGGCACTGTCTTTTAGCACCCATTCCACCCGTTATCCAAGGGAGCCTCAGTGACAGCCCTTCCCCATCTCTCGAATGCCACGTGCCAGCATTTCCAGGGGCTGTGGGGCAGTGTGGGAATGAGGGGGGATCATCACACCCAGTGGCTGCTCTCCCACCTGACAGGTGTCTCCCTGCAGATCACCATCCCTCGGGGCACTGATGGCTTTGGCTTCACAATCTGCTGCGACGCCCCAGTCCGTGTGCAGGCCGTGGACTCTGGTAAGAGACTGGATCCTTTTCATCCCTCTTGAGTCGAATGAATTATTACTCCTTTTTTGCTTCCCAGAGCTGGTTGTGATTCTGGAGCTCCCACGCCTTGCAAGACTCTGGCTACCTCCAAGAAACTTCATTAGATGAATTCTCTGTTACCTCTAATGAGGTCAGAGGCCACTGGGTTAGCACTGTGTCACTATTTAGGCAGTGTTTTGCAGTAATTTGGAGAGATTTTTTTCCCTTCCCTCTCCAACCTGAGAACTGTCTGTCTGGTTGGGTGACTTCAGAAATCATTTGGGGGAAAACAGGTCAGAGGAGAGGAATCCTCAGTTCCCTGAGTACAACTCTTGCTGTGGACCTGTGGGATGGACTGGTGTCTCCAGTGTGCCCTGTTGCTCCTCACTGCACCTCAGGAAACATGGGAATTTCATGCAGTAGCTCTAAGAGAGCACTGCTAGCTCTGTCCTGGTGCTCTATGTGTGTGGATGTGCTCCAAGGTGAAGCTCCAGGTTGGCTGACCCCCCTTCATTTTCGGGTGTTGGTGTCAGATGGGGTTTGGGGGAGTGAGGGGTGCAAGCTGTGGAGCTCTCTGGGTGTCTCCAAGCACCAGGGCTACTCCTCCCCCTCCCACACAGCCTCCTGCCTGGCAGATGACTGGAATTTGTCCCTCTCAGGTGGTCCAGCAGAGAAGGCCGGGCTGCAGCAACTCGACACAGTGCTGCAGCTGAATGAGCAACCTGTGGAGCACTGGAAATGTGTGGAGCTGGCACATGAAATCCGGTGAGTGCTCCCCAAAAACTCCAGGGCAGGGAGAGGTGGTTTGGGGGAGTCCAGGGCAGGGCAGTGGGAGCACTGAGTGACTGTGGGAAGGGGAAAGCTCTGAAGGATGCAGGACGCTGGGAAAGGATTCCCTGGAGGAGAAGGAAGGATGCAGGAAAGGATTCCCTGGAGAAGGAAGGATGCAGGAAAGGATTCCCTGGAGGGGAAGGAAGGATGGAGGGACTGGGGAGCACGGGAGAGGAGCAGAGGCTTTGGAGGGAGGAAGGGCTGCAGAGCTCGGTGCAGGACACAGTGCTCCAGCCCTGACTTCCCCACCCCATCTCTGCCAGGAACTGTCCCACGGAGATCATCCTCCTGGTGTGGAGGCTGGTGCCTCAGGTGAAGCCGGCCCATGAGGCCATGACCCGCAGGTCCTCCTGCAAATCCGCCTACGACCTGCAGTCCCCTCCCAACAAGCGGGAGAAGAACGGCCCCGTGCAGGCGGAGCAGCGCCGCAGCTGCCACATCCTCTACGACGGCACCGAGGGGCTGGGGCTGCACACCTGGGACAGGTACACGGAGCTGGGCAAGCGGGGCCAGAACACCCTGCCAGCCCTGTCCCGGGTGGCCTCTGCTGCCGACCAGAACTACATCATCCTGGCCCCTGTGAACCCCGGCAGCCAGGTAGGGCTCTGGGGCTGCAGCCTCTCCTGGCCCCTGCTTCGGTCTTATCCAGCATCATCTCTAAATATTTGCCAATTTTACAAGCCACACCTCTATCCCTCGGTGGAGCTTTCACTGTTTTCCTAAAACATTTCCCTGCTGCCTCCCCACTGGGCTCACCCCAGGGATATGGGGAAGATGTGGGGAGTGTTCTCACTGCACAAGACCACACTGCCAGTCATTGCTCTCCTTTTCTGCTGCAAAAATGGTTTTTTCCCTTCTCTGAAGTGCTTTGGTTTGGCATGTTAACTTCTGTAGCTGGTTCTTGTCACTGTACCTGGGGCCTGCTGCAGGTGACCGTGTCCCCTCTGTCCCTTACAGCTGCTGAGACCCGTGTACCAAGAAGACAGCACCACTGTGGGTGAGTTGTGCCTGTGCTGGGAGTGCTGCTCAGAGCACCCAGCTCTAGGCTGGGCCTCCTGGCACCACCAGCTCCTTGTCCCAAGCCCTGCAGGGGCTTGGGTTTGAGGGCAGGAGCAGCAGCCCAGGGGTTTTGGGATCATCTTCCCACTGTGGCTCAAAGCCAGAAGCAGAGGGGAGGGGGACAAGGTGAGCCTCACGTGGGAGGGTCTGGGGAGCTCTCAGAGGGCTCTGCTGGTGGGGACCTCCCAGGGCAGGGTGAGAACAGGCTGTGTGAGAGCTCTGAGCATCCTGGTTCCCACATGTCCCTGGGCCCGTCCATGACGTGTTCTCATCCATGAGGCCTTGCTGGGAGAGCTGACCCCTGCCCTGAGACTCCTTCAGTGCCACAGAGTGAGGGTGGCTGTGGCTCACATCAGTGCCAGCAGTTGTGCCAGATTTGGGGAATATTCAAGCCCTGGGCTGCTGCAAAGTCCCTGGGCCAGCTCTTCTCAAAAAACCTTTGAAACATAAACTCATAACACGAACCACAGCCGTGGCAGGTGTGTGTGGGATGCTTGGAGCTCTCTGGGGATGGTCGGACTTGTGGAAAGAGTGGGCTGAGGTGGGTGGCAGGGCTGGACACTGCAGGAATCCAGGTCCATGTGGAAATACCCCTTGTCTGCTCATGGATTTGGGAGCTTTGGGAGGCTGTGCTTGCCCTGGCCTGGCTGGATGCCCTCAGGTTGAGCTGTGGATCCCTAGGAGAGCTGAGCTCCTGGAGGAGTGTGAACCCCTCAGCATTCCCTCTCTGGTGAGGGCACAGCTGGAAAACTTGGTGCTATCTCTGAGGTGGGGCTGTGTCCAGAGAAAGCCAAGAGTGGGGCTGGCAGAGCCATGGGGGGAGTGCTGGGGAGCAGGAGGGAGCAGTGTGGGCCAGGCCCCCCTGCCTCAGGTGCTCCCAACCCTGGAGCTCTGCAGCCGGGAGAATTTTCCACTCTCAGCTGCAGGGGATGTTTTGTTCTGTGGATAATTGCAGCTCTTTCCTGCTGTTTGTGGATCCTGTGAAAAGATGAGCTGGACCACGGGGACTTGTTCTTACAGTGGGGTGGGATTTTAATGGCTTGGGCTTCTTCCCGTAGGAAAATTTGTATTTTTATGGATTTGTTTTTAATTATTTAATGTTAAGTTCAGAGGGAGGGAGGTATCAGTTAACCTGGGCAGGGATGAAGTGTGGCAGCACAGAGCTGCCTACCCAGTGGCAGGAGCTGACATTTGGGTGTGTTTCTGTGCCAGGACCTGTGCAGGTGATCATTTCCTGTGATAAAATGAGGTGATTTAGGGATAAGAGCAAAAACAAATCCTGAACAGCCCAGACAGATCTTATCTGGCCTGTGCTGAGCTGTCTCTTGTGCTTTGATGTTATCTGCCAGTGCAACCAGGGAAGAGGGAAAAGGGAAAATGTCAGGATTAATGCACTTAGAGGTAGAAACAAGCTCTTAGGTCATGAGGGTGCCCCCAGCAAAGGCAGCTGCTCCAGCCAGCAGTAAACAGCCGAGCTGGCTTCCCAGAGGCTGGCTGCCTCTGCTGCCTTTATCTGGGAGTAAATGTGCTATTTCCTTATGCTTAATGGGATATGTAATGCTGGGCAGGTTTGTGTGTTTGCTTTGGACGAGACCTTATCTGCCCTGGGCCATGGTCAGGAGTGTTTTGGCTCATTTCTGCCTGGGAAGGTTCTGGGCATCCCTTACAGTGTGAGAGTAAAAGCTCTGTGGTGGGAGCAGGAGCTCCAAAAGCTCAGTGATGGCAGCAGGAGCTCTGGAGTGGCTGCAGGGAGGGAAGGGGAGATGCTGGGAGTCCCGAGGGAGCTGCAGAAGGGATGCTCATTCCTGTTCCTGAGACATTCCTGTGGGGGAGAAGGAGAATGCTCCAGTTCCTCACCTGGATATGTTCAATCCCAGTGGAGAGCTCTGCCTGCAGCCCCAAGCAGGCTCAGTTCATCAGCTACAGGAGAAGGGAGGAAGGAAATATGTTGATTTTTCACTGGGGCTTCTTCTGAAGATGTGAATTTTTGGTTGGAGAGCCATGCAGTTCCTGTTGGATCTGTTGCCTGTGAGTTTTAGGGCAGAGCACAGGTTGCTGGGGTCCAGCAGGATGTGGTCTGGGCTCTGCTTGACCAGCTGGAGTGGGAGGGTGCAGGAGAAAGGCTCCTGTAATCCCTCCTTTGAGTGAGGATAACTCTCTTCAGGGAAGAGGGACAGACTGAAAACCAGTCAGGCTGCTTGGGCCTTTTCCAGCCCAGAATGTAATGCTGAAACACAGAGGATGATGTGATGCCAGCCTCATGAACAGTGAGGTCATCCTTTATAAATACACCCAGTGTCTGAGTAACCACTGCTGGCAGCAGCAGGGATTGATCCCAGCCATGAATGTTTGTAACTTCTGCCTGTTTCTCTGACACCTCCAATCTCAGTGTCTTGTGAGAACTGTCATTAACCCACTGCCCCGTGTCATGACATTCCTGCACTTTGCTAATTCCATGCCCAGAATCCAGAGCAGGCAGGACTTGTGTGGATAAAAATGTTGAAGTTCCTCTCCATCAGCCCCTTCAGGCCCTGCAAGGGGCTCTGAGCTCTCCCTGGAGCCTTCTCCTCTCCAGGTGAGCACCCCCAGCTCTCCCAGCCTGGCTCCAGAGCAGAGGGGCTGCAGCCCTGGGAGCATCTCAGGTGTCCCCTCTGGACTGGCTCCAGCAGCTCCAGATCCTGCCTGTGCTGGGACCCCAGAGTGGGACAGAGCACTGCAGGTGGAGACTCACGAGGGCAGATCAGAGGGAAGAGCACTGGTAGGATGTGCTGGCCTGAGCAGAGCTTGCTGTGGCCTCCCTGGGGTCCTGTTTGTACCTTCCCAGCCATATCTGTGCTGCTGATGGCACCCACTGAAGTCCTCAAGCCACCAAGCAAGCAGCTCTGGAACAAAACCACCCAGGGGCCTCTTGTGTGCCATTAGAAACAGTGGAATCAGTGCTGCTATTCCTTGAACCCCTGGGACTCCTGGATAGCTGAGTGATGCCTGTCCCTGCAGCTCTTGGTTCCAGCAGTTCTCCAGGATTCCCATACCCTGCTCCAGCCTGGGAGAGCTGGACTGAGCTGGAGTGGGCAGAGCTGGAGCTCCCTCCTCATCCTGCGTTTCCTTCTACCTCCTCTGTCCATCCAGGGAATGGCTCTAAAGGGAAATCCCACACGGGCTCTGGGAGGAAATCCAGGCTGATGAAGACTGTGCAGACCATGAAGAGCTATGGGAACTACCAGAACTGCACCATAGTGAGGCCTCACATCCCCCATTCCTACGGCACCTACGTGACCCTGGCCCCCAAAGTGCTGGTGTTCCCCATCTTTGTGCAGGTCAGTGCAGCCAGAGGGGGCTGGGATGTGCTCAGTGCCCAGGTTGGCCATCCATGCAAGGATCTCCCTCCCAGCAGGATCCCTGTCATGCTCAGCTCTCCTCTGGAGCTGGCTGGACTTGGCACAATGCTGGGGGCTGTCTCAAAGGGAATTGTGTCCTGCCCAAGCAATTCTATGTTGGATTTTTTTTTCTCCTTTTCAGCTTTCAAATCTGGCCCTTGGTACTTGCTTGGGTCAGGAGGAGGTGTCCCAGCTTTTGGGCTTCAGAGATAACTTTGGAATTGCAGATCAGTGTGGTTCTTCTTGAGGGTTCTTTGTACTGTCAGTGTGTGCAAAGGAGTTTTAGTTTAACTGGTGGTCACACTAAAATTTGGGCACCCTGTGCCAGGGTCTCATCATCTTCACAGGGAAGGATTTCTCCCCAGTATCCCATCTCTCCCTGCCCTCTGGCAGTGGAAGCCATTCCCTCCATCCCTTGTCCCCAGTCCCTCAAGCAGTAATGGCTTGACAGGGAATGTTCTGCCTGTGCAGTCCCATGAGCTGTTTTAATACAACAGCCCTGAATTTGGTGGCAACTCCCTCTGTGTCCTTCATTTTGTCCGTCATGTGGTCAGAACCCCAAAAATCTCATCTGCTCCATGTATTTGAGTACATTGCTGATGAATCCCTTCTTTTCTGAGCCTGTGGGGAGCCCTTTGTCCTCCTATGCCAGTGGCATTGTCACCTCAGCTCAGCCTGAAACCATGGTCCACATTCCGTGTCACTCTAGCCTGAGCCATGGGCTGCCTGAGGCCAGTGTGGGCTGGGCTGGAGCTGGGGGCAGGTGTTTGATCCCCTCCCTCCTCCCTGATGGCACCTGCGTGAGCCCTCAGCTTGTTTTGGCAGGAACACGACTGGCACTTTCTGCCTCCTTACTCCCAAACCTCATCCTGGATTGTGCCTGAGAATCTGCCACTTCAGGAGCTGCTTTTTCTCTCTGCACTGTCACACCTGCAGGGCCCTGTGCAGGTCCCCTCCTGTTTGCACTGTGCTGCTCCCCAGGGTGCTCCAGGCTGCTGCTGCAGGGTTTGTTGTGCACTCAGGACACATGAACCTGTCCCATTCTCCAGCACTGACTGGGGAGCTGGGTGTGGCACAGGAAGAGACAGGAATTCTTAAAAGTTGCTTTAAGAGTGATGCACACCATCAGGTTCAAATACTGGTGCCTGAGGGACGTGGGAACCTGACGTGCCAGCACTGTGGTTGTGCTTCCTGCTGACAAACACCCATAACCCCCCCGTGCAGAGCAGCCCCTGTCAGAGGCAAGGGCTGCTGGTCTTTTCACAGCTGGGGCTGGTGTAGGTGTGAGTGCAAGGCTTTGTTTTCTCCCATGACTGGACTGCAAACTTGGTGTCCTTCTGAGCACAGTGTGGGGTGGCTTCACACCCGCGTGAGTTACAGCTGAAGTGAAGACAAAGTGGGTTTGGTGGGTGGAAAGTGTATCTCACTAACCACACTGCCACTGGAAGGTTTGACTGTTTCTTTTGTTTCCTTTTTTTTTTTTTCCCATCCAAATGTAGCCCCTGGATCTTTGCAACCCAGCCCGGACTCTGCTGCTGTCGGAGGAGCTGCTTCTTCACGAGAGCAGGAACAGGACTACACAGGTAAAACTCTTCCACGTTGTCTGAGCTCTCCAAACGTGCTGTTCTGCTGTCTTACGTAGAGGATTGAATCGTAGAATCACCATGCTTTGGGTTAGAAGGGACCTTAAGCTCATCCAGTCCCATTCCATGGGCAGGGACACCTTCCTCTGTCCCCAGCTGCTCCAAGCTCTGTCCAGCCTGGCCTTGGACACTGCCAGGGATCCAGGGGCAGCCACAGCTGCTCTGGGCACCCTGTGCCAGGGCCTGCCCACCCTCCCAGGGAACAATTCCTAATTCCCAATATCCCATCCATCCCTGCTCTCTGGCACTGGGAAGCCATTCCCTGTGTCCTGCCATTCCACACCCTTGTCCTTGTCTCCAGCTCTCCTGGAGCCCCTTTAGACACTGGAGGGGACTTTGAGAAGGGACTGGAAGGGACACCTCATCTCATTGAGAAGGAAAATGTTTAATTGTGCAGTGATTATATTGATATGATACTTGGAAAGACTTCTGGACAGTTTCTTGTGGGATAAACTAAATATCAAAAATCTTCTGTGCTAGAAATCAACTGTTGTTCCTGTTGCCTTTGGGCTCTCAGAGAGGAAACTGTGGGTGGCAAATGCACATCAGTGACAGCCCAGCAGACTCAGGAGGAGTGGGTTTAAGGATATTTTGTGCCAAGTTAGAGAAGCACAGAATGGTTCAGGCTGAAAGGCACCACTGAAGGTCAGCCAGTCTCATCCCCTTGTTCAGGGATCCCCTGAAGTGACTCAGGGTTGTGTCCACATGGCTTTGCAGTATCTCTAGGGAAGGAGACTCCACAACCTAGAACTAGATGCAGACAGAGAACTTGCTGCAGATGTTCTCAGAATTTCAGTTCCTGAAACAGCTCACATGTCCTACCCAAATTCTTCTCGCTCTTCTTACTTCAACTTTTCTGCCATGTTGTTGGAGAGCTGTTGGAACTCTGGGGACACAACAGGACTTTGGCACCCTGGGGATGAGACAACTTTTATCATCCAAACTGGCAGGGTTTGGATGTGTTGATCAAATTTGCTGCTGGCTTCACTTGCATCCAGCTGCAAAGCCTTGGAATTTGGGAGAGAGGAAGAGCCCACTTGTGCACTGCTAACCAGAGCCATTTCTTCTGGGATACTTTCAGAGGATCTCACAGAGTAATTTGGGGTTGAATTCAGTAGGAGTGAACAATGTGTCATCTCCACAGATCTGTAGAGGAACTTCTGCTTCACTGGTTTTAGTTTCTGTGTGGCCAACAGCAGAACGCCAGAGCCAATTTCCATCACTGGCCAGTACAAACCAGTAGAGGGTTGTGCTAAGTGACTCCTCTCTCTTTCTGGTTTTTATTGTGCAATTCATTCCTTGCTTTGACTTGAATCACATTTCTTTTTTTTTTTTTTTTTCTGCCAAAAAGTACATGAAAATACATCAAAGTACATGAAAAATTCCATTCTTGATTAGAAAACTTGGCACTAATTTTAACTAAACCCCTTTCCCTGTCTGTCCTGCTGTCCTGTGCTGCTCAGACTCTTCTGGGCACTTGCAGGAATGAAACCAGGTAAACTGCTGGTTGTGTGGCACAGCTGTGCTGGAGGGCTTGGGGATGCAGCTGAAGTCAGGAGCTCCTCCTGGATGGATTGGAGGTACCTGCTTTCAGGTCAGACTCAGATATTTGGAGTAGCAGCCAAATGTGGAATATTTATAGATAACTAATGCTGTTTGCAGCCTGGGTGGGGTATTTGTGCATGTGGGGGTGATGAAGAGCCCTAGGAGAAGTGTGTTTGGAGGAGGGCAGAGACCCCACTGTGGGCAGGGTCAGGAGAATGTCTCAGGGAAAGGACTCTGCTGATGATGCTCTTGGGATGAGCCTGGAGCTGGAAGAGGATTTCCCAGCTGGAGCTGGTGCTAGGAAAGGGCAGGATGCAGGCCAGGAATGTGAGGCAGTGTTTGGGAATGCTGGTGCCCTGGGGCTGTGGTGTCTGGGTGAGCTGGCACAGGGGCAGGGCAGGAGGAGCTGAGTCAGTGGGGTGAGAAATGAGAAGTGCTGAAGGGAAACAGCCCCTGGTGCTGAGCCCACGCTGGCAGTGACAGTGGAGATAGCAATGCTGGGATGTCACCTGTGGCCCTTGGGAAGGGCTCTCTCCTGTCTGAGTGTGTGGCATGGCCATGGAAGGCTTTGTGGAGCTTCAAGGAGCTCTTGCAGGTCCCTCTGGAGTGCCAGGCTCTGCTTTGGTCCTGCTGAGCTGTGAGGGGAGGGGACCTGAATCTCTGCAGCCAGCAAGACCTAAAACTACCTGGACACCACAGAGCTTCCCCTGGTGCAAGAGGGCTCTGACTCCTCTCTTTGCTGGACTTGAGTTCTCTCCCTCTCTGCCTTCTCTGATGCCTGGGTAGAGGCTGTCTTGTGTCCAACCAGTCCTTTCTTCTTTGCTCCATGAGGTTTTCTGTTTTCCTACTGCTCTTCCCACACAGCCTCTCTCAAGCTGGGCTCCCGTGGTTTGCAGGACTGTTCTCTGTGTGTTATTAATCTGCTTTGCCTGTGAGGCTCAAGAGAGGAGGGCCTGGGTGCAGGGGCTGGGGCTGCAGCTCCTGCTCCTTTCTTTTTCTCCCAAACCCCCAGAATCTTTTCCCTGTGGCAGTTTCCACATCAGACATTGCATCCTTGTCCCTGAGCAAACTCTCTCCCACCTCCTGAAGAAGTCAACCTATCTCTCTGGAGGCTTGCCAGGGTCTGTCCTTTCCCTGACCTTACCTCTGGGGCAGTCCTTATTCAGGCCTTAATCACATCCTGTCTAGACTTTGCTGCAATTCCCACTTTTATGGCCTCCTGAAATCCCTCCAGCCCATGGAACGCCAGAGGAGCCAGCAGGTGATGGCACACGGGGTGTCCAAGGTGGCCTTTGGCCTTGTCCATCCATCTCCAGTGAAGGCCTCCCAAAGCCCTGAGGTGTCTGTTCAGTGCAGGCCACACTCCTGCCCTCCTCATCCCTCCTTTCTGCCACTCTGGCAGGGTCTGCAGGTCAGGATGGGCCTTCTGAGTCCTGCAACCTCATGGACGGGCTTGGCTGGGTTTACGCTCCTCTCTGTAGAGCAGGAGGCATTCTCCTCTTCTCTCTTCAAGGCTGCATTTCTGGGCACCTTTTCACAGTGATTTTGTTGCCACATTTTTCTTCCCAAGGTGTGATATTGGCTCCCTCCTGCCCAGGGCAGGGCTCAGTGGCAGTCCCAGGGTTGTTTCCCCTTGGGCAGCACACTGGCCCATTGCTCCTACCTTCCCTCTTGGCTTTCAGTTTCTCTGATTTCTTCTGATTTCTCTGTTCTTTAAATGTGTTCCTGTCTCCTGCACCAGTGCTTTGCCAGTTATGTCCTGTAGCTGCTCAGGTCCCTCAGCAGAAGAGGCTTTGCTGTTTGTGGTGCAGAGCACACCCAGATGAGCAGTGTGGAGACATCAGGGTCAGCCTCTATGAACAACTTTTCCCCCTGTTCAGACCCCCCTAAAAGGCCCATGTGACAACGGCCGTGTGGCCTCAATCACTGCAGCAATAAGCCAGGGTGTCCATCCCTGTCTTCAGGGAGTCCTCCTGTCTTGGCAGCTCTTGGATTTCTGACTGTGGGGTAGGAAATTACTTCTGCTAAATACCCAAAGCTACTTTGACCCTCCAAGGAGCAGCTCTGGTGAATTCTGTGACTTGCCTGGGTGAGCCCAGACGTTGTGTTTGTTGTTTGTTTGCTCTTGACTTTGAGGAGCCCTGTGGTTTTTCAGGGTAGATCTGTTTGCCAAGGGCTGTTACAGACAGGTCACAGCCCGTCAGTGTGGGATGGCAGCCCGGGGCAGAGCTCCACGTTACTCCTCCAGTCTCCCCTTATCCCTGCTGCCCTGGGGTCATCCCTGGGTCCCCTCCTCAGCTCTCAGGTGTGCGGCTCCAACCTCTGGGTCTGCCAGAGCCTCAGGCCCCGTGGTGCTGGGCTGCCTCTGCCTCTGCGGGTGGAAGGGGCACTTTTGTTTTTCCTCCCAACAGCCCAGAGAAGCAGAGGCACCTCTATCAACTGCTCTCAGATGAAGTGTCTTCCTGGAAGCAGCATCGGACAGAGATGCTCCTGCAGAACCTGCACTGGGTGTGCTTTCACCTTCTACATCCCGAGTACAATCCATCCCACCTTCCTGTAAAAGCTCAATACCTGTAAATACTTAGCCATGTAATTCCATTTCCAAGATTCCCTATTGAAACTTGCTTGGTTTTGAAGTGATTTTCCTGCTGCTCCCAATCTTTTTTCCACCCTTTAAACTTCCACAGGTAGTAGGTTTTCAGTTTCTTTCCTCAATTTCTGTGTCACTGTTAGCTGACCATGCTTTTATTTCCTTCACTTTGGGTTGCTATTCCCAAAATCCCTTCAGCATCTCTTCTTTGGGGTTGAGGGACCTGAGATAGCACCAGACATGGCCCAGAAAGTGGCACACCTTTGGCCACCTTTGGCACAAGGTGGCCATGGGATGAGGGTAATAGTGCAGTTTCTACCTGTTTATTCCTTGTATTACCAACAAGATCAGAAGTAATGAAGAGGGTGGATGTGGGCACAAGGCCAGGAGAGTGTTGAGAGCAGAGGAAGGGATTTTCCAAATAACACAGAGAAGAACATCCCCTCCCTGGTTTCATTGTCAATTAAAGCTCCACCAGCAGTTTTGTACTTACTGAGAATCCCACAAAAATGAACTTGCACTGCAAGGATAAATCTTGTGGCAAGGGCTTGGTTTTCCATTTGGAGCCAGATGCTCTTCCCTGATGTGAGACTCCCCAGCATGTGACAACTGTTACCCAGCGTGTGCCCCTCAGGATGTGTCCATGAGCCACAGGCACAAACTGTGCTGTCATCTGGGACTTGCTCCCTGTGGGAGCAGAGTCACCTCTCTGTGCTCCCTTCCCACCCCTCTGGGACTCTGGGTGTTGTCTCCTTTTGCAAAAGCATTGCTAAAAGACCACAAACTCTTCCTTGCTGTGGCTCAGTGTCGCAAAGCTTTGCCTTTGCTGTGGGAGGTTTTGGGAGGCACCCCAAGGCCCTCACCCTGAGCAGGTCTGGCACCCACTGTGCCACTGTGCCATTGTCACCTTGCAGCTGCTCCCTGGCATCTCTGGTGACCAGGGACAGCCCCCAGGGAATGGCTGGGGCTGGGCCAGGGCAGCTCAGGCTGGAGCTCAGGGCAAGGTTCTTCCCCCAGAGGGTGCTGGCACTGCCCAGGCTCCCCAGGGAATGGGCACGGCCCCGAGGCTGCCAGAGCTCCAGGAGCCTTTGGCCAGCGCTGCCAGGGATGCCCAGGGTGGGGTTGCTGGGGGGTCTGGGCAGGGCCAGGGGCTGGGCTGGGTGATCCTGGTGGGTCCCTCCAGCTCAGGATATTCTGTGATTCCATGATTCTGTGATTTTTGAGGCTTTCTGTGTGCCCCAGCCCCTGGAGGCCAGGACAGGCTCACACCTCAGCTGTGGCACCAAGCTTCTCATTCCTGGGGGGCTTCTGGGTCCAGGATCTCCAGTGCAGTGGAGAAACCCATTCTTATTTTCAAGGTCCCATTAGTCTGAACTGACTGGACTGGGGACCTCTGGCAAGACTTTTCCCTCTGGCCTGGAGGAGCCCCTGGGACACCTGAGGCACTGCTGGAGCACAGCTCTGGGAGACACTCAGCTGATGTTTCCTGTCCACCCCCACCGTGGTTTGAGGTGTCAGGTTTGTCCCCTGCAGCTGCTCTCTGTGGTCCTGTTCTTGTAAAAACCAAACTTTACTTTCTCACTGAGAACAGTGAGGAGCTCCTCCGTGAGGGTGATCAGAGTGACCAGATTTGCTTTCAGGCTACAACTTCTGCAGCGTGCTGGGATTAGTCGGCAACTTCCTCCCTCCTCCTGATGTGATTTGTAACTGGTGTAAGTGGGAAGTGGCAGGAGGGAGCAGAGAGGGTGTGTTTGTGTGGCGTGGAACTGCCAGGCAGGTTTATCCCTCCTGTCACAGGACTCCACAAGCCTCAGGAAGCGGCTGCCAAGTTAGGGGAGCCTCATCCGAAGCTCGCTGGGTGTAGCAGCCAGCAGCCCCTTGGGAAGGGCTGTCTGGGCTCCCTGTTGAGGCTGGTGCCTCTCCCCAGGGCAGAGGACATTTCCAGGACACTGTCTCAGTGCCAAGAGATGAGCTCCCTATAATAGCTTCTCCTGTGCTGCTCCTGTGCTTCCAGGTGACTCTCTTCATCTACTCTGACCTGCTGCTCTTCACCAAGGAGGATGAGCCCGGGCGCTGCAACGTGCTGAGGAACCCTCTGTACCTGCAGAGTGTCAAGCTCCAGGAGGGTGAGTGTCTGCGGCAGCAATTGGAGGCATTTTGGGGGTTTTCTGGCTGCTGGCTGCAAAAGTTTCTGGCCAGCAGTACCCTGCTGTCCTGTTGCTTCCAGTGCCACCAACCAGTGCTTCCAGGTCATCCTTCCCAGGGTGCCAGCCTCACCCCTGCTGTCCCTGCCTTTACCTGGGAGCTCCATCTCCTGGGACACCTCAGGAGCACCCAGGCCCTTTCCAGCCTTTCTGGGTGCATGTCTCAGGATCTGGGCTGGCATTCCCCGAGTGGTGTCGCACTGTGAGAGCAGGGACTGGCCAAGGCTGGGAAAGGGAACTGAAGCCTTGGGGTTTCCCCCGTGATGCCTCGAGGGAGTTCAGAGATTGGCTCCAAGCGTGGCTGGCCAAGCTCTGATGACCTTTACTTTGCTGCTTTGCTTTGCTACTTCTCTCTTCAGCTGCCCACGGTTTCCCTGTTGCTCACATCCATTCCCCTGCTCACCCCTCTGGGGAGGAAAGAGCAAACCCTCAGAGCAGGGCTGGGGACCTTGCCCTCACCATGCACCTTTGCTGACACCTTTTGTGTCCAGCTGAGGGCTCAGGGAGGGCTTCTAGGGCAGGGGTGACTGGAAATGGGTTATTTCAGGCTGTACAAAAGACTCCCTTTAGCTCCTCATAGTCTAAAGAGGAATAGGGGCATTGCTCTACCACATCCTATTTGCTATGGTGGAGCCACTTCTTGGCCCTGGGCCCGGTTTCACCTTGTTCCTTGTGTGGTGTGGCTGCTTTTTGGGTATGGGCTTGTTTTATTACAGTTACCTGATTGTGCCACAACTCCTCCAGCCCAGGCAGCTGTCCTGGGACCCACAGGGGAAATCAGGATGAGATAGAAAGAGAAACATTCCTGTCATGAGGTTGATCAGATATTGAGTTGCCTAGAGAGGCTGTGGGATCTCCATGCCTGGAGGCATTCAGGACTCATGAGTGCCCTGGTCTGGGTGCTTTGGTCAGGGATTGGACTCCAGAGCCCACCAGAGAGGCCCCTCCCAACCCAAATTACTCTGGAAGAGATGAGCCAATGTCTTTATGCAGTCCTGTGGCCCTGACCAAAAGGAATGAATCCAGATCTGGGCTGCTTCTCTAAAGGGATCATTTTCAAGGTGAATTTTGCAGCTTCTCATGACTTTTCCCAGCTGAGCCATGAGCCCTGTGGATGGACTGTGTCTTTCCACATGCATCACGTTGTTTTGAGCTCAGTGCTGGACACCACAGGCTGCCTGTCAGTGGTTATTTCCCATTTCCAGCAACATTTCTGTTTCCAGATGAATTCCCTGACCTATTTGGTGGGAGCAGAAGCACAAGGGAGGGAGGTGGGGCACCACAGCCACGAGCCATCGAGAAAAGCCATCGAAGCCTCCCTGGGCTTTGTCGAGTGTGTTCTCAGCACTGCTTATTTCTAAGAAAGGGACAAAAGAAATTGTTCCTTGTTAAAGTGCATTTGGGCAGCTCCTGGACTGTGTGTGTGTGTGCTGCCCCTGGCTGCTCCCAAAGGCCGGGGAATAGCTCTGCTCTTTTCATCTGCTTGGAGAAATCAGCTTCCCTGCTGTTGCTCCTGGCTCTGCACATCGAGCTCTGTTTGCAGCAGCACAGGATTGTGCCTCCTCACCTCGGGCATGGTGGATTTGTGAGCAGTTTTCTGCCACTTATTTCCTTGTTGCCATAATGACTTGGCTGGATCATGTCTGGAATAACTTCCCAAGGCTCTCCATGGAGATGCAGTCCCTGCAGCACTGAGCCACACCCCCATGCACTGAGACTCCAGCCCAGCTGCTGTTCAGGCAGCTCAAACCCTCCTGCTTCGGACAGGGCTGCTTCAAAAGCGGCTGGAGAGAGCACGGAGATGTCTGTCCCTTTTGGCAGGGATTTGCTGCTGCTCTCCTGAATGACTGAAAGGCACATGAATAGGAACAGGCGTGTGGCTGCCTCCAACAATTGAGACATCTCCGGTGCGCTCAGGGCCATTGTGCTGTTTCCTGTTCCTGCCGCTCGCTGCTCTGTGCGAAAGCAAATCAGTCTGATCTGCCTCACAATGCTCTCTCTTCCTGCTTTACAAGCCCAGCAGGCTGATGAGCTGGCTCCCAGTGACACAGGGCTGGCTTCCTCAGCAGGCACTGTGGGAATTTCCACATGCTGGGATCCTGGCTCCCCCCGGGTGAGTGTGCTCAGCTTTGGGACAAGAGGAGCATTCCTTTATCCCCCCTCTGGGAGCTCATCCCCAGCTGGGATCCTGCAAACAAGGGCTTCTCATGTGCTGCTTCGCTGCTCATGACATCCCAACCTGCTGTGTTGTGCAGCCCCAAGATGCTCAAGGGGCAAGAGTGGGGTTTATGGGCCTTCTGTGCTTCCTTGGGATGCCGGGAAGCACCCAGGGCTTGCACCCTGCCACACACCCCCAGGGACATGTGCTCCAGTGGGATGAGCTTGTCCCCTCCTGGCAGCTGGGTTTGGATGTGCTCAGCAGCTGCCTCCCTTCCCACACATCCAGGGCCTGACAGCACCTTGTCCTGGCTGCTGGATGCAGTCCCAGCCTTGCTGAGCAGAGGTGAGGATTTGGGGTCAGGGTGCCTGCCCTCACCAGGGCATTGCCACAGCCCTTGGGCTGTGCAAAGGAGCAGGACCAGCTGCCCTCTTTTCCCATCTTTCTGACCCGACGCCAGGCACGCACACCCCAAATCCTGAGAGCAGCAGGTGCTTTCCATGGGCCGCACAGGGAAGTGGCAGAGGCAGAGAGGTGCTGGGAGCTGCTGCTGTGCTGGGTAAGGCAGTGTGGGTGTGCAGGATGGGGCTTAGCTGGTGAGGGGACGTGTCCCTACAGAGCTCCCACTGTGCTTCGTGCCCAGCCTGGCACAGGGTCAGCTCATGTCACTCTGGAAGGCAAGCCAGTCCCCACCTCAGCACATAGGAAGAGAAGGAAATACCTTCAGGTGAGTTTTTTCCTCCTGCTTATTTCTTTTTAGCTTTTCTCTGACTTAGGTTGAGAGAATGTGCTGTGCTGTTGTCACGAGAGCTGTGGGGAGCAGAGCTGGGGATCATCCCGGGCATCTGCCACCTCTCCAGTGCCAGCTTGTGCCTCTCCCCTGTATTTCTGGGCTCTGGGCACATCAGGCTCTGCTGCTTCACTCAGACCCTCCAGAGACTTGTAAACATGGAAGGAATCCTGGCAAGCCTGGTTTGTGGTGAAATCTGCACCCAGGTCAGCCCTGCCTGGCTCTGCCATCGCCCTCCAGCCTCCCCCTGTGCCTTGCCAGGGATCAGCCCTGCCTCAGGCCCAGCTGCTGGGACAGGCAGCCAGTTTATTACTGAAGTTTTCTCTAAAGACTGGTATAAAATGGGATTTAAACTGTTCCTTAGCCCAGAGTGGCTCCCTGCTTGTCCTGAGCTGCTGGGCCATGTGTAGCAGCGAGTCTTGGAGGGACAGGGAACAGCAGCTGCTAGCTCTGGAAGTTGCTGGTGCCAGGATTCACAGCTCGGTGGAGAGGAATTTGAAAGGGAACTTAATTCTGGTGGGTTTGCACCTCATCAGGATCACTTGTTATTGCAGAAGGAATCCACAGAGGCCCAAGAGGAGCAGGGTCATTCCCTGAGTTGTTACACTTCAACAGGACCTTTCTTTATTGTGAAAAACATGTTCACTCTCCTGTGAAAATGTAAAAAGTTTCATAAAGGACAATAGGAGACAGGGACCATAGAGCAAAGGTTATTAGGGCTGGATGCATCTTGGCACTCAGCCTAGAGCACTCTGTTATCTTTGGGGATACCCCTTAAATACCTTTTTCCTTACATCAACCTCTTGCATATTCATAGACCCTTATGCATAGTAAACTTGTCCCCAAACTCGTTTACATGTTCCAAGAATTGTTTAGCATATCTGTTCCTTGGATCTGTTTTTTTAGCGTGTGTGTATTTTTTGGTAGTGGTTTTAGTCTATTTTTATTACTTCTAGTTTTTGGGCCTTGGTCCACACTATCTTCAGATGGTGAGGGCTGATAGTTGGCATATCTATAGTAGGTGTCTTCTTCATATGTTCATTGGATGTTATCTAAGTAGGCATTTTAATATAAGTATAGCTATTTCACTACTATGTCTAAGCTTAATTAACAACAGAAATAAAAACTGTATCTTTATAACAAAGTTACTTTAACACTCCCTATATAAAATCCATTTTAATATTTGTGAAAAGCCAATATTATAATATGTGTCTATAACAACATCATCAGGGAAAACCTGGTTAGAGCTCCTGAGGAAACACGGCTGGGATGTGCTGGGCCTCTGTGACCTGCTCTGCCAGTCAGCCTGGAGAGGTCCTGGAGCAGGGAAGAGCAGGGCCCAGCTCAGGAGCAGCAGGAGGTGGTGGTGGGCTCATGGTGTGCCAGCAGCAGGCGCAGATCCTGCTTCCAAACTCTGCTTTTTCTGACGGGAAGAGATGGGTGAGGGGCTCCAATGGGCTCCACGAGGAAAATGCTGCCTGATGGTCCTGCTGGGATTGATGGGAGAGGGGCTGGGAGCACTCAGACACTGCCATGGGGAGCAGTGGATGTTTCTCTGTGTGCAGAGGTGAGGGATGGGCTCCCAGCCAGGCCCATCCTGCTCCTGCTGCCAGGGTCCAGCATCCCTCCCCTCCTGAGAATGGTGATTTGGAGGGGCAGCCCTGGAATTCCTTCAGCTCGCCTGGGGGAGCACAGGGAAGGTTTTGGGAACACACTGGGGCTCCTCACCTGACAGGGCCACAGCAGCACTCCCAGTGGTGCTGGGCTCCAGCAGCCACTGTCACACAGTGTCCTGGTGTCCCTGTAGGGATTTTCCAGCCCATATCCTGCAAAATGCATTAAAACTGAGGCTGGCAGTGGAGCTGTGACCCCACAAAGGGCAGCTGGAATAGACACCCAGCAAAGGGCTCCCAGCCACTTCTTCATGGGTTTCACGTGGCCCAGGGAGTGACTCAAGAGGCACCTGAGTCCCTCAGTGGGTCACAGCTCTTATCTGGACATTTGGGCTGCTGCCTGCAGCAGGAGAATTGTTTTCCTCCAGGGAACAGGGTGTTTCCAGCCCTGTGCAGAGCCTGTTCCCATCCAGCAGCTCAGGCTGCTGAAATGAAGCAGAGCTTGTGCTGAAACCACTTGCAGTGGGATCTGCAGCCGTGCCCAGGCTGCAGCCCTGAGCTCCTGGCACAGATAATGTCATTAGGAGGGTTAGGGAAGCAGCAGCCCCACGGTGCTGCCAAGGGCAGAGCTGCTGTGAAGGAGCCAGCCAGCTCCTGGAGATGGGATGTCCTGCTCCAGTGCTGGGCTGTCCTGCTCCAGAGCTGAGATGACCCTGTCCTGGGGCAGTTCCATGTCCTCCTGTGAGGCTGGTGTATGCCTGGAGCTGGCTTCCCTCGAGGCTGGGGACACACCAGGGCCAGGGCAAATCTTCTGGAACGCGTTTTGGTTGGGTGCAGGGAAGGCTGGACCTGCAGGGACCAGCCTGGTGCAGCACTTGGAGTCTGAGACATCTCCTGGGATGTCTGGCAGCAAGCTGAGGAGCATTTCTGGGCTGCTCCATGATTTAGCAGGAGGTAGATGGCAGAGTTGGTCATTGTGCTGTCCCTAGCACCATCTCCTTTCACAAAGCTGTGGAAGTGCAAGTTCCTTGGCTGGGTCTCCCCCAGAGGAGGGCAGTCTGTCCTCAGCCCAAAAGAGCAGGATGAGCTCTTCCCCCTGCCCCATGCCTGCTGCTTCCCATTGCTCTGGGATTTGGCTCCATCCCGTTGCAGAGGCAGTGCCCCAGCTGCTGGCACTGGTGGAGGCTGGGACAGAGAGCAGGACCACCAGGACCAGCCAGGACTTGGGGCAAGAAGCTGGGAATGAGATGCAGGAACAGGAGTTTCTCTGTCAGCCCTCCTGGGAGCAAAGCGTCCCCAGGGATAAGATGAAGAGACCCATCCCCGATTCCAGGATGGCTGTGTGGGTGCTGCAGGACCTGTGCAGCCCCTGGGATGCTCCCACAGGCTGCATGTGCCAAGGCAGGTTGGGCAGCAGAGCCTGCACGTGGCCTCTGAATGAAGCAAACCCTTTTCCAAAGGAGAAGCCCCCAGCAGGATCCCTGCCAGGGCAGTGAGTCCCTGCAGGGTCCCGCCGTGCCCGGCCCTGGCAGATGCCACATACATCACCCGGGTCACAGCCTGGTACTGGGGACAACAACAAACATTCATTCAGTGCCGTCTCTCAGCCAGTTCCTCTGCCAGTGGCTCCACTTGCAGAAATGCAGCTGCAGCTTCACTCTGATCCTGGTTTTTCTCCTCTGCAGGTTCAGAAGATCGCAAGTTCTGCATCCTTTACCTGGCAGAGGTGAGTGGTGCTGATTTCCATTTTAACTTTCCAGTGAGAGCTGGGCAGGTACTGACAGCTCTGATCCTTTCTTCTGGGGCAAGGAGCACTGAAAAAAAATTGATTTTAACTT
This sequence comes from Motacilla alba alba, assembly GCF_015832195.1. Lineage (NCBI taxonomy): Eukaryota > Metazoa > Chordata > Aves > Passeriformes > Motacillidae > Motacilla > Motacilla alba. Next base: position 1,303,298 of record NC_052032.1, on the reverse strand, counting down.
CCCTTTAAATGAATTTGCCAGAAGCCTGGAAAAGAAATGTAATGGCTGTAGAATATGTGAATAAGAAGCTGCTAAAAGGAGCTTGGGCAGCACTAGGACAGGTTTCTTTTCCCCTTCTCCCTGTGGATCTTCCTTGAGACATCTCACTTTTGTTTTCTCTTAGGATTCTTACCCCTGGGGGCAGATTTCTTTGCCAAATGTTTTGTCATTATTTTTAGCCATCTTGCTTTTCTTGTCTTCAAACATCTAGATATGGAGCCTTCAAATAAAATAAGGAAGCTCAGTCTGAAAGCAGAATCATAGCTGTAAACCCACATGTAGCTGAGTGCTCTAAGCAGGTTTGGAGTCACCCAGACTTTGGCACAGTCTCTTTTGTCAAGTCAAGGACTCTGCAAAATTATTTCACACTGGACCTCCCTAACCATTGAAGGCCGTGGGTTTTTGCTTTTGCAGTGACTTTGCTGTGTTCCTGCTTTCAAGGCCTTGTACTTTCTGAGGTGGAAAGGTGGGTCTGGGAAAGCTCCCCAGGGCACAGAGGAGAAAGGCAAACACTGCTCAGCAGCACTGTGGAATAATGAGCCATTGTGAAAGCTGGGTGCAAATGCTCAGCGTGGAAGTTGTTCACCTTGAGTGGCTGGAGCTGGGCCAGGGCACGACTCACTGCAGAATCCTGCACTCCTCTCTTGTTCCTTCCCTCCTGCTCCTTCCTTGTCTCCTCTGTGCTCTGTGGCTGGGCAGGAGCTGAGCCTCCCCTGGGTTTGCTCAGTGCGTGTCCCAGGGCAATGTCACCCTGGGCTGGTGACAGCTGGGCTGTGACTCAGCCAGGCTGTGCTGGGTGTTTTGGATGAGGCTCTCCAGCATTTTCTCAAGTACTTGGAAAAATGCACTCAGAGCCTGATATTTGGTTTAGAAGCTTAGTGTCCCTAAGTAGAAGTGACCAAAACAGAGCTGGCTGTGTTTCATGAGATCTTGAGAGGCAAAGAGGTGTCTTTGTCAGGCTGTAATGAAGTGCTGGGCTTTCTTCTGGGGGGCCTAATTGGCCGTGAGAGCTCTTGTGATGGAGATCCCTGGCATCTGCTGTGGCTGGAGTGGAGCAGTTGGATAGAAAATGTGAGATTTTTGCTTTCCCACCTCCTGTTCCCCCACAGACTTCAGCAGTTCTGGACTGGCCACGCTGTGGGTCTCTGCAAACCCTGGCTGTTCCTCCTGGGGTGTTTTGGGGCAGGTCCCAAGGGGACTGGAGCTTCCCAGCCCATGGTAACCAGCAGCTCTGCCACATGCTAGACCCCAGGGGTGGGTGATCACTCCAGTGGCCAGCCCAGGCTTTGAGGTGACACTGGGGCAGCCCTGGTTCGGGGACAGCACCTTGCCAAGCAGGATGTGCCCTGTGCCACCCTTCCCTCCCAGCCCCAAGGCTGCTGGTCTGTCCTGAGCCAGAGGGACCAGCTGGCTCCAAGGTGAAGGGGACAGTAACCTGCCAGCTGTAGGTGCCATCTCCAGCAGTGGGAAATTGGGGTTTGAAAGGGGAACAGAGTGGGAGATGTGTCTGTGAGTCAGCAGTGAGCCAGGGCAGGATGGGGCTCTCCCAGCAGACTTCCCTCAGACTTCTCTTCTGGGAAACAGTGACCAACAGGTCACCTCCCCAGGAGCCACGTGGAGCGGGTGACAGGGCTGCAGGGGCTGGGGATGGAGCAGGAGAGCAGAAACCTCCCAGATGTGCAGCACAGGGGTTGTGCCCTTGGCCCCAGGTGGAGAGATGAGCTCTTCTGAAAGGGTGGGATGTTCTGGGAGCCAGCCTGGGAGCATTCCAGCATCTGATTCCTGCAGGGAAGCCAAGAAGAGCATTTCCTTCAGGTTGTCTTTCTTTTCTTCTTTGCATTCACATTTTGGGAGCAAATCTTTGCTTACAGGCTTGTGGGGGTGTCACCAGGAGGCTGGGAGGGGATGGTCCCCTCAGAGGTGTCCCTGCAGGCTGGCCCTCACAGAAACACTGCAGAGGGGCACTGGGGAGGCTTTGGATGCCTCTGTGGCCTGGTGGAAGAGTGGGTTTATGTGATAAGGTGATTTTTGCAGTGGGCCTGCTCTCAGGTGAAGGCTGGGGCTGTGCACTGGGAAGTGACACTTGCAGCACACACGGGTCTGGGGAGAGTCCCTGGGCCATCCCAGTGCAGCTCTCCCGCTCACATGACAGACCTGGTGCCCAGTGGGTGCCACACTCTGCTTGTGGCACCTTCTTTTTCTCTGGTGAAAAGCTCAGCCTCCTTCCTGACTATGAGAACAGCCCTCTGCAAGGATGGGTTCCCCTGAGGGGCTGGGGACATGGATTCCCCTGGCGAGGGGCTGGCTGTGCCCTGGGGACAGGAATTCCCCTGGAGAGGGGCTGGCTGTGCCCTGGGGACATGTTCAGGTTCCTGGGAATTGGGCTGAAGGGGGATCAGGACTGCCTGGCTGCCCAGCTCGTGACTGCTGGTGGCAGCTGGAAGGGATGAGGATGGATAAGGGCAGGATGTGTGAGCTGCCATGGCTTTTTGGCCCCATGTCACCCTGAGGGATCTCTCCCCATCGTGACTTGCTCCATCCCTGGCCTGGCAGCAGCTCTGTGTGCCCAAAGCCCTCTCCTGGCTCTGCCCTCGCTGCTGGTGTCCCCAGGCACTGCTGGTGGCTCAGGAGGGTTTGTGGCCACTCTCAGCTGGGCTGCTGTCGCTGGGCAGACACATCCATTGTGCTGCTCTGACGGGCTGGGAGGTCGGAGGAAGCTCTTGAGCTGCTGTTTCTTGCCCACAAATCATCTGCAATGAGCACTAATGTGTTTAGTGCTGCTGAGAGCTGAGAGGAGCCCACGGGGCCCGGCTGCCACTGCCTTTGCTGCAGGAAGAGCTCTGCTGAAGCCTTGAGCTGCAGCCTCCTGCTATTGCTTATCTTGAGGGTTTCTGAGTAATGTTCTGACCCATAAGGTCACAGATTTGCATTTGGATCTGACACATTACAAAACGAAAGTATGTTCTAATACCTGTGAGTTGCTTAATTTATTATAAACAAGAGAGAAAATTCCAACCTTCAGGAAGTGTCACAAAAAAGCTACTGCTGGTCATCCTGTGTAATTGTGTGTAATAAATCACTGCACAGAGTTTAAACCCTGGGCAGTCTGGTTATTTGCAGGCAGAACTAGCAGGAGCTGCAGAGCTGGTGTGGGTTCCAGCAGCAAGGGTGTTTGTTTTACAGCCTCTGCAAGGTGTGAATTGCAGGGTTTGGAGATCCTGAGTGCAGATGGACCCAGTTCTGGAGGGGCACTTGGCATCCTGGAAAGGCTGAATGTAGAATGGAATTGGAAAGAATGTGAAAGCAGAGGGAAGTTCTGCACTGAGCTGCCTCCGTTGGGGGTTTTGTTCCTTCTGGTGGCTGTGATATTCCCAGCACAGACACGAGCCAGGATTTTGGAGGTGAAGATGGTACCTTTTGATCTCTGGAATGCCTGAGTGGGTACCTGGGATCACAGAGTCCCAGAACAGCCAAGGCAGGCTCACCTGGAGCAGGTGTCACAGGAATGTGTCCAGGTGTCTCCAGAGAGGGACACTCCACACCCTCCCTGGGCAGCTCTTCCAGAGATCTGCCACACTCATGGAGAAATGTTCTTCCTCGTGTTGGGTGGAACTCCTTGTGTTTCAGTTTATGGCCATTACACCTCCTCGAATTTTTCTATTTGACAGCTGATATGTTAAAAACTCCTGGCAGTGCATTGAGACCTGGCCTGGCCATCTTTCCTTTCAGGATTTCAAATCCAAAAGACACAGTTTGAAGTTGAACAGCCCCTGCCTGTGACAGCCTCTGGCTGATTTGAGCACTGCAATAGGTGGAACTGGCACGGGGTGCCCAGAGAAGCTGTGGCTGCCCCTGGATCCCTGGCAGTGTCCAAGTGTTGGATGGGGCTTGGAGCAACCTGGGACAGGTGGAAGGTGTCCCTGCCATGGCAGGGGCAGGGATGGGGTGAGCTTTAAGGTTCCCTTCCAACCCAAACCAGTCTGGGATTCTGGGATTCAGTGTGGACCCACATTTCTGCACCCTGCAGGATTGGGGGTCTGGGAGTTTGTCTGCATTTTCCCCATTTCCCATTCCCTGCTGGACACACATACCTCATGGGATGTGTACAGGCTGTCAGAAGGGAATGTTTGCTGCCTGCTGGGAATGGGCAGCCTCACAGGGAGCTGTGGGAGCTGTGAGTGTGCTCCAGGGCTGTATTCACACCCTTCCCTGCTCCGGAAATATCCTGCTGAGAGGAAACTGCAGGTCAGGGGTTTAATGCATTGTTACAAGTGTTTGATTCCAACCCAACATATTCAGACCAAATCGACTTAAAACCAAACAGCTCAGTAAGTTTTTCCTTTGAAATGCACTGGCAAATTTGATCTTTTTTTTTTTCCCTCTGGAAATTTTCATCTGCAGACACAGGTTTGTCTTGGGAAACAGAAAATCCTTCCAGTAGCAACTCCTTGTGCTGCTGTGGTGAGCACTCATCCAGAGCTGAGCAAATTGATGCTATGAATCTGTGCCTGAGCTGGCTTTGCCTTGGACATGCTCATCCTGCATGGGAGAGCCTCGGGACAAGTGCCAGAGAAATGCCACTGTCCCCCACCTTGCCCCATCAGAGAATCTCGGACCGGTTTGGGTTGGGAGGAACTTTAAAGATCATCTTGTCCCACCCTTGCCATGGCCAGGGATGGCACTGACTAGACAGGGCCTTGGACACTTGCAGGGATGGGGCAGCCACAGCTGCTCTGGGCAGCCTGGCTCAGTGTGGACACATCCCTGCACCAGAGGGTCCTGTTCCTGTTCCTGTTCCTGTTCCCACCCTCAGCTGCTGCCAAGGGAATGCTCTGGACAAATGGATCACAGCAGTGCTGTAGCCTGTGTAATGTGCCTCACTCCATCCACGGCCCAGCTTATTCCTCAGCAGCATTCATTTCCCAAAGTGTTCTCTGCTCCTGCTGGGAGTCAGCGCTGTTCACTGAGTGCCCTTTGGGATGTGGCATTGTCCCAAAGGGAGGAGCCAGGGAGAGCCCAAGTTCTGTCTCCAAACAACAAATCTGAATGCTGGGAAAAGCAATTTACTGATGGCACAGAGGACAAGTCTCAGGGACATGGCAGATTTTATACACCTGGGTAATTTTGGAGTTGGCTGTTCTGGACACGTCATCAGCAGAGTTTGCAAGGAGCCTTTTGGGCACTGTCTTGGCAGACCTAGAGGGCATTTGGGCAGATGGTTTGGTGATAGGGAAGAGGGCAAAAGGGCTGGGCAGGGGGGTGACATCAAACCGAGTGCCCAAGTGAACAGCTGAGGGGAATTTGTTTAGTGAGAAGGGAGTGCAGATGAGCCTTTGTCTGGGAAATGGGCTGTGTGCTCTGCTGGAATTGTATCTCAATTTCCTCTCATTCACAATAGGACAAGAGATGGTGCTTGTCAGGTTTGTGGCTGTAATTTGTCTGATGGGCTTGTGCTGCACAGTGGAAGGATCCCCTGGGCTGTGGGGGGGAGGCACTGCAGGCAAGGCTGCAGTGGCTGGGATCAGTCCCAGGACTTGGGGTAGAGACAGCCTGGAGACTCCTTGCTCTCACCAGTTTTGTGACATGAATATTCTGAGAGAAGAGAACTGTGCACCTCTGCTCCCAGTCCTGTTCAGGGGAAGGGGGACTCCCTGTGCTCCAGCCATTCTGCTGCTGGTGGCCAGGAGATGTTACCCAATGAAAAATCCTTTCCTGCTCTCTGACATTTCCTTTGTTGTCTCCATGGCTCATTTCTGGGATGCTGGAGAGGTTCCCCAAGCCTTGAGTCACCCTTGAGAGCTGGACACTGAATCCCTCTGCCAGGTCACACTCACAGCAGCAACTTAACTCTTTCCTGAACTGACCTTTCCATTTTCCCCTCTCCAAAGGCCATCAGGTCCCAGCCCCTGCATTTCTCTGGGTGGTGCTGAGCAGTCCAAGCTGCAGCTGCAGGGAGACAACGTTAGAGCAATGCCAGCCTTTGGAGAAGCCCCTCTGGAGGATGCTGTGACATGAACCCATGTGCAGATTGCCCCAGATGCTGAGGCTCTCCAGAACTGCCCAACCCAGCATCCCCATGGCAGCCCCAAGTTGCAGCTGCAGTGGCAATGTCCCCCTGGCCCAGGCTGTCTCCTGGGATGTCCCTGGAGCTGGAACACCCGTGGCAGTGGCTCTGGAGCTGGTGGCCAGGCTGCTGCTCTGTGCAGACAGACCCTGGGCTTCACCTCCTCAGCCCGGGGCTTTCCCTGGGTCAGATGTTGGGTGACACCAGTGCCAGAAGGCCCAGGCTGGCATGACCAAGAGCCTGGGCACAGGGCAGCTCCTGGGCACTGCCAGCTCCCAGCTCAGAGCTCTTCAGGAGAGCAGGCAGTGCTCGTGACCCAGCTGGAGGAGCAGACAAACAGGGACACTCTGCTCTCCTGGTTTCGTGCATCTTTACACAGCTCAACCTGAACCTGAGTGTTGAGATAACCCAAAAACATGAGTTTTTCCCCCCAACTTTAATTTTGGGGTCACATTTCCAGGATGTTGGCAAAAAGAAGAGTTGATATGGTGCAGTTACAGTGCTAGAGAGATTTTTAAAAGGCCCAGGCAGCAAGGGGTGAGGATTTTGGAGGGCTCTGGGGCTGTTTGCACAGGCTGGAGCTCTCTGCCCATGGGGCTGTGCCAGGGAAGAGGCATGGAAAGCTCTGGGGCTGTGCTGGCACTGGGTGGGTGAGCTTGGTGCTGCTGGGGCCACTCAGCTCTGAGCTGTTGTTCTCTTCCCTGAGAGAAAAGGATGTCTGCAGAGCAGGAAGGTGCTGGCCCTGCTCTCTGTTTGCCAGAACGGTGTTTGCAGCAGGAGCTCTGTGCCTGGCTCCTCTCAGGGATTCCTGGGAAGGCTTTTACCCGGTGAGCCACTTAAAGACAACTGCCTGGCCGGGGAAAACAGCCCTGTGTCCTCACTGGCTGCTCCACAGGGGGTGGAAAAGGTTCTTCAGGCTGATTTTCCTTCTGGAGGTTTAACAGAGAACCACAGAATAACAGAATGGTTTGGGTTGGAAGGGACCTTAGAGCTCATCTTGTTCCAGCCCTGCCATGGCCAGGATGCCACTCCCTGGATCAGCTTGTTCAGGGTCCTGTCCAGCCTGGCCTTGAACACTTCAGGGATGTGGCATCCACACCCTCTGGGCATCCCCCAGGCCGTGCCATCATCAGTGCTCCCAAAACCAAAGACCCACAGCAGAGCCACGCAGAGATTGCTGTGTCCTGCCAGTGTTATCTCCATGCACATCCTCTCCTGCAGCACCCTTGGCACCTTTTGGGCATCCCAGCTCTAGCAGGGCCCCTGCTGTTAGTGCTAGGGTTTGTTTTATGGGTATCACCAGTGTGCCCAGCAGTCCAAAACCCACAGGAAGAGCCCTGGTCCCCCCCACTCCCCCAGCACGGAGCAAACAGAACTTTCTCAGCAGCCCTTGGTTGGTAGTGCATGAAGTCAGCAGGCAGCAGTGCCCATGTTTTGTGCACAGGATATTCCCAGGGCTGCCTGTTTCTCCCTGGGAAGGTTTGCTCTGTGATTTGGAGCCATTGTAGTCTGGAGCAGTTTCCGAGGTACTTCCCCTCTGGGATCTCTGCTGCCTTTGGCCACGGCCCAACACCCGGAGTGTTGGAGGCCAGGGGCTGACAGGGCTGGGCTGGGAGCCTGTCCCCAAACCACCCTGCCACCAACCCTGGGGAGAGGAGCCCAGGGAAGGAGCAGAGGTGCATCCCTGCATCTGTGGGAGGAGATTGCCCAGAGCAGCTGTGGCTGCCTCTGGATCCCTGGAAGTGTCCCAAGCCAGGCTGGACAGGGCTTGGAGCCACCTGGGACAGTGGGAGGAGTCCCTGCCACGGCAGGAGTGGCACTGGATGGGCTTTAGGATCCTTTGCAGCTCAAACCAGTCTGTGATTCTGTGACATGACCCCTCCCTCCCACCCTGGGAATGTGGCTCTCACACACAGCGGTGAGAGAACAGCCCTGGGCTCTGCTGGGCACTGAGCTCAGGGCACCAGAAGTGTCAGACTGAGTCTGGCTCCTCATTCCTGCGGTTTCTCAGCTTTGCAGTATCACACAGAGCCCCAGGGGGCCTTGCACAGAGGGGTCTGCAGTAAGAGAGCTCAGTTTGTGGGGTCTGGGGGCTCCTCCTGTGATGCTGCCAATCTCTGGGGGCTCCTCTCATGGTTTATTGGCTACAGAGTCCACAGCCCCTCCTTGTGTGGTGTCTGCTGGGGTAGGCAGGAGCTCTGCATGGCCAGACCTCTCCCCTGGCTGCTGTGGGGTTGGGTCCCAGCCCGGGGGAGCTGTTCCCCTGGACCAGGAGGAACTTCTCCTGCAGATCATCCTTGGCTGTAGCAGGGCCTGTTTGGGGCTGGTGCTCCTGGCTTGGGCCATTCTCTGCAGTACCTGCTGTGTTCTCCTGCTCTCCCTTGGGCAGCGTGGGGGGCCTGGTGCTGGGACTGCCCTGGACTCAGCAGTGGCTCCTGAGCCCAGCACACAGCACCTGCAATAACATGTTTGTCACTGGGGGAAGGCAGGCAGAAAGCCACTGGCAGCCACTTCAGTCGCTGCCTTTATCTGGTGGCAAACACCCCCTTCACGCCATCTGCATCCTCCTTTCCCAGCCCTGTGAGATTAAACCCTGTTTTCTCTCTGTAAATATTGGCAGGCCAGCAGCAGCCTCCCTGAAGGAAAACAATCCCGGGGAGGCTGTTCCCAGCTCAGGGGCAGCGTGTGCAGGCACAGCTCCCTGACTCCCCCCCAGCCTCCCCTGGGTGGGCAGCTCGGTGCCCAGCATGGACCAGGCTCCAGGGACACGTGCCACGAGTTTTGTCCTAAATAACACCCAACCCTTCACCTGGCTGCATCCCAAAGGGCTTTGCCTGGGTTTGGAGGCAGCTGTGGGTGCTCAGCCCCTGCAGGTTGGGCTTTCCCTAGTCCAGGTGAAAGTTTTTGGGAGAGCAGGTTCATGGAAGAGGGAAAACCAGAGCTCTTTCCTTGGGAAATGCACATTGGAGAGGTTAAATGTCACTGTGGTGATAATAAAACATGTACACATTGGATAAATGCAATTTTGGCTGTTCATGTCTCCCCTCAGCCTTGCCCACAATACCCAGCACACACTTTGGGCAGGTTGCCTTTCCCTGAGTTCTGGAGCAGAGGGAAATCTGCTCTCCTGGCTGTGACATTCCTGGGTGGCTGAGGTCAGGGAGCCTGCAGCAGCTGAGGGGGAGCAGAGGGGCACTTTGCTCTCAGCAGCCAGCAGGAGCTGAGCATCGCTGCGTGCTAAATTCAATCAAAGAGATGGGCTGTAATTGAATCAGGGAGGGGCTCAGGGCAGGGCTAGGTGAGCTCTGTGTCTGTCATAGCGAGGGGACAGAGATGTCCTTGTAACTGCTTTGAGCTTTGCTCCAGGGGAACCACAGGAGCTTGGCAGGGCTGGGAGTGTGCAGCACTTACAGCATCGGGGTGGGCTCCTCACAGCTGCCCCATGGCTTTGGGGCTCTGCTGAGTTCCTGCTTTGTTCTCTTCTGACCACAAGTGTGGCAGGGAAATGCCAGCCTGGATTCCATCCCAGCAAAGGGTGCCCATCCTCCCCTCTGAAAGTGGGGATGACTTCCTAGGGCTGAGTGGGTGTCACAGTGGTGCAGCCTGGTGACCTGCTGGTGTGGGACTGGGAGAGATGGGACATCCAGGATGGGAAAAACTCTCTATGACACTCCAGGGATGCTCTGAGCATCACTGCTACCCAGGATCTGGGGGCAAGGGGAAGCCCCACCACTTCCTGTCCCTGAATCCCAAGCCTCTGCTCATTCTGATTGGGCTCAGGAAGCCTGAGGAGGAATTTTCAGTGTTAAAGCCTGTAGGAATAAGTGTGGGGATGTCCAGGCATAAGAAAGCTCAAACTTTCTCCTTCATGAAGTCTCCTCGTAGGGGCAAAGGACTGAGCCAGAGCCCTCTTTCCCAGGAGGTGATGTGGGAGCTTGGTTTATTTACCACTTTAGGGGATTTTGGATGAAACATGAATGAATTCCTATCCAATGCAAACAGTGTTTTAAATGGTGTGACTAAAGAGCATTTCCCCTTCTGGCTGTGTTATGTCTCTGGAGTCACAAAGCTGCAGGTTCTCTCTGACCTTTCTGGGAAAAACCAGCTACTGGGGACCTGCCCTTCTGGAAGGAAATTCTAGGGGGAAAGAAAAGCTCTTTTTTATGGCCCTTAGTGAACGACTCTTTTTCTTTTCTTTGCAGTCTGTCCTAAAGTTGTGCTTTTTTTTTTTTTTTTTCTCTTCCCCTCTGGCCACTTAAGGAGATGATCCAACCTTGGGCATTTCTGACCCTTTATAAAGAGAAACGTGCAAGATCCCAGCAGGCAGCAGATGTTATAATGCTTAAATTTTAGCATGAGAGATAAGCAGTTGAAGGGCTGGGAGACAGCTGCTGAGGTGACTTGGTCAGAAAGTTCCTTAAGTGAGTGAGATTTGGCCCAAAGAAAACCTGTCCAAGAGCAACAAAAGGTGTGTGCAGGGAAGGGCACAAGAGGAGGTGGGCTCAGCTGGGATGACTTCTCATCATTTCTCTTAATTCCTTCCTTGCTGCATGTTGCTAACAGACAGTGTGTGACCAGAGCTGGAGCTTCATCACCAAATTCATCCTGGGGTTCAGTGAGGAGCAGGACAGCGAGGCTGCTCTGGAGTTTATCCCCAAATTCATCCTGGGGTTCAGTGAGGAGCAGGACAGCGAGGCTGCTCTGGAGCTTCCCTCAGCTCTTCCTCCCAGCCCCACCCAGCCCAAAGGCTTTCGTTCTCACCAGTTCATGCTCTGGTGCCTCATTAATGTTTGCATATGGCAAAGAGCAATTTCCACCCTCGGTTTCCACTGCAGTGGCACAGGGTGCAGGACTGCCCGTGCTGCTCCACTCCTGCTCATGGAAGCACAGTCAGCTCCCCTGCACCACTCTCCCTGTCTCTGGAGGGAGCTGATCTCCAGTTTCTTTGCCTCTCCTGTGCCCAGGGTGCAGGACAGGAGTGAGAGCTCTCCCCTCATCTGCTGTGGTGTGTGGGGACCGAGGAGTTTGCAAACCCGGCAGGGCCTGTGACACACAGCTAATGACCTTCTCCCTGCCTGTGTTTCCTTTACGTCAGAAGTCGGAGTGCTTATTAAGTTTGGAGGCTTACTCCCAGGAGCAGAAGAAGAGGATCTGCTGGTGTCTGGCTGAGAACATCACCAAGCAGCAACATCCGGCAGTGGCTCCTACAGAGAGCAAGGTAAGAGACCCACACGGAGCTGGGAATGCCTGCCTGGAGCACGGCAGGCTCTGCCTGTGGGGGGCTTTGCTCAGGGATGCTCCTGCCAGGAGGGCTGTGCAGGAGGCTGTTTGTTTGCCAGGTGAGCAGTGAGTTCGTGTTCAGGCACTGCTGTGTCTGCAGCTTTCTGCCCTGCCTGGGGAACAGTGGCTGTATTTGCATCTGCTGGCTGGAGCTGAGGCAGGCTGGGCTGACACCTCCCAGCATCTGTATTTGGATATTTGGACAGCTGAGGCTCCACAACCCCGTGGCCAGCCTGCTCTGAGAGCTCGCCTCTGGGGCAGGAGGGAAAGCAGAGGGAGAGGTTCAAGCTGTGATCTCTGGGTGCTGATGAAAAGGCTGAGGTGATGGGAGTAGTGGGGCAGAGATTTGTCCCTTCTGTGCACTTGGGTGGGCTCAGGTGTTTGATTCTGACCCCACAGATGTCCTCAAAGCACAAAGGGCTCATTTGGGGAGTGCTGTTTTTCATGCCCAGTGAGGCAGCCCCAGCACTTTTCCCACACTGAAGAGCTCCAGCCTGGCCCGGGAGCGCTGTCTCAGCAGCTCTGGCAGAGAAATGTGTGCGTGCAGGGCTCTGAGGCTCTGCCTGCCCTCTCTGGGTGTAGTGAACACCCTCACCCACCTCCTCTGGGGCTGGGGCTGCCCCACGGAGCTGTCTGGGACAGTGGCAGTCTCTGCAGGGTCATGTTGTGTCCCAGGGGCTAGGTTTGGATTGCTGGACAGTGACACTGCTCTGGGACAAGAGAAACCCCTGTGCTGGGTGTTTTAGGAGCTTTAAATGCTGCAGATGGGGAGTTTGGGGGTAAAACCCCCGGATCCCTCCCTTGGCTGGTGCAGGGTGGTGGAGCAGCTCCTGCCCCACGTCCCTGTTCCCGTGTGGGTGCCTGTCCCCTGCTGGCCCAGGGCAGGTGGCTCGTCCCAGGAGCCGCGGCACAGCCGGGCCGGCGCTGCCCAGCCCCGGAGCCGGGAGATGCGGCTGCGGCTCTGCAGCCTCCCAAAGTGGGTCAGCACAAACATCTCCGCAGGAGACAGAGCCTCCGGATTCCTTTTCCTGCACGTTTCAGGCGGACTAAAATAGCAACAGCAGCGCTCAAAGCCTGAGAACCTCGTTACCAACCCAACCTCCCACTCTGTGAGCGGCCCCGGGCAGCTGATTCACACAGGTGACAATGCTCAGCCACCTCCTGCTGCCCCGTGGGGCATCCAGGTGCCACAGCTCCGTGCCCAGGCACGGGGGCCCTCCTGGAATCCACTGATCCTTGGCGTGGCTCTGTGCTGGGCTGCGTGTGATCCTGCCACTGGCTGGGGATCATCCAGGGTGGAGCTGTGCAGGGACATTTCCAATCTGAGTATCTCAAACAGGTCCTACAAAGGGGCATCTTGGTGGGGCTCCATCATGGCAGGAGCTCTGGGCTATTTGAGCTTTCAGGGGATGGTGCTGTTTGCCCTCCCCAGCCCAGACTGTTCAGGGCAGGGCATGGGGCTGTGCTCAGAGCAAAGCCCTGGAGCATCTGCTCCCTGAGCTGTGGAAGGAGCCTGGCCACTGGACAGGTGAAAAAGTACTCCAGAAGACATCACATCTCTTTCAAAGGCTTTTCTGTGCCTCAGTGGCCAAGAGGGTGCTGTGGAGAGCCATCATGGGCCCTCCAAAGTCGTGACAAAGGGGGTTTATCTTGGCTTGCCAAAGCTGATGGAAATCCCACTGGTGGGGTGTGGGGCCAGGAGGGAGAAAAGGAGCGTGACAGCATCTACCAGGCACTGTAAATTGAGTTTTTATCACCATTGCCATCCCAGCAAAGTGTAAAGTGTCCAGGATGCAATTTTAAAGCAAACCTGGTGTGAAATGCAATAAGGGGAAGGAGCTCCCGAGGGGACAGGGGAGGGTGTTTGGGGCAGGCACACAGGGCTGGGCAGGAGCCTGACCTGGGAGAGCTGCAGCCTGGGCTGTGTCCAGGCTGGTTTGTCAGGACAGACCTCTCTGGGGATGCCAGAGCAGTAGGAGGCAGGAGCTGGGAAAACCAGCTTCTTCTTGCAAGGGAGAACTGATCTATTAGCTTGGCTTACCAGTCATTTGATACCAGGGCTATTTAGGGAAAAAAACCCAGTGTCTGTGCTCTGTGAACAGACAAATTAAGCTGGAAATATCAGCCTGGCCAGGAATCTGATTTGCAAAGCCTTCAAAACTGCTCTAGCTCAGCAAGAGGCAGCTCATTTTGCTGTGGCCACAGTCTGGCCAAGGGGATGTGGGCTTTACTGTGGGGTGGGAACGAAGGGCCAGCACAGCCTCAGTGCCAGCATAGCTGAGCCATGTGCAGGCTGTGTGCAGGAGCCAAGAAAAGGGACAGTGTCCAAGCACAGAGCAGCTCCTCAGGAGCCTCCATGGCTGCCACCAGTGGCAACCTTCAAGCTGTGCAGAGATCAGACAGATTTTGGGCTTTGGGGTGGTACCTCCTGGTTTTCAAGGCCCTTCTGAGCTCTGCCTGGGTAGGGCAGCACTAAGGGCAGGAGGAAGGTGCCTGTGGCTCAGGGACAGGCTCTGCAGAGCTGTCACTGCCTCTGGCAGTGCCTCTGGCAGTGTCCCCAGGGAGGGTGGTGTCAGGCCAGGAGGATGAGCCCTGCAGGAGCCGCGTGGGCACTGCTGCTTTTAGAGCTGGTTTTGGAGCAAAGCTGGTTTCTGGGGGACTTGAGCAAATGCAGCATCTGCTTCTGGAAATGGAGGAAGAGACATCCATGAGGGTGGCAGCTGTGATAGTCCAGCCCTGCTCCCAGTGGGCTTTTCCTGCCAGAGTCAGTGCAGGAGGAGCTCTGGGGACAGCGTGGCTGTTATTGTGGTCCAGCTCTCTGTCCCCAGTGTCCAGGAGATGTGGTGCAAATGGGGCTCTGCTGCCGCTGTAAGACTAGGCTGAACTTCCCTGAGCCGCAAACCCACCCAGGCAGCTGCAGCACCTCCCAGGAATTGCCCTGTGGGTATTTTCTCCACCTGCAGAGCCTTCCCCCTCTCGTCCTTGTGCCCAGGTCAGCTCTGGGATGCTGCCCCCTGCCCTGTGACTGTGCTGAGCAAGTCCCTGTAAAACACATCCCCAGGGTGAGCCAGCTTGGAGCAAACCTTCCCCACTGGGGCTGTGTGGAGCCCGGAGGCTGGCTGGGGCTGCCAGGAACCACAGCCATGGCAATGTGATTACAGAAGAGCAGCTTTGTGCTTTAACTGTGTTAACCCTGGTCGGGTGCTGACCATCAGTGCTGGGCTGCCCCCACACTGCTGCACCAGCTGGGGTAATTCAGCCTGACTGAAGAGAGGGCAAACTGCAGAGCAGGGGCAGGGCAAGGCACTGGGGCTGGAGCTGCTCCAGCTGGTTTGGCTGCCAGGGAAAAGCTCCACACACAGCACAACCCCCTGTGTGTAACGGACCTGCTGCCACCGTCTGATTCTCACTGCTTGTTTCTTTGTGTCTTCCACACTCAGAACGGCTGATTACTCTTCCCTTCTGGCTCCGTGACCTGAGATTACCTCGGAGATGATGGCTGGCTGTATCTGAAAGATGCAGATTATCCTTAAGCTAAATAATTACGGACACTCGGTGGCATGGACTTTGGGAGTCCAGGACGGGTGCTCCCCTTGTTTCCCGAGGGAGGTGGTGGATGCTCAGCGCTTTCCCAACCCTGGCTGGGAGCAGGCGTGGATGACCCGGCCCCTCCTGGCAGCGCTGGCTCCGGTGCTGGGAATGAGCGGCCGGGGGGACCGGCCGGCCCCTTCCTGGCCGTGCCTCTGCTCAGGAAGGGCAGGGCTGTTTCTCTCACTTATTTACAACGTGCTTGACAAGTGCGAGTAAATGAGCTGTCAGCAAAAGCAAACAGTGTGTGATGGAGGGCTGATTGAAACCAGGGCCGGTGGGGCGGGAGGGCTCCGGGGACAGCCCTGCTCCCCCGGCACCTGCAGCTGGGGACACTTCAGTGGGGGTCACCCCTCTCCTGTCCTATCCCCTGCCTCCTCTTCCTCATCCTGAGCACCCCAGGCACCCACCCTGCTGTCCCCCCACACCCTCCTGCCCCAGTAAATTCCTTCTCCTTGCACTGAGGCATCTCCTGGGCCCTCCTTGCACAGTCAAGCACCAGATTCTGGGGTGGCTGTGACAAGCACTTGGGGACAAGGCTGTGGACACCCCCATTCCTCCCTGTGTCTCTGAGCAGGTGCTTCACTTACAGCAGTTTAGCCAGAGTGTGATCAGCTCTTCAATGGGGAAGGAGGGGAGGATTTTGTACCTTCTGATTTTGTTTCTGGCCAAAGTCTTCCCATTTTGGGCTGCGAACCTGCTGCCCCACCGGTGCCATCTGCTCCAGGGGGTTCTGTTCATCTGCTGCTGTGGGGCAGGATCTGGCCAAGGGTGCAGGAAACCTGGATCTTCACCAGAGCCATTCCTGCCACATACCAACACGAGAGGCTGGCCAAGGCTGAGCACGTCACAGGAGCACCTGGAGGGCCAACCTGAACCTGGCCATACCCTCCGAGCACCTAACTGTGCTGTCAGGGGGCTCAAAGAGGGGAGAAACCTTGAGGGTGATTCTGCCCCAATGAGGGTTAAAGCAGGATGTGCAGCCAGGTCACAAAACCAAAACAAAGTCTTGTTCCACTGTTCCACACCAGGGAGCACAGCCCAGCTCTTGCCGTGGACTGGGGAAACTCATTGCTGAGGACAGCCAAGGGCTCCATGGATCTGTGAGGCTGTGGGACCAGAGATGCCCTTCCTCTCTGAGTCAGGCTCCAGTGCAGCTCTGTCCACTCAAAAATCTGGAGGAAGCTGTCTCTCCTTGAACAGAGTCATGGAACTACAGACGTGTTTGGGTTGGAAGGAATCTTTACAACCCAGTTCTACCCGTCTGCCATGGCAGGGACACCTTCCACTATCCCAGGCTGCTCCAAGCCCTGTCCAGCCTGGCCTTGGACACTGCCAGGGATCCAGGGGCAGCCACAGCTGCTCTGGGCACCCTGTGCCAGGGCCTGCCCACCTCTGTAGTAAAGAATTTTTTCCTAATATCTGACCCAACCCTGCCTTCCTTCAGCTTAAGGCCATTCCCCTTTGTCCTGTCACTTCAGGCCCTTGTCCAAAGTCCCTCTCCAGCTCTCCTGGAACCCCACTAAACACTGGAAGGGGCTCTAAGTTGTCCCAAGAACCTTCTCTTCTCCAGGCTGAGCAGCTGCACATCAGTTGGCTTCCAGCCTTCATTGCAAGGACACGTCCCAAGGCCCCAGGGAGCTGGGGTGTGCCTGTGGGGCTGGATGGGATGCTGGGCTGGGGTGCTGATCTGTTTATCACTTCCCCTGAGCCCTGGGTCACTGAACCCCGGCTCTCCTGGCCTCGCTGCCCAGCCCTGGGGCTCTTGGTGCCGTTCCTGGTGGCACCCTGGGGCTCCCAGCGCCCGAGGCACGGGCAGGAGGAGTGGAGCAGATGGGCCGGCCCAGAGCCACAGCTCCCCCGGCCTTGTTCGTTTGCTTGGCTGGGCTCCTTGGCCATGAGCAGAGCAGAGCAGAGCCGTCCCCCCTGTCCCCAGCGGCTCCCGTTTCTCGGGCAGATTTCTCCCGGCGAGCCCGCACCCCCTCACCGCCCAGCAGCAAGGCTCGGGGGGAGCCGGGCAGGAGCAGCTGCCAACGCTTCCATCATGGCCAGAGGCAGTTTTAAACCCTGGAAGGGCTGTTCCTGGCCGATCCCCAGAAGGGCTGGTAAGAGGGAAAGTGCTGGCAGCAGCGGCGCCGGCAGCCCGGGGGGGCTGAGCGGGGTGAGATCATTTGCACAGGGTGGTCAGAGGCACCGGCTGAGTGCTCTGAGCCAGCTCTGCTGTGATTTAATGAAGGTGCTGCAAGTGCTTTGTTGCAGTCTGCCAGGCTGGAGCCCTGTTCTTCTGTGCCCAAACACCTCCTGCCTGGGGTGGCTGCTCCTTCTCTTCCCCCGAGCATGGCAGGGGACCGTGAGCATGTGGCTGGGCAGCCGCTGAAGTCAAGTTCAAGTAACTCCCGTGCAAAAGTTACCCAAACCCTGATATCTCTGCAGAGTCAAAGGATCTATTCAAAATTCCAGGGGGGTTTGGGTGGTGATGCCCAGAGTGGTGTGGGACTGGTAGGCACAGCTTCATCCTGTCCCTGTGGCACCCTGGCCCTCCACCAGGCTTGGTGTCCTGCCCTGAACAAGCACCTTCCTGATGCAGCAGCAGGGCAGGGCCTGCCAGCACCACTGCAGGAGGGCTGTGTGTGGCTTTGGAGCCACCAGTGTTGGGTTTGGGACCGTTTAGGATTCCTCCCTCCTGTGTGTGGCTCTGGCCATGGCCCTGTTGGAGGCAGTCACAGCAGAACTGCTCTGCCAGGTCCTCTCCTCCTGGTGGATGTTCCCTTCCAGTGGTCTCTGCTGGCAGCAGGAACAGCTTCCAGCACCAACCTCGTGGTCCTGTCTAAGTGGTGTTGGGATGAGTCCTTCCCAGTGATGTGCAGTGGCTGAATGCATCAGGCTCTGGTTGTCACCTCCCTCATCCTGCCCAGGGGACAGAGCTCTGCCCATAGAGCTGCAGAGACTCCCCTGCTGAGCAGCGCCAAAGGGAAAGGGTTCTGTGGGCTGAATGGCAGTGACAGGATCTGCTCCTTCCTCCCCCTTTCCCACCACTCTGGATTTTTACTGCCAGGGATATTTATGACCCAGACATCATCTCACAGCTCCAGGTCCCCCGGCACCTGCCCTGCAGTGATGAGGCTGCAGGCAGCAGCTGGAGCCCAGCTCTGGAGCTGTATCCCCATCCCAGTGGGCACAGAGCAGCGGGTGTGGGCAAGCTGGGGTGGTGGCTGGGTCATTCCTCACTGAGAGGGGCCGGGGACTGGGGGTGCTCTAAGTCTCAGGAACATCCAGCTATCCCCAGTGTGGTGACGTCTTGTGTCCCACAGACCTGCAGCCAGCCAGGTGGCCTCAGAGAGGGAACAGGCACAAACCCCACCAGGCCCAGCTCCCTTCAGCAGTGCAGGCAGGATGGGAGCTGGGTACAGCTGTGGGGGTGGCTGTGCCAAGTCACTGCTGTCCATGGTGACCACGTGTAGCTGAGCTCAGCTCTGTGTCCAGTGAGACCAGGAAGCTTCCACATTTCTTGTGCCACTGCAAAGCTGTGGCTACCTGTGAGGCAGAGGCAGCACAGTCCTGCTCCATCCCAGGAGCATTCAGGTGGCTGCAGCTGGCTGAACAGAGGGACGTGTGTGTGCCCACGGTCCGTGCTGGAGGAGAGCTGAGCTCAGACTGTCCCTGCAGCAGCGAGGACCCGCCAGTGAACGGTGGCTGTGGGGCAGATAAAACCAGCACGTGTCTGGGAGCGGCTGTGCACACACCCCTCACAGTGCTCTCTCTCTGGAACCATCAGGACACTTGCATGTCTCGGTCAGTGAAGTGGAATCCCAGCAGGAGAAATGCCCAGCCTGGGGTCGGGTCCCCAGCCCCGTGTGCATGGAGGTGCCACGAGAGGGCCCTGGCCGTGCAGGAGCAGAGGAGGGGCAGATGGTCACGCGTGGGCTGTCCCCTGGATGGACACCATCCACCATCCTGCCTGTTTATTCTCCCTGTCCGTGCCCATTAGGGTCGAGCTGCTCACAGAGGTTGAGATGCCGAGGGCAGAGCGCCCCATTGCAGAGCATCCCCCACTCCAAAGCCATCACTTTGCCACAGAAAACAGTTTGGGGGAAAAGCTCCAGGAACAGCGAACTTGCAGCAGAATTTCTTTAAGCAGGAAGCACCGGGATCTCTGCGCTCGGTGTCGCTGGGGGCAGGACAGGGCAGGAGAAGGGGAGCGCGGCGGCTCGCAAGGTGATGCATGGCCCTTCCTCAGGGCACAGCGGCCGTCCGCTGCTGTCAGCAGGTAACAGCACCTCTAGGGAGAGCCGGCAGAGCCATAAATAGCACGAGGGGCACGAGTGAGCCGCGTCTGGGGGAGGCTGGGGCGGTTTCAGCCGCCGCTTGACACGGACATTAATAACGGCAGGGCAGAGCCGGAGCGCTGCGCCAGCAGCAGCCGAGCGCCGCCGCGGGCACATGGCGGGGCCGGGGCTGCCGGCGGAGGTGCCGCTCGCTCGGCCCGGGGGATGCAGCTGAGAGGCCGCGTTTGGTAGGTTTTACAAGCAAAGGCTGCAGCTGAGGGCCGGACCCTGGGCTGGGCAGGATCCGGCTCAGGCTGAGGGAGCGGCACAGGGCGTCAGGAGAGCGGATGTCCTGCGGGATCCAAGGCTCCGCTCCCTGCCCTGCTCTCTCCTGGGGAACCTGTGGCTCCTGCACAGCTCATTTGCCACCAGGCTGGGCTTGAGGGTTGGTAAGGTGCATCCAGGGAGAGCGAACGGGCAGCTGCAGCGTGGGGATGTTTTGAGGCTCCCCCTCAACTTTGGGCTGTGCACGGCTGTGCCGTCGGCACCAGCTGGCTCTTGCTGTGGGATCAGCATTGCGATGTGCCCACAATGTGGATTTTCTGCTCCAGGAGTTTTGCAGCATTTTGGATACCGTCTCTGAACTGGCACTGGGGACCAACCGGCAGGTTCAGCCTGGAATTGCAGTCGTGGCATGCTCGGAGTGTCGCTGGGGACGGGGGCACCGGGTAGGGGATGGGCTGGGATCCGGAGCTGGGACTGCCGGGGCAGCGGCGGGTCGGGGCTGGCAGCCCGGGGCTGCGGTGGTGTCGAGCCCCTGGTGACGGCGGGGAGAGGGTTGGTCCCGGGCTGGGGCTGACACCTTGAGCAGGTGCTGACACTGAGGTGCGAGCTGAGCCTGCAGCCCAGCTCCTCTCCCCGGGCACGGCGCTGCTGCCCTCGGGTGGGCGTGGGCTCCGCTTCCCGCGGAGTTTCGGGAGCGGCTCCGGGGCCGCAGGGCTGGGGCTGGGCAGAGCCCTGTGCGCAGCGACCCGCCGGGCATGCAGGGATGGGGATCGGGATTTGTGCTTCCTCCCCGAGGAGGGCTTCTCCTGCCAGGGCTCTGAGGCAGCCCACGGCCGGGTTTTTAGGGCGGTACAAACATCACCCCCCATCTCCCATCTGCATCTCCACCCTCACTGCCCTGCCCCAGGCACTGCCGGCCCTGCTGTTCTGGTTCAGACACCCGCGCCGCTTTCTTTTGCTGTTACGCTAATTGCTCGGGATCAATTATTCATTGTTCAGTAATGAAGCAGGGAGAGGGTAGAAAACAGGGCTGCGCAGCGAGCCCTGGGCTCTGGCCGGCCTCGCAGAGGGTGAGGAGCAGAGCTCGGGGAATGCTTCTTGTGAGCACTTTCACAATGACTCCCACGAAGATTTTCTCAAGTTTTGGTAGTTCTGCTTTGCATTTCTGGCTTTGCTTTCTTCCTCTCAGCCCCGTGCTCTGCTTTTGATGCTGTTCCCTGTAGCTGTGAGCTTCCTCGGTTCTTAGCTGTCACTTTTAAATCCTGCGGAGCTCAACAGCCTTTCACAGTTAGAAGTTTCCAATCTGGTGGATCAGGGCACAGTTTGTCCCATGCTAAGAACCCAAATTGTAAAATATTTTCCTTCTGCTTTAGGAAAGATATACTTTGGAAAGATTGATGTTTCTCTGGATGATGTGGGTGCTCTTTTTTGCATCAGCTGCAATCCAGCTGATGTGGGGTGGGATGTTGTCTCCAGCACAGGAAACCCATTGCTGTCTGCATCTCTCCCAAAATAACCTTGGTCCCATTCCCATGGAGTTAAGTGTTTTTGGGGACAGGTGAGGCATCTCAGAACAAAGGTCTTTGAAGGACAGCAGGAGCCAGAGGGGTTCCCCATGGGACACAGGGAGGATGGAGCCACCATGATTGGGGACAGCCACAGGTGTCCCAGGAGGTCCATTCTCCTGGGTGAGAGCACAGCTGGAGCAGCACATCCCTTGCTCTCCTGCTCACATCCATGTCCAACAGCCTGCAGGGACTTCCCTGCTTTTCCCAGTTCCTGGTTTTGGCTGAGGAGGTACCTGGGTGCGGGGCAGCTCTCTGAGCTGTATTTTGCCTCCTCCTCCTCAGAATCACCACAAAAGAAAGAGAAAACCTGAGCATCCCCATCAGGAGCCAGCTCAATTAAATATCCCTGTGGCCAGGTATTCCTTGAGCCACAGTGGCTCCATGACTGAGAGGAGCAGAGGCTTTGAAATGAGAAGCTGAGAGCCTCAAAAAAAAAAACCAAAACAACAAAAACCCTGACCTCCCCTCCTGGGGATTCCAGGGAATGTCACGTGTGCCAGGACTTCTGGCAGCGGGAGAGCTGGCAGCACCAGGGCAAGGGCAGGGCAGGCTTCACCTCTCAGCTGTGCTGTCTCCATGGCTGGGGTTTTCCCAGCTGGAAGTCCCAGCTGTGGGCCACCAGCAAGGCCACATTATTGAAAGAAATGCTGGAGAAGTCGAGGTTGTGCTGGCACTAGTTGAAATTTTCTCTGCTGGTGAGCTGGAACAGTCCTGGATGTGAGCAGCCGCTCAGAAAAACCTGCTGAAGGTACAGACAAGGAGCAGAAGGTTTGCAGTTCTCCTGCCCTGTCTTGGTTTCAATAAAACTTAAAAAACTTGAAAAAAACTAATTCTTGGGATAGTGAGTGATCCTTGATGGCAAAGAGAACCCAGCGAGTGGATAACAGGTGCAAGGTTTGAGGACATTGGAGCAGGCAGGGCAGTGTTGGCTTTTTTTTGGAGTGTGTTGATATTTGCTCAATGAGGAGATCATTCTCAGGAACTCTCTTGCTGTTGCTCTGGTCTCAGACTTATCATCCTCCTTCCCTAAAATGACCCCAGAGAGCCATCCTGGGCTTTGGAGGCAGCTCTTGCTTCTGCTTTCTTTTCCCCTTCTCAGGAAATGCTCCTTGGCCTCTCAGCCTGAGACAGAAACTGGAAGAGTGAAGTGTGAGATCCTCCAGAGAGGATGGAGTAAATCCCCTCAGCCCCTCGACCTGCCCTGATGGAAACAGGGAAACACAAATGTGGGAATGGCAAAACCACTTTGTTGGGTGCAGGGGAGGATGCAGGTGGTGAAAAAAGGGAAATCTGCACCTGGAGGTCAGGGACACCCAGATGCTGAGAGCAGTGAGGCCAAGGCATTGGGAATGGAGAAATCCAGATCTTGGCTGCTGGCTCTTGAGCTGCTGCTGCTGTAGTGAGAGCATGGGATGTCTTGGGACAGTCTGTGAGGTGCAAGGACAGCACCTCCTTCAGACAGTGCCAGCACTGCCTCCATTGCTGCCTCCTCCAGCAGCCCTTGGCCGCATGAAGTGGTGAGAAGGTGTCAGCCCCCCTCAGGTACTGGAAAAGCTGCTCAAAGGCTCCAGGGAGAGCTCGGAGCCTAAACGGGCTCCAAGAGAGCTGGGGAGGGAATTTGGACAAGGGCGTGGAGTGACAGGACACAGGGAATGGCTTCCCACTGACAGAGGGCAGGGTTAGGTGGGATACTTGGAAGGAATTCCTGGCTGTGAGGGTGGGCAGGCCCTGGCACAGGTTGCCCAGAGCAGCTGTGGCTGCCCCTGGATCCCTGGCAGTGCCCAAGGCCAGGCTGGCTGGGGCTTGGAGCAGCCTGGGACAGTGAACCCCATGGCAGAGGGGTGGGATAAGATGGGCTTTAGGTCCCTTCCAACCCAAACTATCCTGTGAGCCTGTGAAACCTGGTCACATCCCCATCCTTGAGGTCCCAAGTCAGCTTTGGGGAGCAAGGTGGCCTTGGCTTTGTGCTGATGAAGTTCCTGGTGCCCTCAGCCAGGAGCAGGTCTGCGGGCTGGCAGTGATGGCATTGCTGCCTCTCCCCAGGCCAGGTGATGCTGAGCAGAGCTCAGCCCTGTGCAGACAGGATTTCACAGCCCTGGTGATGCTCTCAGCCCGAGATGGAACCGACCCTGGCTCATGGTGAGGCTGCTGCTCATCCCCTCCATGCCAGAGAAGAGCAGCAGAGGCTCTGATTGAATTAGTGCAAGGATTTAATTTAATCCCCAAATGTCTCTCATTTTAAAGGAGCCTGTTCATTTCCTTCTAGGACCTTATCAGATGCAGGCACCCAGCACTGTGAGCAGAAGGACTGGGCAGATAGGCACTGTTGGGGGAGTGACTCGAGGGCTGTGTGGGTTTTTCCTCTAATTATTTCATGAGATAACGATGACAGTGATTGCAAGACAAATAAAACATCAGCAGCATCATTGAAGCACACTCTGGTGCAAATGGCAGCCTGGCAGGGCAGGGCTGGGAACATTCCCTTCTTACAAGGAATTACTGTGCAATTTCACCCCCAGGTGGGATGAGGGAGCATTTGCTTTGTGCCTGACACCAAATCCAGCTGTTTCATGAGCAGAGCGATGTCATGAAGGGACCGAGCACAACGTGGTCTCTGAATTTTTGTCTTCAGACTCACTGGGGGAGTTCAGGTGATGCTGAATCGCTGCTGGGGTGAGCCAGGCTGCATGGGACAGAGCTGGTGCTGTCTGTGCTACAGGTGACACAGGGACCCTTTGGGTGTGATAAACCAGGACAAGGCACAGCTGGACACGTGTGGGCTCATGCCCAGCTGGCTGTGGCACTGAACTCCAGTATCTTCCTGGAGCCCTGCCCAGCTCTTTGCCCCCTGAGCTCAGGCAGGTGCTGCTGGTTGGTGCCTGTGCTGTCCCGTCTGTGCACAGGGGGCTCACAGCCCCTGGGGTGTTTCCTGGAGGTGACAGCAGCTTCTGCAGCCCAACATCTGCACACAGCTGCCTGGGGATGTCCAGGGGTGGTTATCCCCTCTGTGCTCTGGGGGATGAGGCATGTCCAGCAGCAGGGTAGCTCTCCCAGGGGTGCTGTCACAGGCTGGGACCTCCACAGGGATGGAACCTCTGTCCAGTCTGTGGGTGCCTCTTCCCAATGGGATGTGTGGCTGGATGGATTGACTCCTGGGGCTGCTGCCCTTTTTGAAGCTGAAGTCAGGGGTGTCTTTGTTAACTCCAGCTTTCTGGTGTCACTGGGTTTGTGAAAATGCTTGGATTTCAGCTCGGGATTCAGTGACTTCTTTTCTGGATGACTTACTAGCTGAGGGTGGTCCTGTGGAATAGTCCCTGCCCCAGGATCTGTGTAGGAGGGAATTGCTTCCTAAAGAGAGGATTTTCTCTCCTTTGGTAATTTTTTTCCCTGCTGGGCTGGTTTTGCCCCTTTGGCTTAGACACAAAAATCACATTGGACCCTCTGCTCTGGCGAGGGAGGGCTCATCAGAGGCTCCCCCTGCTCACAAAAAAAACCTTGGAGGTTCTTTCCCTTGGGCTTTTCCTTTTGAAAGGACAGAGCTTGCTCAGGTCTTCCCCAGCTGCAAAGAAACCTGGAAAAACCGGCCCCAAAGGCATACACCCCCGGCAGGGGCTGGCAGGAGTGGCTGTGGTTTTGTAGGGCTTGCCCAGAGCCACGGGCTGAGCTGGGGCAATGCAGGATGGGCAGAGCCTGGCGCTTCCCTTCAGCCTTTGGTAACGCTGTGCAGGAGGGGCCAGAGCTGCCGGACGAGCTGGAGCTGCTGGGTTTCTCTGCAGCCCCTGGGGGAGATCCCTGCAGGGCAGTGGCTCGCAGCAGCCGTCGGGGTGAGGATGCTGTCACGGCTCTGCCTCTGCGGCTGGAGCCCAGCTGGCACCCTGGGATTCCTCAGACCCCACCGGTGCTGCCGGGAGCTGAGTGCCACCATCCCACGCCTGCCAGCTGGGGGACCTGGTGTTCCAGGGCTCCAGAGCAGGACTGGGTGCTGACAGCAATAGGTGACTTGGCACCACCTGGGGATGTGGAGACGATGCCATCCCACCCCACCAGAGCACTGTTAGTATCATACAAATCAGTGCCAGCCTTGTAGGTGGGGTGTGAGGAGGTGAAAGGCTCCCCAGGAAGGTGGCCAGAGAGATTTGGGGTGCTTCTGCTTTCATCTTCTTTATCTTCTCCTCTGGCAGATGCTGGAGACGGGCGCTGAGAAGCCGGGGCAAATGCACTCGGAGGATGAGAAGGCAGCAGTGGGTGAGGCCCTTCTGGCTGCCAAGGCAGCGGCTCTGGCCGAGCCCTGGGAGGCTCTGGGGGCCACCCAGGCTCCTCTCCCAGTGGAAAAGCATCCGGTGGCCACGGCAAAGGGAGACGAGCAGCCCAGCTCCCTGCCAGCCTTTGTCATCCCCGAGCTGCGGCTGGACAGCACCTTCAGCCAGAGCCCGGCGGGCACAGCGGGCGGTGCCACGGACGGCGAGGACGAGGAGGAGGATGAGGAGGAAGATGAGGACGAGGAGGACGAGGAGGAGGAGGAGGACAGCGACGAGCAGTACCTGGACAGGAATGAGCTGAAGCGCAGCAGCATGATCGAGACGTCGGGCGGGCAGCCTGGCTACACCCTGAGCGTGCAGGGCTCCCTGCGGCGCCGCACGCACAGCGAGGGCAGCCTCCTGCAGGAGGCCAAGGGCCACTGCTTCACCTCAGACACCACCCTCAACTGCTCCGACAGCCAGGGCACTGCTGCACACTGGGCACTGCCCTCCCCGAGGACCCTCAAGAAGGAGCTCGTCAAAAACGGCGGCTCCATCCACCAGCTGACGCTGCTCTTCTCGGGCCACAGGAAGGTACGAGAGCCACGGCTGGCCGTGGTGCTGGGATAGCTCCTGGGCTGGAGATGTCCTGCCACGTGGCCCCTGTCTCCATGACCATGGCAAAGCTCCCTTCGGAGTGCTCAGGAGGGTCCCTGCCCCTGGCAGCCAGCTCTGGAGGTGTCAGCAGCCGGGGCATGGCACCCAGGGCAGCGTGCTGGGGCCATGGGTGGCACTGCCACCGCTGCACCCACACCCTGCAGGGCCCACGGCCTGGGCAGCGCTGTCTGCTGGGACTGCTGGTGGCAGAGGTTGGCCCTGGGGATCTGGGAATGCACAGGGCTCCTCCCAGGAGCACTGGGGAGAATTTCTGGTGACAGTCCCCAGTGTGCACGGGGTGCCAGGAGCAGTGTGGCCCTCTGCCCCACCAGCCTTCTGCACGGCTTTGACCACTGTGGGAATCCATCTCATGGAAAAGCTGTGCTCAGCACTGATGTGTGACTCCACCTCTGCTGCAGGAGGAGCAGCAGAGGCTGTGCTGAGGCAGCTCTGCCCAGGACTGGCCTGTGCAATCCTGGGGGTCGGGGGTGCTCCCTGAGCCCCCAGAGCAGAGCTGGCCCTGGATGCATGGTGCAGGAAATGAGCTGCCAGTGCAGAGATCATTCCTGGGAAGTGCTGCTGCTCCCATCCTCCCCAGGTGGCACTGGCAGGGTGCTGAGAGTGGTCCCTGGCCCCATACCCTGCTCTGCACCATCCTTAGCTCTGGGTGCTGCTTGGGGCTCTGGTGCTCAGCACAGGACTGCAGTTCAGTGCTCAGGGTGTGTTCCCAGCTCAGGACCTTGTTTCACAGCTCAGGACCATGTCCTGCTGCTTTTGCTCCAGTGCAATGGCTCCTTGGCAGGACAGGCTGCTGCACACCCTGGAGTTAAACCCATGCTGAGGTTAAACTCATGCTGAGGTTAACCCTTTTCCTGCCACGCTGCTTGAAAAGCCAATCAGATGCTGTTTCCTGGAGGAATTCTCGGGCTCAGAGTCCCTGACCAGCTGGTAGGAGCCCTTCCCGGGGTTACACACTGCTGGGATGGGGCTGCTGTCCGCAGGGGAGTCCAAACTCTCCTGGAGACTGAGGCCAACAGTTGTGTGCGGGAGGAGATGGGGGGCTCAGACCCGCCCTATCCCCGATAAAGAAAAGACACCCGTGTGTCAGGGACACAGTCGCTGCCTGTCACACGTGCGAGGGAGGCGGTGACAGCGTCAGCGCCGGCTGAGAGCGTCCCGTGAGCAGTGCCCTGAAGGAGAGCTCACAGTGCCGCTGTGTGTGCAGCCCCGAGCCTGCAGCCCCGCAGCCCTGCAGCTCTGCAGCCCCGCAGCCCTGCAGCTCTGCAGCCCTGCACTCTGCAGCCCTGCACTCTGCAGCCCCGAGCCTGCAGCCCCGCAGCCCTGCAGCTCTGCAGCCCTGCACTCTGCAGCCTCGCAGCCCTGCAGCTCTGCAGCCCTGCACTCTGCAGCCCTGCAGCCCCGCAGCCCTGCCCGAGACGGGTGGGCCGTGTGTCCCCGCTGGGCACCCCGGGTCGGGCTGCCCCCTGCCCCGGGGAGCCGCCAGCTCCTGCTCTCATCTGGGGGGATGTTTTCCCTTAGAGATGAATGGAGCTCCTCCTGCGTTAAGCTCTTCTGGTGCACATTAGACTGGGATTTTTGTGGAAGGGAATGGCAGCCTGTGCTGGCTGGAGGGCAGTGTGGTGGCTGCACCTCCTGCAGCTCCCAGCTCCAAGCCTGCAGCAGCTCTGGCTGCCTGGAGCCTAAATCCCTGCCCGTGTGTTCTCCTGGGCACCCCTGCCTGTTCCTACTGCCCTGCTCCATGCTCACATCACCCTGCTCCCACTGCCCCATTCCCTCTGCTCTGCTCCAACTGCCCCCATTCCCACTGCCCCATTCCCACTGCTCTGCTCCCACCCCATTCCCCTTCCCCTGTCCCCACTGCCTCATTCCCACTGCCCTGTTCCCACTACCCCATTCCCACTGCTCTGCTCCCATTGCCCTGCTCCCACCATCCCATTCCCATTCCCATTCCCATTCCCATTCCCATTCCCCGTCCCCACTGCGCCTTTCTCACTGCCCTGCTCCTATTCTCCTGTCCCCACTGCCCCATTCCCGCTGTGCTCCCATTGTCCCGTTCCCCTTGCCCTGCCTCTCCAGCTGCTGTGGAGGGTGTGCAGCAGTCAGGGAAGCCAGACACGGGGCTGAGCCACTGTGGGATTGGGCTACTGCCACCCCCCGCCCACACTTTGGAAGCACTTTCATTGGTCTGTGCCCTTGAATAGTTCAATGAAACCTCCCAGCTTTTTGGAGCGGGACGCTGATGCACAATTCCCATAGGGAATTCCTCTACCAAGCTATCA
This sequence comes from Motacilla alba alba, assembly GCF_015832195.1. Taxonomy (NCBI): domain Eukaryota; kingdom Metazoa; phylum Chordata; class Aves; order Passeriformes; family Motacillidae; genus Motacilla; species Motacilla alba. The sequence continues at coordinate 1,275,014 of NC_052032.1, read as the reverse complement.
ATCTCTGGCAACACCTGCATCCAGCGGCCTCAGCTTCAGGGCCATCACATCCATCAAGCTTCTTGGTTATTTTCCCATCTGGGAGTGTGTCAGAGGGGCTTATCCCGCAGCCTCTTTTAACAGCATCGTGCCCGGTGTGCCTCCCCGATCCCCGCTTCCCGCGGTGCGGCTGGGAGCCGGTTGTTTTATGGGGCACGGTGGGGAGCGCTGGCACTCCTCGGGACAGCTCTGCCGCTGCCTTTTGTCCCCGAGCACGGAGCCTCTCCGGACAATGGCAGGAAGCCGCGGCCAGCCCGTCTGCCGGGGCCGCAGCGGCCCGGGGAAGGTGCTCGGCGAGGGCCGCATTGTTCGGGCCCGATAAACTCCGGAAAGCCGGGCGCAGAATGGAAGGAAGTGTCCGGAACCCCGGGCCCGGGGCTGCGGGGCTGAGCGCAGGGTTCCCACGGCCCGGCCGCGGGGTGATGATCCTGGAAAGCGCCTGGCAGCCCCGGGAGCACGGGATGAGCTGCCGGTGGTCGGGTGGGTGCGGGGCGGGAGGCAGGGCTGGCCGTGAGCATCTGCAGCGTGCAGGAATGCTAAAGCCCCCGAGCCACGGTGATCCCTCGGGTCTCCCTGCCTGGTGCCAGGCTTTGTGGCTGTGCTGGTGCTGCCCTGAGCTCATGGCACATCCCAGATCCCCTTGGTTTGTCCAGGCTGCGCTGGAGCAGTGGTCAGAGGGCAGACTTGTAAACTGCAATGATATGATTCAATTGTAGGTGAACTGCTCTGATTTCTCCTGCCTCGGGACTGCTGGGAACTCCTGATTGATTTTGGATGCCCAGCCTGGTTCTGGGGGGTTCTTTGGGCAGTGGCAGGATCCCTGTGCCTACTCAGCGGCAGGAGTAGAAGCATCAGGAGTGGGGATGTGACCTGTAGGAGGTACCACTGTCCACACCTTGAACCTGGAGACTCCCTGAGCCAGCGGCCCTGGGGTCTCCTTGGATGCTCCAGGAGCACCATGGGCTGAACTGGCAGAGGATGAGTGAGGTTCCTGTGTCAGGAGCTTGTCCCGTGTCATTGCCATCATGGGGAAGGGGCCCTGTGGGTGCTGTGGGTCTGGGCTGTGTGCTGTTGGGAACGTGAGGATGCTGGCCCTGCTGGCTGGTGACACAGAGTGACATCGTGGGCATGTCCTGGTGTGATGACAGACACTGATTTTCTGTTCCCCCCAGCTGAGTGGAGCAGACCCTGAGTGCAGCTGTGATGAAGGGGATGAGACCTCCCGCAAGAAACGCAGCAAGAGCCTGTAAGTGTCACATCGGGGGGGGCATCAGGGAGTGCCAGGGCTGTTAGTGGGATCAGACACCTCGGCCTAGCCCTGTTGGTACCAGGAGCCCTCAGGATCACTGTCTTCCCCCTGACTTTTTCCAGCAGCAAAGCCATGAACTGGGGTCTCACTTCAGACGGAATTGTTTCCAGGGAGGGTGGCGGGGTATGCTGGGGCCACTGCCCAGCCCAGCTGGGAGCCACCCCCTTCCACCGTGCCCGGGCAGGGTGAAAACACCGGCTCTGGGGAGAAACAGCTAGCCCGGGTTCAGGGAGAGGACATGGAAGCGGTGAAATCTGATCTGGGGGCCTCCTTCCCGCCGGCCCCATGCCGGGAGGAGGAATGGGGAGGTTTCGCTCCGCGGGTCAGGCTCAGCCCTTGCGGCACATCCGCGGCGGCGCGGTGGGAGCGGGGACCGCGGGAACACCCGAGGGACACCGGCAGCTCTCTGCTGCCCCCGGTAAGGCTTTGGGGTTCCAAAAAGTGGGTGCAAGCAAGGACAAGGCAGCCGTGGCCTTTGCTGTCCTCAAACACAGCTGCAGCTGAGGGGGGCAGGCGCACGAGTGAGGACGTGCGGTGGCGAGCTCCTCCGGAACGCGGATCCGGCCGGGGCCGGGGCCCCGGGGATGCCCGTGGCTGTGTGCCCCGTGCCCCGCGCCACGTGTGCCGGGCGGGCGGAGGAGCCACACGTGGTTGGAGTGGCTCAGGGTGCGAGGGGGCTGCGCACGCAGCTGCCCGGCCTCGCCGGCCGTGCCAGCGAGCGGCACTGTCGGCCCGCGCTGCCTCATCGCTGCCGCCTATTTTTAGCTCTTTTTATTATTTCCCCCCCAGCACTCGAAATGAAAACGAAGCCCTTGCAGCAGGGACGTCCCCCCGGCCGCGTGGCAGCGCCGGCGGAACGGGGCTGGCGGGGGAGGCTGGGCCCCCCCGGCGCGGCGGGGTCAGGGGCGGTTGCGGAGAGGGCTCCGCGCTCACCTTGAGCGGCGGGGGATGCTCCGGGGAGCGCCTGGCAGCGCCATTGGCTGCGCCGCGCGGTCCCAGCCGGCTCCGGGACTATTTATGGTGCGGGGGCCGCGGGTCGGCACTCGCTCCTCTCCCGGCACACGCTGCCGGCCTCGATGTGCCACGCCATGGTGGACTTTTCCGAGAAATACCTGGAAAGGTAGGACACCCAGCATCCTGCGAGGAAGGGGGATGTGCTGCCCACCGGATGGTTTGGAAGCAGCGTGGGGTGATGGTGCTGGGCCTCGTGGTCATACTGGGGTGCTGGGGCAGATCACTTTATAGAGGCGGCTCTGGAGTGAAATCAGCAATTATTTTGTGGAATCATTTTTGCTGGGGCATTTATTGTGCAGTGTGGCCGCAGCTGGGAGCTGTGCCTGCCCATGGCTGTCACAGGCTGGGTTGGTCCCACTCCTTCTGTGCAAGGGTGTGCAAGAGGAGCAGCATGTGGAAGTTGGGGTGCTTCCTTAGGAGGTGTCTGCCTGGTGTGTTCCAGCTGGAAAATCCACCCAGGAGCTGTGACCACCTGCCTGGTGTGTTCCAGCTGGAAAATCCACCCAGGAGCCAGGATCACCTGCCTGGTGTGTTCCAGCTGGCCTGGTGCCAAGGGCTGTGCTGTGGGGGCGACCCTCCTGTGACACACACAAGGGGCGTTCGGTGCTCTGCCAGCCCTGCCGGGCGCTGACTGCTGCCCTGCTAAACTGGGAACACTGCCGGAGTTGTTGCTCGAGGCTGTGTGGGATGGCTCGTCCTGTGTGCTGGCGGGTCCCCGGCTGCCGGCGGCGCTGGCGGCGCAGCGATGGGAGGCAGATGGTGTTAGGAGCGTGAGGCTCCGTGTTTGGATCTGCTTTTCCCACGCTGGCGGGTGCCTGGCAGCAGCGGAACGTGCGTCCTGCTGGGATCACAGCCCAGAGGGTGTGAAGGCAGTGAAACTGTGTCCATGGGTATGGATGGCACCAGGGATTGGGGGGAGTGCTGCCCTCTACAATCATTCTGTGGCTCATTGGACTGAGCCCCGGGGGTTGTTGCACTTTTTATTTTTCCCCGTGGTTGCTGTGTTTTACCCTCCTGGGACTAGAGAGAGCTGTGGGTCTGGAGAACATCACCTGGGGTGGAGTGGTGCATCTGTTCCCTGAATCTGAATCCTGTCCCCTTCATGTCCCTGGGCATGGCTTGGCCAGGCAGAGGGGGCTTGTCTGAGCATCCTTGCTGTGTGACCTGTGGCAGATCCTGTAACATTAAATTTGCAGAATCAGAAAGAGCAAGAAGTGGAAACTGAAGCTGCTTGCCTAATGAGATGCTGTCAGATAAGGAGCTTCAGATTTAGAGGGCAGAGTCCATGTGTGTTGAGAAAACACTGATGCTCTTAAGTTTTGATAAATACATTATATCCACAGGCAGTGAAACACTGTCTATGTGCACTTTATGATGAGATCGAGGAGAGGTATTTTAAATGGAAGAAATTAAAAACACAGATGGAAGCTGTAATTTTTTCCAGTTATAAGGGTTCCAGCTACATGTAATTAAGATAGCATTATACTTGCTTTTAAATGAGTGACAGATCAGTGCCATTGGAAGAAGAGGGCGTGAGAAGCAAGGCCCAAGCGCTAAAACTTGTAATTGCTGCATTTTTGGGGTTTTTGGGCGGTGTTCGGGACCGGTCCCCGCGGTGTCCCCGCCGCGTCCGGATGCAGTGACCGCGCACTGCCACGAGGGGGCAGCACCGCCCGTCCCATCCCTGCCCGTGCCTGCTCCCGGGGGGGGGGGGGGTGCGCTCCTTTTCCCGCGGCGCTTCCCAAAAATCTGTACAACTTTGTGTTACTGGCAGCTCCCCAGGGCAACAGCGAGCCCCACGGCCGTGTGTCCGTTAGTCTGTCTGTCCAGAGATGCTGGAGCGGGGGGACGGGTGCGCGGGTGACAGAGTGGGGTGTCTTTGCCCCAGCGCCCTGCGCTGCCAATCCCGGCCACCTCCTTACGGAAGTGTCCCCAGGCCGTGTCCCACACGGGCTGGCACCGCAGACGTGTGAACACCCGTGGGGTGTGCATGTGTGGGTGCCCACGCAGGGGGGACACAGGACAGCGCAGTCCCCGCTCTGCTCCTCAGCCCGCTCCGCCCCGCCGCCGGCCCCGCTGCCTTCCCGGGATGCCTGCGCTCTATAAATATCCCTCGTAAATCCTCGCCGTGATTATTTTTCCCCGCCGTCTCTTGAAAGGCCCCACTATCCGCCTCGGCGCTGATTTTTCCACCTTTCCTCAAGTTTCCCCAGCAACGGCAGAGCCGTCCCAGCCAGCGGCGGGGCTGACACAGCCTTTACTCACTCGCACGCTGCCGGGCCGCCCCACGCCGCATTTAAAGCTCTCCGCGCTGAGCCCTCCCACTTCCCGTTCCGCGCTGGCCGCTGCGGCAGGAGCGCGGCTCGGGGCGGGCGGCAGAGCGTCCCCGCTGTCCCCGCCGCTCGGGCTGTCCCCGCCGCTCGGGCTGTCCCCGCTGCCATGCCCTTCTTCCGCGACCTGTCCAAGCCGCAGCCGCTGGAGTTCCACGCGGAGATGCTGCTGGCGGTGCAGCGGCCGCACACGGGCAGCCTGCAGCGCCGGCACACCATGAAGGAGTAGGTGGAGGGCGCGGGGCGCGGGCGGGACGCGCTGCCGGAGGGTCCCCGCGGGCCGGGGTCCCCTCGCCGCCCGCTCACACTCGCTCTTCTCTCTAGAGCCAAGGACATGAAGAACCGGCTGGGGATTTTTCGGCGGCGGAACGAGTCCCCCGGAGCCAACCCCTCCGGCAAGCTGGACAAAGTGCTCAAATCGCTCAAGTAGGTGCTGCGAGCGGGCGGCGTGGGGATGGGGACCCTGGGGGCTTGGGGACAAGCTGTGGTCTGGAGCTCCTCACCTCCAGGGAGACTGTATTCACCCCGTCTGAGGAAGCTGTGGACAAAGTTTTTGTATCTGGAGGAGCATTTAAAATATTTTTTTGGCTGAATATCTCCTGCTGGAGGGTGAGCGGTGCTGCCTGCACGGTGGCACCGCAGCAGCTTGGGCTGGAAATTTACCTGACAGCAGCGTTCTCCCAGTGCCTGTCTATGGAACTTTAACTGGCCAGAGGATGGTTTGAAAAACCAATTTGCTCTGGAGATGCTCCAGCAGCTGGAGACAAGCCCTCCCTGCTCTTTCTCCTGGCAGCTTCTCTGGCTGCTTGAATGGGGCAGCTGAAACCCCACTTTCCCTCACCTCTGCATCACCCAGGGCTTCTTCAGTTCTTCCTCGGACACCCCAAGTGCCACAGCTGCCTGCACAGACCCCCTGGGGTTGGATTTTCTTCCTGCCAGCCTACAGGCAGCGGTTTCCTTTCGGCAGAGCTGCTGTGGTGCTGCCTGGTGCAGAGCCTGGCTCTGCCTTCAGCTGCTCTGCCAGTGCCAGTACCAAGGTGGGAGCCAGGGCCAGCCCCTTGGGCACATAGCGTGGCTTTATCCTCTGGAAATGTTTAGCAAGAGGCTGATTTGGGAGGTGGGAGCAGCCGTGCTGGGCTCACAGCCTGGCTTTTAATCCACTGGAAATGTTTAGCAGACAGCAAAAGCAGCTTTTGCTGCTGAGCTTTGCCAACGTGCCATCCTTTCTCCACAGGCCCACTCCCGAGGAAGCGCTCAAGTGGGGAGACTCCCTGGAGAAGCTGCTGCTGCACAAATGTAAGTAAGTGTGTGTCCATCCCTTCCACTTGTGTTTGCTGCCAGGGGAATATCCAGACACGTGCCTGGATAAATCTGGGATTTCCTCTATTAATCCCTTCCGGTGTTTGGGGATGCACAAAGCCAAATTAGCCTCTCCCTTGTCTGCCCCCTCCTGCTCCTGCCTGGCTCAGGAGGGAACTTGGTGGCAGAGGCCAGGGAGAGCTTCAGGTCGGGGCTGCAGCCCCCAGCTTGGGGAGGAGGGGGCAGTGATCCATCTCTGTGTCCAGTTTGGGGCTGTACAGAGGAGCAGAAGCCGCTTTAGAGCATCCTGAACATGGGAGGACAGCCCTTCTCAGGCACCCCATCCTGCACCCGGCCCAGGGGATGGCATGGGGGTCCTGTCCCCACACCAGCCCAGCCTCCCTTCTGGCTCTCGGTGCTGCAGCCAGGCTGGGGATGTGGATTCAGCTCCTGGATGGGCTGTGCTGCCCTGGCAGTGCCATTGCTGCCTGTTTGCACAAGGTGCTTTTTCAGGCAGTGCAGGGAGGTGGTTTGGGCTGCAGCTCTGCCAGAGCTGAGGGTCCTGTGGGGCTGTTCTCTGCCTGTGAGCAGGAGTAGAGCCGTGTCCTTGTCTCCCACAGACGGGCTCGCTGCCTTCAGGGCCTTCCTGCGCACCGAGTTCAGCGAGGAGAACCTGGAGTTCTGGCTGGCCTGTGAGGAGTTCAAGAAGATCAAATCCCAGTCCAAGATGGTCTCCAAGGCCAAGAAGATCTTCGCTGAGTACATTGCCATCCAGTCCTGCAAGGAGGTGAGGGCTGGCTCCCACGCTGGTGTGTGGCTCCCGGCACTGTGGCTGCCTGGGGAGCTGCTCACCAGCCCTGGTTCCTCTGCCCACAGGTCAACCTGGACTCCTACACACGGGAGCACACCAAGGAGAACCTGCAGAACATCACCCGCAGCTGCTTCGACCTGGCGCAGAAGAGGATTTACGGGCTCATGGAGAAGGACTCGTACCCCCGCTTCCTCCGCTCCGACCTCTACTTGGACATAATCAACCAGAAGAAGGGCAGCTCCCCACTGTAGGCCCAAGGACTGTCTCGGGGCAGGCTGGGAGCTGTGTGTTTACATGGAATTGGGCAGTGGAGGCCTTCCCAGGAGCTGGTGGGAGCTCGTTGTGCTGCTCGTGCCTCAGGCCGTACGGACAGGGGGCAGCTGAAGGCACTGGGGCCGAGGGCACCGACAGGCCGGGCAGTCTGGCACTGCTGCAGCCCCACCATCGCTGGTACGACGCCTTCGGGGTGGCTCCGGCGTGGATTTAGCCAGGAGGGAAGCTCCCACAAGACTACTGTGAAGCACCTGCCCCAGCCATGAGCATTGCTGGAAGGTGAAGAGTGAGCCCAGCTTGGCAAGGAGGAGGAGATCTCATGCAGGGCTCTGGCAAGGGGACAGCAGCACCGACACAAATGTGGTCCTGGATTAAAGCCTTGTGAACTGGAGCAGCCCCAGGACGCTGCTGTGCTCCCCTGTGCCGTGGGGCCTCCCGGCTGCCCCGGAGCAGCTCTGGCAGGAGCCGGCACTTCCTTGGCTCGTGGTGGGTCCCCCTGGGAGCAGCGAGAGCTGGGCCCTTGCCCTGTGCTGGAGGTGTGCAAAGCACCCCCTCCTGCCCTCACCCTGGTTTATTTATTGCCCTCCTGTAGCTGGACACGTTGCTGTGTGATAGGAAACCCCCATGTCCTCCCCGTTCCCAAGTTACAAGTGCAATATTTGTGTGTGTCGCGGCTGAGTTCTCCGGCGGAGTGGATGCCTTTTTCCTTTTCCGGATGTGTAGATTTTGTAAGGTAGCAGGTTTTGTGTGCCAGACCCATTCCCTGGCAGCGGGCCGCTGGGGGAGCCTGGTGTAAATATCAATATACTGATGCCCTGACGACGGAGGGTTTGGTGATGGAGAAGAGCAACTCTGGCAGCAGCCGCTCTCCTGACTCTGGATAACAATGCTGTGTTTGGGAAGCGGGGGTTCCTGCTGGCCCTGGCAGGGCAGGGTGCGCTGCCTGCCTCCCAGTTTACAGTGCAAAGCATCTCTGCAGCTAGAAAAAACCTACATTGTCATGGTCATAGGTAAATAAAAGGAGAATATAATTTCTTGTAGCTGGCTTTTGTTCCTGCCGTGCTTGCCAGCACTGGTGGAGCCGCGCGGCCCTCGCCTCGCTAAGGAGTGTAAAATCCTATTACTGTGTGGCTAAAGAAGGGAAAATCTGATTCCATGAATTTCTGAGCTGTTTTTTATGATGGAGCAGCTGCCAGATGCTCCTGAGGGCAGGTCTGGGTGTAGAAGCAGAGTTTTGCCCGAAGTGAGACCGTTCCCAAGGCCAGCGGTTGCTGTTAAACATGGCAGGGCACAAACCTCTGAGCGGGGAAATGCCCAAACACACCAGTGACCTCCTGCAGCTCCAGGTCCCTCTGGGGACACACCAAAAGCACCAACAAAAAGCTATTCCAGGTCTGTGCATGGCTTGGCAGGGCTGTTCCTCCCCAGCAAGAGCAGTGCTCTGGTATGGGGTGCAAATATTTTGTAAAGGCTGTTTGGGGTGTGTTTGGTTGTGGTGGGCCTTGGATGGCTCAGAGATGTGACTGTGGTGTCACAGGGCTGTGCTGGGCTGTGGTGTGGCTGCCCAGAGTGCTGCTGGTGCTGCCCAGGGCTTTGTGGCTGCCCCACCTGAGCACAGCTCTCCCCAGCAGGTACCATCTCTGGGGAGCCCCCTGTTTTCCCTCTTCAAACAACCAGCTGGTGATGCCAGGTGAGGCAGGGCTGAGGCTCTGACTCAGCTTGGCTGGAGACAGTAGGGTTGGTGAGGTGGCTCTCCTGGAGATGCTGTTGGCACCCCAGGGTCAAGGTCCATGGATGGTGTCCCAGTGGTGACCCAGTCACTGATCCTGGAGCTGCTGGGACCTGGTGGGTGGGGGCACCCTCCCAGCTGCCTCCTCCAGGCCACACCCTCATCTTTCTCCTGGCACCGCCCAGAGCTTTCATCTTCTCTCCTTCCCAGCTGGGAGGGTTTCCCTTTGTGTCTGGACTCAACACAGATTTTCTTGCACCTCCCCCTCTCTCCATCTGCACTCTCCTGAGCTCCTCACTCCATCCCAAACTGTCAGTGTTAGGAATCTTACAGCAGGGTCCCTTCATTGTCCCATATTTCCATGTTCCCAGGCTCACTGGGACACCTCCAGAGGGTCTGGGCTCGGAGGCTCTGTGGACACTGGGCAGCTCAGTCCCTGCTGTCACCTTCTTCCTGCCCTGAGCACAGCCCCAGCAGCCCTGGTGCATCCCGTGGTGCTGCTGATGCCCAGGAGTATCCCAACCCCATAACCACGCTGGGTTTTGAGCCTACAACCTGCCTTCCCTCCAGGAATTATCCCAGCCCAGGCAGGCAGGGAGGGCTGGGGCTGCCATGGGATGTGTGGGGTGGGAATCTGGTGTTCGGCTTTGATCCCTGCAGGGGACAAAGGCCCCGTGGGGGTGGAGAAATGAGGACCTGGGGTGACTCCCTGGAAAGATGAAATAGCCCTGGGTGAGTGACAGGAGCTGGGTTATTGCTGTAAGAGAATTTATTGCTGGGTTCCAGGCTGGCCTGAGTCACTTGGCAAACGCCATCCCCACGTGCCTGGGGACACTCGATTCCCTGGAGGGACAGGCTGGGGGAAAGCTGGAAAGGCCACGTGTGTTTTCCTTGTTTTCCTGGGATGGCCAGTGCCCCCTGCACAGGACAGGTCTCAAAATGAACTCAGGTCTCCTGGTGGACTCTGTGGTGACACTGAAGCCACAGCTTTGTCCTCTCTGTGCTGTGGGAGAGGGGCTGTGACAGCTTCCCCAAGACTTTGTGCTGCAGAGCAGACGGTGTGAGGAGGCTGGAGCATCTGCACGGGAACTGCTGAGGGAAGTGAGCCTGTGGAAGGGGTTTGTTCTGGGGACATTGGTTGGGATGGAGATCCAGCCCCACTGCCCTGAAGGGACACAGGGAGCTCTTACAGGGACACTGAGCTTACAGCACAGAAGGGGAAGAGAAATGTCCTTCTGTAGCAAAAAAATCAGATATCCAGGACAAAATCCAGTCATGCCAAGAGAAGAAATTCCTGACTCATAGATGCCAATGCCACAAGCCTGCATGAAGGGAATGGGAATTAGGTATATTCCTAATTCCTAATTTGAGGCACAGCCCAACTGGCACTGCTTGAGGGACATTCCCACGGCAGCAATGCTGGGATCAGGGAGGTCACCTGGCTGGTGATGGCCCTGGAGGAGGAGAGGGGACATTACCTGCACTGAAGCCACCAAAGAAGGGTGACAGCAGGTGCTGCTGCCTGTCCTGGGCTCATCCCGAGGATCAGGGATGTGGGGAAGAGCTGCCTGTGGACATCACTGGTGCTGCAGCCAAAGGGAATTTCCCAGTGTGGAAACTAGTGCCTTCCAAAACAGGGAGCTCCTTATCTTAGCAGATAACGAGGATTTATCTCTGGGCTAAAAATTAGTGGTTGCTGAGTTGCAAATAGTCGCAGCTTAGCCGTGTTTGTTGTGTGCAAACAGGGCAAAGTCCACTCAGGTGCTCCTTGTTCATCCATGGCACAAAGCTCCCAAGGGGAGGGATTTATTTGGGAATATGGGATTTATCACCAGAAAGAGCTGAAAGCTTCAAAACCGGATGTTTTTGAGAAAGGTAAGATGTCGTCAGGTCCTGGGTTTAACGTGATGGCTCCCTCACACCCTCAAGGACGAGGAGGCTGGGATGAACAAAAAGCACTTGGAGATGTGGGAAAATGTGTCACCTGTCCCAGGTGATGGCCTTGACCCTTCAGGTGTCCCTCAGGTCAGTACTGCGTCAGCTGTCTGACGTGGCACACAGCCAGGGATGGGTGCTGCGCTCACCTGTGACTCACAAAAGCTAAGGAAGCTCTGAATGTGGCAGCTGCAAAATGCAGCTCAAGCTGCTGAGCACCTCTGACATGAAGATTTACTGGGAGAAGGGAATGTGGTCATCCCAGGTGAGCATCTGCAGCACTTGGGCTGCAAGGAGCCTCATTCCAGAGCTTCCTCACCACCTGGCTGCAAGCCAGGAGCATAAAGCTTTTCTCATTTCTACAGAAACAGAACTTTGCCTTTTTTTGCAGGCGTGTCCTGTGCCCCAAGACACTCCAGCACTGTTCAGCCTTTACTGGGCTTTTCCAGGGCACCCATCCTGGAGGACAAACTTACCCAAATAAACAGAACTTTCTACTGAGCAAAATCATTCCTTGGACCCCTGATTAGACAAAAGTTCTCAGAATAGAAGCAAGGCTGCTTTCCAGCCACAGACTAAACACAGCTCAGCAGTTTGATACTGAAACCACTGACACAAGAATTCCCTGCCTGGAGTAAACAGCTGAGGTGCTGTGACAGTCCCTTCACCCTGCTCAGGGCTATTGAGGCTTATCAGGAGTACCCTGAGCTCTAATTTGGGTGCTGAGGTGCCCAGGAGCTGTCTGGAGCCCCAGCACAGGAGCACCCTGCTGTCTGCAGGGCGGGGATGGAGGTCAGCCTTGGTCTGGGTTTGTCTGGGGCCTTTGGCATCCTCTGGGGGTGATAAGGGTGCAGAGTGTGTTTGTCCTTGCTGGTGGTGACCCCGGGGCTGGGCTGGGCTGGTGAGGAGGTGCTCAGCTCATTGTCCTGCCCAGGGTGCCACAGATGCCCTTCCAAAGCATCCCTGGATTGGGGCTGGCAGGACCAGTGCCACCAACATCTGCAGGGGGCATTAATGATGTCACCCCCCAAACAATCCAAGGGAGCAACCACAGGGAAAGTAAAAAGGCTTCTGAGGTAAAAATAAAACCAGACTCAGAGGTTTCTGTCAAGGATACAAACCCAGCTCAGCTGGGCCAGTGCCAGGGCAGGAAATGCAGCAGTGGTGGAGTCCCCTGGGTGCCTCCAGCTCAGTGGGGAAGCATTGTTGTGTCCCTCTCATTGCTCATTTTCTGATTCTTCCCTGCATGAGGTCATTTTTACTCAGCCCATCCAGCTCACACATTCCCTGGAGCTGGGGAGGAAAGCAGATGAGTGCAGCCAGCCCTGAGGCCTGGGGAGGATGGAGCAAAGGATGGTTAAAAATGCTTTTTTTTTTTTGTGGCTGAGCAGGGCTGGGACACACAGAGGGGATGAGGGGCACCTGCTCCTCAGAGTGACCCCATCCCCTTCGTGCATAGGCAGGGACGGAGCTGACTTTGGGATTCCCCATTTCCCTGCCTCCCTCCCTTGGCAGAGGGAGAGCTGGAGGGAGGTGGGGGAGAGGAAGAAGAGCCAGGCAGGAGCAGGTGGGGGCTGTGGATGGAGTGTTTGCACAGGAGCCATTTGCAAGTAATTTCTTGTCCTTTCCTGAACTAATGGGACAATTATTTCAGGCCACACGTGTTCCTCATGGAAAGTTCCACACAGGCCATGCGTCATCTCCTCAGGGGAGCAGCCCTGCTGTCCCTGACGTGATTTTGCAGACAAAGACAAGCAGGTGAAACTCTTGCTCCTGGGCCTGGGGACAGCTGTGATGGGTCACAGAGCACCAAACAAAGCTCCCAGGGCAGAAGGGGCTCACGTGCTGAAAGCTGATCCCCAGAGCCAAACGAGTTCTGCTCTGCTCTGGGATGGAGCTCCTGGGCTTGGCATGGGGCTTTTGGATGTGTCCTTCTGATTGTGTGCCCTGTGCTCTCCAGCCAGCTCAGGAGGGGTGTGGAGAAACCAGAGGGCATCCTGCAGAGGCTGCTGAGCTGGAGGGGTGAGAGGGGAGGGATGTAGCAGCATCCACAGCTTTGGGAAGGACGGCAGGAAAGGCGATGGAGCCAAAGTTCTCTGGGTAGCACCAGGTGACACAATAAGGGCCAGCAGCCACAGGGTGTGACAGCTCACAGAGCTTCAGCAGGGACAACAGGACAGGTGCTCTCATGGCAAAGCTGGCACAGCAGGAAACAGCCCCCAGAGAAGGAGGGGTGTCATTGCTGGAAGGGGTCCACTCCTAGCTGACCCCCAGGTGCTGGGGACCCCAGTCCTAGCTGACCCCCAGGTGCTGGGGACATTCCTGGCCTGTGGCAGGGTGGGGACAGAGACCCCAGGAATGCACCCTGGCACTCTGAGGAGCTTTGCATGGACATGGACAATGTCCCCAAGCACACAAGAGATGCAGGACAGAGCTGCAAGAGGCCAAAGGGCTCATGTGAAGATGAATCCTGTGTTTTTCTACAAGGGAAAAATTTAATTCCATAGCTTGAGGATGGGTCCACTGAGTTAATGGTGGAGTTGAGGGAAGAGTCCTTCCCTTTGCCCTCTGACCACTCACAATCTGTTTGGTTGTAGGTAAAAGATGGGAGCTGAGAGACAGATTTTGGCCTGGGTTGGGCTGTAGGATGGCCCCGTGGTGACATCTCTGCTGTGCCCAGCTGCCCTGTCCCCTCTCACAAAAGCTCATCTCCCTGACTGGTAATTCTGATCTCCACTTTGCTGTGTTTTCTAGAGATCATTTCCCTAATCTCTTTCTTTTGACCACCCCAGGCCTGAGCAGCAGTGAGAGCTGGGCAGGCTGGTGTGTGGATGGGGATCCCGGCTGGCTCCTGCAGCTATTGCCCCATGTATTTTATTTAATTTGTCATTTGTATGCAAACAATCCAGTTAATTAACTAGATGATCTTTCAGGGAGCACAAGTGTTGCCAGAGGTAGGAAGTCTGATAAGTTGATCCAGCCAATCTTTCCCTTCCTAAAATAAACAATGAGGAAGGAAATAGGATGGGAGCCCCTGAAAATCACATTTTAAATAGTGTCAGCTTTTATGGCCGAGCCATAAAACCGTAGTTCCTGAAGCACTGGCACGGCATTAATGAGATGATAATTATGGACACACTCGTTACTGCAGCTCCATCACAGCCCAGGAACTGACTGTGGCAGGGAGCAGAGTGGGCTCTGCCTGTCTCCTCTGCTGTGCCCATGTGCCAGGGAAGTGATTCCCAGGAGAGCTTCCACTGCTCCGCCTGCTCTTCCCACAGCTGAGGCTCAGCTTTGGAAACCTGGGGACTTTGGAATCCCCAGCCCCTGTGGGGATTTTGCTGGAGTCCCCAGCACAGGACTCCGAGCCTGGTGGCCGAGTGACCTCCAAAGAGACAATCCCTCCCCTGTCTCTGCTGTCCTGCACAGAGAGGAGCCTCAGGAGCAGCTTCAGGGCCACCACTGAAGATCCAGAGGGGTCTCAGCTTGAGGGCTGGTCTCAGCTTGGACCTCCTGGTCCATCCTTGTGTCTGAAAAGGCTGCAGGGGCACTGCCCCCTCTGCACAGGGATGTTTTGAGGGATGGAAGTTTGCTGGGAAATCTGTCAGCCCTCGCTGGCTCCTCATCCAGGCACATTCCATCATCCAGAGCATGCTGGGTTCCATCTGAGCTGTCATCCAGAGCCTCCTGTGACCTGCAGAGACACAGACCCCACCAGGGCGTTATTGACTTGCACCTGTGTAGGAAGAGGAGACTCCTGATGTGCCACTTTGTCCCCACAAACCAGGACAAAACTTGATTTCTCCTGGACGTGGAGAGGTAAAGCCTCCTGAGGAAGGTGGGAAGAAGATTTCCTGCTTAGGTTTGTGGCTGCACAGGTTTGTGGGGTCAGGTGTGGCACCACCAGCCAGCCTGAGCCCTGTGGTGGAGGTCAGACACTAGAGGTGTTTTCCAGGCTCTGGTGTTAAAGACCACTCGGGCTTGGGCCTTCTGCTTCCACCCTCTTGTTCTGCTGATCTCCCCTGTTTCTGGGAATGGCTGAAGTTCCTTCTTGCTGGATAAAGACAGGCTTGGGGAATTCAGCTGCTTTTTTAACCCTAAGGGCCCTATCTCTCCAAATGCTCCATTTCTTGGGTGGGATTTTGAAATCCATCAAATGTAGGTCCTACTTCTTGGCCTTCTAACCTCTCTGTTCTCTGCTGTGTTTCTCTGGCTGAGGGGGTTTGGATGAGCATCCTCACATGTAGGCTCAGCTGAAGTTGCGCTCAGCTGAAATTGGGCTCAGCTGAAGCTGGGCACAGCTTAAATGGGGCTCAGCTGAAGATGGGCTTAGCTGGAACTGGGCTCAGCCTGGGCAGTGGGGAGAGGCACCATCCAAACCTCACTGTAGTGTCCCACTGGCAGTGATGCTGCAGGAGCAGTGGGACCCAGCAGGGGGGTCCCCATGGCTTTTCTGCTCCTCTTCCTTTCCCTGGTCCTCCCCACTCTGCCCAGCACACCCCGCTGGCCGTGCCCACCCCTCCTGCAGCTCTGCTCCTGACACCTGGGATAGAAGTTAAGAGCTGGTGAATCCAGGTCTTCCTGTGAGAGATGGGGGAATTCGCACCCTGGCAGTGCTGCAGAGCCCTCCCAGCGGGGCTTTGCATCTGGGGGACACAGCTGGGCTGGCTGGGGACACTGCTGGGCCACTGCCACAGGCTCTGCCCTCAGAGCATCATGGCCAGGTTCAGGTGGGACTCAGGAGAAACAACAAACACCTGGGTCCTGCTCCCTGTGGAGTGACAAGACAAGGGGAATGGCTCCAAACTGAAAGAGCAGGTTTGGGATATTGGAAGGAATTGTTCCCTGGGAGGGTGAGCAGGCCCTGGCACAGGGTGCCCAGAGCAGCTGGGGCTGCCCCTGGATCCCTGGCAGTGTCCAAGGCCAGGCTGGATGGGGCTGGGAGCAGACTGGGACAGTGGGAGGTGTCCCTGCCCAAGGAAAGGACCCTTTCAACCCAAACCACTCTGTGATTCCATGATTCCACCCCCAGTACTTCCCCCAGGCACCACAAATTCAAAGCCCTCTGCTACTGAGCACCCTGTTTATTCTGCTCTGAGCCCATCCTGCTCCTGTTCCCCACTTGTCCATGGCTGCACAGAGTCACCAGGAAATGCCAAACTCCTCCAAGATGAGGAGACAGAGATGGAAAGCCCCGGAGCAGGGGTTGTGTGGAGCCCCACTGGCTGCCCTGTGCTCTCCTGTGGCGCTGTGCTCGGTTATTTCCAGCTGTGGCTTCTGGAAACCTTCAGTGCTTTTGCCACTTTTAGCCCTGGTGGCTCAGTAACTGCTCCTGGCAGGGCTGGGGCTGCTCCTCATTTTCTGGAAAAACCTTAAAATGCTGCAGAGAGTCAGAGGAATGCCAACTAAGGAAAAAAATAACAGCCAGAAAAACAAAACCTGGTCTTTTTCCAATTAAGCTATAATGTTGTTGTATTTTTCTTAAGGAAAAACACATCTCCTTTTTTCCTGGATCCAACTGGCCCCTGCACTCTCCATTGTGCCAAACTCCCAAAATAACTGCAGCTGTCAATGGAAATAAAGCCCTGGGAGAATCTCCCGTGGCTGTCTCACCCTCCTGGCATGCCCCGTGCTCTCTGTTGGTGACAAACCTTTGCTGTGGCAGCTCCTGGGTGTTCCAAGCCCAGTGCTGTGAGGAGCAGCCCCCAGAGATGGTTCTTCCAAGGCTGGCACAAATCAAGGGCAGCACGAGGTTGGCAGCTCTGGTTTGTTGGTGGATCCCTGCAGGGTGTAACCCTTTGGCTGTGGGGTGGCAGTGCCCCACTCGTGGTCAGAGCAGGGCTTTGGGGTATTCCTGGGCTCCACTCCATCCCAGCACGTCCATCCTTGGTCCAGCCAGCGATTCCCAGATTTGTTTTGGACTTGGGAGTGCTGAAGATCTGCATGTTCCAGGTCAGGAAAAGGAACAGTCACAGCACTTGTTCCTCTGGATGAAATCCCTCAAATAGTTTGTTTTTTTTTTTTTAATTCCTGTACACAAATGTTTTCCTGGCCTCCTGCTGCCTCCCCTAAGAGGGGCCTGGAAGCCTGGGGGGCTCTCCTCGGAGGTGGCTGCTCTTCCACAGGCACAGGTGTGTTTACAGGGCCCACTAAGGCTCCTTTTCCCATAAACTACAGAAATGCCCTGGAAAAGCAGGGTCAAGTCCAACCTCTGCCCAGCTCCCAGGCGAGGATGCCCTGGACTGGAGCCTCAGGGCTCCAGTGCTCTGGTTTCCTGTGGAAGGACTGAGCTCTGCTGGGGTTTTTGGAACCAGAGCTGGCCTCTGTGAGCAGGGCTGGGAGCTGGAGCTGGGGCTGTCCAGGCTGACATCATCCACAGGGTGATGGTGCCGCGGTTTCACCCCGTTCTTCCCTCCTGCCCTTCATCCTCCTTCCCTGCTTTTCCCCTGCCTCTGTTGTGCACACTCCATTTCTGCAGCCCAGGATCTTTTCTGCTCCACGGGGCTGCGCCACGGGCTGGAGCCTGGGTGTGGAAAGAGCAGGGATGGGGCAGCAGGTGGGAACGTGGAGGGTAAAGGACTGGGCCTGGTGGGTGCCTCCCACTCTGACCCCAGGTGATGAGGCTCCTCCTGGACACCATGGAGGTGAAGCCATTCTGAACATCACAACCCCTCCTGTCTCCTGACCTTGTCACAACCCCTCCTGTCTCCTGACCTTGTCACAACCCTTCCTGTCCCCTGGCCTTGGCGTGGCTGATAGTCAGCCCTGCAGAGGACTCCTCCAAAGATGGAAAAGGCCGGGTCAGAAGGGGCTGAGCTGGAGCTGTTATCAGCCAGGGCTGGGAGGGGAAGGGAGCGCCAGCCTGGCCGGGCCCTGCCTGTGGCACTGTGGGATGAGTCACGAGGGTTACAGGTGAGTAATAAAATAGCTGGCTCTCACAATGAAGAGATAGATATCATGTGGAAGTACAGCGATGTTATTGTGATATGGCCCCCACAGTCTTCTTTCCCTCCCCGTGTAAGAGCCTCAGTAGTCAGGGCATTTGGGGAGGGCTGGATTGTTACCAGGAGGGGTGGCATAACAACACCTGACCTCCAACCAAGATGTGAGAAGGTAATCTCCACCAAGGGATGGCAGAGAAGGAGCTTGTGGGAAATGGATTTGTAGAAAATGCCATGGAATAGGACAGACATTGTTGAGAGAAAAATGGAACTAGAAACAAGTTTCAAATGATGGCCTTGAAAAAAAGACTGGATACTTTGGAGAAATAGAACTATGAAAGATGCATTGTAGTAGGACCCACGAGGGGTAATTTTAGATGTTTGGCTTTAAGGCATTTACAGCATAGTGTGGCAAAAAGCTGATAGGCAAAGAAACACTTATAATGTATTTTAATTAGGAAATAGTTGGCTTCTGATTGTGATGATGTGAATTATAACATGTGTATAGTCTCACCCTGCACATGAGACTGAAATGGAATAAAAGTTTTTAAAAGCCCTCTCAGTTACCCCATCTTTGGGTCAGAAAAGGGCTTAATCCAACAGAGTTGACTGACAAAACTTTGGGAGGGGCTAAGGGTATAAAAGGCAGAGCATCCATCTTGTAGAGGAGCACTTGGCTGGTCATCACAGGGGCTCCCACTGCTGCCATTTTTCCTTATTCAGTCCTTTTGTTGTATTTTTTGGTTAAGGTTTAATAAACCTTTGAGATTTTAAAAGTGAGCAGTTGTTTCTCACACAAGGGTCACAGCGTGATTCAGCTCCAGGAGTCACCAGTGCCCTGCCTGTGCCATGTGGGCAGGGCTGGCACAGGACACACAAGTGTCCCTTGTCCTGCAGGTCCTCAGCAAACCATGGCCAGAGCAGCACAGTGGGGCAGCAGGGGAGCACTGGCAGCTCCAAGTGAGCCCAAGGCCAACTCCTGGCCATTCTTGAATGGAAAGCATGGATTGGGGGTTGGTTCTCCTTAAAACAATGGGCTATAAACTGGGGGGGTGCCTGGCAGTGAGGGAGTGCAGGGGCTGGGGCCAAGGCCAGTGCTCGTGTGTGATTTCAGCTCTGGGACCTGCAGGTAAGGACATAGAACAGAGTGTCCTGGTGGGCCCATCCTGAACCTGAAGGGTTTCTGCTGCCAGGGCACGTGGTGGGATTTGGTAGAGCAGGACCTGGACTGATGGAGGAGGTGGGAGAAAAGGGGTTAGGGCTTTGTCAGCTGAAACCACCGAGGCAGCCCTGTGGTTGGAGCAGGGGTGGGAGAATTCTGGTCCCTGCTCCAAGGACTTCCAGCCCCTCGTGGGCAGCTCCATGAGAAGGGTTGTGCAGTGTGCTGGCCCAGCTCATGCCAGGGGATGTCCCCTGTGTCCCCTCCATGGCCCCGTGCTCTGGGAGGAGCTGCTGGAAGGGGCCACTCCAAACAGGGGTGACTGAGCCCTCGGACCCCTGGTGGGGCAGGAGGAGCGCTGGGGCTGCAGGAGACCCCTCAGGTTGGACTCCACTGATCTGATGGGTCTGGAAATGCAGCTGCTCTGGGGGTGATCCCAGAGGTCCCTCCAGACAGCATTCCCTGGAATTGCAGCAGGACATGGCAGTGCTAGAGGCTCTGCAGCTCCAGAGCAATTCCCACTTGGACCCTGTGCCCCCAGTGGGAGCAGAGCCCATCTCTGGTCACCATCTGCTCCTTCCACCACCCCTCTGCTCTCTCCTCCACCTTCCACTTGCTGCTGGGATGCCGCTGCCTCTGTCCTCTCTCCTGTCTCTGCTGCACTCCATGGATTTGTCCCAGGGCTGTTCCCACTGCCTGTTTCCTGCTCAGTTTCTTGGCATTTTTTCCCCCTGCAAATCCGAGCCAGGCTGGCGCTTCCAGGGGGTTTCTACAGGGTGGAGATTTCATCACTTTGCTGTCTCCCATTGTGCTGCTGGCAAGGCTGGAAGCCTTTGGAGGTGAGGTTTGTGTTTGGGTGTTACCAGAGCAACCGGGGCAGGCTGAGAGCCTTTGCCTGTCTGCAGCACATCTGTCCAACAGCTGTTTCCAGTCTGTACCTGTGGGCTCGGGGCCTGCTGGGGGGGCTCTGCTCTGCTGGGACCCTTCAGGGGGGTGGGACCTGGCGGGAAGCCAACAACTGGCCCTTGGATGTGATTCCCTGTCTGCCCCAAGAATTGGACCAGGCTCTGGAAAGTGAATTTACAGTAAAAGGCTGAACTCAGTGTAACCACCCCAGGTACAGGTGGGGGTGTGGGACAGGGTTGGCCACATGGTCTCAAGGGTGTAGGGGGTAAATCCCATGGGAAAGGGGCTCAGCCTGGAGAAAAGGAGGCTCAGGGGAGCCCTTCTGGCTCTGCACGACTCCCTGACAGGAGGGCACAGCGGGGGGGTCGGGCTCTGCTCCCAGGGAACAGGAACAGGAGGAGAGGGAACGGCCTCAGGCTGGGCCAGGGCAGGCTCAGGGTGGACACCAGGAGGAATTTCCCCATGGAAAGGGTCCTCAGGCCTTGGCAGGGGTTGCCCAGGGGGGTTTGGAGTGCCCATCCCTGGAGGTGTCCAAGGAAGGCCTGGATGTGGCACTGAGTGCCCTGGGCTGGGCACAGCTGGGACTCCATGGCTGAGAGGGATTTTCTAACCCCAAATAATTCTGGAATTCTGTGTGGCCCAGTTCAGACACTGCCCGTGCCAGAACATAAAGGACCTGCTATCCGCTCTGTGACCCTCACCAGGCTCTTGGGTTTCCTTTGCAATCTTTTGGGGTCTTGAAGCTCCCTCTGCAGCACTTTCCAAAAGGAAAAACCTCCAGCTCTGCACCCAGGCTCAGCTGGGCCTGGAATCAGCCAGGCTCAGGCAAGCGGCCAGGACAAAGCTCCCCAGCATCCTCTGATGCTCACCCAGCTCATGCAGGAGAGAGGGCTGGAAATAGCCCTGGAGTTTGGGTGTCTGTGGCTGGGACCTTGTGGGAAAATTCCCTGTGGTTGCTTGACTGCCAGCAGTTTTCCAAGGACATTTGCAAGCAGCCTTTGTGAAATGCAGGGAGCAAATTAAGGCTGGCCTGTGTCTGCAGGGGAGGAACAGCCCCCCAGCGGCACAGGAGTGATGGAGAGCACATGTCCCCAGCTGCTGGGGCTGTGGGACGGGGCTGGCCCTGCTCCTGCACCAGACAAGGCTGGCTGAGCCCCCATGGTGCCCCTGGGAGTGACAGGGACCCCTGTGCCCCATGGCATTGCCCTGGGCTGGCTCTCCTCGTGGGCAGGAGCGGGAGGGATCCATCCTGCCTGCCCTGTCCCACCTTGCTGGGATTGCTCCAGGGCAATGTGCAGCTTGGCCAGCTTGGTTCCCTGGGATAAGGTGACCAAGTGAAAATGCAACATTTTGGTGGCAAATTGGTCTTTGGCCACGTCAGTGTGCCCTGGACTGGAAATGGGATTGCTGTGAGGCAGGAGAGGGTGTCCCTTGCTCCCCTCAGGTGAGACCCCACCGGCAGAGCTGCCTCCAGTTCTGGGGACCCAAACAGCAGAAAGACCTGGAGCTGCTGGAACCAGTCCAGAGGAGACACCTGAGCTGCTCCAGGGCTGCAGCCCCTCTGCTCTGGAGCCAGGCTGGGAGAGCTGGGGGTGCTCACCTGGAGAGGAGAAGGCTCCAGGGAGAGCTGAGAGCCCCTGCCAGGGCCTGAAGGGGCTCCAGGAGAGCTGGAGAGGGACTGGGGACAAGGGATAGAGGGACAGGACACAGGGAATGGCTTCCCAGAGCCAGAGGGCAGGGATGGATGGGATGTTGGGAATTAGGAATTGTTCCCTGGCAGGGTGGGCAGGCCCTGGCACAGGGTGCCCAGAGCAGCTGGGGCTGTCCCTGGATCCCTGGCAGTGCCCAAGGCCAGGCTGGACCCTGGGGCTTGGAGCAGCCTGGGACAGTGGAAGGTGTCCCAGGGTGGAATGGGATGAGCTTTAAGATCCCTTCCAATCCAAACCAGTCTGGGATCTGGGATTCTATCAAATAGATTTTCTGGGGGTCCTGGGGAGGAATGGACACATTCAGACATGTTGTTCACAGTCACCTTCAGAGGAGGATCCCTCAGATTTCCTTTACCTTCCTTCCCAAGGTGCAATTTTTTATAGTTATATTTCAAAGAGCTGCTTGTGTTTGTTGTGAACCTGCATTTGAACTGGAGCAGAACAACTGCAAAAGAAACAATGAGACATTTGGAACATCAGAAACTCAGAGGATGGAAAAAAAATTACCCTCAGTTTCTTTGGGCTCCATCCCAGCTCCAGGACAATTAATTCTGTGTGTCCCTTGAACACACTGGATGTTCCCTTTACTGCAGCAACTGCAGAAGATAAGAGCCATGACCTGGCACCAACTCTGGGTGCTGAGGAATTTCTAAACTCATTTTCTGATAAGAGCCTTCCCAGGGTGATTTGAAACAGTTTGTTTTCATGGGTACTCTGCAAGGTCAAGTTGTTCAGCCAGGGCCACCCCCAATAATGCTGAGCAGACTGAAATTAGGGTGGGAAATTAGAGAAACAAGGCTGTGGCACTGCAGACCCTGCAGCTCATGGCAGTTCAGGCAAGAGGCAGGTCCAGGAAAAGCAGAGGCAAGGAAGGGAATTCAAACTGTAAAACTGCTGAATGAAACATTCACGCTGTCCTTCTGCAAGGGGAAGGGGTTTCTGCTCCAGGGGTTGGGGTCACCCACCCTGGCCAGCAAAGATTGCCCGGGTGTGTCTGAAGTAGAGCAACATTTGCTGCCTTTGGGCTGGATGAGAGCCTGGGAACTGCACGGCAACACCTTCTCCCCACTGCATTTTGTGGCCAAATCCAATCTTTGCATGTCCAGGAGGGGAACAATCCCGCTCCCCTGAGCAGGGGAGGAACGGGGAGCTCCTGGTTCCCCACCACATGCAGCAGGTCCATAACTCCATTTCCAGCTCCAGCCCCACAGGTGCTGGCTCAGTCCAGGACTCAATTCCTTGTCCCCCACAGCAGCACCCTTGGGGTGCCCTGCCTGCCCCCAGCTGAGCTCTGGAGCTGAGCTGCCCCCTCGCTGCCCTCTCCAGCTGATGCCATGGAGCAGACGGCTGGTGCTGGGCAGAGCAGTGACCCTGTGGCTGGGCACTCGTGGGCTGAGGGCAGAGCCTCAGCCCTGCCTGCTGGGTGTCCGTGAGGAGCAAAAGGGAGAAGCCAGAAGCCAGCAGGATGCACCAGGGCCTGGCATCGCCCACGGGGCAGTGGTACCACTGAAAGTTTCTGGAAAAACACCACTGGCTGAGAAGTGTCCACCATCTGGGCCTGCTGCACCCTGCCCAGCGCAGGATGCCCCCAGTCCCACCTGTCCATCCAGCTGGACAAGGACTTTGCATTTCCAGAGGAGTGGCCCTTTGCTGGGAATTCATGCAGATGAGGATGGGGGGTCACCCCACTTCCCAAGGCCTTGTTCAAGGGGCAGAAGGGAGAAAAGATGTGCCTTGGCCTGTGAACAAACAGCCCCCAGAGGCTGCCAAGCCTGGGGTCACCCTGCTGGGGCTGGCTGGGGGGAGCTGCGAGGAGAAGAGGCAGCAGGACACCTGGGAGCCCAGGAGCAGCACAGCAAGGGGGCTTTGGCACTGCCAAGGCTCTCTGCTGCACACAGGCTGCTTGTGTGGGAGCTGGTCCAGGCAAACCCTGGAGCACAGAGGTGTCATTGACTTCAGAGGGACTGGGCACCTCCTTGAAGGAGGTACTTGTGTGTTAGAGGCTCTGGAGCAGGGTGAGTTTGCTGGATGGGGCTCGGTGGAACTGCAAGACACTGAAATGCTTCAGGGCTGAGATCACTCTTGGCCTCGTAGAACGAGTGCGGAAGATTTATTGACGTTTATCTTCATTGCTGCAGAAAAATGAGTGGTGTGTTTGAGCCAGAAAGGCAAAATCAGACTCTTGGAAAAGCAGCAGGGAGAGTTTCCAAAGCTGACGGGTGTTTCAGTGAAGGTTCCCCCACCCCGAGCCTCAAAATGCTCCTGCAGTAAAACCCCAGCTGGGGAGGGAGCAGGAGCATGGAGCTGTGTCTGGAGTCAGGGATGGCCACAGGGGCCAGGCTGGCTCTGAGGTGCTGCTCCCATGAGGGCTGCCATGGGGAAGGGAAACTTTCCCTGCTAGAATAGCCCACAGAAGGCCGGGAAGGTGGGGGGATCACTCTTTTTGGCCCAGATTGCTCTGAAGATTTCATGTCTTGCACTTCTGGGGAGTGCACCTGGGCACTCTCAGCATCACCAGCACCATGTCCTGGGCAAGCTCTGCCCTCCAGGGCTCAGAGCAGCCCTGAGGCTTTTGGCCTTAAATTAAATCAGTTAAATAATGTCAGGGAACAGCTGGGAAAATGGGGAAGGTGGTTCACAGGGAGTTGATGGGTGGCCACTGCTGTGTGCAGTGTTTGTAGGATGCTCCCTGGGCTTGGATGGGGGGGGAGGGCACCTCTGGGACCTGCTTGGATCTGCTGCTCACCTGGCTCCTTGTTGTCCCTGCTGCCAGGATGGAGCATGGCTGTGGAGCAGGGCTGGCACACAGCTCCTCTCCACCACTGGTGCCAGGAGGGCTGAGGGCTGGGGGTGGGGTTGGGCTGGTGGTCAGGAAATGCTGGACTTCACGCCAAGAGACTCTCTGGGAAGCAAAAAGATTCCCTGGGCTGGGTGGATGGAAGAGGTGGCACAAGGAAGGCTCTGTGTGTGTGTGTCCTCCAATGCCCACCCTCCATCCCAGCAGCAGGAAGAGCCTCTGGGCTTTTTGGAGACACAAACATTTCTGCTGAGGGCTCTGGAAGAGTGAACCAGACCTGTGGTGGATGCAGCCTGAGTGGCGGGTGTCCCAGCCGTGGGGCTCAGACCCCTTGGGCTGTGCTGCCCATCTGCAGGGAGCCCTGAGCAGCCCCAGAGAGCAGAGAGCAGGAAATGCTGGGCTCTGGGGACACCCTGTGCTGATCCCAGCCCCTTTGGAGGCTCCCTGCCGGTGGATTTCTGCCCTCTGCTCCCTTCCCTCAGCAGTTCTCCCAAAGGAAATCTCCAGAGAGCACCCCAGGGGGGCTGAGCTGTGCTGTGCATCCCCCAGAGCCAAGGGATGGCCAGCCCATTGTGAAAAACACGTTCACTTGTGAAAATTTAAAAAGTTTAATAAAGGACAATAGGAGACAAGGACCATAGAGCAGAGGTTATTATGGCTGGGTGCATCTTGTCACTCGGCAATGACTGGCACTGTTATTTTTGGGGATTCTCTTTAAATATTTTTTTATTACATCAGCTCTTTGCATACTCATAGACTTTTATGTATATCTATTAACTAGTTTAGATATTCTAGGAACTATTTTACATGGTTCTTCTTCAGCTCTGCTTTTCTAGAGGATATGTGTTTCCTGGCTATGGTTTTGGTTCTTTTTTTATTTTATTATTACTTCTTATTTTGGGCTTTGGTTTATATTTCTTCAGACAGTGAGTGCTGATGGTTGGCATATCTTTAGTAGGTGTCTTCATCTTATGTTCATTGGATGTGAGGTATCATCATCTTATGTTCATTGGATCCCATCCAAGCAGGCATTTTAACACAAGCATTGCTATTTCACTACTATGCCTAAGCTTAATTAACAACAGAAACAAAAACTGTATCTTTATAACAAAGTTACTTTAACATCACACATATAAAATCTATTTAAATATTTGCCAAAAGCCTAATTATGTATCTGTAACAGCATCCTAGCCCATCCTGGCACCCTCAGCAAACATCTGGAACCCTCTCTGGTGGCCCTGGGTGTCTGAGAGCTCTGCTCCAGTCCCTGGCAGCCCGGCTGGAGTCTCCTGCTCCTCGCTCCGGGGTATTTTTAGCAGGAGCTGCATCTGCTCGGGCTGCGGCTGTGCCCGCCACTCCTCCGGAGCCGATAAGGGAGCAGCGAGCAAACAATCGCGGCCTCAGTTATTTTTGGCTCTGAGGAGCTCGTCACCAGCAGCATGACTTTTTAATAAACAAAATCCCCTTCATGGAGGGCGCGGGGAACAATGGCCCCATTGATCCCCCGCACTGACTGCAGCAAAGGAGTCAATGAGGGCCGGGCTGGCGGGGCCGACAAGGGGCTGCAGAACAACGGGGCTGTTCTGGGAAGGGCAGGAAAGGCTGGAAAGGCTCCCGGGCCAGGAGCCTGAGCTTCCTCTGTGTCCCGAGGTCTGTTCCTACCACCACTGCAGCCTCCCTGGCAGCTGGGAGAGGACAGAGCCTGGGGGTGGGAGCCCACCCAGCCCAAGGGATTTGTCTCTGAGGTTTGGGGAATGTGCCCAGATGAATCTGGGGAGGTTTGGGCCCAGATGGGATCTGGGGAGGTTTGGGCCCAGATGGATCTGGGGAGGTTTGGGCCCAGATGGATCTGGGGAGGTTTGGGCCCAGATGGATCTGGGGAGGTTTGGGCCCAGATGGGATCTGGGGAGGTTGGGGCCCAGATGGGATCTGGGGAGGTTTGAGCCCTGATGGGATCTCGGGAGGTTTGAGCCCTGATGGGATCTGGGGAGGTTTGAGCCCTGATGGGATCTCGGGAGGTTTGAGCCCTGATGGGATCTGGGGAGGTTTGGGCCCTGATGGATCTGGGGAGGTTTGGGCTCTGCAGGAAGAGGAGCCAGAGGAGGCTGGGTGGCTGCTGTGGGTGGCTCAGGGACAGTGGTGGGCTGATGGAGGCCAAGACCTCCTGCTCCACTGTCCCTCCTGCCCCACTGTCCTTCCAGCTCTACTGCCCCTCCTGCCCCACTGTCCCTTGTGTCCCAGTGCCCCTACGGCCCCACTGTCCCTCCTGTCCCACTGCCCCTACACCCCTGCTGTCCCTCGTGCCCCTCTGCTCCCACTGTGGCTGCTCTGCTCCCACACCTCATTACCCTGAGTTGGGAGGGACCCCAAAGGATCATCAGGTCCAACTCTTGAGCAAATGGCCCCTGTAGGGATCAAAGCCCCAGCTTAGTGCCATCAGCAATGTCCTAAGCACTGGGACAGCTGAAGAGGATTTTGGGACACTTCTGTTGAAGCAGACTGGGTTTTGGCAAATGAGAGAGCAGCTGAGTTCAGGGCAGGTAAAATCTCAGTGTCTGTGCTGGCTTGCCTGGGTTATCTGGAGATTTTAGGATAGCTGTGGGTTCCTTCCCTGGGCCTCACAAGGGAGGTTTGCTCACTAGGCATGGCTCAGGCAGTAACACAAGATGAAGACATCTGATAAAAGGGTTTAGTGGTGAGGAGCACCAGTTCTGGGGCCTTGTTAAAGTCCTCTGGAGATGTCCTTTTTGTCAGGCCTGGGTCTGGCATCAAGATGTTGTGAGGATTTGGCTCTTTGCCGTAGGAGAGGGGTCTCTGCTCCCAGCATCAAACTCAGATTTCTGCTGAGTTGCTCAGCTCTTCCCCGTGCACTTGGCCAACGTTAAAAGGGGAATAAAGTCAGGGAGAGACATGGGGCTTATTTATAAACATTTTCAAGTGTTCTGAGCTGGGCAGGTGAAAGGGGCTGTTAAAATGCAAACCAAAGTCTTCTCATCAATCCTTAACTGTGTGACAACAGCTCAATTTACCCTGCTACAGCAGCTTTCCAGCTCCTTTTGATTGCTCTGACAGCTGATTGCTGCAGTTGGAGGGATGCTCAAATGTCTGCAGCACTGACAACTTTCTGCAGCACCCGGCCTCCTCCTCAGCTCTGTGCTGGTGTCCAGAGCTGCCTTGCTGGGTGTTTCCTGGGAAAGAGTGTACCTTGGAACAAGCAAGGCAGCCAGACAGGATGATAAAATCAGGTTTTTCATTTATTTACATGCCAAAAAATGTGGGTTTTTGGGCTGCAGATGATCATGGTCAAGTTGTCTGATTTGACATGGGCTTGGCATCAACCTGGAGGAACAGGCAGACCCCAGACTCACTGGTGAGACTCAAGACCAGCTCTCAGGGCAGTCCCCATTGGTGTCATCCAACTTCTCCAGGCTTTTTCTATGTGCTGTAGAGCTGCTCCCGTCAGGAGCTGTTTGGATCTGTGACAATTCTTGTACACAATGTCTGTGTGAAAACTCCAGGGAAAGCTGGGCTGGCTCCATGGCTGGAGGAACAGGACAGAGTACTAAGGATTCAAGCAGGGCCTGACTTGTTATCTGCTGGCATCTGCTCAGTGCTGTGCTCTTCTGGGAGCCTCAGATGTGGTCAGGGCTCTGAGGAGGTGGGGAGGGCTGGCAGGCAGACAAGCATGGCTGGGGCTTTGGGGATGTGATTTCCAATCAAGTGATGCCCCTCAAGCATCCTCAGATGGGGATCATCCTTTTGATGGGGCAGACAAAGAGCTGCTGTCCCTGGGCTGCGCTGAATCTGCAGGTCTCAGCACCACCATGCTGCTGCTCCACCTCCAGCCCAACCCAAACCCAGCCTCCAGTGCAACCACAGGAATGACTCTTCTGGACCAGAGCTGCCAGGATGGCTCCAGAGGGAGGTGAAGTTCTTGTTTTCCTCCCAAAGGGACAATGACTTTCAGAAAAGTGGCTGGAGGAGTGAGAGGGTTGAGCCCAAGGGATGAGACCTCAGCCCCTGGCACAAGTCCTGTGGCCACTCAGCCCTGGAAGAGGAGCTGTTTCCCATCAGAGAGCTGGGATGGGGACTCAGGTGCTCCAGTGCTATTCCCCCAGTCCTGGCTCCAGGGTCACCTGTCCAGAGCATCTCAGGGGGCTGTGTGGAAGTGGGGAGAGCCTGATCTGTCCATCTCTCTGGAGCTCGGATTTTGGCTCTCTGAGCCCTTGCCTGGAGGTTCCCGTGTCAGTCCTGGTGTCATTCTGCCCAGAGCCCCCTCCTGGCTGCTGCCAGGGTGACCCACAGCCCTGAGGACAAGGACAATGTGCATTTCCTGTGCTGCCTTCAGCCGGGTTCTGGGTGCTGGACGTGCCCTTGTGCCAGACTGTCTCAACCTGAGATGTTTCTGTTCCGTCTCTCTCAGCTCCTGCTGTCTTGGCTGACCTTCATCCCCAGCTGAGGAGGAAGCTGTGCGGAGAAATGCCAAATACCAGGTGGGAAATAGGAGCAGGATAGGAAAATTATCACTGCTGAGTCCTTGGGGGAGCAGAGTAACAAATCCTTCCACGGAGAGCCTGGCACAAGGCCACCTCTACAGACAGGAAGATGTTCTGCACTCCCATGTCCAGGGAGAGGGCTAGGGGGATCATGGACACCAGACATCCTGCAGGGAGGGCTGAGAGCTTGGGCATCGCTGCTCATGTGTCAGGGAACACCCAGACCAGACAGGATCTTGCCTGAGATCCAAAGAACCCACCAGCTGCCCCTCCTGCAGCTTCCAGGCTTGAGCATTTCCAGTGGCCCAGGCTAGTGGCCCCAGTGCTGGGCCTTAGCACAGAGCTCAGGCACAGAAACATTGGCCCACTGTGTGGTCCTACCCAACTTCCTTCTTCTGGCCAGGTCTGCAGAAGCTCTGAGATGGGTCCTGGGTGCTTCAGCTGCCCTGATGTGTCTGCAACAGCAATGGGGCCATGGCCAAACACCTGGCTCCCACCTCAGGCTGCTGCTCCAGGTGTTCTCCAGGTAAAGAGGCTGTGATTTGACACAGGGAAAGCTGGAGAAGTTGTAATCCAGGTGGGTCAGTACCAGCAACATTGCCTGGTCCCTCTGGTTCAGACAGGAAATGAAGGAAATAATTGGGAAGAAAACTTATAACAAGGGAGGGGAAATTTTTCACTCAGCACAGGCACAGCCTGAGGAGTTCACACAGAGCGGGATGGTCTTGGGTGCTCATCTGGACTGGGAAGGAGCTTGGAGCCTTTCACACTGCACTTCTGGCCCCACAGACTGCCAGAGGGGTAAAGTGTCCCCTGGCCATGACTGGGGATGAGGCTGTCCCTGGCAGCTCCACAGCCCTCAGTGATGGGGTGGGAAGTGATGGGGCACATCAGCTGTGCCACTGCAGCTCTCCCAGGGCTGCCTGGCCAGAGGCTCTGCCCAGTGTCCCCAGGGAGGGTGATGGCTGTCACAGCATTCTAGGAGCCAGCTGGGTCAGTCTTGCAGAGCTCACTTACTGTTTTTGCAGGGAAGCCCTGATGAAGGCAGGAATGATGCATCTGACTCCATGTTCTCAGAAGGCTAATTTATTACTTTACTCTACTATATTGTATTATGGAATGCTATACTATACTAAAGAATACAGAAAAGATACTTACAGAATGCTAAAAGCTAATAATGGAAACTCGTGACTCTCTCCAGAGCCCCGACACAGCTTGGCCCTGATTGGCCCAAGAGTGAAAACAACTCCCAGCAGAATGCAATGGAACAATCACCTGTGGGTAAACAATCCCCAAACACATTCCACACGAGCACAGCACAGGAGAAGCAAATGAGATAAGAATTGTTTTCCTTTTCTCTGAGGTGTCTCAGCTTCCTAGGAGAAAAATCCTGGGCGAAGGGATTTTTCCAGAGAATGTGAATGCCACACTCACTGAGTGTGGCTGCCGAGCTAAGTGGGTTTTACAGAAGGTGGGGAAGTGTCTGTGGTGGAGCAGCAGGAATGTGGTGGCTCAGGAGGAGAGGGACATTTCCAGTGTGTCTGTCCAGTGATGGAGTCCACAGCCACATGTGTGGGGATAGGGAACAGTGCTAGGAACATCTTCTAATTAATCCAGGAAATGTGGTACCCCCTGGAGAAGTGGGAAAATGTTCCTGGGTCTTCCTTCAGACCCATCTCCAAGAAGGGAAGTTATCCAAGGTGATCTCAGCCCCAGGTCCTACCCTGTGGCTGTGAGCTTGAGAGTAGGGAGCCTGCAGAGGACACTTGGCCAGGGGATAGAGGAGAATGAGAGAAGCTTTTGGCTCATCTTGGCAGACCCAGGTCTGGTTTGCTTTTGTTTCTCTGTCTCTTTCTAGCACTTGTGAATGTGTTGCTCCTGTTTGACTCTTGGGAATAGATATTTGCTTGCACCATCAGCCTGGCTTATGTTCATGGGAACTTCCCAGCTGGCTGCCAGACTGTGAGTCACTCCATCCCTCTGGGCACAGCAATCCCCAAAATCAGGGACTGGGCCTCTCCTGCAGCCCTGGCAGGCCCTGGCTGCCTGTTGTGGAGAGGGAGGCAGAGCTGTGCCCAGCTGGGAACCCAAGGGCAGAGCTGGGCTGGGAGAGCACCTGGAGGAGCAGCTGAGCTGCAGCCAGGCCCAGGGAGCTCTGGTCCCTCTCACGAGCTTGGATTCCCTGTATGGAAGCTTTCTGGAAGAATTTTAGCTCAGGTGTGAGCCTGTGGGTGCATCCCTGTAGGACACAGAATGTGTTCCTTTGCTGACCCTGCCTGGCACCAGAAGCAGCTCCAGGGGCTGCCCAGGGGTGCAGGAATGAGCAGGAACAAAGCCCAGAACTCTCTAGAGGAGCTGGAGGTCTGGCAGCTGTAGGGAAACTGAGGCAGAGCTGAGGCAGGGGTGACTCTGGGGCTGGGGGCACAGGAGGGGTGGGTGGAGAGGGGCAGTGCCTCCTGTATGTCACACCCCGCGCGTGTCACCCCTGTCACCACTTCCAGCTGAGGCAATGCAGGGACTGGAGATGACCAGGGACCTTCTCAGCCCTGGGAGCCTGGGGATGTCCTGGCACCGTGGCCACCATGCTGGGTGGGAACAGCAGCAGCCAGGGGAATGTGACAAACCCCCAGGCAGGTCCCCACAGCCCTGATTCCCAGCATGGGACAGAGCCATGCAAGGGCACCAGGGCCTGGGTGGGATCCTGGCTATAAACATTTGGTGCCACTCCAGCATGAGTGCAGGTGTGGGAAATGAATTTGTAGAATTTTTTTTAAACTTGATCAAAGGTTTATATAGTGTGCATTTGTATATAAACTTTAAGATAAGAAGTCTTGTCTTAGAAATATTATAGAATAGGACTTAGATATGTTATAGAATATTGTTGTGAGAGAAATTGAACTAGAAATAAGTTTTAAAGGAGGGTTTTGTAAAAAAGATTAGATATTTTAGAGAGATAGAATCCAACACATAGGGAAAGAGAAAATGCAAACTTTCTAATGCTTTTGGGATTTTTCACCTCTGTTTTGAGAGCAAGGAGACAATTCCAGCAGTGATACACTTCTGATGCTTCTGATGTCCCCTGATGTTTTCTTTATGGATCTAGAGGTATGAGGACAGGTTTTTCTCTGCTATCACAATCCAAATAACCCCCCTGTGCTGAGAGATCCAGCTGTGAGTGCCATGCACTGGCCTGTCCTCACTCTGGTGCAGTAAATCCATGAATGCCAAGGATTCCCCCAGCTCCTTTAATATCCATAAAACATCAGCAGTGTAATCCCCAGGAAAGGGTGTGAATGTTTGGTATCATAAGGCAACAATTGTGAATGTTGTAATGACAAACAGCCCCTTTTTCCTGGGGTTTCTGGTGGCAATGAACCACAATTAGAAAAGCATAAAGATAAAAGCACCCCGGCCATGCTGCAGCAGAGGAGCAGAGCCAGGGCTGAGCTCAGATGAAGGGGTTTCACTGGGTTCCTGTGCTGGGCCAGAGCTTAGGGAAGGGTTCTGAAGATGAAACCCATGTGCCTCTTCCCACAGAGAACCTGGCAGAGCTCAGGGATGTTCCTTCCTTTTGTCAGCTACTTTGTCAGCTTGTGCTGCAGCCCCAGGAGTTTGGGCTGCCATAGAATGGAATCACAGAACTGAATCCCAGACTTGTGTTGGAAGGGACCCTAAAGCTCATCCCATCCCACCCCTGCCATGGGCAGGGACACCTTCCACTGTCCCAGGCTGCTCCAAGCCCTGTCCAGCCTGGCCTTGGGCACTGCCAGGGATCCAGGGGCAGCCCCAGCTGCTCTGGGCACCCTGTGCCAGGGCCTGCCCACCCTGCCAGGGAACAATTCCTAATTCCCAATATTCCATCCAGCCCTGCCCTCTGGCTCTGGGAAGCCATTCCCTGGATCCTGTCCCTCCATGCCTTGTCCCCAGTCCCTCTCCAGCTCTTCTGGAGCCCCTTTAGGCCCTGGCAGGGATTCTGAGCTCTCCCTGGAGCCTCCTCCTCTCCAGGTGAGCACGCCCAGCTGTTCCAGCCTGGCTCCACAGGACAGAAACCCTCCTTCCCTGCCAGGGTACTTTGGATCCAGGTTTTCTCAGTCCCAAATGTTTCTGGACAATATTCTGAGCTGACTTTCCAGGAACACAACTTTTAATACATGGCAAAACCACGTTTTGTACATCTCCTTTTATTTCCTGCTGCTCCACCAGTTAAACCAACATGAAAGCCATAATGCCATAAAATATGGGAAACATCTAGAAGAGGAATCATGAAATAATTTCCTCTTGAAGTATTCCATCCCTCTCAGTGAAACTACTTGTCATTTTTGTCTAATTACACAGCTTTTTATGGTGCTAATAAGTGATCCACAGTCAATATCCTACCAGGGCTCTGACTTGTTGCTGCTTTTGAAGTGGGAATCTTCTCTCTCTCTTTTGAAAATGAGTAAATGTAATTCCATGGTTGGGTTGATGCACAGATTCTAAATGTTTCTGTATTTCAGCAACAGTACTTTGTGTTTCTTCAACTTTACATCATTGCCAATATGAACAAGGCCAGGGCTTGGAGCAGCCTGGGCCAGTGGGAGGTGTCCCTGCCCATGGCAGGGGTAGAACTGGATGGGCTTTAAGGTCCCTTCCAGCCCAAACCATTCCAGTATTCCATGATTCTAAGTTTTGCTTCACACACAAGGCAATTTTACACAGACACGGGCACTTTTGGCTGATTCCTTCCCTGCTGACTGGCCCAGAACTGGTTTTGTCTAGAGTGAAGAGAAGCACCAAGGAGCTTCAGACTTGATATGAGGGAACATTTCTTTGGTGAGAAGGTGATCAAACACTGGAACAGGGTCCTCAGAGAGGTGCTTGATGCCTCAAGTCTGACAGTGCTCAAGAAACAACTGGACAATGCTCTTAACGACAGGCTTTAAATCTGGGTCAGTCCTGCTCAGGCAGATGATCCCTGTAGGTCCCTTACTGGACTATTCTATTCTATTCTATTCTATTCTATTCTATTCTATTCTATTCTATTCTATTCTATTCTATTCTATTCCTTTCACTGACTGAAATTCTAAATCTGAAGGAAAACCCCAAATGTTGGTATTTACCCCAGGACAGATGATAACAGATTTGCACTCAGTAACACGGGTTATTTCGTTCTGTTAACATCCAAACATAAACATTAATGCAATCCTAAGTCTATTTAACCTCCACCCAGAGCATCACATTTAATTTGCTGTACTGCTGTGGAGTTAGGACATTACTATTATTATCAAACCATTCATTTAAAGCACTGAAACGCACAGCCCATAAGCTCAAAATGAAGCTGCTCTGCCACAAAGGAGAAATTAGCAATCAGTCATTCAGTTTTGGCCTGCTCTTATGAAGAGTTTTGGTTCCAGTGTGACCACACTCTCTGACAGGAAACTTTCTCCCAGAACAACTTGGCTGCTCCGTGGTGAGGTTTTGTTCTGAAATCCACTTTCCCACGCGCTCCCTCTCTCACATTGTGGCTCCACCTGAGTCTTGGGAGAGTCTCAGGAGGGGTTGTTTCTTCTTTGGTCCTTAGAGCAGGCAGGCAGGCCAGGGCTGGTTTCGCTGCCCTTGAAGCACTTCGTGCATCTCCAACACTTGGCTGCACACCACAAACCCCCTCTGCAGGGCTGAGATGGCCCCACAGTGTCACCAAGGCTGTGTCACCTGTCACTGCCCTTGCTTTCCCAGGGTACAACTGAAAAATGAAGCTTTTCTGTGAGGCTGTGGCCTGTAGAGGAACAACCTTTGCAGTGAAGCTGTAAATCAGTTGCCAGGCCTGTCAGGTACCATGATTTCAGGAGGGGTTTATTTTTATTCCCATGTAGGAAGCAGCTTTTTCTTCTGGCAGCCCAGGACCACCTCCCCATGCTTTCACCACCATCCCACCACTTTGGGGCCAGGATGTGGCAGCTGAGCAGTGTGGCCTGGAGAAGGAGCATTGCTGCTTCCAGGGACATGGGGTGGGCACGTGGGGAATGAGAGGCTGGGGAGCAGAGCTGTGGGAAGGGACCTGGTACTTTTGGTTGATGGGCAGTTGGACATAAGCCAGCAGTGCCCTGGACCCAGGAAGGGCATCCCTGTCCTGGGGGTATCAGGCCCAGTATTGGTGGTCAGGCCAGGGAGGGATTGTCCAGCTCTGCTCTGGGCTGGGGCAGCTGCACCTCCACTGCTGGGGCAGTTTTGGGCACCATGATAAAAGAAAGATATTAAGGCATGAGAGAGTGTCCAAAGGAGGGACACAGGGATGGAGAAGGGTCTGGAGGGGCCTGTGAGGAGCAGCTGAGGGCTCTGGGATTGTCCAGCTGGAGCAGAGTGAGGGCAGAGCTCCCCGGGGCTGCAGCTCCTCCCGAGGGGCAGCTCCGATCTCTGCTCTGGGACAGGGACAGGAGCCAGGGAACGGCTGGGGCTGGGCCAGGGCAGCTCAGGCTGGAGCTCAGGGCAAGGTTCTTCCCCCAGAGGGTGCTGGCACTGCCCAGGCTCCCCAGGGAATGGGCACGGCCCCGAGGCTGCCAGAGCTCCAGGAGCCTTTGGCCAGCGCTGCCAGGGATGCCCAGGGTGGGGTTGCTGGGGGGTCTGGGCAGGGCAGGGGCTGGGCTGGGTGATCCTGGTGGGTCTCTTCCAGCTCAGGACATTCTGTGATTCTGAGTTCACCACGGAGCAGACCAAGCAAGTGTGGTCACTGCCTCTTTCCTGCTTTGCAAGGGTGGGTGAAGGCTGAGTCACAGGCAAGACGGGGCTTGAAGCAGCAGCTTTTGTAGCAGCGCCGGTCACGGGGAGGAAGATCCTGGCCTCAACACTGGCCTTTGACATTGGCACCCAGCAGCTGCTGGGCCAGAGGGCTTGGCTGGCTTGCTGTAAATAACTTCTGTGCTGTGCCCAGGCCTGTGACGGCAGGAGCTGGGACTGAATCCCTAGCACATGATCCCACTGGCTCCTGTCCATGGCAAAAATACCTCAGGAAGGATCAAGAACTGCCCTGTAGTCAGGACAGCTACCATCTCTTACAAGAGCAGCCAGGCATTATCTGCCCACAAAACACTGCTGCTGAGGGATGTCTGGAGCCCAGCAGATCCCACATGACCGGGGAAATTGAGGACTGAGCCTGGAAGTCTGGCTGCTGCCTCAGCCCTGAGGAGCAGCCCAAAGACACGGCTTTCAGAGCCTCATGCCTTCCAGACAGCTCTGACCAAGACTTGCCTTCTCCTGCCCTCTCTGCCTCCAGATCTTTTCCATAATTTTCGGTTCTTCCTGCCAAGAGGACCCTGATTCCTGCCTCTCCCCATGGGGCTCTCACACCTGTTGGCAGCAGCACTCCTGGCTCTGCTCTGTGGGATTGGGGATGGAGGGAGGTTCTCTGGTCACTGCTTCTGCTGCTCTTGCCCTCCCTGATCACTCCCATTCTCTGCTTTCCAGAGGATGCTCTCTGGAAAGGAGCTGCTGGACAGGCTGGACAGCTACTGCCAACCCACCAAGCTGGGCAGGAAACCTTCTCTACTTTCTTCCATGTAGCAGAAATACATCAAAACATTCTTCTGAGCCCACATTCAACTCACTTTAGGAAGGTGAAAGGTGTGCCCCTTTTCCTAAGTAAAGGGGAGACAAAGTGTAGAGAAAGAACCTTTCTCCTGAATTAACCTCATCTCATCTCATCTCATCTCATCTCATCTCATCTCATCTCATGTCAATCTCATCTCTTCATGGATTGATGGGAGGTTCCTTCATCTGCTTTTGTCAGTCTAGAGAGAGAAGCAGTTCTTAGACATGATCTAAGGAGTGCTTGTGGGAAGGGGCAGCCAGATGAGGAGGATTAAGAAAAACGTCCTGTTCTCCTCTGCCCTTGGGCTGCTGAACTTCACAAATCCCACCAAAGTCCACTTGACTACAAGAAGAACTTTAAAAAGTCTCTGGAAAGCCAACACATCAGAGATAGTGAGCTGGGGTCTGGAGGAGGAGGACTGATGTGCACTGATGGAGAAGAGGCTGCAGGGAAGGAAGGCAGGATAAAAATGTGAGATGGTGCCCAGGGCAGGGTTAAAAGCTGAGGACTGAGGGAAGAGGGAATTTCCATGGCTCAGTCTTGCTCTGCACGTTGCCTGCCCCCAGCCTGTGAGATTAATCACTGCCTTTCACCAGCATCAGAACAAAAAGATCCCTCCCTCCAATGATATAATAATCTGAAAATTCCACAGTTCCAGTTTAGCCAGAGCCAAAAACCTCATTCTGGAGATCCTACTCCATTTTTCAAAGTCCCTGTGCCTTTGAAGCTTCTGATTTCAGTGGGATGACGCTCCCTTCTCAAGGAGCAATCCAGCGCTGTCTCCAAACCCTATGAATCACTCTGGCCTCGGGGAATTGCCACAAGTCACTTGAGTAGCTAAAAATATCTCTGAGGAAGCAGCACAAAAATACCCATATCCGCTGACGCTGGGCTGGGAGGGCACACTCCAAATTAACCTGGTCCCGTTTCTGGTCCTCATTCCCTGCAGGGTTAGTCCTTAGTGAGAGCAGATCCATGCAAATACAGAGGTTTGTAGGACACTTGGTTGCTCTTTATGGGGAGAGGGGGGGTGGAAAAAACATTTGTGTGGCTTAAAGGTGGCCCTCAGCTCTGATTTCCAGGGGTTTCTGAAGTCCAGGGGGTTGTTCCAGAGCCAGGAGTGCTAAGCAAGGGGGCTGATGGTACTCTTAGAATTATGGAATTAAGCTTGAAAAAGGCCTCTAAGATCATGAGTCCAACCATCCCCCTGGAGTGCACTGCCAAAGCCACCATTAACCATGTCTCCAGGTGCCACATTTACACATCTTGTAAATCCCTCCAAGACGGTGGCCCCATTTCTGCCCTGAGCAGTTCCAATTCCCTACCACCCTTTCCATTGGGAATTTTTCCCTAATATCCAAGCTAAACCTACCCTGGAGCAACTTGAGGCTGTTTCATCTTGTCTTGATGGAGTCCAGGGCTGGGTGTGATTCACCTCCCTTGGAGCTGCTTCCAGCCGTGTCCGTGTTTATCTGAACCCATCTTGCCGGGAAGATTTCATCCCAACAACTTCTCAGTGGGAAGCTACAGGTGGCAGAGGGACAGACGGGTGGTGCACAGCCTGGATGTGGTGCCCAGCTGCCCATGGGCTCTGCAAGGAGCTGCTCCCTGAGATGGTACAGCACAGAGCAGCAGCTGTGCTGGTTCCCCAGGCTGCCTCAGGCAGTGTGGCCAGGAAGGGAGTTCAATGTCTCACACACCCCCACAGGTCCCATCCAGGCAGGAATAAATCAGTCCATCCCAAAATACACTTTTCTTTTCCTGTGATAAAAAATGCTCTTCCCCAGCCTGGACTCCTGCAGATCCAGCACCATCCAGTCCTGGAGCAGGAGCTCCTTGGAGCTGTGAGCACTTGGGGGTTTTAGGAGCATCACACTCATCACAGAGGGGATTATCCCACTCAGTGCCTCTGGCTGAGGGCAGATTTCTCCTGCAATCACTTCTAGTTCATCTCAGACCTTGAGTTCACGGCACAGTGCTGGTTTGCTGTCCACTGCTTTCCGAGGAGGCTGATGGTCAGATGGGGATGTCCCCCTGGGTCTGTCCCACATCCTCAAGGGCATCAAAGACAGTTCCGTGTCACTCCCATGTCAGCACTGGGAGGCTGTCAGGACAATGAAATTCAGCCCGCTGAGTCCAACTGTCCCATGTGGAGGAGAAATGTCACCTAAGCGGTGAGAGGTGACCCAGACTCCCGAGTCTGATGTCCTGTGTTTCCAGGAGAGGATGGACATGGATGATTGTGGCAGTGGCCGTAATGCCAAAGATAACACAAACTCTCCATGCTGGTCCTGTGTATGGAACACACACTTTGACTTTATGACAGCTTGAAATGATGTCATGTCCCAAATGGAAACTGGTTCCACTGAAGGAGTTTGGCTGTTCCCCAAATTCTGGAGCAAGAGCTGTTGAAATGAAAGGGGGAAATTATTTGGGTTGGGAAAAGTGCATATATCTAAAAATTGAGTTTGACTGCAAACAAAGCAAAGAATGAAAAAAAACCAAATTGGAAAGAGTCAAGTAAACATCCTCCATGATGATATTTCCAGACAGTAGAACTATGGTGCAAAGCTGGCCTGGATTTGTTTATGCTGGAGACAGTCATATCCGAGTGGAAGATTATTGCATTCACTTCCAGAAATAGCTGGAGAATACAACCACCAAACATCACCCTTGTACAAAGGTTACATCTGCTGGAGGCACAGCACAGATCCCTGGCAGCCAAAGCCCAGGGACTGATGTCATGGACAGCAGCAGGAACATTTCTCTGAGTACAGGGTACCTGGGATCTCCTTAACTTACAGGAATTTGGGCAAATGATTAAAACAAAGCTTATTTCCCTGTGGTTTTTACTGATTCCACACACCCTCCCTCTAAATCACTGAAGTTATTTCTGTTCCCCAGCTCTGTCAAGGTGAGGTCTGAGCACACAGCATCTGCTGCAGCCTTGCTTTGTCCACTGAAAGAAAATCCACAAAATGCCACCACAATAGAAAGCAGAGCAAAATAACAAAAAATAACCCATTTAAGCCCTTTTTACCCATTAACATTTTCTTTATTTAGGTGGCCCTTGATCCCCCCTCCCCAAAGGCAAGCAGGAGAGGGGCCAGAGCTGCCCTTTCTGAGGGTGAGCTTGGGGCCAGCTGCTGCCCACTGGCACAAGGCCAAGGGGCCCAGGTACCAAAGCCAAAAGAGAAATGCAGCCACAATCTGTTTGCCCCACACTGGCCCATGGAGGGAAGTGTTTATCCTTGGGAAGGGCTCTTTGGGATCAAGAAACTCGTTAATAACCCAGTGGAGCCTGTCTCGCTCCTGGAGCCACCTGGCTGCCAGCCCGGGCTGGGATTGAATTACTGAGGAGAGAGGAGGAAAGAGAAGGGAAGAGGAGGAGAGAGCTCCTCATGCTGCTCTCCAGCGGGGTTTGGGGCTGGTCGGTGCCAGTCAGCCCTGCAGCAAGAGCCAAGCAATGGGGGACACCAGAGCCAGGAACTGGGGTCACCAGAGCCAGGAAATGGGGACACTGGGGCCAGGAAATGGGGGACACCAGAGCCAAGCAGGGGGGAACACCCGAGCCAGGCAATGGGGACACTGGGGCCAGGAAATGGGGGACACCAGAGCCAAGCAGGGGGGAACACCTGAGCCAGGCAATTGGGGACACTGGGGCCAGGAAATGGGGACACCAGGGCCAAGAAATGGAGGACACCAGGGCCAGGAAATGGGGACACCAGGGACAGGAAATGGGGACACTGGGGCCAGGAAATGGGGACACCGGGGCCAGGAAATGGGGGACACCAGAGCCAGACAATGGGGACACCAGAGCCAGGCAATGGGGACACCCCTGTGATGTCCCATGTGGGGATCTCATGGGCACCACACAGCCCAGGTGGCAGCTGAGACCTGGCCCTGTGTCCCAGGTGCCACAGGTACTGCCAGAGCTGCGACCCCAGGAGCACAAAGGGGATGATTTGGTGCCAGTGGGAGTGGGGTGCAGCAGTTTCTCAAATCCAGATTAATTTTCTGCAGGGCAGCCAATGTCCCCCTGGCTGTCTGTGCTGGTGGCAGCTGCTCCAGCCAAGGACAGGGCTCTGAGGTCCCCCTCACCCCACTGGGCTTGCTGCTGGACTCTCTTGCTCCAGAATCTGGGGAACAGCCAAACTCCTTCAGTGGAACCAGTTTCCATTTGGGACATGACATCATTCCAAGTTGTCATAAAGTCAAAGTGTGTGTTCTACATGCAGGACCAGCATGGAGAGTTTGTGTTATCTTTGGCATTATGGCCACTGCCACAATCATCCAGGGTTCTCTGGGCATCTTAAGAGCCCTCATCCCATTATGGAATCATGGATATCCTCAGCTTGAAGGGAGCACCAGGATCACCCAGTGCAGCCCCTGTCCCTGCCCAAACACCCCAAAACAATCCCACCCTGGGCATCCCTGGCTGCTCCTGGATCTCCGGCAGCCTTGGGGCCGTGCCCATTCCCTGTGGAGCCTGGGCAGTGCCAGCACCCTCTGGGGGAAGAATCTCTGATGCCTCATTTTAAAAGTTCATGGCAGGATGACAATGAGGCTTCCATTCCTCCGGTATTTTTTCTATTTTTATCAACCCATAAAACACTCTCTGTGGATAAATGGTGTCAATTTGAGACTTTGGCAGAATCAGGATTTATCAGGAAGTTGTAGTCTGTCCAGATCTCCTTCCACCTGGCACACATGGACACATCCCTGACAGCTGCAGGAGATCCAGGAGGATCCTGGGATTCCCTGCTTCAGAATCAAAGCCTTCCACAACTCACCCCTCCTAAAACGTGTGCATGCTCAGTCTGATACACAACAAGCCTGCTCTAGAAATTCACCACTTCTCTGATGTTTGTGATGAGACGTCAGCATGGATTTCAGAGAAAATGATTGATTCAGGTTAAGTGAGTGTCACATGCTGAGATCCCTGTGAAGTCATGTGTCTGCAAGACAACACAGGCAAACAAAACCCGTTCCTGCTGATTCTGCTCTGCACCTTTGTGGTTTTTCTTTCAGAGAATTTTGGTGTTTGTGGCCAAAGAATTTGTTGTCAGTCCTTGGCTGTAATTTACTCTTCAGTGTATGCATGTTATACATTTTGGCGTGCAAAGATTAATGCAGGCTCATTTTTAAAGTATTCTTATGTGTTTTAAAATGAACACTGGAGGCCTTCAGCACTTGCATACCAAGCACTTTCCATCTCTTTTGCCATCTGTTTTGTATTAAAGAATATAAAAACTTCAGCTGGGCTATTCCTGCTGAATTCCCTGGGATAACTCTCAGGAACAGAGGGCCATTTTATGATGGGCTGCCTCAACATTTCTTTGTGTTTAATAGGAAAAAGATCCCAAATCCTCTCCAATTCTTCAGCCCTTTGCTAGGGGAAGGAATTCATAAACTGTTCTCAACACAATGCATTTACACCATACTTTGCTGTTTAACAGATGTGGGTTGAGAACTTGGGAGAAAATATTCAGCCTTTCCCCCCCTTTAAATTCTGACTTTGAAAATTAAAATTTTAGTGGCATCATCATCATCATCAGAATTCAAACCATATGGTGGAAGCACTTCTCACATTTTCAACTCTTCTCACTGCTGCTTCTTCCTTGAAAATAACTTGACAATAGATTATTACCCTCTTCACTAAGCTGTAATGAGCCACGTGAAATGCTTTGAAATCCTCATGGTTTCAGACTTGAGAAACCACAAATATAAGTATGAATATTTTAGCCAAATCTTCCATTATTCTCTTCAAAGAGTAGTTAATACATTATTGGTGATACATGGAGCTTTTGTCCCACAAAAAGATTTTAGACATGGAAAACAACTGTATTTAGCTGGCTGTCAGGAATGTGTCCATGGATGACGAACTGTGCTGCACATCTGTGCCTTCTGCAGTGCTCCTTTGCTTATTCTCATGTTTTGCTATTTCTTAGCAACAAAACGAAGTCTGAACAGCATTTCCCCCCCCTAAAAATTGCACTAGAAGTGTCTTTGTATTCCACATTTACACTTGACAGTGCACCATGAGCATTTGAGGCATTTCCTTTGCTCATCCTGCTCAGCCTTTGGAGTATTACCACTGTCTGTGCTCAGTCCTGTATCCACAGCCATGGAAAAGGCAGCAGCACTTCCAACGCCCTCATTTGTGAAGTGAAAATTGCTCCTGGAGCCAGTCACAGGCCAAATGATGACATAAATACGAGATCCTCATTGGCCATGGGGAGTGCTCAGTGCAGCTTTGGTTCTGCCTGCCCCAGGGGCTGCTCACTCCCTCCTCTGCTGGAGCAGGGTCTGGTTCAGGACTGCCACAGCTTCAGGTTCTGCTCTTCTGCTCAGATTTGGGCTGTCCTGGAGCCCAGAGAAATTCCTCTGCTCTGGAGCCAGGCTGGGAGAGCTGGGGGTGCTCACCTGGAGAGGAGAAGGCTCCAGGGAGAGCTCAGAATCCCTGCCAGGGCCTGAAGGGGCTCCAGGAGAGCTGGAGAGGAACTGGGGACAAGGCATGGAGGGACAGGACACAGGGAATGGCTTCCCATTGCCAGAGGGCAGGGATGGATGGGATATTGGGAATTAGGAATTGTTCCCTGGCAGGGTGGGCAGGCCCTGGCACAGGGTGCCCAGAGCAGCTGGGGCTGCCCCTGCATCCCTGGCAGTGCCCAAGGCCAGGCTGGACCCTGGGGCTTGGAGCAGCCTGGGAGAGTGGAAGGTGTCCCTGTCTATCACAGAGGGTGGCACTGGATAATTAATGTCCCTTCGAACCAAACCTTTCTATAGTTCTGTGATTCATTAATCTCTTTTGGGGCCCTGAGTAGCCCGAGTGCATCTGCTGGGTGTTTTCACTTCCCTGAGGTTTGACTCCATGTAAGAAACATTTAGATTTTTTTTTTTTCTGTGCCAAACTCCCTAAATTTTGATTCAGAAATTGAATTTTGATTTGCTATCCTTGGGCTGTCCCCTGGCTCAGAGCCTGGTGAGGACAGTGAGATGAGGGGGACCATCCATCTCCTCCCTGAGCTCTCATGGGCTTTGCTCTTGACATGATTGTCTTTTCAAATCAAAATATTTTCAGTTTGGGGATGGTTGATTTTTAAAACAGGCCCTTTTCAAGGTAACAACAGAATGGAAAAGAAAATTTTTTCTGTGTAAAAAAGCAGTTCTGAGAGTTTCTCTGGCCCCTGTCTCCAGGGACCGTCTCAGCACGTGCCTGTTGTTTTGAGCAGGTGTGAAAAAAGCAGCTCTTCTGAGATGTAACTTTCAGTGAAACCATGGCAGCTGAGCTCCTCCTGGCTGGCTGAGAACAACCTCTGTCATGTACTGAGTGGTTTTTGTTACTCAGGGGCAGTTGGTGAGACTCAGGTGAGACCCCACCTGCAGAGCTGCCTCCAGCCCTGGGGGCCCAGCACAGCAAGGACGTGGAGCTGTTGGAGCAAGATCAGAGGAGGCACCAAGATGAGCAGAGGGATGGAGCAGCTCTGCTGGGAGGAAAGGCTGAGAGAATTTGGTTTTTTCAGCCTGGAGAAGAGAAGCTGTGGGGTGACCTCATTGCTGCCTTCCAGTACCTGAAGGGAACCTTGAACAAAGATGGAGAGAAACAATTGATAAGGACCTGGAATGAGAGAACAAGGGAATGGCTTCACACCGACAAAGAGCAGGCTTGGATTGGCTGTTAGGAAGAAAATCTTCCCTGGGAGGGTGGGCAGGCCCTGGCACAGGGTGCCCAGAGCAGCTGTGGCTGCCCCTGGATCCCTGGAAGTGTCCAAGGCCAGGATGCAACAGGGCTTGGAGCAACCTGGGAGGTGCTCCCAGAAATGTGGAGAAGCTGCTCTGGGGGTTCCAGGCCTGTTTGCTTTATAAATCCCCCTGTTCTCCTCAGGAAGGTCACCCCATGCTGTTTCCAGGGCCCGGGGCTCAGTGTCCATCCCATGGCCCATCCTGACCCACACCTCCCCATGGGCCCTGGCCCTGGCCACAGCTGGGCTCCCTGGGGTGGCTCCTGCTGAGGGATTTGGGGCACAGGGGCTCTGCTCCACCGTGTCAGCCCAGTGTTTCCATCCTGGCTCCTCCCTTCCTGCCTTTCCTGGCTGAGTGTTCCCAAAATATCCCCCATTCCAAATCAGAGAGACAGAAGGTAGCCTTGCTCCTGATCTGTTTTGCAGGCAGTGGCTGCTCCTCCCCATGGCCTCAAAAAGTCTCCATGAGCAGCTGTTAAAATCAAAGAAATGGTACCAGGTACACATTTCTTATAGGATAATTAATTTTTTTTTCTTTTCCATGGGAGGAGTGTTGAGATTTCCTCTGCTGGGCTGATTTAAAGGTTTCTTGTATGAGAATTATTATTTTTTCCCCTAAGAGGAGGGATGTGATTTCCTCTGCTGGGTTTGCATCTAGTGAAAGAAGGATCCTGACCATGCCTTGCTT
The DNA here is from genome assembly GCF_015832195.1 of Motacilla alba alba. Taxonomy (NCBI): domain Eukaryota; kingdom Metazoa; phylum Chordata; class Aves; order Passeriformes; family Motacillidae; genus Motacilla; species Motacilla alba. The sequence goes on along the minus strand of NC_052032.1, from coordinate 1,230,270 downwards.
CCCACTGGATTCAACCCCACACAAGCCCTGAGCAGGGGCCACACTGCACAAAGAGCTGCTGTAAATCAGCCTGCAACAACAGCAGCTGCAACAAAAATCTGACAGCACCAAAAGAGCCCCTCATTGGCTCTGCACACTGGAAAGGTCTGGCCCTGCGGCAGGGTTTGTGTTTAGAAATGTTCCTTGCTGATTTGTCCATAGCCTGGTTTATATATTTATTTCTGTATTCTGAGTGGAGCTGTTTGCTTTGGCCACCCCGAGGGGCTCTCTCTGTGTTTGGTTTCCAAAGCACTCCCCTAGAAAGGGAAGGAGCAGAGTTCCTCATTTGTCAGCACAGCCTCCAGGATTATTTTTCCAGGTGGATTTTGTAAGAGGCACAAGGCAGGAAAGGATTTTATGCAACCAAGTCAGCTTTGGCCCATCCCTGAGGGGGATCCTCTCCAACCTGAGAGCAGCACAAATGCAGCAGCCAGGTGAAAAATGCACCTCTGGTTTGTTCCCTGGCAGTGGGAGGGAGGGAGGGAAGGTCTGAGAGCTGCGGGAGGTTTTGGGGTTGGTCTCTGCTGGCTCTCAGGGATCTGACAGGTGGATGTGGAACAGTCAGGACTGCAACACCTTTGGACATTCACTAGGTCTCCTGGCTGGGAAAGGGGCCCTGGAGCCCGTGCAGGGAACAGAGCTGCCCTGGGGAAGCTTCTGGGGCAGTTCAGAGCCTGTAGGAAGCTGGAGCCAAGCACTGGGAGCAGCACTCATGAGCTGGGGGTGTCCCATGAAAAAGGAACGGAATGTTGCTGTGGCTTTCAGTGGAGCCAGGAGTTCAGGGTTTCAGGATTTCAGCCTCTCCCTGAGGGGTGGCCTGAGCAGGATCTGGCAGCAGCCAGCCAAGGGTCTCTCTGCAGAGCCCCGCTGGTGACTGCTGGTTCTGAACTGGTGGTAGAGGGCACTGAACTGAGGCACTCAGCTGCAGGTGATGGTGCTCCAGGGAACCTGCAGACCTGCAGCCTCTGCAGGGCTGTAGGATCCAGCACAGACCCCCAGGATCTCCTTTAGGATACCCCAAACACTAAACCAGGCTTGTGTGGGCAGCTGTCCCTTCCTGGGTGTCACTGGGCAAAGCTTTGCCCCCACCCTGGGGATGTTGCCCAGTGCCCAGCACAGACCCCCAGCTCTGCCCTGTACCCCACCAGCATCACCCAGATTTGGGCTTAGGCCAGACTGAGTCCAAAGCGGAGGCTGAAATTCCATGGGTTTTTCTGTGGAGATGCTCATGCTCCTCCTTTGGCTTTCCCTTCATCCTTTCCCTCCCTTCCCTCCTCTTGGAAGAATCAAGGAGTGAAAAATTCTCCTTCCACTTTTCAAGCCTGTTTGTCTTCATTCAGCCTCATGTTCAGCCCCCTGGAAGGGACCTGGGGCCTGTCCAGCTCTTGGCCACACTTGGGGGACAAGCAGAGGTGCTGACCAAGGTGGAGTTGTGCTAGCCTGAATAGAAAATTGCCAAAATCCACGGATCCACAAGGATGGTGCCCAGTCCTGTCCTTGTCACCAGGCTCCAGGACCTCACCCAAACCAGGGCACTGTGCTGGGGTTCATGATTTTAAACAAGAGGGGGAGGAGGAGTCCTTGAGACAAATCCAGCACTGATAATTCCTACCAGACAAACATAACCACTTTTTATATACAGTGACAAAAATAATGGGAATAACAAACACAGTGGGGAGAACATTTTGACTTTTGGTGAAGCACTGGGCACTGGAATTTTTTCAGCATCCTTTGGTTGCCCACTGGCTTGGACAGCCCCAAAGTCCTGGTGAATGTTCAGCAACCACAGCTCTGGGTGGGCTCTGCAAGATTTACCTTCCTGAAAGGCACCAGCCCAAGGAGAGCCAAGCTCTGTCTCCAAGTGCCACGAGGTAAATGAATCCAGATTTGTTCTGAGGTAGAGCAAGTGGCCCTGAGAGTGCTTTGTTTCCTTCCTAAACCTCCCAAATGAGGGATGTCCTTTATCTCACAGCCTCTGTGTCACCTGTGTGCTTTAGTGTCTCCCACACAGCTCTGGGACATGTGGGAACAGCACCCAGGAGCAGCTCCTGCCCAGGCCAGGTGCTCACAGGGCAGAGAGAAGCTTGCAGGCAGCGCCTGGGCTGGCCAGGGGTGGGACTGTCCCCTCCCAGGGCAGGAAATAGGGACAGGAGGCCAGAGAACCCAGCCCACAGCCATTTCTGCCCCACTGTCTCGATGCCAGGCATGGAACACACTCGTGGCTTGGGGATGGAGCTCAGACAGGGCAGGGATGTTCTTCCAGGGCAGAGATGATCCTCCAGGACAAGGATGCTTCCCCAGGGCAGGGATGCTCCCCCAGGGCAGGGATGCTCCTGTGCTTTGCCCGGGGGCAGCTCCTGGCCCTGTGCCTTCAGAAGCTCTGTGTGGGCTCTCTCCACTCTTGCTGTGGCCAATTCCTCGGCTCTTCTTCTGGACCTCAGATGTGCCTCAGGGTGACCAAGGACCCACCCTGCAGGAGATTCAACTCGAGCACACCCATGACTTTCTCAGTACAGTCAGCCCAGAGTCCTTGACAGGACAGCAAAATCTCTCCTTTCCCAGTGATCCAGCATGGATTTTCCAAAGGAGCTCAGTTTCTCCTCTGCAGATGGTCTCTGCTGAGGGCACAAATCCCTCTCTGATGCTATTCTGGGGTTTCCTGCTGCTCTATACATTACCGGGGGATACTTGCATAATTTTAAACTCAGTCCTATGTAGGCCACTTCTTATTTTTAAAAAGGAAGTTCAAAGTCAAATCCTCCCCAAAACTCCTTGAGAAGGCTATTAAGGTGTCCTACTTTCTTACAAGTCCTTCAACCAGAACATTCCCCCCTTAACATCCTTCTCCAGCCCTCCCTCCTCAGCAGCACCATGGGTACCCAGCAATGTGTCCCCATTCCTCTGGGGACCTTTTCCACCCCTCCCACCTGGTGACCCAATGGTCATTGTGCTGTGAGCAGGGGATCCTGTGATGGCCACCCAAAATCAGCATGTGGCTGCCAGAGGAGATGTGCTAAGGCCTTGCTGGTGTCCCTTGTCCTCCGTGTCACTCTGAGTGACCCCGGGCAGAGCCGGTGTCCTGCTGCTGCTGACTTTGGGGTGTTTGAGAATAAGTGAGATCCACTGGATCTCAAATAAAATTCCCCTCTCTGGCTGAACAGCCTTGCCCTGAGTTCTGCTGTGCTGTGCAGGTGTTGTTGGATCCTGCTGAGCAATTCCATCTACCTGAGCCTCCAAGTGGGGAAAGCCCTTGGGAGAGTGGAGCTTGCATTCCCAAGGTCACCCCTCTGGGGTGACCATCCACACGCAGGATGACACCTCTGGCTGCATCTCCAGTGAAGGAAAACACAAGGAGCTGGCACTGAAGGCTACTTGCAGCCTTGGAGCTGTTTTTGGGGTCCAGATCCCTGTTTCATTTCCAGGTGCTGCAGGCTGGGGTGGCTGTGCCTGCACTCCCAATCCTCATCTCCCTGTCCCTGCTGGATGATAACCAGATGTGTTGTCAGACCTCTGCAGGGCAGCAAACTGAGAGCTTAGCACAGCTCCAGCAGGAGGAGGAGGAGGAGGAAGGGGACGGGGAAGGGGAAGGGGAAGGGGAAGGGGAAGGGGAAGGGGAAGGGGAAGAACAAGTGTGAGGTGGAATACTGGGTGGTCCTCAAAGGAGATCATTGGCTTCCAAGGGTCTAGGTTTCACTCAACCTTGACAAATCAAAGGAAGAGACTCCCTGGAGGATGGGAATTAACACCTAAGACCATTATTAAAAGCATTATCATAACCAAGTTTATTAAACTAACTCCAGCTGCAGAGACGTGTTAATGATGACAACACAAACCACAGTGCTTGGGCTGACTCATAGGAAACTGAGCATTTTCCTTCTCCCCAGTCATGGGCCTGGTCCTAAAGAGCCACTTGCTGCAAGCCAGGATCCCAAAATCAGAGTGAAAACTGCTCATGAGAGCTGGGAGAGCCAGAGTGTGAGTCATGGTGTCTTTGGACACCTACAAGATTTTCCTGAATCACAGTGGGTGCTAGAAATAGCAAATACAGTTAGGAGAGACTGAAATAGAGATAAATCACCCCAAACCCTGATTCATAAAATTTTTGGCCATGAGCTACATGGGAAAAAAGCGCTTGGCCTGCACATGAGCAGCCCTGTGTCATTAGAAATGATGCAGCTGAGGAGAAAGGCTCCAGCCAGCAGAGGAACACTCGCCTGGGCGAGCCTGGAGCTGGCTCCACAGCACTGGCAAGTTTTAGAAGTGGCAGGAATATTAGCTGGACACTTCAGAAACCTCTCCTGGTGCTTGCCCTGCCTGCTGCAGCTGCAGCAGCACTTGGAGAAGCCTCATGGACACCTCAGTCAGAAAAGGAAAGTTTTGTGATGTTATGTTGTTTGCATAACAGCCAGGAAGCTTCCGAATAGAGCCGGTTCCCAATAAGGAAAATCAGACTTTCCAGTATGCTTTCCTAGAAAGCAGCATGGAAAGTCCTTTCCCCTGTCCCTGCAGTCCCTATATTTGTGATGATTGGTGCTTCAGGAGAGTTTCAGCCTCTCCTTTCCTTCCTTGAAGTCAGTTTGGTTTCCTTTTGTTTTATCATTAAATCAGCCTAATCCTTATTGGATATAGAACAGCAATTTTACAGAGAATCATGGAATCAGAGACTGGATTGGGTTGGAAAGGAACTTAAGGACCAATTTATTCCACCCCCTGCCATGGACAGGGACATCTCCCACTGTCCCAGGCTGCTCCAAGCCCTGTCCAGCCTGGCCTTGGGCACTGCCAGGGATCCAGGGGCAGCCCCAGCTGCTCTGGGCACCCTGTGCCAGGGCCTGCCCACCCTGCCAGGGAACAATTCCTGATTCCCAATATCCCATCCAACCCTGGGAAGCCATTCCCTGTGTCCTGTCCCTCCATGCCTTGTCCCCAGCCCCTCTCCAGCTCTCCTGGAGCCCCTTCAGGCCCTGGCAGGGATTCTGAGCTCTCCCTGGAGCCTTCTCCTCTCCAGGTGAGCACCCCCAGCTCTCCCAGCCTGGCTCCAGAGCAGAGGGGCTGCAGCCCTGGAGCAGCTCCATGGCCTCCTCTGGACTCATCCAGCAGCTCCAGGTCTTGTGCTTAGGACCCCAGAGCTGGAGGCAGAGACATTCTGTGATTCTATGAAAAAATCCCATAGCAAGAAGCATGGGGCTGGGGCTCAGCCCAGGGCAGGGGGGGTCTGGATCCCAGCTCAGTCTGAGAGCCCATCCCTGGGAGCCCAGAACCCGGCCCAGTGTCAGGGCACAGTTATTTCTCAGTCTGCATCCCTCTCCTGGAGCTCCCTGGAGTCCCGAGGGATTCACAGGAGCCCCCAGCTGCAGGCACGGAGCGGCAGCAATTTGCTGTTGTTGAAGGCCCAACCTCTGCCTTTATTATTAGCTTGGTAATTACTTTGTTGTAAAAACTCGTCACCCTTGGAAGTAATTAATTTCTTGGAAGCAAGCACAGCAGATGGGCTTCTAATTTATTTGAAATCACGTCGGAAGCAGGGGAGTCTCTCGCTCAGTGTGATAAACACGGCATTTTAACCTGGCACTTCATTCCCTTTCAGACTTCCCAGGAAATCTGCCTTTGGGGATTGGATGCTGACTCACTGCGGGGCTGAAAGGCTCAGGATGGGATCAATTTGTGAAGCGTGGCCTTGCTTTAATCCTTTCTGGGCACATTTCCTGTGGGCAGGATGTGCAAACAGCCCGGGAGGAGCCACCCTGCTGCGCTGGCAGCCGGTGCCTGCTGAGCCTGTGACAGATTTATTGGGCTGGCCAGGTGCAGAGGCTCCCTGCAAACAGCTGGAGCTCTGCTCGTGCCCCCTGACAAGGAGGATCTTTCCCATATGCCAGCCTTGCTCCAGCCCCTGCTGCCGGGCGATTCAGTGCCCTGCAGGGCTCTGGGCTGGGATTTCAGCTCCTCAATGGCAAAGCTTTCCATTCATGCGCCAATCTGCCCATCTGTTCTCTGGCTTGCCGAGCCCTAAATTCTCCTTCCTGCAGCTTGAAAAGACAGCTGAACTGGAAATATTGGGCTGGGAATAAGCAGGCAGCTGACAGAAAGAGACAGCAAAACTCCCAGCAAGGAAATGAGGGTGAAACAAGAGCAGGAGAGCTTGGGCTGCACTGGAGCACAGTGGAGGCACTTTGGGCTCTTCAGTTTAGGCCAAAATCTGTGAGGGAACGAGCCAGTGAGGGAACAATGCCAATGCCTGGGGAAAGGAGGTCTGGCATACAGGGATCTCCTGTCTTGATGGGGATGAAACTCCTCTCTCTGCCTGGTTTGGGTTGGAAAGGCTCTGAATGAAGGTTCACCCACCCCTGCCACGGCAGGGACACCTTCCACTGTCCCAGGCTGCTCCCAGCCCTGTCCAACCTGGCCTTGGGCACTGCCAGGGATCCAGGGGCAGCCACAGCTGCTCTGGGCACCCTGTGCCACAGCCAATTTTTTGCTCTTCAAGGCCACTGGAGCTGGAGAAACTGTGACCTCATAACCCACAGGGCCCAGAAAATGTCTTTTGAATAATTCCAGCAATAGCTGTAGAAATTTCTAAAGGAAATTATAGTGGAAATACCTACATTTTTTTCCCTTTGCTCAGTAGAAAAATAACTTCCCCTCCCAATTTTTCAACATTTCTGCAGAAATCAGAGCTCTTCCTGGAACTGGGTTTTTAAAATTTTGTGGAAATCCTTGGCAAAGGCTTCGTGTGGGAGGCTTCTGAACAGTTGGTGTCTGTCTGTCAGCCCAAGAACCTAAATCCTGGAGGGAGTGCTGGGGGCAGATGACAACCAGAGGCTACTGAAAGTGTCCCGTCATTTAATGTGCAGTAATTAAATGTGGGATCATTAACGAAGGGATGAAGGCTCCCATGGGCCCCCAAAAGTTCCCTCCCAGCAGGAATAGACAGAGCTGCACCTCCCAGACATCAGGGCTGGCTTGTGCCCCTTCCCATGGATGTGTCTCTTCCTGGAGGAACCATCCAGCCCCAAAGCTCCTCTGTGACCCCAGGGATGGTGTTGGGGGGCTCTCATTTTCCCCCAGTTCATTTCCTGAGAGCTTGTTCCTCATTTGCTCACAACAGGAGAGGAAACCAAGGGCCAGAGCACCCAAATCCCTGACATTTTCTCCCTGTTCTTGCAGGGAATGACCTAATCCATGCTATTGTTTCCTACTCCACTTGAATTTCCACTTAGCCACATTTCCATTCTTTCTGCAGTTCTTAAAATATTTTTTGACCTTTTTTACCAGGAAAGAGCAGAGACCTCACCATGTCTTTCTTGTTCGCTTTGGGGAAAGGTCATTTGTCCACAACATATTTTTGTTCCGCTTATACAGAACTTAGCAAAGAGGAGAAAAATGTGGAGTTTATTTCTGCTGGGGAAGGAGCAGATTTGCATTTTCCAGCCCTGGCTTGAGCAGCTTTTAGCCCTTGTTGCTGGCTGGGCTGCTCTGCCCTCTCTGCTGCCCTTAATCTGGGGGATTAGGAACAATATAGATCTGCCCACCCTGCTCGTGAATTTATTCCTAAAATAGTAAACAGATGCAGCCTTGTAAAAAGGAACAAATAAAAAGTTGGGGTTTCTTTTGGGACTTGTTTAAATCCTTTTATCCACCCCACTGCTGAGAAATCTTCCTTCAGTGCAGCTCATCCTTTGACCCAATCCATCCCAATTTATGGAGATGTTTTTTCTAAGGAACTCAGAAGCCTTGAAGAACATATCCAAGGTCAACATTTCCAGGTGGCCTAAAGTTCTCTCCATGTCCCTCTCCTTCCAGCCACCAAACAGGGCGTGAGGGACCCACTTCAAGGACTTCATGGAGCTTCTTAGGTCTGAGGGAGACAATGGGGTTTGTAGGACTGATTCCTCTCCTCTCCTCTCCTCTCCTCTCCTCTCCTCTCCTCTCATTTTCTGATCCTCCTTTGATCCTCCACATCTGATGGTGCAGAGTGACAAAAAACCCCACGCAGAAAGGAACACTAGGGATAATCCTTGTGGAATTGTGCATCTCGTTTTTCCTGCTTTGAGTTCCTCTAGCAGCTTCCAAACCTCCTCATCCTTTGGTATGCTGGAGTTAAAGCATTTGGCTGAAAAGGAATCACAGCATGGATACAGTAAAAACCCAGACACGGGATATAAAAAGCCTGCTTCTAAATTTAAACCTCTGTTAACAGCTAATTTAAGCAGCTAATTATACTAAAAATGCGTGAGCCCCAAATTCGCCAATTAAAAGTTAATTAAATGAAAACTCAGTGAGCTTCAATTTGTCAGTTCAATCCATCTGCTTCCCGAAGCTTCCTGCGATCCCACAGCTTCAAAGCTGTGCCTGCAGTGGGAAGCGTTCTCGGAGCCATCACAGCCAGACAGATGTCCAGAATCGCAGGAAAAGCCCCGAGCTCTGTAAAACCCAGGAGCAATTAGCACCCAGGAGCAATTAGCGGCTCAGCCCTTGGGAGCGTGCCCAGACACCTCCCACTGGTGCGGCCCGTGGGGACAGGGGACACGGGGCTGTGCAGGGGACAGTGGGGCAGGGCTGCGAGCGGGCAGCACAATTAACGCCAGCGCTCATTAAACCCGCTCGTTCCAGCGAGGATCTGCTCCGTGCTCTGCCGGCAGACAGCCGAGCATGCCCTGCACACCCTTCCCTGCACTGCCCGCTCCCTGCTCCCTCCGTGCCGCGGGCTGTGCCCACCGGGCTCGGATCCCGGGGGGATGCGCTGGAGGATGGAGGACGGAGGATGGAGGTGCCGGCGCTGTGACCAGCCTCAGCACGGGACAGTGTTCTGGGGCTTTCCGGCCGTCCCTGGCAGCTGATGGGGCTTTTTCATCGGCCACATCTGCTGTCGGCTTTCTTATTGTGTTCGCTGCATAGAGCAGCGCTGGAAACAGAGCAGCGGATCTCGGAATCAGCATGTTCCCTCGGGGCAGGGAGATCGGGAACGGGGAGCTGCCAGGGCCGGGACACGGGGTCTGCTCGGCTCCTGTCCGGCCTGCTGAGTGCTAAACACAACGGGAACACAGCGGAACGAACACTCGTGCTCTGCTGCTGGTTCCAGGGGGTTACCCTGAGTCATGAGTTTGGCATGCTCAGCTGGACATCAAAGGAATTTGCTTCCAAAATAAATAAAAAACCCCATTAAGGTTACTGTCCCTCCCTCTCCAACTCTTGCTGCCCACATGCTTCAGAACAGAAGAAAGATTTTCACTGATGTTGCCCGAGCTGGAATTTCAATTCCCAATGGATGCAACTTCAGGTTCCAGAGCCCAGCTTCTGCTGTGGTACCTGGGTGTCCCCCCAGCAGTGAAGCCACTACCTCCTGCACACAAGCATCCAACCTAACTCGGGTGCCGAGCCAATGAGAGACAGCAGCTCTGCAGTTCTGTACTGTATTTGCAGGGACCCCCGTGGCAGGGAGGAATGATGAATCTGACTTCATGTCCTCAGAAGGCTAATTGATTATTTTATGATACTATATTGATACTATATTATATTAAAGAATACTATACTATACTAAAGAATACAGAAAGGATACTTACTGCATGCTAAGAAGCTAATAATGAAAACTCATGACTCTCTCCAGAGTCTCGACACGGCTTGGCACCAATTGGCCAGTGCATCAAAACAATTCACAGCAGAATCCAATGGAACAATCACCTGTGGGTAAACAATCCCCAAACACATTCCACATGAGCACAACACAGGAGAAGCAAATGAGATAAGAATTGTTTTCCTTTTCTTTGAGGCTGCTCAGCTTCCTAGGAGAAAAATCCTGGGTGAAGGGATTTTTCCAGAGAATGTGAATGCCACAGTTCTGGGCAGCTTAGTAACTGCAGGGGCACCTCTGGAGGCAGGCAGAGCTCCCCTCCCTGCAGCCACCCCGCTGACTGGGCTGGGACATGGCTCCCTGATTTTCAGCACCTGATTTCTGCCACCTCCAGCACCAGCAGCACTCCCAGGGCTTTGCTTTGATCTCTGTGTGCCTCAGCTCCCCCAGCTACCCATGTTCTCCATGTGTTCTCCAGCTGGGAATCTTTGTGACTTTTCCCCTCTCACTTTCCCCCTGTCTCACTGTGTGAGGATTTTTCTCGCTCCCAGCTGCATTTATCTTTCATGGCACTGATTTTGTCCTTTGTTTTCAAACAGCACAGGCCTGGCTCTTGGCTCCAAGGGGGTCTGGGACGTGCTGTGGTGCTGGTGGCAGGGAAGCAGCTCCTGGGGATGGCTGGATGCTGCAGGAACCAGCAACAAGTCCTGGCAGTGGTCCTGGAGTGTCAGAGCAAACCTGCCCTGCCAGCCAGAGCCAGGGCTCTGCTCCCTGTGGATTTTGTAAAGTTTCAGTCACTGGACACCCAAAATCCTCGTGTGCAGCACTGCCCATGGAGCCCAGGATGGTCCCAGTGCCCCTGTGCTCATCAGGGCTTGGAGCAGGAGCCCAGAGCCAAGTTCTGAACTGGGAGCACAATGGGGATGTTTGTGCCCATCCTTGCTCCAGCCTGTGGAGAACTGGGGCTGGGAATAACACCTGGGGAACACTGGAAACCCTTTCTGACTCCTCCATGGCTCTTGTGTGGCTGCAGGAGAGGGATCCCACACGTCCATCCATCAGCACCTCCACAGGACAGAAGCAGGGCAGAGCTGAAATGTCCTGATGGGGATTTCTCCTGGTTTTTCCTGCCCTGGCTGCAGCCAAGCTGTAGACTCCAAAGAGCAGGAGGGCAGCAACCCCCCCACCCCCAGGGTCCTCTGGAGGGGGGGACTGAAGGTCTGGCCCAAATGCCATTTTGAAATAAGTGTTTGAAAGCACAGGGGAGGGGAGAGGAAGAGAGAAAATAATAATAAAAAAGGAAAAAAACTGGGAGCAGGTGTGGTGTAGTGGGTTCAGAGTAAAGTGCAGAGCCTGAGAAAGGTCCAGCCAAAAACCAGAGGCTTGGACAGGAAACAGCTCCAGCTTCACACTGAGAGGGAAGAATTCATCCCTCTGTCTTTGTCCCTCCCCTGAAGGAGAATCCATGCGCAGCAGGATATTCCATGGTTTTTTTGGTGCAGTTGAAGCTGTAATTCCCCAAATCTGACTGCACCCCGGTTTGCTTGTTGCTACTTGTTGCTACTCAAGAGTGCACAGAACTCCTATCCTTGTGAGCTGAACAGCCCTGGATGCCTTCCCGAGAGCCATCCCTGCTCCCAGGGGAGCAAATAAAGTCATTAGTGAAGCTCTCCAGTCCTCAGGTACTGGCACCAGTCCAGCTCCTGTCTCTGTGTGCTGCTTTCTGTGCTCTGCTCCTCACAAGAATGGATTAAATATCCCAATAATGCAGTTGAAGGCTGCAGCTTCTGCTCAAGCCTCTAACAAACTTCCTTAAAATAATTATTTGATGCAGCCAGGGGCTGGTTTGGTTTACAAGGCTTCAGCATATAGTTTATAAATGAGGTTTGGAATCGAATTCCTCCTGGCTCCTGAACAATCTATTGGAAAAACCAGCTGCCCTTTGTTTATGTAAGGAATCCTCTGGCCTGTGGAGGTGTCCTGGAGACCGAGCTGATGCTGAATTTTGGGGTTTTGCAGCAGCGTATCAGGGAAGCAGTGCTGGGGTGAGGCAACTCTCAGAGGGTGCTTGTGTCTGCTCTGGGACACCTGTGCTCGCACTGCACAGTGCCTCAGCCCCACTGGGGCCCAGGGCTGCTGCACCTGCTGGGAACAGGGATTAAACATTCACCACTTCAGGAGCAGCTCTGGGTTGCCCCCGGGATTTGGGCCAATTCCTCTGAAGGTGTTGCCACAAATCTGGATATTGATGCAGCATTTTGGAGCCATCCCCTTGATGTTGTCTTTTTAGGCACCTCATGTCTGGAAGCTGTTGATAGAACCCAAAATTAAGGATACACCATGGCAGAAGTGTAAACTGGTCTGCACAGGGGCTGCGTTGCCTCTCCCAAAACTATCTGGCCCTGGCTGAAGTGGTCAGGAATGGAGGAGTGGGAACAGCTCCTGGGTGGGATTGGCTCCTTGGGTGGATGTAGCAGCCAGTGACACTCCCATGGCACAAGGGAAGGGACAATGCACGGCTGGATCAGCTCCTCAGGGCGGGGCTGACCTCTCCTGGAGCCCCGAGCAGGAGGTGGGGCTGGGAACACCCAGGAGCTCTTCCAGGACAGCACTTCTGGGGCAGCTCCTGGATGTCAAAGAGAGATGAAAAAGGGAGATGAAACCATCAGATCACACCACAGGCAGCACAAGGCACAGGAGACACCATGCCCTGAGCCAGAGTGTGGTCCTGGGGAGGGTGATGCCCTCACAAGGGGGACAAAGGACACTTTTACCTTTGTCAGCTGCTGCCTGGCAAAGGCTGGGAAGGTCCAGAGGAACATTCCCCATTTCACAACTTGTCCTCCAGCACTGACAAAGGTGCTGGAGTTTCGCTCACCTGTGTTTGAAGCCCTGTGTTGTTTTTGGAGTGTCTCCTCTGCTTTGCCAGCCCAGATGTTGTTGCTTGGCGGTTCTGCCTCCTGCTCCTGTGGACATCTGTTTGGGAGGAGAATCTCTGTTGTTCCCACAAGTGCAAGCTTCTGCTCCGATGAACATCAGGCTTTATTGATAGAATAAGTAAATATTGACCAGTGGAAAGTTAAAGCCAATATTTACTCTGAGTTTCCCTAAATCCATTTGTCTACAGAAAGTGAAATTCGAAGTGCTGACCCACAAATTCCCATTTGTGACACTGCCTGGCCCCATCCAGCCCAGGGATTCTCCAAACTGTTTGTTCTCTGATTCCCAGACATTTCCAAAGAAGGTGCTGTCTGTGACTCAGGCCTTGAGCAAGGGGCCAACCCATCCATTAAACAGATTTCTTCCTAGAGGGAATTACAGGTGCAGAAACCTGAGGATTTGGTAATCTCCAGTGTCAGAGCCAGGAATTCAATCAATACATGAGATAATTTCTTGGCAAATAAACTTATGAGGGAGAACAAATAGAAATTTATTCCCCTGCATGATTGGAAAGGAAATGTTGAAATCTCAGTGAATCACAGAAAGATTTGGGTTGGAATTTAAAGGCCATCAAGTCCAACCCTCCTGCAGTGAGCAGGGACATCTTTAACTGGATCAGGTTGCTCAGAGCCTCCATCCACCCTGGCCTTAAATATTTCCATTGATGGCCTCACCCCAGCCCCAGGAATTGTCCCAGCAAGTGTCAGGAATGACAACGGGCTCACAGCTTCCTTCCAACTCCAATTAAAATATTTTATCTGCTCTAATTCTACCTGACCCTCTGGAGGTGTAATCTCCACCCTTTGAAAGTGCCCAGCCTTAACCCATCTTGATCCTTCACCTTTCCATTAAATTCCTTTGGCTCCCAATGTTTTCCTCACAATCTCACCAGTCTCCCAAGCTTCCCCTCCTGCTGCTGCTTACCATGTTTGGATTTCCATGTGGCAGATGTTCTTTCTAACAGATATTTACAGCCCAAAGGAGTGGGAGTCCAGCTGTGCTGATGGGCACAAACAGAGCCACATTATCACTACTGCAGCCAGGCATGAAATGTAACCAAGCCTGCAGAGGAATAAATGTTTTGAAGGCAAGGCAAGGCAGCCTGTTCACTGCTGAGTTCAGGATTTATTATGAGGACAAACACTCATGTTTAGGGCCCCCATTCAGTTTTTGGGGAGTATGAAATTAGCAAACTATCAGCAAAATGTTTTGGGGTAAGAATACTGCTCTGGGGGAGAAAATTTGCCCTTGGTAGTTTAATTACCCACTTTTCTAGTGGGTGATTACAATTTAACTAAACTACAATTTCTAGAGCAGGGAGTAAGAAAATACTTGGAGCTCCAGATGCAGCTCTCCTGGAGTAACCAGGACCTTACACCCGTCTTTAGGATCGGAGCCAGGCTCCAGCCCTGCTTGGGATGGAAGGGACCTCAAAGCCCATCCAGTGCCATGGGCAGGGACACCTTCCTCTGTCCCAGGCTGCTCCAAGTCCTGTCCAACCTGGCCTTGGACACTTCTCTCAGAGGTGCTGGAAGGTTGGGTAACAGAACAATTTTAATCCATGTTTTATCTTTCTCCTTGGCCAATTTTTTTGCCAGAAAGCAAAGTTCAGTGACTTTGGGTAGATGGCACAAAGCCCTTTGGGGGCTCAGGGTGTTCTTGCCTGGTTCCTGCTCCCCTTTGGAGAACATCAGGAACACGGGACACCCAGAGGGAGCTACAAGAGCTGCTCCCAGCCTGGGAAGTGACCTCAGCTCTGGGCTGTGGGGCTCTTCCAGTAGCAGAGTGTAAAAGTGACTTCTCCCAGCTGAGCTGTGTCTTAGGTTGAAAGATTTAGCTGGGGCTGGGTATTCTATTGCCATGTGTCAGAGCTGGGGCAGTTCTCTGCTGTCCATGGGGCAGGTTTCTTTATCTCTGCCACAGCCAATCCTCCCTCCAGGAGATCTCTGCTGTCCATGGCCACTGAGTGTCCCTGCATGGCTGATCAAATTCCATCATCCCATGGGGAGATGCTGCACCCAGGGCAGGAGCCCAGCATTCCTACCTGGATACAATCTGAGCCTGGAACAGCACAGCAGCCTCTGCCCCCTGCATTCCCAGAGGAGCAGCTTTCTTCTCCCTGCATTCCCAGAGGGAGAGCAGGCCCATCTCCAGCAGCCCTGGAGCTCCAGAGGAAAACTCCAGCCTTGTCCAGGATCCCTGCTCCAGCAGAACCACAGCTGGCACTGCAGGAGGGCTGAGCCACCATGGAATGGCACTGCTGCCACCACCCTGACCCACAGGGGGTCAGGGCATGTTCTGACTCTGGCAGTGGTTTGTTGTTTGTACTATTGCATTTGTAATTTCCCTAATGAAGAACTGTTATTCCTGCTCCCATATCTTTGCCTGAGAGCCCCTTAATTTCAAAATTATAACAATTCAGAGGGAGGGGGTTTGCATTTTCCATTTCAGGAGAGGCTCCTGCCTTCCTTAGCTGACACCTGCCTTTCAATCCAAGACAAGCTGTCAGCAGCTGCTGGTGCTTAATGGTGGGAGAGGTTTCCCAGGGTTGGCTCAGGAGCAGGAGCCTCGCCCTGTGCAGGGCTGAGGCCACCAGGGACCCCTGTGCTGCTGGCAGGGGGCACCTGGACCCTTTCAGTGCAGGGGATCTGGGCCACCAAGGCCCAAAGGGCCCAGGCTGAGGCTTTTCTGAGCAGCTGAGGAGGAGCTCTGTGACAGCAGACCTGGCACTGAGGAGCTCCCTGGGGCTTGCTGGGGGCCAGGCCAGCCTCAGCTGCTGTATTCAGGTCTGGGGCTTTGTAACTCGTGCAGGGAGTTTCCACCTGTGGGTACTGAGGTGCTTTTCAATGCTCCTTCCCTGTTCCTTCTCCCAAAGCAGGGCTGAGCCTTTCACTGTGTGATGGAAAATCCCCCAACAGACTTGAGTCAAAGCAAAACCAGACAGTTCCTTTTCCAGAACCGTCTCTGCCTAGAATGGCCAATGACCTTAGGAAAGGCTTAGGAAACAAGAAAAAGAAAAAAAATCAAGGTCAGAGTAAATCTTTTTTTGGTTCAGCCTGTTTCTGGCCAAAGTAAATCAGACACATCCTGACTTGGAAGTGGAAATAAAAAAATACTCACTTTCTTCAGCTTGTCCTGATCCTGGAGGCCTCACACTGTTACCCCTTCCTTCCTCCCTCCCACTTCCCTACTCCCACCCTGGCAGAATTCCTGCGAGCATCCATGCTGCTCTTGGTCCTCCAGAAGTGATGGGAGTGATCTCCATGCTGCTCAGGATTTCAGGACAGGGCTGCACCTGACAGGTGCAGAACGTAGGTTTAGATGGGATATTGGGAATTAGGAATTGCTCCCTGGCAGGTGGGCAGGCCCTGGCACAGGGTGCCCAGAGCAGCTGTGGCTGCCCCTGGATCCCTGGCAGTGTCCAAGGCCAGGCTGGACCTTGGGGCTGGGAGCAGCCTGGGGCAGTGGGAGGTGTCCCTGCCGTGGCAGGGGTGGCACTGGATGGGCTTTGAGGTTTCTTCCAACCCAACCCAGTCTGGGATTATTGGACTCTGGGATTCTCTGTCCTAAGGAGATGACACCCTTGGGTTTTCTGCTTTCTCTTGCCTCTCTGGGCCAGGTGCCCCCATGAGGAACGAGCAGCAAGACCTGTGGCAGGTCTACAAGGGCACTGTGAGGTTACTGCAGTAAAAGGTCACTCTGGACTTTCCTGCTCTTGGCATTTTTCTCCAGGAGTCCTCACAAGTGGCCAGTGCATTTCTGATCCTGGCAGAGCTCCCTGGGATCAGTGCTGGACAGATGCCAGCCCTTGTCTCCTACTCTGGGAACACCAGCAGCTCCACACTCATTTCCCACGCAGGTCACCTCTATTTCAGGAGTGGCCTGCTTCCCCTGTGGAGAAGCCTGGGGAAGAGTGTCCTCTAAAAATTTCCAGGAGCCCTCTGAGACTGGTGAGAAGAAAATATGTTAGAGGAGATGGGGAGAGACGAGAGGACAGAGTTTGGGAACAGCTCTGTTGGGATGAGAAGTCCTGGCTGCTTGAAACAAAGCCAAAGAGCCCATTCCCCACCTCCAGGTTATTTTCACCTGCACTAAACTCCGCGTAAGCCCTTGTTGCAGCAGAAGAGCAGAGAAGCCCTCAAATTTGTGTAAAAATATTCAGCTGACTGGATAAAAAGCAGGTTTCCTCCCCAAAGAGCTGCTGGGTAGTGATGTGTGAGTTCTCAAAAAGCAGAGGGGCTTGGAGAAAGGAAACGGGGCTGGAGATTCCCTTGTGCTCCTGGGGAGGTGGCTCATCCCTGAAAGATGATGGCTTTTCACTCTGGATCTGAGCTCTGGCAGGAACTGACACCAGGATCAGGCCACAGGGAAGAACCCACCTCAGTGTCCCTGTCCCTCAGTCCTGCACATCTCTGCCCCGTGAATGCACTGGATCAAATGTTAAACAGTACCAAGAAAAAATGTCAGAAATGACCCCATCCTGTTCCAGTGAGCTGTTTTTGTAAAGTAAAAAAAGATTGCTTTTTTGCATAAGATAAACACAATCTTGCCTTTCCCCCACCTCAGGAATGGATTGCATTTGGAGTAAAGAACAGAAATAGAACCAGGAAAAACTGTGTGGCAAGAAACCAGCCTGATGCTAATGATGCTCCCCCTGGGGCTGCTCTGAAAATTCCCCCCCGGCTGCATCACTGAGTTAAGAAAAGGTTGCATTAACTCAGTATTTTTCTTTTGGAAAACTATTTCTGGAATGTCTCTTGTTCCAACCGATTATATCAAGTGAACCAGTGATTTTGTGGAGTCTCAAAGGCTCAGCTGGAAAAGACCCTTTAGATCATTCAGGCCAGAGTGAAGCTCCTCCTGAAGGGGTAGGGCAGGCTCAGCTCTGCCCACCTTTGTTTTCTACTTGGCTCAGTTCTACCCAATCCATTTTCTGCCTTTTCCACTATTTCTCGGATTTTTCTGCTTTTAATCCATTCCTTACCAGAAGTTTCTGGCCCATCCCATCCCATCCCATCCCATCCCATCCCATCCCATCCCATCCCATCCCATTCCATCCCATCCCTTCCTGGGCATCCATGTCACTGCTCAGCTGCTGCCTTACCTTCTTTTATACATATATAAATATATGTGTATATATCTATAATTTTATATATTTATATATTTATATATAATGTATAATATATAAATACACACAATATATAATATGTGTAATATGTAGTAATATAGAATAATATCTATAATATATAATACATAAAATATATACAAATATATAAATATATAAAAGTAAACACAGGTGCACAAACAAACAAATCTATGTATGTATTTACAGTTCAGAATGTGTAAAACCAGGAGCTGAGAAGGAATCAAACACCAGCACAGCCATGGTGCCAGTGGCAGTTTCCTGGGGGACTGTGGAGGAACACCACATTGGTGTTTTTGGTCACCCCAGCAGTTTTTTGGAGTAAATCCTCAGCACCACTGGTCAAAGGTGATAAAGAAAAGTGCAGCTATTTGTGAATTTTACTTATATTGGACATTATCTAATGTCAAAATGGCCTTGATACGATTCACTGGAGATCTAGAGTAAAGAAAAAGAAAAAACCCTGGGGGTGATTTCCAAGCACCTCCCCACCCTCCTGCCTCCTCCATCCCACTCCTGTGAACCATCAGGAGATGCCAAAGCAGAAATCAGGGCAAGGACCACGAAGAAATTGGGTTCCTCATGGATTTTTCAGACTGGAGATGCTGAAAATCCAAATACAAGGAGGAGGACCTAAATTCTACACTTGAGTACCTAAAGCAAGGGAAAGTTGGATGCTTTTGGACTAAAGAGTTGATCCTGACATACAGAGTGGAGTATCTGATGAAGTGCAGCTATTCTGTGCAAGATCAAAACCCACAAATGAAGAGGCAACAGCTCCAGCTGAGTAAAATTGGACTGAATTAGAAAGAAAAAATGCACCCATTGTTTTGGTACAACGATCTGCCAGAATTTCCTGAAGACCATGTAAATACATCCTTAGACCACAAATATTTTTAATCTATAAAAAGCATCTGTCAGACAAGCTCCAGCTTTTAATGCACCCAAATATGGTCTATGACGTCAATCCCAATCTATTTCTTTCTGAAAAATGTAAAATGGAGCAGTTGTTGAGGCTCTTTTAGCAAATATCAGAGGGAGAATTCATGGAGGTCTTGAAAACCATAATGAAGACGTGTTCCTTTACATGCTAAAGACAGGAAACCCCTGCAGAAGCAGAAACATAACTAATATTCCCAAAATTCAATATAATGCAGAGGTGCCTTCAGCACTTGGCAAAGGTTTTGAAATCCTCCCCAAAATCAGAATGTTGGATGGGATTTGCTATGACAACCTCACATTCCTAGGGAAAAAAATCAAAATGTATAAAACATTTAATGGCAAAAACAGCTGAGTGGAAAACACTGGAATCTTGGTCATGGGAACAAGGGTTGCAAAACTCTTCTGTCATGAGATTGCAGCTCCCAAGGCTCATCCTGGGCTCACTGGGGTCCACATCATTCCTGATGTGTCCAGAACAAGAGAGAAGGATCCAGCTTGCCTGAGGAGGATCCAGCCTTCCCAACTGGAGTCCCCATGGGGCCGTGTCCCTCAGCCCCACTGCCCAGGTGTGCTGTCCTGGATTGCAAGGTAAGTGTGTGTTCTGTCACCATCTGTCAGAGCTGGGGCAGTTCTCTGCTGTCCATGGGGCAGGTTTCTTTATCTCTCCCACAGCCAATCCTCCCTCCAGGAGATCTCTGCTGTCCATGGCCACTGAGTGTCCCTGCATGGCTGATCAAATTCCATCATCCCATGGGGAGATGCTGCGCCCAGGGCAGGAGCCAAGCATTCCTACCTGGATACAATCTGAGCCTGGAACAGCACAGCAGCCTCTGCCCCCTGCATTCCCAGAGGAGCAGCTTTCTTCTCCCTGCATTCCCAGAGGAGCAGCTTTCTTCTCCCTGCATTCCCAGAGGGAGAGCAGGCCCATCTGCAGCAGCCCTGGAGCTGCAGAGGAAAACTCCAGCCTTGTCCAGGATCCCTGCTCCAGCAGAAGCACAGCTGGCACTGCAGGAGGGCTGAGCCACCATGGAATGGCACTGCTGCCACCACCCTGACCCACAGGGGGTCAGGGCATGTTCTGACTCTGGCAGTTTGTTTTATATTACTGCATTGTTTATTTTATTTTTAAAATTTTTTCTCTAGTGGACAACTGTTATTCCTGCTCCCATATCTTTGCCTGAGAGCCCCTTAATTTCAAAATTATAACAATTCAGAGGGAGGGGGTTTGCATTTTCCATTTCAGGAGAGGTTCCTGCCTTCCTTAGCTGACACCTGTCTTTTCAAACCCAGACAGTGTGCCCTGGGGTCACAGGCGAGTGACCAGATAGCTGTGGGAGCCCTGTCTCTGGCCCCTGGTGTAAACCACACCATTGTATATTTTAACCTCCAAAGTAGCCCATTTATAATTAAAGCTCATCCCAAACTCATTGTTATCCATACCATGGGCATCTTTCCCTGGGCCGTGTCCTGGGATGAGCAGTCTGGGAGGAGATGGGAACCAAAATTCCCCCTTCCCTTGTGCTCCAGGAGTGCCAGTGTGTGGGATAAAGCTGCCAGGCAGGCCAGGGAAGGCAGGGTTTGAACATTCCCCACTCAGTGCAGCTCTTCCCTCCGTGCACATGCCTTGTCACTCTAATGGCAGCATCGTGTATTTTGATTTCTACTGGCTAATTGCTTCTTAACATTGTTATTCACAGAGAGTTTCTCTGCTTTGTTCTCATTTCAATGAAACCGAGACAATAAAATGTCAAGAAATACCAAAACAAAAGCAAACCTCCTGTAAATGAAGCATTTAGGTGGCATAGCTGACAGAAAAAAGATGGGGAATGTGCCATTATAGATTTAGTGTTGCTGTGAAATCACCTTCATTTCAAGTTGTAGTTTCTTTACTGTTTTCTGTTTGTTTGATTAATATTTTACAAATTCTGACAGAAAATGCATCCTGTAAAGTACAAAAAATAACATCCCTGGTAATAAACAGCCGACTGAGGCTTCTCTCCCCTGCTTTTACTGCAACTGAATAAAACAGCACTGACTAAACATCAAGAGGTTTTTTTGTTGGTTTTTTTTTTTTTTTACACAGAAAAGTTGGATTTATATATGGAAGAGAGTTATTTCTAAAAACAACCTTTGGTTTTATTCATAAAGGCTTAGGCAGAGAATGGAAAATAGATTTAAATGATCAGATCTTTCCCCTGCCTTGCTTTGAATGGCTGGAAACCTGGGAAAGTGTCAGCGTGCTATGAACAAAACCATGCTCTGTTTGTCCTTCCTGTGCTCATAAAACAGAAATAGGGATTGCAAACAAAGCAATCTTACAGCCAACACTGCTCCAAGCTGCTCTTGGTGGCATCAGGGATTTGGGGTTTCCTGGGTCACAGAGATTTCTGCTTTCTGCCTTCATGGGGAGTACCAAATCAGGTGCATCAAGTGGAAATGCAGCTGCAGAGAGCCCCTGATGCAAATTCTCATCTCTCCCCTGATCAGGAATGGCAGTGTCTCTGCCAAATAATAGCCCTAATTATAATTAGTTTCAAACTGAAACTCCTAAATCAGCCTGAGATTCTATTTAACAGTAATCTACTATAATGCAATGGTTAATCATATCTAACCTTAATACCAGCCTAATCCTTCAAATTATTTCAAATTTAATTCCAGCCCAAAGGCAATTATGTCTTGAAATTTAAAATCTAAGTCCTTGAGTTTAATCATCCCCATAGATATAACCCTAAAACTTATCTAAACCTACAGACACAAAGAAAAACCTAATTGTATATTTTAACCTCCAAAGTAACCCATCTAATTAAAGCTCAGTCCTAAACTCATCGTTATCCTAACCAAGATTAACTCCAACTGTAATCCCCCATCCTGATCTGCAATTCTCTAAATAAAAGAAAATAGCAAAGGAGAAATCCTTTTTCTTTTTTTTTTTTTTTTCCAGCTGGATGTTGCACACAGACAAGGGAAAGATGTGGAGAGCTTTATGTTGGCTTTGGGGCTCGAAATGCTGGTGCCCCCCTCGTGCCAGGGAGGGGAGCTGGAGGGGGCTCCCCACAGGCTGGGGGACCCAGGCCAGTGCTAGAGCTGCAGAAATATCTTGAGTTGGCAAAATGGATCTGCTTTGGGAGCTTTTTATAGCTCCTGCAGCTGTGGCTGGGGGAGGGCTGGCCAGCCCCCACGATGGCTCACTGGCCAGGTCTGCTCGGGGCAGAGCCAGCAGCAGAGCCCTGCCCGTGGCCCGGGGTCCCAGGGGGAGAAGAGCCCAGGCCAGCAGGGAGTGCACAGCCCCGCAGGAGCGCTGTGTGGAAAACCAGCGTCCCTCTCTTGTGAAAATGTAAAAGTTTAATAAAGGGCAATGGGAGACAAAGACAATAAAGCAAAGATTTTACAGCTGGGGGCTTGGCATTCTGCTAAGAGCACACCTGCTGTTTTGGAAACGCTCTTTATTTACTATTTCTATTGTATTAGTCTGTGGCATAGTCACAAACAATTATGTATATTTAAACTTTTCCCCAAACTAGTTTGTATGTTCTAAGAACTGTTCAGTATGGCTTTTCCTCAGTCTGCTTTCTTAGAGCATGTGCATTTCTTGGCTGTGGTTTTAGACCATTCTTATTATTACCTCTAGTTTTGGGCTTTGGTCCATACTTCCTACTGATGGTGAGTGTTGATAGTTGGTATATCAGTAACAGGGGTCTTCAACACATGTTCATTGAATGTTATTCTAACTAAGCAGGCATTCTAACGCAAGCATACCTATATCAGCTATTTCACTACTGTCTGTAAGTTTAGTTAACAACAGAAATAAAATTTAAAAATCCTATATCTTTATAGTAAAGTTACTATAAAGATAGTTATACATATAACATTATACATATAACATCTATTTTAATATTTGCAAAAAGCCAGTATTATAATATGTATTTTTAACAACTGGAAAGCAGTGAAATTGCATTTTGGGTGCTGATTTTCTGTCAGTTTTGAAGGAGGTAAATTCCTAACTAGCTCTCACTTTCCTGAACTACAACCCACAAGATCCAAATGTTGGGATCATCACCCTCAGCACCTCATTGGGGTCATACCTGGGGCCTTTCCTGTGCATGAATGATAAAACTCCATAAAACTCCCTTTTCCCTCTCTCCTGCCTCCCCAGCAGCCTGGGCACGTGGATGGTGGCAGGGAAGCCCCAGGAGCTGGGCTGGGTTAGGTGGGTCCTGCTGCTCTTCATCCCCCCCAGAGCTGCTGGGGATGTGACTACAAAGAGAAAAATTGGAGCTGTCATTTGCTGGTGACCTGATTTTTTTTGAGAGGGGAAGAAAAAAGATGTCATTCTGCAATTAGTTGAAATCATTTTTTTAGCTGCAGGTATAATTTATTTGGCTCACTCTCATTTCTCATAAAGAAGGGAGGATATAGAATATTCCCCCCCCAGGCATTCTGAGGTTTTATTTAATCCAGTGATTATAAAATCATAGAATTACAGACTGGTTTGGGTTGGAAGGGACCTTAAAGCTCATCCAGTGCCATGGGCAGGGACACCTTCCCCTAGACCAGGCTGCTCTGGGCCCTGGCCATGGACACTTTTGAAGATTAAAAAAAGAGAAGAAATTGAGCAAAAATTTGTTAGTTTCACAGTCTGAACTTCCAGATTAAAATGTGGAGCTCCCGGGGCTGCTGGTATGCACTGTGCCAACCATGACGTGATTGAAACCCATGACACATTCACCCGGATCACAAATTTGGCTTTAACAGGGTTGTCTCTTCAGGGAACAGACCCTGGATTTCCTTTCCCATTTCCGTGTTTTCAGGACCTAGCTTATGTTTCATTTTTCTGTGAAAGGCTCTTTCTCCATTATGACAATATTTTTATTTAGCAAAAATGAGGGATCTTATGTAATTCTGTGACTTCTGGAGCTAGAGGTCAAACATTGCAGGAAAACATAAGCCTTGGCAGCACCTTTTGCTTGTTGAAGCTTTCCAGCTTCCAGCATTTCGGATACTTCTGTAACAAATGAGTCTAAATAGGAAAAGCTGCTCCAAGTCCATTTGCTCTTTTTGTGCTTCTGTCCCTCCTGTGGAATTGCTCAAAGCTCTTCCTGTCCCTCACAGTTCCTGCGGTGCTGTGTCCAGCTCTGGGGTCCCCAGCACAGGAAGGACATGGAGCTGTTGGAACAAATCCAGAGGAGATCATGGAGATGATCAGAGGGAAGGAGGACCTCTTCCAGGAAGAAAGACTGAGGGAGTTGGGATTGTTCAGCCTGGAGAAGAGAGGGCTTGGGAAAAGCCTAAAGTCCCTTCTGAGACTTGAAGGAGCTCCAGGAGAGCTGGAGAAGGACTGAGGACAAGAGCATGGAATGACAGCATAAGGGGGCAGGGATGGATGGGATATTGGGGGGAAATTGTTCCCTGACAGGGTGGGCAGGCCCTGGCACAGGGTGCCCAGAGCAGCTGTGGCTGCCCCTGGATCCCTGGCAGTGCCCAAGGCCAGGCTGGACACTGGGGCTTGGAGCAGCCTGGGACAGTGGGAGATGTCCCTGCCATGGTAGGGGTGGCACTGGATGAGATTTAAGGTCCCTTCCAACCCAACCCAGTCTCTGATCCCATGATTCCAAAGCTGCCCTTGCAGCAGTACTGGACAAACCTACACAGTTCTTCCCTGACAGCACTCTCTGAAGAGACACCAAAATCCCATTTATTCTCAGAGAAGGATCTGTGCACTTGGCCAATCTCTCTCTCTCTGTTATTCCTCTTTCCCAGCTGAGTAGGATTTGCAGAACAGGACCTGGAGGTCCTGGTGGACACAAACCTGAGCAGAAGCTGGCACTGTGTCACTGCCCCAAGAAGATCAGTGGCACCTTGTGCTGTGTTAGACAGAGCACTGCCAGTAGTGACTCTCCAGGTGATTCTCTAGGTGGGGACACACTGGGATCTGGGCTCCTTCTTGTGCTGGGCTCCCTGGGAACCTTCTTTCCATGCCTTGTGACCACCCCAGTGCCAGCCAGGGGCCATCACAGTGTGGCCATCACGGTCACATCCCCCACTGCCATGAACTTCCAGCTGAAAGGGGGAAAAGGGATATTCAGTGCCATGATTCCCATGGATGTATTCTGCATTTCTCCTGTCTCCCTCCTCAGCATCCCTCAGGAACCCTTCCCACCCTCCATGCCCTGTCTCAGCCATGCAGGATGGTGATGCTCTCCTGCAAAGCCAAGTGCAATGAATCACAGGAGAAATTCCCTCCCAATGACATCCAGAGGGATCCCAGCTGCCCCAAGGCTTTCCAGAGAGATGGAAGCACTATCCCAGAGTGGCCAGGTGTGCCCAGGCATGGCCAGGACACATGGCCCCACAAGGGAGGCTGAGCTCTAGGGGGATGGACACACTGATCCACCTCCCCTCCTGCCTGGGTTGTTCATCTCCTGCCTGGACAGAGGCTGCTCCCTGTGCTGGGACTGATGGGACAGGGAGCCCAGTGCTGCAGGGAGGGCCAGGGCTGGCCCCCAGTGCAGGGAACAAAGCTGTTTTTGTGGGTGCCCAAAAGCAGCAGCTGAAATGTCACCTGACACTAATCCTGCCTGTCACTGACCGTGTGCTGGGCTCTCCCAGAGCTCTGAGGTGTCCTCCCAGTGACCTGTCTGCAGCTGCTGGGTGCATTCCCTGCTGTCTGGATGGGGATCCCTCCAGCCGTGGACATGGGGAAGGATCTGCTGGTGGAACTGGAACAGGGCCCTGCTGCTCCTGTCAGAGCTGATGGAAAGCTGCTGCCTTCTGCAGCTTCCACAGCAGCTGCTCCCTCAGCTGCAGGGAGGGAGAGGGGAAGAAAAATGACCAAAAAAAAATAGAGATGAAGGGGACAGGAGTGGGTTCAGCCAAACCCCCAGAGCAGGAGCTGCTGAAGATGCTGTGGGATCCCAAGAGTGGGAGCTTTGGAGTTCAGAGGAGGATGGACGTGGAAGTGACCTGGTTCTGAAATGAAAGAGTAAATGAAATGGGACGTGTGGGTGGTCTGTAAGGTGATTTAGTCTGACCACCCGTTCCTGGCTCTGGCACTTCCTTGGCCTGCAGGATACACCTGGCAAATCCTTTCCCACACATTATTTTGCCTTTGCCACTGCCCAGCAGCCTGGAAAAGGGCTGGAGGCCTCATGGCATTTTCTTGCTAGGGAATTCTTGGCCAGTGACATCCTCCCCCTGCTGCCAGCACAATGTGGGGAAGGGAGGCAGGTGCTGCTTCAGCTGAAGGGCTGAGCAACAGGAAACTCCCACAGGGCTTTCCAGGATGTAATGCCAGGAAACGGGGCTGCCAGGCACCTGGCTCCTGCCTCCCAACACTCAGATCACCCAAAGCCAGCTCCCTCACTGTCCCAGGCTCCTGCATCCCTCTCCTGGCTCCCTGCAGCCCCTTCTCACTCAGCTCTCCCTTCCCTAATGAGGTTCCTGTGAGCTGCTCTGTGTGGCCACAAACTTCCAGGAGTTCTCATTGCTTCATTCCTCCATGCTCAGGGGAAGGGGTCAACAATGCCCATGAATAAAAGATATGGAGAATATTTGAAATAATAATAGGGATAATATAATTGAAAAGATATGGGGATTTTGGAAAAGTTATGGGGCTGCTTTTCCCTCCTCCCACTGCACCCTGCACAGCCTCAGGCAGGATCCTCACTTGGATGCCTCTCACAGCCACCTACAGATCAGGTGGATCTTTCTCTGAAGACAACTGAGCTTCTTGGAGCATCCCACTGTTGTCATGGCAGGAATTAGGGATTTCTGAAAGGCTGAATTAATCAGTGAGTCTTGACTTCAGTGTGGTCACTTGTGCTGCACATTCTGTGTTTTGTGTCTGCCTCAGGTACCTGCTGCAGTTCCCACAATCCTCCTGCCACACACAGGTGCTCACCACTGGGAAAGCTTTGGGTTAGTTCAGTGAAACACTTTTGCTTTTGGTTTTCTTGCTCCACGTTGCTGAGTTATGGCCCATCCTGTGTTGTGAAACCCCAGCTCCTGCTGTGTTTGTTTTCCCTGTGATGCTCCTCGCCCCCAGCATCCCAACACTGCCCAGGGAGTTGTGGGGAAGTGCAGGTGCACAGTCCACTCATTCCAGCCTGGAAACCTTGGATGTTTTTAGCTCAGCCTTAGCAGTGATTCAGGATTGTGGGGCAAGAGGTGAATTGCAGGGGAGGGAATGAAATCCCAAATCCCTTAACTCCCTGTGGTCTGCAGAGAAAGGTGAGACCTTTCTAGCTGAACTGGTTTTGTGGCAACACTGCTCAGGAATCACAGACCAAGAAAATGAAGAGGAAAAACCCCACAGGGGCTGCAGGACTCTGTGGCAGCTCTTTTCTTATGTAGTGCTCATAAGTCTTTTCCCTTCTCCAGCTGATGCTCAAGCTGAGTCAGCCCCAAAGCTGCACTTGCTCCTTGGTGCAGATTCATTTCCCCACATGTGCTGTGGGGGGTCTTGGGCATGACCCAGTGACCCCTGCAGGATTTTACAGCCTCAGGCATTTTACAAGCTTCTGAATCAGAGCCTCAATTCTAAATGCTTCTGGGAACTCAAATCTCAGTGTTGCCTCTACCCCTCAAAGCACAGCTCTCAGGGGGTCAGAAATGTGGCCATGGTGCTCCTGGCTGGCAGTGCTCTGTCACAGCTGCTGAGGTCTGTCCTTGCTCCTCACTTGGACCATTCCCTGCCTTTCCTTCCCTGTTCCTCCCTGGATCACTCCCTGCCTCACCTTCCCTGAACTCAGGGTCTTTACTGCCAAGCCGCCCATCTGGGTCTGTCCAGGTGAGAAATTCCTGGTGTTCTCCTGCCCTAAATCTCCAGCCCATGGAGCAGCAGTGGGTGCCAGCTGAGTGCCATTTGCCCCTCCATCCCCTTGTGCACCCAAATCTGGTCCTTGCCTTTGATTTCCAGACACTTGGATGAGTATTTCTGCTGAAGTTTAATGTAGTAAATGCTCCTGATCTTTGCATTCAACACCGACACCTTCCCCTGTGAAATCTCAAGGAGATCCTGTTTGTACTCCAGGTGGGGAATGTGTAAAAGCAGCACTTGCTAGTATGAGTGACTACCTCGGTGTTTGATTAATTTTCTATTTCTGAAGCTCTGATGACACTGATTGTTTGAAGCCCCAGAGGAGAGCTGCGGTACAGGAGAAAATAGAAGCTGCAGAACAGAGCTTAAATTAGTGGGATCAGAGGGAAAGGACTAAAAATCAGAGATTTGTTATCAGAATATATCAATGCTCTCTCACCTTGCAGGAAGGATATGCCTTGTCCCAAAGTCAAAAGGCAAAAGAGAGTGTCCAGAAGCACAAGAGGAATTGTGCCTGAACCCCCCAGCAACACTTCCATGGGAATATCTTCCCACAAGTTCAGAGGCCAAACAACATCAAATTCAACAGTGCATGGCACAGCTGGGCCAATGGACCATGGCAGAGCCCAGCAGGGAAAAGTGTTCCTGGAATCAGGAACAGGATTCAGGAATCAGGAGCAGGCTCCCGTGCAGAAGAGATTCTGGACAACATCCAGGGGCTGGATGAGGTTCAGGGCTGGACTCAGGGCTATACTGAGGATAAAATTCACCTTGGGGCACAGGCTCAGGGTGCACAATGTGTGCACTCAGCAGAGCAAGCCCAGGCCCAGGGAAAGAGCTGCAGCCTCGCAGGCTGTGCTGGTGGGTGCCAGCTGAGCCCCAGCCCCAGGGCTGCAAAAGGGTGAAGTGGAGCCAAGGCTGCATTTTGGCATCTGCTCCTGGGGCCAGGGGCTGAATTTGCCATTAATGTTCCATGAAATATAAAACAAGAGTTGAGGTCGTCTCTGGACCTCATTAACACTTGGAAAAGCCAGGGGGAATATCACATTTGACTGCGGGGCCAGCACAAGTCAGCAGAGAATCTAACATTTCAGCTCCCACTCCGAAAAGCCCAACAGCTTTGTTTCAGCAGTTCTGACTGCCCATTCCAAAATCAACGGAGACAACCAGTTACTGGGGGAAAAAAAGGGCATTGCCAATGGAACCAGCTGAAAAGGTTCATTCTGTTCTCTTTGGGGATATTCACTCTCTTTTGTTTATGCTCAGTCTATGAATTTCATGGCAGAAAAGGAACTCCTTGAAACTGATCCTTTAACTTCTCAGTGCTCCACATTCACAGGAGGTCTCAGCCTTGGGAAGGACATGGGATGGATCCTGAGCTGATGTGGCCACATGAGTGTTAATAACAAAATAATTCCACTGCTTTTCCCCAGCAGCTGCACACTCACAGCCAATTGTGTCTGAATCAGGAAGTTCCTGAATGGTTCCCAGGAAAATTCCCCGTGCAAACACAACCAGACTCACTTCTAGAACGTGCTTTTCTTCTCCTGGCAGCACTGGGAGCACTGGGATGGACACCCCTGTGATGTGTGGGTGTCCTGTGGGTGTCCCCCAAGCACAGAGAGCAGCTTGTGTGTGCTCAGGGCTGGGGAAGCCTTCCCTGCACTACAGCTGGGCTGGGCTGGGCTGTGTCCCTGCACTTCTGCTCCTGCTGCTCTCACTGCTGGGGAGGGGGAAGGAGAGAAACAAGGGAAAATAAAAGCCAACATGCACCTTAAGCAGCTCTGCCTTCCTGAGAGAGGAAACGCAAGGCTCGTTGAGAGAGGAAGCCAATTTCAGGCTCCATAATCATCCTCTGGGTTCATTGTTCAGGTGTGATACTGGTGATGAGCTGGGGAATTACAGCTGTGGGTGTGCTGGAAACCCAACTGGGGACTGGGACTCAACTCCCCTCCAGTCCCCACAAACTCTTGAAACGCTTTGGTTACAGCAGCTGAGAAAACAAAACAAAACAAAACTCACTTCACCTCCATCCTGAGCGGAAGCAGCAGAATTCCCTGGCACTGGGAGTTCCTTTTGTGAAACCGGGTCTAAAAGAAGCAAACAGCCCGGCTGGGAAGGAAAGCTGTGGGAAGGTTTAGTTTGGACCCGTCATCAGCCTGACTCTTGGACTGGAAGCAAAAAAGATTCTCTGTGGGTTTGTTGAATGTTTTCCAGGGAGTCCGAGGCAGCTTTGCCGGAGCTCCGCTCTTCCAGCGGATCCAGGTGCTGCCCTCTCCCGGCCCCCGGGCTGATGCAGCGCAGGACAGCACGCTGCAGCCTTCCCACAAGCAGCTTTGATGCTGGGGCTGATGCTCTGGGTCTCTGGGACTGTGGATAGCCTGGAAGGCGTTGTCCAGAGGGGACAAGACTCCTGGAGCTGGGCAGCGGGGAGAGGCTTTCCCTGCACCTGCCTGATCTAGGAGGGGAACTGTTAGAGGACTGACAGCCGAGTGATGTAGGACTAACAGGGGACTGATGCCTCCTGGTGGTCCCAGGCAACCCCACGGCAGTGTGGGGATGGTCCGTGCACCTGCCACAGGCAGCAAGGGCTCCTGGTGCTGGGATGCCTGGGGAAATCCCAATGGGAATCTGGGAGATGCACGGGTCACCAGCTGGGAATGCTCAGAAAGGAGAGTCCAAGCAAAGGGGCAGGAAGCAAAGGCTGGGAAGTGGGGAAAGGGGGAAGGGGAAAGGCAGAGGTGGTTCAGGGCTATGGAGTGCCCGGACAGGAACAACAGGCATGGTGGAGTAGCTCTGGGCACCACAGTGTAAGAACTAAAGCTGTTAGAAAGTGTTCAGAGCAGGGACACGGGATGGGGAAGGATTTAGAGTGGAAGCCAGTGAGGAGCTGCTGAGAGCACTGGGCTTCTCCAGCTGGAGCAGGCGGCTGAGGGCAGAGCTCTCCGAGGGCTGCAGCTCTGATCTCTGCTCTGGGACAGGGACAGGAGCCAGGGAACGGCTGGGGCTGGGCCAGGGCAGCTCAGGCTGGAGCTCAGGGCAAGGTTCTTCCCCCAGAGGGTGCTGGCACTGCCCAGGCTCCCCAGGGAATGGGCACGGCCCCGAGGCTGCCAGAGCTCCAGGAGCCTTTGGCCAGCGCTGCCAGGGATGCCCAGGGTGGGGTTGCTGGGGGGTCTGGGCAGGGCAGGGGCTGGGCTGGGTGATCCTGGTGGGTCTCTCCAGCTCAGGAGATTCTGTGATTCTCTTGGTTAACAAAACTGGAGCCCATTGGAGAATTGTTGAAGGCTTCAACTCTGAAAAGACTCCAGACACAGCTGGGACCAGGTGAGAAGGGAAGAACCAAACCAGTGAGAACCTGACACCTGGATAATGAAAACCCCAGCCCAGGACTTGGTGAGGCCCTGCTGGGTCTGGTAGAGTGTAGGGATGGGGCTGTGCTCTCCCCATCCTGTTTCCCCCAGAAAGCTGTGGAGGGACTGATAACTGTGAGCCTTGACACAGAGACAGTCAAGACAAGGATGTGTCCCTCTGCTTTGCCATCCCCCAGCAGCAGCGCAGGTAGGACAAGCCACCAGCACTGTCACCTGGAGATGCATGGGGACAAAAAACTCTTCTCTGGGTTAAAAATGCTGTAGGAAGTAGTCCTGTGGAGATGGTCCTGTGAGTGCACATGATGCTGTTGTGCACTGCAGGGCTGGTGACAGAAGTGTGGTTGTGGCTGGGATGGTGCAGAGATATTTCATCAGGGCAGTTGTACCAATGCCAAAATATCTAACAGCTGGCCCCAGAAATAATAGTCATTTCTGGTGCGAGGCAGTTGTGGAACGAGCAAATTAATCACAGCCAGGGTGATCTCCAAACTTTTACCCTTCTGTTTTTTGCAAAGTGTCACCCCCAGGGGCTCTGGGCTGAGCTGCTGTGCTGGCAGTGGGCAGCAGCACTGAGGGCATTGTGCTCTGGGCCTCCTCTGCTCCGGCAAGGCTTGGGCTAAGCCAGGCCCATCTGACACAGGAGATTGAAAAGAATTGAAGGGAAACAAAGAGAAATTCTAAGCTTTCTTCAGAAATCTATTAAAGTCCCTGTCATTTGCTCGGAACACAAGGACTAGCCTTTATTACAGGCGTTTTGCTGAGCACAAAAGCTACTTTCAATAACACAGGAAGGGAAAAATCATTACAAACTTGCAAGAATCAAGGACCATCTTGCAGAATCTCTTTGTCATGAAACAAATTATGAAAGGCTATAAATAGATGACCATTATTAGAACAAGGAGCTCTCTAACTGGGCTCTCTGCACAGGGAATGAACTGCTTCCCTCCCAGCCAGGGGGGAGCTGAGGCAATCAGCAGGTACGTCACAGGCTCTCCAGGGTGCAGCAGAAAGCAGAATTAAAGTCCTTGCTTCCTGCTTCTGAAACGGGGATAAGCATTTGGAGACACAAGTTACTTAAAAGGTTGTTAAAAATACATAAAATACACACAGGTACTCACCCACCACAGGATGGGGCTGACCTTAGTCAAGGTCACACCCTGGAGATGTCCAAGGCCAGGCTGGATGGGCTTGGAGCTACCTGGGATAGTAGAAGGTGTCCCTGCCCATGACAGGGGTGGAATGAGATAAAATTTAAGGTCCCTCCCAACCCAAACCATCCCAGGATTGTGTGATTCCATGGTGTCACTGCTGAACAGGGCACAGGACAGGAGCTCTGTGCTCACCGAGTCTGGCTGTGCTATCCAGCTCCTCCATGACCTCTTGGTTCCCTTTCTCACCTCTCAGGGGGTTTCCTCCTCCATGACTGCTTGAAAAAATGACTCCTCTGAATTTTTTTATTTTTTTTTTAATTCCAGCCTAACATATTCATTCCTGCTCATTAAAATAGTTTTTCCCCCTTCTGGCTGTTTACTCCTGTGGTATTTCTATGAGTTACTCATGCCTACTTTTAGCCTTCCTGTGGGCAGACTAAACATAATAAACTCCTTCCATCCCCCCACTGAGGCAGACTGCCATTCCTGTGCCATTCCTCGTGGCAGATTCCTGGATCTGCCCTTCAGTGCCATTTGCATGGCAGGGTGCCCAGGTGAAACTGGACATGGCTGGCTTTCTAAAGCTGGGTTCCATTGGCACTAATTGCTTTTCATAGTTTGGTTAAATTTGCAGTAACTACAACAATCCCCTGTTCTTTCCCAGGTTTTTCATGGAGTTGTGGCCTGCAGGAATGAGGATGTTTACTTATTTTCCAACTGTCCTGAGCAGGTCAGTGGGATCTCTCTGGCTGAGTCCAGGAGAATCAGAATACCAGCATTAAGCCCTCAGGGCCCTGCTGTGGAAAAGACAAGATATGGAAATTTTCCAGGATATGGAAATTTTAAGGCTGAGCAGCACAGTCAGGGAGAGACTGGGAGCTGCAGGATTTCCAGAACAGGGAGTTGTGCAAAGGAAGAGTCTTGAAAAGCTGCCCCAATGGCTCTGAGACATTTTTGCCAGCAGTGTTACCTGTCCATGGGATCTCCTATCCCCACAGGAACTGCTGGTTTGGGGTTTTCTCCTTGAACAGGGCAAACTTTCCAAGCACTCATGCAGCAGTGTTTGGGATGTGCTGATTGATAATGCCATTCTGAGCTGCTGTGTCCAGCACAGAGCTGAGCTTTGCTGGCTGCCAGGGCTGCTGTGCTCGCAAGAGGTTCCCACATTCCAAAGGAATGGGCAGCCAAATGGGCCACCAGGATTTTCAGTGCTTCTGGGAAGGTGCCATGGAAGTCTTGGGGAACAGCAGGACCATGTTCACGTTAGGTTTTAGTGTCTGCATCCAGCCTTTGGGGCAGCCAGCAGCTCTCCTGGAGCTCTTAGTGCTGTATTTGATGCTCCTTTCAGGCCTTGGGACTCAGGAGGAGCAGGTGGTGATTTCACAGGAGATCCCAGAGACTGGAAAATTGAGGCTGGAAAAGACCTCCAGGATCAAGTCCAACCTTTGGCCAAACACCCCTGTGCCCACTAAACCATATCTCAAAGTATCAGATCTCAAAGTGCCACATCTCCTCATTTTTTGAAGACTTCCAGGGATGGTGACTCCAGTACTTCCCTGGAGAAGCTGTTCCAATGCTTAAAAGGCAGGGAGATAATAATGTCCCTGGGCAAAACTTTGCATGAAGTCTTTGGAGAAATCCTCTTGGATGTGAGTGGAGATGGGCACAGATGTCCCTGTGGCTGCTGTGCTCCTCCCCATTCCTGGCACACTGGAGCATGGAGCTGATATTTCATATTTTTTCATATTATTTCAGAAACATTTCCCGTTTGTTTTTTTTTTTTTGTTTGTTTTTTTTTAACATTGTTGTTACACCTACAATATCCTGTTTGGAATAATAGATTGAGCTATTCATTATGGGAGAACTAGAAAATGGATAAATTTGGGTGATTTTTTTCCCCACTCTGAATTCTGCAGTCCTACCAACTTTATTAATTTTTTTTTTCCTGTGGCTGAGGCTGCAAAGCTGCCCTTTGATCCCTGTGTATGTTAGATTTTAATATTAGTGTCAATTGCATTTCTAAGTCCAAAACCTCTTTAAACATGGGAACATTTTCACTGGCTCTGGCTCAAGGCTTCCCTCCCTGGATTAAACTATTTATTGTTTCCCACATGTCTTAAGAAATGGATTAGTTGAGGCATTTGTGGCCTTTCCTAGGACTGACGTAGAGGCAGAAATGCAGCTCTGTAACACAGCCTTTGGGTTGGGGCACCTCGACGCTGCAAGGCTACTGGGCCACAAAATTCACTGTTGTTTATAAAGAAAGAAATGATTTCCCTGTCCAGCTTGATGGAACCCTTGGGAGGAGACCCAAGAATGAAAAGTATTCCAGAGAAATGCACAGAGTCCAGGATGGCTTTAAGAACAGAAATTATATTCTGAAGTTGTGAGGAGAATATCAAAACCAAGTTTTCATGGATAGACAGGAAGACACCTTTAAATCTCCCTAAAGAAAGCAATAAAAGTCTGTCTGGGTGTGGATTGGGCAGGTCACAACCTTGGCCCTGAACAAACACACAGGGGACCAGCCTGGCCCCGTCCCTGGGGCAGAGCTGCACAACCTTCCCACACCTCTGAATGTCTCTGTAGCATTTCCATCCCACAGGTAACAAAGACCAAAGAGTCACACAATCCTGCAATCTCCTGAGCTGGGATGGACCCACAAGGATCATCCAGTTCAATCCCTGGACCTGCACAGACCACCAACAGCCCCACCCTGAGCATCCCTGGCAGTGCTGGCCAAAGGCTCCTGGAGCTCTGGCAGCCTCGGGGCCGTGCCCATTCCCTGGGGGCAGGGAAGAGGTGCCCTCCCTGCCTCCCACATTTACCTGGGCATCAGGATTTGGATATAAACCACTTCACCCTCTTTCTCTCTCGAGTCAAGCTCTGTCTTTGAAAGAGAAGGAGATGATGGGTGATGGATACAAAGGGATTCCAGGTCCCCTGGTAAAATCATCTTTGCCCCAGGCCGATGCTCAACAAGCAGCATCAGAGAGTTTGGGCTCTGCATTGCAGCAGGGTCACTGGGAGAGGAGCTCTGGCATTATTATCAGCTACTGCAGAGATTAAGAATTCAGCAAAACACATCCTGAACATTTGTCCTCTTTGCACAGGAAGGAAAGACATTAATTTTTCAGAGGATCATTTCCATCCCCACCAGGCTCAGCTAAGCTGAACCCGCAAGCCTGATTGCAAAAGTGAACTTGAACCACAAAGATATTTTTGGGTCTTGTTCTGTGGTCTCCTCTGAGAGCCAAATAAAGAGATAAAGCTGCAATGAGGGACAGGGGGAATCCAGGTAGAGCCACAACAGCCTGGAGATAAATTCCCTTTTAGTAAAACCCATCTGTCCATTTTCCAGGACCTGGGGTTACAATAACAGTAACTTGTGCTCATTTATTAATTGCAGATTAATGGGAACCCTGGTGGCTTCTATTTCTTTGTCCTTACTGGGATATATGCAGAGGAAAGCAGGGAAATTCCTGCAGGTCCCTTGGGGAGGAAACACATCAACCCTCCAAAGCTCACTTTTTTTGGGACAACAGAGATGGAAGGAACTAGTCTGGGGAGAGGCAAACAAAGCCCCATGTCCCTCATGCCACCCTGTGTCCCCCTCCACAAGAAAAAAATATTTCAGGCTTTTGAGCCTTCCTTCCCTCAGATAGAAAAGGCCCTTTTGAAATTCAGAAATTACCTTTTCCATTACTGGTTTGGCTCATTTGGACTTGATATAGGGAGTCTCCTTGAAAATGAATAGGGAGAAGAGGTGTGCAAAGGCAAGGAGGAAATCTCATAAATCTGGACAGCAATTAATGGAATTCAAGATGCAAAATAGGTTAATTCTTACCTATTACTCTATTCTTAGAAATTATCCCTTTCCTGTACCCTCAGCAGGGTTCTGTAGATGACTGATGTTACTGATTCTCCACAAACCATATTTATAATGTTTTCAGCCAACTCTGCAATTACTGAGCTCTGGAGCCATAATTTGATCCTCCTGCTGTCTGAAGAGATGAACCAGCTCTGACTGTAAATACCTGGCAGCCATTCCAGCTTTGTCCATCAATGACCCCCACAAAGTCTGCAGGGTCCAGAAGGCTCCAAGTCCCATTACTGGGTGTTCCCCTTCTCTGATTGCTGTACATCAAAAATATTTCATGGGTACAGCTCTCACCACTGCTGGTTTCTGTGCTTCTCATTGTCTGTAGTTTGGTGCAGGTGTTGGGGGATGTTTCTATGTCACTTAGGCTGGGGTGGATGATCCAAAAAACAACATCAGGAACACCTCGGGAATAAACAGGATGTTAAAGCAGTGAGGTCTTTGCAGGAGGTACAGACACTCCCCAGGCTCCAGTGAGATTTGAACTCACGACCCCTGGTTTACTAGACCAGTGCTCTAACCCCTGAGCTATGGAGCCTCTGAAATTTGGGAGCTTTTGCCTCTGCAAACATTTCATATCATAATTTTCTCATAATTCTGGTGGGAAATGGCCCTGGCACTGCTGGAATATGCTCCAAAGATTTTCAATTCTCTTTCCAAACTGCACCAAAACCCATCAGAGACACAAAACCACCACCACAAGGTGAACCCAAAGCTGGAATTTACTCTCCTTCAGCTCATCCCTATCAGGACATCAAGATGGATGATTCCTTTTTCCCCAGCCCAGCAGCTTGAGAAGTTTACAAAGAAATGATGATACTGGGGCTCCTCATAGTTATTGCACTTGGAGCCCCTCTCATGAGGAAATGCTGAGAGAATTGGGATTATTCAGAGAAGAGAAGAGAAGAGAAGAGAAGAGAAGAGAAGAGAAGAGAAGAGAAGAGAAGAGAAGAGAAGAGAAGAGAAGAGAAGAGAAGAGAAGGCTCCAAGGTGACTTTATTGTAGCCTTTCAGTACCTGAAGGACCTCCAAGAGAACTGCAGAGGGACTTTTCATAAGGACATGGAGGGACAGGACACAGGGAATGGCTTCCACTGCCAGAGGGCAGGGATGGATGGGATATTGGGAATTAGGAATTGTTCCCTGGCAGGGTGGGCAGGCCCTGGCACAGGGTGCCCAGAGCAGCTGGGGCTGTCCCTGGATCCCTGGAAGTGTCCAAGGCCAGGTTGGACAAGGCTTGGAGCAGCCTGGGAGAGTGGAAGGTGTCCCCATGGCAGGGGGTGGAATGAGATGTCCACTAGTGTCCATTCCACCCCAAACCAGTCTGGGATTCTCTTATACCCCACTGCTCCCACTGGAAATCAGCATGTATTTATTTCTCCCTCTCAACTCTTCACATTTGTCACTCCCTCCTTAAGAGTCCATGTTTAGTTCCTCCCTGCTGCTTCATCCACCCTTTGAGAGCCCTTTGGATGCCACCTCCAGGCTGAGTCTGATAGACTGGGGCTGAGCACTCCCAGGCTGAGCTTCCAGCTGGGGCTGAAAGTGTCACAGAAGTGGGGTGAATGTGGAGAAAGCAAGAATCACAGAGAACAGAGCTTTGGATTTAGCATTTGGCCAATGAGAACCCCTGTGGTGCCCAGGAATATTGGTGTAGAATTGTTCAGTATGGGCAGTGCCAGAGTGACTGGGAGACTCCTCCTGTAGATCCCCCCGTGGTGCCCTGGGCTGGCCCTTGGGGGATTTCTGTACAGAAGGAGGAGCTCTGGCCCTGCCCAGTCCCTTGTGCACCAAGCCTCAGCTTCCTCACATCCAACAGGCAACTCTTGCAGAACTGGAGAATCCCTGTCTGGAGCACCTCAAATTTGGGGGAAGTATTTGTGGAGACTGTCAGCAAGGCCAGGAGAGGATGCTGGCTGTGCATTAAACCCTCAGGCACAGAAATGTCTCATGGCAGGGGAAAATGTACAGCAGCAGCTGAAGAGGACTCTGAGTTTCAGGGTAGATGCACAAAGAGAAAATATAAGTACAAATGGTTAAAGGGTGACTCAGAATAAGCCACATTGTGTCTATTATTCCTGGTCTTTTTTGTGGAAGAAAATTGCTCTCTTTGAAAGAAACCAGAAATTAAGACCATCCATCCTCCCAAGCGTAGAAAAACACAAACCCTCATTAGGTGGGCTGAAAGGCAATTCTCAGGCCTTTATCTGACAAGCTAAGAGCAGGATTCTGTCTATAGCATTTAAGGAGAAATGATGAATTACCTGGCATGGGTTCAGCGCCTGAGCTTGGCATTGGATAAACTCACAAAGAAGCCTGAAGCCAATCAAACAACTTTGTACAAACCCTGCTGAAAGCAGCCCTTTGGGGGCACACAGGGAGGACGTGCACCAATAAAATAAAGCTGAAAATAATAATGAACATCCCATGCAGGAACATGTGCTTGGAGCATGGTTTCCAAGAGCAGCTGGGCTTGGAGCCTGGGAACACATGGCTGAGCCATGAGAGACTGCCTGGCAGAAGGCAGTAATGGAGCAGTTTGATACTGGCTGTGTTCAGACCTGGACTTGAAAAATAATATGGTTTAAATGTGTGCTGGTGCGGGGAGCACTTTGGTGAGAAATAAATGCTCCTGGAAATGAGAAGTGATGGAGTGGTGAATGTGAAAGGCTGCCTGGTGCTGGAAAGGTTGTGTCCTTGCTTTCCTGACTGAAACTCTGCCATGTTTCCCAATGTCTGTGTGTTCTGGAATACTTGGATGTTTCAACCTCAGTGCAGAACCTTGCAGCGCTGAGAGCTGGCCTGGAGTGGAGCTGGAACTGCTGCAGAGGCCTCTGGCAGGAGTGAGACCAGGAGAGCTTGTGCTGAGCCCTGGCAGCCCTGTGCCCTCATGGTACTGCCCCCACTGCCTGGGCATGTCCCAGGCTGAGTGGGATTTCAGTTTCTGTTTGATCTCTGCCCCATCCCTGCCCATGCCAGGAATCTCTCCTGGTTTTCTCTCCCTTCTCATGGTGACTGCTGAGGTGTGACCCAGGCATCTTGCCCTGTGCCCTGTCTCCCAGGCAGGACTGCACCTGCAACCTCAGATGAAGGGTCTGGTGCCTGCAAGGCTGACCCTTGTTCTATTTTTACTCCTCAAACTCCTGCAATGACTTTCTTCCCACTTCCAAGAAGGAAATCTTTCTCCTGCACATTTGCAGTGAGATCTGGCCTGGCTGGACAAGGGCTGTGAGTCCATCCCAGCATTTCTGTGCTGATCCTCTGCTAGCTGCAGCTGGGACTCTGCCAGCTGCTCTGTGGCCAAGCAGGATGGGCAGTGAAGCCTCCCCAAACCCCTGTGTCCCCACACAGACCCTGAACCCAAGCACAGCTGTCTCCTGCACTGCTGGGGGCTCTTCTGAGCACCTCTGGTGGGAAAGCTACCATGAAAAATGAGGAAAACTGGAAGGAATAATAATTGCTAGATGAGATGGGAATGGTCATCTCTTTGCTAGGTCCTGGCAGGACAGCCTCAGCTACCGATGGGCTGGACAATAAAGGAACTTTCTCCTGGTGGAGTCTGAAGGAACTGGAACATTTTGCCTTTCCATAGAGTGCCTTGGCCAAGTCCTGATGCAAAGTTTGTCCAGGGTCATTATGAAATGACTGCTAATGAAGGAGCTGGGAGCTCAGTCGGAGCTGGGCTAATGAGAAATCAGATTTTGATTTATTTTTCATGTTTGGATCTGTGTTTATAGCGAGGTACTATGATTTGGCTTCTACTCTGAGAACCACTTGATTATCAGGAAGGTGGAAAGCTCTGCCCCAGAATTTCTACATGAGGTACTTCTTGAGTTCAAAAACCAATACATTGTCTGCCAGCAAAAAGCTTCCCTGGGCTGCTGACACAATTCTGCTTTTCTTCTAGAACAGATCTCTCATCTTCCTCCCATGGGGAGGAGTAGGAGTCCTGTTGCTGTCAGGGTTCAGGAGCAATCCTGGTGAATTTGGCTGCTTGGGCCCTGACACAGAGCCCACCGTGTGCAGGTTTAGTGACTAAACTGGGATAATGATACTCTGGTGAGAGACAGTGATGACAGTGAGGGCTGAAGAATTCAAAGTTCATGAGATTGCACAATTTGGAGATAAAATGTGCAATTCTTGCTGTCTTTATCCCAGCAAGCCCCATCTTACAGAGATATTTATCCACTACAGTTGGATATCCAATTTCCACCACTGACTTTTTCCCTGGTCAAACCCATATCCTGGATGCTCTCTGCTTGTAGAACACAATATTTTTCACTTACCATACTGGTAAACTTTAGTTGCCAATAGTAAATTCACCTATTTAGTTAAAATTTACCTGTTTAGCTGCAAAAAAATTAAATATCATCTGCCCACTTAGGCAACAACTATCATTGCAGAGGCCAATCACTCTTTTAGATTTTATCTCCTATGCGTTGCTTTTGGATCCAGACTCCTTGAAAACACTGTGATGTGAGGAGTCAGAAAAGCAGAACTCAACAGTTCCAATGCCTCTGGTTTTCATGGAAAATAAGAGTTTCCACTGTGTTCTTTGCTTTCATCCAGAGATGAGGGAAATTGCTTCAAAGTGGAAATGTTTGTGTACAGCAAATTAGGCATTATGGGCATGATTCATGGATAATCCTTGCAATCCTCAAGAATATTTTCTGAACAAAAGTCCTATAAAGGGAGTCCCTGGACAGTGACCTCCCACTGCTCTGTAAAGGCAAAAGGAAGCAATAGGCAGCAATAAAGCAACAAACCAAAGCCCAGATGTTTGTTTTCCATGGATGGAAACATCCCTCCTGAAGGAACAGCGAGCTTTGCCGGCATTATTTACTGGGTATTTATCTCCAGCAAATGAAATTGTTACATCATGTTGGATTTCTGACAAGCCCAGAGACCCTGGAGACCAGCTCGGATCTGAACTGGGGATGAGGGGCCACCTCAGCTCACACATAAAGGCTGGACAATGTGATGAACTCTGTAAAACTC
Organism: Motacilla alba alba; assembly: GCF_015832195.1. NCBI lineage: Eukaryota > Metazoa > Chordata > Aves > Passeriformes > Motacillidae > Motacilla > Motacilla alba. The sequence continues at coordinate 1,189,424 of NC_052032.1, read as the reverse complement.
TGCATGAATAAACCCTGGTAATGATTCTACCAAGAGCTCACAAGCTGCATCCTCTTAATTATAAGAAAGCCACAAAATCTCAGCAGCATTTTTGATATGAGGCATGGAGAAGAAAAAACTCATTTTACTCTTGTAGCCATACTTGATACTATTTTATATCCTTCTAGAAGTGAAAAGATGAAATTAGAAGAGAAAATTGACGTAATTAATACAATATTACAAGGCAGAGGTTTCCTTCTGGCCTTAAAATGAACCTGGAAGTTTGGACGGGCTGCCCCAGGCTCTCTTGGCCTGCTGGTGTTTGTGACAGCCCAGGAGCCACCACTGCCTTAAAGTCCCTGCCTTCCTTTAAAGTACCCTTGTAAATTTTTCTTGGAAGCCAGGAGGAGTTTCCTCAAGTCCTGGGAAAAACCCTAAAACTGTTGTGCTGTTTGGAACAAACACGCTGCTCTGAGGGTGCCCGGTTTGTTCCCTGTGCTGAGGGAACAGGAGTTATTTCTGGAATGCAGCTGCCTCTCTTTAAGCTGCTGTAACTTCTCCCTGGAGCCCTCCTCAGATACAAAATTGGTCTAAATTACCCTTGACCCGTTTCAGATTAGCAAAGACCAAAATCCAGCTTGTTCTGCAAAGCACGTGGAGCTGCTGGTGCTGTGCAGGCCTGAGGAGATCTGCGGGCACAGCTCGAGCTGCCTTTCCAGGAATTTTCAGGAACACTTGTGAAACATGAAGAAATTGGAATTTCTGAGTATCACAGTGCCCAGAAGCAGAGGGATTGTGCCCAGCTGGAAACCTGCATGGCACAGGCCCCCAGCCTGCCCTGCCATGGGCACCACAGCCCTGCCACCAGCCCAGGCCACCAGCCCCGGGCCACCACCCTGGGGAGGCTCTGAGGTCCCCTGGTGTCCAGGAGGGATTGGCAGAGCCCTGGGAGTTCTTTGGGAATAAACCCCAGCTCAAGGCAGCCCTTAGCACCTGTCAGCCCTGAGAGAGGAGGATGTTTTATTGACAGATGCCCTTAATTACAGAGGACATGCTGAGCTGCAGCAGCTTAACCATTTGTGAGCCAGGCCAGACCCTGTGGGCTGCAGGAGAAAAATCATTTAATTAAGTCTCAGTCCTGATATAACGGGTGATCATGAGGGAGGGCAATAAAGGTCCTTCCCCATCCTCAGGATAAGGGGTGCAGTATATCAGAGGTTACTACTGGAAGTGCATAAAAATAGGGATTTACACCCCTGTTCTGGTGTGACTGCTCCAGCAGCAGCCTCTCAGCTGTGCCACTTCAGCCCTGTAAAACACAGGATTTCAGGGAGCAAAGAACAAATATTGCTGGATCACAAATCAGGCCCAACAGTGGGAATCACCCAAAGCAGAGCCTGGTGAAACTCCCATGCTGGTCCCTGGCAGTACCACTGCCTCTCCTCTGTTAAATTCTCCAAAAAATCAGCTTGTAGGGCTCGGATGGAAGGTCTGGGAATGCACAGCACCACTGACAGCTCAAATACTCCTCACAGCCCTGTAGGAAAAAAAGACATAAATACTAGGAATGCAACAAATGCAACTAAGTAATGCAGGAAGGCTAGACTTTGTCCTCTGGCACCTGGCAATGTGCCTGCTTTCCTGCACATCCAAACCAGCAAGAAATGAGAGCCAGAGGGGGATGAAGAGCACAGCAATCCTTGGGTACTGCAGAAAATTCTTGGCCCTGGGGCTGGAAATCTGTAAAATCCACAGAGGTGAAGCTGAAGGCAGTGACAAAATCTCCCACTTGCACTGGTGACCTTCATGTTGCTGCTCCAGAATTCCCAAGGGGGAAACAGCACAGATGGTCCAACACAGAGCTGTGGATTGTAATCAGCTGTGGGGTTTGCAGTGGGTTTGTCAGGAGTGATGCTGAACGTGTCCGGCTGCTGCAGATGAGGATCTCTGCTACCATTTAACTTCCAAGAGTTAACTCCAGACTGTCCCTGCTGTAGCTGCAACAGCACCACACACAATCAGTTTGCAAAATTAATGCAACTCCAAGAGGAGATTTAAACTTGTCTGCTGCAAAAATCTCATTGGAATGTCAATATTATAATCTTGAGTGCTCAGATCAAGCTCATGGTGGGCAGCAGGAGCACAAATTCAGGGACAGAATAGATGGAATGTGACAACAGGAGGTTCTTTGACCCAAACTGCATCATGAGACCACCAGACCAAGCAGCATTTTCTGCTGTGCCCTGGGGAAGATGCATTCAGTGCTGCATGTTGCAGTGCCAAAGCTGATCAGAAGGGTAGGAGATAACACCTTACCTGCAGCAGGAAAGTTAAAGGAGCTGAGCAGGTTGAGCTTGACTTAATTTTGGGTCTGCCAGAGCTGAATAATAAAGAGAGGGTCCACAATCCTGTGCTGTGACTGAAGGGATAATTCACTGGGCCCCATTACCAACCCCTCGGTACATATTAGTATCAAGCAGACACAGAACCATGGATTCCTGAACAAATATTTCCAGTCCGAATTACAGCAGCTGCTGGAGATACCATCTTTCCCAACTCCTCTCAGGCCAGCAGCAGGGATTTCTGTAGGAGTAAACAAGCTGTTTTTCAGCCAAAATGCCCAGGGTTGGGAGGAGGACTCTCTTCTGGGTGCCCTCAGGAAGCTCTCCCTGAAATCTGTTTCCCATCACACCCTCTAATATCACACAGCCTCATTCAGGCTCTTAGAACGAGCAGGATTCCCTCAGGGTCTTCTGGAAAAGCTGTTGTTCATTTTCTTTCAGGGCACTGCAGAGAACTGCAGGATTTTGCTCCTCTTCCTGGCTGTCTGAAATACTCTTCCCCCAGAGGGTGCTGGCACTGCCCAGGCTCCCCAGGGAATGGGCACGGCCCCGAGGCTGCCAGAGCTCCAGGAGCCTTTGGCCAGCGCTGCCAGGGATGCCCAGGGTGGGGTTGCTGGGGGGTCTGGGCAGGGCAGGGGCTGGGCTGGGTGATCCTGGTGGGTCCCTTCCAGCTCAGGAGATTCCATGATTCCAGCATTCTATTAAATAAAAACCTACACAAGAAACTTCAGCACACTTGGTAGGAATGAAGAAACCAAAGGGAGGTTTGGTTTATCTCTGTTTGTTCAGTTGGTTGCTCAGAGCTCTGTGGTTTCCAACTGAATCCATTGTTAGTCCCATAATTTAGGAGATCTCACACTGCTAGAATCCCCCCAGAGTTTCCATGGCTCGCTCTGTGCTGTTCACACCACTCAGTCTGTGCTGAAGGGGCATTTGGACAAGCAACATTCGGGCACAATAAAATAACACAAAAATCTGCCCCCAAATTTGAGGAAATCTCTCTCTGAGGGACACATCTGCTGCTTTGCCCAGAGCTTATGCAACGTGCTGGCAGCACCCAAAATCCAGGGATTTCGCTGCCACTCTCAGGCTGTGGTTTGGGGGACTGTCAGCAGGGATCCACTGCAGCTGTTTTTCACTTCTGCTATCCACTGTAAATAAATAAATTTAGTTAAGTAATCAAGTAATTTAGAAGAAGCATGTTAGTAAATAAAGTAATTCAGTGGAATTAATGAGCAAACAAGGACAGCAAATTAAATGGGCCTTGCTCATCATCAGGAGGCTTAAATTATGGGGAAAAACCAGTGCAATTTCCATGTGAGAAGGAAAAGAGAAGACATTGCCCTGCAGTACTTCTGGTGGGAATTGGATTATCCACTGTGGGCTAAGACAGGGTTTTTCTCTAAAGCTGGGATTCTGGGCTCTCTGTGGGTGCAGCTCTCAGCTTTAGAGTGAATGACTGAGCTCACAAACCATCTTCAAAATAAACACTCCTGGCTCTGCCCTGAAATCGATGGCTCTTCACATGAGCAAAGGAACAGATGGTGCTGGAATCAATGACAGCGTGCCCGGAGGTGTTTGCCCAGCAGGGTAAGGGTGGAGTGATGGGACTGCAGGGATTTCACTGTCACTGCTCAGCTGGCCTCTGGGCATGGAGCAGCTCAGGGTCAATGGGGAGTCACAGAAAATCCTCAGCTGGAAGGGACCCACCAGGATCACCCAGCCCCTGTCCCTGCCCAGACCCCCCAGCAACCCCACCCTGGGCATCCCTGGCAGCGCTGGCCAAAGGCTCCTGGAGCTCTGGCAGCCTCGGGGCCGTGCCCATTCCCTGGGGAGCCTGGGCAGTGCCAGCACCCTCTGGGGGAAGAACCTTGCCCTGAGCTCCAGCCTGAGCTGCCCTGGCCCAGCCCCAGCTGTTCCCAGGCTCCTGTCTGTGTCCCAGGGAGAAGAGATGGGAGCTGCCCTTCGGGAGGAGCTGCAGATCCCAAAGGGCCTCCCCTCAGTCTCCTCCAGCAGAGAGAGGAGACAAACGAAATGTCCTCAGCCACTCCTCACACAGCTTCCCCTCTAAATCCTTCACCATCTTCATGTCCCTCCTTGGACACTGTCTAACAGCTTTAGATCCTTGGGGTCATCCTTAGATCATCTTGTGGTGCCCAAAACTGCCCCAGCAGTGGAGGTGCAGCTGCCCCAGCCCAGAGCAGAGCTGGACAATCCCTCCCTGGCCTGACTAGCAATGCTGGGCCTGATGCCCCCAGGACAGGGATGTCCTTCCTGGCTCCAGGGCATGACTGGCTCATGTCCAACTAGCCATCAACCAAAACCACCAGGACCCTTTCCCAGTCTGTACATCCAGGGCTGCCCCATCCCAGGTGTAGAATCAGGCATCCCATTATAGAGACCAGAACCAGCAACTCCCTGGCGGGGGGGGGAGGTCCTTGGAGCTCTTTTCCAGAGGCCTGAAAGGATGAGAAAGCCCAGAAATCACTGGTTTGGGGAAGCAGCTACTGGGAAGAAGGTAACAGGACATGGCGGCTGGGGCAGAAGAACCTGACCTCTCCTAACTGAGCTTTCAGCGAGGGAAAATCCTGACTGGAAGGGCAGAACTGGAGAAATCCTGATCAGAAGGGCAGAACTGTCACATCAGACAGAAGCAGTGCCTGTGCACAGCCCCGGGCTCCAGCTCTTGGGAATATCAACTGACACAATCTCACTCCTCTCCTCTCTGAACAGTCTTTCATATTAAATTCCTTATCAGTCGGTTTTGCCAGCACAGCAAATCTGTGTCTGCACAACCTGAGCGGGCTGAGCTGCTCAGGAGACAAGAGCTTCCAAATATCCAAGGGCAGAAATCAGCCATGGGAAGTGAGGTCTGGAGGTGGGATTATTGAAAGGAACTTTTGCAAAAGCCCTGAAATCAGGTTTGCAGCCCCACCAGAGATGAGTGATGCCTGAACTCCGTCAGACTCGGGCTTAGAGAGTCAGGGGAGCAACGGATCAAGCATAGCCCTAAAATTCCCTGCAGTGAGGTAAAATGTGATCCTCTTTCCTTCTTTATTAAGGCAGCACAAGGGTTTATTATTGTATCCCTAAAGAAGGGGCAGGGCAGGGGTGGTTAGAGCTGTGTTTTCAGGCAGCAGCAGCAGCAGCAGATCCCAGCCGGATCGGCCGCCTCCATAAATAAACCGGCTGCAGACAGGGAATTGTTGTCTGAGGCCCAGCAGCTCCACACAGGAGATGTGATGTGGGGAGTGGATTTGCCACACATATTTCACATCATCTGAGCTCAAGCCCGAGAGCAAAATCAAAATAATGCCGAGGAAGCCGATCCCCGCGGGATTTTGGCAGCAAATGTGAGCTCAAGCCCCGTGTGTGTGGCAAGAGCTGCTGCTGTGGGGGTTCCTGCTCCACAGGCTGATGTGGTGTCAGCCCCTGCTGGAGACAGCGTGGGAACTTCTGCTCCAGTGGCAGAAGCACTCACATATTTTTATGGAATTGCCTCATTCCCAAGGGTGCTGGTGAGCCTGGGCCCCCCAGTTTGTCAGCAGCTGTCCCACTGTAAACTTATCAACACCAGATTTGCTCTCCCATTTCATAGCCTGTTCACACAGATTGGTGACATCTCCCTGCAGCCAGGCACAGTTTGCTCTTTTCCTTCTCCTTTGAGTAACTTCATCACCAGAGAATGCTGGGTGTGCTGCCCAGGGCTGCTCTCAGTCCATGAGGGTGAGGAGCTGCCCAGGCCCCAGCACAGAGCCCATGGGGGCTGCTGGAGATCTCCCCCCATCAGAGCTGACCACTGACCTCCACCTCTTCTCAACCACCAGCCCATGCCAGAACAAAGGTTCTCTGTTTTCTTAATTTCCTTAAAACTTTTGATCAAGATTCTGTGAAAGGCCTTTAGAAATCCAAGTAGGCTTTATCAGCTGGCTCGCCCTCCATCCATGTGGTGCCTGTTGGCTTTTTCCAAGGTCTCCAGAGGGCTAGGGAGGAACCACTGTCACTTGGGGCAGTCACACAGGCTCTCCTGGAGCAGCTCATGTCACCTGGTGCCTGTTAGAACTCTGGATACTGAGAATTTTGAACTTTCTGTGCTGAAAGGCACAGACCCTCAAGAGAACACTGCATTTGACCTGAAGCCATAAAGAAGGCTTGCAAAATTGAATAATATAACTATGATTATGGGTGTATAGTTTAAATGGAAGTGTGTAATATCACATAGTAGAAAACTTACAGTTTAGAGTTTTAGAGTGTAGTAGTATCTATAAAACTAAGACGTTTTAGGATGGTAACTAGTCCTTCTTCTTCACCTTCTTCTTCATAAGTTCAAGTAGTGTTTTGTAATGAAACAGAAAAGTCCACATTGCAACACACAAAAGATTAGTTATTGAGTTTAAAGTGAAAACAATTTGGGTGTCATTTCTTAATTGGATAGTTTAGCCTTAAAAGACCTTATAGAGAAAAACAGCCATTTTGTAGCTTATTAGCAAAATGCTGTAAAACTCACAACTTATAAAGCTGTAATATAGATATGAAGTAATAAACATCTGAGTCTGAATACAAAATACCATCTTGAGTGCTTCAGTCCCAACCTTAACAGAAGCAAAAAAGAAGTTCAGGAATCTACATTTAGTGGTGTGAGGCCTGAGCTCACGAGGTGCCCACTCCCCTCCACATGAGCAGTGCTTTGACCCCTCCTGCTTGGTCACTCCACAGTCCCTGCCAGACCTGGGAGTTCGGTCAGCCCAAGAAATCTCAAGTCCCTACCCCTGTTTGAAGCCCCACCTGAAGCCAGGACTGGCCTTTCATGGACAAACCCCTCAAGGACGGTCGCCCCTGCATTCCATAACCCCCCTGCAGACCCCAGAAGGAGATTTTGGGAGGCAGCGGAGGGTGCTGGGGGGTTTCTCCCTTCAGCAGGGAACAGATCTCTGCAGTGTGCCCTGCAGCCTTGGAAGGATCCTGCAGCCTTGTGGAGAGCAGGTTCTGCATGGCAGGAGTGCCCTCTAGTGCGAACCCAGGGCTCTCCCTCACCCCGGCCTCTGCAAAAGGGACCCCAAACCCGACCCCCAGACCCCGGACAAAATGCCCTCCCCATGGACCATCTGCACTGACTGAGCTGGGGATGCCTTTGGGGACAGCAAGACTAAAGAGGGACAGGGAGATGTTGTTTTAAAAGTTGTTCCTTTGCTTTGAAAAAAATCATATTATTTTAATAGTTTTCCAATAGGTGTGAGATTTCAGCATTGCTTTGGAGAATTCCTTCCTTTGAGTGTTTCAGATTTTGCACACTTGGTGTCTGGCAGGAAAACAAGGTGGGAAATGTCTCCCATCCAGTATCACTGAAAAGTCACAAAGGGCACAAACATATCACATACCCAGGATGTCACAGCAGACACCCAGATCATCTCCTAAAGGAGAAATTTCCACTGGGAAGAGCCCAGCTCACGTGGGAAAGCTCCCTGGAAGGGAATGGATAGCTGTGCAGCCCTGGCGTGGCTGCAGGGAGGGTGGAGCTGTTTTCCTGTGTGCCCCAGAGCCCGACCTCAGAGCTGTGCCAGTGCAGGAGTTCAGGCAGAAGGAGGCAAGAGCAGCCTTTCCCCACAGAACATGGATGATTTGTCTACACTGATTTTTGACAATCCCTTCAAGCTCGGTTGGTTTTCAGGGCAAATGCTAATTTTATTTCTTGGGGTTTTTTTCCCTTCACCCCCTCAAATCAGGGCAAATCCTATTCTGCTTTCTGTTTTCTGAGCTGTTTCTCTGTGGGTATTTTTAATTCCTGTCCTTATCCAGCTGAGACAGAGCAGAAGTTTGGCCCTGTAGCAGCAGAGGTTGTGCCTGTACCTGGCAGATGCTGCCCTGGTCCCAGCCTGGGATGAGGGATGCTGCTCCATCCCTGGGTGAGCCAAATTCTCTCTGCCTCATTTACAAAGTGGGAGAATGGCCCAGTCCCAAAATGGCCCAAAAGTGATTCTCTGCAGCACGAATCCAAGGGCTTTAGCTAAATTCCCTTCAAAAATTCCTAAATGAAGCTGTCCTAAATTATACCACTTAGACTAATATGACAGTGGCCATGAAAATTGCATTTTCCCAGTTGTTGGCTCCTCCTGAATTTGGAAGCATCTTAATTTTCTAGAGCAGCTAAATAGTTTCCTCTGATGATTGAAAATGAATAATAACAGCAGTGCCTGCCTTCCCGAGGCTCATGTAGGACTTAGCAGCAAGAAATTAAACACAGTAGGAAATTCCTTGAAAGAGTTGGAAAACAAATGATTGATACAATCTCGCCCTCCCTCCCGGCTCTGTGATCTGCTTTTAGAATGATTATTAAACACAGGGAAATTCATTTGGTGCTGTAACATGAACAAGACAAATTACAGTCTCTGGAGCTCAGATAATTGCTAAAGAACACTCTGACCCTCCATGGGTTCATCAGATCTGGGAGGTAATGAGGGGAGCACTCGCCAGCCTGGGGGCCTGCAGGACCAGACAGAGCCCCCTCCCTGGGAGCTCCGGGGAAAATGATGGAAAACTCAGCACCCACAACCCCCTCAGGGGGCAAAATCCAAGGGTGGGGATGCCTAGGAGCCGTGGAAGGGAGGAGAGGTTGGTGGTCAGATCCCACCCCTGGGGGTCAGATCCCACCCCTGGGGGTCAGATCCCACCCCTGGTTTGCTGTGGCTGCTCTGAAGGGTCTTGGTGAGATGTTGAGTCTTCCAAGGTGGGATTCATCTCCCCACATTCAGATCTCTGGAGATAACCCAACCTGCCCAATCCAATGCTAGCAAACCTGAGGACATTTTCCATTTCCCAAGGGCAGCAGGTGCTCTGGCAGCTGCTCACCTTCCCCAGGGTTTGCCAGTGGGATCCCAAATCTCATGGCAAGTGGGCTTGGAAAGGTCCTGAGACTGACCTATAAACCCCTGGGTGCTGTGAGGTGGTGTTTGGGCCAAATTCAGGTGACTGGATTTTTTTGGTATCATCACAGAGGTGGAAGTTGGAGATTTGCCCGTGGCCTTGGAATGCTCAGCACAGACCCTTTGCAGCACAGGAGTAATGATAAATTCATGAGCTCTGGCAATGCTGTGTGCGATGTCACAAACAGAGCCATTCCTCTCTTTTCATCCAAACATGCCAAATTTCTTTCTTTCTCTTCTTCTTGTTCCCCACTCTATTGTATTAGACTGAGATGTAAAATTATTAATAGAATAGTCCATTAATTTTATGATATTTCATTATTCAATTATTTCCTCCATTATTCTTCCACATTAAATCTGAATAATTTATTCAGTGAATTTTGCAAGCAAAATGTTCAGTGCATAATTTTCTCCTTTGTTAATATTCTCCCAGTTCTAATTGTCCATGAGAATTTGATCTAATGCTCTCCAGAAGATCAACCCTGAGACAAAAGGCCCAGCACAGAGCTGTGCTCAGCACAATGATGGTGTTGTTCCTCACTGGGGCTCTCAGTGCTCCAAGTGGGATGGGAAGGCAGGAGGGAGCAGGCAGTACCTGGCACGGGAGCCAGCAGCAGCTCCCACTCTGAGTGAGCAGTGCCACTTGGGAAGGGAGTGCAGAGCCTTGGGAACGGTGAGTAGGGAAGTGTCCATGTGCCCAACTCCCTTTTCCCAGCAAAGAGCTCTCAGCCCCTTGGGGGGACATCAGAATGGGACAGAAGGAGCTGCAGTCCCACACTGAGTCAGTCTGTGCTGGGCTTCACTGCAGACCCCAGGAGGAGGAGGCACTGGCCTTGCCAGGCTGCCTGGGACACATTACCCACGTAGACAGCAGTCCCAGCCCACGTGGGGTCCAACCCCTCTCCTGTCACTGAGCTCACACGGTGCCTTTGGGATGTGCTGGAGTTTCCCCTTGCAGCATGTTGGACTTGCTGTGCCCAGCCTGGCCAGCCCCACCTGTTCCTGCTGGAATCTGCAGCTTGGGCTGTCCTATGGAACAGGAGATCATCACAGAAACTCCTGAGCTGGAGGGACCCACCAGGATCACCCAGCCCAGCCCCTGCCCTGCCCAGACCCCCCAGCAACCCCACCCTGGGCATCCCTGGCAGCGCTGGCCAAAGGCTCCTGGAGCTCTGGCAGCCTCGGGGCCGTGCCCATTCCCTGGGGAGCCTGGGCAGTGCCAGCACCCTCTGGGGGAAGAACCTTGCCCTGAGCTCCAGCCTGAGCTGCCCTGAGAGGGCACAGGCTCAGAAGGTGATGGAATGTGGGGGAGCAGCTCAGGGTGTGCTGGGTTACCTCTCACCTCCTGCAGTATGACCACAGGCTGTGTCCACATCCCACCCCAGCCCTTTCCTGGGGAAGAGGAGGTCCCAGCACTGGGAAGTGCTGATGGTAAGAGCAGGATTAAAACCCTCTGGATGCAGCTCCTGACAGCCTGGGACTGCCCAGGGACACCTTGAGCCAGGAGAGGGCAGCTCCTTGTGTTGGACATTCAGCCTCTTTGGCTTGGACAACACTCCCAGGCACAAGGTGGGATTTTTGGGGTGTCTGTCCAGGGCCAGGGCTTGGACTGAATGACACTGGCAGATCCCTTCCAATCAGGATACTCTGTAATTCTGTGCCTCTGGTCAGGATAGACTCACAGCCCTCAGCTGCTTTTCCTACACAAGGAGCCCGTGCAGGTGACAGGAGGCCACACCAGCAAGGCAGAACTGAGCTGATCAATCCCCTGCTCCATCATGAATAATACCAACAACTCCTTTGCTAAAAAGCGGGTGAAGTTTTAGCTTCAGCTAGGGTTTCTTTCCAGTTTTCTGCTGTGCGTTTTCCAAAAACCCCTCATTTTTCCTGGCACCTGGCACATCTGGTATTTGCTGGGAGACCTTCCACTCTGGGAAGCAAGGGCTGAGCTGAGGAGCGTGGGAGACTGGCAGCACTCAGGCTCTCCCTGACATGAGTGAATGAAATGTAGGAAATAGTAAAGAAGGAACTTTTAAGTCAGAATTAACTCTCAAGCCAAAATTTTGGGGAACTTCAGGAATTCATTGCCCTTTCCATGAAAGCCACAGGCATTGCTGAGATGTTTTTAGCAAATATGGGGAACTCTCACAGTTTCCCAAAAGAAAATTCAGGCAAACTGAGCCCTTTTATTTTCACTGAAAGCCATTGGCCAGCCAGTCACCTTCCCTGTTCCCTCACCTCAGCTGCCTGTGCTGTTTTATTGCTGAAATCCAGCTAAAATGGGACACAGCAACTCCATATTTAGAGTTGTAGCCAACATGAACTCAGTGTTGGCATCACAACAGCTCCAATTCAGGGAACATTTTCCCGACCCATGTCAATAAATCAGCGGTAGGAACAGTGATAAGAGTGGTAAAAATAGAGTCCCCCAAACATAAGTTTTCTGTGGTTAAAGTTAATAGCTGCTGTTTTCTGAAATAACATCTTGGTGCCACCAGATCAGCAGGAACATAAGGACTGTATCAGCCATTGCAGTGTTCCCAGCAACCCACATGGAGATTTTCTGATTCACTTGGAAAAAAAATCTACAGAAACACACCTGCTTTGAGTCTTCTTGAGGTAGAGGCACTCGAGACACAAAAATACTTGGGGCTGCAGTGAGCCCCCAGTGCTCTGGCAGCACAAGGGCTGAGTCCCCAGCTCAAACCTCTCTGCTAGGAGAGAGGAGGCTGCAGACCCTGCTCTGCAGGGAGGGCGATGTCACCTGGAGGCTTCACTGAGACACAGCCACCTTGTCCTTGTCCCCAAAAGGGGGCTGGCCTTTTGGAGGGGACTGAGCCAGTCCTGTGTCCCTCCAGGCAGCTCTGCTTTCTGCCCAGGGTGTCTGAGCTATGGCTGCTGCCTCTGGCTTGGTCTCCATGGGGGCTTCTCTCAGCAGACCTGAGCTCTGCAGGGCAGAGAAGCTCATACAGAAAGTGCTCAAGGAGGGCAGAATGTTCCCTGCTGCCAGCAGCCAGCGCTGCCCCAGCACTGCAGATCCTGGACTGGGGAAGGAGAGGGGCAGGAGGACCAAGGGGAGGAGTTTCACACCCCCAAGGGACCGCACTTGGGTTTGCCAGAGCTGCAGGGCAGCATTAAAGGTGTTGTCAGGTGCTTCGGCTTCCTGTTCCCCTGCCTTGTCTAAACAGATGCAAAAAATCAGCCAAGGAGAGAATGTTCATTTAAAGGCTTCACACGTTCTCCCTGCCAAAAACAAAGTGTGAGGATTGCAACCAAATTTAGCCCATATGCTACAGGCAGCAGAGATCTGGAGCTAAATTCCCTCAGTAGGAAGCCCCCTGTTTTTAGGAACTGTGAAGAAAACACAATGTGTAGATTAAAAATTATATTTTCCATGCAACACAGAAACCACCTGAATCCTGCCCTGGCTGCAGGGTCTGAGCTGGGCACTGGGAGCAAGGGGTTTGCAGAGGGCTTTGGGTGGGAATGTCACCTGCAACTGTCTAAAAAGTCTGTCTTAAAATATCTAAAAATAGTTTTCTTCCTCAGGTTTAGGTATGGAGCTCAAAACAGAGAAAAAAGCCAAAAAAAAAAAAAAAGAAGGAGATATTAATTTATTTTGTTAGTATAATTTAATGTGAGGAACAAATGAGGTATGGCTGGAATAGTGGTGTCTGCTGAGCACTGACTGCAGACACAAGGACACTAAAAGGGAACATGAGCTTTTTTAATTGAAATTGAAAAGCAGAAAACAGCCCCGCTAGTTACTGAGCAGTGCAGAGAACTTGGGAATCCACCTCGTACTTTGGAGCCATTAATTATTGCTTAATTAGAGCAAGGAGCATTTGCAGGATATGTGATAGCAGATAATGGCTGATCTCCAGAGGGGCTCAGGTCTGGGTACAGAAATAGCAATTCCTTGCACAAAGGGCAGCTGATTTTATTGGGAAAGGAGAAGTGGCTGATCAGGTTCATGGACAGGGAATATCTTCATTGGCAGTGCCAACACCAGTCCCAGGGAATTTGGAGAAATGAAGGGAGAAAGGAGGTGACCTGGAGGAGGAGGTTTTGGGGACAGGAAGTGACCTGCAGGTCTGGCACTCCCTGAGGGGGATGGAGGAACCTCCCTTCTCATGAACACCATCCTTTAAAGAAGCACCCAGATTTCTGCGTGGTCACCTTGGTTTGGGGCTGGCCCTGGGCTGTGAGGGGTGGGAGAGGGCAAAACAAACACGAGCACCAGGTTTGGTTTCAGACTCAACAACAGAGGAAGGGCAAACCCTTCCCAAAGTGTCATTTTGGGTACAGTGGTGTCTCCAGGTGGGTATGGGATATGGGACAAGCAAAGAGGGCTGGTGTGGCCCCAATGAGACCCTTTGATTGTGGTATCCTTAAGGAGACAAAAAAATTTCTTGATATTCCTCAGGAAACATCCATCTAAAACTGGGTATTGAGTCAGATATTTGAGTTGCAAAGTAACTTTGATTTTCTTCTTTGCCTATACTTCCCACGGTGTGTTTTAAAAGAAGGTGCAGCTCACTTTGTCCCACCTCTCCTGTCTCCAACCGCCCCTCTAACAGGGAATCAAGTGTTTCAAGGTGTGTGAAATCCATCCTATCCCCACAGCTCCTCTGACAGATTTGGGTGTTTCCCTCCTGCTGTTCAGGACCCTGTCACAAGCCCTCCCATCTTGGTTTGACAAGCCAGGTGTCTGCTAAGGAAGGCAGGAGCCTCCCTTGAAATGGAAAATGTAAACCCCCTCCCTCTGAATTGTTATAATTTTGAAATTAAGGGGCTCTCAGGCAAAGATATAGGAACAGGAATAACAGTTCTTCAGTAAGAAAATTTAAATCAAAATGCAGTAATACAAAGCAACAAAAAAAAAATCCACTGCCAGAGTCAGAACAGGAGCTGACCCCCTGTGGGTCAGGGTGGTGGCAGCAGTGCCATTCCATGGTGGCTCAGCCCTCCTGCAGTGCCAGCTGTGGTTCTGCTGGAGCAGGGATTCTGGACAAGGCTGGAGTTTTCCTCTGGAGCTCCAGGGCTGCTGGAGATGGGCCTGCTCTCCCTCTGGGAATGCAGGGAGAAGAAAGCTGCTCCTCTGGGAATGCAGGGGGCAGAGGCTGCTGTGCTGTTCCAGGCTCAGATTGTATCCAGGTAGGAATGCTTGGCTCCTGCCCTGGGCGCAGCATCTCCCCATGGGATGATGGAATTGGATCAGCCATGCAGGGACACTCAGTGGCCATGGACAGCAGAGATCTCCTGGAGGGAGGATTGGCTGTGGGAGAGATAAAGAAACCTGACCCATGGACAGCAGAGAGCTGCCCCAGCTCTGACAGATGGCACTAGAATACACACATATCTTACAACTCAGGACACCCCCCAAAATTGTCTGTGGAGCTCTGAGTCTGAGCTCTTGGGACACCTTCCTCCCCTAAAGTTTGCCCTGCTGTTTAATTTAAAAAGATCAGCCTCTCCTCTCCCAGGCTGGCTCCACAGCCCAGGTTTTCTATTCCCTGCTGCAGCACAGACTGTCTGTGCACCTTCACTGCCCTCCCTGCAGTTTCTGTTCCCCTTTTCAAACCACAGCTGTTTCACTTGAGGTTTGAGCAGCAGTTTGTGTGAACATGTGAAACCTCTGTGGAAACACTTGATCAGTTATTGCCTCAAACATTTCACAGTTCTCAGTTTCATCACAAAGGTGGCAACATGATGGCTGCATTTCAGGATTTCTCCACCTCCCTTCCTTCCTGCTGGAAGCAAAATCCTGGCCCTTAAATTCAGGACCCAAAGCCTTACTTGGGACTTTCTTCACATTTCTCTTGCTCCAGTCCTCAAAGTCCCCAGAATTTTCAGATTCTCCACTGAACCACACTCACCTGCCAGTTCTGTGGCAGCAGTAATTCCATGAGCTCATTCCAAGGTCACTGAGTAGAAGATGATCAGTGTGATCTGCTCCAAGGTTGAGTCCTGAACTCCCCTGTGCTGTCCCCAAGCCCCACAGACCCCTCTCAGCACAGGGTGTGCCTGTTTTTCCTGGCTTAGTCTTTAGCTCCTTGCATTTCCTGCACTAATCCTCATCTTTTCCAGCTTAAATAATAATTTCCCAGGAGGAACTGTATCAGATCCTCTGCTGAAGTCCATGAAGAGGGATCTGCATTGCCTTTGCCTGCAGGATCTGGTATTTAATTGAAGGAGGGGACTGGGTGAGCCTGTCTTGATCTTCCCAGGATAAATACCTGTCCCGTTCCCTCTTACTCTCTACCTTCACTTCTCTCATCTTTCTCTGGAAATTTTTAACTCCCACAGGTTCAAGCTCTGTTCCTGCTGTCTGCACACCACCTTTTACAGATCACACAGAATTTCACTGTATTAAATGCACTGACTCAGGCTTTTGCCTCGAGCATGGGACTGTCCAGTGCCAAACCCTCCTCCATCAGCCTTTTCTAAAGTTGCTCCGTGGTTGTGGATCTGCTGCTACACCTCATAATTTTAAGCCTTTATCCCAGATGACTCTCTGGTAGCCCCACATCCATCCTCATCCCTCTTATTCATAAACCCAACTCCACCTTTTCCTGTAGGATCCCACAGCACGACAGGATCCTGCTCTGCTCTCCTCACCTGTCCCACAGAGCCACCTTTGTAGCTGAACCCTTTGCTCCCACCCTCAGACCTTGCCATCACTGCTCTGATCCTTCCTGAGCTTGTTATTTGTGGAGCCACCTGGGAATTTTCCCCACCTACTCTTCCCTTCACCTTGCACTGAGTTGCAAATACCTTGGTTTTGCCCCTATGGCTTAAAAAAATCCCACACCTCCACATTCAGCTCCCTGGGCTTTTGTGGCCAGCTGACTTCACTAAATAATTTTATTCAATTTCTCCTTACTTGCCCTTTATGAAATCAACCCCCCACTTACAGGCTTAGTTGGTTGGGATTTTTTTTTCCCTTCCCTTTAATTCAAACCAAATCAACCCCTGGTCACACAATCCAAGGTTATTTTCTATAACCACCTCCTTCATGGACTCTTCACCCCTTGCCAAAACCATGGTTAAAATAGCATCCACCTTTGACTGCTTCCATGACTAATTGATGCAGAAAGTGGTCATCTCCACCCAGAATTACCTGGCTCCCTCTATTAATAGGATCATTGCTCGCCAGTCTCTACCCTGTAGGATGATGCTTCTCTGCCATGTTCTGGTCACTAGAGCTTCCAGGCTGAGCTCTGGAATTGTCTTTACAGAGAGTCCTGAATGGATTTTGTGCTGACTCTGACTGCTGGCACACAGATTTAGGGAGAGCTACAAGGAGATCTACAATTCAATGCTCAGGGAGTCAAAGATGGGTTTGGGTTGGGAGGAACAGTAAATCCCATCCCATCCCATCCCATCCCATCCCATCCCATCCCATCCCATCCCATCCCATCCCATCCCATCCCATCCCATCCCATCCCATCCCATCCCATCTCTGCCATTCCAAGGACACCTTCCACTGTCCCAGGCTGCTCCAAGCCCTGTCCAGCCTGGCCTTGGGCACTGCCAGGGATCCAGGGGCAGCCACAGCTGCTCTGGGCACCCTGTGCCAGGGCCTGCCCACCCTCCCAGGGAACAATTCCTAATTCCCAGTATCCCATCCAGCCCTGCCCTCTGGCTCTGAGAAGCCATTCCCTGTGTCCCCAGTCCCTCCATCCTTTGTCCCCAGTCCCTCTCCAGCCTTATTCTAATCCCTCTTTAGGCCCTGGAAGGTTTCATATTAAAAAAGTACCAAAAGCCTGTCCAAATTCCCCAAATCTCCCTAATGCAGCTTTGCCATGGGATGGGTGGTTGCAGATGAGATTATCTGTGAACAAAACTCACACAGGGATATCTTTGACAAACCTATCAGACCTGAGTGAGCAGTGGTTTTCCAATACAGAATTGAAACCAACCATTCCTGTGTTTCACTCCCTCACCCACCATGTCCTGTGCTGGACGCACCCTCCAGGAGCAGGCAGAGCACGTTGGCAGAGGCAGGGCAGGAATCAGCCACTGGTTTTTGCACTTCTTGTTCCTAAATATGACATTTATTAGCAGCAATACCAGAGGAAGATAAAGTCCAGATACAGAGATCATGGCTGTGTCATTTTAACAGACTCTTAACTTCAATTTTCCCTGCTTAGCAGTATTTAAATCACTCTTTAACTTCCCAGTCAAGTGATTTCTACAACCAGAGTGCAAAGCAGAATGTGTACTGAGCCTTATGCTCTCAGAACTGCAAAAGGGACACAATTTGGCTTCAACATGGGACATCTCCTGCCAACTTCCATATTCCCCAAGTGATATATGAGGCAGACAAGGTGTGGCAGTGTCCCCACAGAGGTCTCAGCAGTGCTGAAGGATGGAGTTTCATCTCCCTCCCATCATCTCTGTCTGTGGGACTCAGGTGGACTCTCATGCCCTGAGAAATCTCAGATTTCTGCAGAGCTCCGCTTGCCTTTGGACCACTAGAGGGGGGTGCCTGTGCTGCTGTGAGCTGCGGAGCCCAGCGCTGCCACTTTAAAGCGTTTGTAGATAACATGGAAACATCAAACGGGGACTTGAAGCCGTGTTCCCCGGCTGACAAATGGCAAATGAAATATAAAATAAAAACTGTCAACTAACAAATGTACTGCTGCTGAGGGTATATGGGGAGCTGGGGAAGGAGTGACATGGAGGGGAAGACTCTGTGTGATGCTGAGGAAGGAGCTGGGGGTGATGTGGCACAGAAGGGAGGTGGAATTGAAGCAGAAAAGGTGCCAAATCCCCAGAATTTCCCTGAAAATGCCCTGAAAATTCCCTGAAATGCCCTGAAAATTCCACCCTCTGTCAAGTGTCTTGTCCCAAGCATCACGAGTTTCCCAAAGTCAGGCTTTTCCCTACCAGCATCCCCTAGGCCAGCTCAGCTAAGCTGTCCCCAGGGCTTCAGGGTGGGGACAAGGGGAGCTGCAAGGTGGTCATGGGGCTCTGTCTGCCTGTAGGACCAACGGGCACCCACGGGGATCTTATCACTATCCTTTGCTCTTATCACTGGCCGTCCCTGTGTGCAGGAAGGGGTCAGGCAGAGACCAGGCTCTGCTCCAGAAGCCGGCAGTGGCACCACAGGAATGGGCATTCCCTGGCAAATCCCAGCAATTCCTCCTGCACAGGAGGCAGAACTTCTGCCCTGGACAGTGCCCAGCCCTGAACAGAGCCCAGGGAGGGGCTGGAGTCTCCTCCTGGGTATACTCCAAACCATCTGGACACAATCCTGAGTGTGCCGTAGGGGACCCTAGGTGAGCTCCAGAGGTCCCCTCCAGCCTGAGCCACTCTGAGATTCTGTCTGTGGTGGCCCAGACCTGGGTTGTTCTCCTTTGGGACAGAGGAGGAACCGCTCAGCAGCAGGTGAGCCTGGGAAAGAGCAGGGAGAGGAAACAGGGATGGAGTGAAGGTCAGGGAGGACCTGCCTGTGTCCCAAATTCCAGAACTGAATGAAATTTCCTGTTGTGTCACCTTGTCCCCAGTCTTATGAAACTGAATCCACCTGTTGATGTGCTTTGCCCTCTGTGGCATGGAACAGTGTCACTGTCACCATTCCCACGTGCAGGGAGCAGGGAGGGAGCACGGAGCTGCTGTCAGGTGTTCCCTGCCACATCCATCTAGCCCTTCCCTGCCTGTCGCTGTGTTGTGGGGGATGTACAGCAATTAACGCCTCACTCTTGTGACTGTTTCCTGGTTCTTGCTTTTTCTTTCATATATTATTCATTTTTCCTACTTGTAGTCGATGTTTGCAAGTCTCCCTGCTTTGAGCTGTGAAGAGAGCACTGGGCTTGAAATGCTTGATGGTGGTGACATCTGGGTTCCTTTGTGTTTTAAAAGAAGTTGTTTTGTGGGAAGGGGAATTGATGAGGCAGGAGGAGAGGGGTGGGATCTGGGATCCAAAGTGCATCCCTGCCCCTTGTCTGTCTGGGTTTGAAAATACAGGTGTCTGCTAAGGAAGGCAGGAGCCTCCCTTGAAAAGGAAAATGCAAACCCCCTCCCTCTGAATTGGTATGATTTTGAAATTAAGGGGCTCTCAGGCAAAGATATAGGAACAGGAATAACAGTTCTTTACTAGGAAAATGAAAAAAGAAAGCAAAACAAATACTTTAAGAGTCAGAACATGCCCTGACCCCCTGTGGGTCAGGGTGGTGGCAGCAGTGCCATTCCATGGTGGCTCAGCCCTCCTGCAGTGCCAGCTGTGCTTCTGCTGGAGCAGGGATCCTGCACAAGGCTGGAGTTTTCCTCTGCAGCTCCAGGGCTGCTGGAGATGGGCCTGCTCTCCCTCTGGGAATGCAGGGAGAAGAAAGCTGCTCCTCTGGGAATGCAGGGGGCAGAGGCTGCTGTGCTGTTCCAGGCTCAGATTGGATCCAGGTAGGAATGCTTGGCTCCTGCCCTGGGCGCAGCATCTCCCCATGGGATGGTGGAATTTGATCAGCCATGCAGGGACACTCAGTGGCCATGGACAGCAGAGATCTCCTGGAGGGAGGATTGGCTGTGGCAGAGATAAAGAAACCTGCCCCACGGACAGCAGAGAACTGCCCCAGCTCTGACAGATGGTGATAGAATGTACAGCTCCATTTCCAACCTAAAACACCCCTGGATCCATCCCCTGCTCCCATCCTGCTCCTGTCCAGCCCAGCTCTTTCTCAGAGATGCTGAGGAAGGGTGAGACTTAAATGTTTCTAGATAATGGAATTTTTTTTTACTTTCTGCAGTTATCTGTCCTAAAAGGCCCCTTGTAATGCAAAATTCCCAAAGTTTGTTCAGCCAAAATACAAAAATCTGAGCTCTGTGTCAGAGAATCATGGAATATCTTGAATTGGAAGGAACTCACTAAGGTCACAGAGTCCAACTCCTGGCGCTGCTCAGGACACCCCAACAATCCCACCCTCTATCTTGTGGCTTTGATTTGATTTCTTAATTCAATTTGCTTCTCACTTCTGCATTTAAAAAAAAAAATCTATTTTTGTAGGACTTCTAACAAAAATGGAGAAATTCTTTTTTAAAGAATTATTTCCCAAAAGCTCCATGTGAACAGACACTTCCATCAGCACCCAGAACAAGCCTTGAGATGCTGGGATTTCTTTCCCAGAGAAGATTGACCAGACTCCATTTCCAGACAAAGTGAAGCTGATATCAGAAGGAATATTAATGGCAGAGACTCCAATATAACTTTTATTTGGAATCTGCCAGGCAGTGATTTAAAAATGCAACATCTGTGAAGACATTTTCCTTTCAGCATTTAAAGAAGGGTTTGAAATTCAGTTCACACATCGATGACGTCACTTGAACACAAGACCTGACATTTATTTCACCTGGAGCTGCTGAGCCCTGGTGAAAGCAGGGACTGGAGAGCAGAGCTGGCCACAATTGCATTAAAAAAAATCCTGCTTTTAAATTTTTGAAGCACATGACATGAGATTTGAAGGGTCTGCCTTCAGTGTTAGACACACTCAATATTCAATAAAATCTGATTATGGCTCAAGCATCAACATCCTGTTTTTTCAAACAGGCTGCCAGAGAACAGAAGGTTTGTCTGAAGATTTTTGAGGCAGGAATGTGTTCAGGGGTAATTCTTGCGTTTGCCAGAAGAATGAGACCCTGGAACTCAGAGCTGAAAAATTTCTTAGATTTTTCAGAAAAACCACACCAAAATGCTGTAAACCACCTTTGCTAGTTTGCCCAAAACAGAAGAAAGTACACCCTCACCAATTATTTTCCTTCAACAACGCTCTCAGTGTGCTCTTTGCTCTTTCAGCCATCCCTGAGCAGCGTTGGAGGTGCTGATATTCCTATTTATGATTTCCATGCTATTATCACCTCATAGGAGGGGGTTTGCCCATTCTTACTGAGATTTTGGTCAATGTGTTCAGGGCTGGGGGATTCTGTTTTCATGTCCCCAAAACCTCCTCCCGGAAGAGCTGAATGCCACAAGTCAGATCCCACCCACTCTTAGAGAAACTCCCTGGGGCATTGCTCTGGTCAGCTCTGTCCTGAAGGAATAATTATGTCCCAGTGGATCAAATCCCACCCCAGGGGATTTGACTGGGATAATAATCTCAATTCCAGACTCAATTATTTTGAGACTGGGATAATAATCTCAATTCCCAGACTGGGATTATTTTTGCCATTCCACAGAGGTTCAGACCTGTGGAGGCCAGACTGCAGTGGGCAGCTGGTGCCACCAGGCAAGTCTGGCAGCAGCAAAATCAGGTTTTTTTGAAGGATATCAGTTTTATATCTGCATTTTATTCCCGTGACTTTGCAGCTGGGGAAGAATTTTAGGCAGGATGGAGACTGGAAGGATTTGGCAATGATAATTAATGTGGGTGCTGGGACTTGTCTGTGAGAGAAAACAATAACAAAGTTAAAGCATTTGGGCTCTGTCTGGAGCAATCTGTAGCCTTGGGATAATTCTGTTAAAAGGCCTAAAAATCTTGAGCAGGAGATGCTCAGTGTGGTTGCATCCACATGAGAACCAAGGACAAGGAAAAGCTGTCTTGAACAAAACACAAAACCCCCAATAAAAATGAAAAAAAACTTTTGCTTTTCTGATGGAAAATTGTAATGAGACCAAAAAGTGAGGGAAGGTTTAAAAGGATTCTGGGGTGGAGCAACCAGGATTTTTCTGGATGTTTTACAGCTCTGTGATTCCACAGGTTTGGGCTTTGCTCTGCTTGACCAAATCGGAGATGGTTCCTGTCTTGTTTTACACAGGACCTGACCTTAGTTTCACACTGGAGCTCCTGCCCCTAATTCACCTAACCTCCATCACCTGCAGGGCAAAATCCAATGGGATGGAGGAGGCACTTGATGACTCTGGCCCTAAAAGTCCTCAAAATGGAGCAGCAGCTCAGCGCTGGAGCCATTCAAAGGCCATTTTGCCACTCTTGGGAGAAGCCTGAAGGGGAAAAAATCAGCTGTTAACAGAGGCTTGGCTTGGTCTGAGGCATGGCCCAGATCCTCAGGCACCATCAAAGAAGGTGTGATGGCAAAAATGGATTCTCCTCTACTGGGGGAGCCAAATCTTTTCATACTAATGATCACCAGGGTTTTGTGCTTGGTGCAGACGTGCCTGGAACTACAGAAACAGCTCCAGGGAGTTGCAAGGTGTACAAAAAAATTACATTAGAAACTGTCCAAATTGGAATAATTTAAAGAGAGTTAAAAAAGGGCATTCAAGAATAGACTTGTTCTAAATGTCTCCATGCTGATTTCTCTGCCTCCAAATGTGAGGTACAGGTATTTGTGGAGTTAGAAGTAGGTCAGTTATTTTTGTCACTCATTATTACTTGTGAAAAATGTGTGTAGCAAACGTACCAACATTCTGTAGCAGCTGAATTTGGGACACTGGCATTTCTCTTACACGAGTTCAGGGTATAAATGACACGATTTCCTCATTGCAGTGTGAAAGGCAGTGATTTCCAGAGGCCAGCCCTGTGAAACCCCACTCTGCTCTCATGGAAATGCCTCTGAGAATCTCTGGGTCAATTTGCAATCTCAGGGGAGCTGGGGGCACCTTCCTGGAGCTCAGTGAGGTTTGGGTCTCACCTGGGCCACAGGATTGGGTTTTTTGCTGGTGTTTGCAGAATGTGTTTGGCCATAGAAAGCACACAGGGCTCAGGGACTCCTGGAAGGACAGGGACAGTGTCCTGGAGACACCTTCTGGTGCTGCAGGGGAGCTCTGGGTGCCTCTGGAGTCAGCAGAGAGACTCCACAGGGTCAGAGAATATCCTGAAGGGATGTCCTTGGAAAGGACCCACCAGGGTCACCCAGCCCAGCCCCTGCCCTGCCCAGACCCCCCAGCAACCCCACCCTGGGCATCCCTGGCAGCGCTGGCCAAAGGCTCCTGGAGCTCTGGCAGCCTCGGGGCCGTGCCCATTCCCTGGGGAGCCTGGGCAGTGCCAGCACCCTCTGGGGGAAGAACCTTGCCCTGAGCTCCAGCCTGAGCTGCCCTGGCCCAGCCCCAGCCGTTCCCTGGCTCCTGTCCCTGTCCCAGAGCAGAGATGGGAGCTGCCCCTCGGGAGGAGCTGCAGCCCCGGGGAGCTCTGCCCTCACTCTGCTCCAGCTGGACAATCCCAGAGCCCTCAGCTGCTCCTCACAGGCCCCTCCAGACCCTTCTCCATCCCTGTGTCCCTCCTTTGGACACTCTCTCATGCCTTAATATCTGTCTTATATTGTGGTGCCAAAACTGCCCCAGCAGTGGAGGTGCAGCTGCCCCAGCCCAGAGCAGAGCTGGACAATCCCTCCCTGGCCTGGCTGCTGGTGCTGGGCCTGACGCCCCCAGGACAGGGACAGACCCCCTCAAAGGGGAACACAGCTGCTCTGGAGATGGGGAAGAAGCTGCTCCAGGCAGGTTTTCGGTCTCTGGACTTGAGCTGGACATGGACATTTTCCATGTTATTGAGAGGGAGATGGACACTCCAGCAGCACCAGCAGGGTGTTCCCACCTCCCCTTGGTGCAGGCAGGGCTCCAGTCCCACTGAGCAGTGTCCAGCAGTAATTCCTGCATGCCCACCCACTGCAGAGGCTCTGGCTGGAGAATTCCTGGTTCTTCCTTTAATGTGGGGCTCAGCAGAGGGTGGGAAGAGCTCTTGGAAGAGGTGCTGCTCCCTGAACTTCTGCAGAGCAGATGGGGACAGAGGCTTGTCCCCAAGGTCACACAGAATTCCAGGCCTTCTTGCAGTGGGATGAGCTGGGAGCCCAGAGAGGGTGTATCTGAAACAGCATCTGGGCAGGGTTCAGGATAAAGGATAAAGGATAAAGGAACCCTTTTGGGAGTGTGGCTATTTGCTCCTGCTTTTTTCCAAATGCTGGGTCATCTTCCTGCATCCCTGCCTTGGAGGGTAAACGGCTTCTCCATGCTCACAGAGGAAAAGGGAATTTTTTTTCTCAAGAAAAAAATGTTTTTCTCAGGAAAGAGAAATTTTTGGTCCCTTTATTACTTTAAAATACAACAGATGCCAACCCAATGTTGGGAATATCCTGATGGAGAATTCCCTCTTGCTCCCTGGCTACATTTGCTTCCAGGTCTGTAAACTCTGGTGCATACATGGAATACTCTGGCAAGAACAGGGGCACTTTTGGGTGCAGAATATTCACAGAACTCCTGAAAATGCCTATGGGAGGGTCAGGTGACTCCCAGGGCATCAGGGGGATTTCCCTGAGGCTCTCTGGGGCGTGCAAGGATGAGGGGGGAGGGTCTCCTCCTGCCTCCAAGTCTCATTTTTCAGTAGCAAAGTGGATCTTCCATCGCTCTTTCTGTGCTGACAACGTGAACTTCTCCTCTCTTCAAAAGAAAATTTTAGCTATTTTTCACGTTAAATGAAGAATTTCTCTTCACTTCCTATTTCAAATAATTTCTTGGGACTTTGCTTCTTCCTTGGAGAAAAAGACAAAAAGGAAAAAAACCCAAAATAAAAGCGTTTTCTGCATCTTGCTCTGCAGCCTGTGAAAATCCTGGCCCCGAGGCTAAATTGTGACGCTGAGTCTCTCTGAGTGATCATTTACTGCATTTTCTTTCGGGAGTTTTAAATTTCATGTCATTCAACTTCAGAGAATATTCTTTTGCTGTTCCGAATATGAAAATAATGAATTAGAAAATTATTTCTTTCCTCCAGACCATTCATTATTTCCCATTTCCTTCCCTGGTCCCACTTCTGTTGCTCTCCTTCAAAACTTAATACCCCCATCTTTGAAGTCCCTTCACAAGAGCCCCTTCTCTCTCTATAATACCTGTTTTCAGAGGGAGTTCTGCTATTCAGAGGTGCCTAAGGCTGATCCTCAAAGAGGTTTAAACATCTAAATTCCACCGAAATTGAGGCGAATGAGCTTTCTAAATGCTTTTGAAAAGCCGGGGCTTGTACTGCTCCATTAGGTGCATTTGAAAGCCCAGAGCTGAATGCAGCCGTGGGGATGTCACGCAGACAATCTGGGCAATGGTTTTAGGATGTCCTTTGGATTTATTTTTTTTCCCCCTCACTTTTTCCAAAAAAATATCAGTCAAAAAGCATTTAGAGAAAATCGTCGAGTCCATTCGGACACGCTCTCAAAGTGAATCTGTAATTTCCCTCCAACAGCTGTGTGTGAAAAATTCTTTTAAATATTCCCTCCCTTAAAAAGCAGAAAAGTTGTCCGAAACCCGAGAAATTGCAAGATGAGAGATTTTTCTCACCAGGCAAAGGCAGCATTTGCTGTTGAGCAATTGAGAGCTTGTGAGCTCTTGTGAGCCGTGGTGCTCAGGGCCTTTGGCAACCCATGGGCTCGTTTTTCCCTCTGGAATCTCCCATTCCTGAATATTTTCCGTCTCTCCAATTTCCCCTTTCCTGTTTAGACCATTCCACTCATCTGATTTGATATTAATGTATCTGAGAAGGAGATGTTGAACTTGTTTTTAAGACTTGGGCTTTCTCACCATCAGTGGTTGTACAACTCCAGCAAGAACTAAATTTGGCTGAGTATAAAATATATATATTTTTAATTTATTTCCAAGCTCAAGGAAAATCCTGGATGTTCCAGTCAATGGTAAACAAACACCAATTAAACCAACACAGCCAGAAAGAGAGCAAAAAACAAAAGATTTACAGTGCTGCAGTAAGAAAATATCCTGAGAAAGCCAGAGGGGCAGGATTGAGGAGGGAACATCACCTGCATGAGAAAGGAAACCCGGAGTTCCTTTATCTGAGCAGGAAAGCAGCACTCCTCTTAATTATGCAGGAATTGGAGGAATCCTTCTTCCCTTGTGGCTTGGTCCTAGGAAACCTAAACAAAAGGTACAACCTTCCAAAAGCTTTGGCAAATCCCTGTTTTCACAGGCTTAAAGTTGAAAATTGTAGCATGGGAAAAAAAAAAACCAAACAAAAAAACAAACAAGAAAGGTGAGGAGGTGCAGAGACATTGAGGAGGTGCAGGGGAATAGAGGGAAATCTCTGGAATAAACCCCTCATTTAGCATATTTTTTCCTGTGGTTTTTGCTTTGCTGGCGAGCAACAAAATCTGTCTGAAGCAAGGCCAGGAGTTGTGAGCTCCTGAGATGAGCTGGGGGCTGAGAAGGCTTCAGGGGACAAAAATCCATCCCCTTTCCCTGCCTGGCAGGGCTGAGGCTCAGCCCCTGCCCAGGAGAGGAGGAGAGGGACTTGAGCACCTTCAGTGTGTCCCACAGGGCCACCACAGCCCCGGGGAAGGGATCAGGATGGGAAGGTTACTTGTGGGTATTGGCACCCCAAAAATGAACTCAGCAACCATTCCAGAGAGGAGCTGGGCACATTCGGGATTTTGGGGGGGTTATCACCCCAGTGTCCAGCCCTGCATGGGTTGGAACGTGTCACATCCTTCTGTTGGGCTTGCAGGGAGGCAAAAGCTGGCTGGAATCTGTATTTCTGCTGTGGTTTTTAAAAATAAAACCAGAGCAGGCTAATTCCAGCCATCAGTCCTTGTTTTCAGGCCGGGCTTTCCTCTGCTGCAGCCCCACAAAGCATTTTTAATAACTGAGATGAAACATCAGACTGTGACCTATCACATCATATTGCATCAGTCAAATTGTGTTACATTCAATAATAAACTCCTGCCACTGATGTTCCCCAACGTGACAAGCCAAATAGAAACCTAGAGCTGGAGAATTCAAAGAAAAGTGCAGTTTTGATAAGCTAAGATCTTAAAAATATCTGAGCTGCTTTTGATGGGGATTCGTAGATTTATTCTGAAGTCTAAAACCCTTGGAGAAATTGGCCTGGCTGTGAGCAGGAATATTTTTCTAGACAGTTTGGAGGATATGGGTCCTATAATTGCTTTTAAAATAAACTTCAGCTACTGTTTCTACAAAAACAGCAATTCCTGGCATGAAGTGGGTTGTGAAAAAACAAGAAAAGCAGGATCTATAACTCCCCCCTGAAATTTAGCCAGACATTATCTGGATTAATAATCAACCAATAATTAATCCAAATATCTGGTTTCAGAGTGCTCCAGAGTAAATTCTGTCAAAATAAGAATGGGTGAAAAGAGATGGAAAGATCAGAGCATTTCTGATTTTTCATTGTCATGTGGTTCAGTGACAAAATTACTTGCATGGAAGTTTTTAGTAAAGGGAAAAAGATCTCACAAATCAAACCAAACCAGCTCATTTTGGGAAGAACATTTTGGTAGTTTTGCATTTGGAGAACTTCCTTGTATTAGGACACAGAAAATGCATTTTAGGCAGAGTCAGCTTTCAAGGGAGTGCAATGAAAATATCAAATCCTTCAACTTGGAGCTGAAATTAAAACTCAGGTATTTGCAAAGTCATCATTCCTTCACAAGGTCTGGCATAATTTTTTTTAGAATCCTGGAATGGTTTGGGTTGGAAGTGACCTGAAAACTCATCCAGTGTCAGCCCTGCCATGAGCAGGGACACCTTCCACTGTCCCTGGCTGCTCCAGCCCCAGTGTCCAGCCTGGCCTTGGGCACTACCAGGGATCCAGGGGCAGCCACAGCTGCTCTGGGCACCCTGTGCCAGGGCCTGCTCACCTCACAGGGAAGGTTTTTTTCCATCTATTTACCCTAAATTTCTCCTCTTTCAGTTTGAACCCATTACTCTTTTCCCTAGTGTTGTTTTCCTACATCCCCATTATTTTAAGGGTGATCACTGGATGAATTTCAGGGTCAGAGCTGTGTGTGCTGAGCAGAGTCATTCCCAAAATGTGAATATCTGGGCTAAATGGTTACAAAATGTGGTAGAATCCTATGGCTTCAAATAATTCCATATCTTGTAGGTATCAGGCAGAACAGTTCCCAAATGCCCACACTTATAAACTACTTTGCACCTGCATTTGAAAGATGTTTGTGTATTGAGGTTGCGGATATGTACTCAGAAATCCCTGCTAAAAGCTCCTGTCTAAGAGAATAAATCTCTTTC
Source organism: Motacilla alba alba (assembly GCF_015832195.1). Lineage (NCBI taxonomy): Eukaryota > Metazoa > Chordata > Aves > Passeriformes > Motacillidae > Motacilla > Motacilla alba. The sequence goes on along the minus strand of NC_052032.1, from coordinate 1,161,261 downwards.
TGACCAAGAGGTCCATCCAAATCACAAAATCATCAATATTTTAATCTGGGAAAAATTCCTGTTACCAGTTATTTTGGGGAGTGCTTGGGGTCAAAACCTCTCGGCAGCAGCTGCTTCTCTGGAAATCCATCCAGAGCCCTGTCCCTGCTCTTCTGTTGTCCACATTCCCCTCAGCTATGTTAAACAGAACTGGTTTCCCACAGTTTTAAGAAAGGAGGATGAGGCCATAAATCACAAGTCCTGAGTCATTCAAAGGAAAAAATGGTGTTAAAACTCCAAGTATTTTACTGCAAAAATGAAGCAAAAAAATTGAAAACACCCAAAGTTTGAAATTTTTATTTACTGGATGCTTTGGAATCTACTCAGAGTATTTTTGTGTTAATGAGGGGAAAAAAAATCACACATAGTGTATCCATTGTTTTGTACTCCTTTTCCTTTATTTCATATGAAAAAGAGAAAAGAGATTGATTGAGTTGAAATTTGAAGCCAATCTCAGGGGATTAGTTTCATATTCACTTAGTTTCCTGTAAAGCTTCTGCATTTATAGTTATTTCTAAAGAAAAACTAAACTGAAGGTTGAAAGCCATTAGCAATAACTCACTTGGATTTTAACTCATTCTGATGTTTACTTATTTTGATTTTAATGCACTCTGATATTCTTATGCCATTTGCTGGCACATTCCCATGTATTCAAGGAGCTGAATTGTTCTGATTTGCCAGTCTGGAGCAGGAAGGAATTCAGAGCACCAGACCCACTGAGGACCCGAGTTCCTTAAGATTGAATTTAATTAGCTATCTATTGATAAAGGTTTGGTTTAACCCTTTCAGGAGTATTGCTTTCATCCAACCTGACAAAAATGCCTCCAAACTCACTCAAGAGTTTCTTGATGGCCATAAAATCTGAGGCATAACAAGCAGGGATATTTTTTAATAGCCTGGAGGTGCAGAGCAGGTTCCACCCCACAGGTCCTGATGTCCTGGGTGATGGGGGCTGCGTGTGACCATCTCTGCTCCCCCCCTGTCCAGGAGCTGCTTTCTAGAGCCTGCACATCCATTTGGAGAGCAAAGTCTTCAGAGGTGCTGTCTCCAGCAGGGATGCTCAGCAAGGAATAATTACAATAATAATAAAAATAATAAGAGTGTGGCTAATTCAGGCTGTGGGGGCTCAGCAGCTTCAGTAGGAGCAGGGAGGGTGGGTTTTGTCCAGCACCATCACTCCAGGACACTCAGAGCCAGAGGGGATTCCTGGAAATGCAAACCTTGAGCACTGGGAAGCCTTGGGGATGAGGGAACAGCCATGGTCTCTTCCCTCCCCACGGTGCACAAAATGCACCAGGAAGCTCCTGGAGGATCCCACTCCAAAATCCCCTGATTGTCCTGACAGGGAGAGTTAAACTCAAGCCTTAAAGGCAGCCAGGCTGCCCTGGACAGATCCTCATTTTCTCCTTGCAATGTCCTTTAATCTTTATGCCTGTGGAAGTTACTCTTCTCCTTCAACCAGATAAAAACCTCTCATCAAAAGCTCTGAGTGCACTTCTGGCAGGGAAGAGCTTCCTCCAGGCTGGGCTTCCTCTCACAGGAATGGCATTGGCAGAAGATTTCCCAGGAGAAGAGCCAGGTTTGACCCTCAGCACCATTTCTCTAAGAATTCACGGGGTGGCACTGGGGTGTTCTTGTGACATCCCCTCTGTGCAGAGTCGTGAGCACTTGGTGAGTCACCTATCCTGAGGTGTCAGAGGAGGAGTGGCAGCATCTGGGAGAACCCAAGAAAGAACAGCAAAAGTGATGAGAAGTTGGAAATCATGACATCTGAAGAGATGTTAAGGGAATGGGGCTGCTGTAGTCTAAAAAAGTAGAAAATCAACTGTTTCTCATGGCTGCTTTGGAATGATTTTTAGCAAAAAACACTGCACTGTCTTTAGGACATTAGGATGGTTTGGGCTTGGGCCTGGATCCTATGGAGGAGTTGTAAAAACTCTTTTACTGAAATATCAGGGCATGGAGGAGCAGTGCACAGCAATTCTCAGGGCACAGCAGGGCACCCTTAGCAAAACTTGCTGAGAAGAGACCAGAATGCAACACCCAACATCCATCAGGAAGGAACAGCAGGGCTGTTAAAACACAAATCGTGCCAATCTAACTTGATGGGTATAATTTTGCTGTGTGGCTGAATTATTTCAGTTCCGTGGCTTTTTGCTGGGAAAATGAATATTTTCCAATTATTTTATAGTGAAGGCCCGAACACAAAATGTTCAAGATAAGGTTTCTCTGTTGTGGAATAACCTGTTAAACTGAGGAAGAGCAACAAACCCCAGCTTCGGAGGGATTTGCTCCTGCAGGAGGAGTGAAAGCACTAGTTGCAGTGGAACACTTTAATGAATGCAGCAGTTCCACAGAGCAGATTCTGCCCTCAAATGTGACTCCAAGCACGATCAGTGAAATCAGTTGCACAATCAGAGTTTTGCAGCTCTGCATCATCAGCCTCCCACAGACAGGAGAGAATGGGAGTGAGAACTGCTCTCCTAAAATATTGTTTAAATGATCTGTTGTGATCTCAGGCTTTGGCAGCAGACCTGGACCTGGATGTGGCACTGGTAACATCACCACTGTCACCAATGGGGACATCCCAGCTGGCAAAGACAGTCAGGGTTTATAGGGTGCAAGATTCACAAGAAATACCAGACATAGCAGGCAGGAGATGCTTGAAATGTTTAATTTCTGACTCCTTCCTGCCCCTTGCAGGTCGCATCCACTGTCACACCTACTGCTGCTGGTGGTTTTGCAAAACTGCATTCAAGAACTGTGTTGGACTGTGCTGACTGAAGACAAACCACTTTCAGTCAACCAGACTTTCAACCAGCCTGCAGATTTTCCAGCCCTGCTCTATTGAATTGAGTCTGTTCCTGTCTAAAAAGGGATTTAAGTTGTCCTCCTCCAGGCAGCAGCAGCTCAGGACACACAGGAACCCTCTGGAGTTATGGAGGTATCTCCCAGGGTTTGGTCCGAGATAATTTCTGTAGTCAGAGGCTCCAGCAGGTGAAACTTGAAAGGTTTGCACTTTCGTGTGGACATCATCCTCAGTTTCACTTTGCTCTGTCCCTTTGGCATGAGTAACGGATGTTCAGATTATTGTTGAGGGAGGCTGAAGCTCATTTGAGAGTTTGCACAAATTCCATCACTTAACTAAAACCATAAAAACGATGCCTTTTGAGGCAGGGTCAAGTCAGGACGCAACAAAGCCCACTGAGAGCAGGGCTTAACCTGTGCTGGGTCACAGACAAGGTGCTTTCCCTCGGAGATGGGAGCTTCATTCACCTGGAACACCACCAGGGGGGCTCTGCTGCAGCCTCCTGCTGGGACAGAGGGCAAACCCTGCCTGGCTCTGTCTCAGAGCCATCCTGCTCCTGTTCTAAACACAAAATACCTGACATTGCCACTTCACAGGAGAAACCTGAGTAATCTGGAATAGTTCCAGTTCAGAGCATGAACATCCAACCTCAAGCCAGGTGGGATTCTGGCCAGCTGGGAGGGGGAGCTCCTGAGGGTCCTGTTCATCCTGAGAGCAGAAGCACAGAGGTGGTGCCAAGGAAAAGACTGAGAGCAATTCATCTTTTGGGGACGCTGAGGGTGTCCCCTGATGCTGGAGAGGACACCTGCCATCAAATATCCCAGCTGTGGTGCCGATGTCTTGCTGAAAGGCTGAGCAGGTCAGAAAGGGAAATTCCTGCCCTGCCCCATGACCAGCCCCGCCTGTCACCTTTTAATTCAAGGCAGTTTTGTCCTTCGGTCCCTGTCCTGCTGTGGGGAGAGCCTGGAACTGTTACTTCCAAACTTAACCAATCCAAAGAGCTGAATCCAACCTTCCCTTTCCTGATTGCCCACCGATCCAGAGCAATGGGAAGGAGCAGTATGGAATTTACTGCTCCTGGGAGCTCCTGGTGTTCCTTTAAGATCCATGGAAAATGTGCAGTGGTTAATGATTAGGAACTTGCTCCAATGCAGTGTTTGTACCATGGATTGGTGTCAATTGCTTAAAGAACTGCATCTGTGCCTAGCACCTGCTGAGCTGTGCACTTCAGGTGGGTATTTTGGATGGACCTTGGTTTAATCCATTCCTGTTGGAAATTATCCATCCTTGCCTTTTCCCTGCTGCCATCCCATTTTTCTGCCTGTGATGGGCCCTCAGTCCATAAGATTCTTCTCAGGGCTGAAGATGAAGAATAATCAGCACATATTTTGCTCTTTCTATCTAAAAATTCCCTTTTAGAGATGATCACCTTCATCATAATTGTAGCAGGGCCTAATGCCAAACAAAATGAAATGGAATTGGAAGCACCTCTGGTGCCTCTGACCTGCATGAGCTGTGGAAAGCAAGGTCACAGTGGCCTTCAGGTGGAGCAGAGGCACCAGAAGGGCCTTTTGGAACATCTCCAGCCCATCTGAACAATACCAGTGTTTGAGCCCAGCAGAGTTCAGGACTCTGCCCTGGCTGAGCCTCCTTTAGGAGGAGTTGGACCATCTGGAGATGGTAAATCCTCTGCCCTTCCACCAAAATGTTCAGCAGCAGCCCCTGCAGAGCACCAGGGTGGCACAGGACTCAGGGATGGCTCAGATTTCTCCCAGCCTTGCTGGGAGCTGTGCCCCAGCAGGATCCCTGTCACAGGGTCTGGATAATCCAGCAGGAATGTGGGCAGAGCTCAGGCCTGATGCCAGCCCCGAGCTAGCACTGCCCAGGTGGCACTGCCCACACAGCCCAGGGAATGCTGCTCACCCTGAAACTCACTGAGAGCAAAGCTCTTCTTTACTGAATTGGCAACATTAGGGGGAAACCCCAAATATTTCATTCACCCTCATGGCAATAACAAAGAATAAGCCATAAATATCCTGCAGCTGCACCCCATTACCTTCAGCCCTCCCTCACCCTGGGCCCTGGTCCTGAGCCAGGGTCAGGGAAAGGTTTGATCACTTCATGGGCACTGTGGCTCATCCTTATCAGCATCACAAACCCCCTCTTATCACTGATCCTGTGTAAGCAGACCCTGCCCTGCTTCCTGCACACCCCACAGTGCCCTTCTAGCACACAGCCAAATTTGTTCCCAACCCAAAGAGCTGAAGAGTGGAGAATAAACTGCAAACTGCAGAGCCAGGCAGAGCAGTGGTGGCTGCAAGGGTGGCTGAGTGCTGTGCTTCTCCTGTGAAGTGCTGTCAGTTCAAATCCAGGCTGGAATCTCAAATAAAACAAACTTGTTTTTCCTGCCTGGAAACTTCCCAGGACTTCCAAGTGATCTGGTGTCACACTGCCAGCAGAACTAGGCAAATGATTTATCCCATAATTTTTTTTTCTTTTTTTCCTCTCTTGCAACATCTGTGGGTAGTTCAGGATATTGCTTGATCAGATTTCTTCTATGAGATGATGGCAGAGCTTTTTTCCACTTTGTGATCACTCGACCAGGAAAATCAGACTTTTCCTCACTGGGAGCTGTGGTACAGTTTCTGTTCCTGTGCAGTTTCTTGTCACCCTTCCAGGCTGCACAAGGAGCCCCCAGCAGTTACCCCAGGTACACCTGTACAGTGAAAGATGTGCAGAACTCCAGGTGCTCAAAGCAAAAGGAGCAAGTGCTTGGCTGAGCCAATTCCATCCCATTTTCCCTGCAGGATGCACGGATGGTGTGCCCCTGAGCCAAAGGAGGGGGTTGGTGGATGTGTGTAAGATCCAGGGCTGGGGTGATGTCCCAGAGAAGTGGTGTTTGCCAGCCTGGAGGGTCAGTCCCTCTCTCAGGCTGGGAGGGGCTGAATCCACAGCTCGAGGTGCCCCGAGAGCCACCCGCAGTGTGAAAAACCAGGGCTGAAATCTTCTCATGCTCCAGATTTGTACAGTCCTACTGAAATACCTCTCAGAATCCCAGAAAGATTCATGCCTTGAATTGGGAGAGACCTTAAAGATCATCCAGGTCCTTCAAATTCATCCAGGACACCTTCCAAAAGAAGGTTTGAGGAACTGAGATCAGCTTGATGGCCTTGGAATGGGTATTCCAGAGACCTGGGAGTGACCACAACTCCAGAAGAGCTGATGTATGGAATCAAAGGACCCCTGAGGAATTTTAGTGCACATGAACATCAAATTCACCCTCAAGAAGGGGGCAAACAGTGGAGCAGCTGGAGCTTGAGTCCTGCTCAGAAAGGGTCAGGCTTTAGAACAAACCACAGAGAAAGAAATATTAAAGGTGTGGTAGGAAACGGGATTCTGTGCAATAAGGAAGTTGCCTTAAAAATAATTCAATCTGCTCTTTAAATGCTCGGTGTATCAGGCAGCAAGATGCAGCAGAATGTTTGAGAAATAGATTGCATTGAAGAAAAAAATCCTATAGTGCTGATAAGTGGCAGGCAGCTCAAGAAAATTCACTAAACAAAGCCAGGCGAGTGGGCCAGCAATAAATGTAATCCAGGTGAGCAGGCTGGAGGTAGAAAGCAACAATAACTGCAGGCAGCCATGCCTAAATGTGCTGACAGTTCTCATTATGAGACTCAGTTCTCACTTTTTGATAACTTTGCTACTTTAATTCACTTGGGCTGCAGCTCTCCCAGCCAAGGTCTGCTCCAGACTGCGTTTGAAATATTGCTGCTGTGGATCAGTGCTGGGGGTAAAGTCTTTGGGAATTTATTAGACAAGAATGACTCCACATCCTTTTTCTCCACAATGCTTTAAAAATCAGGAAATTCATCCAAATACTATGTTAAAAGGGAAGTGAGGCTCTGAAGGGAAGCACCAGAGGATGTGGAAGTGGCAGCAGGGAGGTTGCCCTGCTCTTTGGTGCTTGCCTGGAGAACCCCAGCCAGGCAGAGCCCTGCTGTGGTGTCACTGCCGTGAGTGGAGACTTCACAAATGCCACACAACACCAGATTTTCCATTTTAGCCTGGGAGACAGAAGATCTGTACAAATGTGCCTCTCCCATGACAGCCTCATTTGCAATATTTATTGCTGTTTGTGCAAAAGCTCAGCAGTGGGGGCAATCTCCTGTTTCAGGTTTCTTATGGCTGCTTCAGCTGCATCCACAAATGGATTTTGGTGCGTAAATATCTCTTGAGTTGTTTAAATCAAACCCACAGGTCCCCCTGACATTTCTTAATGCTCCATTTAGAGTCATCTTCTCTTGGAGGGACCTGGACCTTCTGTGCTTTATGGGCTGACCCTTCCCAAGTCCTGGCCTTACAGGGCTCTTCCTCTCTCTGCTCCCAGCCCTGACGGGGATCTGCTTCTGCCCTAAACTTGAATTCAACTCTCTGGGTCTGATCCAGAGGCTCAGACCTTTCCCAACTCTGTCAAGAGATGACCAGGAGACCCTGGACCCAAGAGGAGAGAGAAACAGAATTTTCTGTGCCTGGAAGGTGCCCTGGTGAGGACAGGCCAATGTGGACTGCACAAGACACTCACACTCACTGGGCAGCACGAAAAGAGCCTGAGATGCTTTTGCACCAGCTCCACAGCTTTGGCCCCTGCCAGGAATCAGGGACAGCCCAGGCAGGGGGGAGAGGCTCCCTTCCTGCTCTAGCAGGGCCGGGTGATCTGCAGAGCTGCTTTCAGCCTCAGGGACTGAGGCACATCACAATTCTCTCATACTCTTCTTCTCTGGAGACCCCTTGTTCTCTGCCCCCCCCTCAGGAGTGAAGGATGAGATTTCACACAGACTTGATGAATCCTCAAAACCTGACTTGCAATGAAAAGTGCATGCTGGTGTTAGATGATAGGATTCTGGGCTAATACGAGCCAGATTTGATTTTGGGTGAGTCCTTAGAGCAGAACTCTGTGATGCTCAGAAAGACTTAACCCCCTGGCTGCCCTTGCTGGGATTTTCAGTTTCTCCTTTTCACATAGTCCCACAGTGCAGGGCTGTATGGGACTAATAGAGAACACTTTTATTTCCCTCGGTTTGGCCAATATTTGGGCATTGTTTGTGGCAGGATGTGACCCTTTAGAACCCTGTTGAGCTGCCTGCCAGTTCTCTCAGCGGCAGAAAAGCTCCAGCCCTGCTGCTCCACGGAGATCACCGTTACCTGGTGTGTATCCTCAGCTGAAGTTTCAGTGCACATCCCACTTTTCTCAAACATGTTCAATCTTTTTCTGAAGGCTCCGGACCTCCAAAGGCAGCTGAGACACTTCCCAAGCAATGCTGTCCATTAGAAAGGACAAATTGCCCTGCTAGAATTAAGATGCTGATTTCCCCCTGCAAGCAGGCTAAAGCCATGTGCCTACATCCACGTGCATTCCTGAATTCCTGGGAATTTGCAGCAGTGCTGATGTTCCTTCTGACTTGGTGGTGCAGCTGAGACACTTCCCAAGCAGTGATGTCCATTAGAAAAGCACAAACTGGTCCCTGGAGTTGGAGCTGGGCTGGCCCCCCCGTAACACCAGCAGTGGCTGAGAGCTGCTTCTCCCTCCGAGGGTGCTCTCAGTCAGAAGGAACCTCAGCTCTGCTGCTGCAAATTCCCAGGAATTCAGGGACACATGTGGATGTAGGCACATGGCTTTGGCCTGCTTGCAGAAGGAAATCGGCATCTTAATTCTAGCAGGGCAATTATCCTCCCACAGGCTCCACTCCTCACACGAGCACTTGTTTGCAGCACAGTTTCTGTTTTATCTCCTGTTGCATTTCTGGAAAAGCAGGGACACTAAAAAGCTTCTGTAGGCAGGGATGTGAGTGGGAGCTGTACTGGTAAAATTATACCAGTGGTGTAATTATCCTGATCAATTTTCCATATAAAAGAGACTTCAGAAGAACTCATTTGTTTAACTATGTAAGCCTCAGCCTTTACTCCAGTGGCATCTCTGTTCGCCAATCAACATAATGAACATAGGCAATTAAGGTGCACCAGAAACCTGGTTACATTTCCTAAAGGCATTTCCCAATGTCCAAATGCTTGATTTGCAAAATTAATGAGCTGCTGAAGTCCCTTGGTATAAATCAGCACATCTCAACTGACTTCAGATGAGATCCCCTCATCCAGCTGAAGGTTGGGTCCTTTGTTAGCCATGGGCTGCTCTGGGAAGCAGAACGATGGTTATTTTCAATATTTGCAGTTTGATCCTGGAAGTTAATTTGGACAGTGTACCCAGTGATTGAATTAAACAGCAGCCTGGGCACAAGCACTCATGCAAAGGGGAAAAAAAGGCTTTTTCCTGTGGGCTGAGTTGTGCCTAATGAGGTGCCCCACTGTGATAGGCAGACTTGCAGCCCCTCATTTCATCCAGGCAAATTTTGTCCCAGCAAACTGGGTACAAACGGCAGGATGTGGCCCCCCAGACGCCGGGGAGCAGCAGTGCCCCTGCCAGCAGTGGGATTTTGTGGCTGTGGCACATTTGCCATTTGCTGGGTGAGTCCCATGGAAATGCAGCAAAGATTCTGCTCCTTGATTGCTCAGCAGCAGAAAGGGAAGGGATGTCAGGTCCTCTGCTCACGACTGTGCTGGCTGATGCTGCCCTCAGGGGGTGAGACTCCTCCTCAAACCTCTCAAGTGTTTGTGGCTGATTTGAGTGGAAGTGATTTGCTCTAAACCCTCCCTGTATTTAGTGGGTTCTGCATTAAAGGACCGGCCCTGCTCCTGCAAGGGACCTGATTTCCATTCTCTTACCAGCATTTGGGGCCAGAAAAGTGTCAGGAGGAGAAGCAGTGCAAGGGCAGTGCCGGGGACATCCTGAGTCCCCACAGCTCCATCACCCTGCACTCAGGGACCCGTCCTTACTCCCACACTCAGATCTGGGAGCAGCAGGAATTTGTAGGGAAAGGGAGGAGTTTGGGATCTGAATCTGGTGCACAGCTGCTGGCTGCATCCTTCCCCAGGGCTGTGGCATCCCTCACAGTCCTGTTGAGGCCGGGAGAGGTTTATGTGGGACATCAGGAAATATTTTTTCATGGAAAGGATGGTCAGGCTGCCCAGGGAAGGGTGGAGTCACCATCCCTGGAGGGATTAAAAAGAGGTGGATATGGCACTTGGGGACATGTGGTGGCCTTGGCACTGTTGGAGGAATGGTTGGACCTTTGAGGCCTTTTCCAGCCTGAATGATTCCACAATTCTATGATTCTGTGATTACTGAGCTGCCTTCCCTGCTCTTTCCTTCTTGCTTATCCTCACGGACAAGGCTACAGGTTACACTGCACTGATCAAACACGAAAAGTGGGGCCTGAGACAAAACTTCCTGAATTTTTGAGGCAGGAGTTTTAGCCAATTAAAGCAGCTGCACAGAAATCCTAAAGGAGATGTGTCATTTTAAATGGATGAGGAATTCTGGCCTTGCCATGGCCCTGAGTCTGGGTAACTGCTGAGGTGTTGGGTTGGCCTTACCAGAAAGGGGATCCCAGCTCTGCACCTGAGCTCCTGCCATGGAATGGAACGGAACGGAACGGAATAGAATAGGATAGAATAGAATAGAATAGAATAGAATAGAATAGAATAGAATAGAATAGAATAGAATAGAATAGAATAGAATAGAATAGAATAGAATAGAATAGAATAGAATAGCTGCTGGATGTGGACCAAAACCACATCCAGCAGCTAGAGCTGGATCCATCCCGGCTTGGGCTCTGCACTTCAGGAAAAGCATGGGACAGTTGGCAGTGAGTGCTGGAGGTGAGTGCAAGCCAAGAGAGCTGTGGGTTGTTTAAGATACAGTAGAGAAGTTGGTGCTGAGAGCATCTTCAGAGAGGTCTTGTGCAGCCTCTGGGGCAGGCAGGGTGAGAAATGGGGCTGGGTTTGCCTCAGGGATGTTTGGGTTGGGTGCTGGGAAAGCCTCCCTAAGGATCACCAAGCACACCAGCTGTGGGAGGCTGATCAGCACCTTTGTCTTACAGAAATGAAAAAAATCTGAGTTTCACACAGACCTGGCCAGAGGAGAGAGATGGATGAGGTGGGTCTGGGAGGACACCAGTGACCTTCTGGCTGGAACTAAGAAGCTCTTGGTTGTTTGCCACAGCACTTTGACAGGAATTCTGTGTTTTCTCTCTGTGCAGAATCATTGACACATTTTCATGTCTTGACATGAGGAGACTAAATGGCCTCAAGTCATGCCAGAGGAGGTTTAGATTGGATTTTAGGAAAAATTTCTTCATGGAAAGAGTTGGCACAGGCTGCCAGGGCAGTGGAGGAGTCAAGTGGTCAAAGAACGTGGGGATGTGGCACTTGGGGACGTGGTTAGTGGTGAACTTGGTGGTGCTGATGGTTGCACATGTACTCCATCATCCTGAAAGCCTTTTCCAACCTTAATGATCCTGTGTGGCTAAAGGTCAGCTCTCTGTGGTCTCCACCAGCAGAAAAGTGGGAGATAGCTCAGAGCTCTGTCCAGCATCAGAAAATGAAATGAAAGCCCAGAAAATTGGCAGCACTTTCAAAGCAGGGACTGTGAAGAAGGGCAGGAATAGTGCAAGGAGCAAGGGCAGAGCTGTGTTGGCCCATAGTGAAAATGCATCTGAGTGACTCCAGGAGACACTGAGCCACAGCTTGGCAAAAACACAGAGATTATTGTAGAATTCTACACATTTCCAGAGAAAGTTGCATCTTTTGCACAGCACAGACAGGCCAAGCAGAACATCCTTCACAGCACAAGGACACGGGAGTATTTCAGATGCAGAATCTGAAGCATTTTTGATGACCCATTCTTTACTCACATTCATTATTTAGGTCTTACTGCTTCAGAAACCTGACGGTTTCTCCTTATTCTTAAAGACAGATGCTGATGCTGAGCTGGAAGTTTTTAATCTGCTCTTTACATTGAGCTGACCTCTGTCTCTCCTCCTAAAGGGAACTCTGAAATACAGCGAGACAAATGCAGAGCCCTCATTCTGGTTCTGTTCGGGGGCTGCAGAGGCAAACAGCTCCATCACTGATGAACTGGTGCATGAGCCTTGTCTTTATCTCACTTGACATCTGAACCAGGCTTATCTTTGTATCACCAGTGCTCTGAGGAACTGCTGGAATGATCCATCTCAGCACTGGATGACCCAAAAACCGAGCTGGTGCTGCCCTGCTGGGAGGGGTCACCTTCTATCACAGGGCGTTTCAGCTGCTGCTGCCCCTGTGTCCCCATCTGTGCAGAGCAGGTTGGAAACAGCTCTGAGAGGCCCCTTCCTCTGCCCCTGCCTCACTCCCTCTCTCCAGAGCCAGCCCCATCCTCTCTCCTTAAACTGCATCATCAAATGTCTCGAGTGTGAAATGCCATCGTGCCTGACATCGCACATTCCTGACATTCCTGGCTTCTCCTTGCATGAATTTCCCTTTGTAGCTCTGATACCCATACAAAACACACTGGAAGTAATGCTGGTTCTAATTCACTTTTAAATACTTCCAACCCATCCCATCCATCTGTGTCTCTGAATCCTTGAATCCTACTTGCACTGTTTGCCCTGGGCTGCCAAAATGCCCTTTTGTAGCTCAAAGGCAGAGGGAAAAGAAGGACATTGGATTTTGGGGCCACTTTCTTGCCAGTTCCAGCAAGTCAGAATAAAACAGGAGCAGAGCAGCCACTGAAGACAAAGCCTTTGATCTGATTTTATCAGAAATACTTGTGCCAATGAGGAGAGGAGTGAGGCAGAAACTTCAAGGTGAGTGTCAGTATCAGCAGGGTCTGGATTTCCTTCGAGGCCTTTCCATTTGCCACATGAAAGCTTCTCCCTCTCAGTGTCTACCTTCCTGGGCTCCCTGGGACATTTCAGTCTGGCTGCAGGTGATGGTCTCAGAGAAAAGTTTCGCTTTCTGGAGAGGCTGCTGTTGAAAGCTCCTGAACTCCCTCCTTGGCCCACTCAGTGCCCTTCAATTCAGCTTCAAAAGTCATTTCCCTCCCCAGCGTTTTCCCTTATATATAGAAATGTTTATCCAAAGGTTAAAAATCCATTTACTGTGGCTCGGGAGATGGGCCTGGCACTGAGGGCTCTCTAGACAGAGACACTGTAATGAGGACCTAATTAAGTGAAAGCTGCCACAGGAAATCAGGGTGGACAGGAATTTTCTGCTGGATGTCAGGTTCCAGTAGCTCTGAGTGAATTGGGCAGGAAGGCAGAGCTGGAAGAAAAGATGGCACTCCAGAAACAAAGGAATTTGTGATCACCCATAACCAGAAATTCTGAGAAACTGCAGAGCAGGGGATGTTGGAGAGGACTTCTCTCCTGGTGTGAGGCAAACACAAGCAAGATATCCTAAAGCTGGAGCCACAACCACTTCACCAAACCTGGCCCAGGGCTGTGGAGCTTTCCCAGATTTGTTGTTTCTGTGTAAGGCATCATGTTGTTTCTGTGCAAGCACTTCATGCTTGGATTCCACATCTGCTCCTTCTCAGGGAGTGGGGATCTCTGACCTGTGGAGAGCAGGAGATTGTTGGACTTCACCAAAAGAGGTCCCAGCCCCCAGGCCCAGAGAGGCCCAGTCCAGGTTCATATGGTGCGGATCCAGAGGTGAAGGTGGCTCCACTGCAGCTCTCACACAGCTCAGGGACATTGTCCCACCTATTCTCATACCTTTCATTTTCCAAAGCCTAAAGGGGCTCCAGGAGAGCTGGAGAAGGACTGGGGACAAGGCATGGAGGGACAGGACACAGGGAATGGCTTCCCAGAGCCAGAGGGCAGGGATGGATGGGATGTTGGGAATTAGGAATTGTTCCCTGGGAGGGTGGGCAGGCCCTGGCACAGGGTGCCCAGAGCAGCTGGGGCTGTCCCTGGATCTCTGGCAGTGCCCAAGGCCAGGCTGGATGGGGCTTGGAGCAGCCTGGGACAGTGGGAGGTGTCCCATGGCAGGGGATGGAATGAGATGGGCCTTAATGCCCCTCCAGTCCAAGCCATTCTGGGATTCTATAACTGAGAAGGAGCAGAGTGCAATGATTTGTTTATTATTTGAAGGGATTTCAGTATATGAAGTCCGTCTTCTATTTTCTACTTTATTTTTGGTGTATTTCTTCAGGAGAATTCATTAGAGATATTTTTTCCTTTATCATTTCACAGGACAGCCTGCAATGGTTTTGAGTGAAGGAGCTTCATTAGGGTTGGACTTTGATTTGAAACAGGGCCCTCAGGTCCTTCCCCCAGGGGTCACAGAGGCTCAGGTCTGTGGGTTTAGTGGGAGAATTAAAACGAAGAAGTGACAGTAGTGGCTGTGTCTCATCCTGAACTTTGCTTCTGGAGACTTCGGTCTCTTCTAAAGGGAGTGGTTTCTGTTATCAGGGAGGTTCTGGGTCCTTGATCCTGCAATTTGGAATTAAGGGAGCACACAGAGGAGCCACCTGGCCATCTGTGCCCTCGCACCTGCGCAGAGCCAGACCCCTGTGCTCCCAACACAAACTGTCTTCCTTTGCCACGAATGCATGAATGTTTCTCCACCTTTTAATCTAGATGAGCTATCTAGATTGAGAAAAAAAAAGACAATAAATTATCCACAGAGAATTTTCTGCAGCGTCTCCACATGATTTTAATTTACAAGCAAACCAATGTGAAGTGTTTAATGCTCACTTCCAGTTTTTATTTTCTTATAGGGCTTTTCTCCTTCGCTTACCAACTCTGGGATTCACAGGGCTTTTCCCTACACCCTTTTACAAGGGCTTTGCAGAATATTGTCCATAAATTCTCAGAGTTGTGAAATTTTCAAAGCCTAAAAGAAATAGCATTGGCCACTTTGACCCACATAAAAAGAAATATTTAGTGACAGAGAGACAGGTTGGGGGGAAAGAAAAGCTGGTTTTATCCCTTTTTACAAAAATAATGTTTCCTCTTGTTCCATCTGAAGGTTTAGTGCCTAGCTGGGTTTATTTGTACACGCAGAACAACATTTTCAGCATTGCTCTCTCTTTGTGAGCACTCCCATTCCCTGGCTGTGTCACCTATTGAGCTGCTTCCAAATGCCCCCGAGGACATTTGTGGTTACACAGGACTTGACTTTTTAATGTAAAATTGAAATAGAGGCAGCAGAAGAAGCAAAACCGAAGCACCACCAAAAAATATGACAAATCTATTTCAGGAGATTAATTTCCCTTTGCACCTTTGAATGGCCAAGAAGTTGTTGTGTGAATGCCACCCTACAGGATAAATCCCTATTTTCTATTGGGGTTTTCAGGAATACAACCACAGGAATACCCCTGGAGCTAGATCATGCCTCAGAAACAGGTTGTTTTTCTTTTTTAATATTTTCTCCTGGCTGGATAACAGCAATTCTGAACATTTTGAATTGAAGTGAGGCAGAGCCTGTCAGCTTCCCAAAAGGAACACGAATATTTCTAAAGAGCTTCTAAAGAAGGTTGCAGGATGTTAATTGCCTATGGATACTGTAAAATGAGAACTAAAATACCAAAGGTTGCCAGGTCCCCTTCAGTCATTTTTTTTCCCCAGAATTCAGGCTGCAGCTCAGACTTGTTCTAAAGGTAAAAGGCTTTTTCTTCCATACCTGCAGATGCAGGATGAGACTTGTCCCTGTCTTTTGCTCACAGACAGGTCAGCAAACACCATCTCCATCTCCAGAATCTGGGCGAGACTGACATTCTCCTGCACTCATTTCTGACGTGCAACCTTTACAGGCTTCAGCAGGGCAAGAAATTAGAATGAACACATTAAAACCTGTAAAATAAGAAGCATGAGCTAAACCAGTGGAAATCTCAGCATTCCCTTCTATCTGCCTACTCCAGCCGACATCTAAGAGACCAAGTCCTGCCCCACTGGAACCATTCCAGCCTCCTGGAAGCAGAGGTGTAATTCATCCCTGCCTCTTGAGCTTTCGCTGCAGGAAATTGGGAGGTTGATGATGATAATTTGCTGTCAGCACTGGGATGGTCACACTAACCACAGCACAACGATGTCCCCAGCTGGGCTGGGTCCCTCCATTCATCCCTCACCATGAACCACCTTGGACAATTCAAACCATCAGCCTCTGCTGGCCCTGAGCTGTGCAGACACTCCCAGCTGTGCAGGAGCAAACAGAGCTGCTCTTCTGCCCGTTCTGCATTTGGCCCCTCCAGAGCTTTGGTGTGCCCTGAGTTTCTCCAAGAGCTGGGGCCACGTGGGGCTCCTGGGGTGCTCACTGAGGAACAGCACAGCATTATTTAGAGCTGATCTTGCTGTATCAGGATCAGCTGGGTGTGAGAAGAGCTCTAAGGATGCCATGGGGCAGGAGAAGAGCGGGTTCTGAGGGGTGAGATGACACTGAAGGTCCCTCCCACCCAAACCAGTCTGGAATTCTGTGAACCTCCAAACCAGGGGCTATGACCCCATGGCCACCTTCCCTCTGCTGCTGGCATGGCTGAAGATGCCCAAAGCACCCAGATTTTGTGATTAATTGTTGCCCCACAGGAATCAGCCGTGGCTGGCCTGTCCTGCAAACCCCAAATACTCTTTGCCCTCCCGTTTGCCTCTTTCCCATTTGAGTCCTCACCAGCTGTGCTAATTCTTACCACTCTTAGAAAATAGATTAATACACAAAATAGCATCATGAGCAGCAGGGATCTGATAAACTCAATTGGCTCAATGACTGCTGGCAGTGTTTTCCCTACATCAGAAATCATTCTGAGAGGGACAGGATGAAAGGAAGAGTGCAGCTCAGTGTGTGAGGCCTGTGTGTGTGCAAATGTGTGTGTGTGTATAAGCACTTGTGGGTGTTTTTTTTAAATCAGCTCAGCATGCAAATATATATTTCTGCTGAAAGGATGTTCAAACAGTCAAAGCAGAAACAGATGTATTGAAAATATAAATACAGGGCTTAATAAATATTTTATCATCAAATATTTCAAAAATGTCATCTTTAAAAACATGAAAATTCAGCCTCAGGAGGACCAAAATATTTAATCACTCTCAAGAAATTCTTAAAAGGGAATCTCTTTCCATCAGATTCCATCTAAAAAGAAGAATGAATTTCCAGGTGCTGTGAGCTATATTTATTTTAATCAAAATCACTCACTGAGTTAAAGGAGATAAAATAATCAGTGAGGTCATTATTAAGTGAGATAACAACTTCTGAATGAATGCTCTCATTAATCTAATTATAAAATGGAATGGTATCTTGCTAATCAGGCTGTTAACTGCACCCCTGGAAGTGTGAGGCTGTAATCACAGTTGTGTGAGCCAGGACAGAGCTGTGGGGAATGAGGGGGAATCACACCCCAGACCCTGCTGGCACAACTGAGGCAGGGACCCGACAGGGAATGTGACCTGCAGCTCATCCCCATGGAGCTGAGGGGCATTAAAAACTTTCTGAATGGTCCCTCTGCTTCACCTGTGCTGTTCCCTGGCCTTGGACACTGTCTTAGATTGGAAATTGGGCTGTGTATTCCATTGCCATGTGTCAGAGCTGGGGCAGTTCTCTGCTGTCCATGGGGCAGGTTTCTTTATCTCTCCCACAGCCAATCCTCCCTCCAGGAGATCTCTGCTGTCCATGGCCACTGAGTGTCCCTGCATGGCTGATCAAATTCCATCATCCCATGGGGAGATGCTGCGCCCAGGGCAGGAGCCAAGCATTCCTACCTGGATACAATCTGAGCCTGGAACAGCACAGCAGCCTCTGCCCCCTGCATTCCCAGAGGAGCAGCTTTCTTCTCCCTGCATTCCCAGAGGAGCAGCTTTCTTCTCCCTGCATTCCCAGAGGGAGAGCAGGCCCATCTCCAGCAGCCCTGGAGCTGCAGAGGAAAACTCCAGCCTTGTCCAGGATCCCTGCTCCAGCAGAAGCACAGCTGGCACTGCAGGAGGGCTGAGCCACCATGGAATGGCACTGCTGCCACCACCCTGACACACATGGGGTCAGGGCATGTTCTGACTCTTTTTGTGGTTTGTTTTGTTTGTATTACTGCATTTTGATTTAAATTTTCTTACTGAAGAACTGTTATTCCTGCTCCCATATCTTTGCCTGAGAGCCCCTTAATTTCAAAATTATAATAATTCAGAGGGAGGGGGTTTACATTTTCCTTTTCAGGGGAAGCTCCTGCCTTCCTTAGCAGACACCTGTATTTTCAAACCCAGACAGATATGAAGCATGACCCCCTGAGCATTTCCAAACTGCTCCAGCAAGGCTCATTCTGCTCTGTAGTGAGGGGTTTAGGGTTGGGGGTGTTGGGAAAGGTACCGAGTTTTGGAGGAAGGATGTTCAGCTGGGCTGAGGAGGGTCTGAGAGGGCTCTTGGGATGCATTTTTTCAAAACCTGCTGTGGGATTCACAGCCAGGGATCCTGTCAGCCCAACTGAACCTGGACACACCTTTAAGGTCACAAATACCTAAGCTGACATAATGAATTCAAAGACACATCTGGAGCCAGTCCAGAGGAGGCCACTGGGATGCTCCAAGGGCTGGAGCCCCTCTGCTCTGGAGCCGGACTGAGAGAGCTGGGGGTGCTCACCTGGAGAGGAGGAGGCTCCAGGGAGAGCTCAGAGACCCTGCCAGGGCCTAAAGGGGCTCCAGGAGAGCTGGAGAGGGACTGGGGACAAGGCATGGAGGGACAGGACACAGGGAATGACTTCCCAGAGCCAGAGGGCAGGGATGGATGGGATGTTGGGAATTAGGAATTGTTCCCTGGCAGGGTGGGCAGGCCCTGGCACAGGGTGCCCAGAGCAGCTGTGGCTGCCCCTGGATCCCTGGCAGTGCCCAAGGCCAGGCTGGACAGGGCTTGGAGCAGTCTGGGACAGTGGGAGGTGTCCCTGCCATGGCAGGGGTGGCACTGGATGAGCTCTAATGTCCCTTCCAACCCAAACCAGTCTGGGATTCTCTGAACACCATGGGCTTGCTAATATCCTCCATTACCCCAACACCTCCTAATTTCATTTTATGGCATCTTCCCACTCTCTGTGCATGTTCTGCATTGATTTCTCTTTGGGGGGGCTTCCATCATCCAGGCGATCTGTCATCTTAACCTGTTCTCACCAGGGGCATCCAGACCCTCCCTCCCTTTTCTGAGCCAGATCCTCCCTTTCTGTCACTGAACAAACAGCTCGAGGGGTCTGGGCACCTCCTGGCAGCAGCAGCTTCCTCAGCTGCTCTGAGCTGCGTCCTGCAGGTCTCACCCCATTTCCTGCACCATTTTCTTCTCTCAGCTGGTGGTTGCTGGTGATTTACCAATGTCAGTATTCCTGCTCCATGGAACAGCCGGCGAGGATGGGTCCTGAGCTGTGGTGCCTCTGAGGCTGCTCTGAGGGAGAGGAAAGAATTCTCTCTCTCTAAGTGATGCCAGGTGAACACTGAATGCTTGCCTGGTTTAAAATGTGTACTAACATATCCATGCATGGCAGCTTGATGAAAAGCTAAAATGACACATCCCTGAGTGAGCCTTCCAAACAGAGTCACGGGATTTTAAATATTTGAGAAGAAAGATAACATTCTACAAATTGTATAAAATGCAGCTGTACCACTGCACCAGCTCTTCAAGGGGGAGCAAAGGTTTATTTCACACTCAGGTGTTTTCATAAACCCCACCCAGACCTTTCTGCATTTTTAGTTCATAAATTCCTCCACATTCAAATAAATAGTAATTTATTTCCTGGGGGGGGGAGGGGGGGGAGAGAGAGAGAAAAGATTTTTCTCCTACTTATTAACACCTGGTAAGAATTTTCACAGCTATTAATAAACCCATAGTACTTTATTTCACTTGGGCAGATCCAGGAGCCAAGTGATGTCCTACCAGACATATTTTGAAATTTCCAGTAAACACACTAAAAATATTTTGCCACAAATAATAAGGAAAGTGCAGTTCATTGCAACACTCAATTTCCTGTTGTCTGTATAAATGTTCTACAGGCGGGAGCATTCAGATTTAGAAATATGGAATAAATTTATGTTTAAATGAAGTAAGAAAGGTTACTGTTGCAGAAAAAGCCCTCCTTCCACAAAATTTCAGGTCAGCTCCCGTGGATTATGGAAAGACAGTGCTCAAAATAGTGAAGTGTGCTTTGGTGTTTATTTTAAGGCCAACTTCTCTAAAGGGTGGTTCAATGAAGGATGGATTTGCTGAGTGACTTGGAGAATTTTCCTGAGTATTTGGAAGTCCCATGGCTGAGTTAACAGAGCAAGCAGCCAGTGCTACCCTCAGTGGCACTGTCCTGGTGCACAGCCCTCTCTGATATTGGAGTCACTGTCCCCCCAGGCAGGTTCAGAGACATCAGTCACTGCCCCCCAGGCAGGTTCAGAGACATCAAAGCTGCAGGTCAGGAACACTGGGTGCATTTAGGAACATGGAAATTCAAAATATCACACCCTGGAATGGGAGCAGTGGCCAAGGTATGAACCTGATTGCCCAAATCAGTGCTGATAGAGAGACAATGCAAAGTGCAGGCTTGTCTCACCGAAATGTGCCCCAGACCTTGCTGAAAGCTTGAATGGAGGTCCAAAATCCAGCCTGATTTCATCTGGCCTGTTGAGGGAAAGGACTTGCAAGTGGTGGCGGATTCTTATTTAGAATATCTGGAGATGGTTTTACTCTCACTGCAGTCACCTGCTCCTGGGAAACTGGGTCCATTTGTGGCTTAGTGCAGAACACAACATCCAGGGGTGGAATTGTCCTCACCTTGAACCAGCTGAGCCATCTCACTCAAAGCAACCTGACACAAATTACCCCAAGATGTCACACAAACTGATGGTGAGGCTGAACAGGTCACGCAGAAGTCCAAGAGGCCACAGAAGGAGTTGCTGAGGCTTGGTAGGCTCCTCATCATCCTTTAGCCAGTGTTTGTGTGACTGCTGGAGTGACCCAAGAGCACCTGCAGTGTCACAGCTTCTCCTCCCTGACACAAACAGGAGGGTTTTGGTGTATTTTTCATCACATCCCTTGAGTTCCTCTACATTGCAGCACTCGTGTTTGAAGGAAAATATGGGTCTGGGATAAAGCAGACTTCTTCAGGAGCCAACTCAGCTTCCCCAGATGTTTCATTGAGGTCTAAACTGAGGAAGGCAAAATCCGAAGGTGTTTCAGTGCTGAGGGGGGAGCATCCTGTGGAGGAGCGGCCAGCATGAGGCCTCCCTGCACATGGCACCCAGCTCTGTGAGCAGAGGAGCATCAGGGATGTGAACCCCTGGGCACCAAGGAACCAGCTCTGCTCACCTGCGACACCACACAAAAGTGCCACTCCCCTGTGCAAGGTGGTGACAGCCCCCAGTGCCCGTGTGCCAGACCCTGAACTGGATTGTCCAGGGGCAGGGAGTGTCCCCAGTGAAACCCCATCCTCCACCCTGGCTTATCCCCCTTCACCACATCCCTGTCTTGCCCCAAAACACTTGCTCTGATGGATCCCAGCCCCCTCAGTGCTCCTGGAGTCCCCTGCCCCCCATCTCCAGTGCAGCCCCTTGTACCAGGCCCCAGGAGATGTCCCCTGCCGGTCCTGCCCACCCAGACCACCGGCAGCAGACCCTGGGACCTGGATCATCCTCATCCCATCCCATCCCAGCTCTGGCCCCTGCTGTCTGGAGAGAACCGGGCTGCACTGCAGGGATTGGGGACACCGGGGTGGGGCTGGGGGCAGTGATGCTCCATCTGCAATGGGCAGGCTCTGGAATGCCCTCCATGGGAGGAATTCTGCCCTGGAAAGGCACCAAGGGCAAATCCTGGGGGTGTGTGCTGCCCTCAGCCCGGCTGCCTCGCTGCAGTGGGGGTGTGTCTGCTACGTGAAAGGGGAAGCACTTAAGATAAAGAAACAAATCCACCATTATTAAACATTCCCTTCCACCCTTTACCAAATCACATAATACTGATACTCCCCTATTTCGCCTCGGGAAAGGCACGGTGGGTTAAAATTAACAGCAATTCTATATTCATTGCAAGCTCCTAATTAACCAGGCTGGGCCGTGCTGCTCCAGCCAGATAATTCCCCAATATTTAGCCATTAGTTCTCTCCAATTTGGCCTGCTGCTGCTGCTGCTGCTGGCAAGTTGTGTCTCATAAACAATTATGCTGAATGCCAGCTGTCCCCACAGAGCGCGGCTCCCGCTGCCGCCGCCTCGTCAGGCCTGCTCTGCCCGAGCTGGGGAGACAGCTTGACATTTGACATCCCAGTGGGGATAAAAGGGAGGGTCAGCCACAATCCCACTGAGGAGTTTTAATTGCAGCAGCCTCGTGGGCTGAGCCCCAGCACAGCTTATCCCTGACAAGGCACTGTTTGCTGCTCCAAGGAGACCCATCCAGGCCCTGTCAGCCTCTGCTTCCACTGGATTTGCACAGGAGGAGCCTCTGGAGGAGCCTTTGGGGGCTGTGGCCTGGATAGGGGACAGGGCAAAGGATCAGTATAAAGCTGATATTTTACTCTGTAAAGAAAAAGATAAAATGAAAATGCTGAAAGCAGGGCCTGGGTGGCCTTTCCAGCCATCCTGTGTGCCAGAGCGCTGGAGGAGCTGCTGGGATTTGTCCTGCAGACCCCAGCAGGACCATCAGAGGGGCATTTCATGGGCAGGATTTGCACCCCAGGGTGGGATGTCCCCAGCCAGTCCTGAAAGCAGAGTCTGAAAGCAGAGTCTGGAGCCCCCTGTGTGGGGCTGCCAAGCGAGGCCCGACAGGGATGGATGATCCCTGTCCAATTCCATAGCAGCACCACAGACAGGTGGATTGTGCTGGGAGCCTGAGACTTGTCCCACAGCCAGCTCAGCCTAGGGTGGGATGCAAAGAAGTGCTGGGGTGGATGGGATCCCCCCCTGTGCCCTCCTTCCCCTGGGACTGGGGATCTCCATCAGCTCAGGAAGCTGTGCTCAGGCACATTTCCCTGGCCCTGCCTGGGTGTGCAGTTGCAGGCTGTGGGTGAGGTGGCCCAAAGAACTGCTTTACTGTTTATTTTAAGGCCAACTTCACTCAAGGGTTGTGTATTACCAGAAGAAACTTTTATAGTTGAAAAGGTTTGATTCACATTAATGCAGAAGAAAGCAGTTGCCAGCTGAAATTCCCCGGAAGAGAGTCTCCTGGGATTCAGAAAAGAAGCAAAGAAATGTGCATGTTAATATAATATTCTTTCAGATTCCCACATAAAATGTTGCATGTTTTTATGCTCGGTGCGGCAGCTTACTTTTATTTTAAAATAAACAAGTGCAGGTTTAATGGAAGAACACTTGTTGACAGACACATTAATTTCTCAATGGAGAAACAGAGGAAAAAGCACAGGTAAATTCCTGAGACAGGTGGGTTTCCAGATAAAAGCTAATGATGCTCTGTGCTCCTCAGCTGCAGGTGTAAGGAGCTGAGAGGCAACAGTTGAGAGGGTTCAAGCTGGCTCTAGGACAAGCAATGAGGTGGCACCAATGGGTTCCAGCTGGGAGGACACAAAGGAAAAACCAGCTCTGCCAGGTGGGGTTTGACTGAGGCATTTTGCAGAGATTTTTAAGCAAGTTGAGAAGCAGAGGAACTTTTCTGCTCTGTTTGCACTACTGAAATACTCCCCTAGTGTCCATCCCATCCCAGGTCATCCTCCCAAAAAACACAAGTCAGGAACTCTTGCCCCTAATCATCTCAGAATTTAGAGACACTGTCACCAGGAAAAGTTGATCAAATTATTTATTGTACCATCTCCATGTGAAAAATCCCACTGCTGCAGAAGTTGGAGCTGAGGAGTCACCTGGGATAGAAAATAGAACCCCCAAAAATTCTACTTCCAAATCTGTCAGGTTCAGCCTCTGGGTATCAGTGTTGCAAATATTTTGATTTCTAAATATCTCTTTGGATATCTGGGCTGGCTGCAGAGCAGCTCCACAACCTCGTCCCTTGATAAAATCTGGGGTTTTGGGGGTTTCAAGCTGGGCAGAATCTCCCAAGGGTTCACTGATCATCACTTGGTGCCATGGCCCTGAGGTTCTTCTGGTGGAATTCCTGGGGAGCACCTCACCCAAAATGCTGCTCTGGGCCATTAATTTCTGCAAAGAGTTGAGCTAATAGAACCCCTAGACAACCTGCTGCCCAATACTTCAACATTTTCACCAGGAGCCCTGAGTGCTCACAAGATTTTGAAAAACAGTCTCAAAAAAACCCCTCCAAAATGTTATTTTTTTTACCCTGGGATTGTTTACTCCCAAGCTTTCTGTCAGTGCTGGCCCTCTGACATCCCTTACTCAATTCAGGAGCACTCTTAGCTCAGAAGCAGTTCCTTCAGGCAGCAGGAAGATAAAGGAGAAGGAACCTGGAGATAAGCCTCAGATTCCAAGGGCTCAGGAGCTCAGGGCAGCTCCTGGCAATGAGGAGCAGCATTGCAGTGAACCAGCCACAGGATCTATCTGTGCCCCTGTTTGTCTCTGTGAATATTATCTCCTTATTAAAAGAAGGAAAAATAATTAATTAACCAATTAATTAAACTTTCCTTGCTTTTTATTCCAGTCCAGCTTGCAATTTAAAACTGGCCTAGCAGTTAAGATAACAGTAATTAGGAAGGCAGCCAGGTGTACACTGGGATTTCCAAATGAACTTGGTGACTTGGAGAGGGAAAACATTAAACCAGAGACCCTGGGCTGCTTTATCTGAGCCATTCCATTCTCTTCAGGGCTCAAACAGCTTTAAAGTACCTGAGTCACTGCAGGAGAAGAATAGAGAGAGGCCCACATCTGCTGCCTGCAGGGACTCAGCAGAGCAGGAAACTCAGCTGGACAATCTCCAGGTTCCAGGTGTGTTCCTCAATCCAGCTGAGGGAATCCCCAGGAGATTTGTGCATCACCTGCACCCTCTGCACCCACCTGGCCACGACTGAGGCTCCCCCTCATCTCAGCTGCACAAGGGTGAATTTGACCCAGAAAACTTCTCTTTTACACCTTGACCTTGATCTGTAGCTGTAAAAATGAAGGATCCCTCTCCCGTCTTCCCTCCCTGCCCACTGACAGTTCCACAGTAGGTGAGAGCTCCAACCGTGTCTGGTGATAATGATCCTGTGTCTGTCACAGCTCTGCTGTGCTCAGAGCCTCCTCACTGATTAATGTCAAAATAACAATTTCTGGGTTTTTTGCATGCTTGGGAACTTTTCAGCATCACACTACCATCAGGAGTTATTTTTTTATCCTTTTATTTATGCACCATATTACAGTGACTTTAAAAATTAAATGAAGATGGAGTTTAGGACATTGGACATTGCATAATATATTCACTCATCTGCATATTAGAGTTCAGAAAGCAACAAATGGTCATTTATTTTTATTACAGGAGGAGTTGACAGAACTGCTTTACGCTTCAGGTTCTTGACAGCTCCGTTTTAAAACATTGCTCTGAATCACTTAAAACCTTGCCAAGCCTTGAGCATTTTGTCAGAAACTTTCTGAGTTGAGTTGCTGCTTCAGATGGATGCTTTTATATCCACTTTTTGGGAAACTGACTCTCAAATAGGCCTATCATTCCTTTGGATGCAGTTAAGGGAGATATATTGCTACGCTAATGTTGAAAAGCTCTTAAAGTTGTTTTTTTTTGAGGAGCTCTGATCCCTTTCCAGCTGGGAGCAGCACTGGAAGGTTGGGAGGGCTGGCAGTGTGTGTGGGATATTGTTGCTGTGGACAACAGCCAGGTTTTAATGTCCTAAGGACCACAGGAAAGACCAATTCTGATTTATTTTGGAAGTTCATGAACAAGCAGCTGAACTGTTTGAAAGCCCGGCTGTGCTGCAGGTGCTGTCACAGGGCTGGGGTGGGGTCTTGTCCCTGTCCCCAAGGGCAGGGAATGATGTGGGGCTGAGGATGGGCATCATTTCCCCACAGCCCATCAGAGGGTGGAACCAGCAGGACCAGAGCAGCAGGGACACAGCTGGGCTGGGATTTTTCAGGAAGGATCAGTGTGTGGCTCTGCCATGCAGGCTCGATGTTCCTGGCACACCCAGGGCAGGAAAGCCAGAAGTTTCCACTTGTGCTGCTTCCAAACACACTTTCCTAAGGATGTTGGAACAGGGACACCATTCTCCAGTCCCTAGTATCAGCAGGGCTCTGATCCAGGCAGAAAATAGAGGCTGAAGGTGTCCCTACTCACTGCAGGGGCGTAGGACCTGATGCCCTTTAAAGATCCTTTCCAAGCCAAACTCTCCCATGATTCCATGATTTCTGCTGGAAGCTGCTGGTTCTGCTGCTGAAGCTCCATCCTATTCTTTTCCAGCTCTCATCAGGCAGCACCTGATGAGGTGCTGATGAGGTTGGAGTTGGGCTGAGCCATCCACTGCTCTTCCTCCAGCTTTGGGAATGAAGAAGGAGAAGCAAACCCAAGCTGGAGGGTGCAGCTGGTGGCTGTCACCCATTGTTGTCCTGCTGTCACCTTCCCAGATGGGCTGGATCCCCCCAGACCCCTGGGCTCAAAAGGAAAATGTTCCCATGCAATGCCAAGGGGATGGAAGCAGCAAAGGGCTCCCTCAGAGTGAGGAGGCTCAAGAGAGGGTGTCAGTGGGATCACTGCTAGAAGGTGATTTCCTCCTGCCAGGATCTCAGGGAATCAGGGAGCTGCTGGCAGGGCAGGGATGAGGACATTGCTGGAATGGTGGCTGGACACCCAGACTGTGCCTGCATGGCTCTGCTGGGGATGCTCTGCCAGTGTTTCCTGTGTTTCCTGCAGCCACGTACCTTTTTATTTAAAAATGATAAAACCATTAATTAGATTTTTCTCT
This sequence comes from Motacilla alba alba, assembly GCF_015832195.1. NCBI lineage: Eukaryota > Metazoa > Chordata > Aves > Passeriformes > Motacillidae > Motacilla > Motacilla alba. The sequence continues at coordinate 1,134,736 of NC_052032.1, read as the reverse complement.
CTGAATTTGGCTCTGGAAAAAAAAATTAAAAATGTATAAGGCCCTGTGTAGTGCGTATGTATATTTTATTGCTGCATAATTGGGATCTTCATTAGTTCCCTGGGTGGTGGAGTGACAGGCTTTTCATGTGCTGCAGACACTAATGCAGGGTGATACGGCTCTCTTTTCCTTTTTATTCCGAGATGCTCCTTCCCAAGCACACTCCAGGCTCCCTCAGAAGGACTTGTGTACCTTTTTGGGGCGCACTCTCAGCTGCAGCGTCACCGAAAGCCGAGGCTCTGATTGCAGCAGGAGCGAGGGCGGGGGGGCCGTTTGGAGATGGAGAAGGTATTAATTATGTTAATCCCAAACCCCAGGGTATAATTGCTGCTGCTCTCAAACAAAATGTTACTTTTATCTAAATGACTAAAGTGGGAAAAGCACAATCCGGTTTAATTTAGCACTGGAGCAGCCGAGCAGGGCCGGGTGGGGCCGGGCACGGGCGCAGATCCCTGGCTCAGGGACGGGGGATTTTCCCCTTCCTGGGGCAGCTGACCCAGCTCGGGCAGAGGGAGAGAGGAGGATGAAGGAACACCGACAACCCCACCCAGGCAGTCCCAGTCTTTTCCCCCCATTTTCTGCCAGAGCTCAAGACCCCTGTTCCCTGAGGAACCTGCAGAAGGGTTTCCCTGCAAGCTGCTGAGAGCTCTCAGCCGGGCAGGTTTCACATTGCTCCTGGGCCTCTTGTCTTTCAGAGATTGGCCACTGATATTTCCCTGTTTCGAGGCAAAGAAAATTTCTCTTTGTGGCCCAGAGGTAAAGAGAGTGGTGAAAAATTCACATCAGCCCCATAGGCATGTTGAATCACAGACTCACAGAAGGGTTTGGGTGGGAAGGGATATTAAAGCTCATCTTATCCCACCCCCTGCCATGGGCAGGGACACCTTCCACTATCCCAGGTTGCTCCAAGCCCATCCAGCCTGGCCCTGACAAAGCCAACTTCCTAAGGCTGTCCAGCCTGGACTTTGAGCATCAAATCCTTGCATGCAGCAGCATCTTCCTGCTTATGTGTTTCCAGCTCTTCCTTCTCCCTTCTCAGCAGTCAGTCTTGCCTCTGGCCCAGGTTCTGATCAGCTCAAATTTCCACAGAGCTCAGTTCTCACCTCCAAGCATAAAAATCATGATGGGTTTTGCAGCTAGGAAGGCCCAGGTGGGACATTCAGTGGGGGCAGGGGATTGTGAGAAGGTCCAGGCAGAGCCAGGGCAGAGCCAGGGCACAGCTCTGCTCATGTGCCACTGGGTCACCCCTACAGCTGAAGAGCATCACCCAGCCAAGGCCAACAGGCAGCTGAGAACCTCACAGACAGTTCTCTGGGACAGGTTTAGTTGCCTCCAAGAGCCACAGATCACTAAATTGCCATGCAAGACTATGACCCTTTATTATTTCAAGTGGGTTTGGGTTTGGTGGGTTCTGTGTCCTAACACAGCACATTTTTTTTCAATTATTTGTCACAATGTCTTAAAATTAAAGCTACAATGGGCTTTGTCTTGCATAAGCTTTAATTTTAAGACTTTGTGACAAATAATTGAAAAAAAATGCGATGTGTTAGGACAGAACAGCAGTCCTGACTGCTCTAGGGTCAAACAGCCTGGTACGAGGAACTTCTGATGCAACAAAAGAGGGAGGAATGAGGAGCAAAGCCAAGGGACTGCAGGACTGTCAGGGGACTGCTCCTGTCCTCTGAGCATGTGGCAGTGATGCTTGATCAGTGACTCCTGATCAGCTCATCAGAACATGGTGTTACTGGGAAAAACCCCCTCCACTCCATGGAATATATTCATGTCACTGCTGAATCAGAGGTGGCACCAGCATGCATTTTAAAAAGTGCATTTTTTAAATGCTAAAAACTGTTGACAAATACATGTCCCAGTTTTTTTAAAAGGCTGATCATATTTTTAGTTCTTCGAACAGAATAAAGATGAGCTTTTCCCTTTGCTGTCAGAACTCCTAATCCACCAGCGTCCACTACTGCAATTGGTGCTTCTGTGAAACACCCCTGAGAATGTGCAGCTGAGAATCCCTGCACTGGAGCAGTCACCAAACTCTCCTCAGGATGTGATAAGAATGGAAGAAGGGACCTCCTGAGTCAGATCCATCCCCCTCATCCCCTGTTCCTGCCAATGTCACCGTGGGATGCCCAGAAGAAACAGGATGATCCTGGAGTGACTTTTCCCTGAGGAGTCTCCCAGCTTCCAACAGAGTCTGGCTCCAGGATTTTTTGCTGAACACTCCTCTTCATCACTGTGTTTCAAAATCATTCTCTTTCATAAACTGGTTTCCCTGCTTTTGGAACCTGTTTGTCCCTTTGGGCTCCATGACCTGCTCAGCCCCTGTGTTATGAAGGGTAATTGTGCATTCTCAGGGATCTTTCCTTTGCTGGCTTTAAAATTCTTGGCTTTTGATTTGATATGTTCATTGCAGTGGTTTGTGTTTGGGAAAACATGGAATAACTGCTCTCTACTCACTCCTCCTCTGTCACTCATGATTCAGTAGCTTTTTGTCCACCACAATCTTTCTGTTCCCTATGCAACCATCCAAGCTGAGGTGTGAAAGTTATTCCAAAGTTGTTTGTCGGAACTCAGAATGTCTCACAGACATTCTCGGACGTTCCAGACCCAGGTCAAAAGCATCTGAGACCCTGGCATGCAGCCAGAGACCCCTGTGGCTTTGAATCTGACCCATGGAACAGTTTACCAACTTTGCAGGAAGAACAAGAAGTCACAAAAGTTTAGATATTGTAGTAGAAGTAGTCACGAAGTAAAGGGTAGGATTTCTGAGTGCTGTACAGGGGGGGTTTTAAGCCTTGTACGCAGGGGTCCAAGTTTTGTACATGGGGGTCAGGGGTTCTAAGATGGAGGGATTTGGGTGTGCCCTGTGCTCCTTCTTTCTCCTTCCTAGCCTCCATGTCTTTGGTGATGTTGGCACTCACAGATTGGTCTAGAGTAGAAAGTCACCATTCAATATAGATAGTAGGTATTAGGGAAAAGGTATAAACATGTAGTACGTAATATATGATATAAAATATGGCACCAGCCCCTGAGAGGGCAGAGTGCCTTTGTCTGAGCTGCTGAACGGGCCACAGCAGTTCAGGAGAAGAATCTTGTAGATAACCAATAATAAACAACCTTGAAACAGACAACAGAAGACTACTGAGTCTTTCTTTGAAGGCACGGGTTGGAGGAGGGACTTTTCCATCTTTCGGGGTCACCCCAATCCGGGGGTGAAACCCCACAGTTGTTCTAAATCTTTGGTTACCCTTCCTGCCCATCTCTAAAGCTCTTCTAGTTTGCAGATTTTTTTTGGTGGCAGTTTCAATAGGAATATATGTCAAGAATGTGCGTAACACGCAAAATATGGCCATTCCGTAGAGTTATAGATGCAGAAAGTTGTTTCCTGTTTGCTCCTGTTGGTTCCTTTATTTCTGACCCTTCCCTAGCACTTCCAGGAGTTGCACTGATGTTCCCAAGAACTCTCCAGAATGAGGAAATCTTTCTACATCTCCATTTTATTGCTTTGTGCATCTTGAGATCATACTTGGCATGGCAGGGCACAATTCCATGTATCATGTGGACTCTTCTCAATCCTCTAGAAAAGGCTGGACACACCCACAGTGACCAGCAGGAATCTCCCAGGGCTGCCCTGGGTGCTGGGGAGTCCATTACTGTGGTGGGACCAGGCTGGGAAAAGCCAAACCAGGAAAAGAGCAAGCCAGGATAATGTTGGAATGAGTGAATTCCTGAATTCCAGCATCCAGAGAGGTTTCCTGGCACTGTTGGAACGTCCCTGGCTCCAGCTTTATTCTCTTGAAACATGGAGGTTTTACTCCTGGAAATGCCCGTGCCATGGAAGTGGCCATTACACCATACAAGGGCCTTTCTTGTTATCTCATGACTGGGAAAACTTTCTTTGACAGCTTTTTTTGAAATCTAAATACTCAAGGCTACATCTGTTGTTTCCTCCAGGATGCAGAATTGCTCTGTTGGTCAATTTTTGATAACACCTTGTTCTGCCTTAGCCCTGATGATTTTGTTCTTTATCATGGTGTCTCCCAGTTTTCCTTCTAAAAACCCAGGGTTCCCATTTCACAGCCTTCTGTATTTCTCTTTCAAGTCCTTTTAATAAATTGGCAAGAAATTCTCAACCTTCTAATTTTTCATGCATAGGTGAAGTGACAGATTTCCCAGTACAGTTAATAGACTGGAATTTCATTTTTTCATTCCTTTGCTGCTCTTTGGAAAATACCATCTGGTCTTGATGAATTTTTATTATTCAATTTTTAATTTCAAGCCTAAAATATAAAACAGTTCCTCATACTTATCCCTGGTAATGAAAATTCCCCATGTGGGAACAAGACTAAATTCCTGTGTTTATTTAAATTTCCTGCTGTGCCCTTTCACACTTCTCCACTGAATCCTGGTATTCCATGAGCAGTACCATGGCACAGAGTTACCTTCTAGTGCTTGAAAAAAAAAAAGGTTATCATTACTTTTAATGTCTTTAGCAAGTTCTTTCTCAAGCACAAATTTGGCCCTTGTTAATACAGGGTTACATTAACTTGCTAGAGTTATCCTTTGAGTTTGAGTTGCTTCTTTTATGCTGCTTTATAGCCATGGCCAGAATGACTTTTGCCCATTTAAAGTTTTCTAATAAGGTTCCAGAGCTTCTAATACAGTTTATTTCAAAAGTATCCCAACCACTTTCAATCATTTTACCCTTCTAGCCATTCCCTTTCAATTCCCTTTTAACTTGGGGAAAAAAGTCTCTCTTTTTTTTTTTCCCTCTTTAAACTTTATCTGAGTGGTTTCTGCTTTCTCCCCCCCTCTCCTGTCAAGTATTGAACTTCAGTCTATTATGGTCACTTTACTGTGGGGATGGGTTTTGATGGTTCCCCTTGAATGAGGATTCCTGGACTGCTCCACACTAAATCAAAAGTGGCTTCTCCTCCTCCCTGCACTGGAAGCAGCAGAACTTTTGCTATCTGAAAATGGAGTCTCAGCCCCTCAGCCCTCTGTAGCAGTCCCCAGTCACCATGGGGGGAATCAGAGTCTACTTTTATTTTTGTGTTTTCAGTCCAGGGACCAACCAACAATGATGAGTCTTTGCTGCCTCTGTCACCATCATGGGGTTGTCCCTACCATGGGCCATGACACAGCCACCAGGCCTTTTTTTCCCACACATCCATGAGATTTCCATCCACAGGAACTGATGCTCACTGGCACAGTGAACTTCTTCACCTTGCTGACATTTAGGATCTCCTGAGTGTCTCATCTCAGCTGCTGGCAGCTACTCTGCTGTTGCTACTGGAATTCCACCCCGGTGTAGGTGAGGGAGCCTGGAGAGCAGCCCCAGCTGAGAGGAGCCCTCAGCCCTCTGTGTCCCTGTCTGTCCCTGGGTGTCTGTGGGTGTCCCTGTCTGTCGCTGGGTGTCCCTGTCTGTCCCTGTCTGTCCCTGGGTGTCCCTGTCTGTCCCTGGGTGTCTGTGGGTGTCCCTGTCTGTCACTGGGTGTCCCTGTCTGTCCCTGGGTGTCTGTGGGTGTCCCTGTCTGTCGCTGGGTGTCCCTGTCTGTCCCTGGGTGTCTGTGGGTGTCCCTGTCTGTCGCTGGGTGTCCCTGTCTGTCGCTGGGTGTCTGTGGGTGTCCCTGGGTGTCTGTGGGTGTCCCTGTCTGTCCCTGTCTGTCCCTAGGTGTCTGTGGGTGTCCCTGTCTGTCGCTGGGTGTCTGTGGGTGTCCCTGGGTGTCTGTGGGTGTCCCTGTCTGTCACTGGGTGTCCCTGTCTGTCCCTGGGTGTCCTTGTCGGTCCCTGAGTGTCCCTGGCTGTCCCTAGCAGTCTGTCCCTCTGTGTCCCTGTGTGTCTGTCCCAGTCTGTCCCTGTGTGTGTGTCCCTGTGTGTCCCTGTGTGCAGGGCGGTCAGAGCAGGCCCAGGCTCTGCTCCAGGCCCAGCGATGGCCCCAGAGCCACGGGCAGGGCCTGAGCCCGGGAGCAGAGTCCAGGGAGGCTGTGGGGTCTCTTCCCTGGGGACATTACAGAGCTGTGAGCACACAATCCTGGGCCTGAGCTCTGGAATGGCCCTGCTGGAGCAGGGAGGTGACACCAGTGACCCACTGTGGGCCCTTCCAACACAAACCTTCCTGTGGCTCTGTGATTCTGTGAAGAGATTCTGTGACAAATTCTGTGATTCTGTGACTTATTCTTTGATTCTGTGACAAATTCTGTGATTCTTTGACTGATTTTGCAACTCTGTAACTCTGTGACTGTGATTTTCTCATTCTATGACTGTGATTCTGTGACTCTGCAACTCTGTGATTCTGTGTCTGTGATTCCATGACTGACTCTGCAATTCTCTGCTTCTATGACTGTGATTCTATGACTGATTCTGTGACTGATTTTGCAGCTCTGCAAGTCTGTGACTCTGTGACTGTGATTCCATGATTCTGTGACTGTGACTCTGATTCTCTCTGCATGTCCCACTGATTCCTGTCTCTCTGCCAGGTACCAACAAGACCTGTTCAGTCAATACTTTTTGTTAGAGTCGAGTCTACAGTTCAAGTGTCTTAATTTTAAAAATTATAATTTCCAACAGCTACATGAAGTATTTGGTGTTGGTTCAGCTATTTGGGGTTTTTTAGGATATTCTTAAACACCAAAGGTTGGTTTTGGCCCTGTGGGAACCTCTCATGGGCATGTTCCACCAATTCCAAACATTTACTCCATTCAGGTCCAGATCCTGAACCACACACAGTTTTCTAAGTGCCTGGAGACTTTTACTTCACCTGCATCACTTTGGAAGTTGAACTGTTGAGATCTCACTACATCCCATACTCACTAGCAAATTAAGCTGTGTGTAAAACTTCTCTCTTGGTCCTCTTTGGGCCCTTGGTGCTCACTCAGACCATCCCCACTGACTTCACTCAGCATCAGGAGCCCCCTTCTGAGTGTGAGAATAAAGCAGAAATCCAAATCTTACTGGAAAACAAAATTTTTTTCTGCTTGGGTTGCATTTGTTAAAAATTCTTAGGAAAGAATGTGACGAATCAGAAATAATCCTCCCAAGTAAGTGGTGCAGCTTTCTCAAAAGATTACTTGAGAATTTGGGTGGCTTGCCAATATTTTTTTCCAGCAAAATAAATATTTAAAATTGAGCCAAACCACTATAAAAAATTCTGCAGTGAACTATTTCTAACAGTTTTGTGAGGATCAGAACCCTAACCAGCTTCACCAGGGAGAACACTATGCTAGCACCTCTACTTATATATTTTTATAGGAAATGAAATTTTGGCTTACCTGTATCAAATTCCTGAGGAGTAGAAGGGATTAACCCTGGAGACCAAGTACCAGACATGAGTCTGTTCACAGGTGATCTACTCCTGATGCTGGAACCACAGGAGAATCAGATGCAGTGGAGAGGATGGAGGAACAGTATTCCCAGGGAAGTGGAAATAATTCCCTTGAAGTGATAAAGCAATAATATTTTCCCAGATTGCAAGACAAGATGTATTCTATTTGCCATCTGTATGGCAGTTGTCTTCTGTTAAGTGGGCAGTTTTCCTTATCTCTTCCACAACCAATCCTCTCTCAGGGGAGACATCTGCTGATAACAGGCTATTGAGTGTCACTGCATGGCTGATAAGAACTACAGCATCCCATTGGGAGATGCTCCACCCCAAGGGAGGAGCCAAGCATTCCTACCTGGATATAAACTTGAGTTTCTGGAACACCAGCACGGCTTCTCCACTGGATTCCCAGAGGTGCACCTGCCTCTTCCACTGGATCTTCAGAGGAAGACTACACCTTTTCTACAGCATCCCTGCTCCAACCACAGAACCACACCTGTCACTGCAGGAAGACTGCAGCCACAATTCCAATTGGACTGCTACCAACACCCTGACCCACAGGGTGTCAGGTTGTGTTCTGACTCTCAATGTTGTTTTGGTTTACTGCATTGTTTATATTTTTATTTTCTCCCTAATACAGAGCTATTATTCCTGCTCCCATATCTTTGCCTGAGTGCCTCTTAATTTAAAATTTATAGCAATTTGGAGGGAGGGGGTTTACATTTTCCATTTCAGGGAGGCTCCTGCCTTCCTTAGCAGGCACCTGTCTTTCCAAACCAAGACAAAGATGTAAATGGAATATCTTTACCAGTGAAGATATATACAACAAAAATGGTTTTAAACTTCCAAAGGGCAGGGTTAGATGGGATATTGGGGAGAAATTCTTCCCTGTGAGAGGGTGGAGAGGCCCTGACACAGGCTCGCCAGAGAAGCTGTGGGAGGGGATGCATTTGTTCATCTTGTGGAGCTCAGGGAGAGATTCCAGGTGAGAGGATCACCAAACAGTGCTGTGGGGGAGAGCAGGAACCTCCCTGTGAGCCCTGACAGCAACATCTGCCAGTGCAGGGGGAAGGTCTGAGCTGGAGAAAGGATGGAAAATGAGGTACCAAGGGCATGGGAGAATCTCTGTGCTCAGTGAGGGTGAACTCCATCACTCCAACTGAGGTCCTGGGCTGGCAGCTCCTCAGCCTCTCCAGAAGTCCAAATGTGGTAATAAAATATATTTCATTGGAAGAGATCCCTTGACCAAGCCAATTCTCCAGGGCAGTTTTCATCCAGGAGGAGCCATCAGCTTGTTGAGACCTGTTCCTCACTCTAAGAAAGGGCTTTACCCCTGCAAAAAGGCAAATACTGGATGCTTGGTATCCTCCAAAAGAGAAGCCTGGCCTGAACAGAAGCTCTCAGGTGACAGAGGACACTCAATTCCCTCAGGACCTGGTGCCAGGGTATCATCACCTCCATTGTTAAAATCTTGGGGGTCATTTAGTCTGAATTTCTCCAGCTTCAGCTCCCAGCCATTAGTTCTTATTATGTCTTTCTCCATTACATCAAAGAGCCATTTAGTACCTGGTATTTTCTTCTCCCTGTGCAGGTACTTACAGCCTACTCAAGCCACCTCTCACTCTTCCTTTCCACAATCTAAACAGATTGTGCTTTTCAAAATCATTCACTTTAGGGCAATTTCTCCTGACCTCAAATTATTTTTTGGCTTTTTTCTGAACCTTCTCCTGTTCCCTTTTACAAGCACAAACATCAGGCTGGCATCTCCTAATCCAGGCTTGATGTGAGCATTTCCATGTGGAGGGAAGAAATCTTCCCCTGCCTGTCCCTGTGTTAACAGAGTATTAACTCTTGGTGCACTGGCAGCTCACATTTGTTCACTTGCCCACAGGAGGCTTTAATCCATTTTATCCCCATTGTTTTCCAGGAGGTCCTTTTTGCTTTTGGATGGATAGGCTTCACTTGGCTTCACATCCATACCTGTGATCCCAGGCACTCAATTTGCTGCCTGGCCAGGGGCATTGCAAGCATCTGCTGCTTCCCAAAGCCACTGCCAGCTCCAGCACAAAGGGAAATCAGAATTGTTGGACAGCATCTAATATTGCTATGAAACCACATGGACCAACATTTGCTGATTTTCTAGGCGTTCAGTCTGTGGTGGAACCATTACTTTGCACAGGACTACACCAGGCTCAGTCAGAAATAACTGATGTTAGCCCAGTACCCTGGCCTGAACATCAACAAGGATTAAAAGTTCACATCAGAGTATAAGAAATCTCCTTAGCCTTGTTTTAGGAGGCTGAAAGACAATGTTAAAATGTTTGGCTCTCGTAGATGTTGCTTAATATTATCCTGCCATAACAAAGGACAGGAAAAAAATATATCTGCTTGCCTTGACAAGCATTGGCACTGAGGGGCTCAGTGCCCTCTCATGCTCTCCAAGTGCCATTTTGCCATTCAAATGCACATTTGGTTTGGGTGTCTGCAAAGGAGAGCAGCCAACTGGAGACCTTCTGTGTGTATTTTATTAATTCCTTATTTATAAACCATGGCTGACACAGCTGAGTGTGTGACAGAATAAGGGTCATACGGGCAGGTGGTAGGTCTGAAACTATGAAATGTTTTGCTGGTTTTATTAATATTATAACAAATAGACCAGATGGATGGAGCTTGAAGCAGCCTGGGACAGTGGAAGAGTGTCCCTGCCCATGGCAGGGGTGGGACAGGATGGACTTTAAGGTCCCTTCCCACCCAAACCAGTCTGGGATTCCTGATTCTCAGGCCCTGGAACAGAAGGTTTTCATGCACTACTGTCAGCTCAGAGTCTGTTCAGGATTCTCTCTCTCTCTCTCTCAAAAAAAGAAGTGTCTGTATGAAAAGCATTTGTAATTATCATAGAGTGCAGAGCATTAGCACAGCTACAGCTACAGCTGTGTCACTTTGTAGTGCTAATGGTGCATGGTTGGGGTTGTGTTTGCCTACAGTGACAGCACTAAGGAGCTCTGATACCTGGTGGCCCAGGTGCCAAGATCCAGCAGTATTTTACTACAAATATGGGGGGAATGTAACAGATTTATGGCATGTAAATGTACACTGGTGGATTGGAGCACAACACAGTCCTTCCTCCTCATGCCAGGAGTTGGGCTGTGGGAGGAAATGGTGATTCCACATAGAACAGATCCAAATCACTGCAGAATAACACAGCAGAGTGAGGGGTGTATTGACCATGATCACAAAATAAGTGTGAGTTATGCAGCAACACTGACATGAAACACTCATGGAAGTAGCTGAAGAAGAAGAGAAGTATTGTCAGGAGGACAATTGGATTGGAGGAGGAGAATAGACCCAGACTGACAAAATCTCAGCCTCAGGTGCCAAGCAATCCCAGCAGCTCTGCACTCCCCTTGAGTCAGGAGGGTGTAGAGACACCCCAATTGCCTTTTCCTTTTACTCTGCCTTCCTTTCACTTCTTCTCCTGCTTTGTCCTCCCACAGTGCTGTGTTGGGTCATCAGTCAGACCATGGAGAGGAGCCCACTGGTCACCTGGACACTTCTCTGAGCTGGACTTTGAAAGGTTCCTCAGGGATCTTCCATGGCAGCCAAGGGATGCTGAGCTCCCATCCCAGTGCTGGAAAGCTCTTTAACAGAGTGGGATCTCCACAGGATAGTGACAGCACCCTCTGCCTCACTCCTGCTCTCCTGACACAGTCTCTGGGAAAGGAGCAGAGGCTCTAAGGAACTCTGTGTAAGCTGCAGTAACTCAACCTTTCCTGGTGACCTGCTGTGCCCAGGGATTTATCCAGCAGTCAGTGCTGGGATTCCTCTTTCCATGTGCACCAGGCACCCTTGGGACTGACAGTTATGGTCTGAAGTAGAAAATTCAAATGTTACCCCAAGTGGGAGAGTGGCCCCCAGCAAACAGGAGCTGCTGGACAGAGCTGGGGTGAATCAGCAGCTCCAGCTTGTCCCAGTCCCAGGCTGGGCAAACTTCCCCCTGGAGCAGCTCAGGAAGCAGAAACCCCATGAGAACAGCCAGCAAGAGAACCTTGCTCGCATTTCCTGAGACTTCCTTTGCTTCTTTTAGCAACAAGGTAAAATCCTGACAGTCCTGAGGGAGCTCCTCACACCCACTCCCATCCAGGCTGTGGCTGCTCTACCCCATCCACCCACTTTGCAATAACTGAGAAACATCAGCCATGTGTTTTACAACAGATTGGAGAGACTTACTGGGACTTCAGCTGGATCTGACACAAATTTCCCACAACTTACAGACCTTCAGCCCAGCATTCAACTTTTTGCCACTTTCAGCCCATTTCTCCACTCCCAGCTGTGTGATGGGCAGGGAGTCACTATTTTCTCCTGACACCTGATGCCACCTGCCCTGTTTTAATGATACTCTCTGTGGAAACCCACCTTGAGGCAGAGACAGAGCCCAGGAAAAAGATCAGTCCTAAAGACTTTCAGCTATGTGCAGGTACAAGGCTTGGAAACAGGTGTTGGAAAGGTCAGGGAGTGGGAGCCTGATTGCACTCAAGGGTGGTCCTACTTTTCCTGTTCTTTATGGACTCCAATATCAATATTTTGCCGACTTAGGGTGATAAACAGCCACAATGTGTCTAAAAAAAAAAAAAACCAGAGAAAAGTGAAGAAAGCACCTGCTCTGGTCTGCTTTGTACTCAGTCTCTGGTGTCTCTAAGAAAACTCTCCACTGGGCCTTTCCTCTGCACATTTCCCTTCCCTCCATCTCCCTGACAACTCCCTGGGCCATTGGCTGTGGCAAAGGAAGGGAGCACAGGACGTTTGCCAATTATTTGGCTCTTTGATATGAGGTGGTTCTGCCCTCTCATGCCCTCTGAGCCAGGGCCATCTCCCAGCACCTCACCTGCAAGGGCACCCTGAGCTCCTCTGCATTCCTGCTACACTTGAGTTTTCCCTCCTTGAGTGCAGGAAGGTGCTGATTGAAGATCCAGGTGAAAAGAGGCGGCCTGGCACCCTCTCCATCCTGCTGGAAAGGTTGTATTTTCAGTAGCAAATTAAGGAGACTGATTGATCTAATTCTTGTGGCATTTTCCAGCTGCTTTGTCACACAAGGTCACTTCTTTGGCACCCTCATGCTAAGCTTTTCTGAGACACTGCTGCCAGGAAATTCATTATTTAACAAGGGAGTTTCAAAGAAAGGGCCAGGGTTCTCTGTGCCATGGCCTCTGGAGGGTTTTCCAACCACCTGGTGACATTTTCCTCCTGCAGCTCCTGAGAAGAGCTGGAAAGGGAAGAACACCAGGCAGCGCTGCTGGGGTGGGCTGCCTGAACTGCCACAACTTGCTCTGGGTTCCCAGATCCAGGGAGGACTGAAGGAATGGAGGTGCCCAAGGCAGCCTGGCAGACACCCATCCTCATGCTGGCACAGACCAGCAGCTCCTTGGAGCTCTCAGCTAGAGCTTGGTGGCCTCTGAATATGTTAAAGACAAACATCAAGAACAGAAGGCTCAAATGTATCTTCTGAGGGGTCTAAAGAGGCTTGACCCTGCTCCAGGTACCAGGGCAGGAGGAGGGGATGTGACACCACCCACACAAGTTCCATTGCTAGTGGTGGGCACTTTGTCACATCTGAGGGGTATCCCAGGTCCCCCAGTGTCTCCCCTTGGTGATGGATTGTTTCAGGGGCCCCCACTGACTTGTTTGACCTGTCTGTGGTCACACAAGTGACACCGGCACATCCTGTGGGAGCTCCAAAGGTGGCCAAGCTCCCCTGGGACCCCCTGACCCACAGCCTGGTGATGTCCCTGCAGGTTTTCCAAGCTTGCTGACCCCCATGTTCCATGACTCCCACATCTTTTCAAGGGCACACAACATCTGGGGCCAACACCCCCCTCTCCTTTCTCCCTGGCCAGCCACAGCACCACACTTCTGAGGGGCTGAGGAGGCCTTGTCTCCATTGAACATCTGGATCCCAAGGCCAGCTGTTCAATGCTGCCCACCAGGTTTCCTTGTCATTCTCCTAAAGAGAGGAGGCTGTTGGAGCTGAGCTGTTCCAGGCAGCTCTCCTTGGCCCTGCACTCTGTCTGGGTGTCACTAGACCCACACAATGTCCAAGTGTTGTGCCATTGTGGGGGTGGTTGGGGGAGAACAGCTACCCGAGGTCAGGCCCTCACCCCTGAGTCCCCTGTGGAATTTGGGGAGACAGAACACTGAAATCTGTGGAATGCTTCTCCTCCCACCACAGACCCGGGCTTCAGCAGGAAGAAGGTAGAGCCCATTTGAAACAAGTGACTGTGATCAGACTAAAAATGTGTTTGCCATGGCCCAATTGATTCAACTGCACCAGTTCAGCTCCCCATGGTGGCACCCACCTGAATCCTCCTAAGTGGGAATTTCTATTCCTACAAATCCCAAAATCCCAGACTGGTTTGTGTTGGAAGGGACTTTAAAGCCCATCCCATCCCACTCCCTGCCATGGGCAGGGACACCTCCCACTGTCCCAGGTTGCTCCAAGCCCTGTCCAGCCTGGCCTTGGACACTCCCAGGGATGCCCAGTGTTCCGGAGCAGAGGGAAATAAGGAAGGGCACACCCTCAGTGACCTTGAGGCAGCTGAGAATCCTGTAAGTGCTCTGCAATCGAAGACACTTTACCCTGAGCCGCAGAATGCTGGTGTCACATGGTGTGCTCTATAATTACAGTGTTTCCATTGCAGACTCAATTTTTAGGGGTTTATAATTTTTCTTACGACAGTGAGCAGCAACGACCTGTTTCTGCATTTGAAGCAGGTTTTAAGGTCATTATGTGAGTGTTAACTTTCTGCTACATTGTGTTGTAATGGAATGAGTCTTTCAGAGGAAAAGCATTCCACAGGATTGGCAAAAATGAGCATATTCATCTTAATTTTTGCATCTACTTAATTTCAGGAACTTTTATAATTAAATGTTTGGTTGCACTGGCAAATAGAAGAAGAAAATCCTTGCCATCATGAAAACAATTCCATTCCATCTGTGTGCTGTGCTGTGGAGGAATCAAAATAGCTTTACATGGAACTTGTCCTTAAAAAGCCAATTTTTCCATGCTGGAAAAGCAGATGGGTGTTATTTTCTCCATGTTCTTTCTCACAGGCATTGGATCCTGCTCTCTATCTGGTATCCATGGATCACCTGCTTGGGAATGGGCCCTTCCCAAGGAAATTGCACATTTTCCTGTACTGCTGGATTGAGTTTGTGGCAGCAGCTCTCTGGCGACAGTTCTGTGACGGTGTCAGGAGTGGGATCTGCCACCCTGGAGTTCCAGCAGAGCTGTGGGAGGTGTGGGTGTGGACAGTGGTGGCCATGGGGACAAAGCAATGCCCTGCTCTCCACAGGGACAGCAGAACACACAAAATCTTCTGCTTCCCACAGCTGAAGGACATGAGCCACCAAATCCATGACCCTTCCCCAGGCAACAAAACTGCCCAGGAGACCACACACTGCACTGAGAAGAGTCTGGCTTTTGCCTTTTTCCTAGAAGGAGACCATCACGTTTTGTAGGATTCCCACTGGGATCATTGCTCAGGTGCTCGGCTGCAGAGTAAATGAGGGCAGTTGAGCTGAACTTGAGTTTCTCTCAGATGTGTGATTCTACCTTGACTCACAGCCAGAATTCCTTTTCCTTTAGGGAACCACTACTCTGGAGTGGGAAAAGTGGATTGTTTCCAGAGCTATGGATCTTGCAACCTGCCTGCAACTGGTGACCTGACAACTGGAAATCATTTCCTATTGGGAACATTTCCTATTCTTCTAGCAAAAATTTGCTAGCATGTTGGACAGGTGGGAAAGAAAAAGAATCATTCAAAGGCTGGGAAACAGCATTAAAATCCAAACCAGGCACTCAGCCTTTTTTATCAGTCCAAAAGATGTAACTCATAGATTTCAAGTTCTTCCATGGGCAGGGGAACTGGAATGGCAGGTGAGTCTTGGGCAGGTGTTTGTGTGCAGAGTGCACTGAGGTCACAGTGAGGATTTGTAGGATGAGGGTTAGAGAGTGGCTGGTGAGAATTAGGATTTTTTCCATGGAAAGTCACAGCAAAGATATTTCTGAGCCCTTCAACCGAGTGCCTCCCAGGCTTCATCCCCTGAGCATGTCTGCTTGTAGCAGTGGGACCTCAGGTGTTATTGAACCAGGTGAGAAGTGATCCCCTCCCTGGAAAAGAGATCTCCTCACTCCTTGGGCAAATGGGAAAGGAACAGAGAACTGACTTCAGGGGGCAGGGGCTGTCTCAGGCTGTCCTTTTGTAGAAGCTCCCGAGGAGCAGAGCAGAGCAGAGCACAGCCCCTCTTCAGACCTTTATCAGAGTTCACAGAGTTAACTAAAATATTCCTGCTCCTACAGCTTTAATTCATTCAGAGTTGCTCACAAGCTTCTGATAAAAAGACCTAATTTATAATTAGGCTTTATCAGTAATCAGTTAATTTATAGAACCCTAATTCTCACGAAGGTATTTCAGAGGCTTTGCTTATTACAATGTGGAGTTAATGCCCATACACAACCAAATCACAGTGATAGTAGGGAAACAAATTTCAAGGTAATCCTACCCTGTAACTGCTTGAGTTATTTACTTGGGGTTTCATGCAGTGGGTGGAACAGGCAGTAGCATTTCAGCCAGCAGCCAGGGACAAGGGGACTTCCGTCCCTCAGACGTGTCAGGGGTGGGGTATCAGTTACAGGTAACCTCCCCGGTGCACTGAGCCAGCTGTAATCTGCCAGGGAATCCCTGAGCTGGAGGGGTGCTGGGAAGGGAGTCCCACACAGGGGAAGGGGAGATGCTGATGGGGAGGGAGCCAGGGCTGAATGGTGAGACTTCACCTCCAAGGCCGAATCAACAGCCACAGAAAACCACAGAACACTCATCAGCCTCAGGTCTGATGGTTCCAATTCTGCCAGTAAAACTCCGAAACAATGGGATATTTCTAGTGGAACTGAGTCCCTTAATGGATTGTCACTGTGGTCTTGTGCCTCTTTGAAATGCAAGCCCAAATTTTTCCTCCTTTCCTGCAACCATGTCACCGTGCAAACCCATCTCTACCTTCCCACTGCCTCTCTCCCTGCTTTCAGACCATTCCACAGCTCTGACTCCTGGTTTCTCACCCAGGCAGAACTTTGCTCTCCCATCGTTCCCTCCAAAGAGGAGAAATCCAGCCAACTCCTCTCTCTCTCCTTCTCTTCAAATCCTGTTACTGATAGGTAAGGCTTACTTATAAGGGAAGGCCTTGTAACATGGCTCCAGCCTGTTACTTAGGCTAAGGAGAAGGGAACTGTGGGAGAGTGACTCAGCTGGAACAGGGGTACACAGACATGGGAGATGTGAGCCACGTGAGCCACGTGCTGTGACTGCTGCATGTGCACATCGTGGTGTATGGTACTTGGGCTTGTCGTGCCTTGGAGCCATGTGAACAGATAACCAGCTAACTGCTGAAAAAGGCCGGGTTTTTGGCAATGAAGAACTCTCCTTTGCACTGCCTGGGGTCCCTGCATTGCTCATTATTGTGCCAAAATCCCATTGCTGCCCATTGTTTGTGCTTGTCTAAAAGAAGCACAATCCACAAACACCCTTGTCATGCCTGCTTTCAGAGAACTGGTAACTATTTTAAGCCTGAGCCCAGGCCCTGGTGAGCCTGGATTGCTGCCTTGCAGTGCAGGGCTCTCCTCGGTGGACTGTCATTCCTCCAGTCCTTAAGCCCTCAGAGAACTCCCAGTCAACCAGTTTCAATTAAATTTCAATTACCAGATCTGAGCAAAGTGTTCTCTGCTATGGCATCACCAGAAGGGCTGGGTTAAAGCACAGAGATGTTCAGCTGACCCCAAGGTCCTTCACTTTGGGACTGTGAGGCCACATGCAAACCCCCAAAAATGGGGCTGTTCTGGTGGTGGCTGGGTCTGTGTATGGCTTGAAGGCAGGGCTGTGGGAACAGGAAGGAGTCCCCATCCCAGCAGGGACCCCTGGCTTGCAGGAGTCCTGAGCCAGCAGTTGGGTGATGCTGCCCACAGGGCACAGCTGCATCACAGCCCTGCCCTGCCCCAGCCCTGGGGGATGCAGAGCCATGGGTCACACATTCCAGTCCATCCCTTCAGCTCCTGACTTCCCTTTGCTGTTGGATTGTGAGTGTCTCATTCACCATTTGTATTTGTTTTACCAAAACCTTGTGAAAGGAGCTTTGTTAAGTCCTTCCAGGTCTCAGCTGCAGCAGCTGTGAGTCACCACCCATTTTACCTCCCTTCCAAAGGCACCACTTTCCCCAATGTTCTCCCACCCCATCATCCCAAGGGATGTTTCTGTTCTCTACACGTGCAGCAGTAGCTCAGCTCTGTTCTCCAGCCCCTTCCCTTCCCTTGGAATCCACCACTCCTCACTCAGATCCCTCCCACTCCCCAGTCCACTCCTAGGACAGGTTTTCTTTGATCCCCCAAACGTCTGAGCCGCCTTTTCCTGATGCCACATCAGCCAATTCTCCTTCCCTGTGATTGCAGAGGAGCTGCAGCCTGTTGTGCTTTAATTAAAGTGTATTAGCAGTGGCGTGTTATTGATTTACTGTACATTTGCATTAGCTGAGTACTTCATGCTCTTATCTGATGGGCAGAGCAGGTATACAGTGCAAAGGGCCTGCCTGGTGAAACTCGAGCAGGAGAAGGAGCAGGCCCACCTGGGTGGATCTGCAGAGCTCTAGCTGCTTGGCAGTGCCTCCTGAAATTGCCAGATGCAAATCCAGATGATAAAGCATGAAACCTGAAAAGCAGTTTTATTCAGACTGGCAGAAATTGCCAATCCAAGTTTTTCACATTTCGTGTTTCTGTCTGTATTTCCTGGCTCACAGCACAGAAAGTGCTGTGGCCTGTGCCCCTTCTTGCAGGGTGGGAACCATCCAGCTCAGTAAAACACCCAGAAAATTGTGAGTTCATCCTGTCAGAGCAGGCTTATGGTGTGGGAGGTCAGACCTGGTGCTTCTGGGACCAGGGGTATACCCTCGAGGTGTGCAGGGAAACCTGGGGTTGTCCCCACCAAGCCAAAAAGGCAGTTCCTGTGCTCCAGTGGGTCCCTCCAGCAGCTCAGTGAGGCCAATCTTGGTACCATGCCATGAAACAGAGCTCAGCACTCCCTCCTCCCACCCCACAGTCTTTGTAGTGAGGGGAACTCTCAGGGGAACTCTTTGTAGTGAGGGGAACTCTTCTTGCCTGGTAAAGGACTCCTTCTTCCCCATCGTGTGCTGCACTCAGCAGGTTATGGTTATGGGGCAAGGAGAGGATGGGGACATGGCAGGGAGAGGAAGGGGACAGGGCACATCTCAGAGAGCTCAGTGAAACACCCAGCATTGGTGAGACAGGCTGGGCAGGAGAGGTTGGAGAAATGGCTCAGCCTGCTGCAGCTGCAGGTCACAGATGGGCAAGGGCGTAGAATTACAGAATCAGAATCATGGAATCATGGAATCACAGAGTCGTGGAATTACAGAATCACAGTCATGGAATTATAGAATCACAGAGTCATAGAACCCTATAATCATAGACACAGTGTCATGGAATCACAGAATCAGAATCATGGAATCATGGAATCACAGAGTCATGGAATCACAGAATCACAGAATAATGGAATTATAGAATCACAGAATTATAGAATCACAGAGTCATAGAACATATACTCATAGAGACATAGAATCATAGAACCACAGAATCATAGTGTCATTACGGTTGTAAAAGACCTCCCAGATCATTAAGTCGGAGCAAACACCCCCATGCTCACTAAGCCAATGGGGATCAGGGCACCAGGAGCCTGTGAAGGATGCCAGCTGACCAGATCCCAGTACCTGCACCACGCTGCATTTCACAGCTTTTGCTTGGTGTTGTGACATCTGTCACACAAAGCCAGGCACAAAGTCCTGACTCACACAGATGTGTCTGCAGTGACTGCACAGCCATGGGAGTGTGTGGTGGGAATGTGGCTGTTTGCCCAGCCCTGGGTGTTTGCACTGGCTGTCCCAGTGGAGGAGCCCTGGCTCCTCCGCAGTGTCTGTGGCTCTGCTGTCCAGGGGTGGCTGGGCTGGATTCTACTCCATGGGGGTCCATGCTGGGTTTCCAGTCCCACATGCCCTGAGCAGCTGCAGGGCTGAACCACAGTGTCCCCACTCTGCCTCAGCAGGGTCCCTTTGAGAGGGTTTAACACCACAGTATCAGCTCCTGTGGGCCAGGTTCTCTGACTGGTATTGATGTAGCACTAGCACACTGAAGTCTGAACTCTCCATCAGACCTGGTCCATCCCCTGGTGTGGGACACCTTGAGGTTTTAAACAGCTTGAGGATGGATGTGACACCCCCCCGCTGGCCCAGGGGCTGAGGCAGACACAGGGCTGCTGGTGCCACTTCACCCCAGCCCTGGGCCAGTGTTCCAGCCCAGATTTCAATGCATTAGGTCAAAATGCATCCCAGAAATAGCTGAGCCACCCACAGGACACAGCCCCACCTCCAGCAAGGCTGAACAAGACTTTTTGTGTGGCAGGAGGGTTTGCACCTCCCAGCCCAGTGCCAGGGATGGAGTCCTGAGGAAGGACCAGACTCATGGGCTGCAGTTTTAACAGCTCCTGAGGCTCTCCTGGAAGAGAAGCCAAACTCAGCCCATGTCTGCCTGACTGCACAGCCCAGGGGCAGGGCTGAACCCCATGTCAGCCAAATGATGTCCTGTGCTCTGGTCCCAGCTGACTTTGAAAGTGAGGACAATGACCCTCTATTAGGCTCCTTACCCATGGCCATGATCCACATGTGCTTCAGCACAGGGAACTGGAGCTCAGCCTCAAGGAGAGCTCCCAAAACCAGCCTGAGAACAGCCTCAACTTGTCCATATTGAAGGCATGGAGGATTTATAGCAGATAGCCCAGGCAGACCCCTCAGTGCACAGGTAGAGCCCAAGATTTGGGTCAACTTGGGCTGAGCACATCAACCCTCCATGGGAGAACTTGAGCATCTGACAGCCTGAAAACTCCAGGGTTTCACATGCAGCCTCTGCCTTGGGGGAACAATTTAGCAGCAAAAGTGAACCCCACCCTGCTGGAAAACCCCAGCACGCATTGGGAAGTCCCATAAACCAGGTTACCTGCAGCAAACCTGATGGATCTGCCCCTGCAACGGCACTGTGGAGAGCCTGCTGTGCTCCCTCTGCC
This sequence comes from Motacilla alba alba, assembly GCF_015832195.1. Taxonomy (NCBI): domain Eukaryota; kingdom Metazoa; phylum Chordata; class Aves; order Passeriformes; family Motacillidae; genus Motacilla; species Motacilla alba. The sequence goes on along the minus strand of NC_052032.1, from coordinate 1,114,204 downwards.
CTCAGCTCCTGCCCACACACAGCCAGGGGCACACAAGAGGGGGACCTCCAGCAGCATCCTGAGCTGCTGAGTGCCCTTGGTGACATGGCTGAAGTAATGGCCAGCCCTGTGTCTGCTCCCAGCAGGAAGGAGATGGGATGTGGTGTTTGGCTCCACAGGCTGCCCAGAGCAGCTGTGACTGCCCCTGGATCCCTGGAAGTGCCCAAGGCCAGGCTGGATTGGGCTCCGAGCACCCTGGGATAGTGGAAGGTGTCCCTGCCCATGGCAGGGGGTGGAGCTGGATGAGATTGAAGGTCCCTGTAAGGTCTCTTCCCTGTAAGGTCTCTTCCAGCCTGCCACACAAACTTTGGGGCTAAACAAGCAGCAATCATCACCTTCCTGACACTCTGCTGCCCTTAGGCAGAACTTTGGAAACTGTGAGATCTCCTGTGTTCCCAGCCAGGGCTTCCTCACAGCTTGGGCATCCCATGCCTGTGGTCCCCTGATTGGTTTCTGCTCAAGCCAGGTCTTATGAGCTCTCAGAGAACTTATCACACTTGAGATACCCCAAATGGCATAAAATTAGCAGGATGGCTTCTGAGGCAGTGTTGGAAACAGAATAAGGTTAAATAAAAATAACAAAGCTCTTACAGAGAAAAACCTGAGCCAGGGGCAAGAGGTTCCTTGCTCCTACTAAAACACTCCACAAAAGCAATTATTGCCTTTGTTCTCTTGCTTTTCTAGTGAATTACCTAGGCAGGACCTCTTGGCTCTGTCCAGTCGGACAGCCCCAGGTCTGAGGTGAAGTCCAAAAGGTCCTATGAGGTGTCCTTGTTCCAAATTAGGAGAGAAACTTCTGGACTTTTTGCCTTTTTAGGCAAAGAATAATTTAGTCACTCCATCAACAGGGGGCACATTACTACAGTCCCCTCTCAGTTTTCCAGCTCTCAGTTTTTGGTCTGTCAATGCAGTGTCCAACCTGTGGTGTTTGCAGAGACACCAAGGGACTGCATTCAAATACTCAGACAGCTGTAAATAAACAGATCTTCAGGGTAATTCAAAAGAAAACTGAAACAAGACAGAGCTGGCCTATATTAATCTCAATGAGTTCTCAGCAAAAACAAACGTGAAGAGCACATTTCCATATGGGGGCAGTTTCATCAGCTGACAGAGATGAGCTGAGTAATTCAGTCTGCTCTTCACTACGGATGTGGCAGCTATTTTAAATATTTGGGATTCAGAGTTACCTGCTCCTGCACCATTGTTTAAATTGATTTGCAATGGTTCTTCATTGACCTTGCTGCAGAAAGCTTAAAGCAAATAAAAATGTCAGACCCTCATTAGAAGATCTGGAACAACATCAGCCAACCGTGAGCATAATCCACCCCAGCACCTGGAGCAAAGCTGGGTCTGCATCTACCCAAGATTGTCACTTCTCCTGTGTTCATTACTGGGGGTGTGGGGACAGCACCACTCCAACACTGGAGTCCAGACTGCACCTCTTGGGCTTGCAGTGGACACAAACCCAGGACAAGCAGCCAACGTGGAACCCTGCTGGGACCCTGGCTCTTCCCCTTCAGCCCATACTCATCGTTCTGTGTGTCACCGTGCGGTGACAGCTCCACCCTGGGCTGCTTCATCCAGGGCTGATCTGCCCGTGAATCCCTGCCTCAACTGCCACGCTCCTTCCTCTGGGATTCCATCCAGAGATATTCCCTACCCCAGTTTTAAACCCTTTGTGGTTTAAACCCACGTGACACAAATGTTACAGCTGAAGTGACTGTTTCAGCCTCCACGAGAACACTCTGTCTTCACAAACTTGTACCTTTTCCCGAAATTCTCCTCTTGGAATGAATCTGCTCTATGGAAAGTTGGAGGCAAATCAATCTGGCCACATTTGCATTAGGAGAGAAGAGGAAAATCATACTATTTTTCTACCTTGGAAAAGCCCCCAAAACCCTACATTAGAGATCCTTTCCAACCTCAGTGCCGCTGGTTCTGTGACTCTTCACCCAATGCAAGGAGCTCCTCAATTCTGACACTCTGCATCCCACCCAACCCACTGCAGAGGAGCAGCAAAGGGGCAGGGATGGAGAGGAGGCAGAGCAGACATGGGCTGAGCCTTGTGACAGTGTTTGATGGCCATCAAGCTGATCCATCATGAGAAGAAAATAAACTGTTGAGCAGACAAACAAACCTTCACAGGCCCAGGTGGAGCAGGTTCCTTCCAGTTGCATATTCCCACAGCTGTGCCATCAGTGAACTCACCTACTGATCCTGGAATTGTCCAGAGGGTTTAAAGGATTGGAGGTTGTGCCTGGATGCACACTAAGCATTCTCCCAGCAAACCAGATACAAACATAACAACCCCAAAGGTCAGAGGGGAGAAGCAGGGAGGGATTCAGAGCAGCTTCCAGTGATGGGCTGTGGTGTGTGGAGGTGGAGAGTGATTCAGAGGAACTCCCAAGGGAGCAAAGCTCCAGCTGTCCCCCCTCATGGGTGACTTGGGATATAAACTGTCACTGGTGTACCCACACAGCAGAGCTCATCTCTGAGTCTGTCACAACAAAGTAAAACTTTGCCTCAGCTAAAACCATTTCTAGTTGGCTAAAACCAAAGGAAACTTGGTCCCCTGTTTAATGAAAGGATCTGTTCAGAGGCTTTCATCACTCACAGGGTTTTTGAGCCACGCAATGGTTTACGTGACTGGATTTCATCAGCTCAACACAGTTCAAAACCTTCTGCGTTGGAAAAAAATGGTTCACAAAATGTGATGCTCCAGCAGAAGTAAACATAGACCTGCCAAATTACTGCAGCTTAATGAGTTCCCTCTCGTCAGCTGAGCTGGTCTTGTGTACACCCTCTTTGAAGTCAAATGTACTCATGTAAGCACCCTAAGAAGGCTTTAGGAAGGGATTCCTATTTGGGCAAAGGTTCACAATGGCTGGTGCTGGCATTGTCAAGAATTAGGTGGTTGCTTTGCTAATATTTTCCTCCTGTCCTTGCCTCCAGTTGAGTCTCTGCTTCACAGCCTGGCTCCAAACAACATCCCTGAGCTTTTATCTGCAGGTGACAAACAGAGGCATACAAACTGGATTGGCAGGAACACAAAGAAAGCTTTCATCTCATCACTGCACGAGGCACTTACAGGAACTTCTCAAGGAAAAAAGAGATTATGCATCAACATTGTGAGCATAAAGACAATTTAAAAGGGATGTTAAGAAACTTCATGTCAGGAAAATATAGAACATCTGCAAACAGATGAGTATTCAGTAATAAGCTACGTCAATGATCTGGGAGGAAAGAGGCTGTTTTCTTGCAGTGACAAGCCCAGAGAACATCCCAAAGGGGATTTGAACAAGCTAAAGTGCTCCTTATGGTCAGAAAGCTCAGCTGGCTGTGTGCTGCACTTGGGGTTGTTGGGCTGGGCCACATTCATCTGCTGCAAGCTCTTTGCTCCTGTCTCTGCCACATCTCACGCCTGAGGCAGGTGTGCAGATCTGACCCAAGGCTGGGACAGAGAACTGTCCTGGAAGATTTCTGGACTTCACACACACATGCACCCCCCCCAACACTCAGTTTCGTGGCAGTTTATGGTATTTAACCTCCAGCTTTGGCAGAGAGTGACAGAAGCAGCTGGACAGGTACAGGCTGTCCTAAGGTCCCTTCTGGGTGAGTGACTCTGCAGGAACACACAGAGTGACAGTGATTATTACAATAATCCAGAAGGACAGGAAAGAATCACCTTCTAAAGAACAAGCTTGTTTAGCTGGTTATTAGTCCACTAATTAGTGGATAACTAATGGTAATGCATGTTTGTTCCCAGCTGTCAGCAAACACTGCCTGCACTTGGGCACTGAAGCCTCGGACGTGCTGCATCCACCTGGGAAGCACCGAGCTGAATCCATGTGCCAGCACAAACACTGCCAGAGCTGCCAGGGTGACAGGGGGTCTGGGTTTCCCTGGCTGACATCACCTTTCCAGGGCTCTGTGCTCTTGCCTCTGCCAGCTGGATGCAGCCTGGGAACCAGCTGGATGCAGCACGGTGCCAGCTGGTGGGGCTGCCACCTTCTCTGGGATGTGTCTCTGACTGAGTTTGCTGCCTTTAGCAAGAGCAGCTGGCAAAGAGATGGCTCAGAGGGTCACTGTGGTCCAGGGTGTCATCCCCTGGGGCATCCTGACATGAGCCATCCCCACTGCCCGAGCATTTTGCTGATATCTTCAGTGAGCAAGTCCAAAAAGGCCTCCCTGGGGGATTCAGCCAACTGGCTGCTGCTTCTGCCATATAATTTGTGATAGACTTGTTCAAACACCTCCCTGCTCCTGCCCTGTGCCTGGATGCCAGCCTGGACAGGCTATCCTGACCTTCTCCAGCTGCTGTCTCAACTCAGGGCAGCATCAGTGTCCTGAGAAATGAGAACCTGGGCAGGCTGGTGCATTTGGACCTGTGCTGTGTGCAGTGTTCTACCTCTCAAGCTCAGTGCCAGCAGGTTGGCACCGGCACTGCTCCTCTGGGTTTAAGATGAAATCATTGAGGCAGCAGCACAGTCTGGAGCCTGTCCCACCGAATGTCCCTCTGCACTCCCAAGGAAGGCACTGAAGTCCAAGGAATGTACTGCTCTTTGAGAGCCCCGTTGGAAGTGGCAACCCAGGGCTCAGTCAGGTGCTCCTGCCGGGCACAGCCCCAGAGCTCTGCAGGGTGGGCATCCACCACAGCACCCCAAAATCCACTCTGAAATCCAGGTGCTACATTTCAAGCACTGGTTGTAGTCATGAGAGCTCTTGAGCAGTGCATGCCCTGTTTCTACAGTGACTCTGAGAGAAGGCCCTGCCACCTCCAGCCCTGTTTGTCCCTTCCACTGTGGCACAGAGGGAAATGTGTTAGCTGGCTCTCCCTGCAGTGCATTTGGGAGTGATCCTGGAGTCCCTGCATCCAGCAGGGCTGGCTGATAAGCAGGAACAAATAGCTGGGGAAGTGGCCACAATTTTTGCTTCTTTGACCATTTGAAAGTGGGCTCCCACTGTGCCAGGAGGAGGGGAGAGCTGCAGGAGCAGCGGGAGGGGGCCCCACAAACCCGCTGAGCACAGGCTGCTGCCTGCACTCAGCTCAGCAGAGTGCAATATTTCCCCTGAAATGATTTAAGCTCCAGTGGGCACGAAGGGTGTGGATTATCTGACTTGCAGCAGATGCCTGGTGCTGTTTTGAGCACCTGGATGTTTGGCAGGGGTTCCTCCCCAGTACCCCAACAGCAGCAAGGCTCCTGTGAGTGTGTGAGTGGCTGCATTTGGCACAGTCCGTGCAGGGACACAGGCACAGTGTCTGCCATGGGCTGAGAGTCCCCTCCTCAGGCTGTCCCCAGGTCCTGCTGGTGCTCCACCTGCCCACCACTGCTTGTCAAACCCAGCCATTTCCCCCCAGATCTGATTTTTATCTCAAGAGATGTCTTCCAACAAGCTCGGGTTGCACAAAACCAATCTGCTCCGAGGTTAGGCTGGTTTGTGCCTTCCCAAGGCCCCCCAGGAAGGCAGGAGCTGTCCATGTGTCGTGCCAGGATGTGGCACCAGACACCTGTCCCCATCCAGCTGAGATGGAGCTGGGCTGCAGGGAGGGAGGGAAGGGTGCTCAGCACACAGTGATGGCAAAGCTGCACCTCTCCCCTCACATGGCACCTGTGCTGCTGGCCAGGGACTGAGCCCTGGGACACATCAAGGCTCCTCTGGGAACCTAGGGCAGGTAAAGGAGGAGGAGGAGGATGATACACAGAACACAGTACCCAGGAACACATGTGTGCTGGGTCTGTGAAGGGCTTTACTGACTCCTGCTCACCTGGGGAGCACCTTCTACCTGCAAATATCCCCTTGAAGCAAACTATTTGTCTGTATGGGAACCGAGACAGCTGGAAAGCCAGGAAACCTCCTGGTCACTACCTCTGGACCACAGGCATCCAATTTGGAAAAGTCATCTCTCTGCTTGGAGAAATTCCACCCAAGATGGTCACACACACGTAGCACTGAATGCACACAGCTCTTTCCCTGTGTTTATTCTTTGGGGTTCTTCTTGTCTAGCCTGAATGAGACAGGTAAATCACAGAATCATTTAGGTTGGAAGGGAGCTTTAAGGTCATCAAATCCAACTGTCAACCCAGCACTGCCACAGTCACCCCTAACCCATGTCCCCAGGTGTCACATCCACACATTTTCTGAACACATCCAGGGATGATGACTCCAGCGCTGCTCTGAGCAGCCTCTGCCAATATCTGAGCACCCATTAGTGAAGAAATTTTCCCTGATTTCCAACCTAAGCCTGCCCTGGTGCAACCTGAGGCCGTTTCCCCCTGTCCTGTCACTGGTTACTTGTGAGAAGAGCCTGATTCCCCTGGCGGCCCCCTCCTGTCAGAGAGTTCTGGGGAGTGAGAAAGTTCCCCTTTTTTCCAGGCTGAGCCCCCCACCTCCCTCAGCTGTTCCTCATCAGTCTTAAGTACATGGTCCTTTCTGCCATCAACTGCCTTCGCCAAGTTTTGACTGAATTTCTCCTTAATGACTCCAGCTTTGTCATTTCGGGGATGTTCCGGCAATAAGATATGACAAGGTGTGAATTATAGGACAATAATTCATGCCTGGAGCAGTGTCAGGCACAAGGCTGGGAGCTGAGGGCTGTCCATGCAGTTCAGTGTGAATTATTGCGCCATAATTCACGCCTGAGGACACGCTAAGGGACTAACCAGTGACTATCTACACAAAAATATGGGTTAAAACTCTTCATTTGATTCAGCTTGCTGGATTAGAGGGACATTATCCTCTCTGCAGCATTCCTTTTGGTCCATCCCCATATTTTCTTTGCTGGAGTCAAATGAAAAAGAAAAGGCCCAGCTGGATGTGAAAGGGTGAGGAGCGTGGGGGCTCCTTGCACTGGGGCCACCAGCTGCAGGCAGAGCAGTTGGCACCAACCTGCTCCTCCTCCCCCTTCCCTGCTTTACATACCCCACACCTGATCCTAAAGCATCCAGGAACTCAGCACAAAGCAGGAATCCCTTTCTCTGCAGGGTGTCACATGAGGTGGCACCTGGAGCTGTCCTATGGAACTGTGGGGAGCTTTGTCTGCTGCTGTGCCTGAGCACAGCCTCTCCCTCCCACAGGCAGGAACACCCAAGGGACTGAGCAAAGGGGAAAAGGAGTTTCAGCAGCACAAGGGACAGCCCAAAACTGCCCCTGCCCAAGGTTGCTGGGCTGCTTCTGCCTTTTCACTGCCTTTGGTGGCCAGTCAGATCCAGGGGAGAGCTCTGGAAAGGGCTTTGCTGGGCATTTTAAAGGCTGGGGTTGCAGTTTTTTCATGCAGGCAGTCACACTTGTGAAATCTTTATTTTTTTTTTTTTAATCTGAGAAAACAGCCCCCAGTGATAGTCATCCCTTCCTAGAAAGCTGCTACAGTTCAAAAATAAATCAGATGACTCTCCAGGGCTCTGTGGGAAGTGATCTGCCTCCAGGAGCTCCCCAAACAACTCTGTTTTGCAGTAAACATGATCCAGCCTGCCCCTGTTTTGGGGCTCCAAAGACAGATGGCCTAAAATCTCTTCCCAGGGCTTTTTCTGTTGAACAAGGAGGCAAATCCTTACCCTGCACTAAGTACTTCTCTCCATGCAGGGGTGTCTCTAATGCCTTGTGTGCAGTGACAGACCTGGTAGGGCCCTGAGGAAGAGGAAGGTCCCTCCATCCTAGAGCTGGCCACCTCAGGGATCAGGGCTGTGGGTGATTCAGGGGTGGATGCTGACTGCAGTGGACCTAAGGCAAAAGATAATTTAAGGTTATCCAGAGCAAATTCCGAGTCATTATTCTGGCTTCAGTTGCCCAGTCAGTATAGATCTCATTTTGAAACGTCTCCAGGTTAATTGATTGCTGTTTCAGACAGCTATTGATTTTCAAATAATTATTCTAATTATTTGCCATCCAGCTAGATTTCTCTTCCTCTCCTCAGGCAGTCTGAAAACATTTCCTTGCAGAGTCCCACACAAGAGGCTGATTTTTAGTGTTTCCATTGGAAGATGGGGAACTGAGGCAGCACAAGGATGGAGGAGACCCTGCCTCGTGCTCTGCCCCTGGGAGGAACATGAGACCCTCCACGATGGAGGCATCTGCTGAGTTCAGGGCTGCCAAGGCACTCTGCAGATTGTCAGCAATGCCAGGGGTGACAGTTCATGGCAGCTCTGCAGGTTGGTCTCCACCAGTCTTGGGAGGAACCTTCTGGAATCTGGAGAGCCCAAAAGAGCTCAGCTGCTCCTCAGGGTTCCTGTGTTCTTGTCCACATTGGCACAGAAGGCTCTGGATGAATCCCAGCCTTCAGGACTGCAGGAGGCACCAGCTCTGCTCCAGCCCTGCTGCTGACATTGAAGGGCTCCCTGTGGAACTGAGTGTTACACATTTATTCACCATTTCCCTTGCAATGCCATTTAAATGTGCCAAACAGAACCAGGAGTTCTTTCCCAGAATCTGCACAGAGAGAAGATGCCATCAGAAAAGACTGAATTCAGTCTATTTTCAGCCTAAAACCATCGAAGAGGAAACAAAATAGGACAGAAATATAATGACAATGTTGATTTCAGAGTCAGTCGAATTCAATAAACTTGACTTTTTAAATCACTGGTTTTCATTACACTCCTCAAAATTCTGAATTACTCTAATTGATCAAAAATATTTCAAATATCTTCATAACCTAAAACAATTGCATATGGGCTGGATGGGATTCCCTACATAATTCCAGTGGGGATGCAGTATCTGCTCCTCTGGAATTGCACAGGCAGGGGGATAGATAAGCTGGACAGCCTTAGAAGGAGCTGGAGGATCTTCTTTGTAAAAATAAATTCAGGAGTTCATGAGTATGTGAAGCAAGATGGGGGGGACATAAAGAGAAGGAATAGCTGGGATATCTCATCTGGCCATAAAGGACAGGACAGACACTGAAATGGAGGGCAGCCTGAGCAGGCTGGCAGGTGACACCAAGCTGAGGGTGCAGTGACACTTCTGGAGGATGGGACATCACACAGAGGGACCTGGACAAGCTCAAGAGGTTTCCCATGGGAGTGTCATGAGGTCTGACAAGACCAAGGGCAGGTGCTGCACCTGGGTCAGGGCAACCCCAGACATGAGCACAGCTGGAACTCCCTGGAAGCAGCTCTGGGAGAAGGACCTGGGGATTCCTGTGGGGGAAAGCTGGACCTCCCCTGCCCGTGTGTGCTGGCACCCAGAAGGCCAAACCTGCTGGGCTGATCCCCCAGATTCTGCCCCTGTGCTCCTGTGCTCAGGTGAGATCCCACCTGCAGAGCTGGGTCCCAGTGCAGGAAGAACCTGGAGCTGCTGGAGAGATCCAGAGGAGGCACCAGAGATGCTCCAGGGGCTGGAGGCCCTCTGCTCTGGAGCCAGCTTGGGAGAGCTGGGGGGGTTCAACCGGAGAGAAGAAGGCTCCAAAGAGAGCTGAGAGCCCCCTCCAGGGCCTGAAGGGGGTTTGTGAAAAGGAGAGGGACTTTTTACATGAGCACATAGGGAAAGGTGTGGCAGTTCTAAACTAAAAGAGGAGATACTTAGATGTTAGGAGAAAACTTGTCCCTGGGAGGGTGGGCGGGCCCTGGCACAGGGTGCCCAGAGCAGCTGTGGCTGCCCCTGGATCTCTGGAAGTGTCCCAGGCCAGGCTGGACAGGGCTTGGAGCAGCCTGGGACAGTGGGAGGTGTCCCTGCCTATAGCGTGAGTGGGAAGGTTCTGGGCAGGTTCCGGGAAGGGAAGGGAAGGGAAGGGAAGGGAAGGGAAGGGAAGGGAAGGGAAGGGAAGGGAAGGGAAGGGAAGGGAAGGGAAGGGAAGGGAAGGGAAGGGAAGGGAAGGGAAGGGAAGGGAAGGGAAGGGAAGGGAAGGGAAGGGAAGGGAAGGGAAGGGAAGGGAAGGGAAGGGAAGGGAGCTTTCAGGTCCCTTTCACCCCATGAACAGAGAAGAAGTGGCAATTCTCTCTATTTCCTGCATTTGTGCCACCACACCCCGAGCTGGAGGCTCTGCCTTTGGGTGCCCAAAGAAACTCCTTTTCTGCAGGACATTGCTGTGGGAGGTGAATGCTGGAGACCTCCTGCAGGCAGTAATAAAACATCAGTGGCATCTCCAAAAATTATCTATGATAATTTTCTAACACAAAAGAGATGGCACCTAATGTGAGGTAATTCTATTTTAGATCTTATTATGATGGATAAAGATGAATTGATCACTGAACTAGAAATCGGTGGTTGCTTGGAGACCGGTGATCATGACCTGATTGCATTAATTATGGGATAATAAAAGACAGTCCTAACCAGTAACATATACCTGGTGCTTCTCCCTGGATCTCTGAGGCTGAATAAAGAGGTGAGGGAAACTCGCTGGGAAGAAAAATAAACATATACGTAAATGAGTGAAAAATAAAAAGTTCCCACTAAGAGTTCCCACCCTGGCTAAAAAGTTCTATTTGTGCTATAATTTTGGAAGAATGGTGTTTGATTTTGAGATCTCTCTGGGTGAAAATGAAAGCAGCAATTAGAAAAAGAAGCAGTGCATAAAGAATAGGTGGGGGGGGAAGAGAAAAACTAGTAATCAGGATAATTTAACATTTCTGAGTGGTGGGAAATTGATAAGGGAAGCCAAATGCATTAAAGAAAAATATGGCTGATGAGTTATAGGTACTAAGAGCTGTTATTATCAACAAGAAAAAGAACCCTAATTGTGGTCCCGGCTTCTACATGAAAAAGATGATAAAAATGATAAAATTAGATGGTAAAATTAATAACAGTGTCACCGAGAGGATCCAAAAATGTCAGAGTGTCATTATCTTGGTCAAGCAGCTCATAAACTCCTCGGGGCATTGGAGGAAGCTTAAATTTAGAGAATCTACAAGAGAGTTTTTCCTCTGAGAGCTTCCGGGCACTGCAGCAAATGGTCCATTGCATACTGCAAGGGCTTGCTGAAGTCCAGCATTTCCCCCCTTCGGGCACGGGGCTGACCCAGGCCACAGACTGCCCTTGTTCTGAGCCTCTCCTCTGTCACTGCACTCGCAGTGTTTAAAAATAATGTCTTTAAAAATGATGGCCATTGCCCTCCCTTACTCTGTAGATCTTATCTGGGGACAGCTGCTGGCTCATGGCCTGCTGCTGCAGAACACTGGGGGAAAGCCATCAAAACCATGATTATTTTTAATTGAAACCTGAGATTATGTGTATAACCACCATTATGAGAAGAGCTGGACCCCTGGCAGCCTCTGACACATTCATTCTTGCAGGCAGCGATGAAGGACAGAACAGGATCACCCCACGTGGGTGGAATGCAGGGTTTGTCTCCAAATAGGATGGTCCTGTGCCCAGTGATGCCACAGCTGTGTCACCAGCACCTTTGTGGCCGTGTCCAAGTGTCACCTGAGCTTGGGAGGAGGTTTTCCACCCTATGCTCACCTCCAGGATGCTGCAGCCATGGGCAGCGGCCTCGTCCCTGAGCTCCAAGCCCCAGGAGAGGACAGGTCAGCACCCAGGTGGGACAGTGACAGGGCTCAGAGCCTCTCCAGGTGATAGAATGCTGTTCCTACACAGACCTGGCACAACAGCCCGCAGAGCTTGCAAAGGCTTGGAATTGTATTGAAAGCCCACAACTGTGTCACTGTCCCACCATGGTGCTGCAAAATGGGTGAAGGTGGATCCTGCACCCACAGCCAGCCACAAAATCCCCTTTGTAAAACAAGTGAAGTTTTGACTTGTCTTACTTATTCATTTGCATTTCCACAGTATCAGGAGGTCCCCTTGGGGACCTTGGCACAAATTAGATGCTCCGGGTCTGAAAGAGCTTCCAGTGTCTGCAGCAAGTGGAAAAAGAGGAAAGGCCCCTCTGCCCCAGCCTGGAGCCTTGCACTAGGGTTGTTGTGATCCAAGCGCAGAACCTGGCACTTTGCCTTGTTGAACCTCCTACAGTTGGTCTCATCCCATCCATCCAGCCTGTCCCAATCCCTCCCAGTGCTGCAGGGGTGGGAAAGGCCCCATCCCTCAGGTGCCCTGGGCCCGGCGCCAAACTCAGCATCCAGAGAGTGACTGAACGACAGAATCATGGAATGGTTTGGGTGACAAGGGACCAGAAAGACATCTTGTTCTACCCTCCTGTCATGGGCAGGGACACCTTCCACTGTCCCAGGCTGCTCCAAGCCCTGTCCAACCCGGTCTTGGGCACTGCCAGGGATCCAGGGGCAGCCACAGCTGTGCCCTGTGCCAGGGCCTGCCCACCCTGCCAGGGAACAATTCCTAATTCCCAATATCCCATCCATCCCTGCCCTCTGGCAGTGGGAAGCCATTCCCTGTGTCCTGTCCCTCCATGCCTTGTCCCCAGTCCCTGTCCAGCTCTCCTGGAGCCCCTCCGGGCCCTGGCAGGGGCTCTGAGCTGTCCCCGGGGAGCGGCCCGGGCGGGCGAGCGGCGGGACCGAGCGCAGCCCTCGGTTCGTGCCGCAGCCCCTGGAGGGGGCCGGAGCCGCCCGGCGCTCGGGGGGCGCGGGGCCGGGGCTCCGCGCTCCGCTTCGGGGAGGGCTTGCCTCGCTCTGGAATGCAAAATACAGCTTTCCAGAATGCCAGAAAGGTAATTTAAATGTTAAAACATTTGTGATTGCATAAATTGCACGTATTATTCCAATTGAATTGTAGTGGGATTAATCTGACCTTAATAGAATACTACTAATAATTTATATTATTATCTTTAATAATATTAATTCTACTTAATTTTTTTCCATTTACTTTGTTCATTTAAGGGCAGCTCCACTGAGCTCTGGAGCATTTAGCTCGTGGTGTGCAGCAGTCACTTATCATTTGCACAAGTGGGGATTCCACCAGGCAATTTTCAGAGAAATAAAGATCATCTTTCAGTAAAAAGAACTTAAAAATTACAGTATTAAATGAGTAGATATTAATGTGTCATATTTAGAATATAAAACAACCCCATAATCTGTTCTGAAGTCTCTTCCACCTAAACATATACTTTTTTTTTTTTCCCTTCTAGAGGGATCTTTTATTCTGCTGTTTAACTTATTAGGCACTACCATTCCAACTGTTAAAATAAAATTGTTAAGATCATAATGTCAGGGAAATAAAAACCTTGGCAGTATGATAGTGCCTTGTGAGCAGAGCATCACAGTTTGTTGGGGATGAATTGGAATTGCGCATTTCATTAGAATTTATATCACAAGCCAAGGGATGAAGCATTATTTCATTAAGTATCTTGAAATTTCACCAACCTAATGAAGCTGTCAAAATTCTATTAATAAAGCACTGGAAATATTTATTTGTTTGTTTGTAAGGATGCATTTGCTATTATTTAATGTTGTATTTGCAATTTGTTAATTTATGAGCGGAGGCTCAGCGGCGCAGCGGGAGGAGAGCGCCGGGGGCTGCGAGAGGGGCTGGCAGCGAGGGGCTCCCGGGTGGCCAAGGGGCTGCTTTGTCCTGGGGCCACCAGATCTGCTCCGTGGGGAGGGAATGGGACATTCTTTACCGGAGCTCAGCACAGCTACACGCTGCCACCTCCGTTTTAAAATGCATTTTTAAATGTGCCCTTTCCTGCGTACTCAATGTTACCTTATTTTAATTCTCAGTTCATCTCTGAGGGGGTGCAAAGCTCAGTGAGAGCTGTGCTCTGCTGATGTTGAGTGAGAGCTGTGTTAGCCACTGTTTGTAATTACCACTGCCAGAGAAATCCCTAGTTTTACTGAGCGCCCTTCTGTGAGGATCCAGGGTTTCCTGCCAGTTGCACAACTGGATTGGGCACAGCTCAGACTTACCCGAGGTGGGTCAGCAGCTGTGGCGGGATTACAAATGACAGCGTGTTGCATTTTGGTCAGGCTCTTTGTCTTGCCCGAGCCCAGGGAAGTTTGTGGGGTGGTTTTGGGGTGATGCTGTCTGCGGTGGGGCGGCTCAAAGGGCTCTCCTGGCGAGTGTCTGGCAGGGACACATTACTCACACGCAGGGAAGCTGGGAGTGCATGGTTTGGGAGTGCAAATAAAATTAATCACACCACTCAGTCATGAATTATTTAGTATATTCTGTTTGTGATGCTGACAAACAGCCAGGAAATCTTTCTCTTCTTCATCCTCCCATCCCATGGCCCACACGGGATGAACTAAAGGGGTTATAATGAATTTAATAGACAAGTTTATGCTTGTTAGTCAACCCATGGCTTGTAGACCAACTCTCCCATGTGTGTGGCTGCTTCCTGTTGCTCCAGAGCAGCTACAACCCTCCCAAGCTCCCTGCTCCGTGAGGCTTCACCCCAGCAGAGCAGTGTGAGAGCCCCAGTGACATGGGACCATGAGGGCTGGAAGGGAGGCAAATCCTTATGGGAAACTGAAGGAAAACCCTGCAAATGAGCCTTGCTTAATAAACTTCCAGTTAGCAAGTGTAATCTCGTAAGAGACCATTGTCAAATACTGCCAGTGAAATTTATACGTAAGATTTCCATGAGTATTAATTACACAGGAAGGTTGCAGGGTCTCCATTACTCTGCTAATAGGATCTTCAGGAAAAAAAAGACAGGTCTGCCACAATGTATTAGATTTGTTAAAGAACCAATTTTTAATTAGTTTGAACTGATAAGTTAATTAATGAATTTGCAAATACATACCCAGGACATGTATTCCACACTCCACACTGGATGCTGGGATTTTGCAGGGAGTACTCTTTAACGAAGGGATTGTGTGCCTGCCTGAAGTGCAGAATTCAGCAGAGCCACACTATGGATCCCTAAATAGTGATTTCCATAATTACACAATTAAAGCAGAAAGACTCAATTTAAGGCATGCAAATATTCTTAATTCTGCTCTGCCATGCCACCGTAAAGAAGAGACAGATGAATCTGATTATGGGTCCAGAAAGCTACAATTCTTCTCTAATACTGAGCTGACAGTTGCCTGTTAAGGCAGAGCCGAGTCAGGATTTCCTCAGCAAACTGCCTGCACTTCTCCTAAGTACAACTTTAACTTCCCATTTCTTCCCTTTATACTGCTTAGCATGGGGATAACTGCAAATCACTTTAATCTAATTTACCCCAAAATAGTGATGATACATCTCTCAGTATAAACTACTTCTTAACATAACATCTCTCTAGGAGTATCAAAACCACATATGATTTTTTCAATTAAAGCAGAAACTCAACCTTTTCTGTCTAAGGAATGCTTTGTTATCTTTTTCTAAGCTTACAGCACCTGATATGTGGATAAAAAATCCGTCTGGGGATTTTCAACTAAATCTATTATTTAAATTCCATTTATTAAGGTTCTTTGCTTCCGTGTCGGAATTTTCTTGGACACCTTTTTCCTGGCAAACACAACTGTGGGCATGATGCACAGCCTGAGCTGTACCCAAGCACACAGCCCTGCCTCACTTGCCAGCCCGGAACGTCCCCGAGGCTTCTCAGACAGGCTGGGACAGCACTCAGGGGCTTCTTCCTCCCGATGTTCTCCCTCAGTCCAGCGTGTATTCCTCTGATACAAGAAAGCAGAGCTGCACAAGCTCTGCTAACAGCTCCAGCATCCCAATATCGCCTCCAGTGTGGCCCCGGGGAGGGCAGGGGAGCTCCAAGCATCCTCCTGCCATAAAGGCAGGTGGCCAAACAATTGCAGCTGCAACCCCCCCAGTGAACCCACAAGTGGGGATCTGCTGCCTTGCACCTCCAGGTAGAATCCTAGAATGGTTTGGCCTGGAAAGGACCTGAAAGCCCATCCAGTGCCACCCCTGCCATGGCAGAGACACCTTCCACTGTCCCAGGCTGCTCCAAGCCCCGTCCAGCCTGGCCTTGGGCACTGCCAGAGATCCAGGGGCAGCCACAGCTGCTCTGGGCACCCTGTGCCAGGGCCTGCCCACCCTGCCAGGGAACAATTCCTAATTCCCAATATCCCATCCATCCCTGCCCTCTGGCTCTGGGAAGCCATTCCCTGTGGCCTGTCCCTCCATCCCTTGTCCCCAGTCCCCCTCCAACTCTCCTGGAGCCCCTTCAGGCATTGGAAGATGCTCTAGAGTAAAGGCAGGGTAGATTCTAACACTGGGAGGTGGCCATTTCATTATTTGTTGGAGGTAGAAGGAAGCTCTTTGTTGTAGCAATAAACCTCTCCCTGTCAGCAGAAATGTGTTGTGTGGTCATTAAAGAGTGGGGAACAGGTGTCCCATGGTTTGGGTTTTTATTGCTTTGTAGTTTGCTCTGGAGAGTGTCATGTTTATACAATCCTAATGCTTTAAAACCAAAGGTTTCTTGTTTTATATAGGTAAAATACACACTCACATGCTTGTAAATGCTCCCACACCCTGGCATTTGCTCCTGAAATTCAGCTGCATCCTGAGCCCTGCACAGCTCCAGCCTCTTCACCAAGCACCCAGAGCAGAAGGAGCAAAGCCCCACCTGCATCCCAACTCACACCATTACTTCACAGTCAGAGGCACGAGCTCTTCCTGGAATTTCCCCAGGACATGGCTTTATTGGCATCACCCAAACAGAGCCCATCCCAACGACTCAGCCACTGAGATTTCTGACAAGGCTTTGATGCAATTTAAGGACTCATTAATCATTGTGCAGGGAAAAGCTTTGTACCTGAATCTGAATGTTTTTGGAGCTCCTGTGGTCCACAGTTGGTTTTCAGTGCATTCAGTCCATTGCAGAGATCCCCAGTCTGTGCTGCAGCTCACACTGGTGCAGATTCTTTCGAGAGCTCAGGGTGCCCACGGTCCCAGCAAAGGAGGGGACGAAAGTGACAACAGCTGGAAAAGGAAGGAGCAGCTCAGTGCTGACAAGAACAAATACAATCCAGCACTTCCTTTCTGTATAACCATTGGCAAACACTTCTGATGAGCTTTAATGCCTCAGAGCGAAGCAAACAGACGGTGACGGGGTCAGGAAGAGTGAAGTGGGGATTTATTTTTTTCTGCTGGTCTCACAAATATCTTTGCAGATAGAAGTGATTATAAATAGTCCTTTGGCCATTTCCTGACCGTGGTTTGCTGACTCTTCCTTATTTATAGCAGTGATGAGAAGTGTTCAGCGTTTTGCCCCAGCACGGGGTTCAACTTCAGCATTTCGGGCACAGATTCCAAACTTCAGAATGAGCACTGGATCAGAGGGAACCCCACATCCCTCAGAGATAACCTTGGCCCAGATGACTGAATGCTGGGATGGATGAAGGGGATTGTGAGCCCTAGATTTACTTAGGAAGACTGCTACCAATAATTTCCTTCTCCAGACTATTGAGCACAAATCCCATAGAGAGGCTCCTCACTGGAATCAACACAAGTGCCTTATGCAGAATCCTCATCACCTCACTGGGCTTTGTCTCCTCCTTTTTATCTTTGTCCTCAGGTAAGCTTTCATAGAATCATAAAATCTCCTGAGCTGGAAGGGACCAAGGATCATCAATCCAACCCCTGTCCCTGCCCAGACCCCCCAGCAACCCCACCCTGGGCATCCCTGGCAGCGCTGGCCAAAGGCTCCTGGAGCTCTGGCAGCCTCGGGGCCGTGCCCATTCCCTGGGGAGCCTGGGCAGTGCCAGCACCCTCTGGGGGAAGAACCTTTTCCTAATATCCAACCTAAATCTCCCCACTTTTCCAAAATGGAGTTAGCTGTGGACTGTAATGCCCTTCCAGGGGCTAAGTGACATCTCCTCCTGACTCATTTGCCCAAAAGCCTGTCCCTGCTACCACCATCCCTGATCCCACAGCTTGAGCAGAAGTCCAGGCTACAGCAAGCAAACTCCAGGACACTCCATCACCTTGGGCTGGATGCTGTGCAGCCTTTGACACTCACACAGAGCAGCAACTGTTAGTGCTGCCTGCCTTACAAACAACCTATGGGAAATACAGGAGAATACAGCACAGTAAAAGATTCTCAAGCCTGCAGAACCAGCCCTTGCATGTACGTGCATTGTCACGATCTTTAATCATATTATCACTTAGGATTACTGCAGCCAGGACACCCTTACCAACTCACGGCAGGTGGGTGTCCTACAAGGATGGCATTCCGAGTCTGAGATGGGTACAGAGCTTCCCTGGGAAGGTGAAAGCATTGCTGCTGCTTCATCTCAAGGGTAGGAAAGGAGGGAGAAGGCACTGACTTATCTCTGGCAAGCCCAGTGCCATGCAGATGCTGATGTCCCAGGAGGAATTCAACCTTTTCAGGCTGGGAATCCCACAGAGGTGTGAGCACCACTGTCCTCTCTGCCTGCAGACACCAGAAACTGGAGAAAGAAAAGTGATTGACCTTTCTTGGAAAGCGTGGTCTGAAATGTGGTCTGGAGAGCTCCTGGCTGCAATGGGCCTTTCAGTTGCTGTTACCCAGGAAAGGTCTGAGGGCACTTCAAAATAAGGATGTGGGTTTTCAGGCTTTGGTCACTGATCATGAGGAAGTTTTGAGAGACAAAGCCAAAATTTGGTACCAGTCAGGACAGAAGAGCCCAGTGGATGCTATCGGAGCGGCAAGACTAAAACATCTGTCCCAAATAGATCACCTCATCAGAACGGACTTCAGCCTCAGTGACCTGATGGGTATCTCACCCTGCCAGGAATAAAACATGCTTGGAATTTCTGAGACCTAATCCATAGAAATTTCCTAATCAAGGATTTCTTGACTTGCAGAATTTCTGCATTGGACCTCACCCCATTGGAGGAGAAGAGGCTGTCCCTCAGGCAGAAGGGGTCACCAGTGATGGTGTTTGTTGTGTCTAAACAGCATGAAATCAGCAGCAGGAACACAGGTGGATTCTAAGGGCTGGTTGCACAAAGCCAGGACCAACCAGCAGCCAAATCCTTCAGGAGGGAGGTTTTGAACTCTGAGATCAGACCCAGAACTGGGAACTCTCCCCTGTGGACCCCCAACCCCTCCACCCAGAGGGACATCTGTGTTTGCTGAGTAGTCAAAGCAGACTGCAAAGCCATTGCAAAAACACGCATAACATAGATCTGGTTGGGGTCTCTGTGAGTTTCACCGTTGGCACTCCTTTTCTGCATCTATTCTGTCTCCATCACCAGAAGAAATGGGAGGTTTGGGCTGAGGAAGCTTGGACAGCTCAAACATTGTCCTTCCAGAGGGAAGAGGGTCCCCAAAAGAAGAGGAAAGTATGATTTATCCACATGGTTTGTGGACACAGGAAGCAGGAGGCTTCTCCATGTTACAAATGGATCAAATGGAAGCAAAACAGGGTCAGGCTCAAAGCGAGGTGACGAATGGTTGGCCAAGTCACCATGAGCTGTGATGGGTTCTTCAGTGCTGAAGATGCTTCAAAGCACCCAGGGATGGCTTGAAATGCACCCTCAGCCACCAGGGACACAAGGGGGCAGGCATCTTTTATCTCCAGGCTTTGGCTTTTTTGGAGGTCAGTGAGAGGGTTTCCAAAGACAAAGGGATGTTGAGGGTATCTCCAAGCTTCTCCTCATCCTGCAAACTCTGTGTCAAAACGGCATTTTCCCCCAAACCCTCCTCAAACATTTGTTAAACACCAAATTTTGCTATAGTCTGCTCCACAGGGGATTCCTTCTGGCTGCGCTTCATGCCAGCGCTGGGCCTGAAACCTCGGGAGTGGTTTCTGCTTCTTGATTTCCCACATCCCTTCTAAGCTCATTTGGAAAATATCTCCCCTTGCCCAACGTCTCCACCAATTCCCCTGCCCCTTTGGGTTTTTTTTAGCTCTGTAATTACATTATCTGACTGTACAGTGATTTGGAATGAAATCTGCATAAAAGATATTAAGAAAAATAAATCTGTGTTTTGCAATATCTTTGAAGTTATCTTTAGGCTGGGCAACAGGAGCAAAATCAGCATTTGGCTTTCTACAAATCCTTGTTTTTGTGGAGCTCTTGGGAAAGATGGTTTCATGGGCTGGGGCAGGAAAATTCACAAGTTCAGATTATTTTATTAATACTATTAATAACTATTTTTGGCACTGCTTCACAAGGAAGAAAATACCAGGTATGTATGAGGTGTAATTATGTTTACAGATAATGCTGTGTTCTTTCCTGGAGAAGAAAAGCACTGATTTTTTTCCCCCCCTTTTTTTGGAGGAAATTAACGAACTTTGCTGATGAAATTAACCAAGTTTGCTGGACAGCAATGAGCGTTGTGAGCATGTGTGAGGAACAGCTCTTTGTGGAGGGACAGGGTGTCGGGGTGAGTTTTGTGTGAGGGTAGAGAAAGGCGTTCCCCTGTTTTGTGTTGTGGCAAAACAACTCTCAAACATGGGGGGACCAAGAGCTGGGAGCTTCATGGCTAGAAGGACGGGGTGATTTCAGCCCGGGGTATGCTGTGGGGGGAAGAAAGTTGGGGGAGAGGAGGCAGGGGTGATGCTGCCCAAGCCATTCGGACAATCATGAAATCACAGACCTTCCTCAGATGGAAGAAATCAACAAGGATCATCGAGTCCAGCTCCTGGCCCTGCCCAGACCCCCCAGCAACCCCACCCTGGGCATCCCTGGCAGCGCTGGCCAAAGGCTCCTGGAGCTCTGGCAGCCTCGGGGCCGTGCCCATTCCCTGGGGAGCCTGGGCAGTGCCAGCACCCTCTGGGGGAAGAACCTTGCCCTGAGCTCCAGCCTGACCCTCCCTGACACAGCTCCAGCGGTTTCCTCGTGTCTCTTCTGGCGGGCCATCTGTCCCCTCTCACCCCGCATTCCCTCGGATGCCGCTTCGTCCCTAGACCCTTCCCCACGTGCTCATTGAGGTGTATGAGGGCTACGAGGCCGGGGGAAGCCGTGCGGGACCCGGGCTCTCCCCGCCGCTCTCACCCGCCGGGCTCTCGCCCCTTGCCTGAGCCGGAGGCCACCGCGCCGCCCGGGGGCTTCTCCCCGCGCTGGGCCGGGGTCCGGAGCCCGCACCCCGCCCCACACACGCACAGCCCCACCGCGGGACACCTCCTGGGGGGCGCCGCGGCGCGGAGCGGCCCCACGGCGCCGAGCGGCCCCGCGCGCGCCGGGCC
This sequence comes from Motacilla alba alba, assembly GCF_015832195.1. Taxonomy (NCBI): domain Eukaryota; kingdom Metazoa; phylum Chordata; class Aves; order Passeriformes; family Motacillidae; genus Motacilla; species Motacilla alba. The sequence goes on along the minus strand of NC_052032.1, from coordinate 1,093,256 downwards.
GGGCCGGGCCGGGTCGGGCTGCGCGGTGCCCGGCGCGGGGGCGGAGGGCAGCGCGGGGCCGGCCGGGCGGCGGGGCTCCCGCGCCGGGCCAGACTCAGCCCCTTTCTCCCGGCGCCGCCGGCTGCGAGCGCGCTGCGGCTGGAGCTGCCCCCAGAGCGGCTCGTGATGGCGGCGGCGCGGGCTCGGCAGCGGGAGGCGCCCGCCCAGCCCTGCGCGCCGCGCCGCTAGCGGCAGCGCCCGTGCCCGCGGCGGCCGCCCCGGCCCATGCCCCGGGGGGAAGGGGGGCTGCAGCAGCCCGGCGAGCCGCCCACCCGCGCAGCGGGGGCATCGCCCCCACTCGCCGCTCCTGGGAGGGCGGAAAGGAGGCAGCGGCGGCGGTAGCGGCGGCTTTGTGCGCGGCGGGCGGATCGCAGGCCGCGGCGGCGCGGGGCTCGCCTGCTCCCGCCCCAGCCCCATGAACCAGCCGGACGGCTCCGCTCCGGCGGCGGCAGCGCAGGTACGCGGCGGCCGGGCGGCGTGTCCCCGGGGGGAGGCGGAGGGAGCGGGGAGGAAGGGAACGGAAGGGAAGGGAAGGAGGGAGGGCGGCAGCCGCAGCCGCCCCGTCGCGGAGCCCCGGCGGCGCTTTGGCGCAGTGCGCGGGGGCAGCGCCGGCAGGGGCTCCTCGGAGCCCGCGGTGCCGGAGCCCGCGGCCGCTCGGACCGGGCGGTAAACAAAGCGGAGCTCAGCAGCCATGTCGGGGACGAGCCGCCCCTCGGCCCGGCCCGGCCCCGCACCCCGGCCCGGCCCGGCCCGGCCCCGCCGCGCTCCGCGCCCCGCGCCCCTTCCCGGCCCTTTCTCTTTTTCTTTTCCTTCTTTCTTTTTTTTTTTTTTTTTCATTCTTTTTTTTTTTTAATTTTTTTTTCCTCCTTCTCTTAATTTTTCCTCCGGAACGTTTTGGTTTTTTCCCCCCCATTTTTTTCCATTAAAACGACGCCACCTAGAGGAGACTATTTCGTAAATAAAAAAAAAAATTAAAATTGGAAAAAAAAAAAAGGAAATATTCTGCTATTTCTAATATTTTTCCCATAAAGTTGGGGCCGGATCCCCCATGTTGGGATTCCTCCGGCAGCATCTGCAGCGCCCCGCAAATTTCGCGTGTGTCCCTTTGGAGCCAAAGCCCAGCTCATGGAAATGAAAATTAAACAGGAATTTGAATGAATTCAGGTTTTTCTCCCCTCCACCCCCATTTTCTGGAGAAAAACGGAGCCTGGGAGCAGCAGAGTGCTGGGAAAGGAAAGTGAGTCAAGTTTTTGGTGGGCCCCCCCGGGTGAGCTGCAGGGAGGGATTAGTTTGGGAAAGTGGGAGAATTGCTGTTCCGGAGCAATTAGGAATTGGGCTTCATTGTAATTTTGAACTTGTACAGCAAGCTCTGCCAAAGCTCAGGGTTCATTTTTTTTTTCTTCCTTTTTGCTGCAGTGCTTAAAGTTATTTTGTTTGAAATGAGGAGTTTTGCAGGAAAATGAAGAACCCAGAAAATTTGCTGTGGACACACCCAATTTTTTTTTTTTTTTTTTTTTTTTTTTTTTTTTTTTTTTGTGATTTTGGATTTCATGCAAAACTGCTGTTAAACAATGAGGTTCTAAACGCAGTCCAAGAAAGCACGAGGACAAGCAAAATTAAGAGTCGAATGTCAGTTTTAGTTTAGAATTTCTTGGCTTTTTGGATGGTTTCTCCTGGCACAATTAAAAGAGTTTCCAGCATTTAATTTCCTACTTCTTTTGTAGAGAAGAAAATTTCCATACTATGGTTTTTAGGGGTTTTTTTCCCTTCTTTTTTAAACACACTGTAATAACTCTATGTCCTATGGCTCACATAAATCTAATATTTACACAGGTTTATTATAAGGTCCGCCATGATATTATGAATATGCATAATTAACAATATTGTGAAAAAATAATTGCAGATTTTGTGATTTTCCTTTTTTTTCAAACTGAAGTGCCTTTAAAGGGATTAGCCATGATATTTTTCACAATTTCAAAATCCTTTTTCTCCTTGACTGTTAAAGCCTTGCTGGAGTTTGAATTGAAAATTTTTTTTTTCATTATTATTTTTGGTGGTGTTTTTCTTAATTGTTTTGTTTGTTTGTTTGTTTTAAATGCTGTCCTATCCCTATTATTTTGCTGTTGCAGAGTGCCTGTGAGTTCTGGACTGTGCACACACTGGTTTATTATTGTAGGGTTGCCCTTGAATACTGGGGTCTTGGTATTGATCTTTTTAAAAATAAATAACAAAAGAGCACTGAAACATGCATTGTTTCAAGAAAAAAAGCAATCTAGGAGAGCTACATGGCCTTTCCACCCAAAAGTGGGGGAGGGAGAGGAAGGGAAAGATTAGGTCAACATTGAGTTTTACCAACCTTGACACAGTATCCTCTCTAAAATGGGGACAAAATAGCAAGATGGCTGGCTCCACAGCTGCAGCACTTTGGATTTTTTTTTCTTTTTCGAAAAAAAGCATTTTTAAATTTTAAACTCCAAAGTGAGTTTCTGGAGCTGCTGGGCACCCACCAGCAAAGGCTGAAATCTGGGTGCTGCACAAAATAAAATTAAATTTCAAACCAGAATGAATTTTTAATTTTGAATCTCAAACCCCTGAAAAGTTTGGTTTTTTGGTTTTGGTTTTTTTTTTTTTTTTTTAATTTTTTTGTTTTGATTTTCTGTTCCCTGTAATTTGATATTTGATGGAAATCAGAAAGGAGTGGCTGGTGATTTCAGGGTTCGGGGGCTGTTTTCACTTTTCTCCCCTTTATTTGTTTCATGTTTTGAGTTTTTCAAAGTGGGGGGGGAAATGGAAAAAATTTCCAAAGCAGGATAACTCTTGCGTGGAGGAAGAAATACTCCGAATTGTCAACTCCATATTTTTATTTTTGCATTTATTTGCCCCCTGCCCCCCCGAAGGGGACCCACCCTCTTCCTGAATCTCTTTTTTAGCAAATAATGGAGCGGGAGGCCAGTGCCAGCCCGGCAGTGGTGCAGTTAGGGCTGGGTGGCACATCTGGGTAAAAATTACACACAATGCTCCAAATTGGATTAAACAATCCTGGAGAATATTTTATTCACGGGTTCATCCAGGAAGCTGTAGCCTGGTGGCTTTTCCATATTCTTACCCTCCAAGAATTCCCTTCCTTGAGCTGCACCCCAGAACTTTTATTACAATATCATTGTACCCCAAGAAACTGTTTAGCTGTATTTTTTTTTTTTTTAAGGTTTTGTACATTTTTTTCTCGTGTGAATTAGACCTTTTGATGCTGCTTTTCCTTTGCCCTGCCGCACTCCCAGAGATGTGTGGAGCATCCCCGGGGATTTGGGATTTGGGGGAGGGACGCACTGATGGGTGCTGCATTTTAATTAGAATTAATGACCAAGCCTCAGTTCTGGGGTCATAGTACCAACTGTGGCAATGATGCTTTTGAGTTTCTCCTGAAGCAGAGGGGTTGAAGCTGGGGAGGCCTGGGCTGGAGGTGTTCTCAGCTGTGCTGGGATGCTGGGGGTGCTGTGTGTTCTCTGCAGCGCTGGGGGCGAGGCCGTGTCCTCCTGCACGGGGATGCTGTGGGAACTGCAACCTTTCCCATCTTTAACTCCCTGGGGAGCTGCAGCTTTCCAGCACCAGCTCCTGCTGCTGGCGTTGTAATAGGTCTGAATCTCACCTTTCTGCCTGTCCTTCCAGCACAAACCTGCTCCTGCCTGGAAAAGATTTCATCATTTTTCATTGCAGTCTGCCTTCAGGGGGATTTTTTTTCCTTTTTTTTTTTTTTTCTTTTGGAAAGTTGATCAATATTTTATCCTTTTCAAAATTGCTGTTGGCAGCCTGGAAGGGGAAGGGGAGGGAGGGAGCTCAGCTGAGTGATACCAACAGATTTCTTGTGACATAACTGAAATGTATTTTTTAAAAAAGAAAAATTTCCAGGACCTCATTTTCAGTGACATATTTTCATCCCAGAATGAAAACAGACATAATATTATTAAAGTAGTAGATAATATTTATACAAATGCCATATAAAACCTTGGGAGGTTATTGCCTGGCTCCAGGATAATTTAAATATATATCACTGCCATAATGCAACGCTGGGAATAGTTCAGTTCATGGGTGCAGTCACATGGCCCCGGTGATGCACAGTCAGGTTTGCAATTATGCAAGTGCAGGAGTGAAATTAGAGTGGAATTAGTGTTCTAAAAATTGGATTAATTTAATTTTAATTTTATTTTGCAGGGGAGAGGGTTGAAACCTGCTCTACGAGTCATGCTGATACAGAGTCAGGATTTGTGCCTACTGTGCCAGGGCAGGTCAGGCTGGAGCTCAGGGCAAGGTTCTTCCCCCAGAGGGTGCTGGCACTGCCCAGGCTCCCCAGGGAATGGGCACGGCCCCGAGGCTGCCAGAGCTCCAGGAGCCTTTGGCCAGCGCTGCCAGGGATGCCCAGGGTGGGGTTGCTGGGGGGTCTGGGCAGGGCAGGGGCTGGGCTGGGTGATCCTGGTGGGTCCCTTCCAGCTCAGGATATTCTGTGGATCAATAATTCTTTGGATGCTGTGCCTGTTCAAGGATTTCGACCTTCCCACCATGGCATGGCAGGACTCGATACAAGGTCCCTGATGCTGCTCCTGGATGTGGTCCCCCTGGCACAGCCTCCCCTGGCACAGCCCCCCCTGGCACAGCCCCCCTGGCACAGCCATGGACAGGTCCTGCGGGGCCACGCTGGCTCTGGGTGCGTGGCAGTGTCGGTTCCCTGGCACTGCCCATGGAGCCCCTGGTGGCCTCTGCTTGAGCATCCTCAGCTTGAGCATAGCTCAGATTTTGGGGGTGGCACAGGGGGGTGTGCCAGCCAGCCCAGGGTGCTGTGGGATAAGGGTGTGCAGAAGTGTGGCACATCCCAAGGGTTTTCCCCCGTTCTCTGTGGGTGCTACCCTGGGCTCTGTGCTTGCTCCAGTCCATGCTTGGATCCCTGCAGGTGGTTATTTATGTGCTGGGAGCTGTAAAACAAACAAGGGTGGTCCTGCAGGTGTGGGGAGCCACCCCAAAATGTGAGTTTTGTCAGAGGTTTGCCAGTTCAGGCACTGTTTGTACATCATATACCAAGTGGGATGAGGGGAAGAGGTGCCTGGGCAGGGGCTGCCAGTGCTGCTGGAGGCTGTGCATGTTCTTGGTAAGGGAAGTGGGGAATGGCCCCTGGGGATATTTATTTCTTGCAATTTCCACATTTCTGTGCATCCAGCATTGTGCATATTTGGAATTTCACATTTACGGATTCCAATTGGCCATACCATGTTTTCTGGGGAAGAAGTTTCTAATTTTTAAAGGTCTTTTATGGATTAATTGCTAGTCATCTGCCTCCTTTTTGCTTTTGTTTGGTTCCTTGAATGTCTCTTGATTATTTTGTACTATGTGATGCCAATTTAGTGGTTAACTAGTATGCAAACTACATCTGGACGTGTTGACTTTGCATTAACAATCATTGATTTGTCTGGAGCAAGGGAATAGAAATGAATGCTGCTGTTTACCGTGGATAGTATATGAAAAATAACCATTTGCAATGTGCCTTTCATCAGGGGCACAGGGCTCTGGTGCAGCTTGTCACAGTGGCTCTGCCTCGTCACGTGAGAGCTGAATTTTGAAACCATGGCACCAGGAAAAGGGACTGGGGAAGGCAGGGGCTCCTGCTGTGTGGGGAAGGTGCCCTGTGTAGGAGCAGCTCCTGGTGACTTTGGTTAGCTCTGGTGACAGTGGGAGTGGAGTAAAATTGTAACAGAGAGGGAGTGGAAAAACATGAGTCTATGTAATACACAATATGTAACATATAATATACACCACATGTATAGAGCTTTTAGCATGGGAACATAACCAAGAGGATGCAGAATTTAATAATCAAAAATAATAAGCAGAAGGTTGAGTTGGTGCTGGCTTCAGCAACAGCTGTTTCTCCCCAAAACCCATGACTGCAGCTGTGTGCGGGGCTCTGGATGGAGCAGGGTTTGGTGCCTGCTGTCCCTGCCTGGCCGTGGGGAAGCTGGGATGTGACTCTGGCTGTTCAGGTGACCCTGGGATGTGGGAGGCATCGCTGCACACTTGTGTCTCCTCTGGAAGAGGGGAAAGGCTGAGCAGATGCTCTCTCTGCAGAGAAGGTCTCTTCCCAAGATGTGCTGAAGACATCAAAGCTGCCTTGCACTTGTTCCTTGGTGTTTCAAAGTACAGTCACAGTGGTCCCTTGGTTGAGCTTTGATGTTCAGACCTTGAGTCCATTGGATCCACTCATCCCTGGACCTTTTCTGCTGTCTCCTGCTAAGGGCTCTCGCTGCTGCTGGTGGGGCAGAATGCTCGGTGTCAGTGTCGGTCATCCTTTCCACACTGAAATTGCTTTGCTCGTGCTGGAACATGTGTGTCAGAGCCCAAATGATGGACACAGGTCATCTCCTGAAATGTGGGGTTTGTACTCCAGCACTACTGAGAGTGTAAATGCACAGGGAGGTGCTGGGCAATCTGCATGGTGGCTGAGTTACTTGGGTTTCACTTGTTGGATTCTCCTAAAGCGAGCAGTGGCAGAAAAAAGAGATTAAATCAAGAAAATTCTCCCCTGTGCTCATTGAAAGTGCTGAGAAGCTTTGTATTCTGAGTGGTGCATTTGGGCAAGGAGGCAGCATGGAGGGCACGAGCAGCGTGGCAGTGGCACAGGTAGATTAGAATCCATCCCTTTAATTAAACCTCCTCTGTACTCATGGAGAAGAGTTCTTGTGCTGTGTGCTTTCCAGATTTTTGGCAGTTGAGTGGCAGTTAGCTCTGGTTCACTGACCAGGCTGCGAGAGCTTGTGCTAGCACGCTGGGAGCTCTTGCTCCAGCTGGGATGCTGCCTGGGGCAGCCTGGGGAGCAGAGGCAGGTTTGGGGCACAGGGCATGTTCTGCCTGCCCTTGATGGGGTCAGACCAGCTGGACCCGCTGCCTGTGCCTCCCTGGGTGTGGCTGTGCCCGTGTGACCCTTGGCCAAGGCCACGGCAGAGTCCCACCCTGCCAGGTGGTGGGACTGACTTATGGTTGATGGAGCTGTGCTGCCTCTGGAGAAGGTGGAGGCCATGTGTCTCTTCTGGGGTGAAACTGCAGAGCCCTGCGTCAGCCTGGCATGGGCTGTCCCCATGGGAAGGGCCAAGGGTGGCCAAGCCTTGTGCTTTTTGGTGGTGGCAGCAGTGTCACCACACCAGTTCCTCTGCTAGAGCAGCTTTCCTTGGGAGTCCTTCCCTTTATTTCTCTCACCTGTATTTCCAAGGCACTCCAGTGTGTGCTTAGAAAGGTTTCTCTGCTGTACTGTACCTGCAAAGATTTAATTATGTAGGCAAGGCTTTCCTTGCTTGTGATTCCCAACACTCCTGCTTGTTTCATGTCTATATTTGGCTGTTGTAATGTGGAAAATAAGACTGTAAGTGGAGAAGTAAAGACTGGAGAATTTGCCTGCACTGATAAGGGGCTGACGAAGAGAAACATGAATGTCAGAGTGTGGAGCAGAGAGGAGCTGCTGGAGCCTGGAGGAGCTGCCATAGGTATTTGAGGGATCAATACCTGTACTGTGTTTGTGCATGTGGATGTGCCTGGGACACTCCTGGATGGAGTGAGGTTCTCGGGTGGGTCTGGGATGCTATGAGGGATATTGGGTCCATACTGTGCCTGGGCCAGGAACACAGGAGCTCTGTGGTGTTTTCTGCCCTGGTTTAGAAATCAGGGATGTTACCACACAAGGTTTGATATCTCAGCAACTGACAGAAGTGAGAACAGTCAGGTACGTCAGACTTTCCCACTGGCACTGAGCTGAGCCAGGCTGGATGGGCCAAATGTGCTCACATGCCAGTGCTGGTGTCCCCATGGCACCACTGTGTCTCCAGGCACTTCAAGGTTTAGTATTTGTTGTGATGTCATTTTACTAGATACACACAGGCAGCAGTAATCTTATGGAAGTTAGTTTTTTGCTCTGCGTGGGTGTAGGTATCCTTTCCTGCCTGAAAATAGCAGCAGAAGTCAGTTTTCAGAAGTTCAGTGTGCTTGCGTTGAAGGGCCGTCATTTACTGCTTCCAGTATGTTGAGAACAATTTTAGTGCAAGTATTTAATTGCTTTAGACCTATTTTTAGAAATATTAAACCTCAGTTTTCAGAACTGCAACCAAAGCCAGCAGCTCTGCTGGTGTGGGAGAGCCAGGAGGGGAACCTGGAGAAAAACCTGGAGCGACGTGGGCTGGCCCCACTGGGAGCAGGGCCAGGTCATGGGGTTCTGCAGAGCCTTTGGGATGCACACTTGAAATCGAGTTGTCTGTATTTTGGTGAGATTTTTTATTTTACTACTATTCTGTTTACTTGGTTTCATGAGGAGAGAATGAATGAATGAAACCCGTTTCCAGCAGATTTGTACAGTTTCTTGAGTTAAGTCTGCAGGCTGGTGGATGTAGCTGGGAGCATCCAGAGAACAGCGTGCAGGCAGCCCCAGTAGGGCTCTGGCTCGAAACCCAAGAATAGCTCCTGCTTTTCTGGGTGTAAATCTGTCACTTGAGGTCTGATGTGCCTTACTCTGTGGGCTGCAAATCCTGAGCTTTCACTGGCATTTGTGAGGTATTTGTGATTTTGAGGGTGGGAAGAGAGTTGTAAGAAGGCAGGATAATTATTGGCTGGGAATAAAACACCTTTTTGAATTTGTGCATGCATTTTGGAAACCTCTGTAGGGAAGGATGGCTGGATTTGGATCAGGCTGGTGGCAGGGGGATCTGAAAATCCCTTTGGGAATCACTGCGATTTCTCTTTGCAGTCAGAGGGTGCTGTTGAAGATGCTGAGGGGCAATGGCAGTGGCAGTGACACCAGGGGACAGGCTGAGACCTGGCCTTTGGTGGCTGTGGGGTTGCTGGTGGGACTGGCAGGACTGGAGTTGGACTTCACCAGGGAAGCAATTAATGAATGACCACCAGGAAGGTTGCCCTGGGGTGCGTTTTGACTTGGCTTCAGGGCATCTCTCTGTTTATGGTTAGTACTACTGGGGTCACAGCATATTAACTCCAAGGGAGGCATACTTTTACTTTCTTACGTGCCTTTATTTTAGAGGCCATTAAATTTGGCTGGTTGGTGATAACAGCAGACATTTCTGCTCCGTGGGGTTTGTTAGGATGTGCCAGAGACACAGCCTGGCAGGGGACCCGCTGTGCCTGGAGCTGGGGAGGGTGCTGGGTGAGAAATAAAAAATGTAAATGTAGCCAGAGAGCCACACTGCATCCTGAGGGGTCTGGGGCCCTGCTGCTGTGCTGCCCCTGGGACTGCTGGCAGATGCCAGGGGATGTGGGAGAGTCCCCTGGAACATTTATTGGAGAACAGCACCCCAGAGGGTGCTGGCACTGCCCAGGCTCCCCAGGGAATGGGCACGGCCCCGAGGCTGCCAGAGCTCCAGGAGCCTTTGGCCAGCGCTGCCAGGGATGCCCAGGGTGGGGTTGCTGGGGGGTCTGGGCAGGGCAGGGGCTGGGCTGGGTGATCCTGGTGGATTTCTTCCATCTCTGGATATTGTCTGTGATCCAAATGGAGGGAATAGCAGTGCCCTTTGTAAATGAGAAAAAAACCTCAAAATCAAGGTCCCTTTTCCTGAAATCTTGCATGTATCTAAATTTTTGGTAGGGTTTTTTTGGGTCTTTGTTTGTTTGTTTGCTTGTTTTGTTGTTGGGGTTTTTTTTCCTTTGTTTTTTTTCCCTATGTAATCTGATTTGGTTTAGTTGCCAGAAAGTAGATTTGCTGAGAGTGCTGCGTTTGCTTTTGGTTCCTGATAAGGTGGAGGAGCTAAGTCCCACGTTGTGGCTGTTTGTTTGTGTGAGTGGGAAATGTTTGTGCTTCCCTCCTTTGACAGGGAACTCCTGGCCGTCCTCCTGCAGCATAAACACTGCTTGTGATTGGAGTTCATTATGTGAGATTTAAAATGTATAAAATGAAATGTTCCTGTCTGCTTTAAGCAGACATATGTCTACGGTTTGCAAATTAACCTAATTAAATATATATGTAGAAATTTATGATATTCGGCTCCTAGCACAAGGTATGCAATTAGCATCCTTGCCAGCAAGGAATTTTCCATTTCTGTCTTGACTTTTCCCCATAGGAGATGTGGTTTGGGTTTTTTTAATTTTTTTATTTTTATTTTTAATCTTTAATCTCTAATTTTTGTTCTGCTTTGGAATTCACTTAGGGACGAGTCCTGTGGGGATTTAGGCTTGTGGTTAAATTTCCCTACAAGCACCTTTGACTGAAGTCAGTGAAACATTCCCTAATTCCTGGGCTCCAGCCTGTCCCTTTGCCTCTGCAGGACAGGAGGAGTTTGTTTTGTTAGGAGAATATCATGAGCAAAATAGCATTCTGGAGGAAAAAAATTGCATTTGAATATTTACATTTTTCAAGGCTCTTCCTTCCTCCCACCCAAAAATAGCAAAACAAAAATTATCTGTCTCCGCTTGATTTATGGAATTTTCAAGTGTTTGGCCAATGTTGTTTCCAAAACACCCCATCCCTCTACCTGAGCTGTCTCTATGGCAGGAGGGCCCTCACACAAGAAGTACAAATCCATTATTACAACCTCTCATTAAGCAATATTCTGGCACCAGGAATACTACTTTTAGTTCCTTTTCTGCCAAAGTGTTGGGTGTTTTTTTTTTTTAATATTTAAAGTTTGATCACGTTAGAATAGTTTTCTATATAAATAATAATTTGGTCTATTTTGCATATCAATAGTTGACTCCATTTTCTTCACAAAAAGCCTTTTTTTCCCCATAAACATCCCCACTGTTCCAGCCCAGAAGGTACTCTTTATTAGCCAAACCAACCAAGTCATGACGTTCCCAGCTCAGCTATTTTAATGATCCCACAAACCCAAAAAAGCAGTAGGAAATTTTTCAGAAGCAAACTGCAGAAACTTTTTCTTTTTTTCTTTTTGGGACATCATAAGTTTTCAACTTTCCAATTATTTTTGTTACATTTTTCCAAGCTTCAGGCTGTAAACTCAAAGAATTTGGAACTGCTTTTTCTTTCTGGAGATTATTTAGGGGTGTCAGAGGTGGCCCAGTGCTGGATGGAAGAGCTGAGGGCTCGGCAAACACGCTGCCTTCATTCCTAATTTCTGTGCAAGATCTGTTGATAATTCTGCATGGGCAAGGTGAGATGTTGGATCGGAACCATTTTCCCCCCTTAGACACCTCTACAAGTCCCTCCTCCTGTATTTTCCTTTGACTTTGCTGCACTGCTGTGTTTCCCATCTCTCTGTTTCAAGGCAGAGGGAATTCTGCTCTTAGCTTTGTCCCTTTGCAGAAGCTCTCTGCTCTCCCAGGTTGAGCTCCTTGGTGTCTCCTGCCCTCCCTGGGTGTTTCTGTGCCCTCTCCATTACAGGGATGCCTTTTCGAAGGCCATCAGCAGCTCTGATTTCCAGTTCTTCATCACCAGGTGTTGTGGGGTGACCAACTCCATCAATTAGAAGAAGAAAATGCTGTCGTAGGCTGGTTTTGGGGTTTCCTTGTGAGCCTGCAGCCTTGCCAGCTGTCCCATACTCAGGTCCTTTGTAGCTCCAGCTATGGGACACATGATTTACCGTCAGAGCTGTATTTTCCACTGCTTCAGGTGTTTCTTGCTCACCTCAGTGCTTTGCCCACTTTGGAGGCTCCTCGGATTTTGTCCCAGGATGTGCTGCAGCCCCTCGGGATGTGGATTTTCCATAGCCTGGCATTACCCACCACCAAGGCAATCATTTGGATAATTGCAGCATCTGCAATTTATTTAGGCAAATAGGGGACTGAAAAATATTTGCTTTCACTTGCTTGCGGGATTTATTTTTAGGGTTTAGCTTTGTGCTTTGGGAAGCAAAGCTGAGCCGTCCTGGTGTCCCTTTTCCCTGAGGTGCTCTTTGGGGCTGTTCTGGCCACCCTGTCCAGTGGAGTTTGCCTGGCTGCATCACCCTTCTTGCCCTTGTCTGCTCGGTGGTTTTGTTTTGCAGTCTCTCTGCAGGTGGGTCACCAGGGGCTGTGGGTGAAGCTTTATGCACGGGCACATTTCTGTCCGCGCCCATAATGAGTCGCTGGTGCCGTCAGAGGCCCTCAGCTGCTGCAGTGGTGCCCCCGTGCCTCCTGCCTTGCCTTGGTGAGTGCTGATGGCTCATTTGGCCACCTCGGTGTGGTGCAGGGGCTGCTTCCCCTGCGCTGTTCCCTCCCAAACCCCGCCCGGCGCTCGGAGCAGATGGCTGCGGGACCCCACTGTGATAATGAACTATTCCTGCCCTTTATTTTCCCTCTTTTAATCAGTGGTTAATCAATGAGGTGACTTCTTACTTCATCCTGTGCATGTCAAAGTGTTGTGAGCGCACTTGCCGCAAGAGCCCTCGCAGAGCAAACTCTTTTGGAAGCCTTTGGAAGTCTGGGTGCACCACGCCCTGTCCTACCTGCAACTGCCTCTTCCAGCAGGGCTCAGAACCCACTGACTTATGGCTGCAGGAACCAAAGTGACTCCAGTCCAGGAACCAGTGTTCCTTTCTAATCCATGGGAACACTGACTTTTAATTGTCCTGGATTTTGGTGTTTTTTGTTTTTTTTTTTTTTTAAATTACTGTTTATAGTAATTTTTCTGCCACAAAATTGAAGTTCTGCAGTTCCTTGAATCCTTTTGAAACAGTGGGGTCACATTCAGTGCTGTCTGGTTCATAGGTGGATAGCAGTGATTTTGGGGGTGCTGGGTGATTTTAATAGCTTAATGCCATTCAGACTTTTGGCTGGATGCTGTTGGGCCCTGGGGATTTTTAGTTTTTTGCTGTTAATTTTGCTAAGCAAGTCTGCAGCTTGTCTTAGAGACCCCACAGTCTGAGGCAGATGCTCCCCTCATTCCTCATGAAGGAAGAGTCCAGGAAGGGAAGTGCTGAGCCCTGTCACAAAGGAGCACTGGTGCAAAGAAGTTGAATTTTTATCCTATGGTTTTATCTTTCTTCAGTACTTGATTTATACCAGAATCTGTCAGATTTTGTTGCTTGTGTATTTGATTATTATTTTTTTTCCCTTCAGTGACCTGTTTCTCAAAATCTTTTTTTGGACTGACTTTTTTATGGCCTAAAGTGTAGCTTCCTTGAGTTTATGTTCTCCTAATTTGGATTTCTTTCTGATGGCATCTCTTTATTTCTAATGGCCTTTTCCACTCTGCTGTTAAACTATGATTTTTGTTTAACAAACCCCCTTTGGTAGGTGATAATCATCTCCCAAGTTTTCCACCTCACCTGCAAGGCCCTTTAGGTGCTCCATTAACACTTAACAAATTTTCCTGTTTATAGAATCCTGTGAGGAAAAGCTGAGAGAATTGGGATTGTTCAGCCTGGAAAAGAGAAGGCTTTGGGGTGACCTCACTGTGGCTTTCCAGGGAGCCTGCAAGAAACATGGAGAGAGATTCTTTACAAGGGATGGAGGGACAGGACACAGGGAATGGCTTCCCAGAGCCAGAGGGCAGGGCTGGATGGGATATTGGGAATTAGGAATTGTTCCCTGGCAGGGTGGGCAGGCCCTGGCACAGGGTGCCCAGAGCAGCTGGGGCTGCCCTGGATCCCTGGCAGTGTCCCAGGCCAGGCTGGACAGGGCTTGGAGCAGCCTGGGACAGTGGAAGGTGTCCCTGCTCATGACAGGGGTGGCACTGAATGGGCTTTAATATCACTTCCAACATAGTCCACTCTGGGATTCCCTGATGTGCCATGTCTGGGACACAGAATGGGGACAGAAGTACTGTGTGTGGGACCTTGAGCACCATTTCTGCATCCAACTGCCTTTCACATTTGCAAATCTCTATGGGATTGTCTGAATTCTCCTCTGACTGAAATTGTGTTTCCTGCCATGGCAGAGACCTGCAGCCTCTCTGCTGTTCCTTGGCATTTTGAGCATCCCTCTGTGCTCTGCTTTTCTGGGATGGGCTCCCAGTCCATCAGGGTTCTCTGCTACCTTCTGTCATAATAATCTTGTTTCATTTATTGGGCTGCACTTTGCTTCTCTGTCAACACAGCTCCATCATTCCCATGTAATTTGGATATGGATTGCAATGCCTTGAATCTTTTGTCTCCTACCTAAAATTTTATGAAGCTCTTCAGGGATACAGTACATTTATGACCTCATCAATAGAAAATGCTTCACTTACACTGGATGTTCCTGTTACTTTGATTTTCTCAGGCTTTAGTTTAAATAGGTTTTATATGCTGGCATCTGTTTTCACTTTGGTTTTGACGGTGTCTGGCTTACTCAGAGGGGCTCCCTTTGGCTCAGGCCCTCCTCAGCTCCCACCCTGCAGCCTGGTTGCAGGTGGGGCATGGTGAGATTTCACAGAAAGGTCCTGAGTTTCACTTTTTGAGGCTCTGCTGTCCTCTGTGCCATTTGCAGGCTTTTTTTAGCCAAGTATAGTCCCTGCCATGAAGCGAGAGCCATAGTCTGGGCTTAAAATTGGTCTCCTTGTAGGGTGAAGCTGGTGTAAGACAGGACCCTGAGCCCCCCTCTCCTGCGTCCCCTCCCTCCTTTGCAGCCTGAGCTCCTGTGAGCAGGGCAGCACCGTGCTGGTGAGAATTAAAACAGAATAAAAGGGAAAAAAAGGAATACGAAGAGGAAGAGATGACAGTTATCCTTGAGTTAGAAGTTATCAAGTGCAAAAAATGGATAAAGGAAGTTAAAAACACAAGGGGAAAAAAAATCTGTGACTGTCAGTGCAAGGAACAGTAAGAAAGTATTTGTATTAGGAACAAAAGAAATTCTAATAATGGTTTGTGTAGACTTATCACGGCTGAGGAAAGGTAAAATGCATAATAAAGCAGAAAAACTAGACATGTTTAATAAATATTGCTGTTCCCTATTTGTAAGGAGGAGGAATGATCCACTCTCAGCCCATGTGCACAGGGGCTGAGCAGGGCACGGGTTCCAGCTGCTCCTTGGGATGATGTTCCCTGGGCACTCCTGCTGGGTCTGCCCCTTGGGCTCCTGGAGGATTTGGATACTGTGAGAATTTTGCAGAGGATTTGGTGGTGCTGCTGTTGTGCTGCCTTGGCCTGGCCGGGGCGGGGACGGGAGCACAGGGGAGGAGTCAGTGGGAATGTCAGGCTGGGTTTGTTCTCCAGCAGAAGGGATGGAGGGAGTGTGTCCTGAGCTGGCCGAGTGCCTGATTTTGTGTCATTCCCCAAAAAGCTGGTGTGAAGCAGGCTGCAAACAGGATCTGTCATGACCACAGGCATTGACAATGGTGGTGGTGAGGAAGGAGAGACTGCAACTGCCCACAGGGATTTGGGTCATGGAGTCGTCCTCATTGGGTGAATTTTGATTTGGATCTTGGGATTGGGCACCTGGAGGGATGGGGCTGCATCTGTTTTTGGTGTGGGGAGACCAGAGAGGAGTAGAAGTGCCAAACCAGGCTTTGGGGTGGGAAAGGGACAATTACTGCAGGGTGAGCAGTGGCACTGAGTCTGGGAGTGGGGGGATGCCAACCATGATTGTGCAGAGTGAGGGAGCCGTGTGTGAACAGCTCTTCTCTTGCCTGTGCTTTAATACATCATCACCATTTTCAGTTCCCTCATTTCCTTCACAGATGTTGAAAAGTTGGAGAAGACACAGAACGTGTGAGTGGAGTGAAGCAGTTTGAGGAGTCAAAGAAAATACTCATTAGTGTTTGTTGTTAAACATTTGGGGACGTGCACTGTATTTTGGGAAACTCTCTGCCAAAAAAAAAACTCGCTTGTTGATTTTTATCTTCATGGAGCCAGTTCTCCATGGGTTTAAGAAGCAGAAAATTAAAAAAGCAGGTAGCAGAGCCCTTGGTTTTAGTAAAGTGCATAGCAAGAAACAATACCTGGAAGCAGAATCCAAACACTGAGATGACAAAATGAAGACACAAAAAACATTTCTAAAAGTAGGAGGTGGAAATTTTGAGCAGCAGGGCAGATTGGCTGTTAGAACAAACTGCCAAGGGGAGCTGTGGGTGCAGCATGCTGGGTGCTGGTGCTTGTTCTCTGTCTGTGGAATAAGTGTTTCAGGGTTCAGAGCAGTGAGCCAGGGCAGAGCTGTGCTATGGTGTAAAGAATGGCCATTCTGTGGCTTCACAAAAGATCCCACTTTCTGCCTCTGTTTTGGTGTCCTGTTTCCCAGTGTCTGAAAGCAGATGGTTGGGGGAGGATTGTAAGGAACAGAGGAAATATTGAGTCAGCTTCCCTTTAATTTACTCTCTAGGTTCCACTAATGGTCCCCAAATTATTCTCACTTCCAAACCCTACAGGATGCTACAAACCCTCCAGACCATTACCCACACCCTGGTGCAAGCCCTTGCATGAAGTCAAAGTATTTCCAGGTGGCTTTTCCCCCCCTAGAAGAAATAAAACTGAAGAAATTCATATGTAATCTCCTGTAACATTGAGCACAAAAGGATATTTGTTTACTTTTTGAGGCAGGAAATGATAATGAATAAGGTAGTTAGGGAACACATGGGGCTCAGTCATTAAACAATCTGCTTTATATTCCTAATGCAAAAGCAATGGCCTGAGCAGTAGAGAGAAGAGTGCTTAGAGCAATAGAGAAGAATATGGATTTTTATGGAGGCACTTGTGGTCTAAAGGAGACTCCATTCCCGCTCCCAAGAGGAAACCTGTTGTTGAAAAGGGAACCTATTGTAGAAAACCTCTTGTAGACAAAATGGGAGATATTTACAAACTGCTGCAGAGATCAGAGAGGAAATTTCCCCTGGTTGACTCTGAAATCAGGCAAAAAAAGCAGCAACTGAGCTGAGGTGGCTGAGTGAAGATGTAAACAGTATTAGGAGCAGTAAGCAGTAGGCTTTTAAAAAGTATAAACAGTCTGGTAAGGAGGAGGATAGGAAGATCTATTAAAATAAGCAGAAGGCAGTTAAAAGGATAATTAGGAAGGCAAAAAGAAGTAGAGAAGATCTAATTGCTAAGAATATTTTGACTTCAAAGAGTTCTTTAGATATATTCAGAGCAGAGAGAAGCTAGCAGAGGAAACTTGTCCACTGAAGAAATGCCAGGGATTGGAGCAGGAGATCTGGGAAGAGCATGTTTGTGAATGAGCTATTGGGTGCCTCTGGCTGGGGCTGTGCCCCCAGTGGGTGCTTGGCACACCCGTGTCCAGCACCCAGCTTGTGTCCTGTGCTGGGAGCTCTGATGAGCAAAGGGAGCTGCAGAATCCTTGGGCACCTTCAAGTTGAAGGGATGCTGTTTTTAAACAAAGCTAAGGTTTTGCAGCTCGCCGGGAGCCTTGAAGTCTTCAGCTGCATGGCAGAAAAGCCTTGCTGCTGCACTCACCTGTGAATATGGGGGTGACCCTGTGCCACAGCCAGGCCTGAAGATTTTTCTTGACTTCAGCCTTCAACCTTCATGACTGTCAGGTTGGAGAAGACCTCTCAGATGAAGATACCTTTTCCAGAAGAAGATCTTTGAGCAGTCACCACTTTTTCAATCAGAGCAGAGCGTTGAGTGCCGTGTCCAGTCATTTCTTGAACACCTCCAGGGATGGGGACTTACCACTTGCCTGGGCTGCCCGTTCCTATGCTTGACCACTCTTTCCACGAGGATATTCATACTGATGTCCATCCTGAGCCTCCCCTGGCCCAGCCTGAGCCATTCTCTCTCCTCCTGTCCCTGTTCCCTGGGAGTAGAGCCTGACTTCCCAGGCTGTCCCCTCCTGTCAGGAGTTGTGCAGAACCAGAAGGTCTCCCCATAGCTGCCTTTTCTCCAGGCTGAGCTCCTTTTTCAGCTCCCTCAGCCTCTCCTGGGGCTCCAGTCCCTTCCCCAGCTCCATTCCCTTCCCTGGACATGCTCCAGCCCCTCCATGTCCTTCTTGATGTGAGCAACACAGAACTGGACACAGGACTCGTGCTGTGGCCTCACGAGTGCAGAACACAGAGTGACAAATCCCTCTCTGTGTTCAGCAGGTGCTAAATCAGAAGGAAAGATAACGCCACAACTGAAATGCATTCTGGCTGGAAGTTCATGAGTCTTGTGCATAAAAACCTGGGGAAAATTTATGCAGTTTCTTGCTAAGCTCACCCGATTTAGATTTTCCTGCTTTGATCACAGTTGCTTTTCTCAGCAAGCTGCCCTTGCGGAGATCTGGAGTGTTAGGGACTCCTTTGTATATGTAATTAAAAGCAGTCTTGTATCTTGATATCCCACTGTGGTTAACATTTCCTTTAGGAAAACGGGTTGACTTTAACAGGCTGGGAAAACTGGGGCTTCTTCTGGTGGCTGATGCAGGGGCAGATGGGCTCCTTTCTGCCTGCTTACCCTGGTTTGGAGAGGAGGATCAGCAATGCCAGGAGATCTTGTTTGGTTCTGGTTTTTGTGTTTGTAAGGTTGGATTCTGTGTGTTCCCACGCTAGGTCAGTTGTCACAGCCTGGAGCAGGGAGGTTTTCCCAGCAGTGGACACTTGCTCTTGGTTCCACCAATGTCCCTCGTCGCTCTCTGCTCACAGACATTTCTGGAGCTTGAATCCCCCCACTACTCTTCACCCAGCCGCCACCACAGTGTGGATTTCAACAAGTTTGGGAGGAAATGAGCAGTGACTCTAGCGGCTGCAGCGTGTGGCTGTGCAGGGCTGCTCCCGGGGAGCTGTGGTTGCACGGGCAGTGCCTCGCCAACGGGCCGGGTTCCGTGTCAGCGAGCGCCGCGTGCCTGGTGTCACATCCTCGCTGGAGGCTGGAATTCGCCTGGTCGGGAATGCGACCAGACCCATTGTTCCTAGATTAGGACTTGTCCCTTGAAGCATCACACCAGTTGCACAGAGCATTTCAGACCCACAGCCCTGCCTGTGTGTTCAGCTGGAGACTGCCAACTCCATCAGCTTGAATGAGGTGTCCAGCTGTGCCCAGTGTTGGTACTGCTCTCTGCACAGCCCCAC
This sequence comes from Motacilla alba alba, assembly GCF_015832195.1. Lineage (NCBI taxonomy): Eukaryota > Metazoa > Chordata > Aves > Passeriformes > Motacillidae > Motacilla > Motacilla alba. The sequence goes on along the minus strand of NC_052032.1, from coordinate 1,074,337 downwards.
AGTCCATGTCCTTATCTCAGAGAGGGCCTCCTGGTTGTTCTTGCACAGCCCTTTCTTTGAAGGCAGTGAGGTAGCGAGACCCTTCCTTGGCATAAACGAGATCGTAGGGTGGGAGAGCAGCAGCCCCTGGATTCACACCTTGGGGCTCAGGTGGAACCAGCAGACCTGGTTAGCCTGGTTCTGTGATGGCAGCAGGATGGTCTTTAAGCTGTTACGTTTCAGATGGAATGGAGAAATGTCTTAATTATTGAATACTTAAGTTTTCAAATGGGATTTGAGAGGTTTCATACTGAATGTTATTAGCCCAGATAAGGAGTTACAGTCTTAGGAGTGAAAAAAAGCTCCTTGTGTAGAGAAAGAACTTGGGAGTGATATTGGGCAAGTTCCAACAGGTCCAGGTGGATGTTTTCCATGTGTTCATGCTGTTTTAATATTAAAGCTCTTTATTTTCACCTGCATTAAGTGCTAATGAGAGCAGGGTGTCTGTGGGGCTGAATGGGAAATAAATAAAGCAAGACGAGCACACCCTGTCTGTTGTTGTGCTCTGTTTTCCTCTTTCCTCAAATCTGATATCCTCCTACTTTATATCTCATGCAACCAAAATATGATCAGAGGAAAATGGTAATTTGATTCAAGGGGAGAAAAGTTAAATTAAAGTCCAAAACCAGTGTGTGGGAGATACTTGTGCAGAAGTTGTGTAGATCTTGAGGAGAAGCTTTTGTCCATCAGCAGATTTAATTGGCAACAAAAGAAGTTTTGTCTTGTACTGAAAAAGAAAAAGAGGTCTGTGGAGTCCTGGAGCCACCAGCCCAGAGAAAGAGGAGATAAAAGCAGGAAGTCCTGGTGGAGGGGAAGGTTTGCTAGTGAGATGTTACTGCACTGAGCTGTGCTGGTGCTGGACTGCTCTCAAATCCCAGCTTCTCTGTCCCCACACACTGTGGCTGGGTGGTGTCAGCTCAAATGTCAGTGAAGGGGGAAAGAAAGGGGTGGCTGAATGGTGTCTCTTAATGAGTCTTTGGGACCATGGCAGGTGGGAATGGGATGTAAGACACTGTTGGGACCCATTGCACTCAGGAGTCCTTGCTCTGGGACGATGGGTCCCTGGAGCTCAGGTCCTGGCAGAGAGGTAGTTGTGTAGACCTGCTGCCTGTAGAAGTAGTGGGGGATGAGACCAAGATGTTCCCTAAGGTGCCCTCCATGAATTGTTCTGTCACTCCTCTGTTTTGCTGGAGAGAGATTTTCCAACAGTCCTGTCCTTCAGATTTAGTTTGTGGTGTTGCTGGTTTTGATTTGTCTCTATTGCAGGATTTGTAGTGAAATGTTATTTCCAAAAATAAATTCTGTCCTTTGAACTTTGAGAAATTAATCCTTTTTCTTCACTTTTTTCTTCACTTCCTTGAAATGATCATTTGGAGCCTTTAAAGGCTGAGTAATGCAGTTTTCAGTAAAGTTCTCACTCCTCTGAGCCTTCACTGGTTGACGTGGTTGCATCAACTCTGACGAAAGCAAGCGCAAGAGCCGCACGTGCACTCAGGTGCACTGCTGGACATGGTGTGCGCGGGTGTAACTGCTGCCAGCGCCCTGCTGTGCCTGGCAGGGAGCGCTGACCGCCACCAGCAGCTGCTGCATCCCCTGAGATCCTCCTGCCATGCTCCTGGCCACGCTCTTGTGTCTCTTGGCACCCACCGGCAGCACCGTGGCTTTGGCCGGCGCTGCAGCCTCGTTCCCCGCTTGGCCGTGGCCGCCAGAGCACTGCAGATGTGGTGTCAGACTACCAGATCCAGCCCAGAGACTCCTTGGCTTGGCGTACCTTTGTTGCTGCCTGCTGCCTGCACGTTCAGAGGCATCCAGGATTTCCTTTAAAAATAGCTCTGTGCTTTTTATGAGGAGGATTTTCCAAGTGCAGTCTGGAGGCAGAGCAGCACGTTACAGTCTCGGGTTTGCCGGCAGCGTTACTGAATAACTGGAGGTGTGAACTCCCTCAGCCCTCGTTTTTGGATGTTAACGACACTGCGAGTCATCCTGGGGAAGGGAGGAGTGGGTGGCAAGCAGAGCCTGAAAGATGGGAAAGGGAGCCTGGCCAAGAACACGCTGTTGCCAAAAGACCAAAGTGCCGGTCCTCTGCCTTCTGTCTGTGGTCATCTGCTGCCGATCTCACGGGCTCGTGTTTGCTGGAGCCTTCTGAGGGTTGATTTATGTCCCTAACCTTGGAAAAGCACATTAAAAAAAAAAAAAAAAAGACAGGACTTTGTGCCAGGTTGGTGAGTAACTTGGCTTGTGAAGGGGAGCAGTGAGTGGGGAGCAGGAAACAGAAAGAGGATGGGTATGAGGAAGAAGGCAGCACACGGTACCATCAGACCGCTGCAGCCACTCAGGGACTCACCTCTCTTGTGCTGTAAGGGGATGGGGACTGTGGCATTAAAACCAGAACACTGAAGTTCACCAATGGTGTGGATGTGAAGGGAGATGTTTCCTTCAGCAGCTCTCCCTGCAGTGTGGTCAGCAGCTCACGGGGATGTGAACTGCAGTAGGGCAGCTCGTGGGGTTCCTGTGACCTGGGTGGGGATGTTGCTGCAGCATCAGCTCCATGCAGGGCTCAGCTTTGTTCCCCTCATGCTTTAAGGCATGGCTTGATTCAAGCTCAGCACCAAATCTGGAGCTGTCGTCCCTCTGTGCTCACACTGGGGTCTGACCAGGCTTTCTCACACAACTTGATAGCAGTGGCTCTTTGGCTTTCGTAGCATCAGTTCTTCAGCAATGCTGGCTGAGGTTGGGTCTGGTGGAGCTGGGCACTGTGAGTCACAGTGGCCAGCCTGGTTACAAGTAGTTTAAGAATAAACCATTTCCAGGGTTGCCAAAGCCACGGACAGGAGCAGGAGCTGGTTTTTGAGCCCTGGAGCAGAGCCACGTCCCCCCTGCTGTGCCCTACCTCCACTGGGCTGGGACCAGACCCCACACCAGCTTCCATCGTGGCTCTGAGCCCTGGAACAAAAACACCCCTGAGCAGTGCTCTCATCCTTCCAGCTGCTTCCAGGCCTCCCCTGAATTTTTATCTTAATAATAGGATTTAATGCCTGAAGACTTGGGGAACTTCTGCCTTGCAGCTAGAGCCATGCAGTGCCATTGGAGCCCTTGCTTTCCAGGAAGCAGGTGGACCTTCCTCTTAGGATGAAGCCGAATGGAGAATTCTGTTTTAGAACGTGCTATATAAAAATAGCATCTTACTGCTTCCCCCTGAAGTGTGTGCAGGGCTCTTGTGCCAGGTCTGAGCTCCAGGGCAGTCCAAGAAGGCTCCTGACACATGGAAGCCCTCAGGCTCCCTCCCTTAGCCCTTTCCAGCCTTCTGCCCTCTCCAGGAGCCTTGCAGCCCTGCTGCACCCTTTGGATGTTGGCTTTGAGGGATTGTTTGCTCACAGGTGTGGTTCTTAAGCAGTTCCCTCAGTGCCCAGCCAGTCTGGCTCACACAGACCTGTGGGGTCCAGCAGGGGCTCGTGTTGGGCAGGCTGACCCCACAGGCAGGATCCCAGCACCTCTGTCCTGGAGTGCCTGCAGTGATCCAGAGCCTATGGCATGAGGGGGCACTGATGTCCTGTGGTCTGACCTGTCCTGTCCCAAGGGGCTGGAACAAGGGATGCACTGGGCAGCTCCCTCTCTTATGCTCCATTTTTCTAAAATTCACAGAGGTTTCCCAAGGTGCAGCTCACCAGGGGGTACAAAGGGTTGGTGACAGGAAATGGGGTTAAAAGCAGCTCTCTGTTCCCAGTGGGGCAGGGGGCAGCTGTGCTGGAACGTGCCTTTGGTCAGCACACTGCCTCAGGAAAAAGGGTAAAATCCCAGAATTAGGCAAATGTGCAGCTTCCCTGTGATGCTGTTGTTCTTTAGGTCAAACTTCTTGATCAGCAGAATGACAATGGAAGGCAGCACCTAATTTCACCAGGGACCACAGTCATTTCTGAGCAAACTGCTCTGTTTGCCATGGTACTGTGGGGATGGCTGTGAATGGACCAGCTGGGTTTTCTGTTACAAGGAGAATTTATGACAATGTGTTCTTAGCCTGGCAGAGTCAGGTCTGCCTTTCCTTCTCCCTGTTCCATGGGACAGGGACTGCTGGCCCTGAGCACTGGATGTGGAGGTAAAGGACCTTTTGCCTCCTTGAATTTTGAAATAAAGCACACTCGATTTTGATATCTTAGCGGGTTTTTTTTCCCATAAAATATTGGTGCCCAGAGCTACATGTGGCTCCTCCATTGCTATTGTGTCTGATGGTTTATCAAGACAATTTGGGCCATTTAAATTTACATGAGGAGTTTACCCTGTTACTGGGATTCTTTGGAGCTCAACTGAAAAATAAGTTGATATAAGTGGCTTAAAGTGCTACTATGTAAAAAATTGCCTTTTTGAAAGTTAAATAATAAAAAATAAACAATATGAATATTGAGGAAAACGCATTTGGTACCTCTGTACCCCATTTCCCAAGTAGCAGTTACTTAAAGCTTCTGCCTGAAATGCCACTGCCATGTGCTTCCCTGCCTCTGCCCCAGTCCTGGCACAAATCTTGGCACCATGTCTGGTGGTGCTGGAATGAAGGAGTAGTGAAATGAAACTTGGCGGATTTCCATTCCTTCCTCACTACTCTCAGAGTAGTTTTGGGACAGGATGGCCAAGCCTGAAGGCTGTGGTAAGGATGGGTTCATGGCACAATTGTGGTTTCTGTTTATTTTGCCTTTTTAAACAATTCCTTTCCTTTCTTCTCCTCCTGCTAACTTGCACTGTGCTGATGTTTTCCCTGCATGTAAAGGGCAGCTGAGATCAGGTTCGACCCCTTCCTAACACAGAGCATGGATCTACTGGATCTTTTTTATAATTCTATTCTGATTTGAGTGGTTTGCTTGATTTTAGTGGTTTCTGCCCATTCTCCCCCTCGGTGCTGCACATCTCCCCCTGCAGAGCTGTGGGAAGCTCCTTAGGAGGGGTTGCACCCCCCAGCCCCTCCTCAGAGCGTGGTCAGCACAGGGGATCCTCATCCATTTCAGCTTTGCTTTCTCTGGGAGGTTTTGTTCAGTCCCAGCTGCTCTTGGCAGTTTTTTACTGCTCAGTTTATCCAAGTCACTCTGAAACTCGGCTGTGTAGCAAAGATCTGTGATGATGTTTTCATGGTTGGTATGTGTGGGTGTGAGGAGGCAGAGGAGGGATGAGCCCGGGGAGCATGAGCCCCATAGAGCCCCAGACCATCACTTCCCAGGGAGGTTTGGAGCCTTAGTTCTGCCAAGGAGAGGTTTGGCTCCCAGCCCCTGAGGATGGCCAAGTGTGTGTGGGAAGTGTTTCACACCTTTTAATGCAGTAATTAAAATGCCTTTGGGGGGCTGAAGTGTCCATGCACAGTGTCAGGTCACGGAGCAGCTCGGTACCCCCTGGGTGCCCCACATCACTGCCAGCTGGGAGAGCACCAACTCTGTGCATGTCCAGGTGGTGCTGGAGGTCCTGCTGCCCCTGCAGCCGTGTGTGGGCTCAGGGAAGGTCAGCTGAGGAGTTGGAGCCTGTCCCATCACTGAGCTCTTGGTGGTGCTGGGCTGGCCATGACCAGGTCAGGCAGCATGTGTGGCTGCACATGCTGGCAGGTACTTCAGCAGCTAAAGTGTTTTTCGGGGGACATCACAGGTCCTCCTGCAGTGACAAGAGTCTGAGAAACCCCCTGCCTGTATTTGCTCCTGCTCAAGCCTGCATACACAGCAAGCTCAAGCAGCCTTTCACAGCTGGCCACTCTGCTTTAAGATGAGGATCCTGTATGATCACATCAGGCCTGGGGGGACCTGGTGAGATTTTCTCTGGACAAAAGGATCATCAACTTGTTGAACACAGTGTGGGGCCTGGAGTTCTTATTTGGATTTTTTTAATAAGTGTTTCTCTCTGGGCAAGCAGGAGGTGGTGTTGGTGTCCTGCTGCCTGAGCACCTGTTCCATGGGTTCCCTGCTTGGCTGTTTCCATCTTTGGCACCACTTGAGGGATTTTGGGGCTGTGTCTCCCAGAGGGTGGGGAATGGAGGCTGCCATTGGCTGCTGCCTTTGCTGCTGGAGCCATGGAGAGTGTGGATGGACATGTCTTTGGAAGCAGCACCGCTGGTGGAGGAACTTCCTTGGTTTCATTTGTTCCAGGTCCCCCAGGTCAGTGATGGTATTTGATTGCTCTGTCAGCAGTTGCACGTAGTTTCCCTGGAGCAGAGCTGTGTGCTGCTCTGGCTGTGCTCAGGGCAGTGTGACAGTCCCCCCTGTGCTGTGTGCCTTGGGGACCTTTGGAAGGCCCTCCTGGAGGGGAACACTGTGTGTGTCATGTAGGGCTGAGCTGGCAGGGTTGGTGTTGGTGCAGCGGGAGCAGGAGCTGCTGGATTCTCCTGTGTGAAAGGGGAGGGAGTGTCCAGAGAGAGAGCTCCCCCCAGGCCATCAAACTGCTTCCCCCACAAACCCGTGGTCCTCCTCCCTGCTGGGGGGAGGCAGCAAGGCAGCCCCAGTGCATCCCTGTGGTGCACCAGGACGGACCCACTGCAGCCAGGGCTGCTGGCAGCCTCCAGCCCTGCCGGGCCAGGGCTGCCTGTGACCCTGCCTGCCCATTAAGCATTAACAGCCTTGCCCCCAGCTGCGAGGGTGATGGGTGAGGGACGCTGTTTCCGTGTTCCTGGAGGAGCCTGTGCCTGCTCCTGCGCTGCTGTGCTCGTGGGCTCCTGTTTGCCAGAGCTGGGGTGCAGCTCATGCCTTTTGTAGCTAGTCCGCCTCTGTTGGTGCTCTTCTGCTCTCCCACAGGGAAGAAAGGGGCTCTTCTGATCTCAGACAGCCCCATCAAAGGGAATGATGCTCTCCTGTAGGCCAGCACTGGATGTCTTACTCCATCCAGGAGCACAGCTGTGTGAGCCATACAGAACCCTAATTTGAGATCCTGGAGTCTCAGCTCTGGGCCTGCAGTGGCTGTGGGGACGGTGATGGCACTTTCCTGGTGGCACCCAGGCTCTCATCCTCAATTAGTGCATGCACTTTGTGTGCATCCTTTAGCCATGAACATGCAGAGGGATTTTTCCCATCTCCTTGTGCTCAGGGCTGATAAGAAGCTGGAAAAAGAAGTTGGTTTGGTTGTTGAGGTGGGCATCAATCAAAGGTTGGACTGGATCTTGGAGATCTTTTGCAACCTAAACGATTCTGTGATCCTGCACAGGGTGCAGGTGCAGGGTGTGGTGGCTGTCCATGAGAACTGGCCTGGACAGCAGCTGAACAGTGCCCAGTGGGGCAGGGGATGCAGGCAGGGGATGCAGGCAGGGATGCAGGCAGGGGATATGATGTAGGGAGGGGATGTGATGCAGGCAGGGGATGCAGGCAGGGGATATAACGTAGGCAGGGGATGCAATGCAGGCAGGGAATGCAGGCAGGACAGGAGGCATCCAGCTCAGAGCAGCTGCTGTTTATTTGGGAAAGGAAATCCTCCAGCTTGGGTCGTGCTCTTTAGGAGCGTGTTCTGTATGGCTGGAGGAAACTGATGGAGAGGTTGGGCTTTTGTGGACTGTGCCGTGAGTGGTTTGAAGCTGCACTTGAAGTTTTATTCGACTGGAAAGCGTTTAGGAAGTGATTTTGAATCCATTTAGTTGATTCACTGCTATTCCTGCAGTAGGATGCAGAGCAGTGATTCTGTAATTAATTTAATTACATGCTTATTCAATCTTTCCTAAACTAGTAAAATTTCAGAATGCTTTTGAATTCAATGAAATGTGATTTTTCAGGGCCAGGAGGAAGGGAAGGCGGGGAAATTTCAAGTTCTGTTTTCTCCCTTGGTTGGTGTTCCAGCACTCCCTCCCCACCACTGTAGCGTTGGTGTTGGGCACCCCCAGCCTTATTTTGGTTATTTACCAAATTCCTGCCTCTGCTTGGTGCTTCCCTGCTGAAATGGAACCTTTGAAAGAAGCTTCACAAATAAAATCATAAAAAGCCTTTTCTTGTTCTTTCCCCCACCTCCTCCATCTTTGCTGGTACCTAATGTTCATTTCTCTCTGCTTTTATTGCCTTTGAATTTGGCCAAAACAATCTATTATGTAATTGGGCTAATGAGTTCCAACCCACTCTCCATCTTTCCCTCACAGCACAGCGAGCAGCTAATCTCTTCCCAGTTTACCTTTCTCCCCTTTTCAGTTGTTAATTTAAAAGTGTCATTTCCAAATATGCCACTCCTCCTTGCTAAGGCTCATTTTTATTTATTTTTAAACTCTGTAGAAGGCCTTGAATGAGTAACCCAATATCTCCTGGGCTCTGGAATTTAACAGTCTTTGCCCTTTGTTCAGCTGGGTCAATGCATGAATTCACAAGTTACTAAATTAAAAAGGAGGAAAAAAAGGAACATGTCTGATTGTGGATTGGATTTAGATTTTTTTTTCCCTGAAGAAATGAAATACAAAGAGGAACTAGTGTTTGCAAATAGTTTAGAAAGTAGCGATTTATTTTAAAATCTTGTACCAAGGCCAATTTTTAAAACAGAACCAAGCATGGAACTGTTTGGGTTTTTTTTTTCCAAAGGGAAAGCGGTCAAATCCAACTCTGTGTTTAAGAAGCTCGAAAATGTAAATCTCCTTACACCATAAACACAGGTAGCATGAACAAAGGCTTGATGGGCAGAGGTTACAGCTGGAGCACAAAATTACCACAATGTCAAGATGGTTTCCTTAATTTTTTGTGTCTGAAGAAGAAGATCCTGTCAGGCTGCTGCATAAGCAGTCAGTGTGAAGTGGCAGAGCCTGAGTGCACACAGGTCCTGTTTGTGACAGCAGGAGCATCCTCCTGCCTGAACAGACCTCCTTGCAATTTTTTATCAGTGTGTCTTTATAAAAACATTGTTAAAAAGAGTGAAATTTCCATAAAAAAAAGAACGGAGGGCAGCAGTGCTGGCTGGTGGGAATGGGGCTGGTTTAGAGCAGCTGAGGGTTCATCCTTGCCTTGGGAGCCATTCCCTGGCTGGGCTGGTAGTCAGGGCAGGAAAGCAGATGTTGGGATTGCTCTGTCTCCTTGCTGCTCCTCACAAACCTTGGAATGCTTTTCCATGCCTTGGGATGCAGAGCTGCTGAGCAGAACTTCCCTGGGAGGCAGGGAAGGAGCTTGAGCCCTGCCATTGCACAGGGTGGGCTCTGCAGTGCTGGGGATCTCCCCAGTGACTTATTTCCAAATAACAGCACTCCTGAAGCTCAGCAAGGGGCTCACAGCGTTTGGGATTTTGGGCAGGGGTCTCTTGACTGTGGCTTTTCTCTGGTTCTGCCGTGGCAGAGCTTTGTGCAGGGGCTGTACCAAGGGCTGAGGAGCCCCAGTGGGGCCTTCCTGGGCTGGGTCCTTCTCTGCAGCTTGGCAATATTTTCCAAATTGGTGGGAGACACCTCCCACCTTCCTCCCCATGACCTTTGAGTCAGTTGTGAAGCATTCCTTCCTCTGCTCCAGTGCTCCAGGAGATGACTTCTGTGCTGCTGCCTCCTCCTCCTCCTCCTCCTCCTCCTCTTCCTCCTCATCGCTCAGTGTTTTCAAGCTCTGAGAGGAGGATTTCCAGGATGTGAGCAGGCTGCTGGTGGCAAGGGATCCTGCTGGCCTTAGTGCCTGGTGATGGTGTGAGCCCAGATGAGTTCAGTGTGGCTTGGGGACAGATGGATTTGCCATGAGAGATGGATCCACCCCTAATTTTTGCTTCTTTCTGTCTTGTGAAGCAATGGCAGTTGGTGTCTGGCAGTATGTGGCAAGAAGAGACTTAAAATCTGGGTTCTTTTTAATTCTTCTTTGAAATGCATTTTAGTGTTTTGAAATTGGCAGCTGTTCCAAATTTGGGTGACTTTGGCATTGTCTCCCTCAGCTTTGCCTTTGATAATTTTTTTGCATTCTAAATGATAAATGCAACCGGAGACCTTAAATGACCCTAATTTCCCCAAATTGGATGCTTCGTGCCCAGTGTGACAGACTCAGAGTTAAAATTAATATTAATTTTGTAAATCAGTAGACTGACCTTTTGGTGAACTGGAAAGAAATGTCAAATTTCTGTTTCCTTCCCCCCCTCCTGTAATCAGCAGTCTGTAATGAATGAATTATTCCTAATTTCAAGATTGTAGCTCAAAAGGGCACTCAAATGGCTGAAATCCCATAAGAAAGACTGACCTTTTGGTTGTCTCTGATGAAAATTCAAGATTTTTCCTGAATTTAGCAGTCTGTAATGGACTGCATGAGATGTTGCTGCAGCTCACAGGAGCAGCTCCTCATTTATTTTCTTAATATATTTATATTAACACTGCATGATCCCCCAGAGCACCTTCAGTGCCTCGTAGGAGCATTCAAGGTGTAGTTAAGATGCTGTGCCAAGACTTCTCTACAGGTACGAAGCAGCTGTGAAATAAATGATTCCCCTCCTGCTCCAGGAGGAATTGATTATTTATCATTCCCTGCATTTCCTTGGCTGCTCTGAGGCCCTGCTGTAGTTTTGGTGATGTTGGGATATGCAGGAAGGTCCACAGGACTTGGAGGTGTACAATGAGCAACAAATCTGTGTTCCCCACAAGATACTGCCAATGACTGTGGATCTGATTTTGCTCAGGAGCTGCTGGACAGAGGTCTGGGATTGGAAAAGGTGTTTATCTGATGTGGATTAGCACAGGGCCAGCACATGAGGGTTTAAATGCTTCTTTTTATGGGATTTTTTTAATAAAATCATAGAATGATTCTGCCTCCAGCTCTGGGGTCCTCAGCACAACATCTGTTGCTTTTGGAGTGAGTCCAGAGGAGGCCAGGGAGCTGCTCCAGGGGCTGGAGCCCTCTGCTCTGGAGCCAGGCTGGGAGAGCTGGGGGTGCTCACCTGGAGAAGACTCCATGGAGAGCTCAGAGCCCCTGCCAGAGCCTCAAGGGGGGTTGTAAAAAGGAGGGAGAGGGACTTTTCATATGGGCAGACAGTGACAGAACACGGGGGAATATTTTTAAACTGCCAGAGGGCAGGGATGGATGGGATATTGGGAATCAGGAGTTGTTCCCTGGGAGGGTGGGCAGCCCCTGGCACAGGGTGCCCAGAGCAGCTGGGGCTGCCCCTGGATCCCTGGCAGTGCCCAAGGCCAGGCTGGACAGGGCTGGGAGCAGCCTGGGACAGTGGGAGGTGTCCCTGCCCATGGCAGAAGGTGGCACTGGATGGGCTTTGAGGTCCCTCCCAGCCCAGTCCAGCCTGGGGTTCCATGGTGAGCAGACAAGGAATCACACGTGCTTGGCCTCCACAGTGTGTTCCTTTGTCTGTGCCCCTAAAGGGGCTTCCCTTTAGATACAGGAACATATTTTGTAATAGATAATGAGTGGACAAATTCTGGAGAGAAGTTTCATCAAAGTCCCTGGTATTGTGAAAGTCCCAGCCCTGCTGGCCCTGGGCCCCTGCATTTCAGCACCAGTGGCCACCAAACCCCACAGGGCCGGGCCGAGCAGCGCTGGGGGCCCTGGGCCACTGGGCCTTGGGCCCTTCCCAGGCACCCTGAGCCCTCCAGGCTCTGGGGAGCAGCTGCAATGTGGGGCAGGGACAGTCGTGGTTGGCCATTGCGGGCCCTTTTCAAGATGCAGATTCATTTGGGGAAAAGCCAACTCTCAAGTGCTCTGGGCTCCTTCCTTACCTTGCTGGCAGAGACAGAGGTTCCTAAAACCAAATGATACAACACATCCATCCTATAAACATCTCACTTGTGGCTCTTTCACAAATGAAACCAGGCTGAGATCACTTCTCCTTTTCATTGTCTGGTTCTCCTCCACACCACAGCACAGTAAACTTTTGGAGGCTGCAATGTGAAAGCACTACTTAAACTTATACCCAGTTTTCCTTTTAATTTTATTAAATCATGAAAATATTTCTAGGAGAAGTAGATTTTGAAATAGATTTTGCAAATTGCACTGCCAGCTACTTTAAAATAATAAATATCCCATGTTAAATTCTTTGGCACTGTTTCTGAAGTGCCCAAATGCTGGATAGTGGATTAAACCCTGCTCTCCTGTTGGTCTGTTCAGCTCTTCTCTCAGACAATCAGGCCATGAGATGTTCAGCAAATGTTTTGCTCGGTGCAGTGCTATCACACTGGGCCTTAAAAAAAATAGTAAATAAATAAATAAAAGGCAGAAAGTTTCATGTCATTAAGTTTGTATTGTTAATTTAAAACTCAAAACCAATTAAAATTCCTAATTGTTGGCTTTTGGAGCCTTCTGTAAGTTGTGGTACTTAACAGCACACTCCAGGGCTGAAGCTGCTCCACGCCTTGGCTTATGCTAGTAGCTCCTGTCCAGCCGGGAAGGGTCTCTGGAAGCTGAACCTTTAGTTCAGAAACATTGCTCAGCACACTTCCCACACGTCCCCAGGATTTGGGAATAGCCGAGGGCACCACAAAGTTTTGGCTTTGTTTTTCAAAATCTGCGCCCCTCTCACAGGGCACGCTGAGGAATCCCCGAGCTGTGCAGGGAGGTGGCAGAGCCACATGTGTGGCTTGGGAGCAGTGCAGAAGGCAGGGGGAAGATGCGCCTTCAGCCTGGTTCTGGGCTGAGGATGAGTTTAGCAGGCAGGGAGGGGCTGCACATCATCCCTGCAGCAGCACTGCCCGGCAGGGCTGCTCACCCAAAGCCACTCAAGGGGCCTCCTCATTGTGCTGCTGCTGGAGAATCAGTTCATGCTCCTGACGATGCCCCCAGCCATGGGCCTGGGGGTTGGGTGTGGCAGGATTTATCATTTGTATGCTCAGAAATGTGTTGTGCTGGCTCTGCTCCGAGATCCACTTTGTGGTAGGGTTTAGTGGGAATGGTAGTGTGTCTTGGTTTGAAAATACAGGTGTCTGCTAAGGAAGGCAGGAGCCTCCCTTGAAAAGGAAAATGTAAACCCCCTCCTTCTGAATTGTTATAATTTTGAAAATAAGGGGCTCTCAGGCAAAGATATGGGAACAGGAATAACAGTTCTTTACTAGGCAAACTAAAAAAGAAACCAAAACAAATACTTCAAGAGTCAGAACATGCCCTGACCCCCTGTGGGTCAGGGTGGTGGCAGCAGTGCCATTCCATGGTGGCTGCAGCCCTCCTGCAGTGCCAGCTGTGGTTCTGCTGGAGCAGGGATCCTGGACAAGGCTGGAGTTTTCCTCTGCAGCTCCAGGGCTGCTGCAGATGGGCCTGCTCTCCCTCTGGGAATGCAGGGAGAAGAAAGCTGCTCCTCTGGGAATGCAGGGGGCAGAGGCTGCTGTGCTGTTCCAGGCTCAGATTGTATCCAGGTAGGAATGCTTGGCTCCTGCCCTGGGCACAGCATCTCCCCATGGGATGATGGAATTTGATCAGCCATGCAGGGACACTCAGTGGCCATGGACAGCAGAGATCTCCTGGAGGGAGGATTGGCTGTGGGAGAGGTAAAGAAACCTGCCCCATGGACAGCAGAGAGCTGCCCCAGCTCTGACAGATGGTGATAGAGTACACACCCAGCTACACCTTGCAACCTGAGACATGGTGTTTGGTTGAAGGCTGGACTTGATGATCTTGGAGGTCTTTCCCAACCTTAATGATTCTGTGACTTCATGAATCTGGTTCTGTGCTATTTCCAAGTTGCCTTCCAGTAGCTGCTCTGTTTGTTTTTGTGTGTGATGTGAGATACTTCAGCATTTGGCATGGGTCTGGTAGGAATGCTTGGAGTGTCTTCCATCCTGGCTGGTGTGAGAGCCTGGTCTTATCTTTTATGTTTATAGAATAGTAAAAAAGCAGCAACTGGATAAATTTCTGCCAACAGCAACCAAGCACAAAGACAACCCCTCTCTCCTGTGAAGCCCCTCAATGGCTCAGTTGATGGGAGATGATTCTGGAGGTGTTGCGCTTAGGATGATGATGTTGCACTTAGGCTTTTCCTGGTTTTATACACTTTTCTAACCCTTCTATGGACCCGTGGTCTGAACCTGCTCGGCTTTCCTCATGTAGGCACTCAGACAGGAGTGGACCAGCTGCTTTCCATTTTTGCAAGGGCTTGATGCTGCATGAAGCTGAGTGATCAACACAGGATGCAGGAGCCAGAGCATTTCACACTCGGTGAGGACTGGTGGGTCTGGAGCCAGGACAGGACTGCTGCCAGACAGCCTGAACCAGGCTTCTACCTCTGCCATGGAACAGTGATGGTGCTCCCTGTTCTGAGAAGAGCTCTTTTCTTCCAAGATCTGCTGGAACAGCCAGAGAGGTGTTTTCCATTCTACTGTGCCGGGCTGTGCAGCTCCTCATGCCTTCCCTTGCTCTGCTCATAGCCCCTGGAGAGCATTGCTGGGGTCAGGTGAAGAGCCCAAGCCTCCCTCTGTGTCCAGGAGGAGTAACAGGGGCTGATGTTGTGTCCACAGCTGGACCCAGCAGCTTCCATTCTACACAGGATGTCTCCAGTCACCTCAGTCAGGAGAGAAAGGTTGGTTATGGATTCAGTCATAGAATCCTAGATGGGTTTGGGTTGGAAGAGACCTTAAATCTCACCTCATTCCATTCCTCTGCCATGGGCAGGGACACTTTTCATTATCCCAGGTGATCTTACAGGTCCAACCTTACTGATTGTGTTCTATATTCTAATTTAAATACATAAAAATGCAGCATGGAGTAAGTGCTTGACTCTGAAAATCAGTTTCTGGGTGAGATGTTGAAGAGTGAAGGTCTTGGGACATTTTTAGTTGCCCTTCAAATCAGTTTATTCTATTTGGTGTGTTTTACACTTCATTAAAAACCAAGTTAATGCTCATTCAGACTGACCTTAACAAGTGACTCCCAGAGTTGTAGCCCCTCAAAATTGTATTTAGGTGTAGAGAATGGGAACTGTTAGAGTCTTTAGCGGTGCCCATTTAGCTCAAAGCTGTGGAAGATGGTTGGAGAAAAGTAAATCTTGTATCCACCCAGCACAGGGGGGTTGAGACTTCAGCTGAGCCCAGGTTTTATAGTTTCCCCCACACTGCTGGAGGAGGGCAGTAGTTGCACTGGCTTTGCGAGGACAGAGATTAGAGCCTCCAGAGCAGAAGATCTGGCAGTTCAGAGGCCAGACTGTGTGTGGTGGCCAGCACTGGTGCCTCTGCCACCTCTGCAAGTGCCACTGCCTGCTGGTGCTGCTGGCCACAAGGGCTCGGAGCTGCTTTGAGTGGCTGGGCTGGAGCTGGGGAATCCTTCAGGTGCCTGCACAGCAAACCCACCTGAGTGATTGCTGGAGTGGGGTGGGAAGTGTCACTGCTGTCCCCAGAGGCTGCTGTGCCAGGGGTGGCAGTGACATGGAGCCAGTTCTGGGGCTGTTTGCAGACCACAATTCGGTGGGGAGCACAGGGGGTGGGCTGGGGGACGGCGTCAGGTCTGAGCTCTGCATCATTGGCAGAGAGAGGCCACAAGAGGCTGCTGGGTCTCGGGTGTTGGTGTATTTTCACCTAATCCCCTTTGGCAGGAGCAGGCATCTGTGGCAGCTTGCTGATGGAGGGTTTGTTTTTGAATTTGTGTTTCTGCTCACAGCAGATCTGTGTCCCAGCGTGTCCCCTGCCCATGGGAACTGCAGTGTTTTCTGGGGCAACACTCAGCAGACCCCAGAGAGCGGTCCCTGGTTATTTGTTGCAGTCACACGTGTGTCAATCTGTATAAACACTCCCTGGATAGTGGGAGCTCACTGCCTGGATCCCTCCATCCTGGAATAACCTTCTTAGCTTTGAAAAGCAATGAAATGGCCCTGTTTTCCTTTAATCATAAGTGCACTGGCAGTAAGTGGTTTGGAGAGCTCTTAACATTGTTCCTTTCACTGGCCAGGTTGTCTCTATCTGCTTTTTGATGTTTTGACTATCCAGAAGAGTCTGGGGATGACCCTTGGCACTTAGATATCCTCTCCAAAACAAAGGAATGATTTTGTGAATAAAAAGCATTACTGAAATTCAAGACATAAGTGTCTGGTTGTCACAAAATCCTTTTCTGTGCCTTTGGGCAGGTTATATGATCTGTCTTAAATTTTCCAGCTCAAGAAATGAAGAGAAATTACTTATCAGCTCACATGAAAATTGTCAATACTAACTGGTGTTTGGGAGGCAGCATGATGTTTTAGACATTTTGGTTGGTGTTTCTCATAGCTTTGGGTGCTTACAGTGACTGAGGGAGGTTTACTTGAGCCTCTGGAGCCATCTGGCCATAGAAGCTCTCATCCTTTGACGTGTTCTTCTCCTCTTCGGAGACAGAAAATCATCACCATGTCAGCTTCAGGGTGGCTTTGTCCTGGTAGACCTGAGTGGGGTTTTATGCTGGAGATAAGCAGTGGAGCATCAGGCAGTGCCCTTAGCAGAGTGTCAGGGGTTTTGGTGTGCCCCAAGATCAATTGCTGTGTCATTATAAAGGTGGCTGTTTCCAGGTCAGAGCTCAGGTACCCTGCAATAAACTCTCAACACCTTGAGTATTGTATCCTCAGTCTGTGGGTGAACTCCTGTAGTGCTGCCAGGCTGCCATCTTTCACGGATGGTGAATTCTCTTCCAAACTAGCCATAAATAATACTAACAGTAATAATAAAAAGTTGCTTCTATTTTATCTTTTGAGCACTGACAATAGCCTTTGGAAAAGTCCAGTATTCCTTGCCGAGGGGGTCGCCATGGCTACTGTCCATGCTGGGTTTAACAGCCCTGCTGGCTAATGCAGCACAAACAGATTTGGCTTTTCCTTCTGGCTGTAATGAATAGCAAACTGCTGTGTATTCATTAAGGGAAGCAACTTGCAGAGGTTAAGTGTTTGATTTCTGGAGCTGCCATCGAGGGCAGTCATCAAAAATAAATTGGGCAGCCAAGGAGGAAAAGGGGTTTATAAGATGTAAAGTGGGAAGAAAATAATTGCTGCCTCATTCCTTGTTTCTTTCTTTGGGTTTTGCAGCTGTAAGTCAGGATCTCTGGGTCCGAGCTATGCAGACTTTTGTTAGATGTGATCAGATTTGCTGGAGAGTGAGCTTTGTTTTTGACAGGAACCCATCTGGCTAATTCAGCAAAAATAAACAGAGGCTCTTGGTGCAGTCACCCAGGCCAGGCAGGCTGGAGGAAATCAGGGCTGACTTCAGAGCCTGAGCAGCACCACGGAGTCCTGGCAATGCTCTGTCCACCTGCCCAGCCTGGAAGGGCTCCTCATCATCCAGGCCTGTCGCAGCCTGCGAGGAGGGATGGGCACATCTCACATTCCTGCTGTAGGATGTGAGGAGCCTCTTCCTTTGGCATCCTGGGTGAATTTGTTGCACATAAAATGGAAACAGCACAAAATAAAGATGTTACTGGTGGTGTCAGCACACTGAACAGCCTCCTCATCCTCAAGGAACCCCCCTGGCCTCCTCTGTGGCCTCTCAGGGGCAGCAGGAGTGCCCCTCCTAAGTGTCATAAGTGCCTTCCAGCCCTTTTTCCAGGATAATGTCCTTCTGCTGCTCATTAGTTTGGGGTTTGGTTATTTCCTACTTGCACAGTTTGGCTGCTTAAAAATGCATCTTGTTTAAATGAATGCAGCACACCCATCGATCCAGATGGCATTGTATTAGTGACCTGTCCTCTTTAATTATGTGCAACTAATTTTTAATTTTATATTCTCTACAAACATGACTGCAAATGATTTTCTAGATGCTTGTAAATCAGTGATAGATATTGAATCCTTTCAGGGTCTGCTTTTTCTTGGAAGAAATGAGGATTCTCTCATTACAGTTGGTTTTCAAAATTTATCAGATAGCTGTTTTTTAATCCACTTAGTATGTGTTTACATTGATTTCTGTTTTAGAGCTGTTTTTTTTTAAATTTATTTTTTTGACTCAACATCTTGTGCAATAGTAAGCTGTGCAAATATCTAAGTCTCTTAAGCTAAAGCAGTTTTCTTTCTCAACCAAACCCATAAATCTTATCAGGAAGTAACTCAAAGTCTATTTGACAAGGCTGGTTTTCTTTCTTCTTTCCCATATAAAGACATCCAGGCTGAATTTCTTGTCGCACCATTTTCATCCAGGTTTGCATAGGTGTTCACACCTGCAGAAAAAATAATTTGTAACCTTTCCCCGTGTTTCTCTGTGTGAGGTAGGTGGTTTATCTGCCATGAGCATGGGAGTTTCTCTCTTTTGTCTGGCAGTGTCACACAATCAGTGCCATTTCTTCATAGTTGTATTTTTTGTTAGGGAGGACAATGTCACGTGGTGCTGGCAGAGAGAGGCTGAGCTGGCAGGTGTTGGGAAGCTCTGTTAAAAATCCATCCTCCTGTTCCCTTGTGACCTGATCTGCTGACACCTGGTGGGGCAGGACACAGCAGGGCAGTTTATCCAAAGCCCAGTCCTTGTTTGGGAGTCTCACAGGGACCTGGGGAGAGGGACCTGGACCTGGGAATAGTTCAGGGGCAGTGGAGGGATGGGTGCCCCAGCTGCTCAGCGCTGTGGCTGTTCCACAGATGGATCAGCCCTGCTGCTCCGTGCCCATGGAATGCTCGCGTGATGGTGTCACAGTGGTGTCACTGCAGCGTCACCGTGGTGTCACTGTACTGTCACTGCGGTGTCACCGTGGTGTCACTGTGATGTCACCACGTTGTCGCCGTGGTGTCACTGGACTGTCACTGTGGTGTCACTGTGGTGTCACTGTGATGTCACCGTGGTGCCACCATGGTGTCACTGCGATGTCACCACGTTGTCACCGTGGTGCCACCATGGTGTCACTGCGATGTCACCACGTTGTCACCGTGGTGTCACTGTACTGTCACTGTGGTGTCACCGTGGTGTCACTGTGATGTCACCGTGGTGCCACCATGGTGTCACTGCGATGTCACCACGTTGTCACCGTGGTGTCACTGTACTGTCACTGTGGTGTCACCGTGGTGTCACTGTGATGTCACCGCGGTGCCACCATGGTGTCACTGTACTGTCACTGTGGTGTCACTGTGGTGTCACTGTGATGTCACCGCGGTGCCACTGTGGTGTCACTGCGGTGTCACTGCAGCGTCACCGTGGTGTCACTGTGGTGTCACTGTAGTGTCACTGTGGTGTCACTACGATGTCACTGTGGTGTCACTGTGATGTCACCGTAGTGTCATTGTGGTGTCTCAGGAGGGGGTTTGGGGGTTTGGTTGCCCAGGAATGAGGCACCACCTCCAGCCATGCTGGCAGCACCCATCTGTGGGATGCTTGACAGTCGTGGGTCATCCCTCCACGATGGATTTCCCCCTCTAGCTCTGGCATTCAGGAGTCAGTTGCCTCTCTTGGCAGCCCTTGCAGTGTTTTCCTGGGGAGAAGGATGTGTCAGAGCTGCTGTGTGATATCTGACCCGAACAGGGACAGTCCCATATCCCCTGGGTGTCGCTGGTCCCGGGGCATCCTGTGGTTGCACCAGCAGATGCTACAAAAAGTTGAGTTAGCCCAGAGCTGCCTCTGCCTTGGAGCATCCTTAAGGGGCTCAGGAGCCTATTCCAAAGACCACTGAAGTCAAATGGAAAACTTGATAAGCTGAAAAGCCTCAAGATGAGATTTAGAGGGGAATAGGAGACTCCGGGTATTTCTGAATGCGTTTGGGGGTCAGGGAGTGCTGGAGGTAGAGACACCTGTGTGCGCCCTGAGCTCTGGGGCAGGAGGAGGAGAGGGTGGGCAGGGGAGATCCCATGGTTGTGGTTGGGAGGAAGATGAGAAGCTGGAGAGTGGAGGGGCCATATCTCATCAGGCCTCTCGTTTAGCCTGTTTGGTGTTGCCCTGAGGGTATTTTGGGCATGCCCTGTCTGTGTTTGCTGCCCGTGGCAAATACTGAGCTGTGGCAGGGCTGGAGGGCTGGGTCTGCTGGGTGCTGCAGAGTGAGGTGTGACAGTTCCTGTGCTGGAGTCCAGGTCCTGCAGGGGAGTGTGTGCGTCCTTGTAGGTCCATAGTGAGCAGCTGCCCCTAAGCCAGGCTGTAAATCTGCCAGGAGTTAGTCCAGGGCCTGATTCTAGATTTAAGTCAGACCCTAAGGCCCCAAAGAGCTTGGCAGTGGGAGCCAGGCTGAAGTACAAGCCACTGTGTGTGAAGGTCTGTGAATGAGCGTTTGTTTTCCATGCATTGGACTGAAATCTTTTGTTGCCTTCATGGGTAAGATGAATATCATGGACTAAGATGAAACTTGGTGAATCAGCCCCTTTAAAATCACATACAGTGCTGTAGATCTGGAGCCTGCTGCTAGAGATCAGTGATGGTAAGAGCATCAGAAATTTAAAACATCTTTATTTGGATGCTGAAAGCCTCCGTGGTTAATAGAGCTCGGGTAGAAGGTTTTTATTAGAGAGAAACCCCTGTAGTTTAGGGGAAAAGCCAGGCCCCAGCTGATGAAATTAAGCAGAAGCATCCTCACGCACGGGATGGGCTGTAATTGCTCACTTCAGAATTTCTCTGCCTCTCTCTGCCTTTCAGCTGAGGACAGCACTGCCACAGTCAGGGCATCATTTCTGCTGCTGCCAGGTGTCCCCATTGTCCCTCTGTGCTCAGGGGACAAAGTGTCATGAGTGATGCTGGATTCTGGTGATGCTTTAGAGGGGAAGATCGTTGGCTCGTGGGCTGGAGAGACAGAACCAAAAGGGGGCGTTTGGGGCTGCACAGGAGCAGCAGTGCTTGGTTTGAGAAGAGGCACTTCAGGCACCCAGAGGGAGCAAACACAAAATCCTCACTGGGCAGAACTTGGGTGTGGCTCTCCAGAAGCAGCAGGTCAGAACTCAGATGTGTGTCTAGCAGCACAGTCTGTGTGGAAGTTACTGTCAGGCTCCTTGGGACATTGCCAGGAAGATGGGATAGGTGATGAGGAGCTTGGAGAAGGCTTTAAAACCAGGCTTTGAGTGTTTTTTGGATGAATCAGAGAGAGAAATGCAGAAGAATTCAGGAAAAGGAGAGTTGCGACATCAGTGTGGTGTGGTGTGACGCAGGAGAGCGGCGGGGGCCTCTCGTGGGAGCTGCTCAGGAAGGTGCTGGTGCTCTGGGATTCCCAAACTCTGGAACAAGCTCAACACCAACGACGGAGGAGCCCAGGAGGGATCTGAGCTGGCCCATCCTGTGCAGTGCTGATGGAGATCAGCACAGATGCTGGGACTGGTGGTCTTACCTGAGTCGTGAACAATACTTTGCCCTATTCAATTTTTACTTTACTAAAATGAATATCATGGACTTCTTAATAGTCATAGGAGCATAAAAATCTCAGTGTATCACAATTCATCATCCTTTAAAAATTGAATTTCTGTTGAATTATGCCTTGCTGCTGTAGTGCTGGGGAAAAGCTCTTATTATTCATAACTATAAATACAGCGATGTCGAGATTTAACTGGTGCCTCAAGGCTTTATGCTGCACTTTCATACTGACAAAGCAAACACTCTTATGGATTGCTTTGAGTTTATGGGGGCAGCTGAGCCCTTCCCCACTGCTGGGAGCAGAATCCAGCCATGCCCCTCTCCAGTCCCCATCTCTCAGTAGGCAGGAGGACTTGGGGTCACTTTTGCTCTTCGAGATGGAGATAAAAGACCACCAAAAAAAGGAAATGAAAGAAAGACATGAATACCCAGTTGGGTGGGTGAGGAAAACCCACCTGGTTTGGTCAGGGTGCTGAAGGACCCATTTCAGGAGCAGCACTAGCTTGGACGGAGTGCTTGGGTTTGGAGAGCAGCTTCCATGGAGTGAAGGACAAGGCATGAGAGGTGGGGAATGAGATGAATCCTCCAGAAAGTGCCTGAATGGTCTGGGCCTGCAATTGGAACTAAATTAAAGAGACTATTTGCTTTTTGTAGTAAGGTTCTCACATCCTCCTCTTTGTGAGCATCAATAAACACTTGAATATTCCTCCTTGTCCCAGCTGAACATTTAAGTAGACTTTGGCTCCATCATGCAATGGCTGATGGGGACAGCCCTGGCTGGGTAGGAGTTTGCTCAAGTCTATATTTTGCTTTTTGAGCATGTATTTTGGGCCTGAAACATGGAAAAGTCCCATAATTTGGTACTCAGTTGAGGCTGAACTTGAGGCCTTCATAAGGATTTAACACAAAAGAGAAAGGAGTTAATCTTTTACAGGAAATAATTAACATATGGAAACAATTCTTAAAAACTGGATTGGGTAAATCTGGTCTCTAGGGACAAGGTGGGAAAGATTCTGACTTGATTTGGAAGGAATTTTTTTGTGTGTGGTTATAATTAGAAATTTACACATAGCAAAAGAAATCTTGCTGTTGGATGTTGGTTATCATGGCCTGTAGGTTGTTTGGAGTTTTGTTTGCTTTATGAACTCTTTTCTTTAAATAGCACTTGAGCCTTGCAGAAGTTTGGCAGTGGCGTGTTTAACTTTTGACTTAGTTTGGATGTTCAATATTTTCATTACAAAATAACTCTGATACATTTTTATTTTTAATAACAAAAATTAATAATCTCTTGGGAACTGAAATTCTGTATTTGAGAAATTGCAAAGCCTCCATTTTGGGCTTTGTTCCACTGAAAGCAAGACAACAAAATTGGTGATTTCATGGTAGTTGTATTTTGCACTGCATTTCGAAACTTGTTTCTGTGCAGGCATGCAGTGAGATGATGAAAAGTTCTAAAAATGAGATACCTGAGTGCAGGGCTGGAGCCAGGCTGGGAGAGCTGGGGGTGCTCACCTGGAGAAGAGGAGGCTCCAGGGAGAGCTCAGAGCCCCTGCCAGGGCTTAAAGGGGCTCCAGGAGAGCTGGAGAGGGACTGGGGACAAGGCATGGAGGGACAGGACACAGGGAATGGCTTCCCAGAGCCAGAGGATAGGGATGGATGGGATGTTGGGAATTAGGAATTGTTCCCTGGCAGGGTGGGCAGGCCCTGGCACAGGGTGCCCAGAGCAGCTGTGGCTGCCCCTGGATCCCTGGCAGTGCCCAAGGCCAGGCTGGACAGGGCTTGGAGCAGCCTGGGACAGTGGAAGGTGTCCCTGCCCATGGCAGGGGTGGCACTGGATGATGTTTAACGCCCCTTCCAAACCAAAGCTGCGTGTGATTCCCTGTTCTTTAGTAAAAGCCAAGGGGCTTCTGACCTTCCAGTCTTGGAGGACTCTGGAGCTGTGGGGTGCAAATACCAGTGCAGAGGAAGGATGGTTTGATGAAAGGGGAGATGCAGCTGATGAAAGGTTGATGAAAGGCGAGGTGCCCAAGAACCCATGGCTGGGGAATACTCTGCTCCCTGTGGGTGAGCCACGGCACAGGGACAGTCACCAGGGCAGGGGTGGCACAGGGACAGTCACCAGGGCAGGGTGGCACAGGGACACTCATCAGGGCAGGGTGGCACAGGGACAGTCACCAGGGCAGCAGTCCCAGCTGTGGCAGCTCTCACCTCTTTCCTCCTGCACATCTTTTAAATTCAGGAGCAGGCAATGTTTGTGCTTGGGTTTTTCCATGGGAAAAACCTTTATCAGTAAATGAGAGCCTTTCTGGGCTGGTGAGTGGTGCAGGTTCCTCAAGGGTGTTCTTTCACCTGATTTTGGCGAGGTGGGTGCTGGTTAATGATTGCCTGGAACTGCTCTTGACTGGGCTCAGTGAATGCCTGAGTGAGCACAGAGCTGAACCTGGGCAAGGGACCCTGTGCTGGAGCTCATGCCACATCCCAGCACAGGGAGCAGCGCTGGGGCCGCACCAGGTCTTGGGGCTGACCAACCTTGCTCCCAAAACCAGCAGGGTGGGCCCTGGTCCTCTGTGCAGATTCACAGAGTCTGAATGGGACAGGAATTGGAGGAACTGGGGAGCTGAGCCCAGGTGGTGGCACCTGGGGGTGGCACAGCAGCAGGTGGATAGAGGACAAGGCCTGGATGCCTTCACTTGCAGGATTTCATTCAAAGCCAGGCTTTGCTCCTTGCACATCTGCTTTTCACAAGGGAGAGAAACACCAGCTCAGAGGCCCAGGCCTCCAAGCAGATGTCTTTTATTTATTAAATAAATTGGTCATTGCTAAAAGATGCTTATAATTATTTATTTCTTAAATTTCTACGTCCTCTTGATGCTCTTGGAAGGTGCAGGAACCTAAGGTGGGGACCCAGGGCAGCTCAGCCACCTTCCCATGCAGGACCCCACCCCTGGGGCACCCACCCAGCAGTGCCTTCAGCTGACACCCCCAAAGGCCCTTTTATTTTTATCGATTTGCCAACAAGGCAGTTATTCCAGCAATGCCTGGCTGCTGCTCCTGGCCGTTCCTGCTGCCCAGCTGGCTCCGTGTCGCGGGGTTTCATGATTGCAGACTTTAGTGCTGGTTAAACAGTGCTCAACAAGGAAATGGGGAAAAACCACACTGGAATAATCTAAGAAAAACAAGGATTATAAAAATGGCTTGGAGGTGCTGGCTGCTGGAAGCAAAACCTATTTTGTGGGTTTGTTGCTGCACCTTTGCTTGGAAAAAAAAAAAAATTGGAGCAGTTGTTGCACTCGTTTTCTCAGCAGATGGGCTGCTCCATCGGTGGCAGTTCACCCGTCTGGAAAGTAATTATGTCGCTTGGCCCAGTCTTGATTTGCACTTCTATTAGCATGGGCTTAACTATTGCTGCCTTGAGAGGGAGCTCCATGGATTAGTTCCTCTTGAAAACAAAAAAAAACAAAACAAAATCAAGCCTATGATGCACCACAAAAATATTTTGGGGAAAAAAAAAAAAGGAAAACAATTTTGATGCCATTTTGGTGCCATTTTGATTTAAAAACTGCTGGAAGGTCACCTTAATATTCAGGTTATTGGTGGCAGTGCAAGAGGAAATTTAAAATAATGATGAGTGGTGCTGGCTCCACAGCCTTTTTTACAGCATTGTCTGCCATGGGGAGTTCTCCTTGTGTAGGTCAAGAAATTCACTGTTAAAATTTTATGTTTAATTCTTTCATTATAAGGAAGGACACGATTCATGACACCAGCATTCCTGTGGTACTGGCAAGAGCTGCTGGAAAATGATCCACTCTTGCCGTGCTCAGGGGTCCCCAAAGCTGGCCTGGACCTGGATGGGGACAAGGCAGGGCCCTGGGCAGGGACAGGATCCTCTTCCCTCCCATCAGGCAGAGCAGGAGTTGTCTCTCAGGCAGCCCTGCACTTCTGCCTCAGGTGTCAGTCAGGCAATCCACGTGTGGCTGGATCCATACATGGATATTCCACAGAGCTGAAGCTCCCGGTCACTTATTTTAGTGTATTTGCTAAAACATTAATAGGAGCTACCTAAAAAAAGCCCTAAAAGGGCTCTTAAGTGTTTTCTTTAACTTTTTTTAGTGCAAGTCTTTATGAGCATGAGGTATTAAAGGCTTTCCCAAAATTCAGATGTGCTGGCCTTGGGATGGGATTTGGGCAGCAGCTGCGTGGTGGCTGCCTGGGAGTGGAGCTTGCTGGGACATGGGTTTGACTTGGGCTGGTTGTTAAATTTTTTCCCAGCTTCCTCATTGTCCCAAAGCCTTTGCTTTCTGTCCTGCTGACAGCAGTGTTGAGGAGGACATGGCTTAGTGCTGCTTTATATTTATTTCCTAGTTCTGTTTGGAAAGAAATGAGTGGGAGTTGCTCTGATGCCCCAAGGCCACCAGGCACATGATATGGCCAGGATTCATTGATGTTATTTCTTTTTCATTTCATCAAAAAAGGATGAAACTTTCTATGAACAGCAGGATAAAGGCCCATTTGGAGTTGGTTTGTGCCATCTGTGCCAGCAGCACTGGCTGTGCCATCCTCAGCACCTCAGCTGGGATTAACTTCTCACCTGTGCAGCCCAGGGCTGGCTTTGGCAGGGGGCAGGAGATGGGGGCAGGGGTCTGGCACAGTGCTGGGTGCTGCTGCACTGCTGGGTGCCCCCTCTGCGCTGGGTTCCTGCTCCAGGGCTCAGGGATGTGCCAGCTCTGGGTTCCTGTTCCAGCTCTGGGTTCCTGTTCCAGCTCTGGGTTCCCTCTCCAGCTCTGGGTTCCTGTTCCAGCCCTGGGTTCCTGTTCCAGCCCTGGGTTCCCTCCCCAGCCCTGGGTTCCTGTTCCAGCCCTGGGTGCCCTCTCCAGCTCTGGGTTCCTGTTCCAGCTCTTGGTTCCTGTTCCAGCCCTGGGTGCCCTCTCCAGCTCTGGGTTCCTGTTCCAGCCCTGGGTTCCTGTTCCAGCCCTGGGTGCCCTCTCCAGCCCTGGGGTCCTGCTCAGTAAGGCTGCAGAGAGCCCTGGGCTGGCTGTGGTGGGAGGCCCTGCTCTATTTTTGTAGATAATAAAGCTACTGGTGTGTTCCCACCCCAAGCAGGAGCTGACAGCCATTTTGCTTGTCATTAATAGCACAACTTAATCTCCCAACAGGACTTTTCCTGCGATATTGCTGTAAAACAAAGCAAAACAAAACAACCTTTCTTCCTTCAGTATCTCCATTGCACCACCCCCTCCCAAACAAACACAAAAATTCCCAATTCCTCCTCTCCTCTGACGAACAGTGACTCATTCAGATGGGGTTTTTTCCTATTTTTTTACTGTTTTTAAAATTTATTTTCATTTTGGCCTGTGCCTCAGTGGGGTGGTGCTGGCAGCAGCACCACTGGTGAGGATTGCCAAGCTCCAAACAGCCCCTGCCTCTGACTCTTTCTAACTCTGCCAAAACTTTTTTAAGTGTTTGGACTGAAATTTTCCAAGCCAGGTGTCTGCCTAAGAAAGAAAATTGTTTGGAGAAGCCGCAGCAAAAACTCTCATTGGCCTGGCTGCTGAATGGGCTCAGAGGAAGGAGGGTTTGCCCACAGTGAGCCCAAAAATTGATGGGGATAGGGAGGAATCCAGCTTTTCTGAGCCCTTAGGGGATTTCCTACATATTCCTGATCTTTAGGAATTGTTGTGGGTTTGAGTCCTTCCCTCCTAAATGCGGTTAAATGTCCCAAGGGTTTGGGGCTGGCACCGTCACCAAGCTCTTTGCTTTAGGGAAGGAGGAAAACCATGGTCGGTGTCAAGTGGGAAACTGGGAGAACTTTTTATATTTCAGGGATGTGTCACTGAGGAAAAACACCCTGATCCAGCTGAGTTATTCACCTGGGGAAGTAACCTGAGGTGTGAATGCTCAGCTGAGCCTCAGGAGGCGTTGGCTGAGGTGTTGAGCAGAGCATCCCTACCCAAACCCAGGGAGCAAGGAAAGTACAAATATGGGAGGGGGAAAAAAACCCAATCAGAAAAAAAAGAGAAAATAATAATAATTTATAGAAAATAGTCTAAAAATTCTAACTCTAAGTAAAAAAAAAGAAAAAATGGGGGCCTGACAGAGCCCAGCCAAGTCAGTCTGGTTGCTAGAAATTTTAATTTTTTCCCCTCTTATTTTAATTTTTATCTAAATCAGATGGAATGCTTGACACATTGAGGGTTCCATGGAAGGAGTGATGTGTGTTCACCACTTCAGCACTTCAGGGTCAGAGCACGGGGCAGGCTGGTGGCACCTCAGGGCTGGTGGCATGTCACGCAGGGTACATTCCACCCAAATTTTTTGGCAGTTTCTGACTTTTCTGATTTTGCAATAGTGGTTTTTTTTTCAGTGTTGGTTTTAATGTAAATCCTGCATAAGGTTCTGTTTTCAGGATGGGCTTTTAATCCTGAAATTACCTGATGGTGCTGACCATGGTCCATTAGACTCCCTGGGATTTACAAGCTGTGGGTTGATGCCTTCCCTTGTTTACTTTCTCTCACTTTATCTGCTAATTTCCAGATTCTTTCACGTTTTTTCTTTCAACCTAATGCCTTAATTCTGGTGATTTATTAATCTATCTAATTATGTTGAGTTCAAGTTGTTTGAAATCCACTTGTGTTGGTATAGGAAGTACTTACTGTATTAATCAAATGATCCAAGGTGGCTTCTCCTCTGAAGTCCTTAATTTGTGCTATACATATTCCTGCTAATAACATCCAACTTTGTAACAATGCACGTTTCCTCTAGGTTTCCAAGGAGACCCTGAAATACATTAATTCTCTGATTTTTTTCAAGTACACCAATAATTTATCTGGGATTGTGAGATGTTCCCTTGTGTGGACACATCAAACACCAGCAGCCTCCGAAATCCCAGCACTGGTCTTTGTGCAGGGCTGGCAAAAGGGCTGGAGGCAAACAGCTGCTTATCACAGGAACTAGTTCTCTTAAAGATTTCAAATACATATATTTAATAGAAATGGTTTTATTATATGTGTTATATATTATATAATACAACATATAATATAGTTGAAATAGCACACTGGATATTTAATATTTAATAATATAATAAATACAGAAAAAAAATTCTTAGAGATTTAAGATTTTATTTAAATCATGTTTTAGGAGGCAGGTAAGGGAGAGGAGCCTGGGAGGGCTCTTGTTTTGGGCGGGAAGCATCTCTTTTGTGATCAGCATTTTGTTTCTCCTCCTGGAGAAACAAGACCTTGGTGGTGTTGGGTTTTGCTGCATGACTATATTGGAGCAAATGCTGTGGATGAAGCTTTGCTCCATCTCTGCAGGAGCAGAACAGTGTTTCCCACCTGTATTTATTGGATTTTCTTGACTGTTTTCCTTTGCTGGGTCATACAGGCAGTGAAACCTTGGAAAGGGGTGATAGTGGGTTTCCCCCAAGTTTTGTGTCTTCTGTACACCCCAGCTCTGTGATGAACACTGGACAGGGGGAAGGTCATAAAAAACCTGCAGAAAGCAAGTTTGTGAGTCAAACTGAAGGTTCCAGGTGCGGGATGTAGCTCTGGTTGGATCTGTACACGATTCAGAGCAGCAGAACCAGGGACAGGAAGGTGGCACCGAGTTAGTTCCGGGTCTGACAAGCCCTGTTGCTGCTGAGGTTAAATCTCTAGGGTTTAGTTAGAGGAGACCAAAGGTGCTCAAGGAGCAGCATCTCTGTTGCTGGGACATCAGAGACAGCACCAGCCACGGTTACTCTGTGGGAATACAGAAGAAGCTGTGGAAATTGGAGGCATTTAGGGCACCAGACAGACTTTGGCTGATGCCTTCAGTCTCTCCACATCCAGAGCCATGCAGTGCCATTGGGAACAGCAAGGAAGTGGTGACACCACTGACAACATGGGGCTGGTGCTCCAGCCTCTGAGAGTGCCCTGCTCTGCCCTGCTCTGATGTGCAGGCTTTGCCTTGTGCTTGTTTTTAGCATAAAAGCCGTGATTTCTGCACAGATCCAAAAGGAGGGCTGTGCAGGAGCCGTGGCATGGGGTTGGCTCATAGGGATGATGAGCATCCCTACGGACACCCATGGCTTTTCCAGACAGCAGTTACCTCAATAAGGCTTGGGCATTAATGGTTTTCCCATCCTGTGCTCCTCTGCCTGTGGAAGTGGTTGTTTTCCTGCTGGGTGATTTGGGAGCAAGGGTTCTCCCGCTGGACTGGTCCTTCAGTTCCAGATGCCAGCCCCTCTCCTGGCTTTAAGTGTGTCACTCCAAGAATAGCATTAAGGTTGCAAACTGAAGGAGGGATACTTTTTTTGTGTGTGGTGGTTAATGATTAATTAGGTCAAATTCTCCAAAATTAGACTGCTAGAGAAGGAGCAGACCAGCAATTTGCATTTTGACAAAACCTTATGGCGGAAACTGATGGGGCCTGATTCCACCTCCTCCCTTCTCACGCTCTGTCCCATGCCCCAAACTCACTTTTCCCCAGAAGAGGTTCCTTTTAAAAATTGTATCCATTAATATCCCAATTTCCTTTTTTCCCTCCTTTTCAAATCTTGCATTAAACCCCTGTAGATTCTGCTTTAAGTAGGCAATTAAGCTAACAACATAATTATATCCCTTAATGCTCATTTTAACTGGTTTAGAGAAGAAACAAAAGAGGAAAGCAGCTTCAAATATAGGGAAATAAAAGCTCTGTTGTAAAGATATTTTTGATACTCACGATAATTTGTGCAGAGTGCAGAGTTGGCCCATTAGAGGCTGTGGGGAAGCCTGGAGGTCACATTTAAGAGCCTCACGGGCACTGTGGAGTTTTACCTTCTGAATGTCCTTTTTCTGAACCCTACAACTTTTGGGGCATCCCAGAAGACTCCAGAATGTATCCACTTCATATTTGTCTGCGTAGCTGTGGCCTGATAGGGTTTTCTCTTTTTTATTACCTCTGCAATTACTCACCAGAGGCCGACCGTGAGGCTGCACGCTGCCGCTCACCGCGTGCACGAGCAGGAGAGCAAGCGCTGGGAAGGGGCTCTGCTGGAATTACTGCCGTGGGGCTGTGCCAAGGCTGGCAGGCTCCTCCAGGAGCCCAAGGGTGGCTATGCCCTCGTGGCAGCGAGCAGGAGAACTGCTGTAGAGCAGGAAAACTGCTGTGGAGCTGGAAAACTGCTGTGAGACTGGGTAACTGTGCTGTGCTGAGGCTGGATAACTGCTGTGGTTTTGTGCAGAGCACACAAAATCCACAAAAATCTGTCTGTAAGGCACAAAGTTTTGTGAAGCCCCTTGGAGCTTGGAGCCAAGGAGCTGCTTTGGCATCTTGCTGGGGCAGCCAAGTGCTTGGCTGGAGGCTGACATTCTGAGATGAGCTGTTGAAAGGCTGAGGGTGCAGCACGGGCCCAAAGAGCTGTGGACTCCACTGGCCTTTGTAGAATAGAATAGAATAGAATAGAATAGAATAGAATAGAATAGAATAGAATAGAATAGAATAGAATAGAATAGAATAGTTTGGGAAGGGGCCTGTAAAGCCCATCTCATTCCAACACCCCTGCAGTGAGCAGGGACAGCTTCCACTATCCCCAGGTGCTTCAAGCCCTGTCCAACCTGGCCTTGGACATTTCCAAGGATCCAGGGTCAGCCACAGCTTCTCTGGGCAGCCTCTGCCAGTGTTTTACCACCCACATTGTAAAAAACATCTCCCTTATATCTAATCTAAATCTCCACGTTTTTAGTTTAAAACCATCTCCTCTTGTCCTATCACTACTGCGCTGCTAAAAACTCTGTCCCCATTTTTCCTTATAAACCCCCATTAAGTACTGAAAAGTCACCCATAAGATCTCCTCAGAGCCTCCTCTTCTCCAGGTGAGCATCCCCCAGCTCCCCCAGCATGGCTTCAGAGCAGAGGGGCTCCAGCTCTTGGAGCAGCTCCTCTGGATCTCTCCAGCAGCTCCAGCTCCTTCCTGTGCTGGGCCCAGGGCTGGGGCAGCTCTGCAGGAGGGGTCTCACCTGAGCACAGGGCACAGGGGAAGAATTCCCCCTCCCCTGCTGCCCACAGTGCCGGGGAATCAGTCCGGGATGTGTTTGGCTTCTGGGCTGTGTGTTCACCTTCCCTGTCCTTTGTTCCCTCGCAGTGCAGGAGCCTCCAAGCAGCCTGGCCTGTGTTTGGGGCTCCTGGGACAGGGGGCTCACAACTGGGGATTCCTGTCTCCTGTGACAGAGCTCATCTGGCTCTGGTGAGGAGCACCAGCTTGATTATAGTCCCTCCCAAGAATGGGCTTTGAGGGTTGCAGTTGGCAGGAGAATCCTGTGTGATTCATTGGCTACTGGCCTTTTATCTGTAGAATAACTGTTAGATAAGGAAACGAAGGAATTGGATGGATGGATGGATGCATGGATGATGGATGGATGGATGGATGGATGGATGGATGGATGATGGATGGATGGATGGATGGATGGATGGATGGATGGATGGATGGATGGATGGATGCATGGATGATGGATGGATGGATGGATGGATGGATGGATGGATGGATGGATGGATGGATGGATGGATGGAGGTTGCTCTTGTTTGAGCAGCATCTATTGCATGTCTGCTAATCACCACAGAATTGTGGAATCATTTTGGTTGGAAAAGCCCCCTAAGATCTTCAAGTCCAACTATGGAGCCAGCACTGCCCAGCCAATGCTGCCCCACAATGGGAGAGCAGGGACTGTTTCCAGTGTCACACCCTGAGTTATCCCCAGTCCCAGCTCTAGTCACGGTCCTGGCAGGTGTTCAGTGTGCCCTGGCAGGGTAAAGCTTCTTCATGGGACACTGCTGGGCTCTTGAGCCTGTGCCCAAACAGGCTGGAGCAATCTGACCTGTGCAACCCTCTGAGCCTGGTTATGGGTTTCCTGCTTCTTCCCTCTGCACCAAAGCCCCATACTGTGTTGCTTTGCCAGGATCTCAGAGCAGCGCTAAACGCTGTCCTGGCTCCAGCCTGGCTCCAGCTCACCCCACAGAGATGTGGCACAGTGGGTGAGGTGATGTATGACATTTGTGAGGAACTGGAGATGCCCCAATTCAGTTTTCATTTCAACAAAAGCAGATGCTTGGAGGGTTTGCAATGGTGCAGCTCTCCCAGGCTCCCCATCCTCCCCGGGCCTGGGGCTTTGCTCCAGGCTCCCTCCAGAGGCTTTCCCCTAAACTCAAGAACATCCTGTGCCCTCCTTTGTGTTTGGGACCATGTGGAGGCAAAGTGCATCAAAGCAGAGGTCCCTTACCCAGGATGGAATTTGGGGATTAGAGAACAGTCCCCGGTATTTCCCTATTTTATACAGATGCTTTAAACTGTCACAGCTTCCCATACATTGAATCCACACTTGGAGTGTTATGTGCAGAAAACAATTCTTAGGTGAATTTCTCAGATGTTTGAGTAATTCAGTGGAGATGCTCTCAGCCAGTCCCAAAATCAGTGACACACCATGGTCCTTGGGTACAAACATGCATCTAGAAAATATCCATGGCTGCTGGGGTTATCCATGAGCTGCGTGGCAGATAAAGCACCCAATCTGTAATGAAGTGTAGGTGAACATAAGTTTTTCTTTTCTGAGAAGAGCCTGTGGAATGTGGCACACATTTGTCTTTTGCCAGCCCAGCATCTGCTGCAGTTGGTGCTCCCAGGGCACTGGAGCAGGCTGGTGCCAGAGGCTCTCTGGGGGCATCTGGAGGAGGAAACAGCCCTTGGCCTGATATTTGTTCATCCAAAGGGTCACAGATCCATGAGTTCATTGCTCCTTTCTCAGCTCAGAAACCCAACCTGCCCTGTCCAGCTCTGGCAGCACCAGCCTGTACTGCCTAACCCCAGATTCCATTTAAGAATTGGGCATTAATGGTGGGCTTGGGGATTTCTCTCTCATCCTTTGACCCGACCTTGGGCTGCACCAGAATTCTGGGGAGCCAGTTTCACTTTCTGGCTTTTTTTCCTCAGAGTTTGCAGCAGCTGCTGGCCCACAGATGGGCAGAGGGCTCATGGCGCTGCCTGCAAAATTCAACCCCAAAAGAGATCCTGTAGG
Source organism: Motacilla alba alba (assembly GCF_015832195.1). Lineage (NCBI taxonomy): Eukaryota > Metazoa > Chordata > Aves > Passeriformes > Motacillidae > Motacilla > Motacilla alba. Next base: position 1,041,217 of record NC_052032.1, on the reverse strand, counting down.
AACATTTGTACCTTTTTTTTGCATCTCATTGGAGGTTTTCCAAGACAAATCTGTCCACTCTGCAGGGCTGTGCAAATAATTGATATTCTTGGTTTTCCTGAAGCTCTGAAAAATTGAAAAATTCTTTTTCAGACTGAGCTGGAAGAAAAATAGATTTATTTGAATTTTTTTTTTTTTTTTATTGCCCAGGAAATAAGGAATATCTATTTGGGTTTCATAGGCTTCAGTCAAACAGAATCTGGGGCTTGTATGTGCTTCATTTAGATTTTGAACACATCTTACAGTTCTTGCTTTAAAAATACATATAGGATGTATTTTGCCTGTATGAATCAGAAAATTTTAAATGTCAGGGACTGTGTCACTTCCAGTTTTTTAAAATGAGTGTCTTACTCTGCTGTGTGAATGGTGCAGCAGAAATGATACCAGCCCATGCCATGATCTCACTGCAGCTCCACTTTGGGCTGGAAATGGTTTCCCAGCAGCTCTGTGCCCTCATTTGTTTCAGCTCCAGGAACGATGGAGAGCGGAAGGTCACCTAGTTGGTCCCATTGATGTTTGTCCCCCACAAACTGCTTGAAAAACCCTTTCCTTAGCCCAAACAATTGCTCAAAGGTGGAGATTTGGGAGTGAGAAAGTGCAGGTTGATGGTCCCTGGTGACCTCCTGCTCTTCCCAGTGCCATGCCTGGGTGGAGGATTCTGGGGGAGGGCTGAGGGTCCCATCTCTCCCTCTGTCCTGGGGCAGTGTTTGGGGTGTCTGGGCAAGAGAAGATGATGCTGCAGCTTTCACAGCTCAAATGGACCAGGAAATGTTGTTTTCCCTCTTTACTTTCCAAACCACCGTCGTTCTTGGGAAGCCAGCACAGCCACCCTCCCTTGGGGACACCAGCTTGGTCTTACTGGGGTTTTTGGTAGTTTTTATTTAGATTTCTTTTTTTTTTCCAAAACTTTTTTTAAATCTTGGAGGTTTGTTTGTTTATTTGTTGATTTAGATCTGCTCGGGAAGTCGATTTGGTGATATTTATAGGATTTGTGGTTGGCTGATGGGAGTTATTTTGCAAGCAGAATTTCTAAGAATTCTACTTTCAGCCTGCTTTTTCTCCTACTTTATTTCCTCCCCTTCCTTCTCTTTTTTCTCTTTTTACTATTTTTCCTTGGCTTTTTCTTCTTTTTTTGGTTTTTGAGGGAGCCAGGCAGACTAAACTCTTTCTGAATTCCCCCCTGTAATTACTACTCTTTTTTAAGTTTGAAGAAATGAACCAGCTTTGTGTGCCTTCCCCCTTTCTTACTTTTAGACCGATGCGGTTTGACTTTTTTTTCCCTTTCCAAAGTAAAATTACCACCATTTCATACTATTTAAACAAACCAGCCATACAAAACTGGGCGAGAAGGTGAAGTCTCACAGTTACCCATCCAATGAAGAGTGTTTTAGTTTCAACCTCACAGCCTGTCTATAAATGCTACATGGGATTTTTTTTTTTTAATTTTGATAAAATTTATATTTTACAAGGATAAAATTTATGTTTTGCAAATGCCAAGCCTTTCCCACAAACATTGGAAGGAGGTCTTGTGTGCTAGCCCTGGAGGGGATCCTTGGCCGAGGCTGGACCTCCTCATGGTGCTGTTCCTGACACCTTCTCACTGCAATATTTATCAAATTAAGCATTAATTTTGCTATTCTAGGTCAAATTTTCTGCCTTGAATTGTAATTTTCAAGTGTTTAAATTTTCATTGCTTATCTCAGATTGAAGCTGAACGTTTGCAGCATATTGCGTCTCTGCAGTGCTGTTTGCTACAGAGGGACCTAAAGCATTCTTCACAATTGACCAAAAAAAGAGATAAAACCAACCTCAAAAGGTACAATTCTGCCCAGGGGTCCCATGGCTCCCACTGACACCCAAATGGCTGAGCTGGGAGCTGGAGCAGCCCCCTGGGGGACACTCCACAGCCTCTGCAGGTTTGAAGGGCAGAGTCTCAGCCTTATCAAAGCTTCTTCCAAGAAGTGCTTCCCCAGCAGCCCCTTGTGGCTCTGAGATCCACCATGGGCACGTCCCACCAGTGCCTGCCCTCTGAGCATGCGTTTGGCATCAGCTGGGGCTGGGTTTCAGTTTTCCTGTGTGTTGTTTCCAGAGATCCATCCGTGTGTCTGTGCTGCTGGGAGCACCAACAGCACTCTGAGCTTCCCTGGGCAGAGGGGAGGTTCCTCTGCGCTTTCCTCTACACACAGGCTTGGCTGGCTTTTTCTCAGGATCCTTTGTAAGGCTCAGGGAGAGGGATTGGAACCTCTGCAGGAGCTCAGGGTCCTGCTGGGCCATGCTGCTGTCAGAACTTGTCCTGCTGCCAGGTGTGTCAGCTGCTGAGGGCGTGACTGCTCTGGGTTGTGTCCTCCTTGCCTGTGTGCTGGGGTTTGGCCACCCTTCTGTGAGAGCTCCAGGATCTTCTGGCTGGGCTGCACCTCAGGCAAAGCCCCTGAGCTCCAGGGCTGCACCTCCCCACCAGCCCTGCCTGGGGGCTCTGCCCATCCCTAGCCCTGCCCGTGTGGGGCTGCACAGACTCACTCTGGGTGGATGGAACTGTTCATACAAGAGAAGAGGGTTCCTTGGCCTGCCTCCCCTCAGCTGAGCTGTGCTGAGGGAATAATTAAATCCCACAGTGCTTTGGAATTGGGAGGGACCTTAGTGATCATCTCCTTCCAACCTCCTGTAGGGACACTTTCCACTATCCAGCCACAGCTGCTCTGGGCACCCTGTGCCAGGGCCTGCCCACCCTCCCAGAGAACAATTCCTTCCCAAATCCCATCCATCCCTGCCCTTTGGCTCTGGAAAGCCATTCCCTCTGTCCTGTCCCTCCATGCCTTGTCCCCAGTCCCTCTCCAGCTCTCCTGGAGCCCCTTCAGGCCCTGGCAGGGGCTCTGAGCTCTCCCTGGAGCCTTCTCCTCTCCAGGTGAGCACCCCCAGCTCTCCCAGCCTGGCTCCAGAGCAGAGGGGCTGCAGCCCTGGAGCAGCTCCATGGCCTCCTCTGGACTGGATTCAGGACTTCCCTGTGTCAGGGACCCCAGAGGTGGGCACAGTGCTCCAGGTGGGGTCTCAGGAGGGTGGGAGGAAAGCCTTGGCCACATTGCTGGGATGAGCCCAGGTCAGCAGAGCCTGTGCCTGTGCTCCCAGCCCGCTCTGCTTGGGATGTGGCTCCCCCAGAACCCAACTTCCAGCTCTTTCCCATCCATCCCTTCAGCCTGGGGCTGGGAAAGGCTGGAGCTGCCAGGGGAAGGTTCCCGGCAGTCCCTGGGTGCAGTGGAGCCCTCACAGCCCCTCAGATGTTCCACGGCAGAGGCTGGAGGTATAGAACTCCCAAACAAAATGTGTTGAACAAGACTGGGATTCCCTGGATAAATAAGTCCTATTTTAATTTTTTTTTGCTCATGTGCATTCATAACTTGCTAGATATGTTTGTTTTATCAACTTGGAAAAGTGCCCGGGATTTTTTAAAAAATTGATTTCCTGAGAGTTTCCTGTGAAATTGGAAGCCTGGAAAAACGGGTGGATTTCTGAAATGGTATCTCATGGCTCCTTTGCCCCTTTTTTCTCCCCCCAAGTAAAAAACAACAATACCTTCCTCCCCCCCAAGGTTTCATTCCATATACATTTATTCTTTAAAAATATTTCCAGCTGTTTCTTTTGCTGGGAAACTCATACCATCTGTAAACAACTTCTCAATGCACATAATTCTGTTGTTTTGCCCGGTCACTCTTATTTTCCAGCTTTTATAATATGAGAATTCAGAGTAATCAGTAATGCCTTTTCTCCTCTTCACCCTCAATTTGATTATTTTTCTCATAAAGAACAGAGTAAGGAGAGCACTGAGCAACAGGAGATGGAAAAAATATTTTGATTACTTTTCAGTTGCTTATAATCAAGGAGTAACTCTTTAAATCCAGACCAATTTGCTGCATTGATTTATTCATAATTTTAATTTCATGACTGTTTCAGGGAAAAACAAAAGTACACAAGGTTGAAGCTTTTTAATGCTGGTTTAAACATTTGTAGTTTTAGGTTAAAATTTATTTAATGTTCCCTTTCTTTGGTTACTTCTGCTGGCATGTGCTGCTTGAATCTCCCTGGGCTGCCAGGGGAGAAAAAGTGAAATTCAAAGCACAAATTCTGCCAGTACTTTCAACAAGTTCATAAAATTACTCATATGAATATTCCCATGACTCAGAGGTGACTGCTCACAGCCCTTAAAACCTTTCTGGGGCTAACTGGAGTGTGGGAGTGTGTGATAGGGACACCTGGGTCCTTTGGGGCAGGATTGTGCCATTTCCTGGGGCTCAGCACCCGCCCAGGCCGGGCCATCATGGTGGGATTCTTCCCTGCCCTGCTGATTTTGATGTTTCCCCCTAAGTTTCAGCCCCATGTGTGCCTTTTCCAGCAGAAATTCAACCTTTTCTGTTTAAAACTCTCCAGAAGAACTTTTAATTCTGGTTGACAGAGGCAGCTCAGAAATGAGATGGATGCAGGCAGCACACCTAGGGTAGGAAATGAAGGTTATAAAATGGGGAGATAATAAACAGTAGACAATAAGTAAATCCAGTGAAGCTGAATGAGAAGAATTGCTAGACTTTGTGATTTTTTATTAGTATTGTTTGCCTACCTATAGTTTTAACCTCCTCGGTGCAACTTGTTCTGTCCCAGACCAGAATGTGGGGAGAAGCCTGAGGGAACCCAGTTTACAAACCAAACAAAAAAAAACCAAAACAACCAAAACCAAACCAGAAAACCAAACCAAAGCAAAAAGAAACATTTAAAAGAAAAATAATTATTCTGCCAATACAAAGAGAATTGAAATCAGTAGAGCGAGGGCCCCCAGGCTGAGTCTGAAGTGTCACAGCCAGAGCAGAGGGGATCATTCCCATCTTGGCTTCCCCAGTGGGACCTGGTGCTCACAGCTGACCTTTGTGTTGGGCTGACCCACCCCCTCACTGGATTTGTCATTAGTGTTTATTATTAATTAGTAATTGGGGGCACCTTGTGGCTTCAAGAATGTTGGCAGCTGTTAATGATCCCCAGGGATAATTGACACAGGGATGGCACTGCAGCAGGGGCATTCCACACCCTAGGTGGGACTGGGGCCAGCCCTGCCTTCACCTGGGGTGGCTGGCCAGGGGCTGGAGCCCAGGGCTCCAGGGAAGGGTGCTGGGTGGCCCTGCCCGAGTGCTGATCCGGCAGTGCCAGAGCTCTGTGGTGTTCCTTGGCTTTGGGTCCCCTTGGGCACGTGTCCTCCTTGGGGTGGTGGCCACCTGCAAGAAGAGGATGTGGCCAGGGCCCTGGCCAAGCTGGGCTGATGCTGTGGTCCCATCCAGAAACTGCTCTGATTTGTTTTAGGCTCAGCCACCATCTCCAGCAGCTTTTCATTTGCATGTGGTGGAGGTGCTCGTAGGGGTGAGGTGGATGCTGGGTAACCTCAATCCAAACCTGGATTTTGGTCTGCTCAGACACTCCCTGGACATGAACTGTCTGAGGCAGCACGTGAGGAGTGCTGGGCTCCCTGTGTCCCCAGGCATCCAGCACTGGGATGCTCTGTGTGTCACCACTGGGGTGGTGGGGGCAGATTGTTTCCCTGTAGGTCACAGTCACCTTGGTGCCTTCCCATGGATGGACTTGCCTGCAAGTCTCAACATTAAAGCACCTCTTCCTGAAGCTTGCCCTAAGTGATGGGTATGGCCAGGAGTAATGAGCACCTTCCTCTGGCAATGGAGACCCTCCTGGAGCTGTGCTGGAGCCCAGGTGTGGGCACCAGTCACACAGGGATGGTCCCTGGGTGTTTGGGACCATCCTGTCCCAGATGTCCCGTGGCTCTGGCAGCAGATCCTCTGTGCCCACCATGGGAGTCTCTGCCTTTGCGTTCTGCTGCCCTCAAGCAGCAAACCCTCCATGGGCTCATCTCAGCAAGGTCAAAACTCTCAGATATTGCTGTTTACTGCTGGGCTCTCCCTGTTGGAACAGGGAACAAGTACTGGCTTTCTGCAGGACAAGGCTGCAGCCGAGTCCAAGGGTGAGATTCCCCTGGCTGCTCCCAAGGAATTCTGACACTGAAGCTGCCACCAGCATCCCCACCCCAGATGTTGCCCCATGGCCAGCATGGAGGGGGTTTGCAGACCCCACAGTGGATTTTGGGGGTTGGGGGGCCCTCACGCCGGAGCTTCGCTCAGCTGTGGGACCGGGCAGATGCCTCAGGGAGAGCTCCCATTTCCTCCTTGCAGATATTTTTTTTAAATTTTTATTATTATTTTGGTTGTTTCTTGCGGGAGAAGCTGCAGCTGAGGAAATAGGCAGCACATTCCTCCAGCCCCAGGAGCTGTCTTGTTCCCGAGTGGAAAATTCATCCCTTTTGGAGGCTGCTCTGATGGATTGGCAAAGGCAAAGGATGAGGAGGGGATGAGCCACAGCAGCCTAAGGCAGTGGAGATCTTTGTCCTTCATGCAGGGGATGCCCTGGCTCTGGGAACCAGAAGAAACCGCCTTAAATTGCACTAGGGAAGGTGTAGGTTTGATATTAGGAAGAATTTCCTTGTGGAAAGGTGGTCAGGCGTGGGAACAGCTGCCTGGGGCAGTAGTGGAGTCACCATCCCTGGAAATGTTCCAGTGTGGATGTGGCACGTGGGGATAGGGATTAGTGCTGGCCTTGGCAGTGCTGGGGAATAGCTGGACTCTGATCTCAGAGGGCTTTTCCAACCTCAAGGATTCCATGGTTCTGTGGAGCACAGCTCTGCTTGGATCAGCCGTGGGCTCAGCCTTGTTTCCTTCTTTGGAAATCCGGGGCTTGGGGTTCCTCAGCCTCTGCTGTGCTGGCAGGAGGAAGCAGAAATCCAGATTAAAAAGGGGCATGGGCACATTTATGGGTCCTTGTGCTCTGCAGATGTTTTGGTGTGATGTGGAGCTGCTCTGCTCTTTTCCCCCCTCCTATTTAATAAAAATTAAATAGGAAACTGCCGGTGTCTTGCCCTTTGTTTAAAGAAGAGAAAAAAGGGGGGGAAAAAACCCACTTCCTGCATTTTCTGTGGCTCTGAAGTTAATAACCCCAGACAGCACAGGTAGCAGGCCTGCAGTTATTTTTATGGCACATTCCTGTGTCAGACATGTTTTCAGTTGCTTCTCCCTTTGCCAAATTGTAATTATTTGGGGTGAAATTTTCCATGCTGGGTGCTGCTGGCTCATTCTTAAATTGAATGTGTGGATTGTGTTTGGACAAAAATTACTCAGCTGTCTCTGGGAAGGCATTTGGGGGAAGCAGGGTGGGGGTTTTGGGTTTTTTCCCTTTTTTTTCCCTCAGGTAAACAAACAACTATGCCCTTTTCCCTCTGCAGAGGGAAGGTGTTGTAAGAGAGGGGCGAGTGGGATTTGCTTCTCCTGCAACCCCCAGGCAGAATTAGGGACCTCTCCCTTTGGGATGGAATTCAGAGGGAAATCATAGCGGGTGGCTGTGTCTGAATAAATAAATAAATACATGGATTGAACCCCTTTTCCCCCTGGGAAGGGCTGTGGCAGTGCTTTAGGGGCGTCCCAGTGCCCCCATCCCATCCATGGGAGCTGATCTGAGCATGGATGCAAATCCAAGTGATTTGAATAATTGTTTCTAATCATAATTTAAGTGATCAGGCAGAAGGCCTGTGCTTAAATCAACTGAAATCTCATTTCACATTTTTATCACTTCAAGTTATTATTTAGTTTTGCTGTAACTGTTAAAATGTTGGGTTTTTTTCCCAATATAGTGTAGCCCTCTCGATAAACATGGATTTCTCGGGTCAGTTTTACATCTGCTTGGACTCCTATTTTTTGACACATTATCCTGTTAGGAGATGTTGACTGATACATTTCTTAATTATCACATGATTTACTTTTTGCTTACAACTCGAGCTGAGGAGCATATGGCCTGAAACCACATTCTGCTTGTGTGCATTTTCATTTAAAGGATATTTATTAGCATTAGTTAAACAAAACTCCCCTAAATGCACCCAATATGTAGAAAAGCAACTTCAGGGAGTAACATTTTGAATTGTAAATGATTTTATGGGGCAGATTGTGTGACATTCTCCAGCTTGTTCCAGCACCCCACATCCGGCCTCCCTGCTCATCAGCAGATGCAAATTCTGCTCCTCTCCTTTTTCAATTAGAAATTAGGAAATCACCAAAATCAATTATTTGGGTAAATGGGAGTGCAGGAGATTCCAAATGAGCACAGGAAATTTCTCTTCCCCTCCACAAGGGTGTTACTTTGTTGGGGGCTGCTCTGACCCATTTTGGCACATTCTTGTTAAACAGTGATTTCCAGCCTTTCACCCTTCCACTTCTTCATGGTCTTTTAGTCCTCAAATGCCACTTTTTAGAATTTAGATGGAATGTTTTAGTTTAAATGGATTTTATTTTTGAAGGAACAGCCTGAGAGAGCTGGGGGGACTCACCTGGAGAGGAGAGGCTCCAGGGAGAGCTCAGAGCCCCTGCCAGGGCCTGAAGGGGCTCCAGGAGAGCTGGAGAGGGACTGGGGACAAGGCATGGAGGGACAGGACACAGGGAATGGCTTCCCAGAGCCAGAGGGCAGGGATGGATGGGATACTGGGAATTAGGAATTGTTCCCTGGCAGGGTGGGCAGGCCCTGGCACAGGGTGCCCAGAGCAGCTGTGGCTGCCCCTGGATCCCTGGCAGTGCCCAAGGCCAGGCTGGACATTGGGGCTGGGAGTAGCCTGGGACAGTGGAAGGTGTCCCTGTCCATGGCAGGGGTGGCACTGGATGGGCTTTAAGGTCCCTCCCACCCCAAACCAGTCTGGGATTCTGTGGATTTGTTTATTTCAGCATCCAGAAACATTTAAGGCAGCTTGATCTGCTCTCATTCAGGCTTAGCTTGGTGATTTTGTCTAATGGATCATCTCCAGCAGCACCCTGGCTGGGTGAAACCATCGAGATGAGAGCTCTTACTGTTGTGGTTCCCTTTTTTCCTCATTTTTTTCTTTCAAAATAAGGAAACTCTCCAGCACTGGGTATTGTTGGGGTGTCTGTGCAGGGCCAGGGCTGGGTTCCATCATCCTCATGGGTCAGAATATCCTTCCAGCTCCGGATATTCCATGGTTCCATGATTCAGCAGGTGCTTTTCCCGTGGAATTCTCCCGTGGCAGGAGCCTCACAAGGTCCCTGTGATCCAAGATGTGGCTCTTGGGTTGTGTGAGCTTGGGTTGTGCACAAAATCCTTTGTACAGGCAGGAATTGTGAGTTTCCCATCTCTGGGATCCCCAGCACCCCAACAAGATTTCTGCCCTGGCTCTATATTAAATCTCCTTTTTCCCCTTTCCCCCCTTTCTTTGTACACAGATCTAATCTTCTAGAAAATGCCCCAAAGGTTTGAGCAATCTACCAGTTGCAGGAACCCATAAAGCTTTTTTTTTTTCCTTTTTTTCCCATTGTGTAAGCATGACAAATCATTAATTTTTGATTGATTGCTTTGAATTATGGGTGCTCTGACATCCTTTCTGTAGCTGAACAGCTGTATAACAAATGAACATATCAGTGCTCACAAAAGATTGGAGATCTAACAGAAGCAATTACATTGTCAGCTCCTCCCTTCTGGCTTTTCCCAGGCAATGGGGAGAAGAAATTTTTTAACACAAATTCCTCAAGTGGCTCACAGTAACAATAATAATAATAATAACAATAATAATAACAATAATAATAATAATAATCAGCATCATAATCATCATAACAAAATACCTTTTTGTAATTGAATTAGATTTTTATCTCTTCATTTCCAGTGGATTTCATATCCCTTCAGAAGCCAGGTTGTGTTTCTGCTTTGTGTAACTTGGACAATTCCTTTTGAAGAAAATTTTACATGAAGAATTAAAAAAAAAAAATAAAATCAAATTGCAATTTTTTTGGGTTGCTATTCCTTTAAGATTTCAGAATTGTACCAGTGCACTAAATGTGACCTCCGTAACTTTTAAATTAAGAATTTATGCTGGCTTGAAATTTATGAAATATTTCAGCATGAAAGAAAGCCTTTTTCCCTCAGGAAAATTGAGCAATAAATCACAGCACTCTCGATTTACTGCCCTACAGCCAGCCAAAGATAGGATTTTTTCCTTCCCCCCTTCGTTCTGAAAAAAAAAAAAAAAAAAAAAATGTAATCATATAAGACAGCTTAGCTGCTATCCTCCCACTCTCTAGAATTTTTAATTTCAGCTGTTTCTGCTTGGATTTATTTCCAATATTCCTGCTCGGCTTTTCAATTTCCTCAGTTATTAAATTTTAATTCAGTGCATTAGCATTTAAATTAAAAAAGGGTTTATTTTATCGAAATCGTTGGCTGGCCCCCATCCTGCTGCACATGAATTGCCTGTTTCTGCCATTTGCACAAAATGTGAAATGCAGCTAATATCTTTTAACTTGTATTTGCACAAATTCAGAAATAAAATTTCTGGGATTGGAATAATATTGTCTTTCCAAGGAAGGCTCTCATCAGTGAGCCAGGGAAGGAGCGAGAGGAGACCCTGGGCCCTCCCTGCTTAGCCCTGCCAGGGCCTGCAGGGGCTAATTAGGGCACGGGGCTAACGAGGGGAGGTGTTGGGCCTGGAGGGGGCCATTCCTATGTGGACATTTGGACGTAGGAATGGCCCCCTGACTCTCCTGATGTAGGAATTTGGCCATTCCTGATTTCCCACCTGGCGGTGGCGTGGCTCTGCGTGCCAGGGATCGCTGCTTGAGACTCGGGCGGGGATGGGCTGGGGAGGCTCAGAGCGGAGCACGGGGCTGTGTGCAGCTCTGGGGAACCCCAAGTTCGGGTTGGAGAGCAGCCTCGTCCTTCTGAACCTAACCAGCTTTTCTGTTTTGATCTAGGCTGAGGAGAGCAACAGCAGCGGGCGGAGGAGCTCTTCCAGCAGGTAGGGCTGGGATGTGCTGGGTGGGTCAGCTCTGCTCAGTTGCGCTCTCTTTCCTGGAGACGGGGTGGCCAAAGGTGGGATGGGTGTCGGAGCTGAGTGTCCACGCAGCCCTCTTTGGATATGGCTGGAAAGATGGATGTGGGAAGCTGGCCTCATCCTGGCATTGAGGACTGAAAGCAGAGGTGGTTTGTGTGTGGTGTGGGAAGTTCCGGCTGAGTGCCCCAGGGTGAGCCTCTTGGATGGAGACCTTGGGCTGTGCAGACCCTTCTGTGCTTCAGAAGGAGAGGACAGAGGTGTCCCACTACCCCATTCCCCTGTGATCCCACTGAGAGGTGTCTCTGCTGCTCCCACTCTGGAGAGGGACATGCTGCGGTGGGTCTGCCCTGGGCCTCACAGGATCACAAGGTTGGAAGAGACCTTCAAGACCATCGAGTCCAACCCGTTCCCTGACACCTCAACTAAACCATGGCACCCAGTGCCACATCCAGGCTTGTTTTAAACCCATCCAGGGATGGTGACTCCTCCTGTCCCCTCCGGGGCCTTGAAAGCACTGTGAAATTTTATTCCTTACATAAAATTCATCCTGCTGTATAAAAGCACATGCAGTGAGATCTGGGAACCGCTGTGGTGCTGGTGCCCTCCCTGCCTCCCACTGCTGACCGTGCAGCCTCCGCCGGGTTTGATGCTCCCACCGGGCTGGCTGGTCCCTGCCCAGTGCCCCAGCTCTGCCAATGGCATTTCAGGACAAAAATTCCCTCATTCCTGGCAGCTTTTTTGTCCAATTGGCACTGGTTGGCATTGAACATGTCTGGGGTGCCCCTGAGCTGGGCAGAGGGGAACATTGGGTGTCTGTCACCGAGGAAGACTTCTCTGTCTCACGTTGAGCGTGGCTCACCCCTGGCCCAGCAGTGCTGCCTCACTGGGAATCAGCCTGAAGGAAGTCTTGGAAAGAAAGCACAAGCTGAGGAGCAAGGGGAGAGGAGCCAGGCATCACACCCTTTCCCTGGATTCATTATTCCAACCTTTAATTCAATTTTGCAGCTCTCACTGGAGGGTTTCCCATAGCAGGTGGGCAAGTGCATCTTCCGTGTGGGAGGTGGCCTTTGGAGTGTCTATCTCACCTTTGGAGTGTCCATGTCACCTTTGGGGTGTCCATCTCACCTTTGGAGTCTCCATGTCACCTTTGGGGTGTCCATCTCACCTTTGGAGTCTCCATGTCACCTTTGGGGTGTCCATCTCACCTTTGGAGTGTCTATCTCACCTTTGGAGTGTCCATGTCACCTTTGGAGTGTCCATCTCACCTTTGGAGTCTCCATGTCACCTTTGGGGTGTCCATCTCACCTGCCTGAGCTGCCCTTGGGGCTGAACAGCCTCCCAGGAGTGAGCAATGGCCCTTTCCAGGGCAGGGATGGAGCTCCAGGCGAGGTGGGAGACCCCCCCTCCCTGTTCCTTTGTCTGTCCAGAGGAGTGTGAGGCTGGTCATTGCTTTTTTTGTTGTAGAAAAGGGGAAACAAAACCTACCTAATCATCTACCTGACTGAACAAAACGTGGTCAAGGAAAGGAGAATGACCAAGCCCATTTAAAAATAATAAAACAGAATCAAAATGTAATTATTTCAAGAAAGCTCTGTCAGTGATAAAGGATGGAAATGTGGCTCTGACTGAATCTGTGAGGTCATCAGTGGATGGAGACACAAGATGGATGTTTCTCAAAGTCATAGCTGCTTGAAACCCTCTCTAATTGCAAACTGTCAAGGAAACTTTTAACAATTAATTTTTATCAGTAAAAATATAAGTAAAAATAATATTGTATAATAAAATATAGTATAATATAGTATAATATAATTAATATAATATAATATAAGTTGTCTGGATTTTATCTTCCTGCAATATTTTTTTTCACAGTAGCAGGCTGATCTAAGGTGATGACTGTGGTATTGGGTCAATCCTATTTTTCTTTTTTTACTACAGTGAATTGATTTTATTCTGTTTCAAGCAAACACTAAAAGTTCTAAAGGCCCAGGGGTTTGTGCTCCCACCACCCCCAGCTCCAGGCCTGTTGCTGCCTTTGGAAGAACAGGGGTCAGGGTGTGCAGCTGGCAGCTCCTGGTGGCAGAGAGCACTTGCCGTTCTCCTCCCCCACTGACTCCTGTGTGGTTGCTGCACCTCCATGAGTGCTCAGCAACGGGAGATTTTGAAAGTTGAAGAGAATTCTTAGGAGCACAAAAAGCCCTCTTCCTTGAAGGCAGCCAGAAGAGAGATGGCTGCTTGCTTTGGGGAAGATGACAACTAAGAGACAACCTGACAAAGCTGTGCGTGTTTTTGAACACTCCAGAAAAGGTAGATCAGAGGCTTCTTTCTTTCTTTTGCAAGGAAAAAAGAGACAGTCAACAAAATTAAAAAGCAGCAAATTAAAAGCCAGTAAAAGGCAGGATGTTTTCCTGCATGATGGGCAGCGATGTGATGGGAGTGAGATGCCAGGAGCTGCTCAGAGGGGCTGGGAGGGGACTCAGCAGGAACGTGGTGACAGGAGTGGCATGGGCTGGATTCACAGAATCCGCACTGCCTTGGGTTGGGAGGGACCTTAGGGATCATCCAGTGCCACCCCTGCCATGGCAGGGACACCTTCCACTGTCCCTGGCTGCTCCAAGCCCTGTCCAGCCTGGCCTTGGGCACTGCCAGGGATCCAGGGGCAGCCCCAGCTGCTCTGGGCACCCTGTGCCAGGGCCTGCCCACCCTGCCAGGGAACAATTCCTAATTCCCAATATCCCATCCAGCCCTGCCCTCTGGCAGTGGGAGCCATTCCCTGGGTCCTGTCCCTCCATGCCTTGTCCCCAGTCCCTCTCCAGCTCTCCTGGAGCCCCTTTAGGCCCTGGCAGGGGCTCTGAGCTCTCCCTGGAGCCTTCTCCTCTCCAGGTGAGCACCCCTAGCTCTCCCAGCCTGGCTTCAGAGCAGAGGGGCTCCAGTCCTGGAGCAGCTCTGTGGCCTCCTCTGGACTTGCTCCAGCAGCTCCAGGTCTTGTGTTGGAGGCCCCAGTGCTGGACACGGTCTGGTCTCATCCTGTGGGTGAGCACATGGCAGGGGATCAGTTCCTTGCTGATGTCCACTGGAGACTTGTTTAAGCTTCTTCTGAAGCCCCTTCTGCCCATGGTGGCCCAGGCTGGGTGTCCTGGGTGGTGTGACAGTCCCAGGGTTTGGTGGGAGAGGAGGGCAGTGTGGGAGCAGCACTGGGAGCTGTGGGCCTCAGGGTGAGCACTGGGAGTCTCCAGAAGACTATTGGAGCACTAACAACTTCCCAATAATTAATGTCAGCGTTCAGATGGTGGGCTCTGGATTCTGACAAGAAATAATTGAAAAACCAAATGTGCAATTATGTCTGACAAGCAGCGTGTGCTTTTCTTGGTCACCAGAGCCTTGTGTAGTCATGTGTTAGACACGGTTTTATATAATTATTATTGTTTATATGGCGGGTGTCAGAGGAAGGAGGAATTTCAGTTTGGAGTCCTCTGTTGGCTATTTATTTTAAAGTCATTAGATTTGTTTTCAGACTTAACTACACTTAATGTGCGAGACTCCTGCTGAATAAATCAGCCCCTGCTATAGGAGCTGCATCTGTTTGCGGAGGGAACGGAGCCAGCTGGAAGCTCAGCCCGTCGGCAGCGGGGCTCTCACCAGCCGGGAGCCCGCCCGCAGCACAGATGTAGCTGTGGAGGAGCTCTGCTCCTGGAGCCCGGGGAATCCAGGCCTCCAGGGCTGGAGCTGCTGGCCAGGGCACGGCTGCTCTCCTTTAGTGCTGTGGTAACAGCGCTGGGCTGCAGCTCCCAGAAAGGGCTCAGGGAGGTGCAGGTCCAGAGAAGGACTCTGAGTGCTGGCCCGACTGGGAGCAGAGCAGGAATTCCAGGGGGACTTTGGGCAGGGCTTGGGGGTTTCCCAGCTCTGGTGTGGTGCAGTTTTCCCAGTACTCCAGACCAAGCTGTGGTGCGTCAGGGGTCTGAGTGCTTCAGTCTGTGCCATAGAAGATGTGATTTCCATGGACTCACACAATCCCTGAGCTGGAAGGATCCACCAGGATCACTGAGCCCAGCTCCTGTCTCTGCACAGACACCCCAACATCCCACCCTGGGCATTCCTGGGAGCAATGTCCAAATGCTTCTGGAGCTCTTGGGGCTGGGACCATTCCCTGGGGAGCCCTGGGAGGAAAAGCTGTTGAGAAAGGGCTGCGCCCACTTTGCTCCTTCTCAGTTCACCTTTCTCCAGCCTCCCTGGTGGCACTTCCCCTCTCTTCCCCACATCCCTTGCTCTGTCCTTTGTGAACACATCCTCCCCAGCAGCTCCTGTCCCCCAAGGGAGTGCCCAGGGAATGCACCAACTCTTCTTGGGGCTCCTCTTCCAGCTCACCAGGTCCCCAGCACTGGGGAAGGAGAATTTCTGAGGTTGCGGTCCTCTGAAGCTCAGGAGAGGGCTCTACAGCCCATGGAGGGGACAGGCCTGGGGCTGGATATTTCCAGGAATTTTTTCCAAAGAAGATTATTTCAATTGTCTCCCCTTTCTTTAAGAGGCAACCTATGGGATTTTCAGTTCCAGAGCACCAAGAAGTTTCCAACTCATCCTGCATCCAAAAAGGAGAAAACTCTTACTAATTAGACAAGGAATTTAATAAGCCTTGGCGCCCACCAAAGGGCTCTCACCAGCCATCTTCAAAAAGAAACAAACCAACCAACCAGCACAAAACCCCTCAAAAGTGCCCTCTGGCCAGTTTTAGAGCCATGGATAGTTCAGTTCTATATGACAACCAGGACAGAAGCTGTGGGGAACCTGAAGAGGTTTCCTGAAACCCAAAAGAAGGTCAAATGTCCACGTACGAGGAGATGACAGCTCTCAGACACATCCCAGCTCCAAGGGACAGGAGTATTTTCTGTATAAACCACACCAGTTTGCCCAGTGCCAAAATCCTGGAGAGCTTTGGATGGTGTGAGGTGGAGAAATGTCCCTTTCTGGAGCCATAAAGTACCAGGAGATGGCAGTTCTACAGTCTTCAGGAAAGCTGAGCCATCAGGACTCCTTGGGTCACCCCCTCACTCCTCATGGCATGTTGGAGACCTGTGGCCATTTCAGTTCTTACCCCCTCAGTCATTTCTTAGTCAAGGAACACAGAGCTCTTTCACTGATATAAATAAATCCTTAATCTATTCTCTTTGTTTTTCCCTGAATTTCTTTGTCTCTGTTGACATTTCCACGCTTGAAAATTTAAAGACGCTGGCAGCTATTCCATTATCATCTTAAATTCAGTTTTTAACCTGCATCATTTGTGTGTTGCATTTTTTATCTGACTGAATTCTTTTGCTTTTGGCAAAGAGCACGCGGTTGTTTTTTGTTGGATAAGCCAAAATTTTTTTTATATTTGGTTAGTCTTTCCTCTTCAAACCATCCTCAAGATATTCCTAATAAGGACTGAAGGGAATTTGTTTTGCTAATACCTTAGGAATTCTTTGTGGCTCTTGACTATTGTTCTGGTTTGTATTTTAATGTTTAATTTCCAGAGGAGAGGCAGGCTGATTGGTCCTGGAGTTTACCTTCTCTGAAGGATTCAGAGCTGCCGAACGTCCCTTGAGGAATGAACGCATGATTAAATTCCTCTTGGACTTCCTGAAGCAGAGTTTGCTGTCAGGAAAGGCTGTGTGTTTTACTAGACCCAGATAGCTGGAAAAATTAAGTATTCTGCTTTGTTTGTTTGCTTTCCCTAGATTTTAGCACTGACACCACACACACCACCGAGTGCTGTATTATGTATTTCAGGGTTTTCGAAAGCTGTTACCTCTGTTTCCAAGAGCTGGCTGCCCTCAGAGGCAGAGGGTGAACTTCGCTGAGGCACCTCTCTTCTACAAAACCTTCATGTCCTTTAAATTTATGAATTCCTTAATAATATTGGTATTTATTGGGCAAATTTCTCCCAGGAAAGCCTGAATGGCAGCTACTGTCACACTTCTGCCTGCAGAAGGATGTGGCCTCGTGTTCAGTTTATTTTGGAGGGAGAAAGCAGAGGATGTAAATATGTCCCAGATAGGGGCAGGGTTTGGGCTGCTTCTCCTGCCTCAGGGATTTTCTTTGTGTGCCCAGTTAATTTGATGTCCCCAGGTCCAACTGACTTGGAGCGAGAACCTCAGACCCTCCAGGAGCTGCAGCTTCATCCTTGGTCAGAGTAGGAAGGAGCAGCATGTTCAGGGTCGTGGATGGCAAGAGGGGACCCAGCAGCCTCGTGAAGAAACCCAGCCAAGGACAAGGATGCAGCTCCGGGGCCATGGACAGAACCAGCACAGAGACCACAGAAGCACATGTGACCTCGCAGGGACCTTAAAGTCTGTGAATGCTGAGGTTCACAAGAGCAGGTTGCATGAGGGAAATGCCCAGAAGCTCTGACCAGCTTTTGCTTTTTTTCTGTTCTTCAGCAAGTCTTCTCTCCTGTACTGCTGATGGGGGAGAGACTTGCCATCCCCTAAAATAACATCAGGACAGGATGAACCCCTCTGTGACCAAGTGAAAATTTGGGTTTCAGGAATATGAACCAGCTGTGTGTGTCACCCAGAGTGCTGGTGGCAGCCTTGGGTGTCCTGCTTGGGTATCCATGCTCTGGAATGTGGACAGGCTCCCAAATGGAAAGAGTCAAGGATCAGAAGGGATATTTTAGTGCGCACACAATGTACATTAAGGAAGTATTTGCTTTGCTTCATTCAAGAGACAGCAGAGGAGGTTTTCTCCTGTGGAGGGGAGATTCACAGAAAGAGAATCTCCTTTCCAGCAAATGCTCAATGACCAGAGGCAGCAATCCACACTGGAAGTGTCGTGCCTGTTCCTCAGAGGAGGAATCCAGGATGGGGTGGTTGTTCCAGCACTTCACACATAGCACCAGGACATCCTCTCTGAAGGATGCGGGCTCAGGCTGCAGAGGGGCTTTGGCAGAGGCTCTGGGAGCTGTGGCAGGGAGTGGGGGTTGAGTCCTTTGGAGAGGAGCAGTTCTGGACACTGTGACACAAGAAGTTTGGGGTGGCATCTTTGGCTTTCAGGGTGTGAGGGAACATCTGAAGCTGGGGCTGGAGCCTGGAGCCAGGAGCTCTCACTGGGTCACACTGGGGAAAACAGCCCCTGCTTTTCTCTCCTTTAACCCTGCACTTGAAAATCTTTTTGTCTGGTGATGTCTGCAGAAGATGTCCCCAGTGAAGGACACCATGCAGTTCCTCTGCTTCGTGATCTTCTCCACCTCCTCCTGATGTAAGGCACAGAGCCCAGCCCCTGGGCTGCCCCAGGAAGCAGATGAGAGCCATGGAGAGGGGTGGGAAGGCCACCACAGTTAATTTATCAGACAAGCAGATTTTCAACTTACATCCTTCTTTTTCTTGTCTCTGCTTTCATCATCTCCATGTAAAATGAGAGTTCATTTACATCTGTTCTGTCTATTCCACTTCCCATAGCTCCAGTCATGACAGGAACCTTCTGGTTCTTGTAAAACCATGGCAGATATCTGTAAATTGAGCCCAGTTTCGGCTTCTCCCATTTTTTTGCTTCCTTTGCTTTCTGACAGCTGAGGCCTTTTGATTTAGCCTTGGATGAGCCAACTGCATGTTGGTTTCCAGAAGACAAGTTGGGACATCCCACTGGTGCTGGTGTCCTGGTAGCCTCTGCAGAGGTGTCCATTGCTTAGTCCTTGTGAGTGGTTTTGGGTCCTTACTGAACCTCTTTGGTGCTGCAGACCAGAAGAGCCTTCCAAGGAGTGCCCAAACTGTGTTTTAGTTTTACTCTAACTGGGCACACCCTGTCCTCTGCCAAGGGGTGTCACCATGGAATTACAGAATGGGTTGGGCTGGGGGGACCTTGCAGACCCATCCTGTTCCACCCCCTGCCATGAGGGACAGCTTCCACCACAGCAACGTGTGCAGAGCCCTGTGCAGCTTGGCCATCATTGATATCAAGGCACTAAAGATCTCTGGGTTTTCCAGCTTGAGTGTTTTTAGAAAAAACTAAAAGATGCTCCACATTCTCTGCTGGGGCAGGAGAGCTGTTTGTAGGTGTTGGTTCAGAGTGGTACATCCTCCTCCACGTGTTTCCTTTTCCTGTCCTTTTGAGGAGCTGATGTTGAAGACTGATACTTCACTGATCTCACTCTGCCCCTCCCCAAAAACTCAGCAGGATGTGTGCTGTAAAAATAGCCTCATTAGAAGCCATCTGAGTACATATGCAATCACAGATGACTCAAAGGGAGCACAGAGCACGCATGTTTCTGTTGCTGTCTTCAGAGAATTACATGACAAATTATTCCTAGCTGGAAGAAATGTCCTTTTATAATTGGTTTTTTTTTTTCTCATTCTTTCAGAAGGGAGGAGTGTGTGTTTTTTAAGTAGCTTTTAGTCACTTTCATTATTTATGAGGATGCTACTCCAGATCAGAAAGCAAACTGCAAGCGCGAGTTTCTTGTGGCTGCAGCAGCTGACGGGCCCCATTTGCTTTCACTCATTGCTGTTCTGCTCATCACAGCCAGGGAGACCCTGCAGGGACCAGAATAGCTCCATGCTCAGCCTTCACCCCCTTCTCCCAGCTCCTGCCACAGGAGATCAGCTGGAAGGGGCTACTGGATCTGTGGGTGGTGTCACTGTGCAGAGGGGACTGGTGTCAGCACCTTTCTGGTTGGTGTCAGCCTTTCCTTTCCGTCCTTCCCTCAGGAAGAGCTCCTGGCATCGCCCTCGTTTCCTCCCTGCATTGATGCTGGTGAGGCTTCACACCCAGAACTGTTCTGGTCCATAGTGTCGTGCTGCATCATCGAGCCCCGCCAAAGCCTGAGGCCTTCATGAGTTGCCACAGGTGTAGGGCCAAGGAAGCTGCACGCAAATGGGTCCGGGAACCCACTTTTACCCCTGCCTTTCCAGTTCCTCATGCTGAGGCTTCATTAAGGCCTTCTGAAATCTCTTCTGCCTTCACACACTTGTGTCTGACATGAAAGTGGCCGTAACGTCATCGGAAGATGAAAGTCTGATGATCAAAGCAGGCAGCAATGTTGAAATGAGTATTGTGAGATGGCAGAGCTGGTATTACAGTAATTGGCTGTGTGGCCTACTTAGTGAGAGCAGTGATACATGCAAGTGCAATGTCTGTTTGCCTCTTTCATGTTGGAAATCACAGAGTCTGTTCTGGGAAGTGGAACAGGACCTCACCTGTAGGAGCAACCAGGCACGGAGTGAGCACTGTGGGATCCCAAGGCTTCTGCCTCCTCTCCCTCAGCATGGAAGAGCGTCTTGGACTGCCAGCCACAGATCAGTAAAACCAGGGCATGGAACAGTGAAGGAGGCTGGTATTTCCCAGGAAGGGGCAAAGCCATGGAGAAGAAGTTAGATCCCCCCTGTGGAAGGAGGTAGGGTTTAAGCCAGCTGTGCCTGGGCACTCTGCTCCTCTGTGGCCTGATGGCTCTGAGCAGTTTTTGTCGTGTGCAAGCAGTGCTGGGTTTGGAGAACAGGAATATCTTCTTCCCAGGGAACATCAGCCCATGGATTGAATGCAGGTTGGACCTGCAGAGGGTGGTGCAGCTGACCCCTGGAAGGCCAAACTGAACACTGAACCTGCATTGTTTTGTGCAGAAGGGTGGTGGCATGAGGCTGGGAACCAAACTCAGAGCCACCAGGAGAGGGTGGCCTGGGGACCCAGCGGTGGGAGGTGACTCTGGCAGGTTCTCCCTTGGCTCCTGTGCGCTGCTGTCTCCACCAAGTGGAGGCTCTGGCCATCACTGGTCCCAGTGTGGCCCCAGCACTGCCCCTGCAAGGATCTGGCAGCTGGGACAGGTCTCTGTGGGCATGGGCGACATGGGCACTGCCTGGGTCACACTGGGGAGTCCTTCTGCCCCCAGCCCCCAGGACTGAAACAGAACTTAACTGTCACTCCGAAAGCTTTGAGTCCTTTTCTCTCTGTGTGCTCACCGAAACCTGTGAGACCTGCTTGGAGCCTTGGGAGCTGCAGAACTGAAAATTCACTCCTGTTGCTGCTCATCCTCTTTCTGAGCCTTTCCAGCAGTTGTGCCTCAGCTGCAGAAGAGCTGCCATGGGACAGGAATGGCAGAACCAGGCCTGGCCACGGTGGTGCTGAGGCCTGATGTCTCCCAGGCAGAATGTTCCCTGTCCCTCCCTGTGTCTCTCGGGGAACTTCTGGAGAACAAGAATGTTCCAGATCTCCTGCTGCTTTATCCTCATCTCCAAATGGAGGTTTTTTGTGCTGCTCAGTAGCAGGGGAGGTAAAATTCAGCACAACACTGAGCAAGTGCAGCATCATGGGCTTGCACGGGCTGATTCAAGGACCAAAGGAGTGGGAATGAAATGAAGCTTCCCTGGGTCACCTCCCCTGGCTCAGTGCATGTGTGGGTTGATGCTGTGCATGGTGGAGGCTGTGATGACTCCTGTCTTCCAAGGAAAACCAGTTCTGCTGGGGCTGTGCATGTCCCCTTTCTATCCTGCCTGAAGCTTTCCAGTGTCAGTAGCTTCCTTTTCCTTCCTGCTTTGCTCTGGGATGCTGGTACTCTTTCCCCAGCCTAAGCAGGAGGCTTCAAACTTGACCTGCTGTGCCTGAGCCCAGCTCTCCCTTGGACCTTTGGGAACATTTATATCCCATTCAGCAGCTTAGCTGACTGGTCCTGGTTCTGCTCTAGCCACAGAAGCATGACCTGGATTTCACAGGGGACCACAAGAAAGTGATGTTCGCTCCTGCTGGGAGAGCTGGATTCCACTACTGCTGCCTCCTCCTCCTCCTCCTCTGCAAAGCTGTGCAGCCCCAGCTAAGGCACCAAATGGCTTTTGGAGAGCTCAGCCCTGCTCCCAGGAGTGTCAGTGCTGCTGTTTTTATGGTTTTGCTTGTGTTTGAGGGGAACAGCAGGCTCCTTTCATTGCTTGTGAACCATGGAATCACGTAGAAGAAAGTTGCTGAAGTATTTGGGGCTATGTCCTTCTGCACATCAGGTACTTGCTCAGGGTTAGAACATAAGGGGCAATGAATTGCTGTCAGTTAATATTTTTAGGGTTAGGTCCCATCCAGTAGCTGACATTCCAGCTGGGAAGTTCCTTTCTTGGCAGAGCTGGATCCACAAAGTCAGCGTGCATGAGGGGAAAAGGTTCTGAGGGTCCATTGGTCTGGTCTAATAATTTTTATATTCCTCAGCTCCAGGCCACCAAGTGTGGCCAGTGCATGTCTGTACTGAGCCCAGTGACCTGGGGCCAGCCAGACACACAGCTCTGGGTTTGAAAACTCAAAGGGATCTGTTCTCCCTGAGCACATCCTTTGGAAACGGCTGTTCCAGTGGACCACCATCTGTGCTAATGTTTTGTGCCTCATTTCAGCTGGTTCCAGCTTCCAGCAATGAGCTTGCACTCGACTCTTCCCTGCCAAGTTAAGGCAAGACAGTATTTTCTCCCCATGAAGATGATGATACGCTGCAATCAAATAATCTCCTAGTCTTCTTTTTGGCATGAGAAACAGACTGGAGCAGTTTGGTCTCATAGAGTCATAAATTGTCTTTTCCCAGTCTTGAATCATTTCTGTGCTGCGTTTTGGAACCGTCTTCAGCTTTTCTGATCACATCTGAAACCTGAAGCTGCTCGCTGTGTCTGCAGCACATGGGGAGTGGCTTCACCACAGCTTCAGACAGGGAGAAAATGATCTCCTCCTTCCATCTCGGGCACCTGAACCGAAAATTTGGTCAGTCCTTCAGCTCAGAGCATGGCTCTCTGTGGTTGCAGTACCATGTGGGTGCATCCACGGTCCTGAACTTGTCTGACTGTGCTGAAGCCACTGGTCTTGGGCAGAGCCAGCTATGGAGAGAGGGATCCACTGGTGGAGTGTCCCGTTCACAGCCTTTGCTCTCCCCCCCTCCATGGCTCCACCCATAATTTTTAGCAACAGTGGTGTTTAATTTAATTCCAGAGCATGAATAAATCTGTCCCACATCAACCATTCCAGGAATCCTGTGGAAATGCCTCTCTATTCAGGAGCAATGCCCATGGAGAACAGCTTTGCCTCGCAGCACGGGGCCCGTTGCTGATTTGGTTTGTTTGAACGTGACCGATGCAAAGCTGCCATCATCAGAAAGTCATCGTATTCTTGCCCCTTTTATAATCTCCTCAGAAGGTTCTAGCCTCAGTCTCACTGCCACTGGTATCAGCTTCTAATCCCAGATCGCTTGGCTCATGCCTGGAATTTCCTGTTGCTTTGCCCAGGACTGGCAGGTCCATGGCTGTGCCATGGATAACCGAGCTCTCACTGCCTCTCCCACCTCCAGCCTCCCATGGGAACTGCCCTGGCTGGCTTTGATCTTTCTCCACAGCCCTCGCTGAGGAAGGAAAGATTTTCCTATCTAACCTTCTGTTGTCTTTATCAGTGTTTTGCATTTCACACCCTGTGGGTTTGATTGATCTGCAATCAATCCCACTCTTTTCTGATCCCTGAGTATTCTGTACTCACTGCCTTCCCTTGGAAGGGTGCTGAGCCACGCCA
The DNA here is from genome assembly GCF_015832195.1 of Motacilla alba alba. Classification (NCBI taxonomy): domain Eukaryota; kingdom Metazoa; phylum Chordata; class Aves; order Passeriformes; family Motacillidae; genus Motacilla; species Motacilla alba. The sequence continues at coordinate 1,017,783 of NC_052032.1, read as the reverse complement.
TGGTGGCTGAGATGGATGGGCCTTTGGCACACCCAGTAATATTACCATAAAGACTGTCTGGTTCTCAACCACATCTTCTCTGTCTCAATCCATCTTTCTCACTTGTAAGAGCCCTGTATGATTTTGGGAGCACAGCAGGGGGGAGTATGTGTGAGAAGGCAGGAAATGAGTGGGAAGGCTGGTCAAAGTTAATTCTCTCTGTTTGGGGCTATTAATTGTACATTTCATTCCATAATGAGAATGAAGGGATGAATAATAAAATCTCTGCCAATAGGATGTACCTGACCCAGTTTGAAATAGTGACTCCATGTCCATGTGGGAGGTTGGGCAGTAATTACTGGAGGATCGTTCTCTCTGTTCCTCTGCTCCCCTCATCCCTGTCCTCCCAGGAGCTCCACACTTTCTCCTCCAGTTGCACCATCCTGGTTCCTCTGCGAGCTCCATAACCTGTGTCAGAACCCACTGCAGGAGTTGGTTCTCTAACACTGTAATTCATACTTTGTCCTGACAAACTTTATGATGTTCCAAGCAATGGGACTTTTTTCTTTGCCGGTGTTGCACAATCTAATGATCATCCATAAGTTCAGCCTATTTTTAATTCTATTTTGTTACTTCTGCTTAAAACGTTTTCAAATACCTTTGGCTGTTCCCAGTGTTTACATGACTCTAAATATGTCGCAGTGGTTTCTGTTTCTGGGTAGTCTTGAGCCATTATATATTTAGTTCGGATTTCTGCACAAACTGAACCAGCAATTATTTTATCTTTGTATTGCATGGTGGAGTGTATTAATAACCAGTATAAAAAATTGGGGGTCCATAATAAGTGCTGCTAAAGGAGCTCCACTGGCTTATTCCCACATCCTTGTCTGGTAGGCTCACACCCCCTTTGCCTTTTACCACCACACCACCTGTTGATGTTGTTTTACAGCTTTGAGGTGTCCAGTTTCATTTTCTAAAGGGTTTTGAATATTTGTTTAAGATTGCTTTCTCCCACAAATTCCCAGCTTTTCTTTTCCCAGATGAAAACACATGCTCTTTCCTAACCTGTTTCTGAGCACAGTGGAGCCCCTCTGCCTTTCCCCCTCTATTAGGCTTTCCCTGTCATCCCCAACAGTTGTATCTGTCCATAACATGGTAGTCTCCCTAAACATCCTCATCCTCCAGATGGTCCCCTTTGATCAGCACTGTGTATGTTCAGTAAAGCCTCTGAATACCAGGGGATGTCAGGTTGCTTGAAGAGATAAAAGAGAGGATGCGATGGAGGGTGGAGATAGCTCCAAATTAAAAATGTCAGGGAATCATAGAATCGTTTAGGTTGGAGAAGATCTTGAAGATCATCAAGTCAAACTGAATTCAGCAGTGCCAGGTCCACCAGTGACCCATGTCCCCAAGTGCCACGGGAGATTATGGCTTTGTGTGTATGGACTAGTGTTGGCAAAATACCTGCAGGCAGAACTGCTGGAGCTGTGCCTGTGGCCTGCTGGCAACCAGGGCAAATTCTGTGCTCTTCTTTAGGGGTCCAGTGTGTTTATGAGCACTACTGTTGTTTGTGATTATAAAGGTTATTTTAATTACTAGCAAATCATTTTATTGTTTTTGTCCAGTTAAATTGTAATTACTTACCATGTATGGCAGACATTCATTAATATACTTCTTTTAAATAACCTGCATAAACCAGAGTACCTTGAATTAGGTCCTGGTGATGACAAAAAGAGCACTTGGCATTAAGGATTCACATTCTCTCCTCTCTTTCCCCCTTCAGGGATTGTTTGAAGAGGAGCCCACAGAGCCCGAAAGCCGAGGGCTCCGACTCGGTGACATCTCAGTCCTCCCCCAGTGAAGAGGCTGGAATGATGACTGAGGTGAAAGTGAAGACAGAGGTACCAGATGACTACATCGAGGAGGTGATCTGGCAGGACGACACCAAAGATTCCAAGAAGAACATCAAGGATGGGCCGGGGGATGTGCCTGCGGAGATCTGCGTGGTCATCGGCGGCGTGCGCAACCAGCAGACGCTCGGTGAGGCACGGGCCACCGTTCCCTCAGACGGTGTGGGGACAGGGTGAGGCTCTGGAGAGCTGTGCCTGGACACTCAGCTCTGCTGGAGGGCCCAGATCCTGGGTGAACATCAATCTTGGGGTCCTGGCTCAGGATTATTGGCCTTCTGTGTCTGTTTGCATCTGGTTGCCCCTAAAGGCCCAGCCAAGATCTGAAAGAAAAGGCTCCTTATCTTCTTTCGGCATGTTCAGGGACTTGCCCATCAGTCACCTGCAGTACCTGGTGAGCCCAGGGCTGGGGGTGTGTTTGACGCAGATGAGGAGCTCGGAAAGGAAAGCCTGAGAAACAGCAGTTGAGGAAAGTTGCTCTGAGGAATGTGGATGCTTTCTATAAATGAGTCTGAGCTCAGGAGCAGGTTTTACAGGTTGCTGTTTGTTTTCCTGATCACTCCTCAGTTGTGGGAATACTTCTGACTGTGGCCTGTCTGTGGTGTGCCCTGTTCAAAACAGTGCTTCCTGTCCCCACCCCACCTCCTGCTGTGATGAGAAGAAGCTTTTTCTATTTTCTGTGAACATCAAACTGTCCTCTCCTCCTGCTCCAGGGAAGGGGCTTCCTGTGGGAACCTGGAAAGGCACCGCTCTTGCACTGTCTCTGTTGGAGAGAGACTGGAGCAGGTCCCTGCAGTGTCTCTGAGATCCAAAGGCACTTGCTAATAAAAAGAAGGAAGAGCAGTTGGACCAGGTTTCCTTTAAGGGACTCAGGAGAAGGCTGATTTGAGCTGCCCAGCATTGCACTTGGAGTTGGTTTGTCCTCCAGGGGGAGAGAAAAGAGGAATTGATGTTGGATTTTCTCCTGGGTTTTACTGATCATTATCCATACTGCTGGAAAGAAACCCAGGAGATGTCCTTAGCTGGTGATTGTCTCAGAAGCATCGTTGTTCTTCCTGTTCTCCTTTCCACCACAGGACAGCGACTAAGAACAGCAGGGCAGGAGGTTAGTGCTGTCTGTGCAGGAGTAGGGAAAGCCTAAGAAGTCCAAAACTATTTCTGACATAAAGATTTTACAATTTGGAAGAAATACTCTGTGTATTTTCAGAGTTTTTGTGCCTCTGCAGCTCTTGATCCTTACATGGGCAAAGCTGAAAAGCATCTCTGCTGCCCTGGGAGGCAGAGGTGGAGCTATGACGGATGGGCAGCAATGGGAGCTTCTCCTCCAGCCATGACCACCAGCCCTTGGTGAAAGCATCTGCAGCTTGGGTGTTTGTCCCACAGGACCCTCTTTTCCCCACAGCTCCTGGCTGGGCAGCAGCAGCTGCTCTGCAGTCGGTGTCCCCTGGCAATGCTGGTTTCCAGTTGAGCTTGGCTGCGTTGCTGTGCAGTGGGGAGGGGGCTTTTGCTCTTGGCTGACTGGGGTGGACTGGAGACAAAGCCAGTGAGGAGCTGCTGAGGGCACTTGGATTGTTCAGCTGCAGCAGAGCAGACTGAGGGGAGACCTCACCAGGGATTGCAGCTCTGTGCAAGGGACAGGTCTGATCTCTGCCCTGGGACAGGGACAGGAGCCAGGGAATGGCTGGGGCTAGGGCAGGACAGCTCAGGGAAAGGTTCTTCCCCTAGAAGTGCCCAGAGGGTGCTGGCACTGCCCAGGCTCCCCAGGGAATGGGCACGGCCCCGAGGCTGCCAGAGCTCCAGGAGCCTTTGGCCAGCGCTGCCAGGGATGCCCAGGGTGGGGTTGCTGGGGGGTCTGGGCAGGGACAGGAGTTGGATAATCCCTGTGGGTCCCTTCAGTTTGGGCTGTTCCGTGGTTCTGTGATTCTGTGTTGTCCCTGTGGAGAGTGTTGGGGACAGACTGTTGTGAGGGGGACACTCACAATGTATGGACACTGTGGGGAGAGGGACAGATTCACTGACCAGTCACAAATGGTGGTTGAAAGCCATATACACTGGAGAGCTTCTGTCTGGAAGGGCACTTTCTAGTGGAACACACATTGTAAAGCCTGGGCTTCTTTAAAGGCAGTTTGGTCTGGAGGTGATGGGGTTGGTGCCAATTCCTTTGTGAACAGGGCCCTGGAAGTGCCCCTGTCTGCCATTCACATGACCCTTGTTTTTTGGGAGGTGGCTCTGAATAACTCCTGTTTGGCCATCAGGTCCTGTGCTCTGTGTGCACAGCCAGTGGTGCCCAGCTCCTTGTGTTTGCTGAGCTTTGTCACCTGGTCCCCTCTGTCCCCCCATGGAAATCACACACAGGCACTGTGCCCATCTCTGCACACACCAGGGTACCTCACACCAGGAATGTGCCCCATGTGCCACTGCTCCACTGGCCATTCCAGCCACTCCACTGGCCATTCCAGCCGCTCCACTGGCCATTCCAGCTCTGCACTGGAGCAGCCCAGAAGTGTGACATGCTGATGCTGCTGGTGCCTCCTGCCTCTTGAGCAAAGGCTTTGTGACTCTGCTGCTGCTCCCCAGCACTTCCAGGAGCTTTCCTTGCCCTAGCATCTGGGAGCCCTGTATCTGAATCCCCTCCTCCATGCAGACAAGTGAGGCTTTGTAGGATTTTATTCACCTTCATCAGGGCAGCTGAGACTGGAGGTGTTGGAAATGGTTAATTTAATAGCAAATCCTGATGAAGCGGTGACTCAGGAGTGAATGAACCCCTCTCCTGTGTGGGAACCCCAGCACCCCCTCAGCCTGTCTCCCTTCAGGGGGTGCTGGGGACAGCTGGTTAAACGGGGGATGATGTATCTGAGCTGGGACCAGGGTGCTGAAGGGCACACGTGGCTCCAAGTGACAGTTTTCCTGCAGGGCTCAGCCTTGGGACGTGGCTGAAATGCACATTATAAGATTTACGTCTCTTTTCTGAGTCACACATCTGCTCTATTTATATTTTAGTTGTTACTTGGAGCAATTTATAAAAGAGATTCCCAGCTCAGTTGCTGCTATTCCCTTGCAGTGTTTACATCAAACCACGCCTTGTGTTTTTTGCCTCCTGTTTGCACCAGCTCCTGTCTCTCCTGGCACTCCAGACTCTGCCTCCATCCGTGGGGAGCATCACAAACCCCGTGGGGGCTGGAGGGGTTGTACTGGGTGGGATGGTTGGGGACAGTGGCCACAGTCCCCAGTCAAAGAGCTGTTTGTGGGTTTGGACCATTTTCCTTTCAGCTGCTTTTCCACAGAAGTCTTTCAGTCCTCTGGGATCCCTCTCTGGCATCCCAAGCAGAGGAAGCCAGTGGAGAGGTTGGCTCTCAGCTGGCTCCTGTCAGCTACAGCTGCTGTGGATCCCCTGCACCCCCCTGGACCTCCATGGTACCCCGGGCGTCCCAGCCCTTGCGTGGGGGTTCCTGCCCTGCACAGCTCAGAGGTGCCACATTTCCTGTTCTTTCTTCTGGCAAGATTTATGTGCTGACCTCAGGCCAGGGGCATTTGAAGAGCCACAGCACATGGATACTTCTCAGGGCAGGGAAGTCAGGGCAGACAGGCACAGAAGTCCCATGGAGCTGTCGAGGAGAGGAGAGGAGAGGAGAGGAGAGGAGAGGAGAGGAGAGGAGAGGAGAGGAGAGGAGAGGAGAGGAGAGGAGAGGAGAGGAGAGGAGAGGAGAGGAGAGGAGAGGAGAGGAGAGGAGAGGAGAGGAGAGGAGAGGAGAGGAGAGGAGAGGAAAAGCAAAGAACACTTGTGTTGTAATTGGAGAGAAAGAGAGGGAGACTGTTTATCAGTCATGGATCATTTCCTCCTGTTGGGAATAGCATCAGATCAGTATTTGTGTCCTGGAAGACTGAGTTATCTGCAAGCTGATCAGGAGAAGTTTGATACAAGACTCCTTAAGCTCTCAATCTGCTCTCCCAATCTGGTGCTTTAGAAGAAACATTTTGGAGAGGACTTTTCCAGTAATGCATTAAATCAGAAATATTTCTGAGACAGAGTGAAGAGACAATCCTGCTCTGAGCCCCTCTGTCCACCTCCCATTCACACACTGGGTTCATGCCATGGCGCTGATATTTCAGTTTCTGAGCTGCTCAGCATATGAAATTCAAGAGCACTTTGGATTCTCCCTGGTGAGGTAAAATAGTACTGCAGAAGCCTTAAGAAATTCTGTGAGACCTCTGACATCTTGTCAGGAAGCCACAGGGACAGATGGGTCTTGGAAATTTTTAATAGGCTTCAGCCATCATTATTCCTTGGAAATGCATCCACTTTAAGGGCTTTTTTCTGATTTCTTTTTGCACAATTTAGATGGAAAAGCAGTGGAACGTGACTCTTCCGTTGGATATACACGAAATCGATATTCAGGGACCTGGATTTTTGACCATGCATTGAGATACACGTCCGGTATGTGATGGAAGGGTGTGAAAGTCTAACCAGGGCTCAGGGAGCAAAGGAAGCTCTGGAAGCAATGGGTGCATTGCCCAGATTCCAGCTGCAAGGCTCAGGAAAAGCCCGGCCCAACTGAGTGCACCAACTAACCCCAAACCTTCCCCACCTCCCCTCCTGCTACCACCAGCTGTGACCTGCATGACACACCCTGAGTGGACAGGGACCTCGCTGCTGGTGTCCAAGGCCATATGGGCATGTTCTCTGCTAGGCCTTAACACACAGTGATGTCCTTCTTCCTCTTCTTCACCTTTCCTCCCCTCTAACAGCACATTTTTGTGGCTAGTCACCCCCTCCTTTCTCTAATGTGAGGGCCTGTGGTGAGCTGAGCACACAGCTGAGGCTGCTGAGCTGTGTCTCTGCCTCAGGTCTGTAACACATTCCCTCACACCCTCCCCAGCTCCCTGTGCTCCTGGCCACTGCTCTACCACCTGTGGGCAGAGGCTGAGTGCAGGTGTCCCCCTCGAAGTTGACTCCAACCTTCCCTGGGTTCCACTTGAGATCTGGGAGCTCCAGGACACCTGCACAAAAGTCCTGGCCTGGGACACACGGTCCCTCAGCTCCTGCCTCAGCTCCTGCCCCTGGTGTCCAGCACAGCCCCTGCATGAGGGCTGCAGCCCTTGCTCAGGTTCACAGTGCAAAGGAAGGCACTGCACAGTTACCTGCACAGCTGACCTTCTTGGAGAACTTCTGCATAGCCAGTGCATTTATGTGCTATAGACTGTCTCCAGAGGAAGTAGGAAATACAATAAAAAATGGGGGGAAAAAATTAGCCTAGATCCCTTCACTGTGTTTGACCTGTTTGCACCAACTCACAGAATCACAGAATGCTTTGGGCTGGAAGCGACCTGCCATGGGCAGGGACACCTTCCGCTGTCCCAGGCTGCTCCAAGCTCTGTCCAGCCTGGCCTTGGGCACTGCCAGGGATCCAGGAGCAGCCACAGCTGCTCTGGGCACCCTGTGCCAGGGCCTGCCCACCCTGCCAGGGAACAATTCCTTTCCAGTATTTCATCTATCTCAGCCCTCTGGCAGTGGGAAGCCATTCCCTGTGTCCTGTCCCTCCATCCCTTGTCCCCAGTCCCCCTCCAGCTCCCCTGGAGCCCCTTTAGGCACTGGCAGGGGCTCTGAGGGCTCCAGCCCTGTGATTAACTCAGTGGCCTCCTCTGGAGCTATTCCAACTCTTCCCAGTGCTCCATGTGCAGCCAGCACTGTTGGGATGTGGGTGGGCATCAGTCACATCCTGCTGTTCGTTCAGCTGAATCTCAGCTGTGCTCAGGGCTCCTGTTTGCAGGGCCCAGGGCATGGTGAGCTGTCATCTGCTGCTTTGGGGCTCCAGTTCCAAGAGTTTTAGAAAAGCATTATGGAGGTTGGTGGTGAAAATAATCAGTCCTTGAGCATGGGAATGAGGGCTGGCAAACACTGCTGACCTGCTGATAGCCTGGGTTTCACTCAGGCAGCCTGTATGGAGTGACCACAGTTGGTGACTGTCCCACAGATGAGTATCTATATAAAATACAGTGAGCTATGATAATAAAAATGCTCTGGAGCAGATCAGATACAGCCAGGAGCCTGTGCTATCAGAATATGGGAGTATTTTTTCAGCTGGCTACTCTGGTGTATCGGACTGTGGCGAATGGCCTCTTTCAGCTTCAGTGACAAAGGAGCTTCCCCAGCTCAGGACACAGCCCCAGGTGGTGCTATCATGATGGGCAGGGAGTTCAGGGCTCTGAAACTCTGAAGGGGGGTGATTTCTTCCCAAACTGTAAGAATGGGACATGGGAAGGGGAAAAAGGACCATGGGCCTAGTGTGTTCAGACAGCACTGTGGGTTTGTTCCTGGCTAGAGCTCACTTTCAGTAGCTCCAGGTGAGTATTGCTGTGAAATGCTGTTTGGGAATGTTTATCTGGATGTGTGGCAATGGTTTTGTTCTTGTTTGTGGCTCATCCCTCAGTTTTGCTGTTTGGCATGGTCAGGAAAAGATTGTTTCAAGGTTGTGTGAGGAAAGGTGCATGGAAATGAAATTCTGCATTCATACCAAATTAATTCAGCCCTTTTGTCTCCCACCTACTCTTCAGTCAAGTGATGCTCTCACCCTCTTCAAAGAGCACCAAGGGGATCCCAGTTCCACCGCTCTGGTGGACAGTTAAGAAATGCAGTGCATTCTGAGCAAATAAGAGCCTGGAAAGTGAATTTATAGCCTGTGCAACAAAGTCAAGTAGGAAAAAAAGAGATTGAATCAACTCAAGTAACAAATCTAAGGAAATTTCTGTCTGCCTGTTCAATAACAGAAGAGTCTAAATTCATGGCATAACTTCATCATTACAAATGGTTCTCCCAGCTCTTTTCCTCTGGTTTCATTTCAAATGACTGTTTGCAGACAGATGTGTGTTTTCTGGAATTAGAGACACAAATTGAGAAGAGGGACTACTGTGGTCATGTGCTTTTCCTTAAAAAGGGCAAAAGTTCTATTTGTATCTATTTGGTTTCCTCTGGGTGGATATTTACCAAATCTCTGTGGGTTTCTTGGGAAATTTGTACATTGTGCATTTCTTGAGAAATTTTGAAAACTCCAGGCCTCAAGATAACATATTGCCTTCTTTTTTCAGTTGAAAAGGATTTTTTCCCAGCTACTAGGAACTTACTGAAAAGTAATTCAAGGTTATTTCTGTCCATAGGAAACATTAGTCATTATTATAAAATTATAAGTCAGGCTATTTTGAGAGTGGCCCTTTCACGTTAGCAAAGTTAAAAAGATACACTGAAAATGTAAGTTCAGGGTAATATGCCAAGGAATCCTAAATAAGGCTGACAGACGGAATAGTGTCTGGGATAGTGATTTCCTGCATTTATCTCCATGAACCTTCCAAAAATTACTTTGCTGTCAAGTGCACCCTTTTGCTCGCAGTTTATGGACCAGTGTGCAGGGAGGCTGTTTTCCTGATCTCTCATGTGATGTGTGCTTCTCTCTCTTGTTTTTCAGGGTCTTATGAGTGCGGAATATGTGGGAAGAAATACAAGTATTACAACTGTTTCCAGACCCATGTGCGAGCACACAGAGGTATCTCAGTCCTGCTGCAATCTTGGGAATCCTGGGATAATGCAGATTCAGGGCAGCTCAGGCTGGAGCTCAGGGCAAGGTTCTTCCCCCAGAGGGTGCTGGCACTGCCCAGGCTCCCCAGGGAATGGGCACGGCCCCGAGGCTGCCAGAGCTCCAGGAGCCTTTGGCCAGCGCTGCCAGGGGTGCCCAGGGTGGGGTTGCTGGGGGGTCTGGGCAGGGCCAGGAGCTGGACACCTGGATGATCCTGGAGGGTCTCTTCCAGGATATTCTGTGATTTTAGGTCTGTTTTCAGGAAGGTCTTGAAGGTTGCTCTGCTGCTTTCCTGGTCACCAGTAATTCTTCTCTGGGCTGTCCCACTGAGAGGGGCCCAGAGACAAACTTTGGGGCTGTCTTAGCTTTGTGGCTCTTAACTCCAGCAATATTTCTCCCCAGGTCAGGAGCAGCTCCTGTGTTCAGGGCAGTATTTACTGCCCAGGGCTGTCGAGGGCATCCCTGTGTGCAGGGGGAGCTCAGATCACAGAGTTTTGCTTGGTAGGTCCCAGTGCCAGCAGTGTGGTGGCATCTTCCTGAGGTGCTCTGTGCTCCTGCCCAGCTGGGAGTTCCATCCACCCCTGAGAAGTCAGCCTGGGAGGAGAGAAATCAGATATGGGCATTGTGACTGCTGTATTTTTATGTTCAAATCAAAATGCTCCTTGAGCTGCCCCTGTGCCCCTGCTGTCAGCTGAGGTCACTTCCCAAATGCACTGTGTGTGTGAAAGGTCTCATGCTTGGTCAGGAGTGGCTTGATCTGGGTTTTCTGTAAGACTGAGCAATCCAATGTTGCTTAATTGCAGAAATGTGAAAGTTTGAGGTGGTTTATTCAATCAAAGTGTAGTTTGCAAGATTTGGAACTCTGAAATACCAGAACAGCAGGGACTGCAAACCAGCTCCTCCTGAGTGTTTCTCTGGGTTTGTCTCCTGTCCCTGAGGTGAGCACTGGAGTCACTGTGAAACATAAACATTAAAAATTTAGAGATTTTACAGAAGCTAAGATTTTAGTTAGAGATAAGCTTTGTTGAAGCTAATTAAAACAAATAGGTAGGTCTTGATGAAGTTAAGAGTTAGTAGTTAACTAATAATTGATTGCTTGTCAACATAATGTTTGGTTAGCTGGGTTTATAATGAAGAATATAGAAACTGACAAATAGCTTTGAGGAACATAGGACAGTTGTGGGCCTCCTCTGCTCTGAAACCAACTGAAGACAAGGAATGGGAGTTCTTCCAAGGGTTCATTTGTCATATTTGCATTGAAAAGGTAGAAAGGTCAGAACGAGGAAGACTACATTTACTTCTTCATTTTGGGACCCCTCCCTATGTAAGGGACCACTGACTCATTTCAAGGAACACACTGCGCATGCTTAATAGCTTTTGAACTAATTACCATGTGAAGCGGGGAATGGGATGTACCAAAATCATGAATATGTATTTGTATTTTGGGTATTCAATACTTGCATAGATAAAAGAGCTCTGTAATCACCTGTAAATGGCGGTGTGTATTTGGGAGCTATCCTGCACCCTGCCTGCCTGGCTTTCTGACTTTAAATTGTTAGAGAGTTTTTGTCCGTCACAGTTGGATATCGGTACTAGATCAATATCCATATTTTAATAAATCAACTGTGCCAGGCTGGCAGGAACATCTGCTTTAGCTCCTCAGGTGTAACCAGTGCTTGAAAATTGGGGAATAATGAAGGCTAATATTAAGTTTTAAATGCTCACTCTCAAAAGTCAGCACATGCACAGCTGAGAAGTGTTCATCCTTAACTGCTCAGAGTTTGTCACAGTCTCATAACACATCCTTAATTGCATGGTTGCATATTCCTTGTGTGCTGTTTAATATCACAGAGCTGCTTCTGTACTTCTACACAGAATTGTTTTTCCATGCTGGTATTTCTTTTCTAAATACCAACAAATTTCCTTAAAGTCCTTTAAATGTAGCTTCAAGTAGCTTTACTGTGTGGCTTAAGGAAAAAATCCTAAAATAACAGGGATATGCTTCACCATTACATCACAGCATTGCAACAATTTTGCAATAATAATTGCAGTATTTAAATGTGGGACAAGGATTGCTTTTATTTTACTTCTCTTCCCCAAGCACCATGGGATCTTTAATTCAGCTGGAATTTTAGGAGATCTGTTACTATGATGTCACTTCCTAGTGTGTGATCTAATTAATTTGTATTCATTTATATTTTGATAATAAAATTAAGCAATATATTAAATTTTATGGGTGCATCAGCATAGACCTGTACATTTGATATCCATAGTTTTGACATGAACTCAGTGGAGACATGACTTTACTTTTTGCTTCCAAGGTCTTTGTCATGTGCTGTTGCAGAAGACGAAAATTTTCAAAAATTCTGAATGTGGAAATCTATCACTAACTCTAACTCTCACATCAGTGATGGAGAAGCAGAATTTATATCTGTGATATTTAGAAAGTGTTGGTTTATGTTACTGTAAGTGGATTCATGTAGTACTTACATTTAAAGTGCACTTGAATTGCTTTAAGACAATAAAAATACAAATGAGTTATTTATTCATCCACACTCTTCAGCAAGAAATGAAACTGCAAACATGATGCAGCTCTGTCAGTGAGATTCTCCCAGGGAGCTGAGGCACTGGGCAGAGTGTGCCTGGCTGCAGAGGAATAACCTGCAGTGAAAAGTTAAGGATGGGTAGGAAAAAAGAAGGAAGGATTTTTTGGAGGAAAGCCCTGTGTGATATTATCCAGTGTGAGCTGTGCATGGACTGGACCAGGAATGGTGCTGGGATAGCAGAAGACTGCAGGAGGGAAGGGGATTTTTGTGAAAGATGCTTTTATTGCCTAAGGCTTCACAGAGGAGAATGGGCTGGTGCTGCCCCAGGGGACAAACATGGGATAATGTGGTGGGGTCACGTCACTGAGGGTGTAACCCTGCACGTTCCTGTTCTCCCTGTGATCTTCAGTCCGTGTCTCAGATCCAGTGCCAGGGCGCTGGCAGCCAGCTCTCCCAGGGCTTCTTTCCTCGAAGCACTGCAATGTGAGCTCCCTTGGCCCAGTCCATGCAGTTCTCAGCTGCCAGAAACTCCAGTCCTGAATCTTTCAGTTGTTTCTTTCTGGCTGGGCAAGGGAGGAGCTGGACTGCAATGGCAGAACCTAGATTCCCTCTTGGCAGGATGGTGGTAGCCATGGTTTTCCCAAGGTCTGGCCACCCATCAGTCACGTAACATCTGCCTTTCCCAAAGTGGGACTGATCCTGGGAGACTCACCAGCTCAGCATCAGAGGAGCTAGAACAAACTGAGGCCCCTTTCTTTAGGTTTTTTGGTCACTCCAGCAGCAATAGCTGCTGTTTGTGATTTGCTGAAGGATACACCCCATCCCAGACCTCTGCTCTCTGCTTGTCTGTGTGGTTCCTGTGTCACTAATGGGCCTTGGGATGGTGCTGCAGGTGACAGAGCAGGAGACAGAAAAGGCTCAGGCCAGGAGAGAGTAGAAAAACTGGTGTTGATCTGCTTTGGACCTTTGTGGCAGAACAAAGTATTTGTGTCATCGGCCCATCTGTCACCACTCAGTGACACAAAATGCAAGGTTTGGGGCCCTCTAGTTGTCCTTGCTTTGACCTTTGGGTAATTTCTGAGCTGGTTTTTGTGTCCAGGGCCCACCTGGGGAAAGGTCTGTCACCCTCTCTGCTCGTGCAGTCAATCCATCCTTATCCACTGCTTGTTTTGCCCTGTGCAGAACTTCCTGTCCGCTCATCCTTTGAGCTGTTCAATTCCACATGAAGAGTTTTACCCTGGCAACATCCCATTTTTCTTTGCAATGAGCATTTTTTTGAGAAATTTTCTGGATTTTTTATAGCTGCACCTGCCTCCACTCCAGCTCTCCGTTCCAGACAAGCTGCGTTGGAGGTGACCTGTGTTCTTGAGGCTGATTTCTTTTCTTGTCTGCCTTCAGGAGTAGGGGAGTTTATATTATAAAACAGGGCATTTTCTTTGTTTATTGAGCCTTCCCTGTGGTGCTGAGCATTGGCTGGAGTATTTCAGGCAGTGACTGCTCTGGCAGTTTGCAGAAGGGTTGAGGCAGCTCTGCTTCAGGATGTGCTGCCTCGCAGGGACAAGTTCCCATTCTGCTTTCTTTCGAAAGCCGAGATCCAGGCACGGAAATCCCCGTGTAAGGGTTCTGCAAAGAACCAGAAAGGTAGGTAAGAAATTTCCCCGCTATGTTTCATCGAGGAAGAAAGGAAAAGGTTGTGTTCCTTCCCCTTCGACTCCCCAAAACTCACAAATAAAATAAAGAAGAAACTCAGCAAAAAAGTTATGTTGTGGAGCTGAAAGGCTCCTTTGTGAGCTGCTCTGCAGCCCTGCAGGATCCTGGCTCCTTCCTCCTGCTGGAGTTCAGCTGGAGCGGAGGGGCTGCGCGTTCCCGGTGCCGATGGAAGGCTCTGTCCCAAATGTTACTGCTTCGCCTACACGCAACCCAGGGCTTAAAAATGTTTTGCTTACGGTGCTTTTATTTTAGCTGTGTGGGGTTTTTCAGGTCATTAAAAGGTTTGGATTGCCTTCAGGAGTTAGTCAGCTAGAAAGTTCTGCTTTGTACAGTTGGGTCATGTTTAAGCAACATGAGCAGCAAAGCATCTGCATGTTTTGAGTCAGGAAAATTATTTCACTTTTAGATAACTCAAAAAAAAAAAAAAGCTGAAATTGCTTTATTAGACTTTCAGACAGCAAATTTATAAAACTCTGGGCTGAGTCCAAGCAAGGGAGATTTGTACCCAAAGGAGAATTCTTCCAAAAGCTAAGAAAGAAAATAGCAAGGCTCGAGTTTAACCCTCGCAGGATATATCGTCTCTAGCCCAAGAATTGGTGGAAGTTCTCTGTTTCCAGATAAGCTTTTCTGGGCTGACCGATGATTTTGCTCAAGTTGTTTTTCATTATTATTTATTTACTTTATAAGTTGTTGCACTGCCTCCCTCCAAGCCCCTCAGCTCTCCATGTCCTTCCCACAGGGCTGTGCCAGCCAAGGGCTGAGCTGCCCTCACTAGAACAGATCCTGGATGCTCTGAGTAGGGCTGGATTCTTCAGGCCAAGTTTTGAGTTTCACCAGTTGTTAAAAAATTTCTCAAAGCTTTTCAAGTTTCAGATTAATGTTTTCCAAGAATGGGTTCTACTCAATTCAAAAAATATGAAAAGGAAGATGACTCATTCAAATGGTGAATATGGAAAAATGCTTTTTTCCAAAGTGCACATTTTTTGGAGTCTGAGTTAAAGTGGTTTTGACACTGAAAGGATTCTGAGGTGAGGAGTAGAAAACTAGTAGAGGAATAACCATCCCTGAGGAGAGATGGTGTTCCTGAGCCGTAGAAAGTCGGGGTTCATTTGTTAATTTGGTACTGAAAATTCCAGATGATTTTGGGGAGGTCCTTTGCCCTCTGCCCTGCATCCCAAGATCCATTTTTCCCGTGCACATTTCCCAGTCTGCAGCAGATACTTGTATGAGATGCAGAAAGCTTCTTGGGACAGAGGATTAACTGGCCCATTTTCCAGCTTCCCTGCCCACCTCCCTATTCTTACTGACTTTTGCAACTTTCTCAGAAATTTGTCTTTTGTTTCACAACTGGAATTACTTGGTCTGACCTCAAAGGTGATATAGAGTGGGCTGTAAGGGGATTTTTAGTTGGTAATTTTTAAATTCATGAATACATTATCTATGACTAAGAGTAACAACATTTCTTGACGCAGTTCAGAAATGGCTATTCCTCAAATTTTGTGTGTTGTCTGATTCTTGTTAAATTTGACTAAAGTACTTTCTAAAGCTATTTAAATAGTGCATATCTTGTATGATTTGTTCATGCTGTTGTTTGTGAACACCAGGACAGAATTTTGCATAAATCTATTGTGCCATAGCTTCTTTTCCTTGAATGATGGGTGGGAATTCAAACAAGTAGCAGCTGTGGAAAAATCCTGGGCTTTGCTGTCAAGGTTCTGCAGTATCACTGAGGGTTTCTGATCTGGCCCCTGAGTTTATGAAGTTGTGCCAAATTAATACAGTTGCCTAGAAGAATGATCTAATCAGGCAAGTTAATCAAGTAGAAATGTACAAATTCACAAACCCACAATCATTTGTTTTTATTATTTTTAAGAAATAAGGAAATTAAATGCAAACAGTGCTCATTACTTAAGGCTGACAATTTTAAATTCAAAAACGCTGTGCCATTCTGCAGCTGTAGTTTCCAGTGCAGTGCAAGCATCATTCCAACAGACATATGGAACATTTTGCAACACAGTTATGTTATTAGATAATGTGACATATAGTATATGTAACTTAGGATGAATATGAAACACTTCAGACTGGCTTGGAAATCCTAATCATTTCTGATACTTGACTTGTAACTTTGGGGTTTGTTTTCCAGCTTGCAGCTTTGCCTGTTGCATTCATTTAGGGCTTGAACATTATCTCTGCTGTGTTTCTTGCAGTCCCACACACCACAGTGGAGGGAGCTTTTTCTCCCTTCTTTTCCCATCTGCCTTCAGTAAGACCAGGATAGAATCACCCGGGGGGAATTCTTGTGGCCCATCTCTCGTGGAGGCTTTGCCATCACTGCCTGTGGAAGGCAGGCACGGTGGTGGAGCCAGCTGTGCCAAATCCCACGGGAGCTGAGCTGGGTGCGCTGTTCACGGCTTGCTCTCCTGGGTTGACAGCGCTTGCCTGTTAAAAAACTGTGTCCAGAGGAGGCCATGGAGCTACTCTGAGGGCTGGAGCCCTCTGCTCTGGAGCCAGGCTGAGAGAGCTGGGTGTGTTCCCCTGGAGAGGAAAAGCTCCAGGGAGAGCTCAGAGCCCCTGCCAGGGCCTGAAGGGGCTCCAGGAGAGCTGGAGAGGGACTGGGGACAAGACATGGAGGGACAGGACACAGGGAATGGCTTCCCAGGGTTGGATGGGATATTGGGAATCAGGAATTGTTTCATGGGAGGGTGGGCAGGCCCTGGCACAGGGTGCCCGGAGCAGCTGTGGCTGCCCCTGGATCCCTGGCAGTGCCCAAGGCCAGGTTGGACACTGGGGCTGGCAGCAGCCTGGGACAGTGGAAGGTGTCCCTGCCATGGCAGGGGTGGCACTGGATGACCTTCAATGTCCCTTCCAGCCCAGATTATTATATGACCGGGGGCAGTTGAGCTTTAAGCACGAGCCCTTGTTGGCCATGTCTGCCCTCGCAGTCCCGTGGCGGGCCGGGCGGGCCGGGCAGAGCGGCGGAGAGGAGAGCGAGGGAGCGAGCGGGGCGGCGGTGGGGGCCGGGCAGCGCGGCCGGCGGATCTAAGCGCTGTTCTTTCTCTTTGCAGACACCGAAGCTGCCTCAGGGGAAGGAGCCTCACAAGGCAGTAAGTACAGCGGGGCGCGAGGGGCCGGCTGTGCCGGGCCGAGCCGGGCGGGGGTCCCGCTCCCCGAGGGCCCCGCGGGGCCGGGGCTGCGGCGGGGCCGTACCGCAGGCGGCCGGCAGGGGGCGGCGCCGCCGCGGAGATGGCGGGAGGCGGCGGGGCCGAGCGGGCGGCGCGGCGGGGCCGCTCCTCACGGCCTGGGGATTTCTCGGGGCACGGGGCGCGCCCCTCACGGCCCAGCCGCTCAGACGGGTGTCACTGTCCCCTCCCGCGAGACGGGCGCGGTGCCCCGGGAGCGCTGTGAGGGGACCATGAGCGGAGCTCCCCCTGCCTCCTTTGCCGGGGAGCGGCAGGGCACTGCCAGCCTCTAGCGGCGTCCAGCCCTGTAGGATTTTTAAACCCTAAACCTGCAGTTTGGGTTTGTGTGCCCCAGCCCCGGGGAGGGAGAGCCAGAGCCGGCCCAGGGCTGAGAGAGGGCCGGGGCAGAGGTGGCACCAGAGGGAGCTAGGGACACACTCACGGCTGCTGTGAGGGATGGGTGGGGAGGTGGAGCCGGACAGTTCCCGGTGACAGGACAACTGAGAAATAATGGGCATGAAGTGGAGAGAAGAGAGGTTGAGGCTCTTTAGGAGACCAGCCTGGGTAAAGTCCCAAGTAACCAGGACTGAGCTTGGAGAGGACTCAGCTTTGAGCAGGAGTTCAGACCAGAGATCTCCCGAGGCCTCTGCCCACCTGGGTTTTGCTGTGTGTTAGGTGAGAGCCATGATTCCCACTGGAAAGGTAAGTTACAAACATTGGTTGTAGACAGCAGCTTGGAAGCACCAAACTTATCCTGCGTGGGTATAGAAATGCTAGATAAGTAATAAAGAAAAAATAAAAAGTACAGCCAGACTACCTTTTCTGAACTCTTTCTTCACTGTGTTCTGTGATAGGTGAACAATTGGCATTAGCATAGGGGGGTCTTGGCTTTCTGTCTGCAAAAGGAAGCAGGACTGACTTCACTGCAGGTGGGGAATGGAGATCCTCAGCTCTAAGCTGAAATACCTCGGTAGCAAGCAGCCATCCCACATCAGTGTGCACACACAGTCTGCTGCTCACAGGGGAGGCTGGGCTCTGCACCTGAGCCTTTCCCTTGACAGAGTCCAGCTCTGTGCAGGGCATGGAAACTCCTTCCCAGGCTTCTGTCACCTCCTTTGGTGTCTCTCTTTCAGTCATTGCTCAGCTGCCTGTTGGTGTTTTACTTAGAGGCTTTCCAGGCTCATCTCCTGGCTCTCTTGTTCTGAATTTTGCTGGCAGGCACTGCTGTGTTCTGGGCTAGGCTGTGTGCATCCTGGGCTTGCTGTTTGAGTATTGGGTACTTTTGCCAGAGCTTAGGAACCACTTTGTGCCAACAGAGATTTGGTTTTTTTCCCTAAGTCAGCCTCTCCCCACTTCTTGTGGGAACTTTTTTGGCTGGAGAAGATAGAGCAGAGTGAGGTGTGAAGAAAGAAAAAGACATGAGGGCTCACACCTTTGCAGTGTGGGCAGATTCGATGTTGTTGGAGCTATAGAAGGATTTCTGTGGATGTAAATGCCTCTTCTGTGGTGTCTGGGTCCTGGAGAGAGGGAGAGAAGGGAGCATCATGGGCAGAAGTCTGGGAGAGAACAGTGAGAAGCAGCTGTTTCCTCCACCTGGCTTCTGAGGAGTTATTGTGGTGGCACTGGAGATGGAGCAGTAGGAGGGGCAGGAAATGCTTCCATCTTTGTGCAGGGTCCAGCCCATCTCCTGTGCAGGAATTACTTTTTACCTGCCACATTCACCCAAATAGTCTCATCTAGCTGAAAGAGATGGAGGCAAAACCAAGCCAGCAGAACTGGGAGATGGTGAATGGTGGGGTAGGGAAAGGGGAAGAAGGATCCACCATGGCCATGCCCTGCTGGAAGGACAGCCTGGACATGTCACCTGTCCTGCAGAGTGGATGTGAGACTGCTGGGCCAATGCTGCTGTGCCTAAGTGCACATGGTTGTAATTTCCTGAGAGAGCCATCTTCCTCTTCCATCCTTGTGCTGCAGTGAAACAACTCAGCTCTCTTCTTTCCTCCCTGTGCCTTCCCCTCTGAGGCTGGATTAAATCCCTGGCCTACCCTCATTGCCTCTCCATGTCTCTTTTCATTTTTCCACTCAATGGCTATCTTGTTTCCTTGTCGGTATGTTTGTCCTCATTATATTTTAGGAATTTTTTATTTATCTTTCCTTTCCTGCTGTTTTTGCTTTGCCCGCTGCTGCACTGCTGTTTCTCTGTAACCCAATCTGGCTGTTTGCACCCTCTCTCTTACAGATGCCTGCATTGTACCAATCTTCCTCTGCTATTTCTATCTTGTTGGGAGCCCCTGCGTTCATGGTCTCTGCAGGCATGGTTTGCTGCCCTCTCCCAAAATGTCTCAGTATTTAAGGGATACAGGAAGGTGTTATTTTCTCTCCTGTGCTTCTCTGTGGGGCATGGATTACATCCATCCTGAACCTGTGAGTGAGGAGTCCTTTGACCAGCAGTGGGGCCCTGGATTAGTTCACATAATCACTATACAACACATTATACAACACATCACATTATAAAACACATCACATTATACAACATTACAACACATTACACACATTTGTGATGTGTGTTTACATCACAAACTGCAGGGTTGGAAAAGCTGATCAGATTTTCTCCATGGTCACTCGCTGTTATTCACAGCCACCAGTGGTCACCCAAGAAGTGTTGGTGAAGGCAACCTTGTGTGCCAGGTGACATCTCAGCTGCTGTCTGTGCAGAGCACCTGGGCTGTGGTTCAGTTCCTGTGCTGTGCTCCCTGGGCTGCCCTGGAGCAGCCAGCTCTGTGGTGGGAAGCAAAGTCTGGGTGTGCGAGCACGAGCCTGAGCTGAGGGAGGACGAGGGACTGACTGGGGGTGAGGCTGTGCTGGAATGTGCCCTTGCCTTCAGCTCTGAGGGGCTGTGATCAGAGGGGCTGTTGGGGAACGCCCATCCTGGCCTTTTTGATTCCTGGGAGAAAGGGAGCTGTGGGGCCAGCTGGGACTCAGCTGAGAACTGTTGTTTGCTGCCTGTGTAAAAAGGAGACAGTGGTGTTTAGACTTTCCAGCTGGGAAAGCACTTTGAAGACTCACTTGAGGAAAAACTGTTGCATTCAGTTGGTTATTTTCAGGCTTTGGGGTTTATTGTCAATAGATGGTGTCTCTGGGACTCCCTTTATTTTTTTGGACGCATTCTTGGAGAGCCACAGCTTTGTGGTGGTGAGGAGGGGATGTACTCACAGGGACATGGCTGCATGGCTTTGGGAGCTCCTTTTTGAGCCTTGGCTCACGGTCCAAGACCACAATTCCCACATGAGAGAGAAGAAAACAATGCAACCCACAGTGCTAATGTGTTAAAGAGACTTGTCTGACTACTACCAACTTTAACTGGCAGGGACGAGGAAGAGAAGAGGGTGATTTTGAAAAAACTGTCTAATATCTTTTCCTAGAGAGGTGTGGCTAATTTGCCACCTGATCACTAACTGTTCCCATAGAAGAGTCTGGAGGTCTTTTCTGAGATGCTCATATGCCTGTGTGGTTTGCTCCAGACTCTGGGAAGTCCTCAGGGAAGGTGTTTGGGCTGGGTCTGTGCTCTCATTCTCCGTGGGAATTGCAGTCATGTTTAGGGCAGTTACAAACTGGAACAAACAGTCTCCCTCCTGCTGCTCACATTCCATAGGACATTCTTGGCACCAGGACAGGTCGCTGAATAAACCCAGGGGCAAGAGGGGGGCCAGGGCCCTGTGGGGGCAGGGACACGGCTAAGGCAGCAGTTCCTCTCACCTCATCAGGTGTTTGCACGGTGCCAGGCTGTGGGGTGGGGTGTGTTCAGTGGGTGGTGTCCAGTGGGTTGTGTTCAGTGCACATGTCCCGGACTGCGGACACAGCTACAGAATCACAGAGGGCAGGGTTGGACGGGATATTGGGAAGGAATTGTTTCATGGGAGGGTGGGCAGGCCCTGGCACAGGGTGCCCAGAGCAGCTGTGGCTGCCCCTGGATCCCTGGCAGTGTCCAAGGCCAGGCTGGACATTAGGGCTTGGAGCAGCCTGGGATAATGGCAAGGGGTGAAACAAGGTGATCTTTGAAGGTCCCTTCCAACCCTAACCTGTCTGGGATTCTGACTCTGTGGCTGGAACATTCAGCCTGTTGGAGTGTTGTACCATCCTTTCCTGTGTAGGAAAGAGGACCTTACGTACAGGAGCATCTTCAGAGTAACCATAACTGGCTTGCACAGCTTGGGGGGAACTGAGTTTTAGGGTTGCCCATGAAGTTCACCTGAGAGTGTGTAGGCATTGGAGCTTTGCTCTGCCTGCTCACTGCTGCTCTTTCTTACAGTGCTCTGCTTCTTCAGACCAGCCCAGGGCAGAACTCAGGTTGCTCTGGCAAATGTTAATATGACACTTGCCTCATTTCACCTCAGAAATGGCCTTTCAATACCAAAATACCAAATGTTAACAGATAAAGCAGGTAGTGCTCCCAGTCCAAAGTAGTTCTAAGCTCTTTGCCTGGCTGAGCCTGGGATCACTTCCCAGAGGAGTTTGGAATTCTGTAGGCAGGCAGGAAGCAGCAGGACAGAAAGTGACTTGCCAGAGGCAACACATGTGTGAGTGCCAGTGGAATAAAGTGCAGGTCCCTGGGCTTGCAGCCCACTTAGTGCTGGGCTCTTGGATTGGATTGCGGTTCTGTGCCCTGGGAAAGAAACCAGAAAATGCACAGGGAAGTGGGCAGGGAAGGATTGCTGAAGGTATCTCAAAGTACAGCTGATGCATTAACTTCAGGTATGTCTGGTTAGTGGTCTGCTACTTCATGAGTGTTCTTCCAGGGGAGAATTCTGGAGTCTGAGGGAGCAGTGCTGATTGATATTCTAGGGAAGACTCCTGCTATTTCTGGGTTCTTTAAATAAAGCACAGTTAGAAGTGAGAAGAATTGGGATGTGGTGCTTTTGGGAGCCTTGATCTCCAGCGTGTCAGTCAGGCTGGCTGAATCAGGACAGCTTGCTGACAGTGGAGGTTGAGTGTAATTTTTCCCTGGTGCCACCTTTTTTGAGGACCGTCACAAGCAAGCTGCAGTTTAAAGCAGGCTGTGCTCCCAGGCTGTACTGTGACAACATCTGGGAGATGGGCATGAAAACAACGTGGAAAAAGAGCTCCACTACTAGCCAGTTCTACTGCTCTGCTTGCTTCCATGCCTGGGCTGTTGCAGTTGTTCCTATGGCAATTCAGGGAATTTGCTGGAAGCTGAAAGACCGCTCATGGTTGTTTGCTCATAGATCCCGGCCTTCTTGTCTCCGTTTCGTGCTCCTGTGAGTCTGCAGTTCTGTCCAAGAGGCACAGCTGGATTTTGTGCTGTTCCTCAAAAGCAGATCCCAGTGCTGAGCCTGCCAGCGGGTTAATCCTGCGCAGCTCTCCAGTGACCTCCCCATTTTGGGAGATGCTTCAGAGCCCAGCATACAGATCCTGTCTGTAAGCCCAGAGCATCCCTGACAGCCTCCTTCTCTCGTGCCTGAAATCCTGGCATAAACAGGAGCAGCTGTCAGAGAACATTAATGCTCGCTGTGACCAGCCCCACAGACTGGAAACTCCTGGGCCACATCCCACAAAATCCCAACTGATCCCAAATAACACAACCTGATTTTTCTGTGGGTCTCTTGGCTTTTCTGTTGTGTTGAGCCCCTTTTCCTTGCTTGGAAGTAATTTTTGAAAATCACAAATACCATCTCACAGGTGAGGATATATCTGGGTGTTTCAGACCACCCTCAGGCTGCAGGAAAGGCAAAATATGATCGTTGGAATTTGTCACACAATGCCACCACACAGCCTGATGAGCAGCTCAGGAGCAAATCCCAAGGAAGGCAGTGATGCACAGCACCTGCTGCAGTGTCACGGGGTTAAAAAGAACTGCTTTTAAGGATAAATAGGGTGGCAAGAGGTGCCAAAAGGATCTTCAGAAGAAGTACTTTTGAAAAATTGATTTTATATATATATATATATATTTCATATAAATACATCCTGAATTTACTTTCTTCTTCCGTTGTGCGTACCCGGGTGCTGGGCTAAGACAGGACAGTTGGTGGGAGGGAATCACTAACATTCGCTGGGTCTAAGGATGTTGTAGGCATCAAACAGAACGTTTTCCTTTCCAGTTTCTCAGCCAGATGCCCTCAAACTCACCACCTGGGCACAGGTGTACATCCATGTGTGTCTCCACTGCAGTTAACTGAGGAAAAAGAGGAAGTGGCATTATTTTTTTTTTCCAAGATGGAATATACAGTAAATATTTCAGAACCCCATAAATAAAAAAGATTGATCTGATCTTTTAAAAACATTTTTTTCCTTTGGGCTCTGACTAAGTGGGAGAAAGTTCAGCCTGAGAAGGAATTTATTTGGAAAAGCAGTGAAAGGTTAGAAGCAGGGATGTGGGCTGGAATATGCCTTGCAAATGTTAACTGTGGAGGCACAGTGTTAACGCCTTGCATGTGCAAAAACATTTGGAGGGTTGTGAATTTAAACCATGAAATTAATGTAGTCAAAATTAAGGTTTTCTTGCCCGCACCTTACTCATACAGGATGTGGTGTTTGTAAAGTTCTGACAGGGATGGGAAGATGCAGAGGTGGTTTGCTGGTGTTAATTTATGGTTGAGGAAGAACCTTTAGCATCTCTGCTTCTTGATTAATTTGCATCATAAATGTTTCCTTAAAGTAAATGTAACTTTTGATTTCTTCTACTTTTCTGGGGGGTAGCAGAGCAAAGCCCAGGAAGTTGCTTTGTTGTGCTCACTGACACTTCCCCAGTGAAAAGTGTGATACAGTGAGTGCTGTATGTGTGCACACCCACGTGCAGCCACCATGGTGACCCGTGAATCATTTACAACTGCCTGATTCATTTTCCCAGTGCTCTTATTTAATAATTGTTCTGCTCCTCAGGGAGAACTGTAAAAATGGATTTTATTTTCCTAATGTGTTGCATTTTAAGTAGGCAAAGTCTCTTTAGATTCCCATTTGCCAAACAAGATCTGCACAACATCTGTAAGTAACCAATGGGCTGAGACCAAGTATGATAAATTTCAGTGCAGGAAGAATTAAGAAAATAATAAGAAACTTAGTTCAGGGATTTGCAGTGTGAAGAAATTTTGAGTTTAAAACCCAAGGTATTGGATTTACTTATCCCAAGATATGGGGATGGTCAGGCTGGAGCTCAGGGCAAGGTTCTTCCCCCAGAGGGTGCTGGCACTGCCCAGGCTCCCCAGGGAATGGGCACGGCCCCGAGGCTGCCAGAGCTCCAGGAGCCTTTGGCCAGCGCTGCCAGGGATGCCCAGGGTGGGGTTGCTGGGGGGTCTGGGCAGGGACGGGGGTTGGACTCATGATCCCTGTGGGTCCCTTGTAAGCCAGAATATTTTGTAATTCTGTGACCTGTCCTCTGTCTGAGGTGGGTGAAATTTGGAACAGTTCCTGGATATCCAGTGTGTTTCCATCCAGGTCCTAAAGATGTACTCACTGCAGGGTTTGATGTGCTGCAAGTCCTGCAGTTCCATAGCTCTGGAGAGGAGCAGTGCCTCTCTGGGTACTTTTAATCAGAGTTTTTAGAAGAGGAGGCTTTCAGGTTGTCTAAAATTCTGTGATCTTCAGATGATCTTATGTAGAAAATTGCTAATATGCAGTTCTTTCTCAGATGCTGCCCAAATAGATGGTGTTTACAGAAATCTGGATGTTAATATTTGGAAACAAATCTCTTGGAGTTCCTAGGCAGGAAAATTATAGGGAAATGTACATTTATTTCAATAAAAAGAGGATAAGAATTTTAGTAATCCCAGACTGTGCTGGTCATCCCTCAGTTTGTCCTCAAGATGCCAGGAGAGTTTTAGTGAAGGCAGAAATACATCCCTGGTATATCCAGTGAGGGATGCACTTTCCATCTTCCAATATGGTTTGGAATTTAGCAATAGTAGAGGTGTACAACAGCCATACCAGGGATTATTCCAAATTCTTCTTTCAGCCTGACCTTTTTCTGTTCAGCTGCTTGTTGGCATCTCAGCAGTGTTGAACCTGAATAGCAAACAAACCCATACACCGTCAGTATTTTAATTATTCTAATTCTCAGTAGCTTCCCTCCTAAGGATCTTCCTAACCAGAAAGGCAGAGGAATACAGGGATCACCTTCCTGACACCTTTTTCTTTCAGCCTAAGCAGGGTTGGTGTTCTTGATTGTCTCGGGTGACTGTGGGGAGGAGGGTCCTGCATCCCCTGGCTTAATTTAATTTCATTTTGTTCCTTAAGACATTTTATGGAGCCAGGATCTCTTCTTCAATGCTGCTCAGTCATTTAACTAGCACTTCTTCTTTCCACTTTGGAAACCAGGCAGTGATAATCCTTGTGAATTCCCATCTGGAAATCACAGTAAGAACAGAATTTCTAGTCCTGGACAAATGAATAGGAAAAAGTCAGGAGAGGTTTGCTTTTCTTTTATGAAACTCTCAGTGCTACATCATTTAATCCAAGCAGTTGTGAGACAGATGAATGGTGTGTTCCCAGCCAAGCCATTTTACTCCAGAAGGGACTTTAAAATAAAATTGTATTTATTGTGTGTTATGCAGAACTCCACAGTGTGGGCTGAATGGACTTTTTCACTTGAGTTGGAACTTCAGATCCTTATTGATAGAAAGATAAATCTTTCCTCATTTACAGGTTATGCAGGTTCAAGTATACCTATTTTTTTAATTGTGCAAATGGAGGTAGTTCATTGTCAGATTGCTGGGAGTAACACCCTTAAGACACTGATTAGACCATTCTTTATCTTACCCTTATTTACACTGTGAATTTACCAAAAAAAGAACCCTGCCCTGCCCTGAAGTGACACCAGAATGAGGCAGGATGAGACAGGATCTGCTCATGTTGTTACGTTACCTCGTGTGTCTGAATTCTACCATGGAGCCTCAGTATCGTGCTCCATGATGCTGATTTGGGGGATAATTGTAAAATATTAATATTTTTTCTTTAAATGGCTTATATTTGCTGTTTGTTTGGATTCAACCTGAGCATACTTTTAACTGAAGGAGACAGAAATTCTTTGATGTGTAACATCCTGAGAGTGTCTCAGCATCCAGTAAGTAGTGTCCAAAACACCTTTTCCTCAAAACATTTTTTAAAAAAATAATATATATATATATATTTATTATTATATAGAGTTTGTGGCCATCAGGCTATTCTGAGCAAGGGTTCATTCTCTCAGAAATTAAACCAGGATATTCCCCTCTGCAGGGAAATTCCTGGTAGTCTGGCATCAACTTTCCAAACCTGGTAGGATTACATCCAGGCCTGGATGGCGTGCATTGAAATCTCCGTTGTGATACATTCAGCTGACACATGGTTTCAATAAAGTATCACAGAATTTATAGATTCCTCCGGCCGCCGACTTGAAAGCTTAAAAATTGCTGTGAGGTGATTCAGCTCTGTAGCTCCTGACTGCACCTGTAGCAGCTTTTCTCAGGAGCTGGAATGGCCCCGGAATCCTTCATGGAGAAGGCAAGCAGGAGCCTGTGGCTCCATGCCCTCTCAACTGTCATTTGGCCCCTTGCCAGCTGGAAGGTGAGCCAGCACCTTGCACCAATTTTTGGGTCATTTCAGGGGATTTGCCCCTCCCTGTGAGGGTTTGGGAATATTCCTGGCTTGGCAGTTTGCATCCCAAGGATGACCTTATGTGAAGTATGGGAAGCACAGTGTTAATCCAGTGTGTTCCTGGATGTCTCCTGTGTTCCTGACAGAGGCCAAATGTTTATGAGAAGGAAGTAAATTATTGTGAACTGAGTGATCTTGGAATAGTTTTCCCGCAGGGAATTTTTTTTTCCCTCACCCCTATTTAGGATCTGGCTTGTGCCTTTGTGTGAGAGGGTTTCTGTCCTTTCCAGAATTGTGGATTTTATTATTATTTAATCCTTACTAATGTAACTCTGGGTACTTTAATCCTCTTAAGGGTTTGCTGCTGACTTTGGGCTCAGTCCTGCTCCCTTTTCAAGGAATTTTGCCATTAGACGCCTTTAAGTAGAGTTCTGATGTAAATTGAAGCTGATTTTACTGGCAGCTCTGTCCCTGGCTGTAAAATGCCTCTGTAAAGCTGTAACCTGTGTGCAAGACACAGTTCCAGTGGGGAGGAGAGGGGGGTCTGTGCTCCTGTCTGCAGCCCTGACTCTGCCTCTCCTCACTGCCAGTCTGGAAGGAATCCTCAAAAGATGCCAAAGGCTCAAGTCAAAGGAATTGTCTGTGAGCCTGCGCGGGGAATGTTCTGCCAGCTTAGGAAGCCATAAATGTGTTCCTTTCCATCTAGGTGCCCCTCTGGCTGCGGAAAGGGAGAAGAAGCCTCTCTCCAGAGCTGTCTTTGTGCTGCCCTGGGTGGAATCCACAGAAACAAGTGAGGGTCCCAGATGTTTTGTTTTCTCCCTGATGTGTTGTAAGGAAGCATTAGCTGCACTCTGGGTCTTCCAGAGAAGCTGCTCAGGTAGAGTGTGCCCTGGACACAGCTTGGAGAGGTATTTCCCAGTGGGAAGCATGCAGCATGGTCCTCAGAAAATGCCATCCTTTCCTGTTTCTTTGCATCAGGTGGATTAGTCATGGGGACTGGCTCATCCTGAAGAGTGCTGGTGTTGCTCATGGTTCCTTCCAGTGAGGCAGATATCCCAAGAAAGGTGATGCTTTTTCCAGGTACTGCCACAGAGCTATTCCCCAGCTCCAGCCCTCTGGGTTTGTCACCAGCAGGACTTGAGCGTCTGCCAGCAGATTTTCAGGAAACAAGGAATGTGAAACCAAGGATCAGAGCAAGTCATCAGCTGTCCTGTGATCCACTGGCCAGAACTGGAGGGATGATGCTGATCCTTTGTGGTCACTTAAACCCCACTCAGAAAGCCTTTTTGGGGCCAGAAACATCACAGCCTCAAACAGAGAGGTGACATAAAATGTATTGCAGCTGTAAGAAATCCAGTCCCTCCCCTTTAAGAGCTGCTCCTGGACTTTATGTTTGGGAAACCTCGTTTGCCAAGGTGAATGAATTATGTGGAATTGTCACAGAATGTAGGATTTAGAATAGAATCCCTTATGTTGGGTGCTTCCTTTGCCATTTCCAAACCTGCTGATGCAAAGGAGCCACCCTGATCATGGAGCAGGACAAGCAGTGCTGTCCAGACTGCCCTCTTCTAGTCTTTCTGCTTTTATCCTGACTGGGACCTGCAGCACTTCTGGATGTTAGGAAGAATTCAGCAGGAAGTTGTGGTCTGTTTACATTCCGCAGTTTTGCCCTTCCACATGTGGAGACTGTCCCTGCTAGACGCTGTTCCTGCAGTGCTCTGCCAGAGTAGGTGCAATAGGATTCCAGGGTGTCTGCAGGGTGCCATTTGCTGAGAGCTCCTCTATCAAGTACCTTTTGTGGCTTCTGCCATTTGAAAGCTCAGTGTGAATTCTGGGCCAGGTGAAAATTGTTCTTCACCTTGGACAGGTCCTTGAGGAGCTTCTGCAGCTACTGTGGGGAGAGCCCATCATTTGGGACCCTTTATGGGCTGTGCTGGCAGCACTGCAGGGATGTCAGCTGGATGGGACTGTTTCCAGTCTGGGTTTCTGGGATGCTGTGCAGAGCTCTTGGAGCCCAGTGGGCTCAGTTTGTACCCAGCTTTTGTGGTATTCCTGCACTTAGGAGGGTGGGTTAGGTGATCTGTATTTCTTGCTATATTTTTAGTGATACAGAGCTCCTGACCTTTCAACACATTTCTGATTACTCTTATTCCCTTCCTGGGTTTCTAAAGCAAAATCCACTGAGGCCAAGTGTCCTAAGGAAGTAAGCGTCTTGTTTTGGCTGCCACTGCTGGGCATGTGTTCTCTGCCTTCTTTTTCCTGCCAGAATGAAATATGTGCTTCCTTCTCTGGGGAATATGTGAATCAAACCAACAAAAAATCTCCAAATCCTGAATGCAGGATCTGGGAAGAGAGCTGAGCTCAGCCCTGGGGCAGGGAGTTCAGCCAGTGCTGGACACACCACTGGAGCCAGCTGGCAGCAGCTCCTGGAGATGGGAGAGAAGGACAGCTCATTCTCTCTTTTATTGGGGTCTACTTGCAAGCAGAGTGGTCAAAACTTCTTTCAGCCCCCGTGGAGTTATTTCTTGGGGTACTTGAAAAACCTGCTCATTTGCCATCTGAGTGTGCCAGTCCTTCATAGCTGAGGAGCTGCCTTGTAACGAGGCTGTGCCTTGCCTTTTCTACCACTAGCAAGATAAGGTGCTCTATTAAAGTTTATTAAGGTGCCTGTGTATTAAAGATGAATTGTGAGCTGACTTAATAAGTACAGCTCATAATCACTAGACCTCTTTCTGAAATCCTTGCTCCTGTTGGAAAGGCTCCTGAGCATGAAGAAGAAAGAGGAGTCTGGGGTTTGAGCAGATGTCTTCGGAGCATTTTGAAGGGCTATGTTTGCAGCAGGGTCGTTGCTCAGCTGGCAGCAAGGATTTGAATACCAGTAAGGGCCAGCACTGACGCCATGTGCTGGGGGGCTGAGCAGTGTCCTTCCCTGCCCTAATAGTGCCTGCTGGTGTGGTTGTGCTTTGGGTGGAGCCTTAAGGTGCAGCCCCTGATGACAGCAGAGACTTTGAATCTGAGCAAACTTGCCTAGGTAGCGTTAGTTTGGCTCTGTGTGGATCCACCCCTGCAGAGGTTTAGGGATGGGTTTCAGTGTGGGTTTGCAGCCACACCTGAGCACCTGGAGTCCCTTGCAGCTCTTCCCATGGCAAGCTGTGTTACAGGTACTGGATATTGTGCCCCAGCTGGATACCTTGGAGTAGGAGTTATAACCCACAGCAGGAAAACTGCCCTGGAACAGCTTCCCTGTGGGCACAGCCTGGCAGAGTTCAAGAAGTGTTTGGACAATGCTCTGAGGTTGTTGGGGTGTCTGATCCTTGGGGTGTCTGATCCTTGTGGGTCCCTTCCAGCCCAGGAGATTCTGTGATTCTAAGTGGTACTGCAGGGCTAGTTCTGCCCAGGGAGGTTCTTGCTAAGAAAGCAGTGTCTGCTGGGGTCAGTGCTGGGCGTGTTGGAAGGCTGTCAGCAGAGATGGCTGTACTGGGTGAGGAGGAGGGGGCCTGGCTCTTGGGAGCAGCCTCAGCAGGGACTGCTGTTCAGAGAGGTAAAGCTTGGCTGCACATGGGCAGCTCTTTGTGAATTCTCTGTAAACTCCTGTCTCTGAGGTTGGGCACTGTTTGCTGGGTGTTCTCTCCTACAGAGCCCAGGAGATCACTGCCAAGCTGGACCAGCTGGAACAAAATCTTACTTCTTTGTAATCCCTGGAGATCCTTCTGCCTGTGGGGACAGTCCCCTAACAACAGCAGCAAACCCCTCTTCCCCGGGGCTGTGCTGTTGCACTTATTACATGTTTCATGCTCCCTGCACTGCCAAGGGAAGAAGTGCCCACTCCCAGCATGGGCTCTGCTAGGGACAGTAAGATCCCCCTGTGTGACAGGGACCACAGGTAGCCATGCCTGGCCCTGTGGAATGGTGTGTTAGTTAGTTTTCTTCTGTTCTAACAAGTCTTATTATTTACTGAGCTCTTTTCTTCCAAACTAAGGCCATAATAGTTTTTGTTCTCTGAATGTGAAGGTGCCTGGTCTTTGGGACTGCTTTGAAAGAGTTATTCTTCAGTTGGTCCTGTAGAGCTCATTGCACTTCAAAAAGGAGGTTGGTTCCTTGGTTTGAGGACACCCATTGAGATGGGACTGATGCCAAGTTAGGGTTTTTCTGCTACTTGACTTGCTAATTGACTGTGCTAATTGTCTGGGGGGTTTTGCAACAGCTACACAGATACTCAGCAGCTATCATTGATCCTCTTCATTGTGGGAGAGGGCCCGGGGTAGAGGGAGGCCCTCAGCACCGTTTTGTGACCACACAAGGAGCCTCACAAGATCACATAATGGAGCAAACACAGTTAAACGTGCCTTGCCAGAGCATTTGCCACTGGAATGTTCTTACAGGTGTGTTCTGCTGCTCCTCCTCCTATCCCTGGAGCCATGCATTGTCTGTGCAGAGAGTCTCTGTCTCCTCCCTTGTCCAGCCTAGACTTCTAAAAAGCCCTTAACTCTAGTTTAGCCCTGCTGTGCTCTGATTAAGATACAAATATTTTTTAGTCACAGAGGTAAAGTTCCAGTGCCCAGATGTTTAACACCATTTAGATTTGGCATTTTTCTCTGCTAGATCATCATGGCTTCTACAGTCACTCTGAATAAAGGGTGACAGTGATCCTTTATTTAGTGCTGAACCCCCAGTGCTGCTGGACTGAGCAGTGAACCCAAGTGAGTGATTGCACTGTACCAATATATCAAAGCTTAAAATAGGGAGTGATTTTAGAAGTAAAATGATAGAGAAATAAAATGAGAGCTTACTTAATGTGCACAGTCTGGTGTGTTTGAACACAGCGTGGAAGAGGTAAAAACAAGGCTTTAACTTTGCTGACAGTAGGAATACATGGATACAACTGCATTGCTGCAGGGGAGCTCCCTGAATGGCAGGTCCTCTGTGGAGCCCTGGGAGCTGCTGCCTGCACTCCTTGCTCCTGCTGGGAAGGAAACACACTGGTTTCAGGATCCTTTGTGGCTGTACAAACCAATGTGTTTCACTGTGTTTGCCGTGGACTTCATTATGTTTGCCACTTTGCTGTGGGCTCATAGCACCAAGCCATTGGCCTGGGGTTGTCTGACAGGTGGGGTGACTGCTCAGGAAAGGCACCCCAGGGTGTGTCAGGCAGCAGAGGGGGAAACACCCCACCAAGCTGATCAGGAAATCCTCCTCTATCACATCCTCCTCTTGATGTGATAGCTGAGCTAAAGACACTGATCCCCATTCTGAACAAACCAGATCCATAAACACTTGGAGCTGTTTTACATCTGTTTGTCCCACACAGCTGAGGTGAAGGGTTGGTTGATGCTAGGATGAAGTGATGGGGTGTAGGGACCAAATAGATATGAAACCAAGCTTCATCAGCCCTGCCTTCACTGAGCATCTTACTGTCCTGTGTGCCTTGGGTTGTTGGATGTCCTGGGTTTGTTGGTTCTGACAGATCCTGGGTGCAGTTGGGAATTAGTAAACAGCAGCAGTAAGAAGCAGGTGTGTGCTCATACATTGGTTCTGTGCTTAGTTCTGCCCCTTTGTTCCCATCCTGACCAACAGGTGCTTGTCCCTGAACTTGCTGAGCCCTGAACTTCCAAAGGAGATGCCAGCAGGGCCTGCTGCCCTGCATCCTCATTGCTGTGCAGTCTGTGGGGTCTGCCCTGGAGAGAAGAGCTGTCTGAAGAGGAAATAAATCAGAATATGCCCCAAACCATATAGTGTGGGCCAGGGGGAACAGTGTGAGGCAGCGGTTGTCTGTGTGCCTTAGAGACCTGACAGAGCACGTGGGATGTGTCAGTGCATGGGGGTGTCTGATTGACCAGTGTGGTTGCAGTGCTTGCCTTTCACCTCAGAGTTTCTAAACTGGTCTGTTTTCTTCTTCCTACAGACAATTTTAGGTACACGTGTGACATTTGTGGGAAAAAATATAAATACTATAGCTGCTTCCAAGAGCACAGAGACCTACATGCCGTGGATGGTGAGTAATGTTTTGACACTCAGACACCTGAACTAGGCTGAGAAGTCTTTGGGAAAGCAAAATGCGGCTCTGCAGGAGCGTGTGGCCTGTGCTGTGCAGGACATGGCACTGCGTGGGTCACCTGTCTTTGCCATGGAGGCACAGTCTACAGGCACTGCAGGAAGGAGTTTGCTGTGCCTGATTCTCTTTGTATGCATAAAAACAACACCTGTGCTGGGACCAAGGGACCTTGCAGTGTGTCTGCAGTGAGGTTCATGGTTAGGATGGAGATCCTGGGACTGAGTACCTTGAGGTAAATGGTCAGCCTGATTATTTGCTGGGAAGAAGTTGGTTGCTTTTTGGTTTCTGAATTTACAAGTTTGTTCCCAACGTACTTCTCTGTGAAGTATTTCAGATTTCAGAGTTGGGAACTTTGATTTTTATTA
Source organism: Motacilla alba alba (assembly GCF_015832195.1). Classification (NCBI taxonomy): domain Eukaryota; kingdom Metazoa; phylum Chordata; class Aves; order Passeriformes; family Motacillidae; genus Motacilla; species Motacilla alba. The sequence goes on along the minus strand of NC_052032.1, from coordinate 984,895 downwards.
ATGACTGTGGTAGTGAACTGATGAAGTTGTCAGTGGCCCTTAAAGGGTGACTGTAGATGTGGCCTAGGCTGGTGACACCTGGACAGAAGCAGACACTCACTGCCACAAGCAGTATTTCTTTATTCTGCATTGGGGAAAATGAAGTATCAACATGCTGGCTTTCCCCCTGCTTACTGAATATTTAAAGCTCCTCACCTGGGAGCCCACAGATATTCCAGACCTTCCCTGTGTGTGCTGCAAGCCTGGCAGTACTGCTCCTCACTTGGCCAAGGTGAGTTCTAGAAAGAGGCTGCTTGGAGAGCAGCAGGTTTTGAACGGCTGGGCTGTCTCAGAAAAGCAAGTGTTTTTTCACAATACATGGTTGTCCAAAAAAAAATGGTTGTGTTTACCTGGGAAATGTGGACATCTGAACATGCTCTAAGGACAGCCATTGTTCTCCTGCAGGGCACCACTGCCAGCTCTCTTCCTCCTGTGGCAACCCAGAAGAAAATTAGTGGCACTGACAGTCAGTGTGAGGGGAATATGGCTACCTCAGTCAGAAATGTCTCAGGAAGCTCTGCCAAGGTCCACGAGAGGGTTTGGAAAGAGCTCCCTGTGTGTGCAAGGACTGTCCCAGCTCCTCCCTGGGGCTGCTGTGTTCCAGCACATGCAGGGGTGAGGCAGCTGTGCACCTGAACTCCACCTGGGGCTGTGTCAGGGTCAGAACAAAGGCCTTGAGCATCTGTGTGTATTAGGGCTGGGCATGCTCAACCAGGTCCTGTGAGGATGCTGCTGGGAAGAGGAGGGACTGGGGCACAAAGCCTGGTTTGTTCAGTGGGGCTGAAATGTGCTGCAGCAGTATGTGAAATGCAGGAGGAAAACAAGACCATTTAAGAGGATTTAATTTCTGTTTTGTTTCTTCCCCTCCTTCTTCTATTCTGTGTTAGTTTTTAGTGTGGAAGGGGCCCCAGAAAACCGGGCAGGTAAGCCAAGCTCCTTCGTGTGCTTTATTTCACAAACCTTTTCAACATTCAGTAGTTCAGACACAGCAGGTCGATTCTGAACTGGTAGGAGTCAAAGGAGTTTTGTCAGGGATTGCAGTGGGACAGGGAGCATCCTCTCTCCCTCCCCAGTGTCTACAGCCAGTAGGTTGATGCCCAGCCCTAGCAGATACCAGGCTTTTGTTGCACACACATTTGGTCAGGCTTCAGACAATCAAAGAAGCAGGTGTTTCATGTTGGTGGTGATCTTGTAAATTGTTCAAGGCATACACCAAATTCTTCTCTAAAGTAGGTTGGGTTGTGATTTGTTGCTAGCTGTGCTGTTAGCTGGTAGAAGTTCCAGGTTGGTATTTGATAGGTGATATGCCTGCAGACTGCATTGCCATGCCTGCTGTCAGCCAGTTCAGCAGCATTAGAGGGGAGATTCCCTGCAAGAAGATCAGGAAAAATGGATCAGACTTTGCAATGTATTCATTCAGTTTTTCTCTGCATTTTTTAAACATTAATTCCTACAAGGCCTGTTAGTGGGCTGGGAACAGGGGTAGTCCTGGGGCTCCTGAGGAAGAGGAGGATGGACAAGTCAGACAGAGGGGTCACTGGTTTATCTTTCCTGTTTTCCAATCCTGTTACAGATGGAAATGTGATTACAGGGGCAGGAGCATTCAGTGCCCATGCAGCTGTAGAAGGCAGAGCTGAGGTGTTGTCAGCTGTCCTCTGGTTCTGTTCTCTTGCAGACCCCTACGACCAGGCCGTCATCGCCGACGAGGTGAAGGAGGAGGAGCCCGAACCCTTCCAGAAGATTGGGCCAAGTAAGAGTTACTATTGTTTCAAATAAAAAGTAAAGCTTAGGGCTTCACTGCCTTTGGCTGCAGTACCTCTAGACAAAGCAGGAAGCACTGTTACACAGCGGGGTTGGGATTTGGGTGCTCACAGGTATGTTCAGGCTCTAAGGAGCATCAAACACCAACAGCCCTGGCCTAAGAACTGCAGCTTTGTGATGTGTTCTGCTCAAGAGCTCTGCAAAGAGACGGGGAGGGAAGTTCAGGGAAAAGCAATCTGGCAGGGATGAGAGAGGGCTTGAAGGTGCACTGGGAGCTGGCAGGTGATTCATTCACACTGCCTTTGTGGTGGATCCTCAAACAGAGCAGAGGGAAACAGAGAGAGCAACAGGTTTTGCCAAAGCATTTCCCTGAACTTTCCATTTTGGAAACATTTGATTATCCATAGATTTTCCTTCATCTTGCAGCTTGCTGCCAGTTCTGTACTCCCAGCACTGGCAAGAGGAGGAGGTGTAAGTGTGTGGTTACACTCCATTATTTCCAGTGTCCCTAAAGCAGGAATGATCACAGTTACTCCAGAAAAGCCCCTTCTGCTGCAAGAGAACTCCGCAACCCCAAATGAAAGTTCTCTAATACTTGAACCTGACTGTTTGTTTCCTGGTTTGCCTGTTCCTGTTGTCCACACATCCCAGACCTTCTGTAACCAGAGGACAGAACTGTGTCAACTGTAATACAGACTTCAGAATTGGATTCTCTCCCTTGTTTTGCACACTTACTTGTTGTAATTTTGGGGTAATCTTCTGAATATTGTTCAGTTCTATTGGACTTTTGCATGGTCCATCACTCTGTTTTGAACTGTTTCCTTTCTTGGGAAAAGGATGTGTGGATTACAGGGCAGGCAAGTTCCACATGCATGAGGAATGTTTGTGTGATCTGACCAGTTTCTCTGTAAAAACAACCTGGGAGTTGTGTAAGAGGGTTGGCCTCTTTCCTGACCTTTGTCCTTGTTCATTTCACAGAAACTGGCAATTACACCTGTGAGTTTTGTGGCAAGCAGTACAAGTACTACACTCCCTACCAAGAGCACGTGGCTCTGCACGCTCCCATCAGTGAGTATTGCTGCAGGGCTGACACCTCCAGGGCTCTGGGAAGCACCAGGCTGTCAGGACAGACTTCACTTTGGGGATCCTTCCCCTATAGCTGTGGAATTGCAGTGGGCAGGACACAGATCATGTGCTGAGCACTGTAAAGCTGAGCTGGGATCCCCTCTCACAGGGACACTGTTAGGTCTGGAATGTCTCTGGGCTCCTACCCCAGCCCATGGAATTCTACACATGTTCCTTGTGGGGTTTATGGTTTAGGCTCTTGTTAACTGCAGAGATGCACAACATTTTTATACTCCCCTAAATAATAAGTAAACATACATGTGAGAGAAGAAGCATCTTTCTATGAGCTTCTGGGGAATTATTTCAAGCAGTGAGTTAAAACTAGTTTCAAAATCACTTAAATGACCTCAGCAGCTTGCCACTGAATCACACTCAATAAATTATTTATTTCAGGGAGCTCAGGACAAGGCAACTGTCAACAAACTGCACAGCAGTGTGGTCTGCACTCCCCGCACAGAGGGAAGGCTTTAATGAGCAGTTCAGTGTAATTCAGTGCAAAATTTGACTAAACATGTTGAGAGAAATTTTTGCTACCTGCTGGATTTGAATACTTTCATAGTCTGCAGAGAAGTCCTTTACAGCTGAACTTCCTGCTCCCTTCCCAGCGCTGCCCTGAGCTTTACTGGGTGCCTGGGGTGTGCTGCTCCAGCGTTTGGGATGATGGAGAGGAGGATGAGGGATGGGATGAGCTCATCAGCCTGCTGCTGCAGCCGGCAGAGGGCGCGTCCACCCCAAAATCCCCGGGAATTGGGTTTTTAAGGGATTATAGTGAGGCACCCTTTGGTTTATGGGAACATGGTCCACCAGACTGTCACTTTTAAGGTTTGGTGGCCCTTGACAGGTGCCATGCAGGCTCTCTGAAGCTTAGATATGGACCATGGTAGAAGGTTCAGGACATAAAATACGTGTCCAACATCAGCATCACAAAGCTGATCTTGTTATCTGCCATCTGCTGAAGGAGCTGCCCCAGTGCTGACGATTGCACACACTGCAGTTAGTCCTGTGGTTGCCTGCCCATGGAAGCTCCACCCCTTCACTGAGATGTTTTCAGCCTTCAGGCTGAAAACATTGGTGACCAGCAGTGGGTCCATCTCCTGCCACAGAGGGGCCCTTGGACAGCAGGGCTCTGGGGTCTCTGCTGCCCCTGCAGAGAGCTCAGGAGCAGTGTGCAGTGAGCACTGGGCTTTGCTCAGCTCTAGCTAATTCTTACCTTTCCAGTGCTTCCAATTTCAAGGTGATTTATTACCACTGGTGTCTTCCACCTTCCTCACCAGCTGTAGTAATACCTGACCTGCTGGTTCCAGTCCAGGCTCTCCAGCAGAAAAGAATCCCCAGCTGTGTTTCTCTGGGAGGAGTGTGCCTGCAGTGGGCCCTACAATTCCAGTGGCCCCCCCAGGCCCTGCCCCAGTTCTGGAGGAGGAAGCATGTTCTGAGTGCTGGGCTTGAGGCCATTCTTGCACCATCATTTCTGCAACAAAAGAAAAGAAGCTGCCCCTGCTGCAGGCTAGATCAGCAGGCCCTGAGCTGTGCAGATGGGTTTCCAGTCCTTTCAAGTATCTTTAACTGTGAGGACACTCAAGATCAGGTCAAGATAGTATTTTCATAAGGTTTAATGCCCTCCCCATAAACTTCTCTTTTTCCTTTTTTTTTTAACCTCTTTTTTCCTCTCCTAGTTCCCATGACCAGTAAGATTTATGATTTACAATGACGAGCCACTAATCCTGATGAGGATATGGGAGAGGGCATGGTGAGCTCCTGAGGCAGGCTGGCCAGTACATCCTCACACTTTTCTGCTGCTCAGACTCCGTTCCTCCCAAAATCCAAGGTCCTGTGAGGCAGCTGTTAACACCTGATTTTGAAAAGCACAGCTGGCTTTTCTTGAGTCCTTGCAGTCAGAATAAGTAAAGCTGAGACTGTGTCTTTATTGTGGTCTCATTCTTCTGGTTATAAGGCAAATGCTGAAAATTCAGCCATAGTGGAAATGGGTGAGGAAAGCCCTTCATCATCACCAGTTCAGCTGTCTGGGTCTCTGCTGGAGTGCAAGCTTCTCTTCCAGAGCCTGTGTTTCTGATTTTCTGTCATAATGAATGAAAGGTCATTGAAAATGGGTAAAACAAGGGATTATATCTTGCAGCTTCAGTAGCATCTTGCAGGATAATTTCTGGTCAGAGCTGCTGGATAGCTGCTGTCTGAAAAAGAGAGCTTTGCTGTGGGCTTCCCTGGAATTGTTAATGCCAAATGTCTCCTTCCAAAGTTCCTTCTTCTGAGTGAGGAGTAGGGGCTTTTTCATAAGATTAGAACTGGGCTATGACTCTTTAAAAATAATATTCTTATGCTGTTTCTGTCAACATATTCACTCTTTCCAAGAAGGCTGTCAGAGGCGGTTTCCAAAAAGTAAAAGTGGATTATAGGCACATTCATTGTCCCAGTTTTAGAAACATTTCTGAATGGAGATTCATGGGGGAGGGTTGAGAGATGTTCCTGTCCTCCTTCAGGCTCTGGCTGCTGTGTTAGATGGAGCTGATTGAACCACGTTTGCTGGGGCTAGGCTGTTGGGATTGTTTAGAAGGATGGAGAGAGACTGTTCAGGGCATGAAGTGACAGAACAAGGGGAATGGCTTCACACTATTAGTGGATGAGGTTAGATGGGATTTCGGGAAGAAGTTCTAAGTATCCAATTAGGAATTGGGTGGTGAGGCCCTGGCACAGGGTGCCCAGAGAAGCTGTGGCTGCCCCTGGATCCCCAGCAGTGCCCAAGGCCAGGCTGGATGTGGCTTGTCACAGCTTGTCAATCACAGTACTTAAAGGTCTTCCTAAAACCAGGAAAGCCAGGAGGGACCACTGTGATCTTTGGACTGCCTGGAGAAACACATTCTGTAGGATTGCCATGGTTGAATTGCACACAGATAGGCTTTAGAGAGACATCTAATCTTGCTTTTGAGTGACAGAAAATGCAGCAATCACATAAGGTAATTATTTTGATGAATTATTGCCTCCACTAAATTAAGGCTAAAATTAGCCAGCTGTAGCTTTGAGCACTAGGTCCTATTTATAACCTTGTGTGCTCAGTGAAGGAGGACTACGTTACTGAGTTTCTGTCCTTCCTAGACCTGGCCTAGCCTGCTCTCTAGGAGTGATTTGTGTTTCATTGTAAGCTCTGCTGTTCTTGGCCCTTGGTCATCTTCTTGTCTCCTCCTCTGAGTGTTCTCCAGTCTGTCCTCCACCCTTGGGCAGGGCAGGCACCAGCACTGGGTCAGGAAGGATCTGAGAGCTGGCACTGCCTTCCTGATCCCCTTGGAAATTCCTGATTGCTCCCCGAGGAGCACCTCAGCCTCTTCAGCCACAGAGTCCCCCTGGGAGCTCCTCTGCAGCCAAGCACAGCAGTGACCAAGCTTTTCCTGCTGCCAGGCTGGAGCCCCCACTGTTCTCAGCATCTCCTGCATCAAGTATGTCCTTCAGCACACCCTGGGCCATGTTGCAGGGCTGCAGCACAAAGCCCTGAGCTGACTGACTGCAGGCCCTGCAGTTAGAATCACCCTCCACATCACTGCAGCCTCCACTGGGATGGGTCTCCACTGCCTTCTGAGAGGGTTTGAAAAGCTCCACAGCAGCAGTTACGAGGTCAGCTGCCCTGGTGCTGTCTCCAGTCTTGCTGCAGATTTTCAGACAGGAGGTTTTTGTGGCCATTCAGCAACTCAGGATTTTCATTTTTAGAAACATCTTGGCCTTTTCATCAGCCTGAGGCCATGAGTTCCACAGTGAAGATGACTTTTCCAGAGCAGAGCAGAGGAGCCATGTGATGCTCTCTACCTGTGTTGCCTAGCCTTCAGAAGGAATTTGGCATCTGATGAACTACAGACCAAACATTTTTTTCCCAATGAACTGTTAGCTTCCTCCAGACTGATAGAATTGGTGTTCCTTTGTCTGTCTTGCATTGCTGCTCAAAACTCTCTCTGCCTAGTGTCAGCTGGAGCAGCCTTCTCTGTGGGGTCTCAGTTTGAAGATGTACTATTTGTTTCATTTGGGAGGAAGAAGAAGAAATTTTGGAGGTCATCATAGCATTGAGACTTCTGTTGTCACATCCCAGAGCAGTATCTGGGCTGCAGAGGATGTGCAGTGATGCTCTCTGTGTCTGGCACTGAAGAGTTGCTGATGGCTGTTCCTCATGACATTGATGGGAAATAAAGCAGACATTGGTAGGAATGATCCTCATGGAAAGCAGATGATCCACAAGCTGGAAATTTTCATATCTGGCTACATTTTTGCTGGCAGTTTGGCAGCAGCTGGAGGAGGATTATCCATGGAGATTGAAAGGAAGCACAGAGAGCAAAACAAGCCTTCTGCCTTTTTATCTGGCTGGAGACCAAGCAGAGAAGTATCCTGACTAAACTAAGAAAACCAGTGCATAATTTCCTGCAGAACCACACTGACATGTGAGGAAATGTCAGCTTGGGGCTATGTGTCAGAGCAAGTGAATCAAAACCCCTGGAATTGCAACACCCTGTGAATATACACACTCCCAGTCCCCAGTGCTGCTGCTGAAGGTGAGAGCCAGTCGCAGCCAAGGTCTGTAAAGTCTCCTGGGATTTTGGAAATGAGCATCCTGTCCCAGCCTGGGGGACTTCTCCCCTGTTTCAGAGTTAGGCTGTGGTGCTGCCATGGCATTCCCCTGAGAGCTGCTCAGTGTGGATGAGTATTTCTCACTCACTCAGGTGCTGCTGTTGTCCCTCCACCTTTAGGCATCCCACAGTATCACTGTAGAAATCACTGGTAGGGAGCTGGGGCTGTGGGTAAGTTGAACCTTCTTTGTTAGTGATTTTTCATGACAGGTGGTTGAAGTCAGACTGGGGCTTTGGGGCCTGTATCCAAATTTCCATAGAAGAGGCCCTTTACGAGTGAAGGGGGTTCTTAGACAGTTTCTCCACTTTTGTAATGGTTTATTTAATCCATGTGGCCCAGACGAAGGGCTGTCCTCCTGAAGGTATTTCAGGTGACTTTTGGCATTGGCAATTCCTGGTGATCCTCACTGTGTGCTGCAAAGACCAAAATATAGATGCTTTCAAAGAGCATATCCCAGTAATATTCAGAATTTTTCCACATGTCATCAGTCTGGAGATGGGACCAAAAGCTTTTACTCACTCTGCCTCCTAATTCCATTCCATTCCATTCTCAACAATGCCCTTTTCTTTGTATTTGGTCAAAGAGACAAGGAATATAGCTGGAGATCACTAGGATTTATTCAAGGCTCAAGAAACCAAGATGTAAGCTTGTCCGTACTCGGAGATCTGAGTAGTTTAGAAACCTGTTCCCAAAATTCAGTCCATAGAAATGGAGACCAGAGCTGCAGGTGCCCCCAGCCAGGCCATGGCAATCACACAGTGCTCCTGGATGGATGGGGTGATTCCTGCAGGAGCAGGAATGGGTTGGTCATGTGGCAGTTAGAAGTGTAGAAGGGAACTAAGGAGCTTCACCAGTGTCCCCTTGGGCGAGGGGGGAGCCCAGCTCTCTCCCAGGGGCTCGGTGGATCAGCAGCTCCAGCAGGCCCCGCTCTGGGAGCTCCCTGGCTGTGCAGGCACTAGTTCTGAGTGTTCATATCCAGAGTTCTCTCGATCTCCACTCTTCGTGGCAGTGAAGACACAGGCGAGCCAGTCCAGCAAAAAGTCCCCGGCGTCCATAAACCGCTGCTCCAGCCTCCTGCACCGCGCGCCCTCCGGCGTCCCGCCCGCCTCCCAGTCCCAGATGTTCCGCGCTCCCAATTCCGGATCCCCAGGAAGCAAGGCCATCACAGGTACCAACTGCCTTTCAGCTTGCCGAGCTGCTCAGTTTCCAGTGCTGCCCTGGACAGGCTTTTACCCTTCCTGCCTCAGTCTGCTCCATCCATGACTGTCCCAGAGAAGCTGCTCCCAGAAGCAGTTGAGGGGATTTGATCCTTTATAATCCCTTCCCAGTGACAAGTTATTATTGTTAAACATTGTGGTAACCACAAGGTGCAAAAGATCCCGTATCAAATCCTGGTGTCACAAACTGAGAAGAGCTTCCTGACAAAGATTGGTGTAATGGCTTGTCAGGAATGGGGATTTTTGGTTGGTTTTCAGCATTTGTTTAGCATTTAGTGTTTGTTTCCCATCAAGATGATATTCTCGGGGCTAGACCTGTGCCTTTGGAAGTGAAATGGAGTACAGGTGTTTTCACAGTGCTCCATTCCCCACTGGAACCTCCAAGAGATAAACAGAAAATTCAGTATTACAGAACCATTACTGAGGAGTTAGAAAATGCAAGTTAGGATTGATCCTCCCATTGTCTCGGTTTCCTCCTTCCAAACAAGATCAAGCCTAAAAAAAAAAAAAATTAGAAGAAAGAATGTGAAGACTACTGAAAAATAACAGTAAATAACAGTTAATAAATAGGATGTGAAACATAGTGTGCCATGTGCAGTCCACTGGGAAGCACCCTCTTAAGTCTGTGGGATTGATGGATAGAGATTCCATCTGGGTGCAGAAGAAGGGCTGGTCAATCAGTTGGTGTTTAAACACCCCTAGAATGTCTGGCATGAACAGATGCTGAGTATGAGAGGTGGCTGTGGTGGGAGACGCCATGGATGCTGAACAAGGATGGGTTTTGTTGGATAACACATACCCACAGCTGCCAAGGACTTGGTCCATACAGAGAATTTTACTTTACATTCAAATGTTCCAATACAAGGAAAAAGAACAGAGCGAGCTGCCCTCTCAGTGTGGGAAAGACACAGTAAGACCAAGCAGGTGCATTAAAACAGATTTTTCTTACTGCCAGACTTGGGGAGGTTTTGGGGGGGAAGCTAAAGGATGAAGGCAAAACCACCATGCAAATTCTTTACAAAGGTCTTTGGAGACCTCCATCTCACTTCCACTTGTGACATAAGCCAGGACTTGAACCTAGGTCTCTTGGGAGGGGTGGGTTGACCCCAAACCATTTTGTCACTGTCTGATTTTCCTGTTATTTAAGGCTTCTTGTTTCTATTATTAATCTGTCAACTGGCTTAGGTAGATAATGTTTCCAGTTCCTTTTCAGCCCTGTTTGATATGTTTCTGTTTCAGTTGATTTGGTTACCAAGTTTGCTTGTTCTCCTGAATTTTAGGAGTCAGGAGTGTAGTTGATTGAGAGTTTGAGAAGCCTGTTCAGGACTTGGAAGGGTCCACTGAGGACTGGCTGGGCCAAAATCCACAGGCTGTGCTCTTTCTTCAGTTCAGGTCTCTGGTAGCCCCAAAGCCCACGTGTGTGAGCCACGCTGCAGCCCTGGGAGCCTGCAGGGACCCAGGGCCTCTGCCAAGTCCTGACAGCAGTTCTGACCACTCCAGTGGTCTGCAGGAATAAAATCATGGTCTGGCACCACTTTTCAGGAATGTGAATGATTTTTTTCCATCACTCCTGAATGAAAGACTAGTGTCCCCAGCCCTGCCCAGTCTGCAGGCTGGGCCCAGCAGAGCCAGGCCAGGCCGTGTCCACGTGAAGCCCTCAGGTGCCAGTGGGCTCCAGAATGAGAGTGCAGGGCAGGGGCCTGTCCAGCACAGGCCACACACATTGCTTTGGCCAGTTCATTTTTTTTTTAATCTCTAGTTTATCCTTTGAGCCACCACAGTAAATCCACTTGCCTGGATGTTGCAGACCCAGTGAAGTGAGACAGGACCTCCTTGCACTGTTGAGCTGGTGCTGAGTGACACCAGCTTGAGCAGGGTGGGAGGCCCCGAGCTGTGCTGTGCAGGGATGCTTCAGGGATGCTTCAGGGCTCTGTGGCCACTGCCAGGGGCAGGAAGCAGCTGGGTGCCCTGGAGGAGCCTCCCAGTGCAGTCCCTGGGAACTGCCCGGTGCCGTGGCTGGAGTGGGAGGGCAGGGCCCTGACAGGAGCAGGGCCTAGGGGGCTCAGGGAACAAGAGCACTCTTGGGAAGCACAGAGCCAGAGGATCTTACACAGCTTTTCCAGACATGGTGGGCAGGCCCTGAGACAACCCCTCAGGCCTCTGCTTCAACATTTCCAGGAAGGTGTTTAGGAAGGGAGTGCAGGTGACTGGGAAGCGCAAGGAAAGCTGGCACAGTGCTTCTGTAGGTGACACTTTGGTGTGGTGCTGAGGCCCCGAACTCAGTCTCAGACTGGTCACCTGTGCTCACAGGAGTTACGGGCTGCTTGTTGCCTTAAGGAGGAGTAAGATAAGGGTTGGGTTTTTTTGCAGGGGAGGAAGACATGACCTTTCTGGTTCAGTCAGGACTGGTGTTCATGGGCTCCCTAAGAGCCAATCCAGGCCACCTCAGCCAGAAGGCATTCAAGAAAAATACCCACCTGTTACCCCTTCACTGAATCTGGCCCATTTGCCTCCAAAACGAGGTATTTGACCTTTCTGCTGTATTCAGGGTCTGTGATTATGTGGCACAGGAGCATGTCTTGCCTCCTGTCTGCCTGGTTCTGCATCAGTGTTGACCAGTCACCATTCCTGCTTTGTTCTCCACCCAGCAGAAAGTGCTTTCAGCAGAAGAGTGGAAGGCAAAGTGCAAAACAACTTTGAAGAAACAAACAGCAATTCCCAGAACTCCAGTGGTAAGTGTGGTCACCCTTTCCTGCTGCTTCCATGTTCCTCTCCAAGCAGGATCTAGCTGTGCTCAGTGAATGTTGATGTATTATGGGGTACCTTGTTCAAGCTCACAGGCAGCCAGCCCTCCTGGGGTAGTGCCTTATTCTCCCTCCTCCCCAGGCTCCAGGCACCCCAGCCCTGTCAAACAGGCCATGTGGGATTCCTGCTGCCAAGGACCAGGTACTTGAACATAGATTTTTCAGAGGGGAGCCAAGATGTGGAGAAAGGATAGATGGAGATCAAGCAGTACTTGTGCTGTGTCTGTGTATCAGTGCAGTCCTGGTGGAGCAAAGACATTTGCAAGTAGCAGAAGTTTGAGGGCTGTGGGTAGAAGAGCAGTTTGCAGGTTACAGTGATGCTGAGCATGGCAGTTTATTTAAATGTCACTGTAACCAATGTCCAGCTGTTTGTGCAGTCACTGCATGGAGGTCACAGTGAATCAGATGTGTGTATGTGAGACCAAAATACTTGTGCTAGAAGGAATGAAAATCCCCTCCATTTGTGCAGTTTTCTTGCAGTGTTAAGTCCATGTGGTAGTAACTGAACATAACCAGTGGCCTAGACAATTTTGTTCAGATCCACCAGAGTTTTCTGTGCAACGTTTTTATCCTGCTTGTGTATTGCCTGGCCTTCCAGTGGGCCACTACCATTCTTCATGCTCCCTAATTGGAGCAAAAGTGACAGACCAGATGAAATGTCAATTTGGCATCTTGCTGCAGAGATAAATAACATGCCAGCAGAAAAGCCTGGCCTCCCTCCATTCCCCATCCAAAAGAAGCAGAATATGTGGTGTTGGCAATGCCTCTGGCTGGAATGGTCAGGTAAGGGGTGGAATATCTCTCTGGAGCAGGTTACACAGTGTCTGTTGGGGGTTAGACCTGCCTCAGAAGCAAGTAAGGGGCTTTCTGGAACCATGTTGAAAAGCAGGGATGTGGTAGCAGAGTGGGTGACGGGAAATGGGGAAAAAGTTGTTTGTTGCTAAAATACTGTGTGTTGTGTTTTGGGGAAAAATCCTGTACTAATCCATCATTCACCACAATTGCAGCTGGTCATTCGGGGACAGAAAAACCTAAAGAAAAGAGGTGTAAGCAGAACCCATCAGGTGAGCTTGTCTCTGTTTCAGGCCCTTAGTCCTGTTCCTGCTGGACACTCAGGAGTCCTTGGGGCTGCCCAGGCCCTGGTCAGTAAGCCCAGCCTGGCTGTCAGACCTGGCTTAAGGCAGTGTAGTCACTGAGTACCAGAGTTGCCAGCCTGGCTGCAGCTCTGGACGTGGCCCTGCCTCTCAGCAGCTCATGTCTTGTCTTCTGGGGGTACTGTCAGTGTTGTGAAGGGTTTCAAAGCCTTTAAGTGCACATCTGTAAATGCCAATACACCACCTGGGGCCCTGACTCCTCTGGAGCCACTGGAAAGTAGCAGCCTGAGATTGTACCTATTTTATTCCTGTCAAACCTTGTACAACAGAGGAAGGGCAGAAATATCTTCCTTCCTGTCAGACAGCTCATTCCTTAAGTCATGAAAGCTGCATTAGAAACCTGCTGGCTGCTCTTGTCAAGTTTTGCAGGAGGGAAGACGAACCTGTAGCATGAACCTGTCCAGGAAGCACTGACAAGAAACACAAACAGTGGCTGTACTGAACAGTCCAAGCCTTCAGTTCTTTCTGAACTATTAAATACTGACCCACTGTTGCTCTGTCACATCTCCCAAACGCTCCCTGCCATCTCCTTGTACCAGCTCACACCACACTCATCCTCCTCAATCTGTTTCTTTCTGGACTGCAACATTTAAAGCATATGAGTGAAAGTTCACAGCAAAAACCAAAACAAAACCAGAAATTCTTACAAGCTGAGTAGCAAGTTTCATGTGATTTGCTCATCTTGTTTCCCTGTAAGGAGTGTTTCTGTCTGCACCACATGTAGTGTCAGTTTATTTTAGTGGCTCAGTCGAGGTCCTGGCAGGCTGCAGAGGAGCTGCAAGGTGCTCACTTAGACCTTTGACTGAGCAGGAAACCTGCAGAACTCTAGTGAGCTGCCCAGGTCTGGTCTGAGGGCAGTTGGGCTCTGGTGGAAGTAGTTGCTTTCTGCATTAAGCAGATGACATGCTCCTGAAAGCCAGGCTGGTGCATGGGGATGTGTAAACTTCTTTCCTTTTTCCTTCCTTTATCTATCCTGCATCCTCTTTTCTTCCCCAGCCCTGTTTTTTCCCTTTGGCTCCATTTCTGTGCTGCTTCCCACATGTCCCATTCAGTGCTCTTTTCCAGCCCTTGCACCAAGCCATTTCTCCTCTTATTCCTTCCAGTTCTCAGGAGTCCCAGTGGTCTCATTGGCAGCAGCCTTGGGTGAGCATCACCAGTCACCGTGCTTGTCACTGGTGGTCAGAGAGGCCGGGAGAGCTCTGTGTGCTCAGCTGTCCAGGCAGAGCTCTCTGCAGCTGCCTTTCGGAAGAGCTGACATGTCCTTGCCTCCTCCTTTTCCTTCTTTCTATGGCCGTGTCTCAGCGGGTGTGACAAACCTCATGTGGCTCAGTGTCACATGTGGGATGGGAACTCTGGGGTGATTCTAGCACCATTGGCTTGTCCTCTCTTGTGCTCCAGCCAGCAAATTTCTCCCAGGCAGGGAAGCAGGTGGTGGTAATGTGGTGAGCAATGACAAAAGGATGGACACTTCTGTCCTCCCACTCCCATCTGCTGTTTGCTTGTCACCAAACTGCTGCTGTAAGGAACAGTCACCAGGTTTTGGGAGGTAAATGTAGGTCCCAGCTGAGCAGCCGAGAGCTGTGTGGCTTGGCCTTGTTAAATGCCTGATGGCTCTTGCTCTCTGTGGGTGTGAGCTTTGTGTCACAGACTTGGATACAGAGATTCCCGAGAGCAGCAGGAGATTTTTAGGCCACCCAGCTGGGGACATTCTGCTTTTTCCCTGTGTCACCATCCTGACTGCAGTGGCACAGATCCCTTGGTGTCTGGAGTGTGGGGCAGGACAAGCAGAACAGGGAGGTCAGTAACTAAAATCACCTACAATACACAGGCTTGCAATGCTGTAGGGAGTCCTGAGTGGGAACAGTAATGGAACTAGAATGGAAAATGTTAGATTTCGGATGTCTCTTCCCTATGCACGCCACCCCAGTCCTTGTCACAGTGAGTGTAGGTACCTGGCCTCCTTATCTGTGTGAGCTGGCATCTGGCTGCCCATAAAACAGAGCTCTGTGCTGCATGGCAAACAGTGCTTTGGGCCTGATGTGAGTCCCAGCTTTGTCTCCCAGCAGGGTGGGCTGGAGACATGGAGTGGGTGAAGGTCTCGAGCTGTCATCCACATTATGATTGGAGAGTGCTCTTTGTACCCATGGAAAAGGGCGTCCACAGCCATTTGCATGTGCTTTTTGCTGAAACCTGGAAGTTCCACAGTGCTTTAAGAATAGCATCCTGGTAAAATGTTCCAATTGCTCCCTTCTGCTGCCTCAGGAACACAGGCAGCAGAGGTCTCAAGTCACACAGAGCTTCTGTTCATCCACTGCTGAGCTAAGGGAGGTCCAGAAAGCAGTGCCATGACCTGATCCTGAAGCATGGAATTGGCTCACTGGGATGAACAGCAGAAGCTGTTATTCCTCAGGGTGCCATAAAGCTGCTGTCAAGGGAACCCTCCCTGGTGGGGGCCATTCTGCCAACTCTTGACACATGCTGGGGTTTTAAATTCTCAAGAGGCCAAACAATATTTCAAGGCCAGCTTGTGCAACGTAAAAGGCAGTGATGATCAGCCTGGGCATGGGTAAGGAAATCCCCAGAAAGGAGCTGAGCTGAGTGTTGTGTGCCATAGAGAAGGTCATTGCCTTCCTTTTCATCCACGTGTGGTTGGAGAGGAGCCTTTGGCGGGGGCTGGGCCCTGCTCTGGTGCCCTCTGTCACCACTGGGCTCCCAGACTTTGGGGTCTCCCCTGGGGTCTCCCTTCCTCTGACTCCAGACAGGGACAGTGACCTTCCTCAGGGACAAGAACCATCTCTAACTCAAGTGTTTACAGCCTAATGCAACTTGAGCCCTTGTTTTGGCACTGTCGATTACTCCTTTGTGAAATGAAAGCCGAGAGGGATTAAGGGAATTGTGAAAATCCAAGAAGAAAAGCAAAAAAGGACAAAAAAAGCTCTTTAGTTTCAACACCTTCAAATACAGCTATCAAAGGGGAAATCTAATTGAAATTGTCAGTGTTTGTTGAAGTCTGAATTTATTCAATGTTGCGGGTGTGAAAGAGAACAGTTAAAATTATGTAGGGAATTGGGAAATATTTTGAACTTTCAAGGTTGATTTAAGCTGTATAAATATGTCTCAATTTCATCTGCTGCTTTAGGGAACTACTACTGTAAGAACTTCCAGTGCAACAAATTTTAGCATTTAAGAGTTTTTAAAATGTCAACCCTTTGCATTCGTATTTACACCGGGAAGCTTTGCTTTCCAGTACTGTTTATTCCAGACTGGGCAGAGGGTCAATGGAACTGTCTTCTTTATTCGAATCAGTTCATGCCAAGCTGAGATGAGATTGAGACCAAAAAAAATTATTTTCCTACATTTGATATAGAGTAAAAATTCTTGGAAAAGCCTGATAATCTCCTGTTGTCAAGATTTAAAGGACACAGGACTCGATTTTAAACATGGATTTTCAGAAATCACAAGCTTTCTTCCCTGGTGTGGCCATACATCGCTTTCTGCTGACCCCCTGTAGTCCAGCCATTGCACAGCCCATCTGTGGGGGTGGTTCTGCTGGAAAGACAGCACTTTTAGGATAGCATTTTTGGTGGGTGAGTGCAGCTTTAGTGTTTGGGGCATAATAATTCTTGATTACTGATTGCAGTGTGACATTAGCACAGCCAGTCCCCGTGCCTCTGCCTCCTGAGGTGCACCCAGCTGCCTCTCAGGCTCTGTCAGCACAAATACAACTTCCATTAACATTCATCTGGTAATTCTCTTTCTCATCTGTGGTTGGTTTGTGACTGCAACGTCTCCATGGAGCTGGGAGAGCCAATGGCCAAATTTGAGGAGTGAGGAAAGGGGGAAGGTGGAGTTGTTCTTTGAGCTCCCACTCTGTGCATAGCACAGGGAGTGCTGGTGATGGGGCAACACAATTGCACAAATAGACAGAGCTGCATTTTCAAAGCAGCCTGAAGTGCTGTGCCCAGAAGGAGGGTCAGCAGCTGAGTGCAGTTCCCATCCCACTAAGAGAATGAGAGTCACAGAGGGAGAGTTCAGTTGAGAAAGTGTCACTTTGCTTGATTGCATAAATAAGTCACTGGGTCCACTGGGCATTTGTGTGGAATTGAGGTTTCTAGGAATGATCTGTTTATTTCTGGTGCCACATTCATTTAAGCTGTTCCAGACTTCTCCTGTTCAACAGGCAACTTGCAGACAGGAAGAAATATATCTGGGTTAAAATAACCACTCAGCAGCCAGTCTCTGTGGGTGATATCCTGCCAATTGCTCCGGAGCCTTGGGACAACAGAGAAGAACTGAGATGATCCATGTGAAAGCATTGTGGCAAGGAGCACTCAGCAGAACTGGGACACACAACCAGGGATAGGGCTGAGGGTTGCAGTCTGCAAGCACAGATACTGGGCTGGGGCTGGGCAGGGCATGGCCAGGGCAGGCCCTGAGAGAGCAAAGTGGGCAGAAAAACCTGAACTCTCATTTTGCCTGGAGAATCCGTTTGCCTGGTGGAGGGAAAGATTACAAAGCCCCAGTGCAAGGTAATTTATCATTAATCAGTCAAACTCTGGCATTTCTATGACTGTTACCTGGATAGGTAGCTTTAGAGGAAGTGCCTGTGCTGTAACAGGGACTTAGCAATGCATGGATAAAAAAAAAAAATCCAATTATAAATGCGAAGACCAGAAAAATCCTAAGAGTCTTCCTTCACATAAACCAGTGTTGTATGGAGTACCTGAAGTGCTGTTTCATAGTGACAGTGCTTTCCATGTGAGTAGGAGCCAAGCAGAACGAGGACACTGTGTCAGCACTTCTGTCTGGAGAGCAGCCAGAGGTGGTGCTGAGAATTCCTTGGGCTGCTTTAAGTGCTCTGCGCTACTGCTGGGCTCTCTGCCTGCTCCAGGTCAGATCCTCTTCTGGGGAGACAGTAAATTGGGGTTTGTCCCTCAAAAGCTGAGGTGCAGCTGGGCTGCTGCAGGAGCCCTGCTATGCTTGGAGCCCCGGGCGGTGCCATGGGCACACGTGTGTTCCCTGAGGGAGCAGGGCACTTCCCAGAGCAAGGACCCAACACACAGAGAGGAGGGTGCCTGGAGGAGCCTGCCCTGCTCAGCTGCTCAGCAGGGCCATTTTAGGGACCTGTTTCAGTGAAGATCTTGCCTCAGGTACAGATCTCAGCAGCTGCAGGAGCAGCTACAGCACTGCTGGCTGATCACAGTATGTGAAGTGATCAGCAGCATTCCCTATGAGCTGGTGTCTCCCATGCATCCCCTTTCCACAGCACTGTCCAGTCATGTCTTTGCCCAGCATCATCCATGCCTCCGTCTCCATTCCTTACAGGCTGGCCTTGCCATCTGCAGCCCTTTCCAGCAGCTCAGGTATTCAGCACGGGGATGTTTAGCAGGAAGGCTCACTGTGCTTGACCCATGCAGTTCCTTAGGGTGGTTTTCCTTCCTAGGAAGCCAGGCCAAGTCTGTCCTGAGAGCCTCAGTCAGGGATGTGCCAGCTCACAGCCTTGGACTGGGACCCTTCTGGAAATTCTCTGAGTCCCTGACTGAATATTTAACATTAATAATTAATGATTTCTGTCCCTCTGAAGGGGTCTGACCCTAAAGGACCTCACCTGGGGACTGTAGGAAACCATACATGTTCTGAGGTGCTGGGATCACTGCTTCTGCTCCAGGGCACTGGGGCTGGATGCAGACAAATCCTGGTTGCCCAAGGGGCAGCCAGCACCCAGTTTTCAGTCACACTTTACAGAAAGGCAACCTGCAAGCTGTGCTGCATAGAAAATGTGCATTCTTAGCCTGAAGTAACTGCACTGCTTAGGAACTCTCTCCTTTGGTATCCAGGGAGAGCGAAACACCCTGGTTTTCCCTCCCAGCTTTAGTTTAAAGAAGCTGCATGGTGAAACTGGGAATTTGCATCTAGAGCACCAAAGAAAGCCTTTGTAAAGGGTTTCTTGCCCCATGGCCTTTTTTTGCTGGCCTCCCTCCTTGTTTCCATTGCTGTAGTATTGGATGTGTGTTAAAATCTCTGGACATTTTAAATTGGACAGGAAAGATGCAGAACCCTGGCCATGAGAAATAGGGCAAGGGAGAGAAAATTGACATGTTGGACATGCTGGATTTTGTGTTAAATGGAGCTCCCATCCTGCCCTGCCCTGGATAACTCTGGAAGTGTGGAGTAGGGATAAGGAGCAGGGAGAAGATAGGCCAAGCTGTGTAGAATGCAGCAAGGTCTCTGCCAGTCTCAATATTTAAATCTCTTTCTTTTTTGCAGAAACCGCAAGTCCCCTGATTTCAAATCCTTTCCCGCTTTTACAAAGTAAGTGTGATGGATGTCTGTGGTGCAAAAGGCAGGGACTGCCCTCCTGCAGCCCTGCTGCCCTGCCCTCTGAGCAATTTTCATCAATAAATGCTTTTTTATTATGAGTCCAGGTGTCGAAACGTAAAATGCCTCACTTCTGTGGCTCTGGTGTCAGATTTAAATGCAACAGAAATCCTCCAGGGTGTTTCCATGCAGTCTGGGGCTGCCAAATCACTTCATATTCAGTCTTCAGGGAGTTTTTTGTGAGCATGTTTTGAGACCAAGATTTGAAAATGACCCCATATTTAAGTTACATTTACACACAGAAAAACTTGTGATCAGGGCTCAGCTCAGTAAACACTTGCACAGAGCCAGTTCCTGTGGCCTGGGATTGGAAACTGGGAGTGAGCAGGGCTGGGATGGGTGGACAGGGGGTCTCTGCTGCAGATTCTGCCTTGTGGCCTTGATGTTTCAGCAGGTGGAGCTTCTTGCTTTGCCTTGCAGTGTGTTTGGTTCCTGGCACTGGGCTTTGGGGTGATTTGTGCCAGCCTGGTGGTGTGAGCCAGCCCTGAGTGCCACACCCTGATCGGGGCTGTGGCAGGGAGGAGAACAGCTGTTCTTCCTTCTCTTACAAACCTGAGAGAGAAGCAAGGGCTTTATTCAGAACATGAGTTCATGCAGGAGGAGAAATCCAGTTAATGCCAAGATGTTTGACAAGGGTGGTGAATTTGGGACTCCCCTTTTCCAAACATACTCCAGAGCACCTTGTTACCTCTTACTGTTTGAGCTGGCTGGAAATGACAGAAGGTCTGTTTTCAAGAAACTTCCACTGATTTGGGGGTGTGCTGGTGCTTTTGTAGGAGCCTGCTGCTGGTTCTCCTGCCTTGTCTCATGGGTTTCAAAAGGAAGGTGCAATTACACTGTTAGTAAAGCTAAAGCAAATGGAAACATTGGGTGGAAAAGCTGAGACGCTTTCCTCACAGTTCTTCTGCATTTGTTTTTCACCAAGATGTGGACAGAAGTGTTGAGATGTGCGTTTTTTTCTGCTGAGGAAAAGGCAGCCTGGGGGACTGTCCCTGCTGAGCCATGGTGACACCCTGCTGGGTGTCTTGTCACTGCACAAGCACCTCAGGGCACTTGCTGAAACTTTCTGTTAAAGCTCTCAACTCCTGTTCACTCCTGGCTTCAGACCAATCTCTGCTATTTTCCCTGGCTTAGATGTGGCTATGAGAGTTAACATGGGAATTAGAGTGATTTATTTAACCCAAGCACAGGCACTGGTTTTCCTCTGCTTGCCTCACACAGCTGCTGCCTTGCTCTGGGGCCTTGCTCACTGGGTAAAGCACTACTAAAAGGGTCTAATTATAGCCTTGGGGAAAGATGTTTTAAATTGTGCAACCAAATGTGAGTGTTAGTTCTGTGTGGCTCAGGACAGTGAAGAGATTTCAACAGTTGCTGGTTGAAACCTGCTCTCAGAAAACACCTCTGCAAGTACAGCAGGTGCTCATAGGGGCAGCACAAGCTTCCCTTGTACCACCAGCAGCTGGGAGCAGAAGGACAGAGAGCAAAAGGGGAGACGTGGGAGCCCTTTGCTGAGCTCAGCCCACCTGAAGGAGAACAGATCCCTAAGGCTGAGTAAGGAAGAGCTGAAATTCCCAGGGAGAAGGACAAGCAGAGGTCCAGCAGTGGTGGGAGAGAAGGAGAATGGGGCACAGGTGTGGCTCAGATGGGTGTGCAGAGCAGTTTTGACAACTTTTCCAGTTCATGGTCAAGAGATGTCAAAGGCAGGAGCATTTACTGGATTATCAGCCCAGGTGAACAGACTTTTCCCTAGTTTGGGATACAGATTGCCTCTTTCTTCTCTCCACCTTCCAGATCCCTCTTCCTCTTCTAGCCCTGGCACATCCCACCCTCCCTCCAGCCAGCCTGACTGGTCCCAGCTCTGCACTCTGGAGCATGAGGGGCTCAGGAGCTGAAAGCTCAGAAGGATGAGGGTTGAGAGAGCTCTGGGAAGTGAAGTGAGTTCATTCATTCCCGTGGGGATTCTGCACATCCTCCCAAGCATCCCTTCCCCTGGTCCCAGAAAATACTTTGGAACTGTTGGGTGAATTTGAATTTTATGTTTATTTTTAATGTGGCTAGGTTTTCTTTGTGGTAAACTTAGACTTCTGTATGTCTTTGTATCAGAATTATTTAGAAAATACTTCAGAATTTTCAGAACATGAAATTAGCTTTTGAAATAGGGGGTGATTTTGTTTCTAAGTTTGGACATTTCTGGAGTAGAACAGAACGGGTATCTTTTGGAATTGAGATGAAAATCAACACAATTTTTCTGAGAATAATCACAAATGAAAGATTTTACCAATTCACTGAGTGCACTGAGCATCCACGATTTATGGTGCCAAAGGGAGGAGCTTGAGATGAAGAGCTATGGAGACCTTGGTGGTCACAGCCTGCTGGATGCAGGTGGGAGAACCCAAAAGAGACTGGGCAGGGGTGAGAGGAAGGCAGGCAAGGAGATAGCTAGAAAAATAGCCCAGGTTTGTGCTGATAAAATAGCTGAGAATACAGCAGGAGGGAGGTGAAGAAGCTCAGGGAGACAAAGAGAGCTGAGAAAGAAATGTGAGTGAAACAGGAGAGCAAAATGAGTGTGGGAAATGTGCAGCTTGGAGAGTGCTGGCTGATGTGGGGGGTTTGCCTGCTGTTGAGGCTGTAACTGAGCTGGGGAAGAGCTGTGCTGTGCTGGAATCCTGCTGCCAGGGCAGCTGGGGGCTCCTGCGGGGGCAGAGAAGGGCCCTGGCACTGCAGTGGTGAGTAGGGCTTCCCCCACTGCTTCCTCCTCTGCACTGCAGGCAGGGGTGCCAGAAGGGAGTGCAGGTGTCTGCTGAGGTGTGAATGGCACACGAGAGCTGCCAGTGTCCAGGGGACTGTGGAGTGACACCTGCAGCTGGCAGCCTTGCTGCAGCACTGGAAGGTACAGCAGGGTCTGTTCCCCCCTCTGCTGGAGGGGCAGGGGCTCCAGCAGAGCAGAGGGGCAGAAAGAGAGGGTCACACAGCTCTTCTGAGCTGCTTGTCAGCAGCAGTCAGCAGGCTCTCAGAAGTGTGGCTGCTTTCATTAGAATATTCACACATTAATTTTGACCCTTGAAGGGGCAGTCAGGCCCCCTCAGTTTGAGGCGTTTCCATCTGAGCAGTCTGGGCTCCATGAGCAGCAGAGGCACAGGTGTGTCTGTAACACGGGTCTTTGGCATTGAAATACAAGCCCAAGAGGGATGGTTACCACCCACTGGGAGCCTTCTCCTCTCTGACAATTAAAAAAAAGTCTAAACAATTAGATTGCATTGTACCTCTTGTGGCACTGTACCACAACTACCTCACTACTGATGATTCCGGCAGACACAGCCAGTCACTGCTAATTCCCAAGGACCAAAATCCCCATGTGCCACTCAGCTGTCCAAGTCTTCTCTTTTTTCCACAAACATAGTTACTTAAGTACCAAATTTCCAAACTTCCATACTGCAGCAAGCCCAGGAGCAGCATCACAAGCAGACACAGTGAGTTAAAGCATTGAGCACAACTCCAGGCAGAGCTGGCTGCATCATTCCAGAGGCTCTAGGTTCTGTGGGAAAGGTTTGACCTCACAGCATAAAAGTACAGCTTATACAGACTTGCTCATGTTCTCTTTTATGTTTTTCCTCATGGATTCCTGTAGCCTTGAGGTGGATTCTGGGGTTTGCTCCCTGAGACAGACTTCTCACAAGGTATAGGCAGCCTTGTGCTCCCCTGGGTTTTGGTTCTTCTGTCCTGGGCACTGGTGCTTCTGCTTATTCATTGACACAGAATATGTTTTTCCCTTTGAACTCAGATCTAGACTTCTGAAATATTGTAGCAATAGACCCTGCTCCGTGTGAATGCCAGACATTTGTATCCACAGTTGTTCATATGCCACATTTGTCCATTCTGCTGCTCCAGAACAAAATGCCCCAGTGAGAGGTGCCAGTGCTGCACTGTAGTTCGAGATCACATCTGTCAACCAATGCACTCTACCGATACTGTTTAGACAGGCAACTGCAAACATTTGCTTTTAGGTTAATTCAGTGGAAGAAATGCACTTTCAACATAGAACAGGGCTAAATGTATCTTTCAGCTCACCAGGGAGCTCTGCACCCAGCTCTTTCCTCACTCCAACTCATCCATATTGCTCTGGCACATGGCTCTCCTGCTCTGCTCTCAGCCTTCAGGCACAGGCCTGGTTCCTGTGCTTCCTGCCCTCCACCTCTGCTTCCCTGGCATCCTGCTGCCACCCAGCCCCGTGAGACCCACCAGTCCCTGGACTCGCTGCATTTGGTGACAGCCACAAAGCCCCAGCTGAGTTCCCCCATGGCACTGCTCCACCCCCAGCCTCTGACTACAGCATTTGTCACAACCCAGTGCTCCTTGTCTCACTCAGGAAAGGCAGCAGACACTGGAATTGGACAGAATTGGATGGAAGATGAGTCCACCAGGCTTTACTCACAGGCACAAAACCAGCAAGGACATGCTTGAGGCAGGCTGCAGCAGCTTGGGCCAGCAGACCCTGGCCAGTGGGCAGCCTCCAGGAGAAACCCTTGTGCAGGTCGCTGAGATGCCCACCCACGGCAGCAGGGGCTTCCCGTAGTGCTCTGCCTGTCCCCTGGCAGTGAAGGGCAGCAGGAGGAGGTGCCCAGCCCAGCCCAGCCCAGCCCAGGAGGCAGAGCCATGCCCGGGCCCTGCCCCGCTCGCTGTGCCCACAGCTTACACACTGAGGTATGCACCTGTGCTGCTTCCCTGCAGACTCTGTGTAATTCTTCTGAACTGATTTCTCCCAAACAGAGCCTTACACCTGTGGAGCTTGTGGAATCCAGTTCCAGTTTTATAACAATCTCCTGGAGCACATGCAGTCCCACGCAGGTAAGCTGGGCACTTTGACTCGCTGCAAGCAGAGAATTAAATTCTGTGCTGCTGCCTGGTGCTGACCCCAATGTGTGTCTGTGGGGTTCTCAGTGCTCCCCGTTCCCACAGCCCCAGTCATTTCACTGCAACAAACACAGTCATCCCTCAAAGGCTGGAGCACAGAGGCTCAGGGTATATTGTACATATTGCTCCTTTCCATAGGGAGAGAGGGAATGTGCCGTGCTAGCTCGGAGTCCATCACACTGCTCATTGCCTTTATCCAGAGCTAGCCAGAGAATCCTCATTGCATAAGCTCTTCCAGCAGGTTAAATCCCCCCTCGTGCCAAAGGGGTGGCTCTCATGGAGCAGGGCAGCAGAGCCTTTGCCCACACAAGTCCTGTCCTGTGCCTGTGTCTCCTGGAGTTCTGCAAAGGACTGAAATGTGTTCTCAGAAGAGGAATTTGCCATTTCAGCACCTGTGTTCAGTTCCGTCTCAGCTACCTCCAAATTAGAATTCGTAGGAGTCATTCCAGTGCTTTATTTCTAAGTCACTGTTTTTATTTCCTGTCTTGCTACATAAGAGATGATTTTAAAATTTCGAAGCCAAACCTGTTTCAAAGACAGCACTCAGCATATTCAAAAATGTAGAAACAGAATTTATTTTATATTGGCAGATTTTTTTTCTTTTTTTTTTCCCCTCTTGAATTCAAGTGAACTAACACAGTTTTAAGAACAGTTAAATCCCCTTTGACAGACCTGTGTTCTCCAGCAGACAGCTGCTCTGTTGAGATGCAGATGCAGGCCCTGAAGAAAGTGGCATTGGAGGACAAGAGGCTTGAGGAAAAGCATGTTTTCCTTTCAGTAATAATGTTAATCAAAGTTCTTATCTTGCTCTTTATTTTAGTTTTAGTCCTAATTTTAATAGTGTCACTTGAGTTCTTCATCCATGAGGTTCCTCTATTCCATTTCAGTTCCTGCTGGCAAACCTTAGTGCAGGCTTTGTGTTGTTCAGCAGCTACTTTATTTAACATCTGTGTGATGTTAGAGACTGTGAGAGCTCTTTGTTATCAGAAGGTGTGAGTTTGTGTTTCTAGTAGAGCACTGGGGTTCTGTGCAGTAATGGGACTCTGTGTTACCCCGAGGAGCAGTGGACTCTGCTCAGGGCAGGGCTGCCCTCACTCCCTGGCCTTGGGTCTGTCCTTGCTGGTTGTCCATGGCAGTTCTGCTGCCCCCACACTGTGGCATGACCATCCTGTTCTTCCTCTGGGCTCTGGGACTGAAATGCAGCATTTTGAGTTACAGCTCTGGTGACACCGAGCACAGGAGCTGAGGGGACAAGGGCAGCTCACTGGCAGGGTTGAACTGTGCAAGTTTTAAGCTAGTCCTACCTTCGGCTTCCTCCTTGTTTCTTCTTTACAAATGACCCGTGGGAGTGGTGCTGAGGGCTCCCTGTGAGGGTGGGCAGGCCCTGGCACAGGGTGCCCAGAGCGGCCGTAGGCTGCCCCTGGATCCCTGGCAGTGTTCCAGGCCAGGCTGGACAGGGCTTGGAGCAGCCTGGGACAGGGGGAGGTGTTCCTGCCATGGCAGGGGTGGGACTGGATGGGCTTTAAGGTCTCTTCCCACCCAACCTAGTCTGTGGTCCTGTGCTTGTTCCCTGGGCTTACTTTGGCCACAGAACAGGGTGGAGGGAGCAGTATCTGTGATTTGGCTCCTGTCACATCAGAGCTCTGAATGGGTAAATCCCCTCTTCCCAGCTCAGGATTCTCTTGGTAAACTCTGTTTTCTCACTGCTCTCTGCTCTGTTTACAAGTCCCATCCACTGCCTGGCTGCCTCCTGCTGAAGTCTCACTGGTGCAGTGACAGTGAGGTGTCCGTGTCTTCTTCAGCTGCTTTCTGCAGTGCCACCAAGGCTGTGCCCCATGTAGGGCACTGTCTCCTCCTGTGGCCTCTCGGGGTGTGGTGCCTGGCAGCCCTGTGCTCACGCCTCTCCCCTCCCTCCCCATGTGCAGCTGTGGGATGAGGGCAAAGCCAAAACCGAGGCAGGAACACTGTGGCCAGTGTTGGTGGGTGCCCAGCTCTGGGTGTGCTGTGTCAGTAGACGGCACTGAAGGTGCAGTTACCGTGGCAGCAAGGCACTTTGTTGCCTTCAGGCTGACAGGATGTTGTAGCGAGGTGAGGGTCGGTCTCTTTTCCCAGGGAACAACTGACAAGGGCAAGAGGAAACGGCCTCAAGTTGTTCCAGGGGAGGTTTAGATTAGAAGGGTTCTTAAGCATCCTGAGCCCAGGGCAGGGGTAGAGTCACCATCCCTGGGAGTGCTCAGAGAACACGTGGATGTGGCATTTGGGGACATGGCTTAGTGGTGAATGTGGTGCTGGGCTGGGCTGATGGTTGAATTAGATGATCTTAGAGGTCTTTTCCAGCCTAAACAAGTCTGGGATTCTGGGATTTCCATATCTAAGAAGCAGCATTGCCCCAACATTTCTGAAGTCTGGGAGTGCAGGGACCTTGCAGTGGTCAGCAGAACTGGTGGCACAGGATGCAGGGTCTGGGGACTCAGGCATGGCAGTGGTTTGTCCCTGGTCAGGGAATGTTTCATTTCAGGGATGCAGAGAGCCAAGAAGCCAGTATGGGTCAAATGCTCCCTCAGTTCATGTGTTCCACAGCCCAGTTTGGTTTGTTCTGTCTAATGTAAAGGGCTGATCTCTTCCAGTGGCTGTGCTGCCTCCCCTGAACCCTTCTCACGAGGGACAGAAGCCAGGGAATGTGCTGCTGGCCTCCAGAAGCAAAATCAGGGACATACTGGCTCTTGAGTCATCCAGAGGGCTGAGCCCGGAGGCTGGAAGGTAATAAGGAGAGATTATAGCTTCATAAAGCAGCTACACAGTGAGGAGAAGCAATTAGAATGTAAATTGGGTGCTGAAAGGCAGAAATAGAACAGCAGAACACCAGGCAGAGGAATTTGTTCTGTAATTACACTGAACAATATACAGCTTTGACTCCCTTTAGAGTACTTTGTTCAGGTTGAGTGCTGCCATATAATGCCCTTCCTACAATCTAGGCCTGAACAAACAAAAGGAGGACTAGGCTGAACCTGGATTAAAGGATTGGAGGCATGAAGAAAAATTAAGAACGATGATCTCTGTAGTTCACAGACTGCCTGATAAGGAAGATGAGGCTGAAATGTACAAATCTCATTAATGCCACTCTGAATGCCAGGAGATATTTGTATATAATAAATCCCCTGTTATTAGGAAATAAATAAAATAGTTACAGTGAGGAAATACAGAGGGCTTCTCCCCCTAGCCATCCCTCACCAAGACAAGGAGGACCTGAACCATAAGCAAAGTTAGTAAGCAACATGCAGCATTTTCCTTTGCCCACCCACAGATATTTGGAGTTGAGGACACTGGTGACATTGACTCAAGAGCAATTAGTCTGGCAGATGCTGGGGGAAAGGCGAAGTGTCCCATGTGGTCACTCGTGCACTCTGAAGCACCTCATGCTCTTCACATCTCTGCACAGCTGCAAAGGCCAGCCTGTGGCTGCAGCTGAGCATAGCAGCACTCTCTGGGTACCCAGCATGGCCAGGGATCTCCCCAGGCACACACAGGCCCCACGCAGTGCCAGAGGCTGTACTGGGTCATGTCCTGTCATGTCCTGGATTGCTCTGAGGGATTGCCCCAGCCTGTGCCAGTGCAGTGCCCACAGTGCCCACTGAGCAGCCTGTGCCTGCTGATGGGCAGGTCTGGAGTGCCTGGCAGTGAAGGGCAGAGCTGCTCACACTGGGGAGGACTTGTAAGGAGGACAGCACTGGAGCTCCATCACAGCCCTGCTGGTCTCCCTGCTTTCCCAGGTTGCTGGCACACATGGAGGAGAGCAAGAGCAGCTCTGCCCTGTCCTGTGTGTCCTGCTGCCCCCCAGAGCAGCCTGGCAGAGCTGTGGGTGCCTCAAGACACTGCTCCAAGTCATGTTTCTCCGCCCAGGGCACAGGGCAGGGTCACTGCACTCTGTTGGTGTCCCCAGGCTGCCGGGGCTGCCACCTGAGCTGGGCAGTCTACACTCCCTGTAAAATCACTGGAGAATCAGTGACTCCAGCTGAGTTCAGGTGGTTCTCACCATGGTGGTTCTCACTCTAGGAGAGGATCCAGTTCTGCCTGGGTGAATGAGTGGCACCCCTGAGTGTAAAAGGAGCCCTAATGGGCCACCTCAAAGAAGTGTTGTCTGACAGGTGTCCAGAATTAGGCATGATGAGTCCAGCTGTGATGAGCAAATGGCCTGTTCTGTTTTCCTTGGTTTTATTTCCATCCTTCTGCTCAGCCTGGTCATCAGTCTCTCCATCTTTCTGCTTCCTCTTCCAGACCATTTCACTGTGCACTGTTCCTTCACAGCCTGTTTCACAGCACCCTTTCATACTGAAGCACACTAAGAAGTAGATAATTTCCTCTGGAGGGTGGGGAGAAATTCTTGGGGCACAGGAGAGGAAAACATGGATATAATACAGGCTTTACTGATTTACTGATCTTGTTTGCATTTTCCTGTAAGATCCCATCAGACTGGCAGCCAAAATGTTTAGCCCAGTTACATACACAGAAATGGGAGAACAAACACAAAGACTTTTGGGGCACTTGACGTCTGCAGCCTCAGGGTGAGATGATCTTTGGTCCACAGTCCAGAGACTTTGGCTTTGTGTTTGCAGCCTGAGGCAGCAGAGAGAGCC
Organism: Motacilla alba alba; assembly: GCF_015832195.1. Taxonomy (NCBI): domain Eukaryota; kingdom Metazoa; phylum Chordata; class Aves; order Passeriformes; family Motacillidae; genus Motacilla; species Motacilla alba. The sequence continues at coordinate 956,252 of NC_052032.1, read as the reverse complement.
CCAGAGGAGATGGGCCCTTGCTCTTCACGGGGAAAAAAACAGACCTGAAGGTTGCAGTGAGACTGAGCACAGCTTGAAAACCAAAGTGCTTTCCAGAGAGAACAGGGCAGCCACCTGCAGTGCAGGAAGAGGCAGGGAGGGGACAGAAGGATCAGTGTCTGTTCCACCTCATTTTGGAAGCAAATGAATGGCCCAAGTCAGGCTGAGCTTCCATTCCTCCTGGTGTGCAGCTTCAGCTCCTGAGGAAACATTCCTCAGGGTGGGCTGATGGCATCAACATCCCTGGTGCACAGGAGGATATGTGGCACATTTCAGCCACGTTTTGGGAATAGATAGGTTGTGAGTCCAAAGACAGTTTCAAGGTCCCTGAGGGGGCTGTGCGAGCTCACTGAAAGCTGCCTAGAAGCACAGAGAGCGTGGTGGGTTGTTGTCCCCTTAGTTAAAGGAGCCTTACGTAAATGCTGAGTAGTTGAGTAGTTTCTGCTTCTTTGTGCTTTAAGCATTATTTTGTGCTTTTAACCCCTCCCTGTCTCTTGCCTCGCAGCTGACAATGAGAACAACATTGCCTCCAGCCAGCAGCCCAGGTCACCTCTCCCCGTGGTTGAAGAAAAGTGGAAGCCGCAGCTCCAAAGAAATAACACCAACAACAGTACGTAGCAGCTTCTCACTTTGTCCCTGTCCAACAAGTGCCTCAGGGGTGCAGCAGTGATGGACACTGCACAAGGCCCTTGTCCTCACCAAACTGTATTTGATTTCACCTTAAATCATGTCCTACTTGGCAGAGCAGAGCACCCCTTCCCACTGCAGGAGTGCAACAAAGAACCCTGGGGTGGTTGGAAAAGTTTGTGAGGAAAATGCATTTGGTAGCTCCTGGAAGAAGGTAACTTCTGATCCAAGGTCAGACTTTCTGGCCTGGAGTTAAAAAACGAATCCAGTCATTATGGTGTGACAGAGGCACAGGTGCCCAGAGCAACCGTGACTGCCCCTGCATCCCTGGAAGTGTCCAAGGCCAGGTTGGACAGGGCTTGGAGCAGCCTGGGACAGTGGAAGGTGTCCCTGCCCATGGCAGGGGTGGGACTGGATGGGTTTTAATGTCCCTTCCAACCCAAACCAGTCTGGGAATCTGAGATTTGATGTCCATCTTTCCATCTGGGCTGAGTTGTGACTATCCCCACACCAGGGAGAGGATGCAGATCTGCTCCCTGCTGCTCTGACAAGAGCAGGGCCTGTCTCTGGAGGTTCCTCAGTCCAGAAACCTTGGGGGAACAAATCCAAGGTTGGAGTTGTCTCTTCCATCATCTGGGCATGTTCCACCTCTCTGGGGGTCTCTGAGAATTGTTTTGTGCCTCGTGCTCTCTCCTGCTGCGGTGGTGCTGACCTGGCCCTTTCTGTGCCCGCTCGTGTTTCCCTGCAGCGCCGGCCAGCGGCTCGGTGGGGAACAGCGCGATCCCGGAGAAGGAGCGGCAGAACATCGCCGAGAGGCTGCTGCGGGTCATGTGCACCGACCTGGGCGCGCTCAGCGTGCTCAGCGGCAAGGAGTTCATCAAGCTGGCGCAGACGCTGGTGGACAGCGGGGCTCGCTACGGTGCCTTCTCTGTCACCGAGATCCTGGGCAACTTCAACACCCTGGCTCTGAAGCACCTGCCTCGGATGTACAACCAAGTGAAGGTGAAAGTCACCTGCGCCCTGGGCAGCAACGCCTGCCTCGGCATCGGAGTCACCTGCCACTCGCAGAGCGTCGGCCCCGACTCCTGCTACATCCTCACCGCCTACCAGGTGGAAGGCAACCACATCAAGAGCTACGTCCTGGGGATTAAGGGCGTAGACCTTCGAGACAATGGTGATTTTATCCACCACTGGGTGCAGAACGTGCTGTCAGAGTTTGTGATGTCGGAGATCAGGACGGTGTACGTGACAGACTGCAAGGTCAACTCCTCGGCGTTCTCCAAGGCGGGCATGTGCCTGCGCTGCTCGGCCTGTGCCTTGAACTCGGTGGTGCAGAGCGTGCTCAACAAGAGAACACTACAGGCTCGCAACATGCACGAGGTGATCGAGCTCCTGAATGTCTGTGAAGACCTGGCGGGGTCCACAGGCCTCTCAAAGGAGACCTTTGGCTCCCTGGAAGAGACCTCCCCGCCGCCCTGCTGGAACTCGGTCACCGACTCCCTGCTGCTTGTCCACGAGCGCTACGAGCAGATCTGCGAGTTCTACAGCAGGGCCAAGAAGATGAACCTCATCCAAAACCTGAACAAACACCTGCTCAGCAACCTGGCAGCCATCCTGGCGCCGGTGAAACAGGCCGTGATCGAGCTGAGCAACGAGAGCCGGCCCACGCTGCAGCTGGTGCTGCCCACCTACGTCAAACTGGAGAAACTGTTCACTTCCAAAGCCAATGATGCTGGCGTGGTCAGCAAACTCTGTCACCTCTTCTTGGAGGCGCTGAAGGAGAACTTCAAAGTTCACTCGGCACACAAGGTCGCCATGATCTTGGACCCTCAGCAGAAGCTGCGGCCTGTCCCACCCTACCAGCATGAAGAGATCATTGGCAAGGTCTGTGAGCTGATCAATGAGGTGAAAGAGTCCTGGGCAGAAGAAGCAGAATTTGAACCTTCAACCAAGAAGCCTCGTGCAGCAGGGGAGGCCACAGCAGCTCAGGAAGAAGATTGGTTTGGGAAAAGTGAAGTCTATGATTATTTGCAAGAACCTCTCTTCCAGGCCACCCCTGACCTGTTTCAGTACTGGTCGTGTGTTACCCAAAAGCATATGAAACTAGCCAAGCTGGCCTTTTGGCTCTTAGCAGTGCCTGCTGTGGGTGCCAGGAGCGAATGTGTAAATATGTGTGAGCAGGCGCTCTTGATCAAAAGGAGGCGGCTACTCAGTCCAGAAGACATGAACAAACTCATGTTTTTGAAGTCCAACATGCTTTAAGACTTTGTTTTAATTAAAACAAAACTTTAAAACACTGTTCCAAACAAAGAAAAAGAAATTTAAGTTCTAAACACTGTGGACCTCATTATGAATGCCCCTGGAAACCAAGTGCTTTTTTATATATATATAAAAATATAAATATATATAAAATTAAGTTTGAAAGGAAAGCTGAGCACAGGAGAGAGACAGCCCTCTGCCAGGAATGTGCTCCTTTCCATAGATAGTGTGTGGACTTGACAGACTTTTTAATGTTTTCAAGTGGGCAGACGAATGGGAGGCTGATGTTCTAAAGTCTTCAGGCAGCTGAGTTCTAAAGTGACTTGAAGTTTCTTTTGTTTCTCCTCCACCCCACCTTTCCTCTTGTCCCCTGGGCCATCTTGCCATGGATAATCAGACTCCATTGACCAGACCAGTTCTGCACTGGACTTTGCTCCTTTGAATAACTGTACACCTTGAGGGCACTTGGCTGCAGCCTTCTTGGCATGGTGCGTGAATCAGGGCAGCTGTGTTCCATCAACACCGGTATCTTTAGAAATCAGGAAGGGAGGCTTTAAGGTTTTTGATTCTTAATTTTTTTTAACCTTTCCATATCCTTTTTTTTCCCAAAAAAACAAAAAGTTACTCCTCTGTCTCTACTCCCAGTTTTGAGTTACACATGGCAGCAAGTGACTAAGTTTGATTTCAAACTAAGATAAATGGTTCATGGCAGAAACTGTCAGTAGTTGCTACGTTTCTTGGCTTTATATTTTTTTACAGCAGAACTTATTTTCTGAACTCCCGGTGTTAATTATCTTTTCTGTGAATTTTGTACATCAGGTGTTCTCAGACTTGTTCTAGAGTAGCCCACTTGCAATTAAATAATGTTCTTATGGGAACCGCAGCATTCGTTTTTGTGGCAAAGCCTAGAAACCAGGAAAAGCAAATGGTGACAGCACAATGGCTGTGGGCCACCAGTGAGCTTGCCAGGTCTGCCAGAGAACCCTTGTACCTAAAGATTTTTGTTAAAAAGTGTCTCAGTGACACACAAACCACCCTTCCCAAGGCCAAGGACAAACCAAGGTGTATGATTTTTCAGGGGAACAAAGCTCACCAGTTTTGTCAAACTGGGGTTTGAAGGAAGCTTAGAGAAGTGCATGGGCTCAAAGATCCTTCTGAATGTAAGTGCTCCTGATTGAGTGCAAAGAATATCTTCCCCTTTTTGTTTGGAATGGTTTCCTCTAGTGGCACGAATGTCTTTTTGATACCTACAGTGCATTACACTACTTGTTCTGTTGCTGACCTGTTCTGGCCAGGAAGGCCACGGGCCCCGAAACATTCACGCGTAACTCTCTCACCCCAAATGCAATTAGAGATCCCCATAACCCCAAAGCATCTCGGTCACTCTGCTGTCCCCAAGGCCAGAGCTCCTGCAGGTACAGCTCCTGGGCTGCTGGACAGGCTCTGTCAGGTTTGGTGCCTCTTGGACAATTCCCAACCTCTGGTGCCAAACTGTGTATTTTTCACTGCTGGGACTTGTCTCCTGGAGGAAAACTGAAGTAAATTCTTCTTTTGTCAGCAGTCTCTCGTGCTTCCAGGAGCTCTGGAGCTGTGGTCCCAGCGGTGTGGGAGGGTTGGGAGGAGGGACTGGCCCTGCTGAGAGCAGGCTGGAGCCCTTCAGCAGCGCGGGGACTTTGCTGCTGGCTGGCAATGCAGGGGGAAACTGGAGACCCTCTCTGCAGTGCTGCTGTTGAGCAGATGTTAAACCAGGATCCCACCTGCCCAGCTCTGGCTGTAAGAGAAGTTGCAAGTTGCAAGACATGAGAAATAGCAAACCCAATCTCTCAGGCTTTGTGTGCAGATGCCTTGAACCTCACAGGCACTCCCTGACACTGCACTGCCACAGGACTCAGGGGCACAGTTTGCACGCTGGACCCTTCCCCACGCCAGGCTCACGAGGACAGACCTTGGCACCAGTGTCTTGCCCTTTCCAGCCCTTTCAGCCTTCCATTGCCTTGAGGCTGGTGTTTGGGTTGACCTCTCAGCACTGTTAACTGCCATCAGACCAAAACCATTGTCTCCTAAAATTTTAAGTTTTTGCCTAAAACACACAGCCTGCCACATGAACAGGAGCTGCTAAGGCAGAGGCTCTTGGACTCCTGATTTCCCTGTCAGTGGCTAATGGAGGGGTTGCTTGTAGGGCCAGCTTTCCTTCTTGCTGGTTTTGTTTTCTCCTGTACAAATCCTGCATGCCCAGCCACCAGTGGTAGCACAGCAGTTTGCAGGGCAGGAGAAACACGTGGCAGACGAAAATGGACCCTTAGTGAGATGTGTGCCAGGCCCACTGGTACCTGACAGCAGGAAAACTTGGCTGGTGCATGTCCCCAGACAGGATTAGCTGTGGGCACAGATGCCACACAGCTCAGCTGATGGATTGGCAGCTCCTTCTCCTCATGGCACATTACACCTTTTTGTGTGGCTCACCTGAGACCCTGAGAGCTCTTTGGTGCTCGGGGAAACATGCAAAGCCCTTGGATTCCTTTGGAAAGACAGCTCCAGTCTCCAGCCCTCCTTTGCTAAGGGACATGTAGATGATTTCTGTGGAATTTGTGAACTTGGGCTCGTGTTGTCTGTGCGAGGCACCGAGGATGGGAAGTGAGCAGAGTTAGCACAGCTGTAAATCCCTGGAACTGAAAATTGGGCAAAATGCTGGGATTTGTGCCCAGCAGTGGTGCAGACTGAGGGCATGCATGCAGGAAGGCCACAGCCACCCCTACCTCCCATCCCACCTCCCCTTTCCCTTCTCACACTGTGGGTTTGGCACCAGAGCTGGGGTTTTCTGCTGGTGCTGACCAAAGAGAGGGATGGACTGGCCCTCTCCCCCATCCCAAAAACTGCCTCTCTGAGGCAACTTCAGTTGTAGTTGCACTAATGATGCGTGTTAAGCAGTGATGTCGGGCAGATGAGATTCTCCCAAAGACTTAAAAACTCAGCAGCTGGAAAGGCAAGAGAAAACCTAAAGGCCTAAAATGGAGCATTCTCAGAGGTGGTGAGGAGAGGGGCTGCTTGGGCAGCCCCTTCTCCAGAGACTCAGTGGAGGAAGGTGCAGCTTTTCCTGACTCTTGCATATGGCTGCAGGGTGCCCCGCTCAGAGGAGCTGTTTGTGCTGGGCCTGCTCCAGGCTCTCTCTGGGTCACTAAGGCCTCAGTAAAAGCAGTGAAGCACATCTGGAGCACATGCAATTACCTTAAATGCCAAGCCTTTGCTCCTCTTCCTTCTTCCTTCTTCCTTCTTCCCAGCTTGAATTCACATTCCAGGGAGCAGAAGTACTTTACCAAGGTCTGAAATTTGGAAGCTCTTATTTGTCAGGTTGCTCCAAGCCGAGCTGCTCAGTTCGTGCTCTGTGGTGCCCCAGAGGTGCAGGGCAGCAGGGTGTTGTAGGGAGCACTGCTGGTCCTGGGCTGGCAGACTGCTCAGGAGAGGCTCTGAATTTGGCCAGGGCGGTTGTGAGGTTCTGCTCCCTTTGAGTTGGGAGAAGTCCTCAGAACTGGGATTATCCTCTGGTGGGTCATGTTAGGAATTTACCTTCTGCTTGTTGGTTTTCTTTAATCTCCCTTGTGAAATGTGTCAGGGTGCAGGAATGGTGTGTGGCCTCCAGGCATCCACCTGTTCCTGCTGCTGACTGTGCCTGACCTTGCAGACTTCTCTTCCTGGCTTCACAGTTTGCTCTGAGAGCATTCTGACCTTCAGGTGGGGAACAAGCACCACCAGGTGAACTCCAAGAGGGAAAGGGTCTGTCTGAACACTTTGTTACTGAAGAGGGTTGGGATAGTGGCAGAGCTCTTGAGGAGGTTGTTTCTGTGTGGATGCAGCAGCCAGGCGGTCAGGAAGAAGCTGTCTCCTGTCTCTCAGTAGGCAGTGGTTGTGTTTGGCTTGCAGGATGGACTTGGTGTCTTGCATCTGAGTCGAACTGAGATGGAAATGAACTTCCCTTTCTGTCCAAGCTCTCTGTCTGTGCTGAGGAAACTGCTGTGGGTGGGTTTGAACTGGTGCAATCTGCAAAACTTTCTGTGAAAGCTGACTGTGGGCTCAGGTTTTGTCTAACTCAGTTATTCCTTCATTGCTGGTTAAGCCAGTTTAACTTTGAGCTGAACTGGTTTAAGCGTCCACACAAACCACCTGCACTGGTTTATCTGTGCTTGCTGGGTAGAGATGATGTTCAGCAGCAGCTCAGGGAGTCATGACCCTTATGTGAATTTTGCAAATGAATTTGCAGCAGATGCTCTCAGAACTTGAGAATGACTGAAAATAGAGGGGAGACACTTCTGGAAATGACTTGAGCTCTGAATGGTGGCATTGGAGTGTCCAGTGAGATGGCTGAAGTGGGTTGGGTGTTTTTTCTCCAACTGTCTGCAATAACCCAGAAGGTTTAGCATGGGAAAGAATTACCAAAAATATTTGTGTTGGTGGCTGAGTCTGCTCAGAGGGACAAGTTCCACTCTGGCCGTGGTGAGCACAGGACAGGGGACTGGAACCTCCTGCTGCTCTCACAGTGCCCTGGGCATTTCTAGGCAGCACCGTGTTACTGATGAATCAAAAGACATTAAAAGTGCAGCCAGGAAGGTGCTCCAAGGCTGGGAGTGCTGTTCTGTGCTGAGGAGAGGCTTGGATCTCTGATTGCACCTCTTGGCTGAGGGAGAGGCGGGAGCTCCTGAGAGCATTCACACAGGAAGGGACAAGCTGTTCCCTAGGCAGTAATTAGGAGTAATGGGAGAAAAATAAAATAGAAACTAAAGGCAGATTCTGGGAAATCTCTTCAGGGAGGAGAACTCTGTTCCTCTGGGAGGAGTCTGTGAGGGGAAGGTATTTTGAGCCCTTGAAGCCCTTTGAGTCGTTGAAGACAAGGCTGCAGAGCGGAGCTCGCTCCATGAAACATGGCTGGACCTTGCCAAGAGAAAAGGAACTGGGTGTAGGGGTGGGAAGTGCCAGGTTCCTGCCCAGACCCCTCCAGGAGGGTTCACAGAACCTTTTCCTCCCCATCCCCTCACCCATCACCAGCACGAAGCCCTTGCCAGCTCTCAGTGCATCCATCAGCCGGGTTCCATCAGGGAGGGAGGCGGCGGAGGGGAAGCGCCAGTGGAGGAGCAAATGTCTTGTCAGATCAGCGTGGGGGAGGGTGTTCAATGTCTGCCTGCCTCTGCTGGGCTTTTCTGTGCTGCTCCATGATCTCGGGTCCATGGGATTCCCTGGGAATGCCCAGAACCACCGGCTGAGCCCCGTGCCCCGTGTCAGACCTGACGCTGTCCTCTGTAGCAATAAGAACTCCCTGTGTGTGGGACCTGTCCCCTCACAACTCTGTCACCTCCTGGGGCTTCTGGAAGTGTCCCTGAGCAAACACTGAGGCCCAGCTGAGCTCTGTGGGACAGGCCTGGGACAGTCTGCTTACGCTAGGCCAGAAATGGTGAACCAATGAGAGTGGGTTGCCCTGAAACTTAATTTTACCTATTGAATGTTTGTGGGATTTCTGTTTAATTTCAGGTTTAGTTTGGCTGCTTAGTTGAGGTTTTTTTCCTGTTACGAGTCCTTTGTAACTTGACAGGAGAGTTTTGCTCACATACCCATAGACCCTGAGGGGTTCCTTATCCATAGGCAGCTGAGTTGGAATTTTTGGCTCTTGAAACAAGGAATGATGACTGGCAGGATTTTCTGCAGCATCCCTGACAGTGGGACCTAGATGAGCAGCTCAGGCTTAATGATGGGAATATTGTAGGAATATTGTTGATGAGCACGGACACATCCAACCCTTACTTTTTACAACCAAAGCTCCTAAAAAAGGCACTTCCAGCCTCACTGGCCTCGAATCCTTGTTCTCACCTCCCGGAGGTTCTCGTGGCAGTCTCTGCAGTGTCTGTGGATAGGCTGAGATTGTTTTTTCGAGTGGGCTGGGGGTGTGGGAGAAGGGATAACTTTTTCCCTTGCTGTGTAGAAGGACCTTCCCCTTCAAGGAAGGACATGTGTTCTGGAAGGAGCAGCAATTTTAGGAGCTGTTTTCCATGGTCCCTTGAAGCTTACTGGTACTTTAATAGTCCTTTTTTTGAATTGTTTGAAGGAAAGCTGGTAGTGGGTGACCTGCACAGTGGTGGCAGGTGGCAGCCCAGGCTGTCAGTGGGGGGAACACTCTGCCCAGGCCGTGAGGATTGTGGCCCACGCCGTAGCCAGACAGTGTCATGGTGACAACCTAACATCAGGAGATCCTTGTTTGCAGCCAGTCTGAAAAGAGAAGCTGTTCCTCACTCATAAGTTCCATTTCCCAGACCTCCTCCTGGGAGCTGAACTCTTGTTTCATCAAGCAAAGGATTTAATGTTCTCCTGCCCCTCCTGGCCCTCCCTGCCCTCAGTAACTCGTGTTCCTTCCTTTCTGTAGATGCAGATGTTCTAGGCAATACCACAGAGCACCCGCGCTGCGAGTGCGACCATGTCATCTTAAAAAATACAAAAAAATATACAAAAAATATACAAAAAATATCTTTTTTAGGCCAGAGTTTTCTACAGGTATTAATGAATATTTTTCTTAATCCTTATAAGTTTTATGTGTTTAATATTTCTTAATACCGGTAGCATTAATTTATACTTTTGTAGCAACACAATATTTTTATAAACCGCCACCGCTGGCTTTGTCTTCATAACGGGAAACGCGCGGGCAGCTGGCCCCGCGCTGTACCATGTACTGTATTTAAAAGGTTATCTAATGTCACACTTGCTGTGTTAATAAACAAAACAAAACCTGTTTGAAGTCTCATGTATTGTTGGTGTGGATCAAATGACTCACTAGAGAGCAATATTGCACGGGGTTGAGTTGCTGATTTTCATTGTGATATGCGAACGCTTGAGGCCAACTCAAGTTCTGAGGTTTTTTTTTTCTTTTTAGGATTTTGTTTTGTTTTTGTTTTGTTTTGGGTTTTTTTTTCCAGCTAAATAAATTCAGTGCTGTTTGAAACTTAGACTGACGTCAAATGAAAAGGATTATTAAAGAAAAAAAATATCAAGGTGTTTAAATGTTGCTGTTTTTACAAGTCTGTTGCTGTCTGAATGGAAATATTCCACAAGAGAGGAGGAATAGTTCCACTTAGCTTCCAAAGGGGCCGAGCGCTCCTGGCCAGAGCTCGGTTATTTGGAAATACCTTAGAGACATGTTTCTGCAACATTCTTTTCAGAATTGATGCCAAGGCAGAAGACAAACTGTAACTGTAAGAAAGCATCCGTTGCTTGAGGATTTTCATGTCAGTGTTGTATTTATGGTTTTACAATAAAACAACCTTTAGGGAAAAAAAAAGTGTCTGGGGTTTTCTATATTTTCTGTATTTCAAGCTTGTGACTGGGACATCCCCAGTGCTGTTGTGAGAAGTGGAAGTGACCTGGATCCCAGCAGTGGTGTCTGACGGATCCCAGAGAATCATGGAATGGTTTGGGTTGGAAGGGACATCCAGTGCCACCCCTGTCATGGGCAGGGACACCTTCCACTGTCCCAGGCTCCTAGCGCCATCCAGCCTGGCCTTGGGCACTGCCAGGGATCCAGGGGCAGCCACAGCTGCTCTGGGCACCCTGTGCCAGGGCCTGCCCACCCTCCCAGGGAACAATTCCTTCCCAATGTCCCATGCAGCCCTGCCCTCTGGCAGCTCACAGCCATATGAACTCGGCAGCAGGACAGCTCCACATCCCACATCCCCGGAGCACTCAGAACCTCCCAGAGCATTTCCCAGAGCATCCTGTGTCCCACACTCAGTTGCCAGGGGTATGAACTTCTCCTGTCTCTCTGGAGAGACGTTTTTGTGCTGCACAAAGGCCCCGAGCCCCTCAGTGTGGGGCTGTCCCTTGGGCTTGGGGTTCCCCCCACCAGGAGGTTCAGCCCAGCTCAGGGTGTTTGTGCCAGCAGCCTCAATGCCAGCGCCAGGTTCTGCTCAGGAATTCCACCTGTGCCAGCAGATCCAGCTGGGATTGGTTTCTCCCAGGGGAACAGGGTCTCTGGGGGCTGGGTGGGCACTGGACTCCTCCCAGGACAAGCCCTTGGCAGCTGCCCGTGGTGAGAGCCCAAAGGGGCACCAGGAGCTGGGCTCAGGGGCCTTACTGCACCAGGGACTGTGGTCACAGGGATGTGCTGGGGAGGGGGCACTGACAGCTGGGACTGGGACTTGCTGACGCTCTCTGGAGCTCCAGGACCCACCTGCAAACCAACCAGAGACCACCAGGCATTGTCCCAAGGGAAACAAGTACAGAGACTGGGTGCTAAGGATTTGGCCAGGTCTCACAGTGGAAAATCCCATTGTCCATCACCCTCCATGTGTCCTTTTCTTTGACCTGCTTTGATATCCTTTGGGGTTTTCTAACCTTGCACCCACCCCTCACACACCAAAAAAAATTAAGCCGAAAAAGCTTTGCTGGAGAATTAACGAATTTGTAGTGAATTTGTGCTTTGGGGAAAAGCAAAAGCCGAAGACGTGGAACTGGCCATTGGATGAACTCTTGGCCAGTGGTAAAGTGTGAAGATAAACCAAAATAAGAAACACAGCTATCAGTATCTGGTGGTGAGAATGGCTGAGACTCTGCTCAGGATTTGCTGTAGGAGAGGTTTCAGTGAGCAGATCAGATGCCCTCAGGTGCTACTAGATAAGACTTAGGATTTGTTCGAAGATCTAAATGTGTAAAGTGGATAATTTAAAGCCAACAGACCCAGAAGATGGGATCCCTGGCATGCCAGAAGCTCCCAGCACTCATCTGTCCCTTTTGCTGGAGCCATTTAAAAGGATAAATAAGATTGCTAATGGGAGTGGAAGAGGCTTAAGCTAATCCTGTTGTGTTTCCTGATTCCCTGATTTCTGCCCTAACAGGACAAAACTCCTTTAGCTTTAGCAATAAAGGAACTGGTAGCTCTGAATTCAGGCTCTGCTCGAGGTACCCAGAGTTTTCTCTCCTCTCAGAGGGACAGATGTTTGTTCCTCCCGAGGTCCTGTGTGGGACCAGAGCGGGGAGCAGGGAGCAGCCCGGGTGTGTGGCAGGGCCCTGCGTGTGTTTGTTGCTCTGGGCTTGGGGTGGCCCTGTGCCCCTTGAATTTGGGTGAGCAGTGCCCTGTGACCCACCCACACCAGCGAACAGCTCTGCCCTGGAGCTGCCTCTTGCTGTTTCTCCATCCCCCATCTCTGCCAAGGAATGTGCAGGGGGCTGAGGGGGCTGGGCAGGGGCCACGGCCAGGAAGTCAGATCCCTGGGCAAGCTCATGGAAATGGGGCAGGGCTGAGGTCCTGAGGGAATCAATCTGCAGCTCAGAGCCCAGATTTGGAGAGGGGATCCAGGGCCGGACGCAGCCCAGCAGCTGCTGTGGGGATGGGGCAGGGGAGCTCCAGCTGGGCAGGCAGGCAGAGCCCAGGGCAGCCAGGGGAACAGCATCACTCAGGACAGGGGCTGAGGGCCAGAGCTGAAACAGGACTGCACGAGCGAGCGGGGAAGTGCTCCGAGTGAGGCTGGTCAGGGCCGTCAGCACCCGACAGAGCTCTGGGTCCCTGAGAGGCTCAGCTGTTGAGCTGGGCAATGCTCCTGCTGCAAGCTCCTGCTCCCCTGTCAAGTTCCTCTCTGGAAGTTCCCCGTGGCTCCTGAGGAAGGAGAGCACAGACCAGGATCCCTTCTCCCGGCAAGAACAACCCACAAAACAGTGAAGAAGAAAAACCAGGGAACAAGATTAGTTTTAAAAGACATTTAATAGTGAAATATTGACAGAACAGACCAGTGTGCAGTGGTTTGCACTGGAAAACAGACACGAAATAAAAATTACTAAACCATCAATCCCCCAGATTCTCACAGCTCCTCTGCACGCTCCCAGAGCCGCATCTCCTGTGCTTTTGTGTCTTCTAATAATTCTATTCCTCCCTCTCCCCCATTGGGATGCAGTCAGGCAGGTGGTGCCTTTGGATTTGGATTAAGGGTCTTTTTTGTCCAGGAATTTTGCAGCCAGAAGTGCCTTCTCAACACCAAGCACAGATGAATCTCCCAATGATCTCCAGGATCACATCACCCACTTCCAAATGTTATGAATGAAATTGCCAATCTAATTTTATCAATAATTTGCAAGAGCCAAATTATGATATAAAAACAAAGTACAAAATTTATTTCGTGCAAATTGACAGAATTTCGGTAAGCCACGGATCAGACAGAGTCTAGCCCGGGAATAGACTCTGGGTGACATGCTGAGCAACCCCAAGCACTGGCAGCTTCGGAGTGCGGCGGCACAGCTGGGTCTCCATCCACGCAGGTTTTTATCCTGTTTTTCTTGCCGCAGGCTAGGAAGTCCATTGTCCTTTTCATAACCAAACAAGTTCCAAAGGTTTCTCCGGTCTAGTAGAATGGTATCTGATGGAAGGTGGTCCGGTCCTCGATGTCTTCGGGAATAATTCATCGGCTTCTGGTCTTGTGCTAGACAGGACTAAGCTTAACAATACACAGTCCCGTCCCGAGAGAGATATCCTTGTTATCACCCTGAATACCCGATACTCAGCTCTTACTGGAAATCTCTTTTACAAACCAAGAGATTTCCCAGAAGCAGTTTAAAATTCTGAATAGTGCGTGTTCTTCGCCCCGCCCCGCGAGTATCCAGATGTGCTGCCGATGGCGTAATTCCCTGTGTAGCTGAAACCTCGAAACCAAGAGTTCCCGCTGTGTTTCACATGTAAATGTGGTCTATTGGTGTGGTATGTGTGTTGGTTTCTCACTGCTGCTGACTGCTTTCCTGGCTTTTTCCTTGAGAACATGTCCAGACGTAACCCCTGTGTCACCCACTTATTTAATATCTATCTACCTTACTATTTTATACTATCTTGAATCTATTTTTCTATTCTAATAAATATGAATTTTGACATCCATTCATAACACAAACCTGCTGGTGCCTCCCATCTCTCTCGGAGGAGCCCCTGCCCGTGGCTGCCCTGCTCCCCCAGGGCCGCGGCCAAGCTCCCTCCTGTCTGGTGCCACAAAACAGGTCCCAGATTCATTTCCAGAGAGGTGACGGAGGCAGCAGTTGTTCACTCTCCGTGGCACATTTGTCAGCCTGTGATGTGGATATAAAGATGAACAGCAGAAGAACTGCACATTTCCCCTCGGGTGATCGATGAGCTGAGAGCTCCTGACGCTGAGTGCTGCAGCTCCCGGGGAAGCTGGTTTGGAATTGCACCGGTTGTAAGTCACAGCAAATTAACAGATTCTTTTACAGCACCCAGAACCTCTGTTCCCGAGGAGAGATGATCTGTGTTGGGGGAACAAGTGCTGTTTGCTCGGTGTGAGGCATAGGGGTGCTCCTGGGTCAGAGCTGTGCCATCAGCACTGGGGACACTGCTGGGACTGGGTTAACCGGGGGAACGGCCCTGAATGAGTTAACTGAGAGGAAATTGCCCTGAATGAGTTAACTGGGGGGAAATGGCTCTGAATTAGTTAACTGGGGGAAATGGCTCTGAAGGAGTTAACTGGGGGGAAATGTCCCTGAGCTGGGCTGCAGGAGAGCACCCAGGTCTGGGTTTGCCCACTGAGAGCTCTGTTTGCCTACGGGACACCCACTCCTGGTGGTCTGGCACTGTTGGGCACTGCCCAACAGTGGGGAGGGACCCCGGGAGGGACCCCCCCCATGCAGTGGCACCAGAGCAGAGCAGCCTATTCACCCCCAGATGGCCAAGGGCAGGTGGGAACCCATTAAAAGAGGCATCTCCAAGGGTGACACTGGCACCAAGGGTCACCTTGTCTTCAAGGGTCACCCCATCCTGAACCGTCCTTGTGGGAGAGATTCCTATGGCACAAACGCATGGTGGCACTTTTCCAGCTTTCAGAGTGCTGAAGGACAGCAGCTACAAAGGGCACAGCAGAGAGTTTGTTCCAATCAGATTTATTTCAATCAGGTATTTTGCATGAGTTTTGTGTGGCTTGATTGCCCTGCTGCCTCTTTAACCTTCAAACAGCTGAATGCTGCTGCATCAATGGATCCTCCTCCATGTTCAATGAGCTAAAAGGAGCTGCTTTTAGTTCTAGATGGGAGAGCAAGATCCATCACTGTCTCTCAAGTTCAAGTCATTTTCTGTTGTACTATTGTAGGATCCTGTGCTGCTCATTCTTTCCAGAGAAATTAATTTTGGCATTTATATTTACCCAGCGTCAGAAAATGCAGCTCTTACAGGATTGGAAGGCTGTTGCCTTCGTCACTTTTTCTTTCCTAATGTGCAAACACCAAGGAGAGCAATTCGTTCCTGCCCAGCCTCACGCTGCTGCGTGGGAGGTGGGAGATGGGAGAAGTGAAGTTTCTCCTTCAGTCAGTGAACATCCGAGGGGGCAGGAGGAGCCCCCCATTCCTGAGTGACAGAGCCTGGGCCTTCGGGTGGGGTGAATCTCACTGAATCTCCAAGAGGGCTCCCTGTGCCCCCACACAGACAGGGAATGTCAGAGTCCCTCAAGTAGGAGCAGACCTTTAAAGCCATCGAGTCCAACCAGCACTGCCAGGGCACCACTGCCCCCTGTCCCCAGGTGCCTCATCCACCTGGCTTTTAAATTCCTGCAGGGATAGGGACCCCTCCTGCCCTGGGCAGCTGTGCCAGGCCATTGTCACCCTCCCAGCAAAGAAATTTTCCTCAATGTTCACCCTGAGCCTCCCCAGCCCACCCTGAGGCCGTTCCCTCTCCTCCTGTCCCTGTTCCCTGGAGCAGAGCCTGATCCCCCGGCTGTCCCCTCCTGTCAGGAGCTGTGCAGAGCCACAAGGTCCCCCCTGAGCCTCCTCTGCTCCAGGCTGAGCCCCTTCCCAGCTCCCTCAGCCCCTCCTGGGGCTCCAGCCCCTCCCCAGTTCCCTGCAGCCCCACTCTGGGCTCTGGGTCTCTGCAAAGCCCATGCTGGAGGTGCTGCTCATCCCAGCTGCCCACAGATCCCTGTCCAACAAAGAGCACAGAGGGCTTTTAAATCACCCTGACCCCTTTGGGTGGGTGGGGCTAGGGCGGGGGGCTGCAGTTTTGTTCTTTTAATACCTCTGGGTAGCGAGGACTCCAGATTCAGCCATTTCAGATGAAATCCCAAACCTTGGCAAGTGCTTGCATATGTCCAGAATATTCTCTCTCATTTTCTGGTGAAAGACATCATTGTTCTGTACTTGAACCAAGTTTTCATTTGAATGCAGCTCCTGACTATGGGAAAAAAATACAGTAATAACATTTCTTCTGAAAATAACATAGAGAGAGAAAAAGAAATTGCAGTTTGGTGAGAGCTATAAATTGTTTTTCTTACCCATAAAGATGGGCTGTTTCTTTCACTTCGGGAGAAACAGATTGCTCAGTACAAAGACTGACCTGTGCTGCCAATCAATGAATGTTTCATTGCTGCCCCAGTGATCCAAATCCACTGGAGTTAAACTTCCCAGGACAATAAGTAAGAAACACAAGCCAAAGCAAAACTCCAGGTAAATGGCTGGTGATTTAATTTCATTAGAACTTAAATCAGATCAAGTAATTAATCAGATCAAGTAATTAATTGCTCCATGTGAACTTGGGGCGCTCTCCTACACAGTCAATGCAAACCCTCTCTAAACAGCGGGGAGGTGTGAGGAGCTTTCCTGCATTCCAACCTTAAAAGGACAGTGGAATTCCCACTGAGAAGCTGCTCTGTTCATGAGACACATTTCAGCCCTGATGTGCTGTCAGCTGTCTCTGCAGAGCACAGAATCAGTTCTGGAGCTCCTCGGGATCCACCCCGAGGGGTGCAGGGGATGGCTCAGAGTGAAAAATCTGCTTTTGGGACCCTGCCTGCAGAGTGCAGGGGGTGTGGGACTGCCAGAAATGAGAGGGGGTTTTAACACAACGGAACGGGGGCTCACTGGGAATGATTTCTTCTTTTAAGGCTTGAAGGGAACTTTTGGTTGGGATTCAAGAAAGCTCCTCACATACACCCACTATGTAGATAACTGCAGTCCTAGTCAGCATCTGACACAGAAAAGCACACTGGCACCCTGGGTTCCAGCTCCTGTAGAACACTGGGACCTGGAAGCCCAGGATGAAAATCCAAGTTCTGTGTGAAACAAGGGAGGGGGTGGAGGGAAATTATTATAGGACAACTTTCCCTTAATGAAGTCATTTTTAATGGGGACACACAGGGCCCTCCCCTTTCTCTGGATGCCCTCCGTGGATCTGGGGGATGTTCACCTTTCCCAGTACATGAAACGCTGCTGCATTTTCCATCCCCTCCTCGAAGCTGCCCTGGAAGGCAGAGCTGGCCCGGGTGAGGGCAGGAGGGTCCAGCTGGGAGCGAAGCGCAGCGAGATGTTCTCCCGCGGGAACGGGAGGCGTTCTCCCGCGGGAACGGGAGGCGTTCTCCCGCGGGAACGGGAGGCGCTGTCCCGCGGGAACGGGAGGCGCTGTCCCGCGGGAACGGGAGGCGTTCTCCCGCGGGAACGGGAGGCGCTGTCCCGCGGGAACGGGAGGCGGTGCGGCTGTGAAAGCAGCAGCCCGGGGCAGGAGGGCCGGGAAGGGCGCTCAGTGCTCGGCTCTTCCGCACGGGCAGCACCGAGCTTGCCCCGCCACTGCCTGGGAAGGACCGGGGAAATCCTCTGGAAGTGGGTCCGGAGCGGTTCCTCCCTCTCGGGGGGACAGGAGGCGAGGCTGGAGCAGGGATGCTCCGGAGGAGGGATTTCACCACGAGATGGCACCAGGCAGCTGCCAGAGCCGGCGGGGACAGCCGGGCGTTCAGGGACTGCAGGAAGAACCGCACACATCTGGGCCGGCACTGCTGAAGATGCCTGGGCTGTGCTGGCCACCGGATCAGCTTTAGAAGCCATCCCGGAGCAGACCCGGCCCGTCACAACCCGTGTGTCACCATTCCCGGGGCGCTCGGAAGTGTCCCACAGAGGCTGCTGGAGCACAGAACCATCCGAGACGAGAGGCATCACCGCGGTGCAGGCAGGGGGGGAATCATTTCTCACCGTCATCTCCAAGCCATTGTGGTTTTCAGCCCCGGGTTTTGACCTCCTGGATCATGTTTTGGCAGCAGGATAGAAGGCACCTTCACAAAAATGTTGAAAGGTTCAGGATGCTTCCCCTGCTTAGGGAGAGAGAATCCCTAAGTCTCTCTTATACAGAAGAGCATTTAGAGAAACCTCCATTCCTTCCCCAAGCCCGGAGGGGCAGAGGAGAGCCATGGGCTACGGCGGCCCGGGAATCTCTGGGAAGGGGAGCCAGAAGGAGGAGCCCTTTATCCCTTTGCTCTTGAGCCCCAAGAGCCGTTTAGGCTGTAACTCAGCAGCTAATCCCCGCCTCGGGCAGGGAGCCAGAGCAGCGACACTCCTGGGCAAAATGCAGTTTTCTGGGGAGGTGAAGGGAAGCCCCCAGCTCCAGACTGGAGTGCTTTTCCCCATTGCTGGGCCTGATTCCTGGTGCTCCCTGGAGGAATGTGAGGTTTGCCCCACTGGGATGTCCCTGCTTGGTTCTGGGATCCTGCTGTTCCGCCCCAGGGCAGCTCCACCTTGGCTGAGAACTGACCTCATCAAACAGGGACAGGCAGCACCTGGGCCACAGCCATGGGGTTGCACAGCTCTGCTGCCGCCAGCTGTGCTCCTGCCACATCTGGATGGCTGCCACAACCTTCCCTCAACCAGTGCTCCTCCTGAGGGGCTGCACTGTGCCAGGTGCACAGGAGCTCCTGGGGGCTGCTCACAGCTGTGGCCACTGAGGCAAAGGCCAGGTCATCCCTCCCACGCCTCAGGTGATGCACATTGGCGTTCTGAGCTCATTCCTTGTGAGCTGTGATTATTGCAGTGGCTGCTGTCACTTGCAGCTCAGGCAGTGAGAAATGGGAGACACCAAACTGGGAGCTGAGCTCAGCACACATTTCCAGGCAGCCACCCCGGTGACAAGTGGCACCATGTGAGCTCTCCCTCCCAAAACCACTTCCCTTGATTGGAGTGGTCTCAGCCAAGAAAAGGAACCCCTGGAAACCTTCCCAGTCTTCAAGCCTAGGAAGGATTATTTCAGAAATGAGCTGTTCTACCCCAGTGCCTGGAGATCCCTCCAGAGCTCTAGCACTGGTGTCCCTCAGCCTTTCTGGAAGGCTCTCCCACATCTGCAGGAAGCAGTGGGGGCACCAGGGATCACCCTCCCCTGCCCAGGGGACAGGGGCTCACTCTGAAGCATCAGCATTTTCTCGTGTCTCTGACCCACGCCTGCACCTGAGCTGAGTTTCAGGACAAAAGGGGGAAGGCAGGGAAAGTGTTTCTGTGTGTGGGAGATGCTGGGCTCAGCAGGAGCAGTGGGAACACAGGGGAGCAGCCCTGGGAGCCTGGGGGGGTCCCAGCCATGTGTCCCAGGAGCAGCCCTGCCAGTTTAAGGTGCTTTTACTCCAAGAAGGTCCCACCTCCAGAGTTTCTCTTCATAAATGAGCCTGGAGCTCTTCTGCCTTGAAGACTGGAAGATGTGCCTGTGGCCAAACCCTTGCTGGGCTGCCCAAAAAACTCATCCAGGACTCCTGAGTGCTTCTTTTGCCTCCAGCCTTTGCACCCTGGAGCCACCAGAGTCAGAGGCTGGTCTTTGCTCTGGTTGTGCACCATATCTGATGCCTCTCCACTTGGGAGGACAGTATTCTGCCCTAGGAAATACTGAGAAATGTCGTAGATGAATATCAGAGCACTAACAGCCACATATCTTTTTCATTTTAATTTTTATTTATAATTTTCTCATATAATTTAATTAGTTTATTTCCTTTATGTAAAAAAAAAAAAAAAGTGGCAATGGTAGTGAGTAAAGAACAGGGGACCTAAAGAGCCCCAGGGTCACCAGCAGTTCTGGGCACTTGTGGGAGCACAGAGTCTATGAACCCCTGCAGAAGGAGCCCTGCAAAGCTCTGAGTGCCTGTCAGGCCCACAGCAGGGGCTGCACATAGCCCAGGCCCACAGGAGAGCCCTGGCTGTTAACTGGTGCTTGGAAAGAGATCTGAGCCTTCCTCCACTTGTTCTGTGGCTGCATCTGCTCACTGTTCCACCAGACAAATGCAAGTTAGGAATAATTAGCATTTATGTTAGATCGTTTTGTAGGCAAGATCTAAGGGGATAAAAAAGCAAGGCAATAATAATAATTTCTATTAGATGAGCTGATACAGCTGGGGAAAAGTGGATGAGCTTTCAGTATAATAGCCCTCCTTCAAGAATAATTAGGAATGTGATTGGGAACAGCAGAAAAACACAGAATCCTGAAATAGTTTGGGTTGGGAAGGAGTTTTAAAGCCCATCTAGTCCAACCCTCCTGCCAGAAGCAGGAGTATCTTCAGCTGAACCAGGTTGCTCAGAGCCACGTCCCATCTGACCTGCACAGCTGGTCCCTGCAAGGTGGGGCTGATGGTGACCCCCTCACCCTGCAGGGAGCAGAGAGGGGACACAAAGGGCAGAATCCAGGAGTGGCACAAGCAGAGCAGACCTGAAGTGCTGACATCCAGGAGGTGACTTTACCCATCCATTGCTGGTCCCTAAACCACTACCTGGCCAGGCTGTGTCTCAGTCTAACACTTTCCTTTTAAGTTCATATCTGACCCCTTTTCCAAGTTTGATGGAATTTATGAGTGGGCAGAGCTCAGTCAGGCAGGAGGGAAGACACAAGGACTAATGGGAGACAAGGGGAGCCCTGAGGTTTATGCTGCTGCATAAATCCAGCAGCAGCAGCAGCTTCCATGGCATGGAGTCCAAGAATTGGTTGCCAGACTCTTTATGGGCACTCACCCTTTTTTGTTCTGCCCTTTTCCCTGAGATATCTTCAACACCTTTGTCCTAGGATGTTCAAATTGTCTTGCACAGCTCTTGTACATTTACAGGGGCAAGCAGGAGGGCCAGGGCACCCTCAGCCTCCCTAGTGGGACTCCCCTGGTGAAGCACGCCCCGGCACCAGGGAAGCATCAAAGGTTGTTCAGGGCATGACATGTGGGGTCTGTGGACACCTCTGCCTCCCCAGGGCTGGGCTGGGGCAGGGAACAGGACTCAGAGAGCCCTGGCTGTGTGAAGGCTGCCCAGCAGCCCTGGGGGCTGAGACAGAGGCAGACACAGGTGGGTGTAACAGGCCAGGACAGGGGGCTGAGGGTACCCGAGGGTGACAGGAGCACCAGGACCTTGCTGAATAAGGCAGGACCTCCCCAGACACGCAGGGATGTGGCTCTGCCCTGTGTGTCCCTGCTCTCTGGGGTGGCACCAGGATGGGGAATGTTGGGATGAAGCTCATCCCAGGCAAGTGGAGAAAATCAGGTGCAATGCAGAGATTTCCTTCTCATTCCAAACTTCCCAGGAGCGCTGGGCAATGACCTGCAGGGGACTGTCCCAAGGCAGCTGGGACACAGGAAAGGAGGAGACTGGGACATAAATGTTTCTGTAAATTCTGTGAACTGAGCACAACGAGGTGTTGGTGAAGTAACTGTGGCTCCTGCAGCTTCTCTCTGTCTCTATTTTTGAGAGAAACTGAGAGTCTTTAGAGCAGCACACGGCAACCTCAGCAGCACAAAAGCATCTGTCTGGAGTTGGGAACGGTGCCTTTGGTGACACATGGCCATCACCTTGCAGCAGGTACAAACCCCCAGCTGCAGAACGCTTCTGAGTTAGCAGAACTGAGCCCCTGAGGCTGGAATGCTCCCCCCTCCAGGTCTGACATACACAGGAGCAGTGGTCGTGAGAGAGGATTCACCTTCATTTCAAAATGTTGGAAACATTTTGAATCTCTAGAAAAACAAGTGTAGGAGAAATGTGTTTCACTGATATTATAAATCCTTCAAATATCTGGGATTTTCCAGCACATCTCTGCATTAGATTGGGGCTGGGACTTGACCTGGGGACTGAACTGGGAAGTGAAGAGCAATTCCCAGGACGGCACAAGGAGGATGAAGCCTTGAAGGACCGGGTTGTTAGACACAAAGATCACAATATGGAAAAGACATTACGCTAGAGAGAGCATCCAAAGGAGGGCCTTGAGGGTGGGGAAGGGGCAGGAAGAGAAGCCTGGTGAGGGAGGAGTGGCTGAGGTCACTCGGTTTGTTCAGCCAAGGAGAAGGCGAGAATGAAATCAGACCTCACTGGGATCTTCATCATCCTCACAAGAGGCAGGGCAGGGGCAGCTCCAGTCTCTGCTCCCTGTGACAGGAACAGGAGCCAGGGAACGGCTGGGGCTGGGCCAGGGCAGCTCAGGCTGGAGCTCAGGGCAAGGTTCTTCCCCCAGAGGGTGCTGGCACTGCCCAGGCTCCCCAGGGAATGGGCACGGCCCCGAGGCTGCCAGAGCTCCAGGAGCCTTTGGCCAGCGCTGCCAGGGATGCCCAGGGTGGGGTTGGTGGGGGGTCTGGGCAGGGACAGGACTGGACTCTCTGGTCTTTGTGGGTCCCTTCCAGCTTAGAGGATTCTGTGATTCCCTGATCCCATGGCACTTTGCACCAGGCAGCCCCACCTGTGTGTTTGCCTCTCTAGGAAGCCCCCTGTGAGACTGTGCTTTCCACAAGTTCTGACTTGTAAGCACATTGCAGGAACCTTCAGGGAAGGAGATGAGATTAAAGCAGTGTTTTCTCCAAAACTGGTGCTGCCTCATCGTGTTTTTACTTGGGTTTTTTTTAGGCTGGTTTCATAATAGAACTTGTGTAATCAATCTTTCTTTCTGTCCTCAGCAATGAGATTCTGATCTCCTATCAAGCATCAGTCACACAGGACAGGAGGGCACAGCTCTCTAGGGGCAGGTTTGTCATCATTTTCCCGTGTTTTGGGTGGTTTTGAGCCGTCACCCATCACTGATCTGTTTGGGTGGTGCTGGAGCCCAGCCAGGCTCCCCCCTCCTGGGGTGAGGGCATCCAGTGCAGCAGCGAGTCTGCTGCTCCTGCCCCTAAATGCCACATTGTCACCACTGGGCCAGCCTGGGCTTGGACTCCCTTACTCAGCTCCTTCCAAGGCCGTGCACATCTCACTGATCACATTTGGTGTCTTTGAAAGCCACATCTGGCAGACTGGAAAGCCACTCTCAGTTTCCTGTCCTCCTAAGGTCAGGAGGATTCACGGGGGGGCTGCACAGACTGGAGAGCCCCTGGAGCTCCTGAAGCTTTGCAAAGACAGGAACATCTCCCAGCAGCAGGATGAGGGGCTGAGCACTGAGATGCAAGGGGACAGAGCCACGTCAGTCTGGGCCAGAGATGCTCTGGGACACCAGGGATGCTCTGGGCACCGTGGTGGCTCCTGTGAGGGCACAGGAGCCTGGGGCACGCAGCCAGAGGAGATGTCTGCTGCCTCCCCCCGAGGGTGGGTCTCCGAGATGAGACTCCTGAGTGTTTCTGCACCCATCACTGTGAAAACAATGCCCTGGTTTTGTCTCTGGAAGGGTTGCAAGTTCCAGAGCCCCTCATTTGTCATTGACCCCTTTTTCCTTCCCCCATTTCAGCCTCACTGCAGCTCCAAGAGGTTGGGAATGCCCAGAGATCTCCCTCTCCCCTTGACAGGGCACAGCCATGGCACCTCTGCCCAACAGTGGTGCCTGTCACCACCTGGGCTCTGCTGGGGACAGACAGACACCTGGAGAAACTCCTGTGGCCCCTTTCCCAGGGAGTTTGGCCCCTCCAGCCCCTCCAAACAGTGGAATGGTTTCTGCTTAAGCAGGTGCTGCACAGGCACCAACTACCACTCCTTGCAGAGGACAGGATGGAGATTGCTGCTGTGCCCCAGGGTCCCCTGAGAGTCCCTGGAGAGGGAGGGTGACATTGCTGGTGTCAGCCCTGGTGTGGGAGGGCAGGCAGCCCCATCCCACTGGGGAGCTTTCCCAGGGACACCCTGAGTGTGGTGGAGGCACCAAGGGCTGCAGGGGGCTGATGTTCCCCACGTGCTCCACCTCCATCATCCCATCACCTGGCCCAGGCTCCAGCCTCCTCTGAGGTGAAGAAGGGCAGGAGATCCCCAAGCAGTGACCAGGCTCTCTGAGGTGCTTTCCAGCCCCTGCTGTGTGGCAGTTCCAGGGGACTGGAAGTCCCTGAGGACAAACTGTCCAATCTCCTGGGACATGATGTGCAGGAAGCTGAAGCCCAGCTTCTGGCTGGTTTTCCAGCAGGAATTTGGAATGTTATCAAAATTAAATTTTCCCTAATGTGCATTTCAAACATGCAGATCCTGGTTTTGCCTCGGAAAGTGTTCGCAGTTGAACTTCCCACCCCTCCTACTGCACATCTGACTGTTTCTGCACCTTCGGTTCCCTCTGGTTGCACAGGAGCTGCTTTGGGGTTTCTCACCATCTCTGTCTCCACCATGGATGTTCCACGTCCCATCCTCATACCTCTGCCCTGAGATCCCCCTGCCTGCCCAGGAACACCTCAGTGTTCCAGACTGACTGCTTGCCCCTCATTTATCTCCCCCATCCCTGCGTGTGCCCAGCTCCTGGGTGAAGGCAGAGCTCTGCTGGGTGCTGGGAATGTCTCTGCACAGGGTGACACAGGGGGAGACACCTCCATTCCCATCACCTGCTGGAAGGTGATGCTGCAGCTCCTGTCTGTGACAGCAGGAGCTCCAGATGTGCTGAACACTCTGCTCAGGAGGGTGGCAAAGGCCTTGGGGGCCTGGAGCTCCTTCCTGTGGGGACAGCTGGGCAACGGCAACATGGATGCCCATGGACACCTAGAGCAGGGAGCTGCGCTGCCTGGGGACTCCAGCAGCCACTTCTGAACTGCAGACTAGGCTGGCTCAGTCCCTCTCAGCTGGGAAAGCATTCAGGAAGAGCACAGGGAGTGAGGGACTGCAACCCATCCTGGATGTTGCCTGGAAAAGAACTGGAGACAGGGCTTGAACACGCAAAAGCAACCAAGGGGCTGCTCAGACACTCCCACCTTGGTTTCCACCCCATTGCTCCCTGCAGCTCCCCCCCACAGGAACAGAGCCCTCGGGCACCTTCCCCTGCAGACTCCAATCACTGCCTGTCTGTCTGGGTGGCTGATCCTGTGACAGGGACATCCTGCTGTGTCCCAGCTGCTCACACAAACCACAGTCCCCAGAGCACTGGCAGTGAGGACACACTGTGCCAGCCTCCAGGAGGGTTGTGAGGAGCTGCTGGGGCCCTGCACCCCCTCCCTTGTCCCCTGTCCCTGCCTAAACCTCAGGCTGGGGTTTGGTGCTGTTCTCTCTCCCTGTCCTGGAAGGCAGCACGCTCCAACTGCATCCAGTCTCCCCTCTGCTGGACCAGCTCACGAGGAGTTTTTCCTCCAAATATTCTGAAGGATGGTTTCTCCATTTTTTCAGCCTCTTTGTAAAGAATGTGACTCCCCAGATCTACAGGCAGCCTTCCTGTGCAGGGTTCCCCAGTGCTTCCTGCAGAGGCTCAAGTCATTGCCAGCTGCTGCTCTGACTCCTCTGGGTGAATCCAAGGATAACAATGCCACCTTTTTGTTTGGAAATTCATGATCTCTGACCCCCAGATCAGTATTAAAGACCACATTTACAGTCCACGTCTCCACTGGATCTGCAGTCCTGTCCGAAGAGCAGGACCAACAATACTTGCTTCTGCTTTCATGGCTCTGCACTGACTGTCCTAAAATACATTCCAGTTCTGTGCTTATCAAAGAACCCAAGTGATTTGGCATCATTATTTGCTGTCTCACAGATTTTATCACCAGTGATTGCTTCCAGAGCAAAGGCAGGAATACTCAAGTGGCAACTGCATTGCAAACCCTTTCATCCCTGTAGGAACATCCACATCCCACGGCAGCTCTTCAGTACCAGGCCTTGGAGCCTTGCCATGGGCATTCTTCGTGTGCCTTGGTCCTTTTTACACCTCAGATTAACCTTGTAGTTGCACACAGGAAGCACTTCCACAGCCTGCGTGGCAGCCACTGCTCTCAAATCCATTTCAACTTTCTCAAAAGAAGAATTGTTTGGTAGCTCCACAAGGAGTGGCACAAATTGCATATTCCTAATACTTTATTTTGTCTTCTATGAAATTCCCTATTACCTTTTCTACCACTGGGACTGATGTCTTACCCCGAGGCAGGTGAAGTTTCCATCTGGGTTCAGTGCTGCTCCTCTGAGGTCTCAAGGTTTTACATTGGTTTACTCTGGCCATGGGAGGAATTACAGCACTCACTGGAGAGGGGACACCTCACCCACACCCCTCCCATGCTCGTGCCCAACCCCTGCATCCAGGAGGTGCCACATGAAGAGCAGGATCACACTGCACGAATCGCTAACAGGCAACCCATGTCAGTTCTTGCCCTCAGCCATGGCCAAGGAGGCGGCCACGATGTGCCAGAGGCAGCGACAGGGAAAGCAGAGAGCACCCCTGGCTGCCAGGAGCAGCTGTGGATGTGACTGTGCTCCACATCCAGCTCCTACCTGGGAAAGCCCTGCACACTCTGCCTTCAGAGCATCAAAGAGCCTGAGGACACAGCGAGAGGGAGAGTCGTGTGGTGACAACATCTGTGCTGGCTGCGCCTGGCTGCGGGGCATTGTCATCCGGGCTGCCCCTGCTGCCAGCACACCCATGGGGGGCATGACCTGAGAGGGAAGCAGGCATTTCTCAGATCTCCACAACTGTGCCAGAAACAAGAGTCTCTGGAGACAAAAAATGAATGGAGGCACAGAGGGAAGAGCCTGCCAGCATGGTAGGCTCCATCCTAAGCATGGCCATCCCACACTCCTGGGCAACACAGGAGGGACTCAATAGCTGCAGCCCTTTTCCCTACAGGGAGCTCCAGGTAATGAGAAGGAAAGAGCTCTTGCACTCCAAATAACGTTTCAAAGCCTGCCTTTTTCTTTTGTCTTCTCTGCCAAGCCACCTGCTGCGGCCAGGTCTTGACTTTGTTATTCTACTGCCATCACACCCACCAGGATCCAGGTCTGTACAGCCCACTCCTGAACAGTTTCTTCCCACACAACCTACTGCAGGTGCACCTGGTAGGCAGAGGAAGGAATGAAGTCTCTGTGCAGACTGAGGCTGGGGATGTAACTCTCTTTGACTTTCACCCTCTGTCCCTACAAGACAAACCCACACCGTATGAATCCAGCCAGGCCCTCAGCTCCATGCGTGGAGAAGTGGGAATGACATGGTGGCACTGAAAAGGGTTAAGCTTTTTTGGAAGTCTGTTCCAAGAGCACAGCAGGGTTGGTGTGGAGCTCCATGCCAAGCACTGCAAGAGTTAAGGCGAGGTGGGGCCATTTTCCTTCTCTCATGGAGCGCATCACAACCTCCATGTGTCTCATTGCTTCCCCAAGCCGTGGTCTGCAGCTTCCTGAGAGGGTCTCACAGCTGGAAAAGGCTGCAGAGCCCCCCGAGCCCGGGCATGCTGAGCCCTGCAGCGTTACACAACGGCCATTTTGCTCCTGCAGCTCCTTCCCAGTGCATGTGGGCAATGTGGGACACAGGCAAAATGGTTTCCATGGCAACTCGCACTTCAGAGATGCCAGTGAGAAAATTTGCGTTGGGGGAAAATATTCTGCTTTGACTCACGTTGCAAAGGAAGGACAGAGGTGGGCTGCAGCAGCACCCCAGAAATGGCAGTGTAAAAATATCCCTGGTGGTTTTGGTTGTGCAGCCCTCAGTCTATTCCTTGCCCAGGCTGGCTGTGCCATTTGTCCCATGCAGTGACAAAGCAACACCCTCTCAATACCTGAAACCCATTGTTTTTCTCCAAAAAGGCCAAAGTGGAAGGTCTGGGGAGCAATGTGCTGTTCTGGCCACCTCACCCCTCTGGCCCTGGAACGGGACAGACACAGTCCAGGAGTGAAACTCAGTCTCTTTCTGCCATGGAGCTGGACTGCCCTCCAGATGTTGGCCACTGGCTGCTGTGCCTCCATTTCCTTAAGGGAGGCTAATGGTAGCCCAACAAAAGGTAGGTGATAAGAACCCCAGGAAATCTCCTCAGCAGAGAAATTTTAAGGTCATATCCCAGAGTAATTTGGTGAATTTAATGGAGGGAAATGGCTGGTTGCCCTGTGAGCTAATGTCTGGAAGAGTGGTGGCTCTGTCTGAAGGGACAGAGTGAAGCCAAGGAACCAGGCTGAGCGTCAGCTGAACATCTCTGCCCAGGATCTCTCCTGGTCAAGGGAGGGTTCCCCAGCACTGGAGAGCGCACAGACCATGACAGAGTCCATGTCACACACAGCGGTCCCCAGGCAGAGCTGCGGAAGTGTGCTATTCAGAGGCGCTGCATAACTGGGAATGTTGTTGCAGAGAACAAACCCACGGACCCTGTTTTACCCCCCAGTCCCTGGTTTGCTGAATGGCAGGTGTGTCCGTGCCTTCCGAGGCACCGGGAATGCCCCGATCCCGAAAGGGCACTGCAGGTGAAAAGGGCGGAGCGAGACCCCAGAGCTCAGCCCCGCACCTCCCGCACGAGCGACTCTCGCAGGAGGTACGGGACGCACCCGCACCCCGCACCCGCACGGGGACAGCGGGACCCGCGCCCTGCCAGAGGAGCCACCGACCCCGCAGCGACCCCGCAGCGCCCCGCGGGCGGGGGCTCTGCCGCAGCGCCCGGGGCGGGCGGGGGTCCCGGGGGCGGGCGCGGGGCGGGCGCTGCGGCAGCGCGGGGCGGGCGGGGCGGGGCGGAGCGGCGGCGGCGGCGCGGGCGCTTCAGCACCGGGGAGAGCGCCCGGCAGCGCCCGCAGCGCCCGCAGCGCCCGCGCCGAGCGCCGGGCACGGCCCGGGGGCCGAGCCCGATGGGGCCACGCTGAGCCGGGCGGGCGGCCCGCGGGGCGGGCGGGCGGGGGGCGCGGGGGGCCCGGCGGGCTCCGGGCCGCCCGTGGATGAGCACCATGCGGCTGCTGCTGCTCGCCCTCCTTTTCTCCTCGTCCTTCGCCCGCGCCGGCTGCGACCCTAAGATCGTCAATATCGGCGCGGTGCTGAGCACCAAGAAGCACGAGCAGATCTTCCGCGAGGCGGTGAACCAGGCCAACAAGCGGCACGGCACCTGGAAGCTTCAGCTCAACGCCACCTCCGTCACCCACAAGCCCAACGCCATCCAGATGGCCCTGTCCGTCTGCGAGGACCTCATCTCCAGCCAGGTACCCCGGGACGGCGACCCCCTGCCCGCCCCGTCCCCGGCGGGACCCGAGCCGCCGCCCCCGCGGCCACCCCGCCCCGGCCCCGCGGTGCCCCCCGGCCGAGCCGCGGCGAGCGGGGTCCTGCCCGGGCCCGGGGCGCGCTGCCCGCATTGCAGCCTTTATGTAAGTGCGGCCGGCTGCGCGCTCCGCGCACCCCCGGGCACACCCGGGCGCCCGCACACAGCCCGGACACCGCGGGCACCCACATACACTCTGGGGCACAGCCGGGCACCCACATACACTCTGGGGCACAGCCGGGCACCCGCAGACACCCTGGGGCACAGCCGGGCACCCGCACAGCACCCAGGTACATACGGGCTCGCACACACTGCCCGGGGCACGCAGGGCCACCTGCAATGCCCACTCGGGTCACACGTGGGCTCACACACACGCCTCAGAGCACACACAAGCTCACACACACTCACCCCAGGGTGCACATGGGTATCACACGCCCCTGGGCACACACGGGCTCAAAACAGCACTCCGGGGCACACAGGGGCACCCCCACAGCCCTGGGGCACACGCAGGCACCCACACCCACCCCTCAGGGCACACAGGGATTACACACGCACCCTGGGGGCGCACAAGCACCCACACACACGCAGGGTACACATGGGCTCACACACGAAACCCAAGCACACACAGACTCACACATGAAGCTCAGGCACACACAGACTAACACACACACACCCTGGGCACACACAGGCTCACACACAAAGCTCAGGCATGCACAGATTCACACATACCAGGGCACACACAGGCTCACACACACACGCTGGGCACACGCAGCCCCCATGCCCTGAGTTGTGCACATACATGCCCACCCAACACTGTGCATGCGCACAGTAATGTGCACGTACACCTATACCACACGCAGACACAATGGGCACACACACTTGGGCATCCCCAAACTGGGGGACATGTGGGCATGGGGAACACCGTGCGTGCACACAGACTGTGCCCTCACACACATGTGGGAATGCCCACTGGCTGCACTCCATGTGCACACATTCCATGCACACACACACCTCATGTGCACACATTCCATACACACACCCCATGTGCACTCAGTCCATGTGCACACACACACACTCCATGCACAAACACACACACACACACTCCACACACACACACGCCATGTGCACACGTGCACTGCTGTGCAAACATGGGCTCACACACAACACGTCTGCACTTGTGCCAGCATGCACAGCTGCTGGGACACATGGACACACACATCTGTGTGAGGGACCTGGCACACCCACTGCCACATGCACACCGGGGACATGGGCACACACAGCTGGGGGTGCAGACATGCAGGCATGGAACACACAGACACACGGACACACAGACTCAGGGTGCACATCTGCACAGACACACGGACACACAGACACACAGACACACAGACCCAGGGTGCACACACACACAGACTCGGTGTGCGCTGTGTATGACTGTGCACACGAGCACAGAATGATCCTCCCTCCTGTGCTCACGGGTCACTCTCAGCGCACCTGAGGGTGCAGCCCGAACCCTCAGTGCTGGTGGGAGCAGCCTGGGGTGCCCCGGGCAGCGCGTGGCCTGGCCTCTCCACCTCCCCTGCGTGTGCCCTGGGTGCAGAGCCCGGCTAACCACCCCCAGGCCGTCAGTCGGGGCCATCGGGGGACGGGCGGGCAGGTGCAGCCCACCGCCCTCCAGCACGCCCGGCACCCGCGGAAGGTCCGCGTGGGCCCGTGCGCAGCTCCGAACGCGCCCCCGAACTGCATGAGCGCCCCGGCACGGAGCCTCCCCCGCCCCAAGGCGCAGAGAAATGCGTGTGCGCAGCCGGGCACACACAGCCAGCAGGGCAGGGGGCTGGAGGGGCCGCGCGGGGCAGAGCTGACGCCTTTGCAGCTCAGCTTCCCGCTGTGGAGGTGGAGGGTAGCTGGGGACAGCCCTGGGGCGGTGGCCAGGCCGGGCAGCCCGGGCTCTCGCCGACCCTCGTGTCCCCGGGCAGCAGGAGAGGCTCAGCGGGTCCGCACTGAGCCGAGGCTCCGTTCAGCGCTGCCGGCCGATGGATGCCCGTGGCCGCGCCACCTCCCCGCCTTGTCCCCGCGCAGCGCCGGCCCGCTGCGGGCACAGCCGTGCGGGAGCCGGGCCGGGGCGCAGGGACCGCGGCTGCTGGGGGCGCTGGGCTCGGGGTGCCCGCTCTGTCCGACACGCCGGGGGCTGTGCCCCGCTCGGTCCCCTCTCGCCGTGCCCGAGCGGGGGCTGCGAGGCACAAGAGGGGCTGGCAGCCCGCGCACGCAAAATGGCTCCTGCCGGCGGCTGCCGTGAGCCACGGCACAAACCGAGCCCCGCACGGCCCCGCCGCTGCCCCCGAGCCTGCTCCTGCCCCAGCGCCTTGCCCCGCCCTGCCCCGCCCTGCTGGGTGCGGGTCCTCACCCCCTGGGTCACACCGGGCACCTCTCCCCAGGGCATCCCCTCCTCCTGCATCCCCTGGACCTTCCCAACCTTTCCTCTAGCAATTTCTCCCTACTCCCACGTAGGGTCTCCAGCCCCTGGCCCAGCTCCCTCTGCACCCTCAATTTACTCCCCCTCAATGCCAAGCAGGATCCTCCCTCTTTCCCCAGACGCCAGGGGCCCTTCCCCAGGCAGACTCCATCCTCCTCTCCTGCCCTGGCAATCTGTCCCTCCAGCCCGGGCGCTGGGCACGTCCCGGGGCTTGGGCAGATGCTTGGAGAAGGAAGAGTTATTTCCTCCAGACATCAAAGTCCTTGCACTGATTCGGCCTAGCTGGAGACCTGTCACCAGCTGGGAACATTCCTTGTGCTGTGAAAGGACATTGGTGTAATAAAGGATCCCCGGGGAGTACCCAGATCCTTCCTCTCCCTTTCACACAAAGTAGGATCCTGCTGGAGACCAAAATCCCAGCTCTGCTGTAACAGCAGAATTTTGCCGAGATCCTCCTCTCCCATTTTGGTATAGCCCAGATCCTCGGCCGAGGGCAGATCCCGGCTCCAGCCCCCGCGCTCCGGGCTCTGCCATTCCCGTGTGCCCAGGGCCAGATGGCTGATTCGCTCCCTGGCTCCGCGCTCCCGCTCCCGCCACGGTCCCAGCTGACCACTTTGTTCTAATAGTCCTCAGAGGGGAATTACAATCGAGTATTAAATGTGTGGTTAAAGAAATCGCATTACACAGTGTGACTGGAAGGGAGATGCTTCCCTTTAATCTGTAATCCATGGAAGTTATTAGTTTAGCGAGCGGAGCGGCTGGGCACGGCATTCCATTAGGACGTAACCCTGAGCAGAGCCATCCCCTCCAGCCGAGGCACAGCACCCTGGCTCCCGGCACAGCCCTTGCTTCCCCATTCCGAGCCATTGCAGTGCCATGATCATGTTAACATGGGGCTGTTTAGCATTGCAGAAAAGAAAGGGGGGGAAAAAATCACTCTCGATGGCCGTTGCACTCCCGTGAAATAATGTTTGTGTCGTGTATCCTGTCCTACAGGTCTATGCAATATTAGTTAGTCACCCTCCTGCTCCCAACGATCACCTAACACCAACACCTGTGTCATACACAGCTGGCTTCTACAGGATCCCTGTCATTGGTCTGACAACACGCATGTCTATATATTCTGATAAGGTAACTGATGCATGCTTCTGCTCTGGTACCTCATACATATGCTGTAAATCAGGAGTGCCCAGCAGGAGGGTTCATGATGTCTGCACTCTCTGTGTCTGTCCATCCACCCTCTCCAGCCCAGCCTGCAGCTCTCTCTCTCTCTCTCTCTCCCTCTCTCTCTCTCTCTCTCTCTCCCCTGCATTCCAGGGTACATAATTTTTTTGCAGCTGCCAGTGCTGACCTACATAGCACCGGATGATTTCTGCAGTGCTGCTCTGCCAGGCTGCCGGGCTCGCTGCTCTCCAGCCACAGCAAAGGCACGAGCTGGCTCCTGCCCTGCTCACTGCTGCCAGCCAGGGGGTCCTGGGGGCTCAGGGGGCCTGGGAGGGGCAGAGGATCCTGTTAGAGCCTGCACATTGGGCAGGATCTCTCTGGGGCTGGGAGACTGTTTGGTTGCATTCACTTCTCTGGGTTTGTGGGATATTGGTAGGGGAGATAACAGAATATCTTGAGGCTTCACATCGCATTCAGTCTGGTCAGCACTCAAGACAGAGGCTCAAATTCCAGTGTCTCAGCTGTCCCCGTGGGAACACAGAGACTTCGAGGCTCGATGAGGTCCTGGGAAATGAGGTGCTGCCCTGGCCCTCAGCTCACAGCCCGTTTGGCAAACACCTAAAGCTTTAGGAAAGGCAAAAGGAGGAGCTGAGCAGAGCCAGGCCTTCCAAATGCCATTGCAGGATTTCATCCAGGCACACGAGCTCAGTGGGTGAGATTGAGCCTGCTTCAAAGCACGAATCAGCCTTTGCTTGGAAAATGTGAATATTCACAAATGTAAATGTTCAGTGCAAAAATAGTCACTCCACCTACATGGTAAATAAAGTCAAATTTCAGGAGGAGGAGCAGAAGCTCCCAGAAAGGCACCAGCAGCACTGCTTGGCTGGAGCAGCAGCAGATTTTGGCATCTCCCAGCAGGGAAGCCGTGGCAGGGTGGTCAGCAAGCCAGGACCACGGCAGTGATGGTGATGGTGGCTGGCAGGGCTGGGGACCTGCACACCCTGCCAGGGTATGGTTAGATGGAAAGGGGTGGCAGCAGAGCTGGCAGAGCAGGCAGGAAGTGTTCAGAGGGGATTTGCTTCTTGCTGCTCCGGGGAGGACATAGATCTGGCAGGAGTGTCGCTGAGAGGGTCCTCGTCACAGAGCCCACGATGGCAGCAAGAGGGGACCCTGCACCTCCTCTCTGCTGTCCTCTGCAGGGCTGTGCCGTGCCCAGTAAAGCAGCCCTGCCCACCTGGGCTGGCCTGGAGTGCTCACCCCCAGGGGCTGACCCTGTCCTCTCCTGCCAGTCTTGTCCTTTTTAAAACACGTTTTCTGCAGAGCAGCCTCATAACCCCCACCTGGCTCACTTCAGGGCTGGGGGAGAGACCCACAGGGGTGACCCTGTGTTCTGGCAGGGAGATGCTCTCCATGGAATATTTGGGGTGTTGAACAGGTTCAGGGGTACACTGCGTGGCAGAGGCCGGGCTGCCCACCCCAACACTCCTCAGAGCGCTCCTGCCTGGCTGGCACCGTGCTCAGCCTGCTGCCCAGCAAGGCTTGGAGCTCTCTGAAGAGCAGGGAGCTGCAGGCAGGGGATGGAGCTGCCGGCAGGGACTGGGTAGAGGAACAAAGGATGTTTGGACAGTGGAGGAGACAGCAAAGGTGGGAGTGGAGTGGGGGACAGAGGGGTGTGGAGCTGTGGGACAGGACAGTGGAAGGTTCCGCACACCCCATGCAGGACAGGCTGGCTCATGACACAGGGATATTCAGCTGTTCCCTTTTTAGTTTCCAGTGATCAGCTTTCTTTCTTTTTTTTTTTGTTTTAATTCAGGAAATTATATCTTTCAGCTTAGTTTCTATGGAAACAAGCGTGTAGAATCACTTTTTATGCACGCCCCTAATTGGTTTTGGAGGCATCAGACAATTTTAGCTGAATTTCACAGGGGGCTACAGTTGGGTTAATTTTGGTCCTCTCAAGGCTACCAGGGGAGGAAAGGTGTGGGCCTCAGCATGAACAGGTTTGCCCAGAACCTTTTGATGCTCTCAGAGCATCTCCAGTCAAGCACAATGGTCCATGAGCTGTACCAATCTGTCAGCAAAGATACCCGAGGGAAGTGAGTTTTACTGTTCCAGTATCCAACCATTTCTCCTAGAAATAATATTGCAGTTATCAGCCACAGCACTCTGGCTTGGCCTCCTTGTACATCTTATGAAATCATGAGCTGTTCCTCCACTGAGGCCCTCTCACCCCCAGCACAGTCCTGCCTGCTGGGGAGGGGTCTCTGGGATAGATCACCTCTGACTGAGGTCAGCAGGGGTCTGGGGGGGAGAGGGGCTCTCAAGGTAAAGGCAGCAGAGCGGTTCTCATCACTGTGTATCCATGGCTATGGAGAGCCCTCCAGGGAGATCTCATGGACTGAGTATTGCAAAAAATCCCCCTCTGACTTTCCCTCAGTGCTCCTGTCCCCCCCAGGCCACCGGGGCTGTTTCTATCTGCTCTGCATCTCAGCTGAAACAAACGAGATGACACTGACATCCTGGCACCATGAAAAATGTGAGCTGACACCGAGTGTGAGAGCAGAGCCCAGGCATGCACAGCTCAGGAAGGTCTGTGCTCTTCAACACCACCACGTGGGACCTCTGCTACCTGTGGGGCTGGAGGGACACCCTGGCTGCTGAGCCCCTCACCACCCCAGTAGATAATTGCAGCAGAGGGACAGGGAGGCAAATTAATAAATTAATACATTAATACACTAATACATTAATACACTAATACATTAATACATTAATACATTAATACATTAATACATTGATATTAATACATTGATACATTGATACATTGGTACATTAATAAATTATGAGACCTGCTCTGCTGCTGGAGGAGTTAGAAAATGGAGTTTAGACATGCTGCAATTGGAGAGCTTCTTCAGTTCCAGCACCTTGCCCTGGTAGTAAAGTGAGGTTGGTCTCTCTCTCCAGTCAGGGGATGGATTTCCCTCTGGTTCCTGCTCTCAGTGGAACCATTCCAGGCCCTCACAGGGCTTGTTCACTGAAAGGGTTTTCTGCTTTATTAATGTCTCACTGGCAGTCCATGCTCAGCAGGAGCCCTGTTAGGGCTGGGAAGGTGCAGGTGGGGACAAAAGTGGCTCTTGTTGACCATGGTCAGGGTCGGCACTCCTTCACTGGCACCCACAGCTGCCAGTGAGAGGCTGCTTGGTGCAGTACAGAGATGTTTGTCCTGGGAGTGGGGAGCACAGGGCAGGAAACCCCTTAGGAGGGCAGGAAACCCTCAGCAGGGCAGGAGAACCCTCAGCAGGGCAGCCTGGAACATGCAAGAGCAGGCCAGGGTAGTGGAGGGATGGCCTGAGAGCCCCCACATGGCAGCAGATCCCACAGGCTCTCAGCTTCCAGCTGGGAGCAGGACAGAGCAGCCCCACCGCCCCACTGTGGCCCTGCCACATCCCTTCCTCCGTGCAGGGAAAGGCAGAGAGTGCACTTTAGTCTGAGCTCTGCCCCAAAATCCCTCCCTGCACTCATCTGAGCTATCTCAGCGTTATCTCAGCTCCCTCCCACCTCCACAGCTCTCATGCGGGGCAGTGGGCAAGCTCTCTCCATGGAAACACTGGCCACCACTTCTTTCTCATGCCCAGCTGGTGAATTTTACCAAATTTTCAGGAGCTCTACAGATTGGGATCTCTTTGAAATTCCCCAGCAGCTCAGCTGGAGAGTGCATTGCTAGAAGGGGGGGCCTGACCCGCTGCCACAGGTAATGAAGCAAAGGCACATTGCTCCCTTCAGCCTGCAGGAAAAATCCCTCCCCAGCCCTGGGCTCTGGCTGGGTGAGCCCCTGAGCTGACAGGAGTGCAGAAGGTCACAAACCCTTCACTCATGGAGCTGTGCAAGGCCCTGATGGGACACACAGGCACTGCCTGCTGGGCCCCAGCCATGCCCTTTCCCCTGTGGGTAAAATCCCCATGCCGAGGTATCCCCAGCACTCTCCCCCAGCTCACAGCCTGCTGCAGGCTGTGCACAGGATTGCAGCACCCAGGCACATTCCCTGCAGGGGGGGTGCACTCCTGTGCTACCTGTAGGTGCAGGGTCACAGCTGTGCATGCACAGTCTGTGCTTTCACACACACACACACACACACACACACACACAAAATCATCTGCTCAAACAGCTCCTCTTTGTATGGGCTTGCATCAGATATTTGCAGTTCTCAAGTCCTGACCCCACATAGGGTCATCACAGAATCCCAGACTGATTTGGGCTGGGAAGGACCTTAAAGCCCATCCAGTGCCACCCCTGCCATGGCAGGGACATCTCCCACTGCCCCAGGCTGCTCCAAGCCCCATCCAGCCTGGCCTTGGACACTGCCAGGGATCCAGGGGCAGCCACAGCTGCTCTGGGCACCCTGTGCCAGGGCCTCCCCACCTCACAGGAAATATCCCCAACCTCCCAACCCTGCTCACTTTGGTGCTTTTTGGCTCCAGCCCCTGGGTTCCTGCTGAGCTTGGTCACCTGGATGTTCCCCCAGCCTGTATTTGCTGCCCTTTTGCAGAACTAGAATGAAGTGGGGGAGCACAGGGCTGAGCTCTGAGGTGCGGGTGGGCTGCAGGGAGGTTTGGGGTAGCTGTGAGCCATTGCCAAGGTCCCAGTCCAGCCCTGGCTGGCACCAGGCACACTCAGAGCAGAGCAAGGGGCGAGGATCCTACAAACCACCCCACAAGGCCAGTGTGGATTTGTAGTGAGGAGCAGTTTTTGC
Source organism: Motacilla alba alba (assembly GCF_015832195.1). Classification (NCBI taxonomy): domain Eukaryota; kingdom Metazoa; phylum Chordata; class Aves; order Passeriformes; family Motacillidae; genus Motacilla; species Motacilla alba. Next base: position 918,877 of record NC_052032.1, on the reverse strand, counting down.
TGTGTATCTGATCCGAGGGGAGGGAGCGATGACAGCCCCGAGTTCAAGTGCTGGAGCAGCACACCAGGGGCACAGCTGGTGCAGCAGAGCGAGCCCACAAGCTGTGCTGGCTGTCTCACAGGGGCTCTGCTAAAATCCACAGGTCTTTTTTAACAGTTATTTGCCAAAAAATGGGCTAATTAGGGTGCATAAATCACTGCCCCATCCTCTGCAGTGCAGCCCATGTGCCCATGCCCAGCAGAGCTCTGTGCTGAGTTTCAGAGGGGTGGGACAGGAACCTGGGGGATGTCACTGTGTGTGCTGGGATGGGGTATCAAATCACATCCTCACCTGCCTCTGCACAGCACAAGCTGCCCATGTGAACCTCTGGGGGACTCTGATCATTTTTCTGCCAATCTTTGGCCCTTGCAAAGATGCTCAGGAGTCCCGGGTGCTTCAAAAGCTGTGCCAGACTGTGAATGATCATCCTGAGATCTCAGCTCAGCACTTGACATGAATTTTTCTTCATTATCCTACTTGAAAACCACAGTTTAGGGATCCAGGAACTGAGATACCACCAGAGTCTGTCCATGACCCTTTTGACACCACCTCAGAAAGCAAATTTTTCTGGACTGTTAAACCAAGTTTCCCCCCAACAACCTTGCAGTATTTTTTTTTCCTCTGAATCCAGTGAGATGTATTTACAATATTTAAGAAAACCATGATTGGTTAAACGCCATTTTTGCAGGCTTGTTGGGAAGCTAGAAAGTAATTTGATGCAATATACGGAAATTCCAAAGATTTTTTCATTTGAAAAAGGGATTGAAATAACTTTTGTAGATGTTTTAACCTATGTTTCTCTGATTTCTTTTTTTTTAATATTGGGTTTTATGTTATTTTTTCAGCTCTTTTCTCTCTTCTGATTTTTTTCCCATTTCCAGTTTCACTTTCCCTGGATTTCCTTAAAGCAATAAAAAATGCTCAGGGGTTGAAAATTAAAAATGCTTAGACCCAGATGGTGTGCCTCTGGCCCAGGCTGTGCAGCTGGACCTGGAAATTTCTGGGCATCTCTGCTGACGCTGTGTTAGTGTGAACACCATGGTTGTCTTTCCACTGTTTGTCCCTATGGGGCTTTTTCCCAATCCCATGGGTTTGTGGGGTGAGCTGCTCTTCCTGTAAGTCTAATGTTTGTATCAGTCATACTCTGAGAGTTTTGTTGGGGCTCTCCTGGTTTGTTTCCTCCTCTAGTTAAACATCCACCCTTCTCCTCAGTGTCTCACATTCAGGAAATGTTCCCAGTGCTGCGGTGGCTCTGCTGCTCCCCCATTCCTGTGTGTTGGGCTGGGGCAGGAGCAGGGACCTGGTGACCCTGTGCAGAGAGCCCTGAGCACAGCAGGGAGGTTGCATCCTTTTCTACACATTTCATGGTCTGGTCTGACATTATCACTGTGTGGAGTGTGAGGAAGAGGATTTATCTGGTGTGTCTGTTCCTCCCATGTGTGTCCATGGGGGACATGGTACTTTTTCCTTCCCAGTGTTATTACTTTGGCTCATTCAGGACATTTCTGACCCATTCTGGGTCTGGTCTCTGGATGAGCAGGTCTGGACAAGCCCTGTTTGGTTCAGACAACCATCTCAGCCTTAGAGAAAGAAATATCAGGGTGCTTTATTTTTGTCCTCTCCACTTCTGGCTCCTCACTCCCTCCAGCACATAGCTGGGCTGTCAAGCAGGGTCCATGCTGAGCATGAGCACTTCCTAATATTTGACTCTAGGGCTTTTTGGGCAAGCTGCATTTGTTTGAAAGCTCTCTGTCAGCTCCAGCTTTTGGTCTGATTGCTCCCCTAAGAGCACTGTACTTAATTAGGCTGGAATTGCTATTGCACAATCACCCAACCATAATGATTTCTCTAACCCAACCAGAGAGGTTTGCTGGGGCACGGGTCCAGAGCTGCCTCCTCTGCCTGCTGCTGCAGAACAGGCTGACCTAGAAACAGCCAGGGACCGTGTTTTAAAACTGCCTTTTTGAACTTCTGCCATGGCACATGACAAACACACAGCTGCCTGTACCTGCCTCTTGCCTTCTGAAGGGAATTCTTCTGCTTTTTGATGTCCATTGCCTAGTAATTATTTAAAAGGTCAAGAGGCAAGGCTATATTTGCACTGAACGCTACTGGTCATTCATGGCTCGATAGGCTTTTCTTCTCTGTGCATTTATGGACCACAAAGCAGAAACCCCTCTTTGCCATGCTCCAGTTTAACCACAGAGAGGTAGAAAGTCATATCCAGGGTTTGCTTCCCAGCCAGAAGGAAGGATTCAGGTCCCAGAAGTTAGCTCAAGGTGTGCATCCCAGAATGGATCCCTGTCCCTGTCTCTGTCCCTGCAAACGTGGCTGACACCCCCACAGTCTGTGTTGAGCTCTTGTTCTCCCTTGCAGAGCATCCACCTGTCCTTTTTGCGCACGGTCCCACCTTACTCTCACCAGGCCAACGTCTGGTTTGAGATGATGAGAGTCTTCAACTGGAACCATGTCATTCTGATAGTCAGCGATGACCACGAGGGTCGTGCTGCACAGAAGAAGCTGGAGACCCTCCTGGAGGAGAAAGAGTCCAAGGTCAGTTCCTGAACATTGTCTTGTAGCTTTGTTTAAGCAACAACAACGAAACTAGAAGTCTTGGGCTGTTGTATGTATGTAGATTTCTGTATGTAAAACACCTTTTCTTTCCATTGTAACATGGCTAACATGCTTAAAGCATCAACAGTGTCTGACTAGTACCTGACAGAACTTTGTACTTTATTCATTTCACTTGCTTTGCCATGGTCAAAATCTCCTACATGTAAATCGACTACAAAATGAAGGGAAGGATAACCTGGAGCTCTGCAAATGCCTTGCCCGAGTTTCCCACCCAAGGAGAGGACCAGTCGCTCAGTTTAGGGCAGCACCTGCCCCACTGCAGCCACCCCGGGGCCAGGCAGACCCAGCAGTGCCAAACCCACCCCGCAAAGCAGCTTCTGAATTGGCCATCGGGGGCTCAGCTCAGCGCCTCAGGGGCAGGGCACGGGGCTCTGCTGATCCTCTCGGTAGCGCTGTCGGCCCGTTCCCATCTCCATCGAAGCACATGCCAAACGCTGCTTTCCTGACACCCCATGCATGGCAGGGCCGGCTGTGGGACCTCGCTCCTGCTCTCAGGGCCAGCGGGAGCAGGGAGGGAGGCAGGGCAGGGGGACAAATCACAGACCTGCAGTCTGGAGGGAAAGGACTGAACGAGTGTTCAAGGCCAGCAGAGAAGGAGAGCACAGGAAGCTGTGTGGCTGCAATCTGGAAGGCAAGGAAACACCTCCTGTCCTACGGGGTGGAGTCCCAGCATGTCCTCTCTCCTAGGGTAGGGTGAGGTCCCCTTCGGATGGGCATAGCCTGAGTTCATCCAAGTCTCCAGCAGCATCAGGGCAGGCACCCATTTGGGGATGTTCCCTCCCAGGCAAGGATCCCAGTCTGCTCTTTGCAGCCCCACCTGCAGCTGCTAGACCTTTGGCAGTCTCTCAGCTGTTGAGATGTGGCCATGGACACTTCTTGTGGTTGGAGTTGGTGGCTGAGCTGAGAGATGGGACCCTGTGACTGCTCTTCATCACCTCCCTGGAGGAACAACTGCTGCAGGGGCGCAGGCTGGCACAAGCCACACTGACCAACAGACTCCTGATTATGGCAGTGATTTTCAAGAAGTTTCATCCTTGCTGCATCCCAGGCTGTCTCAAGGCACTGATGTTCCACCAGCCACAGAGGGATCCTCCTGCCTCCAAGGGCAGCTTCCCACTGGGTGAGAGCAGGACAGTATTTTTCTCCAAAGCCTCTTCCCAACACAATGTCCTTCATACGGGGAGAGCCATTGTCGGTCTCTCTCCCTCCTCTTGCATCTTTTGAATTCTACTTTCTGTTTTCCTGTAGTTCCCATGCATCCCATTTTGCTGTTCCCTCTCATGCCTCCACTCCCATTTGCCCCATGTGGTGCTCCCAGGCACGGGATGCATTTCTTCTTCAGCCTGTCCACCTTGCAGGAAAGCCTTTGAGAGCTTGAAAGATGAGGAGGGAGGGGTTGTCCTCAGACCTTCCCCATTTTGCACTGCAGCTACACATGTCTTGGTGTCCTCTGGCAGCGCCTGGGCTGCTGCAGATGCTGGAGCCACTCTCCAGCCTGGGACACTTGCTCTGTTCCAGTAGGTCACCTTGTCTTCTCTTTGGTGTGTGCCACTGCATCTTGCTTCTTTTCCCTTTGACAAAAGTTCAGGCAGACTGGTCTGACTCGTCTTGCAGGTGGCAGATACCTCGTTGGGGCTTTCCTGCCTTCCCCCACCTCTTCTCTCCAATCTCTCCTCTGATCACTGATGTGCTGGCTCTTTCCATGCCATGAAGTTGTACCATGGGCCCCTCCCCAGCCTCTCCACGGGCAGCCCGGGCCCTGGGGAGGAAGCAGGCAGGAGACCTGATCTCGACCTCTTCAAGGCTTAGATCACAGCCCCTGAGGACATGGAGGACCTGCTCAGGGTCAGAGACTCACCTGCCCATCTAGGCTCTTGGTTTGGGGCGTGGCTTTGCCCCCAGGGTCTGTGCCAGCCCCGTATGCCATCCAGGCACCACTGTGTGGGTCTGCACCTCCAGCAGCTCCCTGAGCCCAGCACCCAGGCTGTGCTGGCCTTGTCCCGGGGCTGTCTGCAGCAGCCCTCCACCTGGAGCTGCTCCACCCAGCACAGCTCTGCTCGTTCATGGGGCTGCTGGGGCTCGGAAGGGAGTGCTGGACACTGAGACCAGAGCTTGGGGTCAGAGGCAGCAGGTCCCTGCTGTGCTGCTTTCCTTTCTCTGGGAAAGCAGTCTTCATGAAAATGGCAAATTTTTGAGTGATTGCAGGAGCACGTGGTAGAAAGGGAACTTCTGATTTGTCGGTTCCTGTGTGAAATATGAAGATCAGAGAAGGGCTGCAGGACCACATGGAAAAATGGGAAAAAGAGGATTACTAGTGTAGTTCTGGAAACAGGGCTCGTGACAGGGAGAGGTCCCGGGGCCAGCCTTCTTGTACTGAAGACTCTGCTGACCAGCCTGGGCCAAGGTGCCAGCCAGCACATCCCAGGAATTTCTGTTTGGTGGCTGCAGCATGGATGACCAAGTTTTTGGCTACCTTAACTGCGCCTGGGGAGAAGTGACCAGCATTGCCTGACTGGAGAATATTTCTGCTGTCCTGCTGCATCTCTGGCCTCCTTGTAGCAGTCATTACTCCAGGGCTCACTGCAGGCCCAGCAGAAGCCACTAGGAAGCCACTGCAGAAATCCTCGCTGTGGGAGTCATCAGAAATGAAGGCAGACCTGGGCTCCAAGCAGATTTTGCCTCTTCCCATACTTTTCCTTGCCAGGACCCAATTTCTTTAAGCAATGAAAAACCTGTCAGGCTTTGTCCAAGGGGAAGAAAGGAAAGGTCACACAGCTGCATGGAAAGGAGACCTGGCAAGATGTCTTGCCAAAGACTGGCCTGAATGCTCATGGAAAGGCAAGCTAATTAGTTTGGAAAGCAAGATGAAGAGCAATCTGTCTGTCTGAGGAGCAGCCTGGGAGCATGGACCCCTGTGTGCTGGGGGTGCAAAGGGTCGGGCTCCTGGCAGGGATCCATTGCCATCAGGCTCTGGAGAAATGGAGATGAGAGTAGAGCTGTGTCCCACACCCCATGTTCACAGATCAGGGACGCTCAGCTGGGGCAGGGTCAAGGAGAAGATGTCACACTATGTCCCACCAAAACCTGCCAAGCCCTCTCCTGAAGGCACCATCAGGTTGCTGTGACTGGCCTGGCCACAGGGGCTGCTCCCAGGAGGTGCTGGGGCTCTGTGCAGGCTGCTGCAGGGTCAGGCCTCTGAGCAGAGGCTGCAGGCCCTCAGCACGCTGCCTGCCCGAGAGAAAACCTCCAGCAGTGGCTGCCCTGCCCTGGGTTCCTCTGGGGCCAGGCAGCACCAGCAGCTGGGGCAGCAGAGCAGGGGAGGAGCAGGATCTGTGCTCCAGCCCGATCTCTCCGGGGTCAGTGCAGGCCCTGAGCCCCGCTGGCATGCTCCAGTCAGTAGCATGGAGACCACCAAGCAGTGAGCCCCACTAGCCATGCTTAGGGCCAGCTTACGGGAGCCCTGGTCTCAGGTAGCTGCACCTCCCAGGGCCACCCGTGTGCTGCAGAGCCATGAGGTGCCCTGGCCCCTCCCCAGGGACCAGGTAAAAGCTGCAATGCCATCCCATGTTCACCATTGCTTCATATTGCCACGCTTTGAGCCAACACGGGACTTAGAGAACTGTATCTTTCTCTTTTGGATGTCAACAGAGCTCAGGAAGCTGCTCCCTCCTCTCAGGAGGTGAGAGGTTCAGCTGAGACACCTCACTTTGTGTGGACTCTCTGAGGGTGGACAGGACTGTAATGCTGATAGTGATGCTAGTAATGCTAATACTCTTAACTGTAACAGTTTGCCTTTATCCAGCACTTTCCGTACACAACATTTTGTCCTTTACTTCCACAGTAATTCCATGGAACCCCCACCACTTAGGCCCTTAGATTCTTTCTGAGCTTAAGATAAAAATTCCTTGCTGAAGAACCCCCTAGTCCCCCAAGGGAAAATGCAACTGCATCGCACCAGCTGTGCCACTCAGGCTTTGCTCTCAGATTGCTCCGTGATGCTCCCGTGAGAGCTGAGGCACAATCTCTCCTGATAGTGGTTTTTGCGAGCTCCAGCGTTATAGAGACCCTTTAGCAAACAGTGGAGGAGGAGGTGGATGTTGGATTGCTTTACTACACGTCATTTTCAACTGTTTATAATATTCTTCTGTGTCTACATATTTTCTCTGTGCACATTATTCATCAGAGTAAAAAAAGGAACTATGAAAACCTCGACCAACTTTCCTATGACAACAAGCGAGGACCCAAGGTATATATGCATGGAAATGCACGCCGCCCACCAACCTAACTAGCAAATGAAAAATAGCCACAGCCAACAGAAAAATAAAAAAATAAAAAAAATAAGAAAGAAAAAAAAAGAGAAAGAGAAAAAAATAAAAGAAAATAAAGAAAAAAAAAATCCATGACTATGTTTCTTGGTAGCACGTTTTTATGTTGAGATAGTTTGGTTTGGACTTGAGAATGGAAACTTAGCCAGCTGACCCTGGAAGGATTTCTTTTTGAAACATGCATGTGAACCAGTAATTAACTTGCAAGTTCTTTTTTTTTTTTTTTTTGAAAAGTTGAACCAACCCCCTTTCCTCCCCAAAGGAAACAGTTCCTTGGTGTAAGTTGCTCACTTTGATTCCCAAAGGTTAACCCTGTGCAATATGTTTTTTCCATTTCCCATGTTTTTGAAAAACAACACTCGTTTGAGTTTTCAATTGCATTTCAAAGCCTTTTTCTCTTTCCTGTACAATGCACGCCTCTTTTTGGGTCTTGATTGACTTCAGTTTGCATGCACAGTGCAAAAAAAAAAAAAAAAACCAAAAAAAAACCAACCAAAAACTACCAAAAAGCCAAAACCTTAAAAGAGAAAGGAAGGAAGGAAGGAAAGAAAGAAAAGAAAGAAAGGAAAGAAAAAGAAAAAAAATAACTATAACCAGTCTTATTTATTGGACTTTTGTGCAGTTTAATGAATTCTCTTGACCCTTTTCTAGATAGCATGGCTCTCACCACCAGTCCTGGGGCTCACTCACTAACCAACTTTGCTCACACTCATCACAGGCTGAGAAAGTGCTTCAGTTTGACCCTGGGACCAAAAATGTGACAGCGCTGCTGCTGGAGGCGAAGGAGCTGGAGGCCAGGGTCATCATCCTCTCTGCCAGGTGAGGCCATGCTGCCCCTTCCCCTCCCCGCTCTGATTTCCTCTCTCCCAACGCTGCCCAGCGCTGGAGTCAGTGGGTTTGGGGTTTGACAGCCTTCCAAGGAGCCTGAGAGAACCCCCACAGACAGCCCCTGTCCCAGGCAGCTGAGGGTGCCGAGGGTGCTGCTGGCTGGGCAGTGACATCCCCAGCGCGGCTGCCGTGCCTGGCTGTGCTGCAGGAGCAGCCCTGGTCACTGATGGTGTGTCCTGGTCCAGCTGGGAAGGAGGGCAGCCTGATGGCCCCGAGCCTGAGGCACGACGAGCAGATGCGCAGGTGCTCAGCAGCGCCGGGAGCTGTGGGATCAGGCGAAGCTGAGACAAGGGTCCCGTTGCATCGAGGACTGAGCCGTTGCCCAGTAGTCAGAGTCACCCGGGGTGGCACTGCCGCAGCCTCGGCTCTGACAGCGGGGCTGCCCGGCAGCCGGAGCCCCACGGCCGTTCCCTTCCTGTCGTTGCAGCGAGGATGACGCGGCCACGGTGTACAGATCAGCAGCCATGCTCAACATGACGGGCTCGGGCTACGTGTGGCTGGTGGGGGAGCGGGAGATCTCGGGCAATGCCCTGCGCTACGCCCCGGACGGTAGGCACCTCCCGGGCCCCGTGCCGCTCCGCCGGGCTCGGAGGAGCCCGAGAGGGCGGGGATGAGCGGCCCTGCCCTCGCCGGCACCCCTCGGGCTGCGGGAACGCGGTGCCGCGCTGCTCCCGAACGGAGGGTCCCGCACTCCGCGCTCCGCTCCCTCCGCCTGCGTGGGGACCCGGCCTTGCCCACCTTGGGGCTGCCGCTCCCCAGATCCGTGTCACGGCGCCTTTGCAAGCTGCCTGTCACCCGGGAAGGCTTGGGCGGGGCCCTGGGGATGGAGCTGGGGGTGCCAGGGTGTCAGCCCGTAGCCGTGTGCTCGCTGTTCCAAGAGCTGGGAGCGGGAGTGGCGCTGGAGCGGCCAGTGATCCCAGGAATGCTGAGCCGCCTCCCCCTCTGCCGCGGCAGGAGTGATCGGTTTGCAGCTCATCAACGGCAAGAACGAGTCAGCGCACATCAGTGACGCTGTCGCCGTGGTGGCCCAGGCCGTGCACGACTTGTTCGAGAAGGAGAATATCACAGACCCACCGCGGGGCTGCGTGGGCAACACCAACATCTGGAAGACAGGACCCCTTTTTAAGAGGTATTGGGGAAAGGGTCCTGCTGGAGGCAGCAGAGGACCTGGTGGGGGAGAGCTGGAAAAGGTGGGAGCATGTGGAAAAGGTGCAGGAGGACATGGTGGCTTTGTTCAGGGCCACTAAAGCTTTGGAGCATGTGGCACAGGGCTGCCTGGACTGTCCTGCATGATTTGGATGTGAGGGCTACATCTCTCCTAGGAAACTCTCCCAGGCACAAGCTCAGGCAATGGCACCCAATTTTTCCAGGCTGTTTAGGCATCATCTTGGTGCCTGGCACCAATTCAGTGCATGCCAACCCATGCTACCCTGAGCAATGCCTACACAGCTGAGATGTGTGGGCAGGGAATGACTCTAGGAGGAGAAGATTGGGGACCATGGGCCTCCTCCAGTCTGGAGCTTAATTCCATGGGTGGAAGTGGGAGAGAGGGGGGTTCTGCCCAGTCAAGGCAGGGGGATATTTCTGTCCCATTTTATCTCAGTGCTGCTGACACATTTCCTGCTGAGCATTCCAAGGGCTGTGGCATGCTCCAGTGCTGCACGCAGGGCTTGGTGGCAGGAGCTGTCCATGCATGGGACAGGTTGCCTTGGCTGTAGCAAACCCTGGTGCTGTGGATGTGGAGGCTGGAGTGTCACAGATGGGAGCATGTGCCTGTGGGGTGCTGCTGCCAGAGCAGGGGGATCAGCAGGTCCTGCAGGCACTTCCAGACCCCAATTCCTGCATCACTGCAGCTGCTGGGGCCACAGGGGCTGGGCCTTGGTGCAGCAGCCACTCCCTGCAGACCTGGGTTCTATTGAGCATGAGACCTGCAAAGCCTGGAGATGGTTTTAGAGGCATTTCTGGCATCCCCTGCAGTGAAGTCTCTGGCAAGAGCGAGTCAAAGGTGTTCTTCACAAGTGGCTCAGGCAATCCTTGTGTGTCTCTACTATCACCTTTCCAGGGTTTGGGGGCTGTTTCTCTCCTTGGTGGTGTTTGTGTGTGCCTGGGCCACTGGCCAGGCTGGGATGGGCAGATGCCAGGCACAGCACCTAAGCTGTAGCGATGGCCACAGCTCCCAAGGAACCCCAAAGGAAAGTGTCCTTGGGTGCTGTGGGATGGATCATTCCAAAGAGAAGTGGGACTGATCTGGTGGAGAACAAGGGGTAATGACAGCAGATATGGCAGAGAACATTTGGGAAACTGATTCCACCCACCAGGAGGGGATGACCACGGGTCTATGAACAGACCATAGGTAGCCTTGGCTGGACTTGTACAGGGTAGTGAGCTTATGGCAGGTAACTGAGAGGGAGCATTTGCCTTTCTGATGCCTTGTGAAGCATCTCAGTAGCATAGCAGGTGTTCTAGGTTGTCCCAGCTGTGTTTCTCTCCATAGGGTGTTGATGTCCTCCAAGTATTCAGAGGGTGTCACCGGCCGGGTGGAGTTCAACGAGGACGGGGACAGGAAGTTTGCCAACTACAGCATCATGAACCTGCAGAACCGGAAACTGGTCCAGGTTGGGATTTACAACGGCAGCAATGTACGTGCAGGCCTGGCCTGGGCGGGGAGGGGTTGGGCACTGGGGTGTCCACCTTGGCCTCATGTCCATCTGCTTCCTCCGGGATCCATCTCAGGTCCTGACCAACGACAGGAAGATCATCTGGCCAGGCGGGGAAACCGAGAAACCTCAGGGCTATCAGATGTCAACCAAGTTGAAGGTAAGAGCAAATGGCATTAGGGGCAGAGCTTCTCTGCTCTCTGCGTGCTGGGCAGTGACTTCATCTGCCTCCCACTTCCATGGCTGCTCTGCAGTTGGCAGCAGCATTTGCAAGGCCAGGAGAGGATATGAGAGAGAAATAGAGAAGGTACTGGAGCATGTTCAGAGCACAACTTTCAGCTGGAGTCAACCTAGACAGGGCAGCAGGCATCCTTGGATTTGGAAAGAGACAGGTGGGAAGTGGATATGAGAGAAAACAGCACGGAAAGGTGGAGGAACAAGGTGCTCACCATTTCTCATGGGAGCCAGAGGACACCTGCCACAGATTTGTGAGAAATACAGGGATGGGGTCCTTTTGCCAAGGCATGGTTCAGCTCTGTTAGACAATGCAGAGACCAGGTGGAAACAGATCCAAAAGGAAATTAAACCCTCCTATGAAGGGTAAGCAGATTGGTGGCTGCAAGGCTAAACTCTGGAAATCCCTGAGGAGCTGATGGCCAGAAGCTGGAGGTAACACAGGCAGAAGGTCCCACCAGTCTTGCTTTGCTTCTCACGCTCTTCCTCTAAGTGTCACTCAGCAGCCCCTTTAGTGACTGGATCCCACTTTAGTGACTGGACCCTGGCCAGGCTGATCTTACCAGTTTGACCATTCATTTGTTGTACTGTTCATTTGTCCAGCAAGGGAAATCCCATTCCCACTGGCAGCATTGTCCCCGCAGAGGTGCTACGGGTACCTTGTGATTGCTGCTTTTCTGAAAGGTCCAAGGCAGGACTGAAACACCTGCATTAACTTGGGGCAGTGTCTGGAGCCCCTTTCCAGGCACTAGTCCTGGCTGTGTCTCCCATCAGTCTCCTGTTAGGGAAAGAGATTTTGAGGCTCAGCTGAAAGGGCCACATGAAGGAGTTCACTCCTCACCTTGGATGCAGGGAAAGTAAATTCTTGGTGTTCTTCTTGGCAATGCTGTGTTAACAGTTGGATTTTGTGATCTTAAAGGTCTTTGCTAGCCTAGAGGATTCTCTGATTCCACATGCCAAAGCCAGGTCCTGGTGCTGGGCTGAGATGGCAGCTGGGGAGGGCACCACGGCTCGTGTGGGGAGGGCAGCCCAGCTCCCACCATGGGAATGTAGCTCCGGAGGGAAACACACACCAGAGGGTGTCTGTGCTTCACCTCACAGATTGTGACCATCCACCAAGAGCCCTTTGTGTATGTGAAGCCCACTCAGGCAGATGGGACGTGCAGGGAGGAATTCACCATCAATGGAGATCCTGTCAAAAAGGTCTTCTGCACTGGACCCAATGAGACCATCCCAGGTAACTCAGTCTGGTGGGGACTGCCATTCCAAGAAGGGGTCTCGGGGAGGGTGCTCAGTCACACAAGAGTCCTAGAGGATGAGACACAGAGAAGTGACAGCACAGCTGGCCCCTACCCCTCACCCATCAGCTCAGCCTCACAGCAGCGCTGTGCAGGAGTTGGGCCCTGGGATCCAGGGGTTTGAGCCCAACAGACTCCTGCCCACTGTCTCTCTTCTGGATGGGCTCTGGAGCAGGTTTGAGGGATTGCTTCCCGAATTTCTGTCTCCTGACATGTTCCAATTCTCTCTGCCTTGATCTCCAGCAGCAGCAAGGACTCCAAGGCACGTTAGCATGTGCTACACTGACACAGCACCAGTTTCAAACTGTCACAGACACTGAGTCAGGATCAGGAGTGAGCACCTGGTGTGGGGTGGGAGCTGCTCAGCAATGCCAGGCTTGCCAAAATCTACCTGAAGGGCATCCCCTTGGCTCATCACACCTTCCTGTGCACAACACCCCCCCAGAGTTGTGTCCTGGGCTGTGTTCAGCCTGCTGAGCTCATGTCAGGACTCTTCCAGCACGTGCACTGAGCCCTCTCCTTGCCCTGCTGTGGGTGGGCAGCATCCCCTCTCAGCCCACCTCACTGGGACATGGCAAAGGAACGGGACCCTTTGTCCCCAGCCTGCCCACACCCACAGTGCTGGAGGCAGGTAGATGGCCCTGAAGGATAACATGGTTCCATCCCACATGGAGCCAGAGCTGTGGGGTGGCTGCTCTCACTGGGCACCGGGGGATGCTGTGTGGGGTCCCTGGCTGGGCTGTCCCCACCCATGGCCGTTCTGTCCCTCCCCCAGGCCGTCCCACCGTGGCACTGTGCTGCTACGGCTTCTGCATCGACCTGCTCATCCGCCTGGCAGGCGTGATGAACTTCACCTACGAGGTTCACCTGGTGGCTGATGGTAAATTTGGTACCCAAGAGCGGGTGAGTTTGGGCAGCCTGTGATGCTTCTTTGCCTGTATCGTGTTGAAACACCCCCATGCCCTTCTCCTGAGCAGGGTGGGGTGGAAGGGCAATGCAGGATTCCTAAAAAGTGCAGGGTCCTGGCTGGTGGGGGATGTGTGTCAGGGCAGGCGTCTGACCCAGCCTTGGCTTCCTGGCAGGTGAACAACAGCAACAAGAAGGAGTGGAATGGGATGATGGGGGAGCTGCTGAGCGGCCAGGCTGACATGATTGTGGCTCCCCTCACCATCAACAACGAGCGGGCTCAGTACATTGAGTTCTCCAAGCCTTTCAAGTACCAGGGCCTCACCATCCTCGTGAAGAAGGTATGGTCTGGGTGGGAGGTTTTGTAGAACACGGGAGGTGCCCGTTCCCCAGACTGCAGTGCCCAGAGCAGCCCCTGCAAATTCCAGGCTCCAGGCTGCTGGTTTTAATGCAGGCTCTTGTCTGCACCCACCTGACCCTTCCTGAGCAGCAGGAGCTTGGGGCAGGGCAGGGCCCCTGGAGGTCCCTCCAGGCAGGCAGGGTGCAGCTGGGGGGGTGCCAGCACTGTTCCCCTCTCTCCTGTGTGCAGGAAATCCCCCGCAGCACCCTGGACTCATTCATGCAGCCCTTCCAGAGCACGCTCTGGCTGCTGGTGGGGCTGTCTGTGCACGTGGTGGCAGTGATGTTGTACCTCTTAGACCGATTCAGGTGAGTGCACTTTGGGCCACTCAGGATCTGGAGGGGACAGTAAAGTGCTCCTGGGAACTGTCCCCTGGGTCCCTTGCTTGGGCATGTTTTGCAGCCCTTTGGGAGCTCTCACAGGGACTTAACCCACCTGCTCTGCCCCACCAGCCTTGGGCTGAGGCTCCTGGCCCCTCTGGCTGCCTAAGCTAAGGGATGTGGACATTGGAGTACCCAGCACATGGGGATGTGGGAACACACCTGTCAGATCAGGTGCTGTAGAGATACCTGACCAAGGGGACTGTCAGTTTCTGGGCTCTGAGAGAATTTCCTCTTGGCCTTCCTTGGCCCAGTGGCAGCTCCTCTGAGGGCACCTGTCCCTGCCTCAGCCCTGTGCCCGGAGGCTTTGATCGCTAATCTGCAGGGAGCCCTCTGTGCTGCAGTAGGAGAGGCTTGAGCAGGCCAGGGTCAGATGATCTTTCTGGTCTGGAGAGAGTGTGATGGGACCAGTACCAGTGTGAGCCAGACAGGGCTGCGGATCAGCACGGGGGATGTGCCAGGCAGTGGGACAGAACAGGGAAGAGCTGCCTGGGACCAGGCACAGTCTGTAGGAATGAGTGACACAGGGCTGCACCAGGACATGTAGGGCACAGTGGGGGGAGCCCTGGGAATCAGGGTGAGGCGAATGACAAGGGTTCTTCGTCTCATTTTCCAGCCCATTTGGTCGGTTCAAAGTAAACAGCGAGGAGGAGGAGGAAGATGCCCTGACTCTCTCCTCAGCCATGTGGTTCTCCTGGGGAGTCCTGCTGAACTCTGGCATTGGAGAAGGTGAGTCACAGCTCACAGCAGGACTGCTCTGCCCTGCAGCCCAGGCTCTGAGCTGGGCAGGCTGGGGGGAAGCCCCTGCCCTCTTCCACAGCCTCTCCCTCTCACATGGTCCCTGTGTGACCTCATTGCCTGAGACCTCCCTGGAGCAGGCTGGTAGGAGATTCAGTGATGATGAGTGGTGCACATTTGTGGCAGTTGTCAGGGCTTCCTGCCAGCCCCAGCACTGGATGGGAAACAGGGCAGGGAAATTTGGGCTGGATTCCCTGCCCAGGGCCACCCAGGGTCTCAGGGTGGCACACAGCACACCCTGGAAGGAGCTGGAGGCTTTTTTTGGTTTGGGCAATGCAGAGGCTCCTTGCACAGCTGCTGGCAGAGCAGATAGATGGTGCACATCTGCAGCTGCCATTGGGCTCATGTGGATTGACACAGCTTTGGCAATCAAGCCAAGCCCTCGTGGTGCCGCTCTAATCTCTCCTCTCTCCCTGCAGGTGCTCCCCGGAGTTTCTCTGCCCGTATCCTTGGCATGGTGTGGGCTGGCTTTGCTATGATCATTGTGGCTTCATACACTGCCAACCTGGCAGCCTTCCTGGTGTTAGACCGACCTGAGGAGCGGATCACAGGCATTAACGACCCCCGGGTAATGACCCCTCGCTTGCTTTCCCCTTCCCTGGGGCATATAACATAGCTTGTTGTTCCCAGAGCCCTGATTCACCATGGCTGTGATGTGTGCTGGGGGGCCAGACCCAGGGAGCTCAGCCTGGGCTGGTGCTGATGAGTCTGAACCCTTGCTCTGGGTGGGAATGGACAGACGTGGGCAGGGATCAGCAGGAAAACAACCTGTCCAGAAACAGCCTGTCTGCAGTCAAACTGCCTGCCAGTTCCTGGAGAGCCTCCTCTGACCAATGAGGAAACGATTCATTATGGATGAGTTATAACTAATGAAATCGTCCCTGCGGTGCAGTCAATACTCTCCACATGCCTGAATTCCATTTCCTTCTGGCAAAGACACAGACAACAGCTCATCAGCCCAGGCACGCAGGAATGTGCCCTGCAGCAGCATGGACCCACAGCATCCCCCACCCTGCTGTGTGCCCTGCCCACGGCACCGCCAGACCCACGGCATCCACAGGCCTCCTGCACCCTCAGTGCCATCGGGTCGCCATCCCATAGCATCCCCTGCCCCAGCACCATGGTCCCAGAGTATTCACTGCCCCGTGGCATCCTCTGAGGAGATCAAGGTCTTCTCTAGGGAACAGGTCCCTGAAGGAAATGGGAGATTAGGAAACAGCTTTGGGGTGAGAAAGTTTTGCTGGTGGAGGACAGAAAACATTGGAGCCCCGCCCTTGCCTTTCAGCTGCGCAACCCCTCGGATAAGTTCATCTACGCCACGGTGAAGCAGAGCTCTGTGGACATCTACTTCCGACGGCAGGTGGAGCTGAGCACCATGTACAGGCACATGGAGAAGCACAACTACGAGAGCGCTGCCGAAGCCATCCAGGCAGTGAGGGACAAGTGAGTAGGGCGGGACCTTGTCTGGCCACTCTGGAGGGGCCTCAGGGAGCTGCAGCTGGGTGGAACACGCAGGGCAAAGCTGGAGGGAGCTGTGGCCAAAGCATGGCTTGATGGGACCTTCCAGCTGGGGCTGGGTGGGATCTGCCCAGTCCTGGTGCGTCCCAGGTCTCGGTGGGGAGCACAAGGTCTGCGTGGGGGTGGCGCAGTGAGAGCCCTGGCCATGGCCTCCCTTTCTGGCCTGTTTTCTTCTTTCAGTGCAAGGCTGGGTGGCTTCAGTGTTCAAGTCAGGGCTGGGAGCACCCTTGCTGCTCCCACGGAGGCTGCAGACGAGCTGGGCTGCCCAGCCTGACCCGTCCTTCCTCCTGTGTGTCCAGCAAGCTCCACGCCTTCATCTGGGACTCGGCGGTGCTGGAGTTCGAGGCCTCCCAGAAGTGTGACCTGGTGACCACGGGGGAGCTCTTCTTCCGCTCCGGCTTCGGGATCGGGATGCGCAAGGACAGCCCCTGGAAGCAGAACGTCTCCCTGGCCATCCTCAAGTCTGTACACGGCTCTTGGCGTGGGGCTTGCCTCAAATGCTGCTGGCTGCACTGCCAGCCTCCCTCCAGACCTCTGCAGGGATAGGGGCACAGGGGGCTGCCCTTCCATCCTGACAAAGGGACATTGAGTGACCGGGGTGGGCACCCACAGCCTCGGCTCCGGCTCGCGGGGCTGGGGAAGCAGCCGGGAACTGGAGGAAGGGCAGAGCAGGGCAGGGAGCAGAGTCATGGCCAGCCAGGGGTGTAGGCAAAGCGGGCAGAGAGCAGCAGGGCCATCCAGCACAGGTCTGTGTGAGCAGGGTGTGGGTGCTGCCATCGCCCCACTCCTCCTTCAGGGCTCAGCCTGCCCGACTGCATTGCACTGCCCTGGCTGGGTCATGCAGGGCTTTTTTCTTTCAACTCTGGCTACTCCTGTTAGACAGGGATATGTCTGAGTCCAAGGCTTTTACACCAGCACTAACCTGCAGTGTCGAGTGTCACAGCCTGATATTATGGGTGAAAAGGGATTTCCTTGTATTACTTTGGCAATGTCACACTTGTTGCAGAGAAACGTCACAGTGGAGAAACAGGCAGCAGGGAAGGAGCAAGAGAAGGGAGGGAGTCCTGGGAGATTCATTTTAGGAGAGACAGGGTCAGGAGCCACCAGGGTCCTGCCCAAGATGCAGAGGTGAAAGGCCTGATGTCAGGATGTGGAAGATGGGCAAGACACAGGGAGCCATGGACCCTGTCTGGGGGATGATCTAAACATGGTGATGGGTGGCAGCAGGACAGATGGGACTTGGGACTACCATGTGAGAAGCCTGAAGAGGCCACAGGAGTCCTCAGTATCCTCCTGGGAGAGGGTGGGGAAGCCCAGGGCTACAGATGGCCCAGGAAGGTGGGGGGAGTGTACCAGGAACAAGAGGGAGGAAAGTGCAGGGAGCCTGTGGTGGGATGTGTGCTCTGTGCCCACTCCATCCCCACAGACTGTTCGGGCAGGTACTGTGAGGACATGGCTTATGTCCTCCCAGGCTGTGACACCAAGCTGTGACTCTGAGCTGTGACACCGAGCTGCTGGGGTGTCCCAGCCCCCACTGTGCACTGCAGGGAGCTGCCAGACAGCAGTGTCCTGACCTAGAGGCTGCTGGGGGTCACCAGAAAGGACTCGGGTCCATCATTGCCGGGGCTCCAAGTGGCCCTGGCAGGAAGAGAAACTGTGCAGGAGGAAACTGCTAAATGTGGTTCATGTCCACTCCCTGCAGCCTTCTCCAAGAGCTCTTGGAGCACTGACAGCTCCATCCTTCCTTGGGAGCACACCTTCCCCACAGCTTACACGTGGCTCTTTTGGCAGCAGGCACTGCCCCAGAGCTGCTGCAGGGGCAGTGGCAGTGGGGAGCTGTGGCTGCCTGCTCCCAGCACTGCACTGTGCCGTGTGTGCCCACGCAGTGCTGGCAGCCCCTGCAGACAGCCCACACACACTCTGTGCAAAGTGCACACACACAGCCAGCACATCCCTGGTTCCTGTGCTAGGAGGCTGCAGGCAAGCACAGAGCCCTAGGACGGAGGGCACAAAGGCACAAAGAGTGCGTGCCCCAGCTGCCTGTGGCTGGTCCCCAGTGACTACCCTGTCCTGTCTCCATGTCCTTGCAGGTCTCACGAGAACGGCTTCATGGAGGATTTGGACAAGACTTGGGTGAGGTATCAAGAGTGTGATTCCCGTAGCAATGCCCCAGCAACACTCACCTTTGAAAATATGGCAGGTTTGTTCTGCAAACCTCTTTCTCCCCCTTCGCTGGGTAGCCTGCTTTTGCTCAAGACACCCTTCCCAGGGCTCTCCTCTCAGGCCAAATCTCTTGTCCTTCTGGGTTTGTTCTTTCCTAGTGCTGGGAGGCTGCTGAGGTGGGCTGCATTCCCACCCTGCTCAGAACAGTTCCACAAAGCTTCCTCCAACTTCTCTGGGTGCCCGTCTTGCCAGTGGGGCTGCTGTGGTGTGAGCATGGCTCCCTTCCCTCTGCCCTGGCCAAACTGTGGCTGTCACAGTGCCATCAGAGCTGGCACCAATGCAGAGAGGAGAACAGCACCTCGGGGGAAGCGAGTGAGAACCCTGCTGCAGGAGGGGGCTGAAGGCCAGGGGCAGCCCCCCAGTCCTGAGGAGCCCTGGGCAGGGCCAGAACAAGGATAATTGATATAGAGGGGTTTCATCTTGCAAAGACTGTGAGAACCCTGAGACAGGCTCTCCCTTTGCAGGTGGTGCTGCTGGTCCTAAAGCCAGACAATGCAGTGATGAGGGATGAGGGCTGTGGGATGGGACCCCATCTGCACCAGCACTGCTGGCCAGTTACAGGCAATGGAGAAAAGGGGTACTTTTCTCCATCTCCTCAGACACCACTCCAGAAATGTCAGCCCCAAGGGTTGCAGGCATCCAAGGACAGCACAGAGCTCTGCGCATGGCTGTGCTTCCTGATGAGCACCAGGGCTGGGCTCTGGTGCAAATGGCCCCAAGGTCCTGGGGATGGGGTCTGCCCTGGGGCTTGCCGTGCCTGGGCCCAGCAGTGCTGCAGCTCAGTGCCCTGTGCACCCCCAGAGATGGCACTGACACCCCTCAGGTGCCCGGGCTACGTTCCCCTCCCGGCCCTCCAGGACTGTGGGGAGATGGCAGGGGGACCCCGGGTTGGCAGATACTCCCATCGCTGAGCATGATGCAGAAGAAATGAGGGGGCGTGTTGCAATTCCACTGCCTCCTGTAACTTTCCTGCTTATTTCAGGTGTGTTTATGCTGGTGGCTGGAGGTATTGTTGCCGGGATATTTTTAATATTCATAGAGATAGCTTACAAAAGGCATAAGGACGCGCGGAGGAAGCAGATGCAGCTGGCGTTTGCGGCCGTTAATGTGTGGAGGAAAAACCTGCAGGTAGGACAAACCGTTTTTAGAGCAAATCTCCACCAGGTGCGTTTTCCATTCCTTCACCAAATCAGTGAATGCAGAGCTGTGGATTAGCATGGGGCCCCTCTGTCCCCCACCCCACCCCTCGTAGCTCCAGCTGGGTTAACTGGGTGCCTGTTAAGCTGTAGGGTAGTGTCCCTATCCTTTCCCCGGGAGCTGCCCCTGCGTGATGCTGTCTCTCTCAGCAAAGCTCCAACAGGGCAGAGGCCTGGCTCAAACACCCCCAGTGGAGCTCGGGGTGGGGACTTTGCTCTGCTGGGGACCACGTGGCAGAGCCACACCTTGCCCTGGCTGAGCAGGCAGTGCCAGCATGGTTCCTTGCAGGTTCTGCCCTGCAGCCCGGCTCCAGCTGTGCTCACCAGCAGATGGGAAGGTCAGCCTGCTGCCACTGACCATCCCTGCCCGGTGCTCAGGTGGAGGAATGCTCCAGGGATTGTTTCTGTCACCTCCCCTCCCCTTCCCTGCCGCTCTGCAGCAGCGTGGTAGCCCTTGCCATACCCAGGACCAATTCCAAAAAGAGGTGGTGCGTGCTCTTGTCCTTTGGAGACAAGGACATCTCCCCACACAGGAGCCAGCAGTGCTGGTCCCTGTCAGTGCCAAGCCTCCCTTGGTCTCCTTTTATGGGGCTGTTGCTCTCCCAGGCTTCTCCTGCTCCTGGAACATCTCTGTGCCGCTCAGGCAGGGAAGCCCAGGAGGTTCAGAGGTGCCTGGCAGGTACACTGAGCCGTGGGCACATCTGTGGGCCACCAGCCTCACAATTCCCTTCCCCTGCTGCTTTTGGGGCTGAGCCCCACAGTGCCCCTGACCCCAGTGTAGGGCAGCTGGAGGCTCTGTCTGAGTTGCCCAGGCTGGTTTTTCCCTTGGGGAAGCACAGCGACGTTCAAAGAGTGAGAGCTCCTTTAGGTGGCTAAAGGACACTGCCGCTCGGAGCAGAGCCAGCAAGGCAAAGAGAGAGAAGGAGGATCGGGGACCCCGCGAGGAGCCCGGCGGGGCCCTGGGGAGCAGCGCTGGCTGGGGCTGCGGGGGGGCTGCCTGAGAGCAGCGAGGGGAGCACGAGGCCGGGCTGCTGCATCCTGAGAGCTCGCTGGGTTCAGTTCACCGGAAAGAGTCTCGGAAAAGCCATTTCTCAAATTTTTTTTCTCCTTTTTTTCCTTTTTTTTCCTTTGCTTCCAAAAAGCAGCAGCACCAAGGGGGTTAAGGCTGCTGGGACAGAGCACACTAGTCGCACTGCCATTTTTCACTTGCCAACCTTCTAGAAAATACTGCACTGGGTCCTTGGGCAGAGTCTGTGGGACTGTGAGCAAAGCATGCTGCCCTGTGGGGGTAAACAGCCTCATGGTAAAGAGCCGTTTGACATTGTAAGACTTTTCCACAGGAGGAAACGTCAGAGCACTAGTATCTGGTACATTGCTAGAAGGTAGGCAAGTGGAAAGATTTATTTGTTAAAACAAACAAACAAAAATAATGGTTTTTGGGATCACAGTTTTGCCATGGCTATTTCCTGAGATGCCATGGAAGAAAAAGACATTTCATTCCATTCATCTTGCTTTCCTTTCCGTTTGTGCATGTCCGCAAAAGAGAGAACTGAGAAGGAGGAGCAAATGTATCCCCGAGCATGCTCTACGCACCAGCGGGATACATTTTGGTTACCCCCGTGCGGTAGCAGAGCCAGACCTGGTCACTCCGTCCCCCGTCGGAAAGGTCACACTCATTGGCACCAAAGCAATTGGGGAGGACTCGTTGCCAGCGCCCGGCGCCGAGCGCGGCCGGGCCCCCCGGCCCGCGGCCCCCGCACCATGGCGGCTGGTGCTCCCAGCCTGCGCCAACCAGGTCCGACTCGCTAACTCCAACGCCTACATTTTTCAGTTCTGTTTCTCTTTGAGTTCATCCCGACCCGACGACATCATGGCACTAACGCTTTGCTTCCTCCCTTTCTTTTCCTTTGTATTTTTTCTTTTACTTTTCTTTTTCTTCCAGTTTCCTTTTTGTTTTTTAGCCTGTTTTACTTTGGAAAACAAACCAAACCACCACCAACAACCACGTTCGGCTTTGCTCAACTGCATCATTTGAATTTTTGAACACATTTTTTTACAGAATATTCATACAATGACTTCTCTTTCAATGCAGTCCTCTCTCTCTCTTGTGGCACTAGGATTCAGCCTCAGAAAAGGCCCTGAGCACATTTTTTTTTTTAGTGGTAGGTGCAGCATCTCACGTCTCGGTCCAGCCAGGCTAGCAGTGGAAGTGAGGGGCAGGGTGCCAGGCAGAGCATCCCCAGGAAGCGAGGTCAGCTGTGCCGGCCTGACTGCAGACACCAGGAGAGCAGGGCTACCTCCCAGAGGGGTTCCCAGCGCTCCAGATGCGAGGCCGGCCCCCTGTAGCTGTAGCAGTGTGGTGGCTGTGCCGTAGCCCTGGGTCACGGAGGCCCTTGGAGGACTGGGAGTGGCAGAACACCTCCAGTAGCTTTCTCACCTAAATGAAGGCCATGACACGGGACAGTATTCAAATAGATGTAGAGTTTCCAACAACACACTAGAGATCTAATTACTTATACATATTCATTTTAGGATAGAAAAAGTGGTAGAGCAGAACCTGACCCTAAAAAGAAAGCCACTTTTAGGTCCATCACCTCCACCCTGGCCTCCAGCTTCAAGAGACGTAGGTCCTCCAAGGATACGGTAAGAGGAAGAAGAACAATTCTGCCCTCTCTCTTTCTCTCTCTTTCTCTCTTCTGCCATCCCATCGACTGCCACACACCCATCCCGAAGCTGCCAGTGTACATGCATAGCTCATGTTCGTCACCAGTCAGTCAGTCAGTCAGTGAGTCAGTCATCCCGTGTACCTGAAAGGATGCTGGGATCCTGGAGGGCAGGCAGGAGGTGGCTTGGAGTCCTGTGATGAGTTGGGAGATGCAACCGAGTTTTTGTTTTGTTTTTTTGTTTTCTTTTTGCCTGGATGATTTCTGATGTTCCTCTCTGTGCTTCGCTCACCTTTCCGGTGCTGACCTCTTGAAACTGATGACATTTTTTTCTTTTTTTTTTTTTTTTTTTTTTTATTTTTCTGTTCCTAAGTGTTCCTGTACCTGTTTGTCATTGTATGCCTAAAAAGAATCACCCTGATTTAATTTGGGCACCGTGTCACCTCACCAAGAGCCATGCGTGTCACACTCTCTACATGTGATTTTTGTTTGTGACAATTAGCATTCGGAATAGTCCTCACACAGGAGTGACAGCTGTCTCTGGTTATCATCAGCAGTAATGCAGCTCTAGAAAAGAGATGAAAAGGCTCCAAAGAGGAGGTTGTTAAAGACCCAGCCTTGGTTCAAACTTGTGTTTTCCGCTGCTCTCACATAACCAGAGAAAATTTCCAAATTGCTGCCTCTAAAGCCAGCTGTTTCCAAATGTGCAAATGTGTCTGCTCGTGCTGGAGCTTCAGACACTTCAGCGTCAGGTTGGGCTGTTGGTCTGTCGGACTGAGCCGTGTCCCTCTGCATGTCGCCGTCTGTTGTATGACACTCTGCACTGTGGCTACTCTGTTGTCTCGTGTGGCAGCGCCCGCTGCGTTTTGCTGCCCGACCTCCTGGCGCGACGGGCTTGCCAAGATCCCCTCCCCGGGGCGACCGGCGGGTTTGTGCCCGGGGTTGCTCAGAGCAGGTCCCCGCCAGGCTGCCCGAGGCGCAGCGGGGACGGGGGGACGGTGGCAGCGCCGGGAGATGTGGCCCCCGTGGCGGAGTGGCCCATCCCCAGCTGCAGGCTTGGGCGCCTCGGGGACAGCATGTGGTATTGCAGGGGGTCTCGGGGGCCACGGCTGTGTATGAGAAATGGAGGAGGCTGCCCTTGACACCAGCGCAGGCTCCATACCAAGAAGCTCCTGGAGCACCCCTGGAATGCGGCCCTGGGGACAGCTGAGCCCTCAGCTGGGCTCGACTGCCACCATCTCACACAAAGTGCTCCTCTCACTGTCACCTCGAAGCCTGGAAGTCATGGGGAGAACACCCACACTCTTCCCACTCATCATCTGTACCCCCAGGGAAGATGGGCATCCCGGTCATCTCCTGTGCTGCTTCTGTTCTCCCTGGGTGGCACCTTGTCCCAGTGATGCCCCCATGTCTGGGGTCCCCTCTCCCCACTGCTGCACCCCCTGAGCAGCTCTGCAGGGAGGTCACAGGTTGTGTCTTTGTGGCCTGAGCCATGACCAGCGCAGAGGAGACAGAGATGGGGTGGGTGGTGCAGGGGGTGGTGCAAGAGTAAGGAGGAGGAGGAGGAGGAGGAGGGACAAGCAGAATGCAGAGAAAATAGAGGGCAGAAAAATTGGCAGAAAGATCTGCATGTGTTGAGTAGACCCCCATGTTCTGTTGTGTTTGAACTACTCCACAATTAGGAAAACAAGGAGTCCTGCCCTGGAAGAGCAGCAACATGAGGGTGCCCTGGGCACCTGGGGGGACCAGTGCCACCGGTGAGCTGAGGAGAGGGGGAGAACCCAGGAAAAATGGGGCAGCTGGTGTGTGGCACCCCTGGTAACCCCCACATTGCTCCTTCTTCAGGGAATCATCCTGGTCCTAATCCTGCTGCATGGTGTGGCATCCATCCTACACCAACCAGCCCAGAGCCCTCTCTGCCCCCAGTGCCCTGAGCTGACCAGGCCCAGTACCCACCTGCACCACAGGTCCCATGGATGGGCAATGGAGCCATTCTCTCCCCTTCCTTGGGGTCCAGCAAAACACAGGGCTCCCCATGTTTGGGTCTCAGTCATGTTCTTCTTGGTACATTGATCATGAGCAAATTGTGGAGGGAGATGACCCCACCCATCCCAGAAGATGGTCCCCCGCTTTGGGGGCAGCTGCACAGTCAATTATTCCCCACTGCTCTGAAGCCTGTCACAATGCTCCGCCTGCCGTGGGGTGCCATGGCCAGGGTCCCAGGACACGTTCCCCAGGGAACTAGGCTAGCTGGGTCAAGAACAGGCCAATGGGGTGAACATCCAAGCCAATATGGCCAACTTGGAGGCTAGCAGCTATGGCAGGAAGTCCGTGGTGGAGCGAGCTTTGTGGTGATGTTGGGCAGACCTGCTGGTTGCTCTGCAGGGTGAGCAGCCAGGGGGAGCGGGGTGCTGCCACCAGCTCATGTCACAGCCTGTGCTTGGTGACCTCCACTTCCATGCGGCAGCCCTGGCTCAGAGACCCCAACGCCCTCCTGCTGGAAGGCCCCATGAGTCTGTAGCATGCTGGGGCACGTTGCCTGGGGTCCTTGTAAAGACGAGAAAGCAGCGAGGTGCTCTCTTTCATGATGCTCAGCAGAGCTGTGGGCCCGCACCAGGTCTTAGATGGGCAAGGCTGGAGAGCCCTTGGGGCTGGAAGGCCAGGCTGACCCCAGCCCCACGGGCTCTCCTGGCTGGCGAGTGAAAGACGCAGACCTGGCGGCCTTGCTTCTTTCCTTTCCGTTGTCGAGAGTTTTAAAAATGGATTCTGCTCTGCAGCCCTGCAGAATGGTCCCTCAGGAGTGCCAGAGAGACAGGCTGGCACCATGGAGCCAAGACAGCCCTGGGAAGCTTCCACCCCACTCTGAACGTCCTAGCGCCCACCATCACCCGAGCTGCACAGCCTCTCCGCGGCACATCATCCCCACCGCCCCAGGAGGAGATGCATGTGTTCCCCATAGGCAGCTCCTGCAACTCGAGTAGCACTGGCAGAGCTGACGTGTCCATCCATCGCAGCCACCCACGATACTGCAACCCCACAGACGCCATGTGAGACGCATAAACCACACAGACACCTCCGAGCCGGCACATTGCGTACAGACACGATCGAGGTGCACAGGTCCCTTAGCCCCCTGCATCGCCAGCCCCCGCAGAGCCACCCTGCCAGCCCCAGCCCCAGTGACACACGGCCCACGGCACCGCCCCGCCGCTGCCGGCGCTGGCCACGCTCAGCCTCACGGCCGTGGGGATGGTGCCAGAGCTGGGCAACAATAGAGGGGCTTCCTGGAAATTGTCACCTTTTCAGTGAAGGATCAGCTGTCCCAAAGCAAAACACTTCTTGGCTGAGAAAGAGCCTAGTTTTTGGCCCAAAAGAACCAAAAGTAGGTCAAAGACAACTTTTTTTTTTTTTTTTTTCCCTAAAGGGAAGTTGATATTTTCTACAGCAAGATCGCATTTAGCTGGAATTTTAATTTTTAATGGAAAAAAAACCACAACAACAAACTAAAATTCTTCCAGAAAATCTTCCACCAGCCAGGGACTACCATATGAGCCCAGTTAGGTTGAAGTCATTTTTAAAGACATTAAGTTCTTGTCTATATTTTCTTCCTGGTTGTCATTTAAAGTTTTTGGTGCCTTCACTTCACTTCCATATCTTAACATGTTTGAGTCTCTTCTACGGTTAATATTGATTAATTTCTTGGCTTTATAATGTTTGGTTTGGGGATTATTGCACCATCCCTGTAACATGATTTACCTTAAATTACTGATATGTGCTTCTAGCATTAGTCCTACTTTAACATAGTTTTGATATGACCGTTTTCTTGCTTTTTTTTTTGTTTTTCTTTTTTATTTTAATTTTAATTTTTATTATTAAAAATTGCATGCATGAACTTTACACACACAAAAAAAAAAGTAAATGAGAATGTTACCCTGTGATAACTCTGTGATTGGAGGAGATATGCTTTCAAATCAAAAGCCATGCTCTTGTATTTTAATTTTTCTGGCCAGATTGCCCATTTCGCTTGGTTGTGTTAGCGTTTCCCAGCCCCAGAGCTGTGCAGAGAGGCCAGAAGGCCCCAGCCTGCCCTGCTACACCACTGCAGCAGCCACACGCACACGTGCACCGAGGCACACACACTTACACAGGTACACTCCGCTTCTTCCACCGCCCTCACATCAGGCAGGATGTTTAACAAAGGACCTTTCTTCTACCCATTCATTTTTGTATCTCCAGTTCCTCCTTCTCCTCCACCAGTGAGTCACAGCCTCTCCCCTTTCCCAGTCACCTCTCCTCCCTGCCAGAGTCAAGCCCCATCCCATGAGCACACACCTCCCGGCAGCTCTGCCATGGAAACACTGCATTTAGCAGGAATCCAAATTTTTCATGAGGAGGGGGTCACTGCACCCGATTTTGGGAGAGAGGGGTGTTTTTTGGTGGGCTGCTGAATAGCCACAAAAAGCTCCCCTCAGGGCAGCAGAGTAACATCAGGATGGCCCCGGCCACTCTCTGTGCCAACAGGCGATGGCCAGGCTGTTGTGCCTTAGCAAGGCAAGGCCATGGCCAGGAATTCCCCGAGGCTCCACTGGAATCTTAGTCACTGCCCCAAGTGGCAGGGTGATCCCCTGAGAGGTGGCAGGGTGATCCCCTGAGAGGCTCCCGGGGTGTCAGCGCATCCCACCTTGGCACCGGAGAGACGGGAGCGCGCTGGCTCCCGGCCCTGCCGCAGCTGCTCCCACCGAGGGCTCCCGGGAAGCACAAATCTGGGGTGGGCAGGGCAGCCCCGAGGACCCCATGCAAGGCTCGGCGGGGTGGCAGGAGGCAGGGTGTGCAGCACACAGGGTAGCCACAGTGCCAGAGCTGCCGGCAGCGCCGCGAAGGCCACGGCCACCATCGACCAAAGCAGGGCA
Organism: Motacilla alba alba; assembly: GCF_015832195.1. NCBI lineage: Eukaryota > Metazoa > Chordata > Aves > Passeriformes > Motacillidae > Motacilla > Motacilla alba. The sequence goes on along the minus strand of NC_052032.1, from coordinate 891,811 downwards.
GGTGAAATCCGTCACTGAGGAGCCCCCCTGGAGCCCTCAAAACATCAGCCCTCCTGGGCAGGGTGGTGCAAGGGCTGGAAAAAATGTCACTGGCAAGGATCTGTGCTGCAGTACGTGAGACCCACAGAGACCCTTTCCTGCCCTGGCACCGGATTAGGACCCCAGAGAGCAGCGCAGGATGCTCCAGCCCACAGCAGGGCTGGACAAAGCTTCCAGGTCAGGGTTTGGAGTTTGGAGAGTGGAGCTGGGAGAGGAAGGGAGTTTGGAAGAAGGAAGGGAGGAAATAACTGCTGTAAATTCCTGCCTGGGGAGGAAGGACGTTTTTTCTTGCCCATTTCTACTCTGCCCCCTACTTGCTGATGGGACTGCAGCAGGGGAGGGCTCTCCCATGGCCTCTCCCATGCCAAGCCCCCCCATCTGCAAGGAGCTCAGAACCCCAAATCCAGACCACATCCCCAACACAGGCCGTATTTTCACATTAGCAATCAACGCGACACTTTATCACAAATCAACCACACCACACATCTCACCTGCATGAAAGGATAGTCATGGCAGGGTCATTCAAGCAAGGAGGTGAAACGCCCTGGCCTCAAAGCACAGCTTGATCTGGCACCAGAGAGGTGCCAAAACCCAGCCAGACCCTCCAAACACAGGTTCAGGCGTGGGCTGGGCTGATGAGTCACAGGCTTTGTTTTGTAGCCCTCCCAGAGCAGAGAGGGCCTGGCTCAGCGGGTGACGTGGCAGCCACGCTCTGCAGAAGCTGCACTACGCTCCTGGGTGTCCCCTCTGCCCAGCTCCAGGGTGCTTGGAGAGCGTCTGCAACGACCTCGGCACAAGTGTGGATGGCACTGGGAAGGGGACCTCAGCCAGCAGCAGCTTTCAGGGCGTTGCTTCACCCCCAAGAGATATCCTGTAGGGACACAAGGGATAGAAGTGGCAGTGGGGACAAGTGCCAGAACTGCCTAATACTCCTTTCTCTTTGTCTGTCTATTTGTGTGTTGCAGCAGTATCACCCCACCGACATCACCGGCCAGCTCAACCTCTCCGACCCCTCAGTCAGCACTGTGGTGTGACCTTCTCCCCGAGGGCCATCAGTCCTTGCCCAGCACAGTAGGAAGGCACAGCCAGGACTGCCTTTCAAGGGACACTGATGGGTTCTTCCGGGTGAGATGGGAGGAAAGCATCCTTCATCCATACACAGTGACTCCATTGTATATCTCCCTCCCTTCCTAGGCCTGCTGCCATGCTCGTGCCCCAGGAAGCACGGCAGAACCAGGACAAGGTTTGGACTCCACTGTACAGAGATAATTGCTTCCAAACAGTGCCACAATAATCAGAATTGCCACTGACTGGCTCCGTGCAAGGAGTGAAAGGACTGCAGAAGGCACGCGGTGCCTGCTCTCCCACAGTAGCAGAGAAGAGCTGGTGCCAGACCACAGACACGTGCTTAACCTCACAGGCTGCAGCCTTCTGAGCACACACAGCCCCTCAGATGTGTGCTCCGAGTCTCTCACCACCTGGAGGGCTCAACGGTCCTGAGCAGCTGGAGCAGCCAGCTCCTGGTGTGGCAGCATGGGCACATGTTCCCGCTGTGCCGAGTGACCCTCATGTCTGGCACAGGGGCTGGAAGATGTGTGTGCTCTGCTCCTTGCAGGGGATGGGCCATCTTCCCTTCCCCCCCATCGACCCGTGGCTGTGACTCGGTTCCCGTCCGTGGTCTGGCAGCAGCAGGAGAGCTCCCGCCCCGCAGCCCTCGCCCCTGAGCTAATCACGGTCCTCCGGAGCCCGTGGAGTGCCGCCAGCCGAGACCCTGGCTCCCACCTCTCCTGCACAGAAAACATCCCCAGGACCTGGCCACGGCCAGCATGTAGCACTCACACAGCAGCTCTCCTGGCCAGGAATTCTCCACGGGAAATGGCTCTGGATGGTTGCACTGACCTCTACCCCAGCTCCACACTGCCTCAGCACCAGCAATGCAAGGAGAGAAGCTGCTGGCCGGTCACGGCTCGCTGCGCTGCTGCAGCGGCCGCCCAGCCTGTCTGCGCTGTCGGGGCACCACGGCCAGCCCTGGCGGCTCCCCTGCCACCCTCACCTGCAGTTCAAGCTTGCCAGCAGCTCCCACGGCAGCCCTGAAGCCCCAGCTCGCGGCGCTCCATCCGCCTGAACCCGGAGACGTGGAAAGCAGATCCCAGTTCGGGAGAAGGATACGAACTGGCCGGGCTGGCGCCGTCCCTCCCCGCACCGTCCTCCCCTCGGGCCCCCACGGCTCCCCCGAGCAGCCTCCCCGTGGGCAGCGGGGCGGAGGCAGCGGCAGCGGCGTGAGCAGCTCCGAGCAGCTCCCGCAGCGCACGGGCAGCGTCTCCTGCGAACACGGAACACCCACCTGCAGCGTGGTACCCAGCCCCGGCGGCACGGACTGCCTTCCCCCGGCCCCAGGCTGCCCCGCGGGCAGGATTTCACATGGCAGCTGAGGTCTGTGAGCATCGTCCCACCGACTGCTGTGGCTCCATCAAGTTCATCTAGCTCCAGCAGAGAAGTCAGACCCATTCTACTTTGTACGTCAGTGTTACATTAATACCAAGTTTTTGCAAGAGCTCAGTAAAGTCTAGACTGGATCATGAAATGGTTTATTCCAGAGCTGTATGCCTCCTTCTGTCTCTGACTTCTGGCAAAGCTGGCGGGGAGCCCTGTGGTGAATCAGAGCCTTACCCAACCCTGTGGCAGGGTCTGCAAACAGTGGAGGGACAGGAAGGGATGGAGAAACCAGGAGGGAGAAAGGCCAGGGGCTATAGAGGAGACTGACAGAGAAAGAGCATCCCCATCCCGGGATACTCAGGTGACAGAGAGCCTGCATGGCCAGGGTGCTGCACAGGCCCTGCAGCGAGGGGATGGGGACAGCATGGAGCTGTCCAAACACCAGCACCATGGCAGCTGGCCCTGTCCCACCTCCATCCTGGGGAAAACTGTCCCCTGCTACTGAGGGCTCCATCTCCTGGGAGCCAGTGTGGGGCCTGGCCAGTGGAGCCAGCCTTTGGGAACAGGGAAGGGACTGCAGGGATAAGGGCATTTGGGAAGTCCCCACACATCAGCCCATCCATAGGGAGGTCCATCGAGTGATTTCCAAAATAGGAAGGTCCCCCAAGGCTGAACTGAAGGAACATCACCCACCCACAGCATCTTCCCCTTGTGCTGTGACCTCCAGCCCAGCCTCCATGGGGGCTGAGCCTCAGGATGGTCTGAGGGAAGGAGCAGGGTTCAGGTGGCTGTGCAGGATGACAAACAAGGTCCTACCTCCAAATGGGAAGCCCAGGCCTTCCTGGGAATAACTGAACCCTCTCTAGAGAGGGTCTGGGAGAGCTGGGATTGCTCCTGGGACAGGCAAGATGACAATCGTGGCAGAGGTCCTGCAGCCCTCAAAGGCGCAGGGCTAGCAGCAGCAGCAGCTGCAGCTGCCTCCAGCAGCTCCCTGCCCCACACCAGGGGAGGAAGTGGGGATCTGGCCATGTGGCAGCACATGGGGCTGGCTTCTCTCTTAAAAATAAAAACAGGAGCAAGCCACCACTGAGGTGACACCTGGTTTATTTATGTCACTGATTCACTGAACCCTTGCCAAGAGCCTGCTGAAGGATGCACTGACTCCTGCCACAGCCCTGGCAGGGTCCCAGATCTTGCATGGGCAGGAGGTGGAGTGGACAAGGCTGGTGGTCACAGCATCTCATTGTGGCTCTGATCATCTTGCAGTGGGTAAGAGGTCAGGCCTAAAAGGGCTCTTGTTTCTCCTTGAAAGGTGTTTTTGTTGCCCCAGCTTGTGGCTTTCTCCTGGAGCTCAGCTCCAGATCCTTCCAGGCCATCTCCCAGCATGCTCACTAAGCATTTCCAGCAGCATTTCCACAGGAAAGAGGAGGGAGCAGGGCAGGGAGGTGCAGGGGCAGCCCCAGCCCCGATTTGTGGGTGATGGGGGGGGGTGAGGCAGCAGCCAGGGCTGCTCTAAAGGGCCCCTGTAAAGGGCTTGTTTGTCCCCACTCCCAACACTGAGCTAACCCCAAACCTTGGCTGGGGATGAGCTGTAGCCTGGGGAAATGCTATTGAGGGAGAAGCCACTGTAGCCTCCCCCATCCTTTGGCAGCTGCTCTGCCAAACCACATCAGTGGCAGCTCTTCCTGGCCCTCCCCCTAAACTTCAGCCTCACCCTAGACTTTGGTTGTTGGCTGAGCCATCTCAGCACCAGCATTCCTGACTCAATGGAAAAAAAAAATCAAAAGGAGTTTTTGCAACCAGCCCTGTCCTTGGGCAGCATACTGACAGGCCTGGCATGGTCTGACAGCCCCATGGAGGCTTTGGAATGCTCCAAACCACCCAGAGATCGTCAGGTAGACACGCAGACAGCTCTGGGGTACCCTAAAAGGAAAACAATGCCTGCCAGGACACAGAAGACAAACATGGCATTTAGGTGCAGGAAAAGCCAACTCAAGGAGTTCTGAGGGCACAGAAAAAAAGCACTGAGGCTGCTGGGGTCACTGAAGGCAGTCAGAGGGTGCAGGGGGCACCAAAAGGCCCAAGGAGCAAACTGAAAGGCACACAGAGGCTCCTGGGCTGCCCCAAAAGGCAAATGGTGAGTCCTGGGGTGGCCTGAAAGGCACCAAGAGGAATGTGGTGTGTCCTGGGTGCACACAGGGACTCCCAGGCTGCACCTAAAGGCACAGTGAGGCACATGAGGCATCCTAAATGCACAGTGAGGGACTGGGCAGCACAGGGGACAGAACAAGGGGAGAAGGATCACCTGGATGCCCCCAGGAAGGGGATGTGCAGATCTGAGGCTGGCCTTGGGCAGCCTCCCAAAACACTGAGAGCATTTTTGGTCAGCCCGTGCCCTGCAGGGAGCTGAGCTGGAGGCTGCTGCCCCCTGGCAGAGGCAGCTTGGCACCATTTTGGGCGACTCTGAGAGAACCCAGAGCGATTCCAGGAACAGAACTTCCTCTAGCTGCTCCACAGGGATGAGTTTGCAACAGGTGGGTGCAGGCAGCAGGAGAGGGGCATGGATGGAGCCCAGCCTGGCCAGGGCAGGGGCTGGCTGGGCCCCTCAGTGCACCCTGCAGACGCGGGGTCTCCTCCAGCAGTGGGACTCCCGGCGCAGGCTGTGGTAGAACACGACCAGGGAGCCCAGGAAGGTGCAGAAGAAGATGCTGGCCATGAAGGAGAAGGGCCCGATGCTGAAGAAGGCGATGTAGTGCTGGGGGGACAGTGAGGTGTCCTGGCACTGCCTGAAGGACTCGTCCCCAAAGGCCATGATTGGATACTTGTTCAGCTGCTCTGGAACTCTGCAGAGGAGCAAACTCTTCTCTGGAAGAGAGAAGCAGTGCTGGAGGGCACACTGGGCAGCTGGGAAAGGCAGGGGCCAAGGACAGGAGGGTGGCAGGTCTGCATGGGACAGATGGCACCGGGGCAGGAGGACAAGGGCCAGCATCACCAACATCACCCTTGTCAGGGTACAAAGAAGGGTCAGGGTTAAGGTTAGGGGTTAGGGTTAGGGTTAGGGTTAGGGTTGGAGGGCAGGTGGGGCAGGCAAAGGAGAGGGACTGGCTCCCAGAAGACAGATGTGGGGAGCAGTGAGCAGCCAGCCTGGAGATGCCACAGAAGGTCCCAGCCAGAACAAGTGCAGTCACACATCCGAGCTGGAAGCAAGCAGGAGGAGGCAGCAGTGGTGGGAGAGACTTTGCTGGCAGAGCTGTCTTTCACTGGGGCTCATGGGGGAAGAAATGCAGGATCAGAAGCAGGTTCATGATGGCTTTGGGGAAGGGGCTGAAAGCACTGCATCCTGGATGGACCAGCAGGGATGTGCACCCTGACACACAGGCTCAACTTGCTCCCCCAGGTGCCATGTGGCAGGACTGGTGCCACTGCTGGGGCCAGCACTGGCTGCCCGTCCCTGGGACATTGCACAGCCCTCCTTTCCAGGCAATCCCTGCTGGTGACCAGAACCAAAATGTGGGCACCGAGACCCGGTGGTGTATCCACCTAAGCAGACACAGGAGCTGGCATGACCGAAGGACAGCTTCTGGGGAACCCGACCCCAAGGGTGCTGACCACCCAAGCCTCCAGCCAACTGGCAGCCAGGGTGCTGGGTCTGCCTCAGCCCTGGCAGGGTGACAGCCAGCATGGGGGGCTTGGGGACACAGCGCTCTGGGCACTCACCTCGCACTTTCTCCCTGTTGTGGCTGAGCCAGCGCCAGAGGGGCAAGATGCTGCAGCTGCACACCCAGGGGTTGTCCTGCAGGAGAAGTGCCTGGAGCTGGGGCAAGGCGGCCGGCACCCCGGGCGCCAGATCCCCCAGCCTGTTGCTGCTCAGGTTGAGCGTGGCCAGGCTGGTGAGGGGCAGGAAGGTCTCGGGGGTGAGCACGCTGAGGTGGTTGTGGCTGAGGTCCAGCTCCTGCAGCGCCCCGAGCCCCAGCAGCGCCTGGCTGTGGATCAGCTCCAGGCGGTTGTGGACCAGGCTGAGCAGCCGCAGCCCTGGCAGCGGAGGGAAGGAGCGAGGTCCCAGCACGGTGATGAAGTTGTAACCGAGCCACAGGGTGCTGGTGTTGGTCGAGAGACTCCAGGGCACCTCGCGGAGAGCCCGCTCGCTGCAGTCCACCTCTCCCGGGGAGCAGCGGCAGGGCGGGCAGGCTGGCGAGGGCGGCGGGCACAGCAGCAGCAGCAGGGCCAGCACGGGGCCGGGGACCCTCCAGCAGCCCATGGCTGCCCCCCGAGGCACAGAGGGCTCCCTGCCCCCACGGACAGGTTCCCTAGAGCCCCACGCCTTGCCCAGCCCCCTGGCCCTGCCCGGTGCCCTCGGCTGAGCCCCCCGGTGCTGGCTGGAGGTGCCAGGCAGTGCTCGTCTCCCTGCAGCCGCTTGCATTCATTCCCCTGCTCACCCGGCTGCAAACCTGGATGGGGCTCTGCTCCCGGACCCGGTTTTCCTCGGGGTGGAGCCGCACTTTTTTCAGCAAATATTTTTGCAATGATGCTTGCCCTGCAAGGTGTGGAACTGTGCCCACGTCCCTCCCTCTACCAGGCACCGCTCCAGCCAGGTAAGCAGCCAGCTCTGCGTGGCCTGGGATTAACTGCTTGTGTGTGCTGCTGGCTGGAGAGCTGGAAATCAGCAAATCCAGATTCATCTCTAAGCCTCCATCCTCTGCAGGGGCATCCCCCACGGGCATGCTGCCTCAACAGCCAGGTACAGAGGGGTGTGTGGGCCCAGGACCCTATAAATGACTGAGGTACCAGGAAAAAACATAACTGGGACAAAATCATATCATTTGCAGGTCTTAGCCCATCTTATGTGCTGTCCCACCATGCCCAGGGGCCCTCAGTGGGGAGCTTTGCTGGGAACCATGGCCCACCCTGCTGAGCCCAGCCCTTGCCCAAGCCCTGTCTGCCCTGCAGGAGACCACCAGCCATGCCAGCATGAGGAGGGCTGGGATTACATCCCATGGGCCACCTTCCTCCTTCCCAGAAGGGGGACATGTCTGTGTGCACATGGAGGGTGACGCAGGAGCCCCCGATGAGAAGCATGGCAAAGGTGACCTTGCTGGGCTGCAGCCACTCAAAACTGGTTTGCCCTCCCCCCAGCACGGCAGTGCCAGTTCCATCGGGCTCAAAGTCTGCCTCCACCCTGTTTACACCCACTCTGCTCCAAAGCCACCCAAAGCCTGGCTGCTGAAGGCTGGGCTGGTGTCACCTCCCAGTGCCACTGCCCCTGGCACAGCTCACTGGGGAGTGGGCCACCAAGGGACATGGCTGGCAGCACCCCATCCCACTTACAGGCAGGGGAGGGGCCCAGAGCAGGGACACTGTCCCCACTCACACCTATCAGAACCCCAGTGGCCATGGTCCCAGAGCAGTCCCCGTCCCTCTGCCCATGGCCAAGGGGTTGGTTGGGCAGCAAGGCAGAGCACAGTTGCACCCCAGGCCAAGGCCAGGATGTTCCCAAATCTGGGACAGAAGCAGCAGGCAGAGGGTTTATTAATAGCATCCCGAGGAGCTTTGGTTTGTTTATCTATCCTGCAGCAAACTCGCTTTGCTGCATTAATCCCCATCTGGAAATAATTCAGAGGAATCCTCCAGCCCAGCCCAGCCCCAGGGCAAGGGCACAAACCCACTGCCATGTGAAGCTGCAGCCCCAGCTCATCCCATCTGCAGCCACAGGCTATATGGAGAGCTGGATTTTGAGGGAGTCCTGTCCCAAAATGCTCTTCCTCCCCAGGACCTTCATTGCCCACTGCCTGCATCCATCTGGAACCAGGTGAGAAGTGCAACATTCATGCCAAAAATAACTCAAACTGCTATTAAAAGCAAGGTCATTTCCAGCTCTTGTGTACAAAGAGCCCAGGAGGCTGAAAAGCCTGAAAACTCAGCTCCTCTGGAAGCTCCTTGCTGTCACCCTGATGGCATGTGGCAGGAGAGCTGTCCCTGCCAGGGACACGGCCAGACATCATCCCATGCTCGTGCCTGGCACCACTCTTGTTCTCCATCCACTGGCTGGATGGGGACACGTGGGGTCCTAAACCCCAGCAGTGCCACCACTGCCCTTTTCCACCTGCTGCCAGTGCTGGGGTCCCTGGTACTGCCCCTTCCCTGGAGCATGGGGACCCAGAACCCACGCGGGAGGAGCCCAGGCCCCTGCCCCCAGCCAGAGCAGCGCCCACCAGTGCCCTGCTCCCCCTCCAGGATGCCTCTTCCTGCAGTTCTGGGCTCCACATGGAATGTGGCAGGACAGGCTGCTCCGAGCAGCTGCTCTGCCAGGACAGCTCGGGTGCCTGTGCCAGGGGAGGAGCCCCCAGGGCACAGCGCTCGGCACTGGCCCTGCTCTGCCCCAGGTGCCAAATCAGGGCGTGCAGCCAGAGAGCCAAAAGCGTTCCCAGAGTGATGGAAGGGATGATCCCCTCCTTCAGGGACTGGCTGGGAGCAGGGGGACATACACGGAGGAACAAAGCAAGGGCCAAGCCCCCCAAAGTGGCTCTGGTGCTGGGCAGAGGCAAGGAAGCAGGGGACATGGGGTGTGGGACAGAGAGCCATGGGTTTGGTCACCCAGCACTGCAGGACCCAAAGGTGCTGGGCTGAGCACAGAGCTGCTGGCACCTCTGCAGGAAGGGATGGGGAGCGATGGGCCCTCCCTACACTCTTCCCAGTACCCACTGTTGAGTCTTTGGGGAGAAATGGAGATAGAGGGGGAGGTGCATTAGCACTCAGTGATAGCTCTTATCCATTCCTTGAAGGCTTTAATTTCTCACACATTCCGTAATTAAAGGTCCAAGGCAGGACTCACATGGAATTTCTGAACCATGCCATACTTCCATGTGCCCTGGGGCACCCCAGGTTTGTTCTTCTGGGAACATCTCAGCTGGGACTGTTTTATGGCAGATGACACCAAGTGGCAGAATTGTGCATGAGCTCTGTGCAGGGGTGGGTGCTGTCCATGGCTGATGGAATGCTCTGGCTGCAGCCCTGGCCCCAGCACGGGGAATATCCAAGCACCAGGACTGCCCAGGAGACACAAGGTCCTTGCCAGCCCCAGGGAGCCACAGGCTGGGGTCCCCTACTGAGCCCTGAGGGGGTTCCTGGTGTTGGGGTTTTGCAAGAGTACATAAACCTCATGGAAAACAGATGCAGAAAATGAGCCCTGAGGAAGAACTGTGAGAGCTGCCCAGGCAACACCAAGCCCTGGCCAAGAGCTGTTTCAGTATGACCCTGTGCAGCCCAGTGCTTCCAGTTTGGCCCCTGTTAACTCAGACCAGCTGCCTGGGCTCTTGTCCTTGCACCCTGGTGTGGAGTCAGGCAGGGAAAGCAGGGAAAGCCATGCAGGCAACAGGGCACAACTGGAGAAACAGCAACAGGGTTTGTGTGGGTGTGTGAGGAAAGGGGCAGGCAGGAAAAGCCAAACCTGGCATGAGCCACAGAGCACGAGGCCAAGCAGGAGCTTCTTGAGCTCAACTCTCCTCCCATAGAGGAGCAACATCTGAGGTTTCCTAACTCTGTCAACCTCAATTTCAACCGTCCTACTACCCCTATGCCAAAATTTTTCATGCAGATGGCCAGCAGAGCAAACACTCCCAGCACAGCAACCCAGCAGGGCAGGTCACTTCTCCCCCCCTCGCCCCAGGCAGGGCTTGCCCTGGGCCAGGATTGCCAGCAAACATGACCAGGATGTGCAACCCGGCAGGACCAAAGTGTCTTGAATAGGCCTGGAGCTCTCAGGGTGCTGGACACACCCCATGGCATCACTGTGCCAGGCCCCTGTCGCCTGCCAGGCGGTGCTCGGTGCCACTGTCCTTGCTGCAGAGGCACATGCTCTCTGAGGGAACGGAGCATGAGCCAGGCTGTGCTCAGGGGCCAGGGAACGTCTGTGATGGCTAGACCAGGTTTCTGAGTCGACAGCAGGGCAGACGGGCAGGATGAGGGGGTGGTAGCATCCCGATTCCCCGCTGCTGCACCCCACATCCAGACAGGATGGACAGGAAAGCCTTGCCTGGGCTGAAGCCCTTCCTAGGCTGCCAGCACAGCCCCACCACCGCAGTCCACAGTGGGTCTGAGGCACGGCAAAGGTCCCAGAAGCAGTCCCAGGCCGGCCCCGGGAGCTCAGCTCTCGAAGGCCGCGCTCACGCCGCAGCACAGGCACAGGCGGCAGCAGCCGCGCCGGGGGAACAGCGCCGGGGGCCCCGGCTCTTGGCACAGCCCCGCCGGCTGCTGGGTCACCGCCGGCTCCTTGCACGGGCCCTTGGCGGGCGGCGCGGCCGGGCCCCTGCCGGCCACCCGCGGCTGCTCCTTGTCAGCCTTGACGGCCAGGAAGGTGGCCAGGTCGAGGTCGAGCATGGTGACCCCGCCGCGCGGCGTGGGCGTGTTCTGGCGGCACTGCGGGCACGGGATCCAGCGCTGCTCGTTGCTGACCGCGTCCAGGCGCTTCAGGCACGCCTGGCAGAAGGTGTGGCCGCAGTAGAGGCGCCTCGGCAGCCGCACGCCCTGGTCGTAGGAGGAGTAGCAGATGATGCACTCGACGCGCTGGCTGCCCCGGCTCGGGGTGCGCGAGTGCGCCCCGACACACGGCCCCAAATCCTCTGCCCGGGGGCTGCCGCCGGCCTGCGACATGCTGGGGAGGGGGTGAGAGGAGCTGTCAGGGCATGGCTGGGGAGGGGGCACAGCGGTAGGATGTCACCTCCGAGTGCCCCCGACACGTGGGGCAGATGGGCAGGGGTCCGTGTGCTGGGAGCAGCAGGATCCCCGCCCAACACCCCTGCCCGCTGCCTGCCAGCCCTGCCTGGAAGAGCAGGGTGCTGCCACTGCAGTGGCACTGCCGCTACGTCCATGGGGGATGTGTTTGTCCCAGTGCCACACCCGGAGCTCTGCAGGGAACACGGGTCGGCCGGATCTCAGCAGCCTGCTCAGGGTGCAGCCTGGGACTGGGGGAGCAGGGGGTGAACAGGAGTGAGGGGGCTGGGTGGGCTGGGGAGCAGCACTTGGAGACCAGGCAGTGGCACAGCCCCACCCTCCCCAGCCCCGGGCTGTGCCGGCACAGGGGGTGGCACAAAGGCTCGTGGGGAGGAGGGGTCTGAGAGCATCCAGCCTCATCTCAGGTGGGGTCTGGTGTACACCAGTATATTTGCAAACTTCTCCTGAAGGCCACCAAGACTCTGTTCCTTCTCCTCAGATGACCTCAAGTGTTTTGGTGCACACGGGCACCCCTCTCTCCCCTCTTCCCAATCCCCCATCCCTACCTGTCCTGAGATGTCCCCCAGGGCCTCGGGGTTGGTGGCAGAAGGGCTATGCCGTCCTGGGGGCTGTGGCAGTCCTGTAGGGAGCATCGGGGGCCTGAGCTGCGAGTCAGGTCCCTGTGGCTGCCAGTGGCTGTGGTAGTGGGCAGGGGCTCACCTTTCAGGGACAGGTGCTATTGGATCTGCTGCAGGGAAGCCAAGCCCGGGAGATTGGGTTACAAGCACCTGGGTAACAAAGACCTCTGAAATCTAAGCCCAGGAATGGTCATTAACCATCAGCCTGTGCTTCACTGACAGAAGGAACCGTCCCTGGGAGGCCGAGGAGCTCTGGGCTCCACCCTGGGCAGAGAACTTGGATGTTGTCTGGACCTGGGCAGCAGCAACAGTCTTCCACATCCTGGGCCACCCTTCAGAGCCAAGAACATCCGAGCAGACGTCGGCCAGCAGAGACCCTCTGGCACTGCAGCATCCCCAGGTGGTCCGGGCTGTGGGGACAGCTGTCACAGGAGTGGGGGGCACGGTGGGGTGGCAGGGCTGGCACTGCTGCAGGGACACCAGGGCTCAGGCCCCGTCTGGGCTGGCAGTGCCCATGCATGGGGTGTGCTCCCACCTGGACCCTGGGGGTGCCTATGACCTGCCCTGCCCTTCCCTGTGGGGCTGCAGGCTCTGGGGACTGAGTTACCAATGCTCAGCGTCAGGCTGGGGACACCCCAGCACCCCACAGGGACACCTGCAAGGTGCATGACCCAGGGGAGGTGACAATGCCAGGGGTCCCCACAGCTGCCCGGGGTCCAGCATGGAGGGGGCTGCAGATTGAAGAGGGGAGCCTGGTAGGGGCACAGGTCCTGAGCCCAGGATGCTGGAGGACGAAAGCCCATCTGGAGGCAGGGCAGGAGGGCCAGGACAGCCGCGGCGTTCCCGCGGGCAGCAGCTCCCACTGCCGGCAGGAGCGGACACGGAGACAAGGCAGCGCTGCCGTGCTGCCGCCTCACCAGCAGCCCTGGGGTCGTGTTCCCAGCACTCCTCAGAGAAAGAACTGGGCATTTTGGAAATGATGATCCCCACGGGGTCACTGGGCTCTGCAGAAGGGCTCAGCTCCTGACACTGGTGCCTGCGAGCAAGGAAGCAGCTCCAGCAGCACATCTCCTCTGGGGCACATATCCCGACCAAGGACCCTGACCCAGCCCTGCCACAGGCTTCCCCAGGCAGTGCATGTGAGCTGTGTGTGCCACGGGTGCCCAGGCAGGAGGTGGCACCCTATGGCAGGGTTTTGCCTTCCCATTGCCAGGCTAGTGGCAAACACAGACGGTGGGGCCAGTTTGGGACAGGGCTGTGCCAGGGAAATTGGTTTTGGTCAAACCCATTGGCCCAGGTGGAAAAAGGGTCATGTACAGATCAGGATCCAGCTGTGTGGGATTCCAGCTGTACCCTGGCATGCCAGGGTACCACCATGCCTGCCTGTGCTGGGGTGCAGCCCCCGGGTGCTGGCAGCCAGGGCAGAGCTGGCTCCTGGTGGGCTCAGCGTGCTCCCTCCAGGGCCATGCCAGGGCTGGGGCTGTCCCAAGCTGTCCTTCTTCCACCCAACACACAGTGCTGGCCTGGCTTCCCTGCCACAGGGACAGGAATGTTGCAGTCCCATAGGGAGCTCTGCCAAAAAACTTCTATGGTTGAGGGGTGGGCTTGGCTCTGTGCACAGCCGGGGGTGCCCTGGGCACTGCTCAGAGGCAGTGACCCCTCGGGCTGCCTCTCCTGCTCCACACACACCCCACACCCACCCACCCACCCCCCCCCCCACGCATCCTCCCTGCCCTTCTGCCCTCCCAGCCCCTGCCCATCAGCCCTGATGCCAGCAGAGCTCTGTCCCATTGAGGGGCTGTGCCCAGCTGACCTTTGGCCACTTCTGCCCCTTGCTGGGCACCCCAGCTCAGCACAGGCAGGGTTTGGGGCAGAGGAGCCCTTGGTGACAGGGGCTATGCATCGGCCATGCTGACACCAAGGGCACAACCAGCCCTGCCAAAAGCCACCTGGATCCAGGAACAGGGAATCACAGAACCTTTAAGGTTGGAAAATATATTTTAAATCATCGAGTCAAATATCAAACCAGCAGCACCACGTTTGCCACTAACCTATGTCCTCAAGTGCCACATCCACACATTTTTTGAACACTTCCAGGGATGGTGACTCCACCATGGCCTTGGGCAGCCTGTGCCAGGGCTTTACAGCCCTTTCAGTGAAACCTTTTTTCTGAATATCCACGGTATCCCCTGGCACAACCTGAGGCCGTTTCCTCTTGTCCTGTCACTTGTTACTCGGGAAAAGAGACCAACCTTCACCTCACGACAGCTCCTTCCAGGGAGCTGTGTGGAGCAAAAAGGTCTCCCTTCAGGGAAGGCAGATCTGCAATCGGCAGCGACACACATGGATGGGAAACGTGTTTCCCTGTTCCCAGGATCATCCGCGGGCTTGCAGGGACCTTCGGCACCGCGATAGGGAGCGGCACCCTCAGGGAGAGCAAAGGTCTGATGGGGATGAGCCAGAGCCCTGCACTGCCACCCACGCTCCAGAGGCAGGAGGTGGCACTCACCCAGCACAACCCTGGGCACCCCCGGCTCCACCTTGGGAAGGTGGACACAGCCGGGGAGCTCCCATGGGACTCTGCCAGCAGCTGCCCGGCTCATCAGAGCCCTGCCAGCTCCGGGGCCGCAGCCTGCACCCTCCCCTGCTCGCCCCCGCTCCTGCTGCTCCAGCTGAACCATTGCCCGCCTGTCTGGCAGGCAGGGCCGGCCGCTCCCGCCGCGTCTGCCATCGCCCCGGGGCTGGGCAGAGCGAAGGGCAGCGGTGACACACGGCAGATGTGGCACCTGCCCTGCCCTGCCCCGCCGAGCCCCCGGCCCGCTCGTACCGGCCGCTGCGGCCCTGGGCTGTGCCGAGGCAGCGCACACCTTGGGGACACTTTTCCGTCGCCGGGCCGTGCGTGTCCCGCAGAGCCCGGGCAGCCCCGCCCGCGGCTCCGGCCGTGACGTGTCCCCTGCCCGCCGCACACACCGGGCAGGGCTGGCGACACGAACGCAAACAAGGGGTGGATCTGCCCGTCCCCACTGCGCTCTGGGCAGGGAGAACAAGGGAGCTCCTTGTGCAGGGCAGGCACCGAGCGGCTGCGTCCCTGGCAGCACGCCCCCGGTCCCACCGCCCTGGCACCCGCGCCACGCAGCGGGGGAGGCGCGGGGCGGAACAGCTCTGCCCACCCCAGCCCAGAATATCCCGGAATGGGGGTGAGATTGCAAGGGTGATGGGCTCCCAGGCCGTGACAGGCTCCTGGGGTGGGGTCCCAGGCACTGTGGGCTTCCCGTGGGATCTGTGTGCTGGCACCCAAGCATTGCTGGCACCCGGTGCTCCTCGGGCCTCAGTGCAGCTGGGCTCCAAGCAGTGGGTGATTCCAAGCCATGGTGGGCTCCCACTGCTGAGGGACTCCCAGGGGGTCGCAGCCAGCCCAGGCAGTGTCCTGGCGTCCACCCAGCTGCCTGGCCAGGAACTTCCCTTTGCCAGGCCCTTCCTCAGCCTCTCCCAAAGGCTCACAAAGTTTTTCCAGACAGGACAGTCATCCAGCTTGGCAGGGCTGGGCTGAGCACCAGCCAGTGTCCCAGACAGGCTGGAGCAGCCTGTACTGGGAACACCTGGGCACTGCTGGACCCGGCTGGCACTGCTGGACCCGGCTGGCACTGCTGAATGCAAGCTGGCACCACTGGACCCGGGCTGGCAGTGGGGCACCAGACAACAGCCAAAGAGCTCAGTGTGAGCTGCTGCTGCCATGAGTCAGCAGGGCAACAGTTAAGCCTGATTTGGAGGCTTTAGAGCTGCCCTTACACACCCACCAGGGAAAGCAAGAAGTGACACGGAAATCCCAGAAAAGCCTGGGCGGAGGGAAGAGGCACACCTTGTCAGGGCAGGAGAGGGCTGTAATTTTATTTGCAGCACCCTGAAGTCATCTGCAAACACAGGCACTCCTCCCGAGCCCCGCAGAGCAGGCAGTCGTGCAGCGGCCAGGGAGCAGAGCAGCTGTCCTGGGACACCAGCACCAGGGAGGGCTGCCAGCACCAGGGAGGGACGTCAGCACCATGGCAGGACATCAGCACAACAGCGGGCTTGTTCCAGGTCGATGGCAGCAGCCCCAGCCGAAAGCCCAGCCTGGAGGAGCTCCAGCAGACGGGGAAGAGCCAGCCAGCTCCTCCCACCTTCCTCCAAGCCCTGGGAGCTGCAAAAGGCCAATGCTGGGCCTCTGCATCCCCAGCATGGTGCCCAAATGCTGCCCCACTGCTGAAGCTGGGCCAGCCCTCTGCACTGGACCCGTCTCTGGGATGCAGATGGGACAAGAGGTTGTGCCCAGCACCCCACAAGCCTGGCAGGAGGAACAGAGTGGGGCTGGGGGTTTCCTGGCACCGGGATGTTAATGCCCACATCCATGCTGTGCCATCAGGTGCTGCCCTGGAGCATGGCCCAGCACTCTGCCATGCTTTGGCTGTCTGTCTTTCCTGTTTCCATCGCTCTGCCCCATGGGCAGTGTGGTGAGGAGGAGCAGGATCCAAATGGAGTTTGGTGCAGGGGGCCAGCAGCACCCCTGTGATGCTGTGGAAGAGGGGACACTCACTTCTGGGCAGGTGGGTTCCTGTGCCAGCTGGAGGCTGGTCCCTGGCTCCTCTCCACCTCTCCAAGACAGTGACGATGATGTCCTCCTCTGCCACGCACACAGGGCTGCCAGCATCCAAACCCAGCCACGAGCAGGTGGGCACTGCCTGTCCCTTCCCAGGGTGGAGTTTCCAGCACAGGGACACTGGCAGGGGCTCGGTGCGGCATCACAGGCTCAGTGCTGCCCCGTCTCCAGTGTAGTCATTCCTGGTGACACCTGTCTTGGCACACATCGTCCTCAGGGCTCCTGGGCCCCCTGGCCCAGCTGGCAGGTGCCCATCACCAGCACATCCGGCTGCAGAGTTCACAAGTAAAAAGCAACGTCAGTCCAGCCAGTGACAGCTCTGCCAGGGGTGCCCAGGCCAGCAGCCATGTCCCTTTGGGGTCACCGGGCCCCATCCCATGGTCACACATCCCATGTGTGCAGGGAGGGTCCTTAGGAGATGACACAGCAGCACTTTGGGCAGCAGGAGCACCACCCGCAGCAGCCACATCGCCTGCCAGCCCCCTGCTCCTGGCCCGTGGGTGGCTTGTCCAGGGTCACAGTGTAGAAGGAGGCAGATGAGTCCCCATTGGGCATCCTCAGGCTGGCATAGGGGTTGTAGGGACGGGACCAGGATTTGTCTGTGGAGATGGTGGGGCTGTCGCAGCCATTGGCAAGCTCTGTGTGCCCCTCGGTGCCGTAGGAGGGCACGGCCACGGGGTTGGCAATGATGGTGGGCTCGTCTCTCAGGTAGCGAGTGATGAAGCTTTGCTGGAACTGCTCCCGTGGGATGTTGACGCTGGCGTAGGGATTCTCCACGGTGACTCCCCGATCCATCTCCCTGCCCCTTGTCAGACACGTGGCCTGTCTGGCACTGTCCACCCCTGCGGGACAGAGCCCCTGTCACCCCGGGTGTGGGGGGGTGCTCTCACAGCAGGGGAGGGACCCTCGGCAGACCTCACTGGTTTGGGTGCAGGGTGCAGAGCTGTGCTCCCCACTCCCTGCCAGCCCCAAGGGACCCCCACAAGGAGCACGTGGACTCCCCAGAGCCAGGAGGGGAGGCAGGAGCGGGGCTGCAGGGGGTGAGCAGGGCACTGGGGGGGCAGGAGGGGATGCTGAGTGGGGCAAACGGTACAGGTAGGGCAGTGGGGTGGGGTAGGAATCTCTAGGGGAACATAGAGCAGGACGAAAAGAAGTGGGGAGAGGAGCGGGAGGAAAGGGGGTGCAGGGGAGTGGAAAGGCAGAGGAAGATTGGACAGGACAAGGACAGTTGTGATAGGGGTTGGGGACGGGGCAGGCGGTGGGACATAAGGAATCGGGGCGGGCGGCGCAGAGGAAGAAGGAGGGCAGGCAGAGGAAGGGGCGCAGGGGAGAGCAGGCAGGGAGCAGGCAGGACACGGGCACGGTGGGGCAGCGATCCCCCGGTACTCACCGAGCGCGCGGCTCCGGCCGCTGCGGGGCCGCTCTGCCCCGGCTGCGCTTCCTCCTGCACGGACCGCCCCGAGCGGCGCCGCCCCGAGCGACCGACAGACAGACGGACCGGCCCCACAGACAGACAGACCGGCCCCGAGAGAGCGGGGCAGGAACACCCCACAGCCAGCACCCTCCCGCCGCCCAGCCTCAACACCAACCACCAGCCCAGCCCACTGGACACCGGCACAAGGCAGGGGCACAGGGAACCGGGCACTGGACAATGGGCACTTGGCCCTGGGCGCTTGGCAGTGGACATGGACACTGGTCAGGAGGTACTGGGACCAGAACTGGACAGGGACACTTGGCACTGGACAGGGGCATTGGGCACCGGGCAAAGCCACCAGTACCGAGGCACCAAACCAGCACCACCCACTGGTACCAGGAACTGGGCACCAGCAGTGGGTACCAGCACCAGCATGGGCACTGGCACCAGCACCACACAGTGCACAGAGAGCACCACACAGCAGGCAGTGTCATCACCACCAGGACCGGGCACTGACACCACTACAGCCACCAGTGCCACCCACAGGCACCAGCACAGCACTGTGTGCCATGCACCGGGCACTGAGCTCCGGACACTGGCACCAGCACTGGCACCGCTCTGGTTCTGGGCAGCAGGGGGAGGGACACTGGGAGGGGGACACTGCACTCCACAGGTCTGTGGGCACCAGCAAACCCTGAGCACCAGGCACTGGGCAGAGGGCACCATGCACATGTCCTGAGCACCAGGCAAGGGACACCAGCTCTGCACCCTCTGGCAGCTCCCAGGCCCCCCTGCCAGGCTCTGCCTGCCCCCATGGGCACCCAGGGCCCTGCAGCCCAGGGTCCCACAGTCCTTGCTGGGCTCTGTCTGCCCTGTCCAGACCTGAGACCCCAGTGCCAGGGCTCTGCTGGGGTCCTCATCCCTGCAGCACAGCTTGGCTGTGGTGTGGCCTCGTGCTCCCCAACAGGACCTTTTCCAGGGTGGGTTTGGGGGTTTCCAGGGCATCGCTGGATGGTGACACCACGAGGCTGGATGGAGTGAAGACGTGTCTGTGCCAGGGCAAGGAGAGTGTTGCTGGCACCCATGCCAGTCCCTGGCACCAGAAGAGCTGCAGTAGAAAAGATGCAAACATTTAGCAACCTCCACCCTGCCCCATCCATGTCCCTGCAGTGTGACCCTGCTGTGATATGCTCAGCCACTGTCACTTTTCCCATGCCCAAGGCCCCCAGAGTGCCTTGTGCAGAGCCTCAACACCTTCCCTCAAGCAGTTCTCTGCAGAACCTGCCCCTCCCCTGAGCCTCAGGAATGGTGGCATAGCGTCCTCCTGGACAGGCTGGGGACAAACACCTCAAATTGCAGCTGAACCCTACTGGGAGTGAATTACATTCCCCACACACTTTGCAAAGGGGAAAGCCACTTCCTTCTGGCCATCCCTCTGACAACAGAAAATATTTCTCCCCTGTGCTGAGGAGCCGGGGCTGCCCAGGCCAGCCCTTTGGCACCCATGGAACAAGCAGGGGAGCTCCAGAGGGAGATGGGAGCCTGCCTGCCCTGGCAGCACTGCCCCCGGGATGAACTGCCAGCACCTGCCGCAACCCCAGCTCCCTGCCTTCCCTCTGGGGCTCATCCCTCTGTCCCCGAGCCCACTGGGCTGGCAGCTCCCAGAATGGGGTTTCCCTGCAAGGTGGTAGAGGGAAACGAAGATGGAGGCCTGGGATTTTTTGGGGGGAGAAGCTGACCCTCCTCTGTGCAGTTCTAGCATCCAGAGGAGGGCCTCAGTTTCCCCTCCAAGGACTGACAAGGGAGGGTGCAGCAGAGCACTCTCTGTGTTGTGACAAATCAGCACCACAGCACTCAGCTCTCGGGTTTGAAAGCTGCAGAACTCCTGCACAGAGTTCTGTTCTCCCCCTCAGGGCTTTTCTGCCACCGTAGGGTCACCTGGAGGAGAGCCACCAGCAGCCCCTGTCCCTTCACTGGGCCTCGCTGCTTCCCAGTTTTCCCATCTTGAGCTGTTTCCCCACAGAGAAACTCATCTGACTAAGCAGGAATAGAAAAAGGCATCCTCCACTGAGGCGTCCTGCGGCCACCCAGCCCCGCCTGCCCGCGGCTGGCGTGCCGCTGCCTGCACAGGGGATGTCGCTGTGGCTCTCTCTAGCAGCCCTTTCCCCTTCCTCGCAGAGCCTCAGAACTGGCTGGGTTTGTCTTTTAGCCCCAGATTTCCATGCCCAGCCCCGTTCCTGAACAGGTCTGCTTGCAGGGAGCTGTGAGCCTGCAGCCCCGTGTCCGGAACGCCTTCCCTCTCCCAAGGGCTGCCAGATGAGGGTCACCTCATAGAACCTCAGGTGGGGACATCACACACGCTGCTGCCCGGGGCTGCAGACCCCACCCGCTCGGAGCAGAGTGTCAGCCGGGATCTGAGGTGCCTCCGTGCCGGGAGTGTCTCTCGGCTCTCTCAGCACCCAGCTGTGGCGGCTCCGATCTCGCAGGCACCTCCTGGATTCCCTCATTCCCCACATGGCAGATCTGTGGAAGCCCCAGATGAGGAGAGGTTTCACCAGCCAGGAGCAGTAACCCCTAATCTGGAGCCTAGGGGTCAAACATTTCATTTTTTGCCAAGAAATTCTCCATATCGAGCTCCAAGGGCCACATCCAGAAATCATGTGTTGATCCTTGGAGGATTTATAGATGATGGAGGATCCTCAGGTGGAAAAGCTGCTGCACCAAAGCTCAAGCTGCTGGTTTGGAGTTGTCCCATGTGGGGTTCCCCAAGCGGGGAGCTGGCAGGTGCTGCAGAGCTGTGCCCTCCTTGAGTAAATGGAAGAGCTGAGCTAAGCTGAGGCTCTCTGCGGCTTAAAACCAGCCTAATTTCCTGCAATTGTTTGCAGGGGGAAAAGAAATAAACAGAAAACAACCAACCAACAGCTCAGTGCCCACCCTGGTGATGTCCTGTGCTGGGGGTGATGGAGAGGGAGGCTGTCAGAGACGCCACACTGCTTCCAGAGGAATGGTGGTTTGAGGAGGAGCCTGGGAAAACCAGGAGAGAGAGGGAGAAAAACCAACCATGGCACTGGCTTGTGAACTTGCTGGGAGCCTGAAAACGAGGGGGCAGCCCTGTGCAGGGGGTTGGGTTCCCAGCAGGGGCTGCAAGTGCTGCAGGGGCAGGAGCATCTCCAGCCGTGGGACATGAGCCAGGAGGAAAGTGCTGGCTCAGGAATTCCTCAATCCCACTGCATGGGTTCCATGGCGAGCCACGGCAGGGAACCCACAGCCCCTGACCTGTCAGACCCAACACAAGCTGTTGGGAGTTTTTGCAGGACTCCAGTAACTGCAGGGATCCCTTAGTTACTGGAATCCTTCAAATCCTCCCCTAATTGGGGTGCCTTAGCTCGCTGGTGCTTCACACACAGCAAAAGGCACAATTATTTTGTAAAAAATCATCCAAACAAACAAACCAACCAGAAAGCCACAGGCACATCCTGTTCCCGGGCCTCTTTTTGCTGGGAACAGGTATTTGTGTGGCATCCTAGCACTGGAGCTTTCCCAGCTCCAGCTCCTGCCGGGGCTCTCCCAGGCACCAGAATAAAGAACTCCCAAACCAGCCCCGTTTGTGAGCAGTTCCCTGGGGCTCCCGGGCGGTGCAGTGCCTGGCGCAGGCACAGGAGGGTGGTGATGCTCTGCGCAGCCCGTCAGGGCCGGAGGATGATGAAGGGCGACTAGAGCGAAAGGTTTTGCCACCCGCAGAGGGGATAGCTCGGTGAGCCCCTAGAGCAGATGGTGGCCGCTCACCAAACCTTGGGGGAGTTGAAGGCTTCGCTGAAGCTCAGGAGAGCCCGTGGGAGGCCGGTGTGAAAAAGGGACACGGGGAGGGGTTGGGCCAGTGCAGAGATGGGAGGGCAACCCCCAAATTCAGGCTGTGGGAAACACATGGGGGATGATTGCCCCCGGGACATCGCACCATGGAAGGCAGCCGTGCGAGGTCTTCTTCCAGGCTTTGACCGTAGTTCTCAGCTGCCTCCTCATTACAATCAGAGTGAGGCCCGGGGGTATGGAAGGAGAGATCACAGGAAGTGGGAGGCACCCGTGGGGTGAGCATCCCAAAGGGGAACCCCACGGATCAGTGTCACCAACACCGGGGCTCAGCTGTCACCCAGTGAGGGGGGGCTGTGGGTATGAGGGTGCCATGGAGGGGATCCCACTGGTGCAGGTCTGAGGGGCACTATAGGGAGCACAGAGGAGGACCCAGGGGTAAAGCTGCCAGAGACAGGGGGCTTGGGGGCTCATGGAAGCCCCCAAGCCCAGGACTTTCCCACCATCAGGACTTGGTGCTCTGTGCCCTTGAGCAGCACAGCCCCTCACTAACACCCCGGTGTGGGAAACTCCAGCACAAAATCCAGCCTGTGTCCCCAGGCCTGTGCTCAGCATGCCACGTGCAAAGACCCCGCCTGCTCGTCTCCGCGTCTGCCCGGTGCATGCAAGGAGCTCCCACAGCTCCTGGTTCCCTCTCGGGGGAAGCCCGTGTCCCAAAAGACGGCAGCAGCTTCTAAAGCCCAAATGGAGCCTGGAAGCTACCTGCCAAAGCTGCTCGGTGGGAGGGATTTCCTGTGGGGCCAGAATGTGCCCCGTGCCTCGGCTCAGCAGCTGGGTGCACACACCGGGCTGTCCTGGTCCCGGCAACCCGCTCCAGCAGGCCGGGCCCTGCTGCCCGCGCCAGCCCCGGGCCCTGCTCCGTGTGGAGGGCAGCTCAGGCTGCTCTGGAGGAGGAGGCTCTCCCGAGGCTGCTGCTGCTCCCCTGCAGCACAGCGCGGCCCGAGCGGGGCCTCGGCGTCTCCTGCCAGCGCCACCCTGCTCGCGCGGCGCTCTCCCGATGTGACATCCCAGCCACCCTGCGGGCTCACGGCTGGCGACAGGGATGCACAATCGGGCCACACGTGCTCGTGCCGCGCGGCCCTGCCGGCGCCCGTGGGGACAGGGACGCTGCAGAGGCACGTCCGCGGTGCCCGGTGAGCCGGGGCTGCTCGGAGCCCTCGCTGCCGTCAGACACCTGCGCGGGGATGCTGCAGAGTCCAAAGCCTCTCCGGCTTAGTGCCAGGCTCTCCCCTTGGCAGGGGGGTGCCGCGTTCCTCAGGGATGGCCAGTTGGATACGTAACCCGGTGTCCAGGCTGGCACGGCCGCACCGACATCGCAGGAGTGGGCCGGCGCCTGGCGCGCTGCCGGCCTCTCCCCGGGCTGCAGGAACCAGAGGGGAGCCGGTTTCCTTATCGCCCTGCCGCAGCCCCCCTCCGTCCCTCTCCCCTGCGGCTCCCGGCCCGGCCGCCCCCGGGTCACGCCGGGGTTTGGCAGCAGCGCGGGGGAAGCGAGCATTGTGGCTGCCCACTGCGGCCCGGCTGGAGGAGAAAGCAAGGATTTCCTGGCCTGGAGCAAGTCCTTCCCGTCTCCTCCCTGCTGCCGAGAGCCTTGGGGCTGAGGGTGGGCTGTTCCCAACAGGCTTCGGACCAGGAGCCAGGGGCTGCCCCTGCACAGAACTGCTGCTGAATGCGCAAGGAAGCAGAAGGCAGCACGGATCTGGGCACTTCTGTTGGCAGTGCCAAAATCTCCCCCTCTGCTCCATCCTTCCCATAAACAAAGTCCCTGCTCAGGCAGCGCCTTTGGCCAGCACAGAGGTGTTCCCCATGGTGCTCGTGCATTCTCCCCCACAATGATGTGCTACGGGGACAGTGGCAGCTGGGTGGCCTTGTGCCTTCCCACAGGGACTTTAGGAAAGATAATTCAGCCCAGCCCCATGACAGGTGGATGCTGTGGGGATCTGTGTCCATGGGCAGATCCTGCAGCTCCCTGTGCAGAACCAGGCAGCAGAAAACAGCCCGGCATGTCTTCTGAGGCTACACTTCACACAGACTACTGGAAAAGGGGTTGTAAGAGCCCTGCTGGGACATGGGGTTGGGCAGCTCACGTGCACAGCCACGTTTCTTCCTGCTCAAATGTCACTTCTCCTTCCTGCGGAGGGAGCAGCCGAGGCAGGGGCAGCTGCTGCTCCCACTCTGAGCAGCCACGTGGGCGATGCCGCAGCTTCCGCTGTGCCACGACCTTGTGCGGTGACTGCACCTGCCGATGGTTTTTTTAGGACAAGGGCTGGTTTCCTGCTATATTTCCGTGATTTAAAGTTTCCAGTCCTGGGGATGACTGTGGCAGAACGGCTGTCACTCATCTCCTGGCCTGGAGCATTCCCAGCACTTTGCCATCCTCTCCTTCGGCCCCTGCCCCGGGGATGGATTAGGGATGGCACCGTCCTGCCCCGGTGAAGGCTTGGCCGTGGATCTGGGCTGCTCTCCACACGGGGAGCCGGCAGACCCTGCGCAGCACCCAGCTCCCAGCTAAGCCCTTGGCTCCGGCTCTCTCCCAGTGGAGGTCTGGTTTCTGTCCTGCCGTCTGCTTGTCCTCCCTTGCTCCAAACAGTCCCCGTTTGTTTGCCTCTCGCTGCCGGCTGGAGCCGGGGCCGCGTGCCTGGGCCGCCTGTGCACAACGGCTCCTTGTTCACCGCCTCCCTCCCCGCTCGCTCCTCGCCTGTTTTAGCAATTATCCCAATTAGCTGTGCCCTCTCCTTGCTCCCCAGCTGCACCTCGGACCCTCATCCCTCCTGCTCCACAGCGGTGGCAGCAGCGCTGCTGTCCGGAAGGGGCCAGCCCCGGGCCAGGGGTGTGGGCACCGGGGCGATGACTGCCACCTTCCTAGGTGGGAAACAGGCAGGCTGTGCAAAATCCATGAGGAATCCCAGGGCTCTCTTCAATCCTCTTTGGCACTTGAGGAGGGTGAGGAAGCTGTGCCGAACCTGCAGCTCCGGCGTGCCGCTGGTATGTGCTCTGGTTCTTCGCATCGCCCGGGTGGGTGCCGCCCGTCCTGCCCCAGACACACCGGCTGCCTGCCCTGGGCGCGGGGTGCAGCCAGACTGTTTCTTGCAAGCCACGGCCCTCGTGCCACCGCGGCGGCACCATCCTCTTGCTCCTACAGCCCCCAGCTCAGCCGGAGCCGGCGGCAGCAGGCGAAGGTTGAGGTTTCCACCCGCTGACAAGGCTGGGGCAGCGGAGGGGCCTTTCCGCAGCAGTTTCCGGCAGTGCCGTGCTCCAGGGCCACCTTCTCCTCTGCCCCTGAGCCCAAGGAGAAGCTGGAGTGCAATCCCTGGGGAGATGCTGGCCACAAGAGCATCCCTGTCGGCAGAGCCCTGCGAGAGGAGCAGGACCAGTTATTCCTGCGTGTTGACAGTGCCTCGTGCATCTCCCAGACTGGAAACCCAGGGCAGGGAAAGCCCCAGATCCTCTGCCCGTGGCCACACCAGCCCCTGCAATGGTTGCAGCAGCGTGGGCAGCCCCCTGCCAGAGCCCCCGCGCTGCAGCCGTGCGGGGACACGGCACCAGGCAGGGCCAGCACCGGGGCTGCCGCTCCCGGCGTGGCTCCGAGCGCCCTGCCCGCTCTGACAGCAGCCCCGGGCTCCCGGGGTTTGATCTTTACCGCTCGAGCCGGCCTGTCTGCTCCCATTTGCGTCTGCCGAGGGAGGGATGCGAGCGCCGGGCTGGCGCAGGCTGGCAGCTCCGTGCTGGCACGCAGGCAGCCGCCGGGCAGGCAGCCCCTGCGCTGCTGCAGAGCCTCCTCCGCAGCCCTGCCAGCCCCAAACCCCGTGTGCAGATCAGGGTCCTGCAGAAGCCAGGGCTGGGTGAGCCTGGGCAGGTGGGGGGCTCCCGGGGACCCCATGTGCCTTGCTGGGGGACAGCCCTCAGCCTTGAGCCTGCACCTTCAAAGCAGAACTCTTGAACCTGCAGCCAAAACTGCCCCTTCTTCCCCATCCATGGGACCACTACGGCTCCAGAGCACCTGGAGGGCACTGGCGCTCTGAGCTGAGCACACTGAGCTGTGTGCTCAGTGCCCTGCAGAGCTTCCCGTTCTCCCCCAAACACACAAGTGCCCCCAGCAGACGGGGGCATGGCTCCTGGTGGTGCAGATCTCTCTGGTTTCCTGTGTCCTATTCTGGGGACACGGCAGAGTCCCATTGGCACCCGACAGCTCCTGCAGCAGTCTGGACATGTTTGGTCCTCCTCCCCAGGTGGAGCCCTGGTTTCTGTTACATGGAATGGCCTCACCTCCACATGTCACCCTGGCTACAGTGCTCCACTTGCCTCCCCACGGCCTGCCCAGGAGCACCAGGCTGCTGCAACTCCCTTGTGCCTAAAGGTCTCCCTGCAGCCAAGGCACTGGGCAAGGAGTCCTCTCTGGAGGGAACAGAGAGGAAAGACAGGCCTCGAGGTCCTCAGCAGCATCCCAGCATCCTGGCACCAGACACATTGGTCCTGGCTCTTGGAAGACTGGAGAAATCAGGGCGGTGAAACCCCAAGGCCAGATGATGCTGTCAGCCCCAGGGAACTGCCCCAAGAGCTGGTGCAGGACCCCATGCCTGCCCCGTGGGATGCAGCCCCTTCCAGGAAACCTTTGCCACATGTCCCACGCTCCCAGCTCCCACCCACGGCAGTGCTGGGGAGCTCACCAGCTTGAGCAGGATGGTGACCCACTCCCCATTCCAACCTCCCACCCCCAGGTCCGCGAGCCCCCCCTCTTCCCCCGCTGCAGCTCCACCACACACACAGACCAAGCCTTGGCTCAGCTTGCCGGGCTCTGAGAGCAGCAACAGCTCCTGCTCAGGCAGCCCCCAGGGCCCCACAGCCTCTGCCGGAGCAGGAGCCGTGCCCAGGGCCAGCTCCAAGCTGTGCACCCACACAACCCCCCGAGAGGCTTACAGACATGCAGGGAAAACAAAACCCTCAGCTCTGTGCTCAGATTCACCCAGCTGACCCAGAAATGCAGCCGTGGTGCTCCACACAAGAGCACGGGCTGCCCAAGCTGAGCAGAAGGGCCAGCAGGAGAGCCAGGGGTGCTGCCAGCTGCTGAGAGCGGGGATGGGGGAGTGCACTGTGCCCTCAGGTCCTGTTGGGAGCCCCAGGACAGTCATGCTGGGACAGCAGGATCGCACCACCTGTGAGCACAGCCACAGCCTCGGGCGTGGGGCTGTGTCCAGAGAAAGGGGAGCAGCAGCCTGGAGCCAGGCAGGGCTCGGTGGGTCCCATCCACTGCCTTCAGTTTTCCTGCAAAAGCTGAAACTGTACTGCCAAAACAAACCACTGCCTCGGTCTGGGCTGCTGTTCGGAGCTGTGTCCCAGCTGAGGCAGCACCCAGGAAGGAGGAGCAGGACCTCGGGCACCGCGGCACCCGTGCCAGGACCACCGTGTCCCACCGGACACCCCGAGGGCACAGGCGGCCGCCGCTGCTCCTCCTCCCTGACCCAGTTTGTGCCTGGCCGCATCCAGGCAAGCAGCGCTGGCAGGTTACGAGCGCCGGGCTCCCCCGGGGAGCCAGCACAGCAAACGCTAAATGTCACCACAATTACAGCAGCCCCAGCATCGGCACCGGAGCTGCCCCACCAGCCCTGCACCCGCCTGGCCCGTGAAGGAGGGCTGGGGCAGAGGCTGGGTCCCAGCTCTGGCACCTGCTCTCGTTTCTTCTGAGCCCCGAATGCCTTGGGCTCTATTAAGCCCGGCATCAGCTGGGCTGCTCGGGCTAGGGGAAGGCTTCTGCAGAGCTGCCATTTCTATTTCTGGGCCAGTCCTGTCCTGTTTTCCTTGGATACAAGGTGTTTTCTAAAGGAAGTGGGTCTTCCTTGCACCCTTTCACCCCTGAAATGCAGCTCTAGGTCTTTGTGGTCATCCCTGCCTGGGCCAGCAGGGACGACCACAGCTCCCTGGGGAGCTGCAGACCACCCCCCCCTTCCTTCACCAGTAGCACTGCAGGACTGGGAAGGACTTTCTGGCACAGCTGTGCTGCTGTGGGGTCACCAACCAGACATGAACTTCTCCGGGAAGTCCATGAGACTGTGCCTACCTGGGGCTGGGGAAGATGCAGCCTCAGATGAAAAAGGGGGCTCTGATGGGAGCAGGGGCCCCACTTGCCCACAGGGCCCGTGGCTCAGAGTGTGGCCAGTTTGTCACTCTAGACCTTGTGCAGGGCAGCTTTGAAGGACATCCCACCACCTCCCTGTGCCCTGGTCTATTGTTTGACCCTCAAAGGCAAAAAGATTTTCCTTGTGTAGTGATCGGGAAATAGATCTGGAATTTCCCATGTCCTCGCTTGTGGCTACAGAGCCCCATCCTCTCTCCCTCCTCTCAGGAGATAACTGTAGAGAGCAGTACATTTTCCGTGAGCGTTCTTTTCTGGCAGCTGAGCAGCCCCAGGTCTTCAGGCAAGGAGTTGGTGGGGAGGGGGATGAAGGTCACTACATCCAAGCAGAGAGGATGTGGTCCCTCTGGCCCTGGCCCCTTGACCTCCTCCCAGCCCATGTGCATCCCCCCTCCTCCTATTCCTTCCTCCTGCTCAGTGCAGCACCAGCAAGGTGGGCCCCCTCTTCACACCCGGGGTTCATAGAAGTGGCCAACGTATTAATCACCAATAGTAAAAACAATGATTAAACCTCTTGGAATCTGTTGGGGCTTTACAAACATCCATAACCTTCAGACTGCTCTGAGTACCAGGTGTGCATCTCCTGGATTGTGGATTGTGTGTGGCTTCAGACACTTCGGAGATCTTCTAAGCATCACTTCTTTCGTGGTGGGTTCTCTGTAGACAGCTGCAAGCCTAGAAACCAGCCCATGGAAGCTCCCACCGTGGCATTAGGATTGATGCAAGAGCATCAGTAGTCAGGTCCTGACCATCAGCAACCAACCCACACACTGCTTTAAACAGCAGCCACGGAGCAGCTCTGCAGCAGCTGGGGCATCCTTCAGCTACCAGCTGGCAACAAGAGACTGCTGCTTTCTTGGCAGATATGTCAGTAGCATCCCTCCTTCAAAATGGTGTTTGCTCTGCCGGCAAGCTGCACAGACAGCTCCTCTGGTGGTTTTGGTGGAGCACTGTGCTCTGCTTTCCTCTTCTGTGGGGGTCTGTGCTGGGCTGTTGTGGCCACCTCAGACAAGCCTGGAGGGTCTCAGCCTGAGATGGTGCTGACTGGGGGTCCCTTCTCCTGGTGCTCTACCCCGGGAAGGAGAGGCAGTCCCGAGGGGATGGTGCCCAGAGGATGAAAACACAGCTGTGGGTACCACATCCCGCCCTCCCTCCCAGGTGGGCCAGGCTGGGCCAGCCCCGAGCAGCCAGGCAGGCCCTGGAGCCGCTGCCGTCCCGCACAGACCTGCAGAGAAAGCTGCTCTCTGCAAAGCTGGGGATGAGCTCATGGGTTTGTGGGTGAATTATCTGTGTGATGAGTGATTCACCAGGGCAAAACAAGATCGGTGTGAGAAACAGACAGGATTTTGTGAAGAGCTGTGGATGTGTGCAGGACCCAGACAAGCAAACCTGGTGACAATAGCAGCAGGGAGCAAAGAAAGGTGGCCTGAGAGGCTGCCACCAGGAGCATGGACAGCATGGATGGGGGCCTGGGTGTGGGACAGGAAGGTCTGGCATACAGGGAGCTGTCAGCTCACCCAGGTGGGGTGGAAAGAAAAGCCTCAGGTGCCATCACAGTGCAAAGCAAGAGTGGGGCCATCCTCCCAGAACTGGTCCTTCCCACAGGTGCTGGAAACCCACAAGGGCAATAAAATCCTGAGCAAACAGCTAGATGGCTGAGCAGGTAATGGCTGATGGTGAGGAAGAAATTTAGGGCCAAATTATCTTCTGGCTTCACCATTCATCTCAGCAAAGCCTGGCCAGCAGTGTTACAGCTCCCAGCACATCTACAGAGTAAAGGTTTTGAACTGATCCAGTCAAGATGCTGGACAGGAATGAGTTTTGCAGAAGGAAGCTGTGCTTTCACACAAGGCCAACACCAGATGAATTAGAACAATAACCTCCTGATTACAAACAGCAAAACCTTGTTCATCTGGCACAAATGAAGGGAATCCACTGGCAAAGCTGCTCCTGCATGTCTCTCTAAGAAGAGCTGGACCCCAGAACAGCAGGTACAACTGAGCTGAGGAGCAACCTCTGAACCCAGAGGTGTGCTTGGCCTGCTGACAAGGTCTCTGGAAATGGTAAAATGTATCAGTGCTACTTGTAAAATCCAGGACAGCACCCATATCACATCAGCAGAGGTCAGAAGACATTCTGAGGATATCCACATGCAGCCAAAAATATGTACATTTATGATTACACTCAATGCAAGAGATTTTTATAAAAGGTAACGCAACACGTATGTTTAAATGCCAAAGTTAGGTGTTAAACCAGGAGTAAGAGACAAGATCCAAAGGCAGAGGCTGCCACGGGGCTGAGGTTTGGTAGGGTCATCACTCATGTCTGAGCCCCACAGGCCCAGACAGAGATGGAAGGTTTGGGTTTTGAAGGATGAGATTTTTTCAGTTTGGATAGAAAGCAGAGATCTTGGTGGACCAACTCAGCAGAGGATAGGGAAAGCTCTGCATTGAGCATGCGAAGCAGAGGCAGAGCCATTGGGGCAACAGGAAGATCCCAGCACCTTGGCACAAACACACTCATATTCAGCAGAAAAGATGCCCAATGTAATTTATGATTATTCTTAAATAGAGCTGTTGCTTAACTCATGGAATAGCAGCATAGTAGCACACGGTGTAGCTGGGTCAGCACAGGGATGCCATATGAATTAATAACAGAAAATAGCTCATGCTCGCTCACTTCCTGCAATTTCCTCTGCTCAGTGAGCTTACGCATAGGATCTCGGCTCTTGCTATCTGCACCCAGGCACGTTAGCAGGGAAGGCAGGAGCACCTGACAAAGGAAGGATGGGGAAAATTGAGGGAATCCCTGTTTGGCGTGTGCCAGGCAGCAGCAGCCTCACGCTGATTTCGGCAGGTGAGCAAATCAAAGAACGGCACTTAGAGGTGCTAGAGGCATTCAAAAATCCCTTACCTGGTGAGAGAAACTCCAAGATTAAGAACTCAGCCATTGTCAAGAAGGGAGCATGGATTTCCAGGTGGAGGTGATGCTGCAGGGTCCCCAGGGAGAACCTGACTCTAGGGTCAATCTGGCCTGGGAATAGAGCACAACTGAGCCCTTGGGCTACCCTTGGGGAATCCTCTGCCTGGGTGGTGTTGGTCAGGAAGAGAGGCACCTGGGTGGGATTTTTAGCATCATTGCGTGAAGTGTGAGTGAGAAGATCCTCTGTGGGCTGCACGAGGCCTGGCAGAGCTGTGAAATATGTAACCTCCTGCTCCTGCATCCATCCCACAGATGGCAGGGCAGAGGACAGCCAGGGTGTGAGGACAGTGTGGCTGTGGGGACACAACAGCTGCGGGACCACGCAGACCCCTTGTTACAGGGGCTGGATCTTTGCTGCAGCAAGGCTGGGGGGCAGCAAGCAGGGCTGGGCAGGGTATCTTCAGGGAGGGCATAAAAGCTCAGGCACAATCCTGAAGGAATATAAAAAACTAAAAAATAGCAATGGGCGACACAAGCAGGGGAACCCCAGCAGCACCCAAAGGAGCCTGGTGAGCCCCCACCAGCATCCTGCTCCAGCCAGGGCTAGATGGAGTGGTGAAGTGGGTTTGGGTTGGAGTGTGCACATGCCTGGGTCACTGCTCCTGGGGTCGGGGCATAGGAGCTGGAGGGCTCTGTGTGGGGTTGCCTGCTCATTTTGGCCATTTGCCTGTGGGTTCCCCTTCTGGAGGCACCCACAGCAGGGGGAGAAGGCAGCCTGGCCTTGAACGTCTGCCAGGGACGTCCATGCCTCTCACATCTGCAGGAGCCAGGAAGCACAGACCAGGAGTCATCAGGCTCAGGGCACCTTGTGGGTTGTCCCCAGCCTGTAGGGTCCCGTCTGCCTGTGCCACTATAGGGGTCACACCAGCAAGCCCATGACCATGAGCAATGCTCCTCAGCACTGTGCAGGGACCTGTCAGCATTGCTGGAACCCCCCCACCCACCACACTGAGCCCACCTTGTCCCCAGGGACCAATGAGCCCCCGTGCCCAGGAGCCCTGGAGCTCAGCAGGGATCGGGGAGCTGTCAGGGAACCCCCTCTGCTCCCTGACAGCCAGGGGCCATGGATGCCAGGGGACAGTGTGGGGTGCACGGCTGATTCGGCAGCGGCAAAAAGCAGCGGTGGGGGAATTCCTGGCTGTTTGACCTCTTCCCAGCCCCGGGGGCTGCAGAGGCTGCTGACAGGGCCCCCCTCCCCGATGCTGCCCCACAACCGCGGCCCCGGAGCGACACTGCCGCCGCGGAGCCGCTCCCAGCGGCGCTGGATGCTGAGTCACCGCGGGCCCCTCGGAACGACCCGCGAGGGCCCGGCCAGCGGCGGGAGAAGGAGCGGGGCCGCAGGGAGGGCTCGGGAGCGGCTACCGGGAGAGAGGGTGCGGGGCAAGATGGGCTGTGGGGTGGGGAAGAGAGATGTGTGGGACCGGGGGAGTGGGTCGGGGCAAGGAGGAATGTGCGGGGAGGGGGCCGTGCGGGGCGGATGAAGGGGTGCGGGGAGGGGAGGGGGCGTGCGGTGAGGGGGGTGCGGGGCGGGGAGGGGGTGTGCTGGGCGTCAGGCGCTGCGGCCGGCGGGCCCCGGCGCTGCTGAGCGAGAGAAATGTGAGGCGGCTGCACCACTGCGGCGGCACTGCGGGCGGCGGCGGGAGCGCGCAGCAGCGCCCGCGCCGCCGGGCCCCGGGAACGGCGGGCACGGAGCCGCCGCTGCCTGCCCGCTGCTGCCCGCCACCGCCTGCACCTGCCGAGGGGCACAGGGAGGCCTGGCATCAGCCCCCCGCAGCCTGCGCTGCCGGCCGGGGGTGTTGCATCAGCCCCGAGCCCAGCCGGGGTCCGCGGCCAGGGGCGGCGGGGGGAGCCGGGGGAGGGCACGAAGGAGGCCCCCGGAGCGGCAGCGGCCGTACCTGCCGGCTCCCCCGGCCGCCGATCCCCTCCGAGCATCCGGAGCAACCCGGCGCCGCCAGCCCCGGCCCGTGCGCCCGGTGCCCTCCCCGCGCGGCCGCGGCCGGAGCAGGCGGCGGGGCCGGGGGCGGCCGGCCAGGACCATCCCCGTGGAGCCGCGCCTCGGAGCCGCCAGCATCCCCGGAAAGCCGCGCCTGGCCGGGGCAGCGCCGCATCCCTCTGCCTTTCAGATAACCTCCGCCGCTCGGGCCTGCGGAGCCGCACCGGACACGGAGCGGGGGCTGAACCGGGACCCCTGGCCGGGGCCAGCGCAGGTAGCGGCGGGCAGGGGCGGGGGAGTCACCCTGCGGGCGTGCGGGAGTGCACGTGTGTGTGTGCGGGAGCACTGGTGTGCGCACAGGCGTGTGCTCCGCGGGGCTGCGAGCGTGGGGCAGGGACGGGAGGGATTGCGGTGGGAGGTTGGGGAGGGGAGGGTGCTGGGGAGGGTTGTCTCACCCCCGAAGCGATTTGGTGTGGGGTACGGCGGGGGCTGTGTCACCCCCGAAGCGATTTGGTGTGGGGTACGGCGGGGGCTGTGTCACCCCCGAAGTGACGGGGACGGCGGGGGGCTGTGTCGCCCCAGGGGCGGTGGGGGTGCGAGGCGCTGCGCCAGGGCTGTGCGTGAAGGGGTGTGACAGAACGAGCGTGGGATCGCGGTGACAGTGCGTGGCACTGCTGACCACCCGTATTGCTGAGCTCGTGGGCGCTGCGGGTGAGTGTCTGTGTGAGAACTGCAGGCAGAGCCCCCGGGGCTGCTGCTGTGTGCGGGGGGGAAATATATGCTGCTCGTGGGACGGGGGGTGCAGGATGTGGGGTGCAGGATGTGGGCCCCTGAGGGGGAATGAAAGAAGCGAGGCCTCCCTCTGCAGGGCAGGATGCTTGGGGGACTCCAGTGCTGCCAGGGCATGGCCCCCGGGACATCCCTGCTGGGGCTTGGTAGGGATCCAGCCCACCCTCCCAGCCCTCAGGCACCCGGGGCTGAACCCCGCGGCCTCGCTTCATCCCCAAAGGCTGCTGCCGCTGCAACCAGATGGCCCCCTCGGGCCCCCTCCGCCAGGCACGGCAGCGCTCGGCGGGAGCAGGCATCCCTCTAACAGGATTTGCAGCGTGATGGAGGAGAGCGCCTTCGCCCTTCTCGGAGGAGAGCCGGGCTGGCGCAGGGGCTGCTGAGGGAGAAAATGGCCTCAGGCTGGCTGCCTGCCCCCCATCTCCTGCCCGCAAACGTGGCCTGTCCTCTCCATCAGCCCCGGGACAAGGGCAGGGAGCTGGGAAGGGGGGGAGAGGAAGCTGGAGGGAGGGATAATAGCAGGGACAGATCAGGAGCAAGCGATGGAGGTAAAAATAGATCCACTGAGCAGAGGAGGGGCTAAACGTGAGAGAAAACCCTAAGCAGAGGCAGGTCGGTGGAGGAACCCCTTTGGGAGGGGCCCTGCAGCCCAGGGGGGCTCTGGGGGACCTGCCCTCCCACCCTCAGGGCAGAGGGGGGGTCCCGGCACCCTGCGCTCGGGGCCGCCGAGGGGATTCCTTGGGGGAAATACCTGCCTGCTCCCACTTCCGCAGCCCAAGCACGCGGGTGGATGGACAGGACCCGTAGGGCACAATTGCCAAATTGCCGGGATGCAGGCGGGCACGCATCCCGCATCCCGAGGGAGCGCTGGCAGCCGGTAGATCCATGAAGAGCCTTGGATCCAACCCCCTCTCACTTTTCATTTCCAGCAAGCACGAAGCTGAGCTGGGGACAGAGGTACCAGGGACCAAGGGGACAAGGTGTGTGGTGTCCTGGCCTCAGCCAAGGTGAGCTGCCCTCTGGCACGGGATGTGCCCTGAGCCCCTGCCCTGTGGGAGCTGCCGGTGACTGCAAGTGGGAGAGCCGGGAAGTCAGAGCAAAGGAATTTGCAAACACATTCTTCAGCGCCACGAGGATCCCACTGCATGTAAACAGGAACAGAGGCCGGCCTGGGGCGAAGTGAGAGCTGCCTCCAGTTCTGCAAGATCCTCCCTGGACTCACCTGCCCTGGGCAGTGCCCAGTGCCACCATCTCCAAATTACTGTTCCCGACTCTGCAGCTGATCTGCTGTGGGAAGTGGCAGCGAAGGCGAAGAGCAGGGCTGCTGAGTGACTGCCAATGTCACGTTAACATCCCAGCGAGGCTGCAGGGAGCCGGCGCTTTGATCACCCGCCCAAGAGCATCTCGAGGCACGCAGGATGCCACTGTGAGCCCTGCCTTCTCCTGCCTGCCCCAGCCTCCTGCCTGGCACCCTCAGGGCTGGCTGCAAAAGAGGGGCGCGGGGTCCGCTGGCGCTGGCCCATCTCCCCAGGATGCTCTCCCGCACCAGCTGCTGCTCCCTGTGCTCCTGCTCTGCGGCCAGAGCGAGATTGAAAGCTCAGCAGGCTGCCAGCATGTTTTAGCCTCATGCAGGCATCCCTCGGAGACCCCAGAGCAGTGGACAGTAATGTGAAAACGATACTCATGTCGTGTCTGAAAGGGCAACAGGTCATCATTAAAATGGAGGCGATGAAAATCATCCACCCGGAGAAGTTCTCGGAGCTGCAGGCGTCGCAGCCGCGCTACGCGCCCGCCCCGCGCCGCGAGCCGCCCCTCGTGGCCAAGCGCGCGTGGCCCTCCGAGTCCGAGATCATCGTCAACCAGGCGTGCGGGGACATCCCCGCCTTGGATGCCACCCCTGGGCCCCTGCCGCTGCCCCGGACTCCCCCCCTGCCGCGGCGCGAGCGCGGCTACCAGGGCCAGCGCAAGGGCAGCTCTGAGGTCTGCTACCACCGGCAGCCGCCGTCGGACGAGGTGATCGTCAACCAGTACGTGCTGCACCCCTCGACGCCCTGCGAGCCCCTGGAGTGCCCCACCTGCGGCCACATGTACAACTTCACCAACAAGCGGCCCCGCATCCTCTCCTGCCTGCACTCGGTGTGCGAGGAGTGCCTGCAGATCCTCTACGAGTCCTGCCCCAAGTACAAGTTCATCTCCTGCCCCACCTGCAAGCGGGAGACCGTCCTCTTCACCGACTACGGGCTGGCGGCGCTGGCCGTCAACACCAGTATCCTGAACAGACTGCCGGCCGAGGCCCTGGCTGCCAACCCTGTCCAGTGGAGCAGCGACACCGACCGCAGCTGCTACCAGACCTTCCGCCAGTACTGCGGGGCCGCCTGCACCTGCCACATCCGGAACCCGCTGTCCTCCTGCACCATCATGTGAGCCCCGCGCCCGCCCGCCCCTCCGCAGCGGGGGCACGGCGGGACAGCGCGGCCAGCGCCACGGCCAGTGCCCTGTCCCCTCTCTGCCAGTGGCACCACCAGGCAATGCTCTAATACTCACCACGGCCAAGGATGTGGGACCGGTGTCCTTGCCGGCACTCGCGGGGGGCAGTGGGGGTGCTGGGACCTGCAGCAGCCCCCTACTCACCAGTGGTGCCCGGGGAGAGGGACGCTGGCACGGGGACCACATCTACCAGCGCATCCAGGGTCTGCGGCTCCCCTGGCCCTGCGGCAGGCGCTCCTGTGGTGCATCGAGCATCTCACCGTGCTCCTTCCCTGGGCACCTCTCCCTCCTCTCTCTCCGGCTTTCCCAAGAGCGGACGCTGGGCTCTGGCTGGAGTGACACCCTCCCCATCGCCCCACAGCCGGCAGCAGCAGCACAAGGAGCCCTGGAGATGCATGGTGCCACACTGGGCCACCCTTCCAGCACAGGAAGTGAGGACGGGTCCCCAGCTGCCCCCTCCACCCCCTCTCTGTAAGTTATTTGCCAAAGCTTTCATCTCAGTGGCCACGCCGCCATGCGCCCGAGTCTCAGTAGCCACACCAAGCTGCAACACCGGCCCCTCGGATGCCAGCAGACATGTGGCCCATGTCCTCCGCAGGCCCTTGAGGAAAGCTCCAATTTGTCCTCATTTTGGAGGATTCTTGTTTTTCCCCATCCATCCCCAGCCACCCCATCCCAGGCCACTACATGTTCACAAGGCATTGAGCTGTGCCCATTCTCTGCCCCTCCACCCGGGACCCACACCAACACCCCATGGGATGGCTCAGGAGGGTGGCACAGGGTCCAGTACCCCAAATTGCTGACTCCACCAAGAGGATTTGACTGGGTAGGGGGACCGAGGTCTGGCTCCTGTCCACAGTCCCTTTCCCAGAGCAGCACCTCTGCTCTGACCCCTGTGCGAAGGGGCTGGCAGGGCAACAACCCCCTGTGCACAGTCTTGCTTTCTCCAGAGCCCCTGGAGGGGTAAGTTTGCTGCCAAAAAAAAAAAAGAAAAAAAAAAGAAAAAAAAAAGAAAAAAAAAAAAAGAAAAAGGAAAAAAACAAACAAACAAAAAACCAACACAAAATGAAGAAAAAGCCATAGTTTTGGGTGCTCCCATGGGGCTGAGCACAACAACCCAACATGGCCACAGCACCAGGGGCACATGCTGCCCAGTCCCAGGGCACTGGGGCTGGGTGAGCCTGAGGGGTCCCAGAACCTACATCCTGGAGGAAACAGCAGCCCCTGGCACTGGCCAAAGCCCAGCATCCATCCAGGGAAAGGGGCCGGTCCATGCCCTGTCCTGTCCCGAGGGAGCGGGAATGCTGCTGGCGCAGCGCCAGGACCGTTCTCGCTGCGGTGCAGAACGGCGCCGGTACCGTGTCTGTGTTGCTCTGCCAATGCCTCCCGCTGCTGGTTGTGACCATGATCATGTTTTATACCCGGCCTTGTTCTGACCATCAGTCTCCCCAATAAAGATTATATTGGAACGAAGACTGAGCTGGAGTCCGGGGGTGCGTCACTGCGGGCAGGAGTGGGGTGACACACCAGGATGTGCCCTGGCCCTGCTCCACCTGTGGGGCTGGCTGGGGGGCCGTACCCGGGTTACAGCTTTCCTCTGGTCTGGCACTTCCTCCTCCAACCTGGCTTTCAGTTCTGATGGAGTTGTGTCCCCTCCCTGCCCAGCCCCTGCACGTGGCTGGGCACCTTGGGGGACCCTGTCCACCGTGGCAAGGAGTCCCCAGCCACAGCAAGAGCCCTCAAACACCTGCTGGTTGTCCCCTTTCTCTCCAGGTGATGTGGGATACTGGGGGGAGGATGTGCCATTTGGTGGCACCTGCTGTTGAAGGGAGCTGGGGAGGGACACGGGCAGTGCTGGGCTCCCCTTGCCCTGCTCTGGTGATGCAGCTGCACTCATGGACTCCTCTCTGCACCATTCCCACAGCAGGCAGGAGCTGCCCTGGGGCTGGCATGCACTTGGCAGCACCAGCACATAGCACTCACTGCGTGCCCCGATGGACCCCGGGGTCACTGGGATGGCAGCTCCACAGCTGAGAGAGCCAGGAATCTGCAGCAGAAGCAGCTGGAATGATGATCTGAGGACAAAGCCGCTCCCCAGGGCAAGCTGTACACACTGGCTGCTGTGGGCACAGGCTGGTGTGGGCCCACAGGCACTGTGTGCCCACAACCAGTGCCAGCCCCCAAATTTCCCTTCTCCAGGAGCAGTAACTGTTCTGCCCCCAGCTCTGGGCCAAGGTGGAGCATCTGCTCCAAAGCAGTAGCACATCCAGGAGGGTGCAAGGGTGGCTGCAGACCCTTTTTCCTGGTGTGCTGGTTCCCATCCCATGGGGGTTTCTATGTCTGGAGAACAGAAGCACCTCCCAGTCCATGGCTGCTGAATTACAGCACCAATAATGCAGCCAGTGCCACCTGCATCCCCAAGGATGCTGCAGTCTCCCTATCCTTACCAACATCCCCACCCTGCACCCACATTCCTCCATCCTTCATGCAGCCTTGGCACAATGTGCGTGTCTCCTGGTGGTCACAGCAGCCCCACACTGAGCCAAATCATGCGGCTGCTTGGGGGAGTTGGGGCAGCCCCACATCCAGGATGCGCATCTCCATCAGCCCAAAGGCTCATGTCAAATCCAGGATAAAGAACTCTGACACCCCAAAAGCTCATATTAAATCTAGGTTGAGCATCTCTGTCCCCAAAGACACCAAAGCTGCAGGCCAGCCAGAGCAGAGGTGACAGCAATTTTGCCCTCAGTAGGAATTTACTCTTTTTATTACATAAGGACAAAGGGTACAATGTGTTCTCCCCTACCCTTGTGGCCCCTCTTAGGCACAGAGTAAATTTAAAACTGCTAATTTGATTTTGAGTTGCAATTAAGGAAGAA
The DNA here is from genome assembly GCF_015832195.1 of Motacilla alba alba. Lineage (NCBI taxonomy): Eukaryota > Metazoa > Chordata > Aves > Passeriformes > Motacillidae > Motacilla > Motacilla alba. The sequence goes on along the minus strand of NC_052032.1, from coordinate 852,884 downwards.
ATAGGGCCTTTCAGGAGCAAGTACTGGGTGAGAACCCATTTCTCTTGCCCTATTAACCTCAAATAAGCACTTGCTGGAACAGGGGCCAGGTTTGCTGCTGAGGACAGGGACATGGGGTGGTGCCAGCCCTTGTGTCACAGATGCAGGTGAATTAAAAGTCTTTCACATCCCCTAAAATGCTCCCACGGCCATTCTGAGCTTTGTGCCTCCATGCTAAGTTTTTAAAGATCTGTAAGTCCTACAACCTGCTTAAGCATGGCCAGGACATTGCTGCAGGAGAGGCTTTGGACACATGAGCACAGAGATGTTCCCAGATGTTCCCAGGTGAGCTGGTTCTAAAATCTCCTCATTGTTGTAACATCTGTCCCAGGCTGGGATGAAGCTCTGGGCTCTCCCAGTGTCCAGTTTGGCTTGTGGAGGAGAGGGGACGTGGGGAGTTAAATTGCTCCTGGGGGTGATCCTTTTCCCACATGTCCTCATTTTAGGTGGGAAGCGCCAGGATCGGCCTGGTTTGGGCTCGGCCTTTGGCATGGGTTTGGGGCATGGTGTTTGCCAGCCATTCTCCCCAGAGTTAAGAAGCATTTGGACAATGCTCTCAGGCACAGGGTGGGATTGTTGGGGTGTCTGTGCATGGCCAGGAGTTGGACAAAAGATGATCCCGATGGGTTCTTTCTACCCCAGAGCATTTTGTGATTCTGTGAAAAGCAGCTCCTGCAGTCCGGCTGCTGGGTGCCTGGGGCTCCGGGCTGGGGCTGCTCGGCTCCTGCAGGGACGGTGGCATGGCCGGACAGTGCCCGGCCCGTCCCCACGTGGTGGCCCCACCACCCCCATCCTGCCCCAGAGGTGGCACAGCAGGAGCAGTTCCCCCGGGCGCAAACAGCGGGAGGATCCGGCCGCGGCGAGGCTGTGCTGGGCCACGGGGAGCTCACCTCCCACCTGCAGGGAGCGGCTGAGCACCAGGGCTGTGCCCTCCTTGGGGACACGCAGCCTCGAACCTCGCCCGGGGCGGTCCCAGCCCCAAACGGCCCTTTCAGCGGAGAGGAAGCTCCTTGCCAGGGGCCAGCGCCCGCTTTCGCAACAGCGCATCCCGCGGCTGACAGGATGACGGGTGGCGGCTGTGACAGGTCCCCAGGGCAGGGCTGGCCCCGCGGCTGGGGAGGGACTGCTGAGCTCGGGAGCTTCCTTGGGGTCAATCCAAGAGAGGGCTGGCCGCAGGCACCGGCTCCTGCTCACTGCCCAGCTCCGTGTCCCCTCCCCGTGCTGGCCCCGTGGCTGCTGGCCCTCTGGTCACACTCCCAAGGGACGTGGGGTGGGGACATGTCCCCAGAGAGGGGGGCTGAGTGGAGAAGGGAAGGTGCTGCTGGTGGTGGTGCAATCGGGATGGGGATGCCTCTGGCCAGAGCAGGACCCAGGTGGGACACACCGGGCTGCAGTGGGAGAAGCCAGGAGAGAATGGGCAGGTACCCTGCAGGGATGGGGACAGCCAAGTCACTGGTCTGGGGACACCACATCACCTGGTGCCAGCAGGTGCCAGCTGGGGGATGCGGTGAAGCAATTGAGGTGGTACAATGGGGTGTCAGGGGCTTGGGAGAGGGGACAGGGCTGCAAGTGGGAAGGTTGGGTGGGTGTGGGGGGCTGCCCTGGAAGCTGTGCCCGTGGCAGGAGTCCTGCACCAGCCCTGGGTCAGCCCTGTCAGCCCCCAGCCCTGCTCATCATCTCAGGTTGCTAAATATAACCCAGCTCTGGGAGGCTCCACATGGCCCACAGGGTCCATCCACACCACAGCCCCCAGGGCCCCCCTTCTCGGGGGGATGGAGGTGCCCTTCGTCTTTCAGCACCCAGAGGTGCCAACAGCTGGCTCAGGGAGCACAGGAGTGCTGGGGGTGTCCTGTGGGGGCAGCTCTGGCGTGCTTCACCCCAACACCCTCACACAATGTAGGGCAGGGGCACGAGGCCCCCACATGGTGACAGGGCCCCCCCGGTGTCTGAGCTCCCCCTCCCCACAGGCTCCATGGAGCCAAGAACGCCCCAGCCAGGGCTGAACTGGCACTTCTCCTGATGGACCTGTTCCACTTGGTATAAATAAATATTCCTTGGTGCCACCAAGGCTGGGGGGACCCACCTGCTTCTGCCTGCTGACCTGACCTGTTTCAGCACTTTGCCAGAGCAGCCCATGGCAGCGCTGATGCTGAGTGCACCAGTGTCCTGGCAAAGCCTATAGCCCCCATCTCTGCCCTCCTGGGCACAAGGATAGGGGTTCTCTGTGGGGCTGTGTGGGCACAGCAGTGCTCGCTGGCCACTCAATCCCCCAGCTTCTGGGCAGGAGGAAGGGGAAGGGGGGTTGGCACCCTGTCTCCCACAGCCACAGCCCTGGGGAGGTGCCCACAGGGTGTTTCCGGGGGAGAAGGGCAAAGCCAGGACATGGGGATGGTTGCACAAGTCCAGCACAGCCAGGCAGGAGGACAGGGCACAGCAGTGTCACCAGCCCCCCAGCAGGGCTAGGCTGAGGGGGACAGAGAGGGGGGACAGCACAGGCAGGGGGGAATTGGCAGAGGGTCAGCACAGAGCCTTGGCAGGACACCCAGAGGAGGCCAGCAGTGACAAACAGACTGCTGCACATTCCAGCCTGTGGAGGTGGGTGTCAGCATCCCTGAAATGGAATCCTGGGAGGACCTCGAGGGTCTGACAGCTCCCTTCCACCCACCACCAGCCCAAAGGTGGCTGAAAGCCTGGGAAGATCCCCATCCCTGTTCCCTTGGGGAGGAACAAGGGTGCAGAGCAGCCACACTGTGACCCAGACATCACCTGGCTGGCGTGTGGCCCCCACGTGAGGCTGGCAGTCAAAGGCAGAGCCCAAATCCTGCTCAGCCTTGGGACACTCCTGCTGCATGGCAGGTCCCTTGAGGGCACAGCCCCAGTGCCACTCACCACAGGCTCCTCCACCCGTGTATGGCACTGAGCTGTGTTTGCTCACTTATCTCCCCAAAGGGCACAGTCTGAGCACAGGCTGGCACAGCTCGGCAGGGGCTGGGAGGTGCCATGGTAGAGCATGCACCCCTTGTAAGTGGGTGCACTGGCCGTGCCCATTCCCTCCTTGTGGCACTGCTGGGCCCAGAGGGGATATGCTGAGACGGAGCACTGAACCCAGCTGGACACGGCTGTGGTACAAACACAGGTTGTATTTTCAGTCCATGCTGGGGGATCCCAGCCCGTTTGTCCTGGGTACAGGTGGCACAGCCCGTGGCATAGCCCAAGGCACAGCCCTGCTCTGCCCGCAGAGCCTCTCTGGTCCCCAGCCCCCAGCCAGGGATGCGCCCCAGCGCATGAAGGGCTCCCACTCCATCCGCCCCCTGGCTGCGGCAGTGATGTGTCACCTGGTGCTGCGGTGCACGTAATGCCCAGCTCCAGGGTCGCCTCTCTCTGCTGCCTGCTGCTGCTCCTCCGCTGCCTCACCCGCTCCGGGCTCACGGGCAGTGACAGGTGTCCCAGGCACCAGAGTCACAGGCCTGCTCCACGGCCGTGGGCAGAGACGGAGCTGGGCTCCTCTCCCCACGCACGCTCAGCCTGAGGGCACAAAGCCAGCGCTATTTGTCGAGGATGAGGAAGAGCATCACCATGAGGACGATGGGAAGGAAGATGAGGAGCAGGCTGAGCATCTCTGCCGCCAGCAGCAGCGCCAGCAGCAGGAGGTAGCAGCAGCGGCAGCGGCGCTCCAGCCGGGCCAGGGCGCGGATCAGGCAGGGTGGGTACCGCACGCAGGGCAGGCACCCGAACATGCGGCTGGTGTGGAAGCGCACCTGGAAGCGATGTTCGAGGGCGCCGGCCAGGCCCGGGCGCCGGGGCGGCAGGGCAGGGGGCCGGGAGGTGGCCAGGGCTCCGGGGGAGCCGGGCTGGGCGTGCAGCAGGAGCAGCTCCTCTTGCAGCTTGCAGATCTCCCACTCCAGCATGGGCGTCTTCTGGCGGCAGATGGGGCAGCGCACGCGGCCGAGCTCGGCGCCGGTGGCCGTGTCCATGATGGCCCGCAGGCAGGCGCGGCACAGCCCGTGGCTGCAGTTCAGCACGGCCGCCTTGTGCCGCTGCTCGTCGTAGGGCTCCGTGCAGATGGGGCACTCGTCCTCGCTGCCCGCCAGCACAGGGCACGGCTCCGCTGCCACGGCCGCGCCATCGCTCGATGCCTTCTCTGCCTCGCCGAAGAGGCTCAGGATGGAGCCGGAGACACTTTCGGAGCTGGGCCACGGGCTCTCCCCGCGGGGCAGGACGGGGCCGGTGTCGGCAGCGAGAGGGTCCTGCCCCGCAGGCAGGGAGGCGCCGTGGGCAGGCGGCTGCTCATGCCCGGGCAGGAGCGGCTCCCTGGCATCCTCCGTCGGTGGCAGCTCCCAGCATCTCCAGGCAGCAGCACACTCCTCTCCACAGTGTTGGGGCGGCTCCCCGGGGTCCCCCAACTCCACAGGCTCGCTCTCGTCCCGCTGCCTGGCACAGCCTTCCCCACCGGCTGCCTGCACCGGCGGCAGCCCAGGTTCTGCCCCCTCGCCCGCCGCCGGCTCCATCAGGGTGGCCAGAGCAGCCACCCTGCTCGCGCCCCACCCACCGGGTCCCCTCGGGGCTTGGTGCGGGACGTGGGTGCTGCTCCAGGGCAGGAGACTCCTTCAGCAGGGCTGCCCGAAGGGTTTGAAGGCAGCACAGAGTCCCAACATCCCTCTGGTGCGCTTTGGGGCGCCCTCCCAGACCGGTGGGTGAGGAGCCTCTAGCGCCGGGTGCAGCCCCATCACCCTCACTGAGGCCACCCCAAGAGAAGCAGCACTGTGAGCATCCAACAGCCTTTTTTTCCTCCTCCTCCTCCTCCTCTTCCTCCTCCCCAGCACCAACACAGTACTGACCCGCCACGGTCCAGAGGAGAGGGCACCGAGCTGGGCGCTGTCGGGCGCTGCCCGCTGTGCCAGAAGGGTGCAGGCGTGATGGGCACCCGCGCAGGCAGCTGCCTCCTGACGTGGGCCAGGCAGGGCTGGGGCCGAGCCTGGCTGCAACCAGTCTGGTTTGTCAGCTTCTGGAAGCGGCTCAAATGCAGGGAGCCCGGGGCAGGCAGCCATGCCTGCGCCAATCAGCTCCCGCCGGAGCTGGGGAGGAGCTGGGCCCACGGCCGCCTCTTCTCCTTGCCCAGCACAAGTGGAGTCACCTCTGTGGCCAGTGCTGCTCACACCACTGTCCTTGGGGCACGGCAGCATGGCCCCGTGCTCCACTAGTACAGCCTCCCAAAATGGCCCTGTGCTCCTTCAGTGCAGTCCCCCAGCTCAGACCCCGGGACAGCCCCAGGACAGTTCCCAGAACAGGCCCTGTGCTGCCCCAGTCCAACACCCTGTCCCCCATGCTGGTCCCTGTGCAGGGCCATCTCTCCTTGTTATGTCCCACAAGCAGCTTGCAGGGCCTGGAAGTTTCCTTCCAGGTTTCCCACTGGGACAGTGCTCCAGATGAGGGGATGGTGGCACCAGGGTGATGACTGCCATGCAGCAGCTTTGCAGTGGCCCCACTGTCCCTGGCACATGGGAACACAGCCCAGCCAGGGTCTGAAAGTGCAAGAGCTGCTCAGTGTAAAGGAGTGGGGTGGGGAGTCCCCAAATCACCCTGCTCGCCCTCACTGCAGTACCACAGCTCGAGCAATGCCCCAGGCACTGCTCGCCCCTGCAGGACCCCATGACTCGACCATGGGAGGGTGGCTGGGTCACAGGCATGGTGTGGCATGGCTGTCCCTTCCTGTCCTAGCCTGCTCCCAGGGAATGTCCCTGCTGATTCATGCCCTGGTCTTAATTGCTATTTACGCAGTGGCACCCAGTTCCCTGAACTGGGGGAGGAAGGTGGTGGCACTGGTCCCACTGGGGCATGGGCAGGGCTTGGAGGGTGCACAGCCTCGAGGCTGCAGGGAAAGGACTGGAAGCAGCTCTCAGGATGGGGTGGAGGAGAGATGCAGCTGAGCAGGCACTCAGGGAAGGATGTAACTCAGCAGGAACTTGGAGCTCAGACCTCAGCAGGCTCAGGATGATGAACTGGCAGCAGAGACAGAGGCATCAAGGCTTCCTCCTGTGCCTGTGCCTGCTGGCCTTGGCCACTGGAACCAGGGGGAACAGGTCTGTCCAGGCAGCCTCCTCCTGCAGCAAGTGCTGCTGAGTAATGCCAGGGTGGAGAGACTGCCATGCAATACTTCACTTCCTCTGGCCCTGCCACAAACAGTGGCCACTGCCACTTCCACAGCTCCAGCAACACCCTTAGGTGCCACCCACCCCACACAGGGACCCGTGGTGCTGGGGCAGGTGGGGCAGATCAGTCCCTTACTGAAGCAAACCAGCAGAACCCCCAAGAGACCTCTGGCCCCTGCTCTGGTGGGGTGTGGGCACAGGGAGCCAAAGCCCCCAGGAGCTGGGGTGCCCCCACTGCCATGGCCCTGCTGCTGTCAGGGAGGGGCTGGTTGGGTAAATCCAGCCCTATCCCAGCTGGGGTAATCCCAGCCCAAAAAAGATGCCAGAGGCAGATCCCTTCGCTGGCTCCTTTATTCAGGCAGTGGGGAGGGGAGGCAGGGAGCCAGGCTCATGACCAGGTTTCAGACTGGAAGCGCCGGGACCGTTCCAGGGCTGTTAAATGCTCCTCTGCTTCCAAGGGGGACAGGCCACCCTCCAGCTGCAACACTGACTGCAGGGCCTCGACCACTGCTGCTGGCATCTCCTTGGCATTCCTGGGGAGAGAGCAGGACACAATGGAGGGCGAGCAGGAACACAGAGGGCAGAGCAGCAGCCCCAGTGCTCCAGGATCAGGAAGCAGCAGTCCTTGTGGCCAAGCGCACCACAGGGCAGTGGGAACCTGCCCCATGCTGTCACAAGCTGCCTGGCACAGGGGAAATGACAGGCCTGAGAGGCAGCTCCTACCACTCCCTTGAGACCAGGGCCGTTATCCACAGGGCTCCTCAGCACAGGCATGTGCAGGCAAAAACACGGCCATGGGCCCCAGAGCTCATGGAAGGAGCATCACAGGTCAGGAACACAAATGCCAGCCCCACACAGCTGCATTTGCCAGCATCCTCATTAGAGAGACACAGACAACATGCACGGGTTGGAATTAATCGGCAGGAGGGCAGGAACCTGTCCTTTCATCTCTGGAATAACTCAATGTCAAACATGTCTGATCCTCAGCTGGGCGGGACCAGCTGCTCCCATCCTGCTGCTGCCTGCTCTCAAGAAATCCAGAATGATTGGTTTGATAGTGACATTTGGAACCAAAGCCAGTTCAAACCTCAAAATCAGAGAAATGCTGGAGAAAACATCGAGCCCCTGTGTAGGAAATACCCAAACAGAACTCAGCACTTTCAAGCACAATTATTTCTTATGGGAAATCAGAAATTCTGACTTTTTTTTTTCCTGGAGAGAATTTCATTTGATGAACTGCCTGTGCAGCAAAAAAAAAAAAAAAAAAAAAAAAAAAAAAATCTAATAAAAAATTTCCCAGCCTGCTCCAATTGGCACGAGCATCTGGCAATGTCCTTGCTGTTTCCCAAGAACAAGGCAGAATTCTGACTTGTGTTTGAAGCTGATTAACATCCCAAAATACCCAGAAAGGAGGTCTTCTTTTTTTGGAAGAGTCGCATTGTTTCTGAGTCAGGCACTGATATGCAAGTACAAGATAATGGAGCTGGGCTTTGTGATGGAAAACATGTCAAATAGCTATTTTTTTTTTAAAAAGAGACATTTTCAACCTTTTTGCCCATGAGTGAGACAAGCGAAGAACAATCATAGAGCAGATGCAGCCCTGGCTCCCCAGAGCCCGCCTGGCCCGGGAAGGGAAAGCAGACATGAGTATCCCATGGCCCAGGGCTGCTGCTCAGGGTCACACAGCTCAGGAGTCACTTCCCCCAGCTTTCTCCCAGTCTGGCTGAGACTGTGAATTTGGGGGGAAAACAGGATCACCCACCTGCACTTTCCTGCCTGGCACCTCACTAACAGTTCAGTCTGTGAGCTCGGGGGGCATGGTGATCCTGGAAGTCTTTCTACAGGGTTTGGGCTGTTCAGGAAAGGAGGAACAGTGTCCTCTGCAAAATCAGCACAACGTCACTTGTACAGGGATCCCAAGGCTCCGGGATCCCACCTGCCTGATGGGGGCTCAGGGATACCCCACACCAGGGACAAAGCTCCCAACAAGAGGAGTCTCAGAGCAACCCTAATGTCCAAAATACCATCCTCATGGCCACACAAAATCTGCCATGGGGACAGCTGTGCAGGCCCTGCTCTTTCCAAGAAACTGACCCTCTTTGGGGATCTCCATCAGCACCAAAAAGCAGGAAAGAGAATGAAAGGAGAGAATAAAGCCATGACCCAGCAGCTCAATAGTCTCAGCATTTGGGCTGTAGATAGAGGCACAACCCCAAGTCCCAAGTGCTCCAAACCCCAGACCCAAGGGCAGGAATGCCCTGTTTGGGGTGAGGTTCCAGGCAGCCCCGTGCTGCAGCAGTGAAGGACGGAGTGGGGTGGCCTGGCCTCCACTTCCTGGGAAGTAAACACCAATCTCCTTCTCCCAGGAATGCAGCAAGGCCAGTCCTGCCCTGCGAGGCGCCAGAGCAGTTCCTGCTCTCCTGCAGGAAAGAACCTCCGGCAATCGCTGCTCGTGCTGACAGCTGGGCCCAGGCCTGCACTCCCCAGGTCACAGGGGGCACGACAAACGCCATGGGCGGGCTCTGCCCAGCTCCAGCAGCCCAGAGCATTTCCCAAGCCTCGCCCTGGGCACGGGGAGCAGCCTCTCCCTGCAGTGCAGGCAGGTCAAGGGCTCTGCCCAGGACACGGGCACAGAGCTCAGAGCACAGCTGCCAACACTCTGACCCCAACGGCCAGACCCACCTTCTGGCCAGCAGCTCCAGATGTGCAACCAGCCCCAGACAAGTGCCTGGAGAGGGACTGCGCTGTGCAAGGAGACTGGCTGTGGTCCCTGCCCCGCCAGAGCCAGAGAATGTGCCAAGGCTCCCAAAGCCGCTCCTGAGCCCCAGCACCGCTGGGGATCCTGCCCACACAAGTGGCCACAGGCACCACACAAGCCTTTTCTCCAGTTTCATCAAGCACTGCTGGCTCAGAGGCTGGGCAGGTGGCACTGGCTGGAGAAGCTTTACCAGTTCCAGCTGTGCCCCTCCTAAGGGGAGCATGGGGTAGGTGACAAACGTCCCTCTCAGCCCGGGGCTCCTGGAGCAGGACACAGAGAGGAGGAATGAGCTGCTCTCCTCTGCAACACGAGGTGGAGCCGAGGAAATGCCTCCAGGTGGGTGAAGAAGCAGAAATCTGCAGCCCTGCTCCCCCAAGCCCTGCACAGAGAGCTCTCACTCACCCAGCCAGGTAGATATGAGCATTCTCACTGTTCAGCAGCTCCCACACCAGCTTCCCATTTTCCCGGATGCGGTGCTGGACATAAACCTTCTCCTCCTGCAGGGAAACAAGGCACTGAGCCCGCCAGCTCTGGAGCAGCCCCAGCTCCTGCTCTCAGGACAGTTCTCAGGGGCTGTTTCCAGGAGCTCAGGGCAGCACAGGAGGCACTAGGAGAAGCAGTTGGATCAACAACCAGTGTGGGGAAGAGGAAACCCACACCCGATGTCTGCACTGGAATGGGCTGGTGGGAGATGGGGGCAGCAGCAGGAGCTTCAGTGGGGAACAGGCCCCAAGCAGCCCCCCAAATTCTGTGGCTGTCCACTGGTCGGGGCCATGACCTGGGGAGGCCCTGTGAGAGCTTCCCTCCTGCCCTCTTCTCTCTTCTCCCAGCACGGGCAGAGGAGGCTCTATGGCCCTTCTGTGCCAAGTCTGCTACAGGACAGAGACCCTACCCTGCACCCCTGACTGCTGGAGACCTGAAACAGCTTGGAAGGGCAGAAAGCTCGGAGGGACAGCCTCAGTCCCAGTCCCTGCCCCTCCACTGTGCTTAGGGACTGGATGGGGACTGGCTCTGAGCACAGTACAGCCCAGTCAAGGAGAGTTCCCAAAGGGTTAATCCACAAGACTTCAAGAATCCAAGCAACTGCCTGCAGCCCTGGCTCCTGCCCAAGAGAACACCATTGCCAATGTGTCTGAACTCACTGCTGGCCCAGAGGGCTCCTGTGACAAAGGTGACACTGTGATGAAGGCCAGGCCCTGTGCTGGGCATCCCCCCACGCCCAATTCTGCACAGTGGTGAGCTGGGCCATGGGGCACGGCCTCCTCCCCACACCCCCCTCTGCAAAGGCACGACAGCTCTCGCTGTGGCTCAGGTCCTGCAGGCTGGAGATGTGTGTGGGAACAGCCGTGAGCAGCTAGAGCCCAGGCTGTCACAGGAGCTGGTCACTGTGGGTCCCACAGGTCCACTGGCTGATGGCCCTGGAGTGCCAGCTCGGCCTGGGCTTCGAGGGCATCATCTAAGGACCTCAAAACCAGAGACCCCCAGTGACAAACTGGGGTCACAATGTCTCAGGGCATCCAGGTTCGGCTGGGACCAGTCTGCACTGTGGATGGATGTGCTGGGACAGGGGGCACCTGCAAAGGGACTTCCAGAGAAGAGCAAAACTTTGCTCAGCTATGGAGCATCCCAGTCCTCACCTGGGTCTTTGACAACAAACTTTTTGATGAGTTAAAGGCTGTGGTATCTACTGAAGCCAAAGGCACAATGAGCCCAGTGTGGCTCATCCCACCTGGCTGTGCTCCCACTCTGCCTTGGGGGCAGAGGACTCTGGTGACAAACTGCTTTAGCTGGTGGAGCAGGAGACAGGGGACACTCCAGTGGAAGCCCTGTCCCTCCACAGTCAGCAAGAGCAGAAGGTGGCTCTGGCTGCTCTCCAGATTCAGAGAGCAGCAGGTGCCCCTTCACTGGTCATTCAACACCCTGTGCAGTGCTGCTCCTGTTCATCACAGACTTGGAAAGCCTTCACAGAACCACCCAGCTCCTGCCTTACAAGTGAGTGAATAAAAGACAATGAATTAATGTCAAAACAAGCACACAGCCAGGAGAAAGGGCTTGGGCTGGTGCAGCTGAGCTACTGAGAGATTGCCATTCCCTTTTTATCACATCTCTGTTCCAAAGCCAGGCTGAGCTTTCGGTGCCATCAAGGGACAGAGGAAGGCAGTGAAACAGATCCCCAGCTCAGGAGGCCTCTCTGGCAGCACTACAGCCCCAAGGGGGGATGAGGGTTGCTCACCAGACACACTGCCTGGGAAAGCAGGAAGCAAAGTGAGGGGCTGAGTTGTGGGTGTGCTCATACCCACGGGGAGCTTTTCTCCGTTTATCTAGGACTCAGAGAGAGCTGGCACAGAGGCCAGGCTCCTCAGCTTCAGCCAGGGCTCAGAGGGACACCATGAGGAGGGGTACTTAACCAAGAAGTTATTGCCTGGTGACCCTCCAAGAGGCTTGGGAGCCTTTTATCACTCACGTGGTCCAGCCAAACAAAGCTGGTTAATGCCTTATCTGCTCTGCTGTTCTCCAGCCTTGTCCCAGCAACCTTTCCAGCCCAACTTAGCCAGACACGTCTCTGCAGGCCAGGAGGGGATCTCAGCCAGCACTGAGGTGTGTGGGGGAAGGAGGTGCACACTGTGCCACCTCACCAGATCCCTCACAGATCGTGCCAACAGGTACAGGGGACATCCTGGCAGAGTCCCATCAGCGCTGGCTGAGATGCTCTTGTACCCACCCTCCTCTTCTGGACACTAACCTGGTCCCTGGAGAAGGCTGTGAAGAGTGTCAGGAAGCCCTTTGTCACCAGCTCTTCCCACTCTGTCTGGCAGTAGAAGTCCTTGGATTGGTGTCGGCAGCCGAAGAAGAGGCAGTTCCCTGCAGGAGCAGAGCATCAGGGCTGTGCTGGGACCACCCAGTGCTGGGCACTGCTGGTGCCACCTGCCTGACAGCCCCGGCCTGCAGAGCCACGAGCATATAGTGAGCAGGAAGTCAAGTGACCTGTGGCAATCAGAGGCCCCTGTCTGCTGAAAAAGAAGGAGGGCAGAAAACGTCCTCCAGGGCTGCCTGTTCCCAGAGCCAAGGGAATGAGGATGGGACAAACTGCAGCAGCAGCTGAGCTCAGTAACCTGTGTTCACCCTCAGAGAGCCAAGAAAGAGCCTCTGCAGAGCCTGATGCAACCCAAGGAGCTGCCCTGCAGCACAGCCTGTGAATAACCACCCAGGCTGCACACAGGGCTTCACCTGCCCCAGAGCTCAGACTGCTTCTACTCAATACAGCAAAGCCTGACCCAGCGGAACCCTCACGAGCCCCCAGTCCATCCTTCCATCTGCTGACACAGAAATGTCTGTGCAAGGGGCATCCCGAGTGCCTCCCAGGACCATTCCTCACCTCTAAGTCCCAGTGCCACCCGCTCCTGTATCGCTGCTCGGAAGGGTGCCACCCCTGTGCCAGGGCCAATCATGATCACAGGGGTTGCAGGGTCAGCTGGGAACTTCATTCCTCCTTTCTTCACCCAAAGAGGCACCCGGACATCACCTGCGAAACAGAGAGAGGGACAAGCATCACTTTACCACCAGTGCCCTGTGCCTGCCTGCAGAGGTGAGTGGGCACCCAGCTCTTCCAGGGTCCTCCAAAGACACAGGCAGACCTCGCCCATCACCCCCTGGCACTGAGGGCACACTGTGTGTGTGAAAACCCTTCAGCTGTCTCAGCACTGCCTCTGCAAGAAGCTGAGTGAAGCCCAGAGCAAGGCAAGAGTCCCCCAGCACACGGGCTGCAGGACAGCCCTCTCCTCACACAGCCTGTGCCCAGGAACACAGCAGTGAAGGCAAACAGAGATCCCAACCTGGCTGGACAGGTAAGGGAGGCCCCAAGGCTGCCAGAGCTCCAGGAGCATTTGGACAAGGCTCTCAGGGATGCACATGGTGGGATTGTTGGGGTGTCTGTTCAGGGCCAGGGGTGGGACTTGATGACCTTTATGGGTCCCTTCCAATTCAGCTTTCTCTGTGATTCTGTGGAAGAAGGGACCAGCCTTCCCATAGCTGTGGCTATGGGACTGGAGGTGCCCAGCAGTCAGAGTGCTACCAGCTCCAGGACACCAGGAGCAGCCCACAGTGGGACAGCATGGTCGAGCAGCTGGGAGAAACCTGGGAGGTCAGGGTAAGCTGGAGAGGCACACCTCTCAGTGTGCTCTGTTGAGGATGGGGCAGTGAGGAAGGACAGCAGGACCATCCTGTCAAGGCAGTGTGTTCCCCATGGAGCTGGTGCTCCAGCCAGGCAGCTCTTGCACATGGTCAGCACCCACACAGCTCCACCACAGGCCCAAGGGATGAGCACTGGGTGCTGTGGGAAGCACTCAGGATTCTCACAGAGTCCAAGCACTTACCCTGCTCTGGGTTGAGGGAAGCCAGCCAGGTGGAGCAGAGCCCACGGCGGGGTTTGCTGAGCCGTGTCTTGTACCGCACCACGGCCACGAGGATCTGCATCCGCTCGGGATGGGCCTGTGTCACACAGAGCCATGAGCACACACCCTGCACACCCCTCAGGGAGAGGACACCTCCCCTCCTCCAGGGACAGAGCGTGTGCCCAGCTCCCACCAGGCTGCCTGAACACCCGTCCTAGTCTGGCACAGCCACTTACAATGGAGCACACCCTTGCTCAAAACCTTTCCAGCGGGGAAGGGGGTTTTCCTGGGGAACCACTGCTACAGGAATGCTCTGCACAGCTGGCAACAGTGATGGTGACTGTCCACCCCAAGAGGCTCCCGTGGAGCACAAATCCAGCCGTGCACGGGCTGAGTCCGCAGGCAGCCGGGCCGGTCCCACTGCCACCTCCTGGCAGGAGCAGGGAGCAGCACTCCCCCCTGCCCAGCTCCCGGGACACTCCGGTGGCACCACATCCCACTGCTCCCAGGGACAGTGACACCAGACCTTTGAGGTGTGCTGGGACAGTCCTGGCACTTGCAGGGCTGCAGGACAGCAAATCTCCTAATCTGAAGGCTGGCCTAGCTCTCAAGTTTGCATCCAGCACATCAGGCTGCTGCAGGCTCAGTGCAGAGCAGGGATTTGGGCAGCCTGTGGAGGCTCCAGGGGACATCTGCACCAACAGTCACTGCAGGCCCTGCCAGACCCTCTGTTCAGACTCTGAAATGAGGCCAGAAGGGCTGAGCTCTTACCAGCAGGGAGGAAGCGATGGAGAAGGCACGGGGTCTGATGCGAGGGATGAGGTCGAGCAGGTAATCAGCTGGGATGGCACATGTGCTGTGAGGGAAATCCCACAAGGCCTGCAAAGCCAAGAGGGTGAGGCCTGCTGACCCCAGAAGGCAGCCTGCCTGCCCTCAGGGTGCCAGAGGCTTTCCCACACAGCTGTGCCACGATGCCCTTGGCCAAAGGCACCACACGGGGCACCTCTGAGCACCAGCCACCCTGTCCCACTGCCCTGTGCCCCCCAGAGCAGCAGAGAGCCCACCCGAGAGCCCATAAGGATCTAGAGCTGGTCTTAACCACCGGTGGAAATCCATGGAGACTTCTGAAAGTGGGTGAAGTAGAATAAACTCCTCAGCCAAGAAATCATGGCTGATTGTGCCCTGGTGCCTTCAGCCCCAGCACAGCCCTCGGGGGCAGCCCTGCCCTGCTCCAGCCCCACCTCCAGCGTGGTCCTGCGGGGCCGGTTGCAGTAGCCGTACAGCTCCTCCTGGCCTTGTGCCGAGCTGAACTCCTGCAGCTTCTCCCGCTCCAGCTCATTTGTGGAGAAGGAGGCCAGGAGCTCGAAGAAGGAGCGCCGTGGCACACAGGAGATGTCCAGGTAGTGTGTCACCAGGTACTGGATGGTGCAGGGCTGTGGCAGGAGGGGAGGGAGGGATGTGCCTGCAAGGCAAGGCAGCGGGGACAGCTCAGGGCCAGCACCTGCCTGCCTGCTGTCCCCAGAGCAGGGCAGCCCTGCTGCCTGCAGCACCCACATGCTACTGGAGCCAACTCCACCTGTCGCTGCTCCCACCGTGGGCCTCCAGTTCCTGCTCTCCCCAGTTTGCTTTTCAAGCCCACAAGTTTGCAACAGAGGAAGTCTGAGGTGCTCAACCGTCCCTCACTTTTGGCAGGTGCTTTGGGATAATGTCTTATCCACATGACTCCCACCCTGCCTGCACACAATGCAGAGGAAATAACTAGCAGTGTCATGTGTCAGGCCTGTCCATGTCTCCCACATCTCTCCCAAGGGTGTGAGGAACAGCCTGAATTTCTCTTGGGTTTGTCCGCCAGGCAGAAATTCCAGCATGGACAGATACAGAGAAGCTGGAGGTGGAATGGGCGCTCAGGAGCCAGGAGAAAAACGCTCCCTGTTCCACGCAGGCACCAAGAGCTCTGGGGGGCCTCCAAGGGGTTCCTCTGGTTGCCTGTGCTGGTTTATGGCTGCAGGAGCCCTCAGGAGGTCCCTGGGGCACAGGCAGGGTGGGGAGACCTGCACACCCCACGCAAGGAAGCACAAGATTCCCAGTGTGGGCCTGGGGCTGAGAAGGCTGCAGGATCCTCCCCACTCTGTGCTGGGGCTGCCAAGGCACAAGGCTCAGGTAGAGCCTGGCACCGCCTGGATTCCTCCAGTCACACTGGCTCTACACAGGATGCACACACACAGCACTGTAAGGAAGGACAGGCAGGTGTCCTGTATCCATCCAGCACTCCTAACCAGGTCTACAGCAAAGGAAGAGCAGAGCTCCAGGCTGGGCCAGAGCTCAGGGAAGGCCCAGCCTTCTCCCGTCTCAGCAGGAAGGGGAAGGAGCAGCAGGCAGGACCTACCAGGTTCCGTGGGCTCCAGCACAAAGCGTCTGTGTGGCTCCAGGCGCAACAGCTGGCAGAACTGCTGCACATCTTCAGGGCAGTTCTGGGGCTGGATCATCACCACGTCCCCCGCACTGAACCTGGGGATGCAGGGGGAGCTGCCAAGCACAGCCACGGGGCAGAGCCACAGGCACGGCACGGCCACCCCGACCAGCACCCACACCAGGGGAGGCAAATTCCCAGTGCCACCAACTGCTCCGACTGGCAAAGGGAGCTGGCAGGACCCCCACTCCATGGACGGGACCATGACCACAAGACTGCAGCCTCAGATATCAGCGAGGAAAGGCAGCAGAAGAGGAGGGCAGGCTCCAAGACACCAGGTCCCACACAACAGAGCTTGGGGGAGTCAGGAAAATGCTCACGTGATCCCTGAGCCCGCAATGTCAAACTCGATGAGCCGGACATCCTGGAAGTGGGACTGTGCCGTGACCCTCTGGTTGGACACCACGCGGGCAGCGAAGGGGTGCAGCTCGCAGGGAGCAGCCCGGGGGGCTGCTGGCTGCAGCAGGTCACTCTCGGGGTGTGGGGAGTCCTCAGGCAGGTAGTGCAGGGTATATTTGGGGGGCAGGCTGTGGGAACGAGAGCAATGCAATGCAGCAGGGTCACCTCCACGCCACAGCTCCTCTGCTGCTGCAAGATGAGAGGCAGGGAGAGGCCTGGAGCGTCCCACTGTATCCACCAGCCATTATCCCCATCCCCTGGAGCTGGCCTGTGTAAGGGAATGCAATGGAGATCGCCAGGAGGAGACCCCAAGGCTCTAGAGCAGGCAGGGGAAGGCTGGCTGGGCACACACTCTCTGCCAGGGCCAGAGGCACATCAGGACAGAAAGATGGACAAAACCCAGCTGGGGCAGCTGTCACACCCTCCCAGGGGAAAAGGGGACACCCATCCAGAGAGAGATGGGCCACCTGTAGCCAAAGCACAAGGGACACTGGGGGCACCAGAAGCTGTGTGGGAGGTGTTCCTGCTCCAAGCAGAGCACATCTCCACTCTGGAGAACAGCCAAGGAAGCAGAGCCTTTCACCCCAGCCAGCCCCAACAGTCCCTGCTCACCCTCTGCACTTACCGCACGTCAGGACTGATGATCTCAAGGCCAGGAGGGAGAGGATACAAGGCAAGGATCTTGTCCCACAAGGCCACAAGCCAGGGATCAACCACTGCATCTGGCCTGCAAATGGGAAATTGAGGCTGCAGCAACATAATCCCTTCAGGGTCAAGCCCTGCTACCCCTGCACATGCCCAACAACCATTCCCACAGTCACCCCAGGCCATTCCCTTCCAACTTCAGGTCTGGGAAGAAACATATCTCAGCCACTCCATGCACTCAATCGCTCTCCAGGGCCCAACCACTGACACGTGAACAGGATCTCCAGCCCCTGAGCAGCACTGAGTCACTGGGGTCACTGTGTCCCTGAGCCATCCACAGCCCTTGCCCCGTGCCAGGTGAGCACACCTGAGGCTGCTGCAATGTCTGCAGGTACAGGGCTGCGTGGCGCAGCCATGCGCTGCTCTGAACAGGGCTGGGGCTGAGCCAGGGGTCATGGCCGTGTTCTGGGAGTCATGGGACACCCTGGAGAAGCAGGTGGCCCAAGTCCTAGCACAGGAGGGTTATGAGCAGAGATCAGCACATTCCCAGAGAGCTGCAGGAGCAGCCCCATGGTGGGAGCAACACACAGCCCTGCCATCAGCCCTGGGACAGAGCTGCAGGGCACCCCGGGTCCCCCCCCCCACCCCTCCTCTGGGCTCTTACCCCAGTTCATGCTGGTCATCTCCCAAGGCCACTGGCAGCAGAGGGTTGCCCCCGAGCTGGAGCAGCCGTTTGTGCAGCTTCTTTGCAATGAAATTAAACCTGAGCAGAGAATAACACAGGGCAGGGCCGCTGCAGCAGCACAGCAGGCACTGCCACAGCACCAGCACACACTGCAGGGCCACCAGAGCAGCACACAGGCAGAGCCAGCACTGTGACCTAGCCCACGTCCTGCCCAGCCTGTGCCAGTTCACAGAACCAGCTAGGTGCCACTTGCTGGCCCTCACAGTCTGTGCCCAGCCCTGAGAAGGGACAAGGGGAGGCCCAGGTTCCCTTCAGGGCAGCTTGTGCCCTGGGCCATAGAACATTTCCTTCCCTCCAGCCCGTCACTGCCCCACAGAGCTCAGGCACACCTATCCCTCCCACTAGAGCTCTTTGAGGCACACAGGAACAATCTTCTTGGAGAGACTTGGGACCAACATGGCTGGCTGCCACCTCTGTTTGATGTCTCCTGTTGCCTTGGCCCATAGCTTTGATAAAAGACTGACACATGATGTCTGACCCACCAAAGCATCCTTGGTGAGCCTGGGAGGAAAGAAAAGGGCAGAAGGCTAATTCCTGGGAGTGATGAGGGACACAGTAGGGCAAGGTTTTTTAAGGTTGGTGGGAGTTACATTTTGCTTGAGCTGCTGCTCCAGAATCAGACTCTGTCTCTCCTTACCCCCTTGGCTCTCCAGCCACTCTGCTCTCTACTGCAGTCAGAGCTGTGAGGGACAGCTGCCCAGGGGCTGCTTACTTGGGGTAGGAGGAGTCCCCGAGGCCCAGCACAGCATAGTCCAGCTGGCACAGGGAGCTGGCAGGGAGGCTCTTCCGGAACAGGAACCGCCAGAACATCTAGAACAGACACATCCAGCCAGTCCTGCTGCTGCCAGGCACTCTCCTGCCTGCCTGTCCCTGCTCACTCACCCACTGGGGCCTCCTGCATCCCAGCAGAGCGGGGAGCATGGCTTTCTGCAGAAGTGCCCCTGCTCCTGTTCCCTGGGATGTGACTGGTGCTGCTGCAAAGCTCCCCCAGCAAGAACAACCCCTGCTGGAGCTGCTTCAGGAGAGAGAGCTCTGCAGCAGGAACATTAAAGCAACAGGACAGGAGCATGTCCTACCTTCATGTTGTCAGGTGGGTCTCCCTGGCCGGTGGTTGCACACACAAACACCACCAAGGGCTCGCGGATGAGGTTGGCCTGCGGGTACAAACACGGCCCAGTCAGGTCAGCAGCCTCCAAACTGCTCTGGAACCAGGCTGGGACAGCTCAGGGTGTTCAACCTGGGGAAGAGAAGGCTCCAGGGAGACCTCAGAGCCCCTGCCAGTGCTTAAAGGGGCTCCAGAAGAGCTGGAGAGGGACTGAAGATGAGGCACGGAGGGACAGGACAAGAGGGAATGTCCATAAGCTGAAGAAGGGCAGGTTTAGACCAGATATTAGGAAGAAATTCTTCCCTGTGAGGGTGATGAGATTCTGGCACAGTTGATCAGAGAAATTGTGGGTGCCCTGGATCCCTGGAAGTGTCCAAGGCCAGGCTGGACAGGGCTTGGAGCAACCAGCACCAAGCCTGTCTGAGTTCAACAGTGTTTGGCTCATGAACAGAGTGGAATTGTTGGGGTGTCCTGGGCAGGGCCAGGAGCTGACTCGATGATTCTGATGGGTTGTTTCCAACTCAGCTTGCTCCAGGATTCCGTGGTGCTGAGGGAGGTGTCCGTGCCCGTGAGGCTGGCTCAGAGCAGCAGTGCCCTGAGCAGCCCCTGTCCCACTCACTCACCAGGTCACAGCTGTCCAGGGCCTCCACCCGGCACCGCAGGTGCCGCCGCTGGGCCTCTCTCCCAACCCTCTCTGCCGTGTCCTGAGCTGTGCCAGTCTGGCTGCCAAAGAGCACCAGGAGTCCCCGTTCTGCCATCTGCAGGAGACAACAGCAGGCAAGTAACTGGAGGGAAGGGACAGGAGGGGAGGCAGGGCTGGGGCTGCCCTGGGCTGAGCAGCACTGGCCCCCCCAGGGGCTGACACAGCACCCAGCCAGCACAGGGATGGTGAACAGCAGGCACGCAGCAGTGGGAGTCAAGGCTCTCTTCCCAGCCCTGTGCAGCACTGAGGGAGGGATCCCATGTCCCAGCCCATAGAATAAGCAGGGACACTACTGTGCTCCTTATCTCCACTGCCAGGCCAGGGGAGGAACTAAAATCCACATCCTGCCCTGCTGAACTGCCCTCACCAGCACAGGCTGAGCACAGCCCTGGGATCGGCTGTTCCCCAGTCCTGGTGTAATCTTCCTGTGCGCCCTGGGAATCCTCCCTCACCTGAGGGGGCTGGGGCAGAGCCTGGAGGCTCAGCGACAGACAAAGGTGAGACCACACGGAGCTCTCAGCCAGACTCTGACAGAGCAAGGGCCCAGCCTGGAGGGAATCCAGCCCTGGCACCTGTCTGTGCTGCAAACAGCTGCCATCACCATGTGCCCACAGAATAATAATAAATTAAATCATAATAAAAAAAATAAAATCGCAGAATGCCAGGCTGGTTTGGGTTAAAAGGGACATTAAAGCCCATCCAGTGCCACCCCTGCCATGAGCAGGGACACCTTCCACTCTCCCAAGCTGCCTGTCCAGCCTGGCCTTGGGCACTGCCAGGGATCCAGGGGCAGCCCCAGCTGCTCTGGGCACCCTGTGCCAGGGCCTGCCCACCCTGCCAGGGAACAATTCCTAATTCCCAACATCCCATCCAGCCCTGGGAAGCCATTCCCTGTGTCCTGTCCCTCCATGCCTTGTCCCCAGTCTCCCTCCAGCTCTCCTGGAGCCCCTTTAGGCCCTGGCAGGGGCTCCCGGGGCGTCTCCTCTGCAGGTGAGCAGCCCCAGCCCCGGGCCCGGCCCGGCCGCTCTGCGGGACTCACCATGGACGGGCCCCATCCCGCCTCTGACGTCACCACTGCGCGACCGCTCACGCTGACATCATCATCGAGGCTGAGCCGCCGGGACTCCCCGCTCACCGTCTCCCCGCCTGATGACGTCATCCGCCTGTCGCCTTTCACCGTGACGCCATCGCCCCGCGCCGCCGGGCCGGGCCGGGCCGGGTCTGGTGCCGGTTCAGGGGCTGGGGCTGGTGTCAGGGCCGGGCCGGGCCGGGCCTGGTGCCTGGTGCCGGTTCAGGGGCTGGGGCTGGTGTCAGGGCCGGGCCTGGTGCCTGGTGCCGCTGCCGGGCCGGCGCCGGGTCAAGGGCCTGTGCCGGTGTCGTTGCCGGGTCAAGGGCCGGTGCCGGTGCCGGTGCCGTTGCCGGGTCAAGGGCCGGAGCCGGTGCCGGTGCCGGTTGGCCGGTGGCGGTGCGGTAACCGTAGCGCCGGACGATGCTGTTCTCCCTGCGCGAGCTCGTGCAGTGGCTCGGCTTCGCCACCTTCGAGATCTTCCTGCACGGGCTGGCCCTGCTCGCCTTCTCCGTGCTGCTCGTGCTCAAGGTGGACGGCGCGGCCGCCACGCTCTCCTGGTGGATCGTGTTCGTGCCCTTCTTCGCCGCCGACGGGCTCAGCACCTACTTCACCACCATAGTGTCCGTGCGGCTGTTCCAGGACGGCGAGAAGCGCCTGGCGGTGCTGCGGCTCTTCTGGATCCTCACCATCCTCAGCCTCAAGTTCGTGTTCGAGATGCTGCTGTGCCAGAAGCTGGTGGAGCACACGCGGGAGCTCTGGTACGGGCTCATCATGTCGCCCGTCTTCATCCTGCTGCAGCTGCTCATGATCCGGGCCTGCCGCGTGAACTGAGTCCCGGGCCGGGGGGACGTGCCCGGGGCCGCTCCCGTCGCTGTCCCTGTGCGGAGGGGCAGGTGACAGGCCGGGACAGGGCAGTGCCCTGCTCGCAGCTGTGTTGCAGAGCATCACGTTTCTCCAAAAGCTGCACATCCCTGTTTGTACCCCCTCAGCTCCTGCCTTGTCCTGTCCTGCGAGCACGGCTGGGCGTGACAGTTATTTTATTTTAGAATAAAAATGCGTTGAAGGATTGGTTTTATTTATAAATTCTTTTTGCCTAGAAAGCTGTTGTGCCTCAAACTGCTGCCTGGAGGGTGGCTGGTTGCTTTAGATCTCCTGGTACTCACCTCAGACTCCTGCCTTGCCCTGCCCAGCAGCTGGCTCATGGATTTCCATCTGTCCCCTCACTTCCCTGAGCACTTCATACCTTCAGTGCTCTGACAGGCTTTTGTGAGATCATGTTGAGATCACTGGTGTGTGTATTTTTGAACAGGAATATGATTTTTCTTTGTGTTTCACTCCATTTCCTAAACATGGAAAGGAGGGTGTGGGGAGGCAGGAGCGTGCACGGCTGGTGCTGGTTCTGCAGGGGGAGGTCGCACTGAGCCCCAGGCTTAGGCTGCAGCACTGCCTCCAGACCCCCAGAGAACAGGAGGAATTCAGTATTCCCTGTGGCAGTGCAGACCAGTGTGTGGAGTGCCAGTGTCACGGGGATGCCCAAGGTGGCATTGTTGGGGTGTCTGTGCAGAGCCAGGAGCTGCCCTGGATGATCCCTGTGGGTCCCTCCAGCTCAGGAGGCTCTGTGATTCTTGCACACCCTGAGGTGGCACTGGACCTGCCTCACAGGTGCTCTTCAGCTCCTGTCTCCCAGGGCTTGCTGTCACCTGCCCCAGGTGCTCAGGTTATTCCCCTTGGAGCCTCTCTCTGGCTCTCCTGAGCCCAGGACACACGTCACCTGGGAGGTGGCAGCCGCCTGCTGCTCGTCACCCTTGGCTCACAGCAGTGTGAGCTCATCCCCCTCTTGCTGTGGTTGTGCCACACGCCCCAGTCACCCGAGTGCACAGGCCAGGGGTGTTCTGTCACCTGCTGTCCCAGGAGGGGTGTCAGAAGCAGCCACAGGGTCACTGGTGTGGGGCTGGGAGGGGGCTGTGGGGTGGGAGCTGTGTGGGGTCAGTGGCTGCTGCAGCGCTGGGGAACTGGAGCCGCAGCAGGTGAGGGACAGGAGAGGAGCAGGACAGGCAGCAAAGCCTCTGAGTCAGGTGGAGACACTCACAGAGTGGCCCCGGGGACCGATGGTGCCTTTGGACACTCCCACAGCTGTCAACCACCCACTAATTAATAAACTCAGGAAGGGGCTCATAAGCCCCAAGGAAGATCAAACAGATGATCACATCCCTCAGCCTCGCTGCACAGCACGGAGCCCCTTGCTGCTGCCCAGCCCTGCTGGGGCTGCCTGCACCCTGAGTCCCAAAGCAGCACCAGCCCTGTCACTGGGGTGCCGTCCGAGACAGGGGGACATCTCCCCGTGGGCCACATCCCCGTGTGCCACCCGCCTCACCTGCAAGTGGCTTTGCCAGTGTTTTGCTGCTGCCTTGGGGACAAGCCAGTGGTCAGCGTGTCCCAGCTCTGCTCCTCCAAGGTAAGGCAGCTTCCCCGGGGTGTGTGGGGACACAAGGGTGACACAACATTGAACAGTGGTGCTGGCTGTGCTGCCCTGGTGGGGGTGCTGGGGTGGGGGAGTGGTCTGGCAGCCAGGACCACCCCGTGTCCCTTCCCAGGACTCGTGCTGGGTGCAGAGGAGTCACCTGCTGTGCCCAGGGCCACCAAGTCCTGGAACAAAGATTGTTGTGGCATTTGCCCTGGCACTCAGCAGTGTGCAGTGCTGGCACACCAGCCTGTGGCCACACCGAATTCTTTCTGGGAGCACCCCCCATGGAGAAATCCTGCTGGAGCCTCCCCGCTCTGACACAGCTTGAGGGGACCCTGACACCCATTCCCTGCCCAGTGCGAGCATCGAGGTGTCTGGCCTGGGCCTCCTCAAGTCCCAGCCAGAGCTCTTCCCCATGCTGCAGTACACCCTGGCAAAGATGAAAATGTTGCCTCTGGGTTCATTTTTTGTTGCTGTGGCTGGTGGGTCCTTTCCCAAACCCAGCAGCAGGGGAGCGCCCTGCTGGTCTGGCTGTGTGGATGCCCTGGGAGAGAGGTGCAGCTTCCCAGGGCTGCTGCTGCAGATCCCAGCCCTGAGCCCCTCTGTACCCTGGGCTGGTGGGGAAGGAGCCTCTGCCCCGCCCAGCCCAGGTGCCAAAGCAGCATTCCTTTGGCACGGGGGCAGTACCAGCCCCAGTTGCCACCTTTCTCCGTGTGTGCGTGTGCTCCTGCAGGGATGGGAGCAGCCCCGGAGAGCCGGCTGAAACTGGGGAGGTACACTGCAGGACAGCAGCCAGCGCCGCCGTGTCCATGCACAGAGCACTGCCTGGCACAGCCCAGATGGGCTCCATGCACCAGGAGGACCGGGCTCCAGCATGGCCAGGGCCTCCAGAGGGACAAGAGAGCTCCCAAAAGACATCTGGGAATGGGTGGGTCAAGGGACCTCCACCCCTCCTTGCAGCTTGCCATGGGCAGCACCTGAGGGCAGGGAAGCTTCAAATGGCCCAAACTCCTCCAGTCCTGCTGGAATCAGTGGAAGGGAGGGCTGGAGCTGGTCTCTGCTGGGACAAGTCACAGCAAGACCCAGGGACGGCCTGGCAGAGGAGCATGGAGCAAGAGCAAGTGGAGCAGCTCCTCTGGGGACATGGGACATGCTGAGAGCCACTGCCTGCACCTCCCATCCCAGCACGGGGGTGACCTCCTGGAGCAGAAACTGAGTTCTGGGAAATGAGACTCCCCTTTTTAACCCTGACTCAGGGTGCTTTCCTTTCAGAAGGCACCAGGAAGGTGTTGGCAGAGGAGGTGATGTCATTTCACAAACACTCGTCAGCCTGGCAGTGGTGACTGGGCTAGAGCCCCACCGAGTCCCCACACCAGCCTGGCAACTCCCTGCTGGGTGCCAGAGCCATTGCAAGGGCCACAGGCAAATAAATACATGTCAAAAGCAGATCAAATAGGGGTGTGTGTGTACTCTAGTCATGCTTCCCCACAGCAGATTTGTCTATCAGAAGTCAGAAGGAGACACTCTGTCCCTTTCTCAACCAGGAGCAAATAGCACATTTCACTCTCAGCAGAGCACAGCCCTGAAGCCAAACAGGGCTGGGGCTGATGTGCCCAAGGACCTGAGGGGAGCCACGTGAGAGCAGCTGCTCCTGGGGGCCAGGCACCCCATGGCCCTTCCAAGTCCTGGGATGCTCGGACACCATAGACCCCCGAGACCCTGA
Source organism: Motacilla alba alba (assembly GCF_015832195.1). Lineage (NCBI taxonomy): Eukaryota > Metazoa > Chordata > Aves > Passeriformes > Motacillidae > Motacilla > Motacilla alba. The sequence goes on along the minus strand of NC_052032.1, from coordinate 828,224 downwards.
ATTTAGCAGAGACACCCCTTTGAGTGGGACTGTCTGAAGAAAATTGAGGGCTGGGTGTAGCACAGAGCCAGGTGTTGCTGAGGCCTTGCTGGAGAGAGTCAGGAGCAATGAGGGCTCCTCTGCACAGCATTTCCTTCCCAGCATTGCCCCGTTTGCCTCAGCTGAGATAAGGCAGCTGGAACTGTGTCCTTCCACACAGATCCCAGTGATCCTGTGGTTCACAGCCAGAGCCCAGCCAGGGCAGCATCACCTCGCAGAGCTGCAGAGCTGCACATGGGGCCAGCATGGGCAAGGGGGAACAGCCCCTCAACAAAACCTCTGGGACTGTTTTTTAAGTACAAAACGGGACAGAAAAAGTGAAGTGAAAAGTTGCTTATCCTGTGTTTGGGTTTGGAGCTGGAGGTTTTGGTCAGCTCTGGGTGCACACAGCCACTGGCAGTGCCACATGTCCCTAAGGGACCAGGGCTGGTTGGTGCCTCTCTATCCCAAGCAGGGATGAGACCCCTGTGCTCAGAACAGCCCTGTGCAGTCAGCAGGGGATTTCCAGAGCATGGACACTCATCCACCCCTCCCACTTAATTCAGGTGAATCCAAAGGTTGTGTGTTGTGTGGAGGTGGGAATGAAGGAGTGGTGGCACCCTCTGGACTTTAGGAGCTACCCCAAAGGACACTGCCATGGGAATGTTGAAGTGCCACGAGCCCACAGACACTGTACTGTCAGGCCATCATATCACAAAATGAAAGAGTTTGTGTTTATTTTGTTCTTTCAGGTAAGAGTCAACTATGTTTTTCCAAAAATAGGGTGAGACTTACAGGAAATGCACTATGGACATTTCCCTAAATGTCAGAGGGGATTTGTTGAAATGAAGTACCATGAGAAGGTTAAAAATTCACTGCAGTACAGGACAAACAAAAGAACTTATGAAAGACTTGAGAATAACCAATCCTGCAGTACGTGAGAGCCATGACCCGACAAGTGAAGAGCAGGAGGACATTATAAATCAAATTACAAAGCCAAGGAACAACTTAGTGTGGTTCCAGTGCCCATAGCATAGTGAAATCCCTGCCCACAGGCTGTGATCTCCCCTTACTCACATAAGCCCCTTCCCCACAGAGTATGAGCAGTAAAAGAAGTGTGCAGGGGCTCTTTAAACGAGGCAGAGACTGCAAAACCAATGGCTGCACTAGTTGTGGTTAGTCTGCTGGATCGGTCCGCGTCTCACAAACATGATGGGACTCTGACTGGTTGCAGACTTAGGATTTATTATCTGTCCATATCATACAAGCAAAAAGCAAGAGGCAAGCTTTGTGTCTATTTTCTGAGGCCTTTTTGCACTTTCTAAAGTCTTTTACCTTTTTATATTCCTACAGTTAGCTGTAGGGAAATGCTCATTTCTGTTGCTTCGAATTTGTAAAAATGGGCACTTGGCATGCTGAGGGTGTGTCAGCTTCGATTCACCACCCAGCACCCATCTCTGCATAGATGTGAAATAAAATCTCGACTCAGAGCGTGAATCTGCTTCTTGCCCACAGGTGGAAGATCCCAGATTAGGGACAGCAGGAAGAGGGAGCAGCCCGGAGGTGTGAGGAGCCCCTGCTGTCAGGGCATGGTGACACTGCCAGGGCACACAGCAGCACCTCTGCAACCCGGCCAAGCTGCTGGGCAGGGCCAGGGCAAGGAGAGCTCCCCAGCACAGCATTTCCCTGCCGGCATTGCCTGCCTGGGCTCAGCTGAGGCAGCTGGAGCTGGCTCTGGCCGTGCAGATCCTGCGATAGCCCAGCCGGCTCTTATCAGGGAGCTGCAGCAGCAGGAAGCAGCTCGGCCGTAGGCCCAGGGAGAGCAGATCCCAGTTCCCCAGCCCTTCCGCTCCCAGGGAAGTCCTGAGTCCTCTCAAGTCCCTCACCTCTCCTCGGGGTCTGCAGGGACCCCAGGAGCAGCACAAGGCTGGGTCAAACCCAGGGAAGGGGTGACCAGTGACAGTCCTAGGTGGGCCATGAGGGTGCCTTGGCCTCTCCCAAGGCAAAGCCCAGCCAGCGCTGCTGAGACCCCTGGCAGGGCAATCCTCCCCTCTGATGTGAGCTTCCACCTCACTGTGGTAAAACCTACCAGTAACCTGCCACTCTGTTAGCTTGCAGGGCAGTGGATACTGCAATTATCACTCTCACCTCTTACAGACCTTGTAGAGAGCTTGTAATGGGAATGTTAAGGCTGGGGAGAGCAAAGAGAAAACAGAAACAGGGGTGTGACAGCCCAGAGTAGCAGAGGGACAAGGGTTAAATAGAGTGATTTGTCCTCTATTCAAATGAGGAGGAGGAGGAACTAACTGGCTGAAGATGAGGGCAATGCCAAACTGGGCCGTGAATATATATACCTGCAAGACAAACAGGAGAACAGATACCCAAGAGTTTCACCTATGGCTGATGAGCCCTCAGAGAAAATAATGGGGGTAAGATTTTCCAGAAGTATCCACTTGCAGAGGACATAAGAGGTAAGTCCAAGCTGGGTTTGCTGCACTGGAGGAGCACAGAGGGACCCCAAGGGACCCCCTGGGGCACAGCCTGGTGAGCTGGGGCAGGGCTCCGGGAGGGTGGGCAGGTGAGCTGCCCTTCCCAGCCCGTGAAACACACCCTCCTTGCCCTGCTGCAGTGCCTCAGTGAGGGCTCTGCAGCTCCCCAAGCTCTCTTCTGTTCCGTGCAGGGTTCCTCTCACCCCTCCCAGGCCCAGGTGTGGGAGCTGGGAGATTGTTGTGATCCCATCTCTGCCAGGCTGCAGGGCAACCACCCCCTCTTTCCTCCAGCTCCCTGTATTTTATCCTAATAGTGCTTTTCCCAGGAAAAGATCTGATTATTCACCAGGGTTTCTGAGTGGCACGGCTTGAGACAGGGTCAGCTTTCAGAGCGGGTCTCCTTGCAGCTCTCGCTGACACCGTCGTTCCCAGGTGTCCAGCCACACTTTTCCTGTGTTTGGGTTTTCAGGAGCCTTCCCCCCAATGCTTGCCAGGAAGAAGTCCTTCACCGGTGCCATCATCGGGGCACTGGTGGCACTCTCCATCATCGCCCTGCTTCTCAGCCTGGTGAGGGTTGAAGATGTGATGCTGCCGCCCACGGTCAAGGTGAGCCCAGAGAAGGTCCCTGAGCACCTGTGGTGAGCCCAGTCCCCTTGGGCAGGTGCTCCGAGCCAGCAGCTGGTCCATGGGGCTGGGAGGAGCAGCGGGATCAGGGCCTGCCTAGCAGTAGTAGGGTAGGTGTTTTGTCCCCACTTTGAGGTGCAGGCAGAAGAAAGTCAGGGGGGAGGCTCCTCTGGAACTCATCCCCACTGTACTGTGCCAGGTTTGGAGATTACCTTGGGGCAGATGCTCAGAGCACTCGGCGTGCCCTTTGTTCCTGCCAGCTCCCCCCAGTCCATCCCTACCCTCACCCCATGGCACAAACATCCTGCCTCGCCCTGTTGTGCCCTGGGCATGACATCCCACCCTGCTGGGGAGGGCTGGCAGGGCTTTGGCTGAGGGGGAAGGCTTTATGGGGCAGAGGCAGGTGGCTGAGTGCTCCTGGAGAGGCCCTGCCAACCCTGCCCAGGCTGGGTGCTGCCATGGGGTAGCCGGGAGCACGAGAGATGGGAGAGTTGCTGGCCCCAAGGTGGGGCCAGTGTAGACACAAAAGGTATGTGACCATGAAAGAAAATAAAACAGCATGAGGAAACAACAGGAAATGTTTGTGTGAGTTGGCATTGCAGCACCGACCTCAGGAGAGGGATGACAGTCCCTTAGTCACCATGGGGGGGCTGAGGCCATGGCTCTGCTCTGCCATGGCACAGCTGATGGGTTTTGTGCCTCAGACATAGGTTTGGGGGAATCTTCTGGCCCCACTGCCCTGGCAGGGCCACAATGGGGCCGGGGCCAGGCGGCTGCTCGTCCACCTTGATTCCGTGTTGATTTCCCTTGCAGTATGGGATGGTGTTTGATGCAGGCTCATCCCACACCTCTCTGTTTGTGTACGAGTGGGATTCCAACAAGGAGAACGACACTGGAGTGGTCAGCCAGACCTTGTCCTGTGATGTCCAGGGTCAGTATTCCCCTGCCATGGGCTCTGTCCTGCCCTGTTCCAGTGGTGGCTGGGGTGACCTGGCCGGACAGCCCTGTCTCTCGGGCTGGCACTGCGGGCACAGGAGAGCTGTGGCTGTGGCCGGGGGTCCTCAGCACCATGTGGTGCCCATGCACTGGGGGGACTGGAACGTGTCGATGGTGAATCAGTTTTTGTTCCTCCACCTTGGGGTGCTCCCAGCTGCTGTCCTGGCTGGAGAAGGTGTCACCTAGAGTGACACTGCTGAAAGCAAGGGAGACACGGGAGAGGAATGGACGTTTGAGTCCGTAAGGTCTCAGGGGAACAGGGGACCCTGGAAAAGTACCTTTATTGCTAACAGGCGACAGCCCTCATTGCCTTGTGCCCTCTTGTTCCCACAACTCTGACCCAAGCCATTCCCATCAGCCTGTCCCATCCTGATTCTTTTTCAGGGCAAGGCATATCAAGCTATGCCAACAATCCTCCTGAAGCTGGCAATTCCCTAAGGGAGTGCTTGGATAAAGCCCTGCAGGTTATTCCTGCTGAGAAGCAGAGGGATGTCCCAGCTTATCTTGGAGCAACAGCTGGCATGAGGCTACTGAGGTACTGATGGGGGCAGGGGGTGGCAGCAGTGACAGAGCTGCAAACAGCCACTGCCAGGACAGTTCCTGCACAGGGCCAGGACCCCAGCTCCCACACTGCCATGAGCGAATGGGCAGGGAGGAGAGGGGGGAAAGGGGGAAAAGGCAGCTTGCTGGGGACACAGGGAGGGCTGGACTGTCCTGAGTAATGTCTGTTGGGACATCCCAGAATGTCCCAGTTCTAAGCGAGAGGTGTTTTTCACAGCTTTGTTTGCTTTTCATTATTCCTTAATAACAAGGGGGTTGGGATGCCAGCAGATGTGCCACCTGCCCAGGTGGATGAGTGCTGGTGGGGCAGAGGTAGGAGGCAACAAAGTGCTGCAGGTCCTGTCCTCACCTTTCACCAGCCTATATCAGCTTTCTTCAAATGGCATCCTTCATTTCATGGCTCTTGGTTTTATAGCTGCAGATTATTTCTGTGCCCTGGCAATCAGACCTGGGAAGGAGCTGGGTCATAGCCTGAAGGTTGCTCACTTGAGAGAGCAAGAACAGCCCTGAGACATCTTCCCCCCTGAGAGGGCTGAACCCAGTCTGAAACCTTCCTGAAAAACCCCAGAGATCAGCAACCAGACCTGTCTTGGGCACAGCCAGGGGGTGATGTTCAAACCTGGGTCTTGCAGCACAACCCCCTCCAGCCTCCAGCACTCAGGCAGGGAAGGGTGGCCTGGGAAGGTTCTAGGTGACTGGTATCAAGCTGCCCTGCAGGGGAGGGGTTGCTGTTGCTCCTAGATTGGCAATCCAAGCCGAGGCAGCGGGGATTCACCTCGGATGAGCAGCTCAGACAAGCCATGTGGCAGGAAACCCTTTCAGACAGACTGCTTGTTGCAAAAACTGGGAGTATGTGGAACTGAGAGAGAACCAGACTTTCTTTGTGTTTCCTCTGTTGTAGTTGGGTATGTGTCCTGTCCTTTGCATCCTTCCTAGGGAACAGAACAGCTCAGCAACAGAGCAAGTCCTGGCTGAGGTTGCTAAAACCATGCAGGAGTACCCTGTGGCTTTCAAAGGGGCTCGGATCCTTACAGGAGAGGAAGAGGGGGCCTATGGCTGGATCACCATCAACTACCTGCTGGACTCCTTCACCAAGGTGGGAGAAGGGTGGAACACCCACTCCTTTGCTAATACAGCTTTTCTTATTTTCCTCAAGCTTTCTCAGTGCAGGAGAGGTCAGGGTTAGCAGCTTCTGCAAGTGATCCAAGGGAAGGAGACACATCCTCTGGTTTTGCCCACAGGAGTGAGGAGGGAGGACTCAGGAATGAGGATGTCTGCTGAGAGCTGAGGGCAATCTCCACACCAAGTGGACAGAGGGTGTCTCAGGGACTGGGAGGTCGGTGCAGCACAGCTGGGCTCTGTGTCCCTGCCTGGGAAGCTCCATCTCCCTGCAGTGCTGGGAGACTCCAGCTGAAGGCGCCTCAGACCGGAGCTCTGTCCCAGCCTTGCCACAGCTCAGTGTTGGGCTCCTGTGGGGGCTGTTGGAGGATTCTTGGAGAGAAATCCTTCCTCCTGCAGCCTCCCTGGCAAGGGCAAGTCCCCGAGCCAGTTGCCACCAGCACTCTGGCCTGGGGGTGGTGACTCAGAGCCTGGTGAGCCCACAGGTGAGGTCAGCAGCTACCGACCACCTGAGAGTGTCAGCACCCACTGACCACCTGAGAGTTCCGTCTGTGCCATGCTCTGATCAATATCCCAGCTGCCTGGGCAGGGAGGGAGGGAGGGCTCACATGCAGAGGCCCATTGAATTTAATAACAAAATCCTGTTGTCTTCAATGGGATGAGAATTCTGCTCAGGGCATTCTGTGCTACTTCTCTTCCTCCCCTGGCTCTCGTTGGCAGTACTCTCCCAAAGCACACACGTGGCTTCGTCCGGAGGCAGCCAACATTTTTGGGGCACTGGATCTTGGAGGAGCATCCACTCAAATCGCCTTTATGCCCGAAGGTCCAGTACTGAGCCAGAATGAAGGCTCTGAGTTCACCCTGTACGGGTACAGCTACAACATCTACGCCCACAGCTACCTCTGCTACGGGCAGGACGAGATGCTGAAGCGGCTGGCGAAGGAATTAATTGTGGTGAGAGGCTGCCGAGGCCTGTAGTGTCATGATGCCAACCACACACCTGCTAATGCATAAAGTAAGGACAGGCAGGGCTCTTCTGGAGAGGCATCAGCAAGGACTTAGAGCAAGGACAGACTCCTTAGAGCATGGCAGGGCAAATGTGGAGAGGAGCACAGGTATAATGGATTCCCAGACTGGTTTGGGTTGGAAGGATCATCTTGTTCTGCCCCCTGCCATGGGCAGGGACACCTTCCACTATCCCAGGCTGCTCCAAGTCCCATCCAACCTGGCCTTGGACACTAACAGGGATGGGGAAAGTGTCACAAGGGGTAGTTTGGGATCTTCTGGCTTCACATGGGGTGTGCAGAAGTGCAGGACCCGGCTCTTGTCAGAGGTGCAAAGTGCCAGGGCAAGACGCAAGGGTCACAAGCTGGAACATCTGAGTTTCCAGCCAGACAAAGGGGAAAAGTTTTCCCCAATATGAATGATCAGATATTGGAATAAGACCCAAAAATGCTGTAGAGTCATTGTCTCTGGAGATCCTCAGAACTTGATGGGTCAAGGCTCTGAGCAGCCTGCTCTAGTTGGTCATGCCTTAACAAGAGGGTGATCACAGGGAACCTACAGCTCCCCTGAACCTCAGCTACTCTGTGGCTTCACAACCTGAGAAATGTGAGCTGAAGATCTTTCTCAGGCCATTTTTTGGAAAGTCAGAGGTGAAGAGTATCTTTATGGAGCTGTACCTCACCAGCAGAGCAGCCTTGGTGAGCCAGAAGAGTTTGCCCTTGCTGTTTGGCCAGGATCCCATGTGGTGACCCTGGATAGAGTTGGAGGTAGAACCAGAGCTAGAGCTGGCTTTAGAGGTTTTAGCTGTTTTTAGTTTTAGCCTCTCTAAACCTAGAGAGGGCTTTACATGTCCCCAAAAATGATCCTTCTGGCCAGGGCAGAGACATGTTGGGTCCTTGAAACTGGTCTGCTGCTGTGGGAGAGGGAATGAGATAAAGCAGAGTGAGAAGCAGTGCTTGGCTCATGCTGGGACAGCCAGCAAGACCAGGACTGAAGGACAGGAGGGTCTTTCCCTGCAGAGGAATTGGGAGTGCCGGTGCCTGGGCTTTGGGGAGATGCTGGATGTGTCCACATGCAGCCAGGAGGCTCCAGAGGAGCTGCAGCTGCATTTTGCTGTCCTCAGGAGTCGTCCCCCAGCACACGAGTCTACCACCCCTGCTACCCAAAGGGCTACAAGGAGACCATGTTGCTGTCTTCCTTCCGCACCAGCCCCTGCACGGACGGCCGCGACCTGCGCCTGCCCCTGGGCGACAGCACCGTCACCCTGGAGGGCAGGGGCAACGCCAGCAGCTGCTTGGCAGCCCTCAGGAGGCTCTTCAACTTCTCGGCGTGTGGCCAGAGCCAGGACTGTGCCTTTGATGGCATCTACCAGCCCCCGCTCCGTGGGCAGTTCATTGTAAGGCAAACCCGTCTTCCCACCTCCTCGGAAAGGCGTCCCCTGGTGCTGGGCTGTCCCCACTCTCCCATGGCACTGTCACCTCCCTGCAGGGAACAGGGGCAAGAGGCTCCCCAAGCACCACTGCCTGAGGGCACACTGGGGATTGCTGCTGGATGGTTTTCCAGCCAAACCTCCAAACGGGGCCACGCTGAGAATCATCGAATCCCGGACTGGTTTGGGTTGGAAGGGATCTTAGAGCTCGTCTTGAGCCACCCCCTGCCATGGACAGGGACAGCTCCCACTATCCCAGGGTGCTCCAAGCCCTGTCCAACCTGGCCTTGGACACTCCCATGGATTTGTTTATAAAACAGGGCTTGTCAATAGGAGTTGAGACAGCAGCTTCAGCAAGGCTCTGGCTGTGCTGGCTGTGCTACTCTCACCAGCAGGCACCAACCCCAGCCCATCACCTGCTGGGACAGGGACAGCAATGCCCTGGGACATCCTGGGGTGGGACAAACCCCGTGAAGGAAAACCCCACCTCCTGCTTCGGGCAGCTGCCAGGGGTGCCCCACTGCAGCTCACTGGGGTTTCTGTCTCTGTTTCTGCCTCTCACCTTGCAGGCCTTCTCTGCATTCTACTATAACCTCAAGTTCCTGAACCTGACGGAGGGGCAGCCGCTGGCCACTGTCAGAGAGGCCATCGAGGGCCTCTGCGCAAGGAGCTGGGAGGATGTATGTTCCTCAGGGTGGAGGCAGAGTGGAACATTCAGAAGCAAAGGGGTCCTGGGGTGAGGTGAGGGGAGGGAGTGGAGCCCCCTCCAGGGCAAGGCTCTCTGGTTCTGAGCTGTGTCCTACACAGCAGAGCCACCCCTGAGCTTTGTGTGGAGCTGGGTCTGTCCTGCATCCACCTCTTGCTCATTCACCCTTGGGAAAAGGGCAGCTAGGGCAGGCAAGGGCAGCAAGCAGCTGGGGTTGAAGGTGGGGATGGGGATGGAGATGGGGATGAGGATGCCAGGGAGGATGGTGAGAGCAGAGCCAGCTGCTGGTACCATGCTGGAGACAAGTCAAATCTTAGAATCATAGAATTCCGGACTGGTTTGGTTGGGAAGGCTCATCTTGTTCCACATCCCTGACACGGGCAGGGACACCTTCCACTAGACCAGGTTGCTCTAAACCTATCTAATTTGGCCTTGAGCATTTCCAGGGATGGAGCAGCTACAGCTCCTCTGGGCAATATGTGGGGGTGGATAAGCCCAGAAATGTGCCAGCACCACCACAGGGCAGAGAGCAGGAGCCCCTTGCATGAAGAGGCTGAGATGAAGAATTTGGGGCAGGAGGAGCTACAATAAGCTACAATATGTGCCTCTGTTTCCGTGTGGAGTGTAAATCCTCCCCAAAGGAGTTGCCCTGCATGGAGAGGTCCAAAATCACTGCCTGGCCTAGGAGTCTCTTCCTGGATGCTAGTGACTGTGGAGCCACTGCTGCTCATGCACATTTCAGGGCTTTGTCTCTGCACAGCAATTGCTTGTCAATAACTCCCCTTCATCCCCAAACATTCCCCACCCCAGCTGTATTCCAGCTACCCCAAAGAGAATCCCGAGCGACTGCCGAAATACTGTGCCATCGCCAACTACATCCTCGCACTCCTCCTTGACGCCTACAAGTTCAACGAGACCAGTTGGAACAATATCTTCTTCCAGATGAAGGTGGGCAGTGCTCCCAGCCAATGAGGGGGAGCAGAGGTGGTCCTGGGGGAGAGCCAGACCCATATTGGGGTGCTGGAGGAGAACCAGCCCATGTTGGGGTGCTGGGGAGAGCCAGACCCATATTGGGGTCCTGGGGGAGAACCAGCTCCATGTTGGGGCACTGGGGAGAGCCAGACCCATATTGGGGTCCTGGGGGAGAACTAGCTCCATGTTGGGGTGCTGGGGAGAGCCAGACCCATTTGGGGTCCTGGGGGAGAACTAGCTCCATGTTGGGGCACTGGGGAGAGCTAGCTCCCACATTGGGCTGCTGAGGGGGAGCCAGCCCCTGTGCTGGGGTCCTGGGAGGGAGCCAGCCCCCGTTTTGGGGTGCTGGGGAGAACCAGCCCCATGCTGGGGTGCTGGGGAGCAGTGGTGCAGAGAGCCCTGCCTGCCCCCTATGCCAGCAGCGGCTCCCCTGCAGGGCTAACCCAGTCCCCTCTCTCCGGGGCAGGCAGGAGGTGCCGACGTGGGCTGGACGCTGGGGTACATGCTGAACCTCACCAACATGGTCCCGGCCGAGGCTCCAGCCAGGCTGAAGGGCCACAGGTCTTCCCTGTGGGCTGCAGCCATCACCTTCATCATCCTCACCCTCGTCTTGGGGCTCGCTGCCCTACTCCTGCAGCTGTGGGTGTAGGATCCTGGCTGTGTTTGGGAGCCCAGCAGGGACAGACTGGGGCTGCAGGGCTGTGCTGGAGTCCCCATGTTCCTGCCTGCATAACTGGAGCCCAGGACTGGGTCTGTGCTGCTGAGCATAGTCACCTCCACAGCTCCAGAGAACTTGGGTCTGCTTTTTCATGGGCCTGGCCCCCAACATGCAGACAGGCACCCTCTGAGGTTTCCAGAGGAGCTCCACTCCCATGGAGACACAATGGGATCAACCTGCAGAAGCCTCAGCCAAGCCTGTGTGCCTCCTGCCAGTGCTCTGCCTGTTACAGACATGGCTCCACCCAGCATCTGGCCCTGGGGCCTTGGAGGGCCAGCCTGGCCGTAGGACAGTGCCCCAGTGCCAGCCTGGGGGGGCACGGTGCAGGCACCTGGGGACAGGTTGCTCCATGGAATGCCAGCTCTGAGCATGGCCACCAAGAGCTGGCGAGTCCCTGCCAGGTCTGCCAGCCTGAAGGATGCTCTGTGGGACCCCAGCTGGCCCTGTGGAGGGTCTGTGGCTGGGGCTTTTGTGGAGATGGTCTTGGAGAAAGAAAACTGAGCACCCACAGTCAGAAGTGTGGTCCATGCACCTCCAGAGAGTCCATCTCATCATCTCATCATTGTGTTATGGCATGTCACGTCATCTCATCATCACATCTCACCACCCATCTCATCCTCTTCCTTTTCACCTGGAATAAAGGGATTGATGTTCCTCAGTGCCTTCCTGGAGACAGCACTGTCCCACCAGCAGAAGGCCTGGACCCCATGGGTGTCAGGATGAGGCTCCAGCAGGCTGTGAGTCCTGCCCTGCACATGGCTGAGCTGGGTCCTGCCCATGGCCTTTGCCTTTGGTTCTGCTCATTTTTAGCTGCTCTGTGGATGATTCATGCTGTTGTTTGCATTCCCACAGCAAGGAGCAGACCTTTGGTGTTCCTGTGGAATGCTGGGCACCTCACAGCTCTCATCACCCAAATAAACATTGTAAAAGGCATCACATGGGGAAATGCCTGCTACTCTGCTCCCAAATCGTTGTAATTTAATTACTTCTGTCTCCCAAGTAAGAGCTGGTGATGATGGAGACTCAGGGGTGAGGCAACGAATCTATGGGAGGTGTTCCTGCAAACACTGAGGTGTCTGCTGGACCTTGGAGTGGGGCCAACAAGGGCACAAGGACAGGCCTTTTTCCTTCTCTGAGGAGGTCTCTCAACTCACGTATCGCTTGGCTGCCAGTAAGACTGCCCAAAAATGTATGGGGGGCCCTGGAAGCTGCCTCTGCTATGTCCCAGCAGTGTTCCCAAGTCACCCTGCATTGGAAAGGGAGGATGAGCTGTCTGCCATGCATGGGGCATGGGATGCAGCTGGACTGGAGAGGAACCTCATGCAGGAGAGGAGGGAGCGGTGCCATTTCCCCCCTCACCGGGCTTCCCAGTCCTAGGCAGAGCCCTGTCTACCAGGCCAGCGTCCGGAACATCCCCAAAGCCACGGCCCCCGGGGCCAGCGCTGGCCGTGGGAGATGCAGACCCTGGCCCCGGGATGGGGCAGGACGTGTGTGTCCCACCCAGGGTTTCTGCTGTGGGCTGTAACCAGCCCTGTGACACTGCTGCCAGGTCCCCCCAGTCCCCATCTCCAGCCACCCCACAGCACGGTGGTCCCCAGGCCCCAGCGCGGAGCCCCTGCCCCACATGGCCAAGCCCTCCCTCCTGGAGCATCTCCAACCAGCAGCGCGGGGAAAGGAGAGCCAGAGAGCACACAGCTATGAGGAGGGTGTTTTACAGCTGTGCCAGTTCCAGCTCACCAGGCCAGGACTCAGGGCCCCCCAGGACAAGTCCGTGGCCCCTGGGCACGCAGGGGTGATTCTCGGGAAGCAGCTCCTTGCAGAGGTGTGGCAGCAGGACTTGGCCTCGGCAGCCTCTGGAGGCAGCGCTGCTACAGCTGCTCATAGCCCGAGGAGTTTCTATGGCAGCACATGGCTGTGAGCAGGCAGAAGATGAGGATGAGCATGATGGCCAGCAGAACTGTGGCTGCTATCCAGATGCTTGTCGGGAGCTCTGTGACTGCTGTGCGAGGCTCCGAGGGGATCATGTTGGTGAGATTGAGCATGTAGCCCAGAGTCCAGCCCACATCTATGTTAGCAACCTGTGCAGACAGACAGGGAAGAGGGATGGGAAAGGCTGCAAAGTACCGGGCAAACTAGAGAAGAGCCTGCACCCCCAGGTCCTGCTCCACTACCACCATTTCTGTGCCCACCTTGGGCTGCAGAGGCCCCAGCAGTGACATAAACTGGGGGCGAGCACAAAGGGCTGGGCCAGATGTTCCAGCAGCTGTGTGAGCATAGCTCAAGAGCTGCCCTGGGTATGGGCAGTAGGGCTGTGCTGCCCTGGTATCCCCCATGCCCAGCAGCAGCAGGGTGGGCACATGGCACTTCATGGCACAAAGTGTGGAAGCTGGGGGCTGCTGGACACTCTCCTACCTGCCGGATGAAGTGGATGCTAGGCCATGTTGTGATGTTGAATTTGTAGCCTTGCAGGAGGAGGGTGAGTATGTAGGAGCTGGCTGTGCAGGTGTCACGGAGCTGGGTCCTGTTTGCCGTGGGGAACAACTCCTGCACCTGCAGAGGTGGGAGAACAGGAGGAGGCTGGACACAGAGCAGTGCTGGATGTGCCCACACTTGGGAACAGCCCCTCAGTGCAGCTGGGAGCAGAGACCCTGGGGAGCTGCAGGCTGCTCTCCCATCTCTCTCCAGGTGCAGAGACCTTTGTGCTCCTCCTGGCTCTCTACAGCTGACCACAGAAGAGGATGGGCTGGGGATGAGCCTTCAGGCTGCCCAGTGCCCAGGTGAAACGCACTCCTGGGCAGAATCTCACCTGTTTCCAGCTGCTGTTGCATATCTGCCTGATGGTGGCATTGACCAAGCTCAAGGACTGCCCTCCTGTCAGGTTCAGGAAGTGAAGGCTGTGATAAAACCCTGAGAAGGCCTGTGGGTGTCAAGACCAAAGGTGACAGGTTATTGGAGCACTCAGGCCACTGATGCCACCCACCCCTATGCAGGGGGCCTGGTAAGGCCCTGCTCATCACTGAAAGGTGCTGGCAGTGACCCTGGGGGAGGGAGCTTGGGAATGCTGCCCACACTGACAGGGAATGGCACTGGGAGGACAGAGGTCTGGGGCTGCCTGGCACACAGGCCAGCAGCCCCTGTGTCTCCCTGTGTCAGGCACAACCCAGCTCCCAGGGCTGGCACTACTCAGACACAACCCTAGAGCAGTTATCCAGGGGTTCTGCCCCCAACTCCCATAGTCCCTCCCAGGCACAGGGACAGAGGCTGCTTACGAAGAACTGTCCCCGCACGGGGGGCTGATAGACCCCATTGAACCCGCACGGCCCCTGCGCCCTGCAGCTGAAGTTGAAGAGTCTCCGGACGGCCGTGCCACACGCAGCTGGGTCCCCTGTCCCCGTCACCGTGAGGACAAGGCCAGGGCTGGCTGAGCTTGGTGCACGCACACAGGGGCTGTCATAGAGCTCTGCCACGGTGATGTTCTCCTGGTACCCCTGGGGGTAGCAGGGGTGGATGATCTGGGCACTCGAGCTGGCCTGGAGAGAGACGGAGCCATTCATGGGGCTGCAATGCCACTGAGACCCTTCCCACAGCCCATCCCAAAAAGCAGGACTACACCCAGGAGGACTGGATGCACCCCACCTGTGAGCTCCCTGAGCAGCCCTGGCTCCCACAGCACTGGGCTCTGCCTCTGTCCCTGGGCAGTTGTGCGGGGACTGTGCTGGGAAACCTCTCTCTGGGCAGAAATGGAGCAAGGCCAAGAGAATGGTGATAGCAGAAAAGCTACACATGCAGCTGGGCTTGGGAAATTACAAAAAATGCCACTGCATGTCAAGATGTGGGGAGAAGGCAGCCCTGACTGGCAATCACTACCACCTTCCACCCAAAAGGAGGCAACTTTTTGCTTCCCTAGATAAAACCCAAGCCTCTGCCAATTCCCAACTCTTTCCCCACAGGCACGCCCAACACTGCAGGGGGAGAGATGTGCCACGGCACTGGGAGATGGCTGAGCAGCCCCCGTGCCCCGTGGCACCTGGTGCAGAGCTGCCAGCAGCATCTTCAGGGCCTGGCTCTGCCCATAGCACAGGTAGCTGTGGCTGTACAGGGAGTAGTTGGTGCCGTAGAGCCGGAAGAACACAGACGTGTTCCTGTCCTCCACGGGGACCCCGGGCTGGAAGGTGATCTGCGTCGAGGCACCGCCAAGGTCCAGAGCTCCCAGAACCTCAGCGTCCTGGGGATGTTCCCATTTCTCTGCAAACGAGAACTGGCCCAAGACACAGCAAGGGTTAGGCTGAACTGCAGGCACTCACACTCACACTCCCTTCCCGCAAGGACTTTTGGGCTCCAGGGGCACCTTCCACGTGCTCCTGGCTCCCTGTTTTACCCCTGCCTGCCCACATCCTCCTCAACCCAGACACTTCCACAGAGCACTCAGGTGCGGCCTCTTGGCTGCTGCACATTGGCTGGGATCCAGACACTTGGAGCAGGGAAAAAGGAACCCTGTCTCCCAGAGGCTGATCCCGCTGCCATATCCCCGGGACCCCAAAATCAACCCATGTGTCAGCACACGAGAGCAAAGGGCCAGGCTGAGCTGGACACAAAGATCCCGTTAATCACATTAATGAGGTGAACTCTGCAGCCCACGACCACGGGACACCTTTGGCTGGGTGACCAGTGCCCCAAAGCTCCATTCCTCCCTTCTCTGCAAATAAGGAAAGCTGGCTGTAGCTCAGACAGGGATGTTCTCCCCACTGCCCCTCCCCTGCCCTCTCCCCAGCTGCACCTTGACCAGTGTCTCCAGCAGGTAGTTGACAGTGATCCAGCCAAAGGAACCCTCCTCGCTCCCCAGCAGGATCCGAGCTCCACGGAAATCCACAGGGTACTCCCCAATGGCCTTGGACACCTCGGCCAAGACCTGCTCGGCCTTGGTGCTGTTCTCCTCCCTGCCAGCAAAGGCACAAACACCTCAGGTGCTGCAGGCCCTGGCTGGCAGCTCTGGCAGCCGGGCTGGCACTGAGAGGCTGCCATGCCCTGCCTAGGAGCTGCTCCGAGACACCTCTCCGGCACTTCCCTGCCTGCAGGTGCCTCCTGCAAACCCCAAATCACGGGGCCTTGGGACTCTTCCTGAAAACGCTGCCTGCACACTCTGCTGGAGCCTTGGGAAAGTTCATGCCACTCTGGCAAAGGGGGCTCATCCCCTCTGGGGCTGCTGCCAGGCTGGCGCTGCAGAGGGCTGGGCGCGTCCCCCGGCCACGGCCAGCGGCTCTCCCGGACACCCCGCGGCACCGCGGGCAGGGCCGCTCCGCCCATCCCCACGGCCTGGCCGGGCAGCACCCCTCTGGCCCGGCCTGTGCGCCCCACGGCCAGCCCCGGCTCCGGCACGGAGCGCCGGGAAGGGCGGGAGGTGCTGGCCTGGCCGTGCCGGTACCTCAGCAGCCGCATGCCGGCCGTGGCCCCCAGGTACGTGGGGGTCTCCCGCTGCTGCTCGGCCGGGACGATCTTCATGGCCCTGTCTAGGCAAGGCTTCAGGCTGGCGCCAGCCCCCGCGGGGTCGTCTGCGTAGCTGGAGATGCCGGGTCCTGCCACAGGGAACCGGTGATGGAGAGAGCCCAGCGCCACCCCGGAGGGACAGCACAGCAGCCGACATGTCCACCCATTCCCCCGAGAGCTCTACCGGCCTGCTCAGACACACCCAGATGTCCCAGCCATAGCCCCAGCCCTGCTCGGTTTGGAGCTGCAGATACCGAAATGCAAACTGCTGCCCCAGGAGCTGTCAGGCCCCACCTGAGTGAAGACAAAGGATTACTCAGGGACTCGTGCAGAGCTTTGGGGAGTCCCTGTGGGCACAGGAAGCTGGATAATGAAAGAAGGTGTGTACAGATGTGGTAAGAAGAGCCAAGGAAGCTGAGGCAGGGGAGAAGGAGCAAAGGGCACATCCACCATCCCAAGCTGTGAGGTGACACACATCTGGACAGAACTGGCTGCAGGATCTGAGCTAATTGGGGCCCAATTCCTTCCCCACCTCTGCACCTCCCAGTGACTGTAGGGCTCCCTCAGGTGCAGACGATCCTGACCCTTTTCTGTGATTCCTCACAAGGCAATCTCCCTTCAGCCCAGAGCAGGCTGAAAGGGATCAGTGACAGTGCTGTGAGAGTTTGGGACAGCGATACAGGAGGCTGGGAGAGGGAGGGCAGATCCCAGCACTCACCAGACACAGAGCAGGCCTCCACCTGGGACACAATGCCAGTGCCATTCTCCTTGTCCGCACGCCACCGGTAGATGTAGAGGGAGGTGTGTGTGGAGCCAGCGTCAAACACCAGGCCGTACTGGGGAGGAGAGGGGACACGAGCTCACAGCTGGCTCGGGGCTGCACCAAGTGCCACAGGGGGTTCTGAGAGCTTCTGCTCCTGCTCCCCTGTATGACCGTGAGCAGCAGAGGTCTGCACATCACCCTCCCTTCAGCAGCCCTGCTCCACCTCTAACAGCCCCGGGTTCGCCACTCCAGCGAGTCACAGCTCAGGAAGGACGCGCAGGTCAGCGGGGTGAGTCGCAGAGCAGGGAGGCATCCGGGCATGGCCCGAAGGGCTCAGGCTGCTCCCAGGCCTTTAGCAAATCTCACAAAACCTGACGTTTTTTAGCAGACCAGCTGCAGAAAGCAGTAGGGAAGAGAGGTGTGAACCCAACAGGTGACCTGGATGTCTGAAAACAGGGAAGAGAGTGACTGTGGTGGCAGATGGAGCAGCTGTGGAGAAAAGGCTGCACTTCTCTCTCCCATCCTTACCAAGCAGCCAGCACTGTGGTTTGGGGGAGGCTAATCTGCCCAGTGCCACCTTGATGAGGTTAAGTCCTGAAAAGCTGGGCTGGTTATGGGGAAACTTGCAAGCTGAGAGGAAGGCAGGACTGATGGAAGAATTTGAGATAGAAGGGGGTTGGTGGGATTCCCAGGCTCCCCCAGGTCTCACTGGACACCTACTTTGATTCTGGTAGGAAGGACAGCATCCTTTGCCGGGATCAGGACCAGGACGAAGACGACCACCGTCAGCAGTCCCAGCACGGCCGCCGAGCCCCAGCCCACCGCCCTGAGTAGGCGCGGCGACATCGATGGGCTCTGGGGAGGTCTGTAGGAAGGGTTGGATTGGGGAGGGGTCACTGGGGAGGGATGGTCTTTGGGAGGTTTGCGGGAAGGCGTGGTCTCTAGGAGGAGGGTCGGCAGTGAGGGACTGTGGGCAGGGGCGGCTTTTGGGCGGAGGATGTGTGGGGAGGGAGGGTCTTTAGGAGGAAGGTTTGGGGGGAGGGATGGTCTTTGGGAGGCGGGGCTGTGGAGCGGGATGGTCTTTGGGAGGAGGATGTGCGTGAGGGATAGTCTTTGGGAGGATCTACGGGACGGGGGACCTTTGGGAAGGTCTGCGAGGAGGAAGGGACTTGCCCAGAGGAGCCCCACGCCTCCTGCCTCTGCCCCGAGCCTCCAACCCCTCCGGGGGTCCCCTTCTCCCTGTAGCACGTGGTCCCCCGCACTCCCTAAGTTACCCCCTGGGACACGAGCTGGGCGAGTGGGGACACAATGAACTTGTCTGGCCCCGAGACGCAGGGAAAGGGCAGGGGCGAAGTTCCCGCCTGCCGCGGTCCGGCCGTCCCGTACCTGTGCCCGGAGCCCTCTCCGTCCCTCCGTGGAGCGGCGATCGGGGCACAGCCCGTTCCCCGCCGGCTCCGGGCCCACGCCGCCTCGGCGGAGCAGAGTGAAGCGAAAGCGAAGCTGAGTCGCTCTCGGACGTCCGGGTCCGGCCCCGGCCGGGGCGGGCTCTGGGCACAGCCGCGGGCGGAAAGAGCGGGGAGCTCGGGGCTGCCGCTGCCCGCACCGGACACCCGGCCCCGGCCTGCCCGCTCCCTGCCCGCTCCCTGCCTGCTCCCTGCCTGCTCCCTCCCTGTCCTCCTGCCTGCTCCCTCCCTGCTCCCTCCCTGTCCCCCTCCCTCCCCTCTGCCTGCACCACGCTCCCGCACTCTGCCTTCTCCCTGCCCGCACCTCTGCCCTATCTGCCGGTACGTCTGCTTGCATCCCTGCCCGCTCCCTGCCCGCTCCCTGCCCGCACTGTCCCAAAGCCACGGGACTCTGGCCATGGACAGGTGCTGGCCATGGGGACAGACCGGACCCTGACAATGAGGGTGGCTCCCTAACCGTGGGGACAGTTCGGTGCCTGCCTGTGGGGATGGATCCCACGTGGATGGCTGTGGGGACTGCTCTTCACCTGCCAGGTCCTTCCTGTTTCTGTCCCGAGACCCGCTGCCAGCCTGGCTCGGCCTGTAGCAGGACAGCGGGGGTCCCGCAGAGTCGGGTGACAGCAGGGTGACAGGGCAGGCTCGGCCCCTCACGGCGTTTGTGCCGCAGGTCTGGCAGCGGTTTCTGAGGCTCCCGGAGCTCAGCTGCTGCCTCCGGCGCCAGGCGCTCGCAGGCTCCGGGGACAGGGGCTGCCTGGGATCTCTCTGTCCCCTCGCTGATCTCCGCGGGCAGCGCAGCCCCCCCGCTGCCGGGCTGAGCGCGCCAGGCTGTGCCGCTCCTCCAGCAGCGAAGTGGTTAATCCCGGATGCTCTTTCCACCCCGGCTCTCCAGCCCCAACCCCGCTGCCTCCCGGACAAGCGCTCTCCTGGGCAGGTTGCTGGTCCGGGGCCAAGGGGAGGGCCACGCCGCCGAGGCAGCCTTTGTCCCAGGAGCGGGCTCCCGGCTCCAGGTACGCGCTGAGTCCGGGGCGAGCGCGGCGGTGCCGGAGCGGCGACCGGAGCCAACGGGGTGAGCCGGGCCCGGGGGCTGCTGCCCCTCGATGGAGCTGGGCTGGGAGCGGGCCCTGGGCAGCAGCGGGGGCGGTGCTGGGGGGAAACACGCTCCGTGGGCCGGTGGGGGAGGACGAGAGGGCCGGGGCGGCCACTCGCCGCACGAGGTTCCCAGGTGCAGGGGGCAGAGGGGCACGCAGGGCACAGGGACCAGGCATGGAGGGCGCTGCCAAGCCCCAGCGCTGGTGGGAGGTGGGATGCAGGGAACTGCTCTGCCTGGCAAGGATGCTCCTGTCACCCTGGCAAGGATCCACAGTCACCCTCTTAGAACCTTCAGAGCCCTTTTGGCATTCAAATCCCAAATGTGCCCAGTGGGAAGTCAGCCCCCCCATTGTGCTGAGCAACAGGCAGTTTAGATCCAGCAGTGGCTCTGAGCCTTTTGCTACAATTTTCGAGGCCCTGCTCTCTGTGCACAAGGGATGCTGCAAGTGAGGGATGTCCCACAGGTGTTTGTGAAGCCCTTTGTCATGGCCAGCCCTACACAAAGAAGTGCAGCCCTGCTCCAGCTGCTCAGCACTGCTGGAAACTTTCCACACCTGGAAATGGGCAGGCACTGTGCAGCGTTGTGCCTCCTCTGCAGCTCTGGAGACATCAGCACCACTCTCTTGTCCTGCTGCTCCTGATCCTGCACGGATGGTAGCAGGTGCTGGAGCTGGCCAGCCTCGGGATGCCACAGAAAGCCTGGGCAGATCGATCAGCTTCTCACATTTTTTCCCATCCACTGGGCTCCCTTTCTGTGCCCTGTTCTCCTACTTGGGAGAGCTGGCTCTGTGCTGCCTTTGGGTGTTGCCCCCTGTCCAGTCAAAATTAGAATTAGACCCTAGCAGGGCAGGAGGAGCTCATTTCCCACCCTCTCCTGCATGCAGCACAGTGCAATTTGTCACCAATTCACGTCCTTCCATTTCACAGTGCCTGGGACAGAATTTTCCAGGATGTAGGCTGGGCTGCAGACTTTTCCCATTGCTTTGTTTGTTACCTGGAGCAGATGAATCACATCCCAACGCACAGTTATAACTGGGCAAACCCCAGCAGGGCTGGTAGGACTGCAGATAGGACAACTGGGGACATAATTAAGTGGTTATCTTGGTGGTGCTGGGTTAAGGATTTGAGTCTGAGATCACTTTGAATCGATAACCACTTTAATATCTCAAAGAGATCCTAATGATTCCCTGTTTCAATGACAGGGATTTATCAGCCGATTCCATACAAACTCTTCATAGCCATTGTAGAGGGAAGGCTCCTGGCTATAGGACAAGGTCTGATAAGGGATTTTGGTGGCCCCATGTCCCATGACATGGGTCCAAAGAACAGCTGCTGTTCATTGTTGTGCATCTCATGCCATGCAGAAGATTGGTTATCCTTGGTCATTGCCAGAGATGCTGACTCTAAAACAGGAATCAGCATATCCTTTGACTTGCCAAAGGTCTTTTCTCTCCACTGACCTGGGAAAAGGGCAGGGGAATTTCTCAGGGATTTTATGCACTCACAGGAGAATTGTGTAGCCAAGTGACAGCTCCAGGTTCCACCCAAAGCACCGGGGGGGCTAAACCATGCTTCTGATGCCCAGGGCTCTCAGGCCATCTGCAGTTTTTAGCTGGAGTGTGAAGCGAGGTCAGCACACAGCATCCTGCCTGTGTGGCTCAAGGCACCAGGCAGGGTAGTGCAGGAGGAGGAGGGAGAGCTGTGCATTTCAAAAAGCACATCTGGACCAGCTGTGAGGTGCTGAGCACATGGATATCTCAACTGCCCTGTGCAGAGGCTGTCACAGAGATACAGACTCTTTGCTTTGCTACAATTTCTTACGTGTGTCTGCGGGCTGTTTCTGCTGGGAGCTGAGCTCTGGATGGACAAGTGGGAAGTGCTCCAGTCCCCAAGGGCAACTACTGTGGGCATTCCAGCCTGGCTGTGTGCCCAGATCAGCAGGAGCTTCCTGTCTCTGCCCTTCTGCCTGCCCTTGGGGCTGCAGGAGAGGTGTGGGGCAGCAACAGGCATGGACACTGTCCCTGTGCATCTCTTACATGCTGTGGCATTAGCAAGAGCTGGGCCAGGCAGGAGACACAAAGCTGGAGATGCTGTTTCCCTGTCTGAAGCAGAGAGGACCCTCTCAGGGACAATCTGAGCCTGCTGGGCAACAGATGTGACCCGGTCCCAAGTGTTGTGGGATGGGTTTTGAGGTGGTGGCATGTGGGTGCTGGAGGCATGTGGCTCTGCACCCCAGAGGGGATGGTCAGACTGGTATCCTGCCAGGCCACAATCCTACTCCCAGCTTGGAACTCCAGCTAGCCAGGGCTGGCCTTCCCCCAGTGATGCTGCTGTGAAGGAAGCCAGCCAGGCAAGAGCTTGAGCAGGGCTGGGGTCCAGGCACAGCGGGACCTGAGGTGAGAAGGCAGGGCTGAAAAAGCTATACTGAAAATCCTCCAAGGAGGGAGTGCTCAAAATAGCAGAGTGTCCCAGCTCTGAAGCTGCCAACAGCCCTACTGGGATGGGTCCAGAGGAGCCCTCTTCCATGCTAAGAGCAGCCATGCACCAGAGAATGGCTTCATTGTTGGGAAGGGCAAAGTCCCATACCCATCCATGAGATGTGAGCTGGGGGCTGGGGCTGTCCTTGCAGGTTGGAGGAGGAATGGGCTCCAAAGCCAAGGCCATTGCTGGTCTCCTGGCAGCCACCTGTGTCTGCAGCATCATTGCCCTCATTCTGAGCGTTGTGAATGTGAAGGATGTGTTTCTGCCCCCCAGCACCAAGGTAGGATCCTCAGGAGGAGCACAGCTCTTACTTGGCTGCTGGCTAATGTTGGGTGTTGGGTTTTGCCTGGGTTTCAGGCAGGCTGTGCTGTTTGTCACCAACATGGGGACAACTCCCTGCACAGACTGGAGCGGGTCTGGCTGAATTTAGTCACTGTGCCTGGCCCCACAGCACCTTCATCCCAAAGCACTGCCAGCTCCAGGGGCTTGGGATGGATCCTTGTCCCCAACACAACTGGTAATTGCAATGCCACCAGACTTTTTCTGTCCGGGTGACCACCAATCTTGTTTGGCCATTCCAGGCTCCCCTGCCCACCAGGAGCTCCGATGGCTCTTCTGGAGCTTCTCTCACTCACTCTGCAGCAGGTGACACCTGTCTGCTCCCCTGACACCCCGTGTCCCCTCTCCTCCCCAGTACGGCCTGGTGTTTGACGCTGGCTCCACACACACCTCCCTCTACATCTACCGGTGGCGTGCGGACAAGGAGAATGACACTGGCATTGTGTCCCAGGTGGAGGCCTGCTCTGTGTCTGGTGAGTGCTGGGATCTGCCCTCCCTCTCCATGCCCAGCTCACCCGCGGCTGGCCAGCCTTGGTGCTGCCCTGCGTGGCTGTTCCATGCACCACAGCTGATTCCTGCCAGGTGTGATAAATGCTAATTTATTTATTGGGCATTTCTAAATACCCACAGGGGTGTGTATTCCTTTTGCAAAAGTGCTGTCAGGCTTTGGCACAAGGACAAGTCTCTCTGGAGGAAATGCCCACTCTAGAGAGCAGATCTAGGAGCAGATAAATGGTACATGGAGCCGGGCTGGGGCTAGCAAAGGCCACCAGGCCAGGGCAGAGGTGCCTGGGCAAGGGGAAGAGGGCTCAGAGCTCACCCTGCCCTCATGTCCCTCTCGGCAGCAGCGGCATGGCAGTTACTGGTTAACTGCAAAGGTCTGGCCGAGGGCAAAGTGTAACGCAAGGGCTGCTTGGGCTAATGGCAGTCATTGAGTCAAAGCTCCCGGGAAGATAAGCGTGAGATTTCCACCCCAGAGCCTGTCCCTACCGACTGCAGGACCATGCCGGGTTCTCAGATCCAGTGCCAGCCTCTGAAAACATGGCTGTGCAAGGGCACCTCTGTGTGCCTATCAGCTCCACGTGTTCTTGCAGTAGGGTGCAGGACACCCTAACCCTTCCTCAGGAAATGGGGAACAGCTGCGTTTTTCCCCAGCTCCTGCAGGGCACAGGACTAACTGGCCGTGCCAAGCACTTCGGCCTCCCCGGGATCAGGGGAGTGCTCAGCATCCCCAGGCATGCCCGCAGCACTCCCACTCTACCCGGAGCAGGAGATCCTGCGGCTCTCGGACCGTGTGGCCGTGCCACAAGCTGCTGCCTCCTGGCGGGACAGCTCCGAGCAGGGGTCGGGACTACCTGGGGCAAGCAACAGAAAAGCCCTGTGGGATTCCTGGGTGGACATGTCGGCTGCTGTGCTGTCCCTCCGGGGTGGCGCTGGGCTCTCTCCATCACCGGTTCCCTGTGGCAGGACCCGGCATCTCCAGCTACGCAGACGACCCCGCGGGGGCTGGCGCCAGCCTGAAGCCTTGCCTGGACAGGGCCATGAAGATCGTCCCGGCCGAGCAGCAGCGGGAGACCCCCACGTACCTGGGGGCCACGGCCGGCATGCGGCTGCTGAGGTACCGGCACGGCCAGGCCAGCACCTCCCGCCCTTCCCGGCGCTCCGTGCCGGAGCCGGGGCTGGCCGTGGGGCGCACAGGCCGGGCCAGAGGGGTGCTGCCCGGCCAGGCCGTGGGGATGGGCGGAGCGGCCCTGCCCGCGGTGCCGCGGGGTGTCCGGGAGAGCCGCTGGCCGTGGCCGGGGGACGCGCCCAGCCCTCTGCAGCGCCAGCCTGGCAGCAGCCCCAGAGGGGATGAGCCCCCTTTGCCAGAGTGGCATGAACTTTCCCAAGGCTCCAGCAGAGTGTGCAGGCAGCGTTTTCAGGAAGAGTCCCAAGGCCCCGTGATTTGGGGTTTGCAGGAGGCACCTGCAGGCAGGGAAGTGCCGGAGAGGTGTCTCGGAGCAGCTCCTAGGCAGGGCATGGCAGCCTCTCAGTGCCAGCCCGGCTGCCAGAGCTGCCAGCCAGGGCCTGCAGCACCTGAGGTGTTTGTGCCTTTGCTGGCAGGGAGGAGAACAGCACCAAGGCCGAGCAGGTCTTGGCCGAGGTGTCCAAGGCCATTGGGGAGTACCCTGTGGATTTCCGTGGAGCTCGGATCCTGCTGGGGAGCGAGGAGGGTTCCTTTGGCTGGATCACTGTCAACTACCTGCTGGAGACACTGGTCAAGGTGCAGCTGGGGAGAGGGCAGGGGAGGGGCAGTGGGGAGAACATCCCTGTCTGAGCTACAGCCAGCTTTCCTTATTTGCAGAGAAGGGAGGAATGGAGCTTTGGGGCACTGGTCACCCAGCCAAAGGTGTCCCGTGGTCGTGGGCTGCAGAGTTCACCTCATTAATGTGATTAACGGGATCTTTGTGTCCAGCTCAGCCTGGCCCTTTGCTCTCGTGTGCTGACACATGGGTTGATTTTGGGGTCCCAGGGATATGGCAGCGGGATCAGCCTCTGGGAGACAGGGTTCCTTTTTCCCTGCTCCAAGTGTCTGGATCCCAGCCGATGTGCAGCAGCCAAGAGGCCGCACCTGAGTGCTCTGTGGAAGTGTCTGGGTTGAGGAGGATGTGGGCAGGCAGGGGTAAAACAGGGAGCCAGGAGCACGTGGAAGGTGCCCCTGGAGCCCAAAAGTCCTTGCGGGAAGGGAGTGTGAGTGTGAGTGCCTGCAGTTCAGCCTAACCCTTGCTGTGTCTTGGGCCAGTTCTCGTTTGCAGAGAAATGGGAACATCCCCAGGACGCCGAGGTTCTGGGAGCTCTGGACCTTGGCGGTGCCTCGACGCAGATCACCTTCCAGCCCGGGGTCCCCGTGGAGGACAGGAACACGTCTGTGTTCTTCCGGCTCTACGGCACCAACTACTCCCTGTACAGCCACAGCTACCTGTGCTATGGGCAGAGCCAGGCCCTGAAGATGCTGCTGGCAGCTCTGCACCAGGTGCCACGGGGCACGGGGGCTGCTCAGCCATCTCCCAGTGCCGTGGCACATCTCTCCCCCTGCAGTGTTGGGCGTGCCTGTGGGGAAAGAGTTGGGAATTGGCAGAGGCTTGGGTTTTATCTAGGGAAGCAAAAAGTTGCCTCCTTTTGGGTGGAAGGTGGTAGTGATTGCCAGTCAGGGCTGCCTTCTCCCCACATCTTGACATGCAGTGGCATTTTTTGTAATTTCCCAAGCCCAGCTGCATGTGTAGCTTTTCTGCTATCACCATTCTCTTGGCCTTGCTCCATTTCTGCCCAGAGAGAGGTTTCCCAGCACAGTCCCCGCACAACTGCCCAGGGACAGAGGCAGAGCCCAGTGCTGTGGGAGCCAGGGCTGCTCAGGGAGCTCACAGGTGGGGTGCATCCAGTCCTCCTGGGTGTAGTCCTGCTTTTTGGGATGGGCTGTGGGAAGGGTCTCAGTGGCATTGCAGCCCCATGAATGGCTCCGTCTCTCTCCAGGCCAGCTCGAGTGCCCAGATCATCCACCCCTGCTACCCCCAGGGGTACCAGGAGAACATCACCGTGGCAGAGCTCTATGACAGCCCCTGTGTGCATGCACCAAGCTCAGCCAGCCCTGGCCTTGTCCTCACGGTGACGGGGACAGGGGACCCAGCTGCGTGTGGCACGGCCGTCCGGAGACTCTTCAACTTCAGCTGCAGGGCGCAGGGGCCGTGCGGGTTCAATGGGGTCTATCAGCCCCCCGTGCGGGGACAGTTCTTCGTAAGCAGCCTCTGTCCCCGCGCCTGGGGGAGCGTGAAGGCAGAGACTGGTAGTCTCCTATGCCACTGATTGTGGAACGGGGTGGGGAGAGAGAGATCCTTGGAGCTGGTTCTATCTGCAAACCTCTTCTATGCTCCAAGGTGGCTTCTGCCTCCTGCCATGTCCCAGTGTTCCCTGAGGGAAACAGGAAGACCTTGTCTGAGGGAGCCTGTCTGAGCTAGCTCAGAGTGCAAGAAAAGCCCCAGGGTTGTGAGCCAGCTCTGAGACTTTCTGGTAGACCATCAAGGGGGTGCCAGATGCAGAACCCTGGGAATTACTTGGGACTCTCTCCCCAGGCAAGAGGGGGCCCCTGGTCTTTTCTCAGGTGAGGAAGGAATTGTTTTTCACCATGTTCCCTTGCCCCCCAGGCCTTTGCTGGGTTCTACTATACCTTCAACTTCCTGAACCTGACCCACCAGCAGTCTCTGAGTGAAGTCAACACCACAGTCCTGTCCTTCTGCAGGAGGAACTGGACAGAGGTGAGAGTCCTGTGAAGGGCAGCCAGGAGCGTTGTGCTTATCCTGTCTCAAATCTCTGTCCTTGGAGCACAAGGCCTGCTGTTCCCTGGGCTAGGGAGGGTTTCTGAGACTCTCTTTCATTTCCTGTTGTACTCTGTCCCTGATGGCCTCACAGCTGGTGCAGAGCTTCCCAAAGAATTTGAATTACCTGCATACCTACTGCTCCGTGGCCTTTTACATCCTGACGCTGCTGCTTGATGGCTACAAGTTCAATGAGCACACCTGGAGCAACATCCACTTCAGCAGGCAGGTAAACACCTGTGGGCAGCAGGAGAGGATGGACATATTCAGGAGCAGCATCTCTGGAGTCCTCTGTGCCAGAGATGTGTCCCTGTTTCATGGCTGCTCCTCAGGGATCCCAAGAGAGCTTTGCTCTCTCTTAGCCACCCCCAAACCTCTGACCCAGCTCATGTCTCACTTTCCCTGCTGTGAATGTAACTGATTTTAGGGGGGTCAGGGAAAAGCAGAGCAGGATTTGGCCACTTTGGTCTCTGATGTTGTTATCAGAAAGGTGATGGTGGCCCCATGACCACTTTGAACCAGAGTATGGCCTGACCAAAATATTTCCAGGATGAGAGGAGACAGCCTCAGGTTGTGCCAGGGGAAGCTTAGTTAGGTACTAGGAATGTTTTTTTTCATGGAAATGAAAATAGAAAGGGTCAGGCTTTGGAACAGGCTGCCCAGGGCACTGGTGGAGTCACCATCCCAGGAAGCATTCAAACAACATGTGGATGTGGCACTCGAGGACACAGGGTAGTGATGAACATGGTGGTGGTGCTGGGCTGATGGCTGGACTCCAGGATCTGGAAGGTCTTTTCTGACCTTACTGACTCTGCAGCCAAATTAGAAGGATTACGGCAATCGAGGAAGCCCCAGATCTAAAATCACATGCAGGTCACAGAGGCACACCTGGATCAGAGCAGTCATCCATGTTCAGCTGTCCCTTAGCCCTGGGGGAGGTGGGACAGGAAAGCTCTTTGTGCAACTGCTGCTGGCAAGATCAGGTTCACCACAGCCTGGTCCCCATGTGAAATGGCAGCTGGAACAGCTCACGGGCCAGGTGACCCTCAGACCCTCACACCAAGCTGCTGGTGCCTGGGAGAGGTGCTTTTGGATGATGCCCTGTGCTTCTCCCCCAGGCAGCAAACACAGACATCGGGTGGACACTGGGCTTCATGCTGAACTTGACCAACATGATCCCTGCTGAGGCTCTGCAGCACGTCAAGGGCCACCAGCCCGGCCTGTGGGCAGGGGCCGTCTCCTTCCTCGTGCTGGCCGTGGTGGCAGGCCTGGTGGCTGTTTTCCTACACTGTTTCTGGAAAACAAAGTAGCTCCCAGCCTCCTGACTAGAGGCATCCTAGGCATCCTGCATACTAAACCAGGCAGAGAAGTGGTGCAGAAGAGGTGGAAAGTGGAGAAGAATGAAGGCATTAGAGCCATCTCCAGTGCTCAGGAGATCTGACTGGGTCGTCTCTGTGAATGTGGAAGATGACTTGATCTCTCTCCAAGAGGAAGACTCCTTTAATCTGACTGCCAAAAGCTGATTGAGACTTACTGGCTGGATGAAGCCAAAAAAATTCAAACTGGAAATAAAATCAGTTTTGTTTTTTCAAATATGAATGTCACTGCTCAGCCTAGCACAGTTTCCTTGGCATTCCCAGTCCTGCTGGGCTACTCTTCCAACAGTCCTGGGAGGCAACTGGCAATGGAGAGTAGTGGTGGGCACCTAACTCTGAGCAGAGGGATGACATCATCTGTATCCTTGCCCTGTGCAAGATGTGCAATATTTTTGTAGTATGTGACAGAATCTCTTCCCGAAGACACTGTCAGCTGTTGTTAAAAATACTTACTGGCATATCTCAGCAGAAAAACACAAGTGGAAGTTGATTTAAGAGGTGCCAACTCTGGCTCAGGGTTTATTTTATATTCAAGTTACATAGCCAAGTTTTGTCAAAACACCAAATCCAGAACAGGTTCCAGCTCCAGGCACTTGAGTGTTTTATTTACATCAGCCCAGCCAGCCCAGTTGCAGGAACTGGACAGGGCTTTCAGCCTTTGCAGCACCAGCCCAGTACTGCACTTCCCAGCCAGCCCTTTCTCCAGGGCTCTCCCACAACCCAGAGCTGCTCTGAGCAGTGGGGATTTCCACAAGTGCCTATTTTCTCTGTGCTCCAAGATCCCACCTTGGCCTTAGGGCTTAA
Source organism: Motacilla alba alba (assembly GCF_015832195.1). Lineage (NCBI taxonomy): Eukaryota > Metazoa > Chordata > Aves > Passeriformes > Motacillidae > Motacilla > Motacilla alba. The sequence continues at coordinate 799,439 of NC_052032.1, read as the reverse complement.
GAAAAGTGCCCAAGGCACCTGGCGAAGGAATGGTGAAGTCCATAGCTATGTGCTATGGAAGATAGTGGTCCTAACTCATGGTGTTATCTCATTAATCCCACTGCAAACTGGTTCCAAAAGCCTTTTGAAAGAGCAGCATCTCTGGCTGGTGGAGGTAAGGTTGTGTAACCCAAGAGCCTGGGGAACAGGGCTCTGTCCCCTGCTCCCAGCCAGCCACCCTTGGCTTCGGGAGTGGGGCTCAGCATTCCCAGCCTCAACATGAGCAACAGGGAGAGGGGATGAAGACTTCCACCCAGGGGAACCTCTTCCCACCCAGGGGAATCTCCTCCTACCCAGCAGCCTGAGCTCCCACATGGACAATTCCCACAGCCAAACCCCAGAGCCTCTGCCTGCTCTCTGCTCTTCACAGATACCTCTTTGGCAGTGTAAGCACGAGGTAAAAAATGCCAGGTCAGGGAAATGCCTGTGATGTCAGGCTGTGGGAAATGCCATCACTGCTGGAACTGATCCTATGGATCTGAGTGGGAGATATACCCTGTCCAGGTACAGTAGAGCTCCTGGCTGTGCTGGCTGGGGCCCAAATGAGCTGGGACGAGTGTCTCCCACCCTTGGGGCTGCAGGAAAAGGTAGGAAAAGGCTCCTGTTTGCTATAGGAAGGCAGCATCACAGCTGGGCTGGGTGGCAAAGCATTTGGGGAAGATGCCAGTCTTGCCATTGCATCGTCCTTCCAGCCAGTCCTCATTCACTGGAAAACATAAAGGAGCAGAAATGAGCCCTGGCCCATATGAGTGGGGTTAGTGAGAGTTTTCATGACTGGAATTTAACTCTGGGAAAAACCCGGTGCAAGCCTGTAACTCCTGAGACTATGAACCTGAGACAGCACTTAAGAGGCCACATTTTCCCCACTGCCTCCCCACAGCAGACTCAAAAAGCCTGGCCCAGGAGCAGGACTGGAGAGCTACCTTCAGAGAGGATATCCAGCACATCTCCCTTGCTGAACTCCAGGTCCCCCGGTCCCTGTGGCAGGTAAGAGTGCTGAGCCAGCATCTGGTAGAGAACAGGTCTGCCCGAGTGGGAGTCCGAGTCCTGCAGGAAAAAGCCAGCATGGAGGTTGCAAAGCAAAGCAGAGACTGAAGCCCAGCTCAGCAGAGACCTTGTCCCAGCCCATGTACCTGGCAACAGAGTGTCAGTCTGCCCTCTATCAGTTGCTGCCACACCTTCCCCAGGTCCTCCTGTCCCAACACTGTCCCCAGCTCTGTGCCATCCAGGAGCCTGTAGCTGCAAGGGTTCATTAATGCCGAGCAAATAATTTCATTTAAAGCCAAACTTGGAGGCCAGCCCAGCCCTCTGCCATCCTCAGTCTTCACTTTGCAGGCCAGTTCTGAGCTTGTCCCCTTGCACAGTGACATGGGGCCACCCCACATGCTCAGCAGGCAGAAATGGCACTGTGGGGAGTGACACTGTCACCTCCTCCCACACAAACTTGAGAGAAAGATTCTAAACTCTCCTGATGCCACTGTGTGTCCCAAGGGGTGCCACAATCAGGAAGACCTCACGGCAGGATCTTCTGCCTGAGTGCCAGCTTGCTCTGCATTGATCCTTGTTACTGCAAAGGCTGAGCAGAGTGGGACAAAATCCAACCTGCGGCATCTGCATCTACACAGTTTTTCCTTCTCTTCTCCCTTTTTCTTGACCATGGTACAGTTTCCTAGGAAAGATCCTTTAGGCTTCCAAGGCCCATAGAATCACACAGTCATAGAACGGTTTTGCTCAGAAGTGCCTTAAAGATAATTTAGTTTCGATCCCCTGCCATGGGCAGAGAATCTTTCACTACACCAGGTTGCTCCAAGCTCCATCTAATCTGGCCTTGAACAGTTCCAGGGATGAGGAATCCCCAATTTCTGTGGGCAAATTGTGCCAGGGCCTCACCACTCTTATATTAAAGAATTTCTTCCTAATATCCCGTCCAACCCTGCCCACTGTCAGTTTGAAGCCACTCCCCCTTGTCCTGTCACTCAATGCCTTTGCCATAAGTCCCTCTGCAGCCCTCTCTGAGCCCGTGATGTACTAGGAGGGGATTACAAGAAGAATAGCATGTGCTTCCCCACGGGGATCATGCTTTTGTCCCACCCAAAACCCACGGTGAGGTCTGCCCTCTAGGCAGACTGTGTGCTTACATCTTTGCTGGTTTTGGCCCCAGAAAAACGTTCCCAGGAGCCCAGAGGCAGCTGGATGCCCGTATCCTGAGGGGAATGGCTACTGGCCCATCCCACCCCACAGCCCCGTACCTGAGTGTGCCCTGCTGTGCCTGCTGAGCCAGCCTGTCCCGCAGCAGGGCCCGCAGGGCCGGCAGGGCCGGGGCCTCGCCCGCCTGCAGCACCAGCGAGCACTCGCAGCGCAGCCGCAGCACCGCTGGCCTGTCTGCGCCCGCAGGGGCCTCCCCGCACCTCGGGGGGACCTGTGAGGGGACGGGCTCGGTCAGAGTGGAGAATCAAAGTATCCTCAGCTGGAAGGAACCCACCAGGATGATCCAGCCCAGCCCCTGGCCCCGCCCAGACACCCCAGCAACCCCACCCTGGGCATCCCTGGCAGCGCTGGCCAAAGGCTCCTGGAGCTCTGGCAGCCTCGGGGCCGTGCCCATTCCCTGGGGAGCCTGGGCAGTGCCAGCACCCTCTGGGGGAAGAATCCAGACTGACTATGAAGTTCATAGACTAAGAAGAACCATGACAACAAACCCAACTGACAATATCTGCTCTCATACCAAGAGAGGTGACACAGGCACAATCCCTCATCTCTGTGCTGCCATGTCGCAGTAGAACATCATCAAAATGCAGACCTGAATTTCAAAGGGGGAACTCTGGACTCCAAGTGTGGGATCAAATGTTCCTCCTGTGACTCAGGAATTCTGTTTTTGGTTCTGATTTTATAGGTACCTCCTAAACCAAAAATTATATGAGCAGGGCCCCAATTCCTCCAGCCAGCTGGAGAGGAGCAGCCACATTCCTCTGTTATGTTACCTTCTGGCTGAACTACACCTGAAAAGATTATGGAAAAAGCCCTAAAACCAGGTGTGGCAGAGCTGACCTGCAGCTGAGGGACAGAGGTGGTGTCCCCAGAGGGCCACAGGAGTCATTCCAGGACCATCACATGCAGGGGCTGGCAATGGCATGGAAGTACCTCAGAGGACATTACCCAACAGGACAAATTTGAATGAACTGTGCTATCCAGACTGATAGGGAAAGAAATTGGGATACAGGAAGAGGGGGGAAAAGGACAGCAGGGTGTTCAAAGACAACTGCCTCTTGCAAAGTGGGCTGTAAAGCATGTGCACAAGAATTCTGATGTGTTTAGTGCTCCTGGTGCCTCGGAGGGTGGCAACAGGTCAACTTTGGGCTGTCTCACAAAGTGGGATGGTCACAAACTGGGAGGAAAGACCACATGGGAGCCTCTCTTTAGAATGGAAAAGTGGTCAGAGGAAGGAGGTTTTTTCCCAGTGATTTGGGAGCAGCTCAGGAATTCTGGGCAAAAATCTTGCACTCTTTCCAGCCCTGGTCTCCTAAGGCTGTGCCAGCTTCAGCCTGTAGAACACCTCACCTTGGAGTCCATGTGGGCACTGGCATCATTGACAGAGGCATTTTCTTCCCCAGGAGGATCTGCAGAACAGCACAAAGGCAGGGGACCAGCCCTGCAGTCAGCAGAGGCTGCAGTGGGGCCACCACCTCCTCACACCCCCTAAAGAGCAGGGTTTGGGCACAGCTTCACCCACCGAGGGCCCAGGGATTACCTGGCTTCTGCTTCATGGGGAGGCGGCTGGGAGGCACCTGGGCAGGAGGAAGGGGAATCCCAGTGCTGATCTTCTGCAACAGAACAGCATTAGAAAGGAGAGGGCAGAAAATGGGAGCCTGGACAAGGCTGGTATGTGACAGCCTGCAGCCAGCTACAGACTTGTGGGTGTAACCCCAGAGAGAGCCCCAGGGAGAGCTGCTCATTGAATGGTTGGGTGAGGTGGAGCAATCAGGCTTTTGAGGGCAGAGGTTTGGGGACACTTCCCTGACACCCTGCTCCCTGCTGGGTTGGTGCTGGAACAGGAGGAGGCTGCTCACACTGTGCTGAGGGCTCTCCCCACTTGGGCTGGTTGACAGTGACACATCCATGGAGCAAATGCCCAAGAGTGTACCAGGGATTCATTTGGAGGGGGAAAAATGACAACTAAAAAATCATAGTAACATCAGAACAAGCATATGCTTGAAAACTCCCTCACAGGAAATAGGGCTGAGCTGCACCCTTCCACACTGGCTTCAGATGACAAATGATTGGGATAATGTGTGGCTACGCCTGTGGTGGAGATGAGAGATGAAGTTCTCCCAAGTCAAAGGGATTTTTCCTACTCCTAACTCTTCTGTTGTTCCCATTCAAGAGCACTTGGTCTTCAGTGTTCTCAGTGTTTCATACTCCAAGTTTCTCTTACAGAGTTGTCCTCTCCTGTGATAATCTTACAGATAAATGTCCCAAATGTATGTCTTGGTCCCTCCCTCCCCCTGTTTTAAAGGTTGCCAGCTCACCCATTTATCCATCCTTGAGGCAGGCTCCAGGAGAGAGCTCGGGATGTGCAGCTTCTGCAGAGGGACACGGAGCAGAGCAGGGTGAAAGAGGAACCCAGTGGCCCAGCCCAGCCCCAGCACTGCCTGTCACCCTATGGCCACACAAATGTGCCTGAAGGGCCCAAGTGCTCAGTGCTCACAAACTGCTGGACAAAATCCAATGATCCTTCTGCAGCTTTTCCTGCTGGGAGCAGAGCTGCTGCTGGAGTGGCTGCAGGGGAACAGACCAAGCACCCACCAAACCCCCTGCTCCCAAGACAGAGCTCAGGCAGAGAGCAGCAAGGATGCCCAGGGATACCAGTCCAACAGCATTTCTGTGTCTTCTGACAATCACTGCTGCTCATTTCAACTGAGCACTGTAATCTTTTGCTTATAATGATTTTTTGTGAGTCTATTTTTATTTTTTCTACATTGAATTTCACCTGGTACTTCACTGAGTAGTCAACCAGCACATTCAAATACTTGTGTAACTGTTCCTGTTAGCTCCAGATGCTTCAGGCTCTCCCCCTATTCCTATATCACTTAGGAATATGCGAAATGCTTATGTCACAGAGGATTTGCTGTGGGAACATAATTTCTTTTTAAAAATGAAAGGAAGAAAAACCTGTTACTTTATACCCAGCTTTTAATTCTGTATTTTTACCAGTCCTCAGAGCATTGCCTCAATTGCTCAAACACCTCACTGGTTTATAGTGGTCTTATGAAGAATCTCGTGACTTTTTTGAAAGACAGGCAGGTAATGCATTCACTGAACCTAATCCTGGTATACAACAGGTCTTTCAAAAAGTGAACTAGACAGGTGAGAAAGGGCTTCTGCCAACAAAAGATTTTCCATGTTGTGTTTATCTGTTTCTATTCAGTCTGATTACACTACAGCTCCCTGGCCTGCAGGAAGATGTCAGATTTGTTGGGCTCCAAGTCCTTAGGACTTCCCTAGAGCCGTTCATAAATCCTGCCTGTACAGAGGAAAACGTCCCCAAATCTTCTCAAAGTTCATTGAACAGAGGCACTACAGACCAGATAAGGACCAGCCCACCTCCTCAGCTCCATCAGAGCTCTCAGGGGATAAATCCTGCTCTAAATGGTGGTCCTTGGTGAGGTCTGCTATCCTACAACTCCACAATAGGATCCCCTACGGTGGAGAGCCCAGAAGCCATCTTTGTGGATCTACAGAGGCGAATAGCAGAGGCCGGTGAGAGCCCCGCGTCAGGAAATCTGGGGGGCGTGGAAAGGAGCTCATGAGGACTGTGCTCAGGGGGACTGGGGCCAAGCCCTGCCCCCGGGGCCGTGTCCCTCCCTCAGCACTGCCCCCGGGGCCGTGTCCCTCCCTCAGCACCCTCGGGACCGTGTCCCTGCCCTGCTCTCGGGGCCGTGTCCCTGCCCTGCTCTCGGGGCCGTGTCCCTCAGCACCCTCGGGACCGTGTCCCTGCCCTGCTCTCGGGGCCGTGTCCCTGCCCTGCTCTCGGGGCCGTGTCCCTCAGCACCCTCGGGGCCGTGTCCCTGCCCTGCTCTCGGGGCCGTGTCCCTCAGCACCCTCGGGACCGTGTCCCTGCCCTGCTCTCGGGGCCGTGTCCCTCCCTCAGCACTGCCCCCGGGGCCGTGTCCCTGCCCTGCTCTCGGGGCTGTGTCCCTCAGCACCCTCGGGACCGTGTCCCTGCCCTGCTCTCGGGGCCGTGTCCCTGCCCTGCTCTCGGGGCCGTGTCCCTCAGCACCCTCGGGACCGTGTCCCTGCCCTGCTCTCGGGGCCGTGTCCCTCAGCACCCTCGGGACCGTGTCCCTCACCTGCCCGTCGTGGATGGCCGTGGCCCAGCCGTCTGCCGCTCTGCCCAGCACGAACACCAGGCTTCCGGCCGCCACCTCGGGCCCCGGCGGCTCCCCGGGGCGGTACGGGGACAGCACTCGGTGGTAGCCGGACTCGGCGTCCCTGCGGGGAGAGGAGAGCGCTGCACCGGCCTGGGGCGCGCTGCTGATGGCTCCGAGCCACCACACTGCACCGGCCCCAGCTGGCACGGGCTGTAAGGTGAGGGTCTTGGGAAATCGGGATTTTCATTGCTGCTCTTCGGTCCAACCGGGAACAAAAGGGGCTTGGGAAACACTGATTTGCCGAATGCAGCTGCATTTTCATTGTACTGATAAACAATGTCAAGATCAAAACATTGATTGACGCAGCCCTGAAGCACTGCTGGTGCAATATCACGGAAACAAATTATTTTCTTGGGGTTTGAACATGATTTTGGCTCAGGACACCAGGGCCACTCATTGGTAGTGAGTATTTGGAATTTTCCTGGGAATTAAGATGAGAAAGCTGAGCATCCTCTGCCACAGACCTGGGCAGGTCCCACAACCTCTGTCTGCTTCCATTCCCCAGGCATGCCACGATCCATGCTGGTCTCCCAAGACCATTGAATCAAATCCTGCAAACTGCCCAGAGGCTCTTGCAGAGATGCCAGGGACCTGCAGCATCCTTTGCAGCCACAGAAGCCTTTGTGTGTTTGTTATTCACTCCACCCTTGATCAGAGTGGGTGTGGATCCCTCAGAGTCTTCACACAAAGAAGCCAGAGAATAAAAGACTTTCTGAACAGTGAGAAAAGGGTAAGACCAAGGTGGGACTGAACACTCACCGCAGAGCATTGGCACTGGGTTCATAAAAGCCCTGTTTCTGTGGGAGAAACAACAGGATCTGTTTGTAACAGTGCCTCCTACACAGCAGTGCCACCTTACCTTCTGACTGTGCTATTTTGTCTTTACTCTTGACCCCATTTGTCATTTGTCATTCCACACCACCCAGGAAAAGTCTGCTGCTCCACACCTTACCAGGATGTGCCTTCTCTTCCTTCCCCTCCCTCTTTATCTCATCAGGAAGTAAGACAATCTCATCCCCCTCCCCTGGTTCCAAGGAACTCCCAGCACAGTGGAGGCAAGCTCACACTTGCACACTTGACACATTTACTGAAGTGATAAGCAGAGACAGGCTGAGCACAGCAAAGCACTGCTGTTTTGACATGGTGAAGAGCCAAAAATGCATCTTTAAAGGTCTGGAGATTCCCATTGCTGAGTCTCTTACAGCCAGTGCTGAGCCTGGCTCTGAACATCCCCATGGATCCAGGCTGGTATTACACTGGTTTTACCAAGAGTCCACTCTTCCTTCCCCTGATGGTTTGGATCTGAGCCCCTTTCTGGAGCTCCATGACAGCTCCATTCCTCCTTTCACAGCCCTGTCCTGCTCACCTGAGGCCTGAGAGGCTCAAAGCCAATGTACTCATCGTTGGGAATGATGGATGAGATGACCTGTTGGAAAACAAAGCAATGAGTGAATCTAGGCTGGACGAAGAGACCCCCAAACTTCATCCAAGATTATCTGCTCAGACCCATTTCCTTCTGGCATCCCAAGGTCAGACAAAGTGTGGAGCTGTACATGCAGTGGGAGAGGCAGAGCTGGATTCCCAAGACAACCTTAACCATTTGTGTCCCAGCTTTTTAGTCTTTCCAAGGTTTCTTTAAAAGTATGTGAATGTATTACTTTCCCTTTGTTTTGGAGCTCTCTGTTCTGATTGCACTGGTCACATAAAAGGTCATAGAAATTCTCTGCTGCCTTGTATTAAGGGATGTGACAAAGCATTTGTCCCCTGAGTGCCAACCTGTCCCCCTGGGAATGCAGGACTGAGCAGCAGCATGCTGGGACCATGCACCTCTTAAAAACGTTATTGTCAGCAAAAGGGCAACCACGGATTCCCAGAGTACCTGCTCAGCCCTTTTAGACTTTAAAGTGACCAAGACTGGGAAGGTATTTTAGTGCCAAAGTGCATTTTTTGGTAGAAGGGGTAGCAATTCTAACAAATTTTGGCTTCTGTGTCCTGACTGCCTAGACTGGCTGCAAGCTCGGCCCATCCTGCTCTGGGTAAGCACACAGCACTGCTCTCTGGAGATGGCAGAGGCAAGATTTTTTTCTGCTGCTATTAATCGTGACAATTGCGTGCCTGTTACCTTGGGTTTACCCAGGAAGTCTTTTGAATCCAGCTGCTCAACTTCCTTCTTTCGTGGTCTGAAAAGTTCCCCAAGAGGAACTAGCATGGGCTCTAAAAACAGGTGGTCCTGGGGTGGGGAGAGCAGGTGAAGGAAAAGCCATCAATTTGCATTGAATGAAACATCAGAGCCCTGAAAAGCAAATACAGCTTAGGTGTGCAACAGCAGCTCCAGGAAGATATTGGGGCAAAAGTTTCAGGTGTGAACTCAACAAAGGCCACTCAGGCTCCACAAAAGCACGAGCAAAGTGAGAGCTCAGCAGACCCTCCCCAGTGTGGAGGCAAGGACTGACACTGCTGGCATGGGGTGGGTGGGAAGGGGGCAGTGCAGGAAGGTTCATCAAACAAATCTAAACAGCTTTTCTATTTGACTTCAGATGTTTTCTGTTTGACTTCAGATGTTTTCTGTTCAGCCACTGAGTAGCGTGCTAATAGCAAATATAAGTAATACACTGGAAAAGCACTAATGTGATACCAGAAGAGATGATCAGATTAAAAACAAAGTATGAATCTCTTAAAAAGTATGAAGGTAGCAAACAAAAGAATCCTTCAAGAAGAGTAAATCAGAGATCTGCAAATGTTTTCAGATCATAAAGGAGTCTGACAGGAAACTTTTACTTAGAAGCAGCCCTAGAAACACTTTCACACACAACTTAAGCTCTAAAAGTGCTTGACATTAATATCTGAGTTGCCACCAATTGTTCCTGAGGCCAAAGGAACTTAAAAGAAGCCAGCCAGTGCCACAAAAAGGGAGAATCTCCAGGCCTGGGCTTGTAGGGGTTCTGCACTTGAGACACAGCGCAGGGAAACTGGTTTTGCAGGACAAGTACAAATGGAACTGAGCTCCTGAACATGAGGGACCAGGAAGCTATGTCCCCAGCCTCAGAGGTCATCCCGAGATTCTTCACTATGGTGTTTCTGGGCAGTGAAGCACCTGGGGGTGATGGAGTTTCTTGATCACCTGAAGCCCTGGTTTGGCAGAGCATCATGTACAAATGGCTTAGACTGTGCTAGCAAGTGGCCAAGCAGGTGGGTGGATGGCAGGCACATGCCATCAGGAACACTCAAAATGACAACGTTCAGCACGCATCCTGAGCTGAAGCCCAATGCACACGCCCAGGAGCTCACAGAGGTGGCCTTACCTGCACCCGCTCAAGGGCCAGCTCCAGGATTGCTGTTCTTCTTTCAGGTCTCCACACAACAGCCTTCTCCAGGGTGACTCTGGCCTCCTGCCACTGCTGCAGGTGGCACTGCACTGCTGCAGTGCTGTACAGCACCTGGAGTAGGCACAGGGAAGGGTCTCAGAGGGCCAGGACCAAGGGACACCCAACGCATCCTCCTGAGCTTGGCCAAGAAACGGACAGGCACTAAAGCACCGAGAGTTCAGCAACAGGAGAGGCTCTCTGAGCAGCATAGCTGGGAACATTTCACCATTGGAAAGGAAAAATAAAAGCTTGGGTGTGCTGGAGCTGCTGGTCAGGGTGATGAGAGACATGAGGACAGCAGGTGAAGACTCTGGTACCACACTGTTTAATTCTGATCCTTCCTGCATCCAAAAGGCCAGGAAGCTTTCCTTGGGTGTTTTTCTGCATGAAACTAGGTAATGATTTTTGTAATCCTGACTCCCTGTCACTGCAAAATTAACTTAACTAAAACTATTTCATGCTGTAGTGGGCTGTGAATGTACAAACTGTCAGCTGTAGCTTGTCACCCTTCAGCAGCATGTCAGTCTGTTCCTGGGGAAGAGCAGGCTGTGGGAGTGTTGCAGATGGGGTGTTGGGGAGCTGTGGTCCATACTAAGAGTGGGAGATCTCTCCCTGTCACTGGCCAGCTGGGCCACAGCCAGAGCACTGTCAGCTCCTTATCTCCTGTGATAGGGTTATCAGCTGGGAACGGAGGTGTGTACCTGGCTGCATGCCCTGTTCAGGACAAGGCTGGAGCTCATAAGATGCTCTTCCTTTATTCCTTAACCATTGCAGTAGAAGACTCTGTTTGGGAGAGTGGGGAATGGCAACCCTGAGCATGTACAGAACTGCAGGGACAGGCCCTCTTGGGAGGCAAGGCAGCAGTTCTCACTCAGTCAGAAGTGTCACAGCCTTGCAAGAGGCAAGTATTTCTGGGTTTTCAAAGCATGCATGTATCTCCCATGAGGAGATCACCTGCAGCACGTGAGAGGCCATGCATGGGGAAAGCTGATGGCACAATTCTGCTGGAGTGATATAGGGGTCTCCTTGAGCCAGCTTTTGGAGACCTATATTACACCCAAGATAGCTCAGCCACCTCAGATGGCACAAAATCAGCAGGATGGCTTCTGTGGTAGTGTTGAAAACAGGAAAGTTTTAATAAAAGGCAAAATAACAAAGCTCTTTACAGAGAAAATCCAAGCCAGGGGCAAGAGGCTCCTGCTCCTGGTAAAACGTTCCACAAAAGCGATTAGTTCCTTTGTTCTCTTCTTATTCTAGTGAATTGCTTAGGCGGGACGTTTTGGCTTCTGTCCAGTTGGCTATCCCTAAGTTTGAGGTGAAGTCCCTAAGGTCCTATGAGGTGTCTTTTTACCCGTTTGAGGAGAGAAACTTCTGGGCTTTTTTCCTTTTGAAGGAGACAGAGAATAATTTGTTCACTCCGTCAATGGGGGGCACATTCCTACACTGGAGGATGATGTGTGTGTATTTTTAAAAATGAGCTCAGGTAAGAACGAGATACAGCTGAATCAGCATGCTGATCCCAAGTCTGGAGGGCCAGCACATGTCCTGGTGATGCCTCGAGTAAGGGGTCGTGTGTCCACACCAGAAAGGGCCCCAGCCTCCTCGGGACACTCCTGAGCCCTGCCCCTTTCCCAGGGAACTGCTCATTTCCAAGAGAAGGCAGGGCCATGGCACTGAAGCTGTTAAAGCCAGGGAGGTTTGGGTAATACCACAGATGCCAAGGATAGCTTCCTCCTGCCAGGTATAAGGTGCATGAAAATTGCTGAGATGCTTGGCTGGAGTTACACAATGACTCCTCTCTCTCACGGAAGTAAGGAGTTAAATTCTCTTTCCTGTATCTGCTTTTCAATCTGTGCATGTCGACTCAGAGAAAACAAAATTAACCCTTCCAGTAAAGGACGGTTTCTAGGAATCCTTTACATACGTCCAAATATTAAAAAAATTTACAATCAGTTCAGCCTTTGAGCTTCCTTGAACAGGATGTGACAGATTGGCCCTGTGTGACAGTAAGAGGTGCAGGGTAAAGCATTACAAACACATCCTGAGCAAAGGGTGTAAGTTCAGGCACAGAGGGAATATTAAGATCCGTTGCTGCAGTTGAAAGAGGCTTTCATGCACCTGACTTTCCTACAGCCTACATTATGCATCAGCGCTGTTCTCATCTGTCAATGTTTCAACCTCTTTCAGCCCTGAGAGCTGAGGAGTTCACTAAACTTACGTGTGTGTTTACACCCAAGTGTAAATATTACACAGAATCCCAGACTGGTTTGGATTGGGAAGGACCTTAAAACTCCCAGTTCCACGCCTGCCATGGCAGGGACACCTTCTACAGACCAGGTCGCTCCAAGCCTCATCCAACCTGGCCTTGGACACTTCCAGGGATGGGGCAGCCACCACTTTGTCAGACACAGAGAAAATAAAAACCCCTCAATATAGAAATTCCTGTGCACCTGCTCTGAACAATTTTACTTTTCAAACTGCATCATTTGCTAAACTTTCCAGAGATGATGTTGGTTTACAACTTCTATGATTAAGTTACTTTTAAAAAAGCGCAAGCAGAATATTTTTACAGTTCTAATGTACTTTCTTGAAAAAGTCTTGGGTCACTAATGCCTGCTACTGACACCCCCAACAGTGGGGAAGGATTGCTGAGCCAGGCTCACTCTTACCTCCCAGGCATAGAGGATGTGCCTCAGCCCCAGCTGCTTGTAATCAATGAAGGGATTTTCTCTTAGGTGACTGAAGGCCATGTGATAGTCAGAGAGAGCTTCTTCATACCTGCAATGCAGAGGTGACACAAGAAACTGAGCCTAAAACAGCTGGAGACTGTTTTAAAAGCTTAAAAATCACACTAGCAAATAACATATGTTCTGCTCTGCAGCCTGTGCAAGGAGAGCTGCACCAGAGACATGTTACAAAGAGCCAAAGTTACCCACTGCTGGGAGCTTCCTGCCAGTCCCAGCATGTGTCCCAGGAGGACTGAGGGCTGGGAACCTGACTGATGGGGACCAGGGAGGGCACACACATAGCCAGAGCATCGAAATTGAGAAACTCGAAATTTAGAACCTCAACATTTAGAAATTTAGAGAACCTCTGTGGATAAGGAGGGTATTAGTCTGAATTTACACCAGCTATGCAACTGAAATCCAAGCACTGTCCACTGAGGCTGCAGGTGGTGAAAAGAAGGACCCAGGAAGGGCTGTGCAGTGGGCACCCAGCCAAGAGAAGGTGCCCGGGTGGGTGTTGGTGGGTGGGAGCAGCTTCTGGTGAAGGAAGGAGCCCTGGGGGCTGAAGGCCATCAGCACTTTGGGCAGGAAGCAGCTGCCAGCTGTGCTGCTCCTGCAGTGGCTGTGCTTGGGGCACATTTGCTTCTGCTGCTGGTGGAACAGCTCCAGAGAGCCCTGCCTGGGGCTCCACCAGCCCCAGGCACAGCCCCTCTCCTGGAGAAGCCAGAACTGCTCACTTTAACTCCTTTCCAGAAATAAAGACAGGCATTTTGTGGAGATTAAGGTCTGGGAAACACGGGGAAGACAAGGGGAAAGACAATAACTGAGCTCACAAGTAAGACAAGATCTGTAAAATACTTCACCCAGCTCCCTGAGGAGGATGTCACTGTGATTTAATTGTGGAAACAATGAGTAATCAATCCCATGACACTTCTGGAGCAACCTCAATATTTTATCAGTGAGACTGAGATCAGGCCCCCGAAGTCTGCTGCCAGGAGAGTGTGCAGGCTGCATTTTTAGGAAGGCCAGACTCCTTTGTGTCATGTGAAGACACACCAAGCAGCACAATTACATTTTTTTAAATTTCCAGAGAAAATCTGAATGGCAAAATAATATTGTGGCAGCCTTGCATCCAGGAGTCTCTGTGTGTAGGGGACAGCAATGCTATATGTCAGCCACCCCAGAGTTGTGCAGCTCTTATCAGAGATAAGACTTGCTGACCTGTGACAGGGTTTCCAAGGCTAAAGCATACCCTGTGAACCCTGTAAGGTTGCTGGAAGAAGTGAGTTTTGGAATCATTTAGGTTTAGGAATAAAGCAGGACTGAAAGGAAAGAACCAAAGACTGCACTGGCTGTGCACCTCACTCACATTTCCAGCTGCAGGTGGACAAACCCTCTCTGGAAGTAGCCCACAGCCAGGGAATTGTCCTTCTCAATGGTTTTATTAAATGCCTGAGGAGAGAAACACAGGCAGGGCCCAGCTGGGATGTGTCCTGTCAGGGCCTAGGCCCCACACACCCAGCCAGCCACATCCCAGCTGCCCTCACAGAGGCAACCCCTGGGGTCCTGCCCAGCTCTGAGGGCTGGACACAGCTCCCAGCCATCCTTCAGGTCTTGGCTCTGTGTGAGCTGAGCTTCAGGCTTTTACCCCTCCTTAATACAATGGACTGGACATAAATGAGCTGCATTGGCCATCTGGCTTCTTAAAATTGGAAAACTGTAGCCTGAAGCAGAGTTGGCCAGTAGGAGCAGAGGGATGGCCAGGCTATGGGGAAGGCTGAGGTGATGAAAGGGTGAGAGGGAGGAAGCTGCAGGGCTTCTCACAATGGCCTCTAAGTCAGTACTTCTGCTTCAGTGCCCCAGCTAAAAACAGGCAGTGCTTGTGGTAGCAGCTCGTGGTTCAGTGTGCTGGGAGAGCCAGGAGTCCTCCTGGGGCAGCATCAGGAGTGTGCTCCTTCCCTTCCCAGTGTAGACACCTCATGGGGATAACAAGTGCTGAAAGCCCAGCCCTCCCTGCACAGCGACAGCACTGCAGGGGAAGGTGAGTCCCTGTGACCCACACACCGTGCTGGAACGTCTGCCTGCCTGGGCCATACCTGATATAACAACAACCAACCCTTGATCCACACGGAAGTAGAGCTGAGCTTCTTCCCAGTCACTGCCCCTTGACTGGGGCTCAGAAGTCTCTCCTGAGCTCTCTCCCTCATCTCCATGGCACCACTGTGTCCCAAACAGCCACTGCCTGCCCAGGGCTCCATTGCGCTGCCCCAGCCCCTCAGCACAGCCTCGGCTCCTCCTTACGCTCTTTGAGGAAAGGTTTATCTGCATCTCCTCACTGGAGACAGATGAATGGATGGATGTGAAGACACAGCAGGTGCTGTCACAAAAAGGCTTTTCCTCAGGGCACCTCCTCTCCCTTCCCAAGGGCAGTGGTTTTCCGGCACAGCAGCTTTGTTCTGGCAGTCTCCACTGCCAAGCAACATATTTGTACTTTCAAAGTACACCCATCTCATGTCTAAACCCATGCCTACATAACAGCTATTGGACAATCTTCTTCCTGCTTTGATTTAAAGCTACAATACATTTTAAATTTATTGTGCATGTCCAGTGGGTTGAGATCTTCTCTTGGAATCAAGCAGGCTGAGCTTTAGAGGTGTGGTTTTCACACGATAATGAGCTAAGTTTACCTAAAGGACAGGATTTTAACTGATTTGGCTTTAACCAAACTTAAGGTACATTGCCGGATGCAGTTTCTAATATCTAATTTAAGTACTCTCTATTATCTTGTTTCAAAATGATTCTGCCCACTGATCTGGATTTTCATAGTATTTAGAGAACCATGGAATCATGGTTGGAAAAGGCCTCAAAGATCAAGTCCAACTATGAACCGGGCAGCACTGAGTTCACCGCTGAACCCTGTCCTCGACGGCCACATCTACCTTTTTAACGTCCACCTTTTTAACTTTTCTGTGATTCACTGTGCTAAACCTCTTCCTCCAACCATTCACCCTTCAACATCCCCGCTCGCATTCCCGCTGGACACGAAACGCTGGATTCCAGATCTAGTTTCAGCATCATTCCCTCCGAGGCGGACCCGGGGGAGCCGAGCCGCCCGTGCCCGGGATCCCCCCGCTCCCGGCCGGCTCACCCGCAGGGCCGCCTCGGGCCGCCCGGCCAGCAGCTGCACGCAGCCCACGTTGAAGCAGATCCTGGCCGGAGGCTCCGCGATGCCGCCGAAGGCGTCCAGGGCAGCGTCCCAGTGCCCGCGGTCCGCCGCCCGCACGGCCTCGTGCCAGCGCCGCACCAGCTCCCGGTACGCCATGGCCGGGCTGCGGGAACGGGCACGGGAACGGGAACGGAGCCGAGCGGGGCCGCAGCTGCCGACCGCCCGCGCCTCACCTGCGCCGCACCTGCCGGGGCGGGGCGGGAGAGCGCGGCCCCCTCTGCCCGCTCTGCTCCTCCCCGGGCGGCGGGAGGAGACACTGAGCCCGGAACGGGACACGGACATGGAGGACACGGAGACCGGAATGGGACACAGACCTGGGAGGGGCGGGGAGGGGGACACGGACCCCGGGAGAGACACGGACCGCGGGAAGGGGGCACACGGAGCCCGGGAGGAGAGACGGAGCCCGGAACGGGACACGGACCGCGGCAGCGGCCGGGCCCGCGGGGCAGAGCGGTGAGGGCGGCGGCCACAGCTGAGCGGGCATTGGGGCGCAGCTGCTGGCTGAGGGCACCGGCGGGCACCTGACCAGCCGCTAGAAGCGAGCCCGCGGCCAGCGCTGCCGCGGCCAAAACACCGCTTTGGGAGCTTCTTTGAAGAAACTGCTTAGCGGAACTTTAATACAGTAGATGTTCTCACGGCTTCGTGAGTGCGAGTTAACTACAGTAACTACGACAGGCACAGGCGGCGCCGTGCTCCGGTAAATACGGTAGCGCCCGCCCCCCCCCCCCCCCCCCCGCCGCCCCCCCCCCCCTCGGCCCGGGCCCGGGCGCTGCCGCGGGCGACATCGCCCCCTGGCGGCGCCCCGCGTCGGTGCCCCGGAACAGGAGACCGATGAGGGCGCGGCGCCGTGCGCGAGACGTTCCGGGGCCGCTGGCGTTTGCGGCGCAGAGCGGCGGGGAAGGTTTTAGGCGGCGGACCGCCGGTGCCAGGTGAGTCCCGGGCGGGCCCGGAGCGAGCGGAGCGGGGCCGGCCCGGCCCGTGCGGCTCGGGCTGCGAGCGGAGCGGGCCCGGCCCGGCCCGGCCCGTGCGGCTCGGGCTGCGAGCGGAGCGGGGCCGGCCCGGCCCGGCCCGTGCGGCTCGGGCTGCGAGCGGAGCGGGCCCGGCCCGGCCCGGCCCGGCCCGTGCGGCTCGGGCTGCGAGCGGAGCGGGCCCGGCCCGGCCCGGCCCGGCCCGGCCCGTGCGGCTCGGGCTGCGAGCGGAGCGGGCCCGGCCCGGCCCGGCCCTGTGCGGCTCGGGCTGCGAGCGGAGCGGGGCCGGCCCGGCCCGGCCCGGCCCGTGCGGCTCGGGCTGCGAGCGGAGCGGGGCCGGCCCGGCCCGGCCCGTGCGGCTCGGGCTGCGAGCGGAGCGGGCCCGGCCCGGCCCGGCCCGTGCGGCTCGGGCTGCGAGCGGAGCGGGCCCGGCCCGGCCCGGCCCGTGCGGCTCGGGCTGCGAGCGGGGCCGGCCCGGCCCGGGCACCCGCAGCGGAGCGGCGACCGGGCGGCGCGGCGGGGCCGCTCCCGGTGCCCGCATCGCGCCACGAAGCGGCTCCAGGGCTGGCCGAGCCGTGCCGGTGCGGCGGAGCGGGCCGGGCCGGGCCGGGCCGGGCCAGGCTGAGTGGTTGCGCCGGGCCGAGGGCTGGGTGGAGGAGCCGGTGCCTGCGGGGAGCGGGGCGGAGAGCACGGTCAGAACCAGCGGGGATTGCACCTGCAGCTCCGCGGGACGGCGGGACGGGGTCACAGCGGTCACGGCGGCTGGAGCGAGTTAAGGGCACGTTAACAAACCAGAGCCATCCGCGGCAGCCCTGCGGAGCTGCTCCTGAGCAGGGGTTTCGGTCTGAAATAAACTGGTTGGGCTCCCTGCCCCTGATCTGAAATGTTGCAGAGAATGGGAAAGAAGAGTCGGTGGAACTGGAAGTACTGCGAGTATTGTCCAGACACGGAAATATAAAATGTGGTTTAGGAAAAGAAAGACAGTTTGTTAACATGACGTCAGCAGCAGGAGTGGAATAAAATGAGCGGCCAAAATTTTGTGTCTAATTAGATGCTGCAGATGCAATGAATGTAAAGATCAAAGGCTAAGCCACGTGTAGTTGGAAAGGACCCCACTGGTGTTCCTTCTTGGGAAGGGATTTCAGCATCTGAGTCAACTGATGAATGCTTAGAACCACGTACTTGGATTTTCCGAGGCATTGAACTCTAGTGCAGCTTGACAAGTTAATTCAGCAGGTGGTGCTGCCTTACAAAATGTAAGAATGGCCTTAGGACAAACTGCCTGAGCTGTTAAATGGAAGCCGTGGATGGGTGGGAACCAGCTGCTTCCCACACCTTGGTTCAGTCCCTGGCCGAGCCCAAAGCAGCTGTGCCACCTCTCCTGGTCAGGGTCACTGCTGACACAGAGGGGACATGGCAGGGACAAGGTGCTGCTGGCCTGCCTGCCTGGGTGGTTCCATGTGGCAGGAGGATCTTGATACCACGACAGCTTCCCACTACAGCCATTGGCGGGGGTGGAGGGGGACTGGCAGGACACAGGTGCATCAGTGGCACCATCTGAACTGCACTGCTGGGGGAGGAGTTGATTGCTTGTGTGGTTTGCAGTTTTTCTAAAGAAAATCAAGCTGCAGTGACCATGTGTGTGCTTGTGGTTAGAACGGGCTGCCAGGGCATCTGTGGTTCCAGGAGCTCTCCAGTGGGATAGAAAAATCCTGGGGAGTTCAGGGTAGGCCACAGAAATGCTCTGGTTCTGGAAAACAAGCCCTGAATAAGCTCAGCTTATTCAGGCACATTCAAGAGAAGAGAGCTGAGGAGTAACTCGGGCACTCTGGAAATCCATGCCTGTGGAAAGTTTTCCCACAGCTGGATCCTGTCAGCCTTCCCAAAGCACACAGGGGATCTGGTAACTGAGGCACAGCGACACAAATTCTGTTAAATGTGACCCGGTTTCCTGGCAGTGGTGGAGGGTACTTACAGGAGGAGTTTGGGCAGAGAGGAAGGCCTGGCAGTGTTGGGAGCTCCTCAGCTGAAGGGTCTCAAGGCTGAAGGTGTGCTCGGAACAGACTCCTGGGCAGTCTTGGGGGCCAGGCCAGTTTGGGCAAGCAGTAGGGCAGAAACAATCAAATTGTAACATCTGGAGCAAAAACAGCAAAATGCATCTTCTGGAATGTAAATGCTCCATCAGAAAAGCTCTGTCTGGAGTTCCTAAGGCAGCAGTGCTGCCTGTAGGAATGCTGGCACTCACCTGCACAGAACTGTGCTGCTGGCTGCAGTTCAGTGATAACACTCCTCTCTGTTGGGACAGAGGCGATGCTGCTCACACAGAGCCCCTCAGGTCAGGGTGGGGTGCACAGAGCCCGTGCAGACACAGAAGGACTAAACTGAACACTTGAAATTGCTCTTTTCCACTGTAAACAGCAACTGGCACAGCTGGAACAAGTGCAACTTGTGGGATTCTCCAGAGGCAGCAGGGAGAGCTCCCTGTGCTGGGAGTTCCCAGCTCTGAGGTGGTGCAGAGTGATCCTCACACAGAGGTGGATGCCAGTTTGCAGAGGCTCAGTTAAACTCAGACAACCAAAGCAGCTGCTCCTGTGAATAAACAATTTACCCAAGTGTGCATTAAATAATTTGCTGATGTGTGCAGCAATGTAACCTGGGAGGAGAAGGAATGACATAGGGCACCTCTGGGCTAATGACAAAGACATTTTATTGGACTTAAGAGTGTTCTTCTGAACCAAGTTTTAGTAATTTAATTCAAAAGCTAATTACTGAGTCTGTGTAATATGTCTTTAAATAAAAATATATTTTTGTAGCTCTCTGAGGATTCTTGGTGCTCTGGCAGCCTCCTCAAGCAGCTCCCTTGGTAACCAGGGGCACTGGAGGGAGGGCTGGTCACACAGGAGCTGAGGAATAGAAACAGGACATGTGCAAGTGCTGAACATCATGCACATTCACATGTTCATCTCTCATCTGAATGAATGTGTAATAAATTGATACAGTGTTGGAGGAAAATATGGCAGATGTCAGTGATAAACATCTGAAAAAATCTTACAGAAAAAGGAAGGGGGTGTGTATACATGGGATATTGGAAGTCTGGAAAGCTGTTTTCCCAGAGGATAGAAATCTTCGTCTCTTTTGGAATACATGTGGAGGCTTGGTGTTGCAATGTGACCAAGTGGCATTAACTTGGGCCTGGCAGGTAAGAGCCTTGTCCAGGTGTTTGAGGCCAGGAGCAGCGTGTCCTTTTCCCACCTCTGCTGACTGAAGTCCCTGCTGGGAGACCTGGGCTAAATGCTGCTTTGTGGGCTGCAGGTGAGGACCTGGCGATAAGCCCTGCTTGTGTCATTACCAGCTTATTCAGTCTCAGCTTTGCCGCTGACTGGGCTGTTGCTCTGGGCACAGCCCCTCGTGCTCGCTCTGAACAGACCTGTTTGAGGGTCGAGGCAATTGCTTCTGTCAAAGACATTTCTACAGAAGGAAAAAAAATTCATGTGTTGCTAATTCTTACAGAATAATCCTCCTTGCAGTTTCTTCTGCAAGGAATAGGTGGAAATGCAGCTAAAGAAAGATGAAGTGTTTTGGAATCTGATCAGACCAGGAGCAGTTAAAAACTCTTCAACCTCTGTCTGATTACCTGTAACACATGAGAGTTCTGTGCCTTCTCTTGTCCCACGGACAAGGTTGTGTATTCCTTCTACTTGCCACACTGTGAACATGAAGAAGGAATTTGCTAAGGAAGAAAAAGGAGATATAAATAAGAAGAATGGAAGAATTAAGCAAAGGAAGAAAAAGTCGCATTTCTGTGAGTAAACATTTGAACAGTAACAGCCCAAAAACCAATTTGAAACTGACATATCAGGAGTGGTTCCTGTTGGTGTCCTGCTCTGGGGCTGCTGTTCCTGCAGGCCATACCTGCCCCTGCTTGTCGTGGTAGCAACTGACATAAAAAATGCATCGAAGACTCTTTTTCCTGTCATAATATAGCAGCCAAATTCTCTGCCCAGTGCTCCAGTTGGTCTCTGAGTCTGTTAGGGAGAGCAAAGCTGCAGGTGTGTCTGCACAGGTGAGCTCTGGCTCCTGTGCAGTCTCTGGGCTGGGCATTGCTGTGATCCTGGTCCCACGCTACTGAGCCAGGGCAGGAGACACTCCAGCTCTACATGGATTTAATGCCTTTAAATAATTTCCTCTTTATTACAACTCCAGCTCTGCCAAGGGTATGGTCACATTTCATGTTAAGTCTAAATGTGTGGCTGCTGTCATTTTAGACTCTTTTGATTTACGTAACACTTTTTTTTTGCTTATTCCACAGTTTGTGATACCCGCACAATGTGATTTATTCTTGGCTGTTGCTCATCTTGCCTTCAAAAGCAGAGTACCTAACAAGGAGTTACCCTTACAGCTCTGCACACAGCTGTGGTTCACTTACTCATTTCAGCGATTAATTTGCTCTTGCATTTTTTTACACTTTTTATTCTCTGCTGAATAGGATGCAGGTGTGGTTCAAAAGAGACTGTCTAATAATTTTTGATTTTACACCAATTCACTGAGCCTTGTTTGGGTTACATGTTCATGAAAAAAAGTGTCTTTTTCAAAGCAGCCAAGACACACTCTGCCCACTGCTGATCTTTGTAATGTCAAACTCTGCCTGAATCTCCTCAAGGAATAAGCTGTTTTGTCAGGAAGAGAGTTGGCTGGAATGTAGCAGTGCTGTGAGGAGTGTTTGAACACAGGAGGGACTCAGCACTGCTTGGGAAGCGTTGGCTCTATCAAACTGCTCCATGTGGGTTCCTTGGGTTGTACAATTGCCTGTACAGTTTTGGAAAATATTCCTCGGGGACTTGAATCTCCCAGTGTTAGAAACTGAAAGGAAATGAGTTTGACTGATTGAGGAGGGCAGTGCAGTTGGGCTGTACAGGCTCAAGCTACAGTTTCAGCTGGAGCAGGGCAGGTTTTTGTTACCTGTGCAGCTGAGGGTGCCCTCTAGGGCTGTTTGTGAGCAGTGGTGGCCACTGGGCCATTGCAGGCATGGAGTGGAGCTTTCCTGGAGGTGCTGTGCTTGTTGAAGTGGATAACCTGTGTGGGTTAGGGTGCTGGTTCCCTGCATGGTTCATCACATAGGTAAGGTGTTCTTAGTCTTTGGTGACCCAAATGGAATCACAGAATGCCCTGAGCCAGAAGGGACCCACCAGGGTCACCCAGCCCAGCCCCTGCCCTGCCCAGACCCCCCAGCAACCCCACCCTGGGCATCCCTGGCAGCGCTGGCCAAAGGCTCCTGGAGCTCTGGCAGCCTCGGGGCCGTGCCCATTCCCTGGGGAGCCTGGGCAGTGCCAGCACCCTCTGGGGGAAGAACCTTGCCCTGAGCTCAGCCTGAGCTGCCCTGGCCCAGCCCCAGCCGTTCCCAGGCTCCTGTCCCTGTCACAGCCAGCAGAGACTGGAGCTGCCCCTCCACTTCCCCCTGGGAGGACTGCAGATTTCTCTGAGGTCTCCCCTCATTGCACCTCACAATCTTAACATCACAGTAAAAATGTTTAGCAAGAAGTAAAGAATTTGGCAAGTATGTGAGAGGGGTTCAAGGAAGAATGTGCTGCCTACCAGGTCTGTCTCCCAGCCTGCATTAGCCAGGTGCCTGCTGGGGCTGTGGGGCTGAGGTGTTGAGTTGCCAGGTGTCCAAGTGCTCACAGGCCTGTTTGCTTCCTCACAGCTCCTGATGGCAGCAGGGTTCCCCAGACATCGCCCAGCAGTGACACCTCCACTGTCCTCCCTCAGGGTGAGTTTACCACTTGGGCTGAGTTTGCCAGGTCTATTCAGAGGCTTCTGACACGCATCTGGCAGGATGGGGGCAGTGCAGCTTCAGGAACTTCTGCCCCTTTCCATTCTGTCTTGTAGGAGCTTGGAAAAGGATCATTTGCACCTTCTGCTCCCAGCTGGGGTGTTGAGTGGGATCCCACCTGAGTGGGATGCCTTGGTGCAGGATGGGGGAGGGAGGGGACAGGAGCTGCACGGGACCTGCTGTGACTCTTCTGAGCCCACACTGAGCAGCTGTGCTCTTCTGGCATAGCTTCAAGGGCAAGGAACGGCCCCGTTCTGACAACGTGATGCTGAGATTATTAAAGTGAATTTCTGTTCTGAGGATCAGTGTGGGATTTGTGTCTCAACTTTATTAGTTTATGTAGGTGGGTGAAAGGGAACTGGGCAATAAACCGTGTGTCTGCTGTGTGAACTTGTAGCCAGTCCTGTTCCACCACTGCAGCCTGTGTGACCACTCCTGGGTGCAGACCAAATAGTCAGTATTTTATGGTACACCAGTGTATTAAGGAATATATTCAAGGAGATTCCATTTTGATTTGTGAACTTCATTGATTATATTCACTTATTTTTGTAAGGTTTTATTTAACTACATCATATGTTGAAAAGTTACCCAGCAATTCCTTACAGATTGTGTAAAACTCAGTTTATCTTATACAGTTGTACTGGATTAACTTTCATCTTTCTCAGTATCCTTTCTTCTCTTGGAATGGGAGAACTGTGAATTTTCCCATCTTTCTCTATAGTCCTGCTGCCTGCTGAGGTATTTACCAACGAGGGCTTGCACAGTTTCGGGCAGTATAAAATATCTGTGCAGGAGCAGTCAGTCACCAGTTAGTGTCTGTTATCTGCTCTCCTGTTTTCAAGTGGAGACGGGGCTCATTTGGGGTTTTCCTGGTGTCCCTGTGTGTGTGAAATGCAGCTGCAGCCTCGTTAGAGGGCACTCTAGAATCACCCAGGGAGCCGAGCAGCCACATTCCCCTGCAGCTCTCCAGAGAAATCCTGCTGCAAACGTCCCTGACCCCCAGAGCAGAAAGTGGGAATCTGGAGCTGGATTACCCTGGGTACCGATGGTCCAAGGCAAGACTGCCCGTGCTGTGGGCTCATTTCATGCTTGTGCTCTATATGGAATATAGCAACAATTTATTAGAGAATTCACTGCAGTTTTCCAAATGTGAATTAATGAACTTGCTTTTCTTGTGGCCTTTACCCCATAAACTGCCCTGATCCTAAATCTATAACAATTTTGGATATTGTTTTTTGATTGCTATTGTCTTTAAAAAACGAAATCCTTGATAAAAATGCTTCAGAACCTCTTGGGTTTTAGTACCAGCCCTTCCACCAGTTCTATCTGTGTCTTTGACAAACAGTTTGTTGTGTCTCCTTTCACCTTCTTTGCGTCAAAAAGAGGATAATGATTTTTACCTCGGGTGAATTAATCAATATATATATATATAAATGTGCTTTGAAATCTGAAGTGGTTTAGATTTTTTTGAAAATATAATTAAAATATTGAACAAAACAGGAGTCAGAGAAGTCAGATTTAAGACCATGGTTATTACTCAACTGCTTTTGTGGCGCTTCTGTTCTGGCAAGATTATAGGGCCAGATCATTTGCATTACTTTTGATTTCCTGATGTTTTTAGTTTTTTGTCCACGGAACAGCATATTCATATGCAGGAGTCAGATTGTCTGTAAACACAAACATAATCTCACCTTTGTCCAATCATACCTTGTTTTGCTTTTACAAAACCAAACCAAACCGGTGGGACCCAGAATTGCTAATTCTGAGCAATTATCACTGACTCATCCCCAGGCTGGGGCAGCTTGGCAGGAGCCAGGCGCGTTTCCTGGGCTGGAGCCGTCCCTGCGGGGCACAGAGCTCAGCTCTGAGCTATGGCTCCACTCACCCTCTGGGTTCCCCTCGCTGTGGGAGCCTGCAGGTGGGGGCTGGGTTCTGTCACCGCTCCAGGGTGCTCCTGTCCTCTCCAGGATGGGAGAGGAGAATGGGGTGGTGTGACAGGTGACAGGGCAGGGACAGCTGTGCACTGAGCCAGCTGACTGAGCTGGCTCCTTCCAGCTCCTTCCAGAGTGCCGTGTGTGCCCTGCCAGGCAGCTTACTCCAAGGGGCAGCTTTACTGTTCACAGGGCAAGGACAGTAAACACTGACCACAGGAGTGTTTAGCAAAGCAGGTTCTGTGCTCAGCCAGGAGACAGCACTTGCTTTGGAGTCCTGGATCACTGTGCCAGGCTTCCATGAACTCTGTTGGCCATGAGACTTCATTCTCCACAATCAAAGCAGAGTAATAAGAAAAAGTCCTGGTCAGGCCTACTTTTTCCTCTCTTAGTTTTTTATCTCCTCTTGCACTTTCCCCTTCTGTCCCCCCAGAACTTCCCATCCCCTTGGAAGCTTTTTGGCAAAGGGGGGTTGCCTGCTCAGGGGTTCTCCAGCATTCGTCTATGGGAGAGCACAGGAGGAGGCAGCAGGAGCTGCCTGAGCCCCGTGGGTGGCTGCAGGTGTGTGGGAAGCAGCACCTGGGGAGATCCTGCAGCCCGTGAGGCAGCTGATGGCACAGGGTGACAGCCCCTGCAGGCAGGGCTGGGCTGAGCTGGGCAGCCTGCAGAGCAGCCTTGGGACAAAGGCAGGCACTCTGCACTTGCCAGCTCCCACTGCTCTCCTGGAGGGTGGCACAGCTGCTCTGGGCAAAGGGAGTGGGCACAGGACAGAGCAGCCCAGAGCTGATCCAGACTGATATGTGCCCCCTGGATCCTTTCAGGGAGTTAGGAAAACAGCAGCAGACAGGCAGGCAGGCTGGGATGGCCTCCCAGTGACTGCATCAGCTGGAATTCCTGAGGAACCTTTTATTTGTCTGGCTGGCAGATGGATTTTAAGGTGGAATGGAATACGCAGGGACTCCTCTGGCAGAGATAAAAACAGTTGCTGAGCTTAAAGCATCTCATCTGTGAGACTGGGGATTGTGGTTTTTAATGGGTTTGAAGAGTGTTTCTTGTACTCTTGTGATTTCTCTAAGTTCAGGACTTCAGGACTGAATGGCAGAGGCTTCAGCCAAAATCTTTACTCCTTCAGTATTATCCTCCGTCCCATATCCAGATCCGTCTTGTGTTTTACCACAGTTTGGATATTCTAAGAACTCATGGTAATCCAGGAGCCAGGGACATTTTAGAACATGTCTGAAGAGGAGCTCTACCTTGCTTGTAGGAAACACTTTCTGCCAGTTTTGAGTAATATCTCCTCACAGAACATTTCTGTGGAACTGAAAGTTTTGTTTTATGGTGATGGTGTTTTGGTTTTTGTCACTGTTTGAGGACAGCTGTGTTCTGTGGTGACATGGTTGCCTGAGTTGGCCAACGCCATCCCCACAGCACAATGTGTTAAGGGGAATTGTTAGATGCTTTAGCTTGGAAATCAGCTCCAGGTACAAATTGGATTTTTATTATGCAGTACTTAGACCCATCTATAGTTACAGCTCAGTGTTGTACTCACGTTCTGCCAAACAGTTCAGTTCAGAAGAGTTCAGTTCTGTACTCACTGATTCTGGGCAGTACTTTGGGGCTGGTGGTGTGGCTGGGGTTTCTGAGCCCCTCCCGGCTGTTCACCTGCCCCAGAGTGATGCTCTGACAGGTTCTGGGCAGGTTCTTGTGCTGGGCTCAGAAGCCACTGTGGGACAATTTGTGTGTGATAAGGGAAGGCAGCAATAGTGCAGAGTGTCTCCTGCTTAAAAAAGAGTGAAACAGCCCCTGCTGATAGAGGTTAAGGGAACAAATACAACTGTAAAAGCACACGAGAGAAGCATAATAGGGAAAGCTTAAATTTTGGGCAATTTTCTGCCTAATGTAATGGAGCAAGAACCACTTTTTCCTTTCTTTTTTTCTTCTCTTGTTTCTGTAGGAGCCCAATGGTGCTGTCTGGCTGACTTGTCAGAGGTTTAAGCACCAAAAAGTAACAAATTTTAAGTAAAGCAAATGCAAAACTTTGTGTATATGCTTAAAACTCAACAGAAAATGACAAACAAAAAGGACAAAAATGGAGAAAGTCTTTTGAGTACAATGTCCAGAGCAATTTTAAAATACTCTTGTTCCATGCCTAATTAAATGGTTGTTTCAGCCAAAGAGAAATCTTTCCTCATGATTTATTACACTAATCTGGATATAAGGCCTCTGAGCCGGATTGTCAGTTTATTAGAACAACTTTCTTCTCCTTTCAGATTTAGTCCACATGTTGTTCGATCAACAGAGCATTTGCTCAGTTAGGAGTTATCCTTTTGTAATAATAAAAAAGTGAAAGCACATGTTTTTTAACAGCCTTATTACAAAGAAACCTAGGATGACATAGGGAGAGGTGATCATCAAATGGTGACCATGATTTGTAACTTCAGAGTGGTAAAAGGGTGAAAAATGGCCCTTTCCCCTCTGCCTGGGGCAAGCCTGGCAGGGACAGGAGGAGGCAGCATCATCTTTGGCCAGGATTTCCGAGGTTTTTTTCCCCAGCTTGTGCAGTGAAGCTAAACATGCTCTTTTTAGTTAACTCTAATTTCCTTCCTTTTTTTTAAAGGGGAACTTATCTAGAAGTGTATGTAATTCACATTTCCTTCCTTCCTGTCTTCTTCCCCTGTAAAGAAGTTCTTTCTTGGACCCCTCCTGTTTTCTAAATGGAGAGGAATTACTCTCAGGAAACTCATGAATTTGGTATTATTCCTATACTTGATTTTGTGAGAAAACATTTATTTTAATTACAAATGATTGCTCAATACTTGCATGAGGGTTCAGAAGTGCACATGAGAGCTGCTCAGTGAAGCAGTGCACTACATCACCTGATGATAACCTTTGCTTGGCCCTGTCACCCCCACGGTCCTGCAGCATCAGGAATTAGTGCTGAAGTACCTCAGCACCTCCTGAACTGGCAGCTTGGCACCTGAATGTGGCCAAAGGCAGAGCAGTTCTGGTATTGATGTTTCTGTTGCCAGTCTGGTTTCTTCCAGCTAGTGCTGGACTCCTGGCAGTCATCACAGTCCCTTTTAATTCTCTTGCAGATGTCAGCACAGCAGCTCCTGCCTCAAGTGTCAAAAGAATCATTTGCAGTTGGTGTGATTTTACAAGAAGCTGCTAATAACTTGTCTTAAAACAGAAGGAATTGGTCTGGCATTTAAAAAATGTGGTATAAGCCTATTCTACTCCTCAGAAGTATAGAAGAGAGTAAAAAACCATCCACTCTTAAGCCTTAAATAGTGAAGGGGAAAAGAAGATTGTGTCCTTGCTGCCAGAAGCAGATGCAGGGATAGCCTGGCAGGGATGTTGTAGCTCTGGGGAAGGAGAGGTTCTGCTCTATCAGACGAATCCCTTGGTCCATCTTGAATCACAGAATTTCAGACTGGTTTAGGTTGGAAGGGACCTTAAAGCTCATCCAGTGCCACCCCTTCCGTGGGCAGGGACACCTTCCACTGTCCCAGGCTGCTCCAAGCCCTGTCCAGCCTGGCCTTGGGCACTGCCAGGGATCCAGGGGCAGCCCCAGCTGCTCTGGGCACCCTGTGCCAGGGCCTGCCCACCCTGCCAGGGAATAATTTCTTCCTAATCTCCAATTTAATCCCACCCTCTGGCAGTGTGAAGCCATTCCCCCTGTCCTGTCACTACCTGCCTGTGTAAAAAAATCTGTCTCCCTCCTTTTTACAAGCCCTCTTTAGGCCCTGCAAGGGGCTCTAAGGTGTCCAAGGAGCCTTCTCCTCTCCAGGTGAGCACCCCCAGCTCTCCCAGCCTGGCTCCAAAGCAGAGGAGCTGCAGCCCTTGGAGCAGCTCCATGGCCTCCTCTGGACTCATCCAGCAGCTCCAGGTCTTTTCAGTGCTGAGGCCTCCAAAGCTGGGCACAGCACTGCAGGTGGGGTCTCATGAGGGCAGAGCAGAGGGGGAGAAAAGAAGACAGAATCCTCAAGAGTTTGTGCAGACCCTCAGGACTGGCAGCACCTTTTGGTGGGAGTCAGACTGGCCTGGCTTTGTCGGTGGCCAGGCAGGCAGAGCAGGCAGAGCCAGAGCAGGCAGAGCTGTACCAAAGCAGCAGGCTGTTCCTGTGTGAGGCAGCGGAGAGACAATCACCCCCCTGGCTGTGAACTGCTGGAGTGTTCCTTGCACAAGAAGGAAAACACCTCCTTTGAGCATGGCTGTGGAATGCAGACTGGGGGTTGGGTTTGTTTTTGTGCACACTGGCCTTATGTCACTGCTGCCTTTTTCTCACAGGCTGAGCATACCTCTCCAAAGTAAGATAAAGTAAAACACAGATCTTGGGAGGACTGGGCTTTCCAAGCTCTCTCAGAGCCTTCTGTCCTCAAGTCTGCTTTCTAGCATCTGAAGTTACCAATCTCTCTCTTGGTCCTACTGGGAGCTCAGATTAGGTTTGTTTCCTTTGCAGTGTACCCCTGTTCCTCCTGATGGCTGCTGGCACTATTGCTTCTCAAAAAGGTTAGGGTGGAATAATTTCCAGAGCAGTGGTAAATGAAGAGGACATTTGGCTTGCAAGAAAAATGTCTTTATAGGTGGATTTTGCAGGGCACTGTACTATGTTGTGCTTTCATCTATAATATCTGTGGGCAACCTCACCCCACTTTGAAGTTGGCCATCCTTTGAGCAGCTGATTGGACTGGAAAACTCCAGAGGTCCCTCCCAAACTAACTGACTCTGATTCTCTTTTCTTGTAGTGTTCTGGCAAAAAATGTTTCTTTTGGCTTCATTTCCATCTCCCTTCCTTCATGCTCAACAGCTTTCATCATGTTCCCATCATAAGCAGTTCTTTAAACTGAAGTGATGTGTAAACATCAGGAACTGTTTCTAAACTGTAACATGAGTTTCCTTCCCTCATAGTTTAGACTTATTTTATGCTGCCATATTCAGATTATATGAAAAATCAATTTTCTTTTATTACTATGTATTAAGAGCTAACAATTTTTTGGGGGGTTTTTTTTTGTTTGGTTGGTTTTTGGTTTTTTTCGGGTTTTTTTGTTTTTGTTTGTTTGGTTGGTTGGTTTTGGGTTTTTGTGTTTGTTTGTTTTTTTTTTGTTTTTTGTCCTCAGAGAGAAGTGTTTTACCACGGGGCAATAAAAAGAATAATTCTCTAAAAGTTAATGGGTTGTGTTTTCAATCAGCTTTGGTCCTGTGCACTCTTTGTTGGAAAGCTGCAGAAGAAGGAAAGATAAAAATAAAATAGCCTTCTTATTTAGGATCTGTAAGATGATATCGTTACTGCCTTTTTAGTGAGTGTTGCATTTTTGCATTAAAAACTGGAGTTTAGGGAAAGGTATTGTTTTTATGGATATTGGTAACTATTATCCAAACACTTTAGCTCATACTTAACTTCATGCTGTACAGCATTTTGTTTAAAATTTCCGCAGTTGTTTGAGTTGCTTTGACTGGTAATGGAGCTGGTAATGTGTGTTACTGCTACAGGAGCTGTGAGCTGGGCAGAGATTTCTGACAGTTGCTGGCTCGCCTGCATTTACAGTTTTATTCTGGGGGCAGGGTGGCGGGGCAATTAAATGGAGTTCCAGATACCAGAGGTATAATTTATCACATATGTCCTCCAAACTGGAACTGCCTGATCTCAGAGTTGCTGCCTGCTCTGTGTGCTCAGACCTTAACCTCTGTGTTTAGATTGCCAATGTGGTGCCAATTAGTGGGACTGGGATGCGGACACTGAGGAATATAACTCACTTCACATGGACTGCCAAGCAACTAGCAGATGTTGAGCTAATGGGTCTTGGCTACTACCAGCCTGACTTGGATTTCAACCCAGAGGTGAAGGAATTTATTTCTCTCTCATTACCAATTCCCTTGTCCTGAGATTTGGGAATTCCATCAGCTTACTCTGGGAGATGATGTAAAACATTTCCCCTCTTCCTCAAACCTGTTCCCAGGGTGTCTTGTATGTTGCTTTATTTTGGTGTTAATTTGCCACCTTTGGTATGTGTTATCCTACAGGATAACATGATGATTCATGGAAAATGAGGGTGTGAGCTCAAACGTGCAGCTGGAATCCTGAACAGGAGAGCACTGTGTGAGTGTGGAGTGGGTCAGGCACTGTTCCTGCAGCCTGCTCAGAGCTGTGATGGAAAGCCTCTCCTGGGATTCCTGTAAGTCCTTTGGGTAACAGAGGCCGTAGCAAGTGCTGACGTCTGGCTTGCTGGGATCTTGCCTTTCTTTGTTTTCATGACTGGATATTGTACATTCAAACCCTGGAAAATGTGTAACTGCAGCTCAAGTGCTGGAGAATGGCCTGGTAGGTTCTGTGGCTTCTCTGGTGTGATTTAGAGGAGCAGGCAGTAGTTCTTACTCAAGTCACTTGGTCTGTTCAACCTGGAGAAGAGGAGGCTGAAGGGAGACTCCTCACAGTTACAACTTTGTGGCGAGGTGAAGCAGAGGGGCAGCTCCAGTCTCTGCTCTGTGACAGGGACAGGAGCCAGGGAACGGCTGGGGCTGGGCCAGGGCAGCTCAGGCTGGGGCTCAGGGCAAGGTTCTTCCCCCAGAGGGTGCTGGCACTGCCCAGGCTCCCCAGGGAATGGGCACGGCCCCGAGGCTGCCAGAGCTCCAGGAGCCTTTGGCCAGCGCTGCCAGGGATGCCCAGGGTGGGGTTGCTGGGGGGTCTGGGCAGGGCAGGGGCTGGGCTGGGTGATCCTGGTGGGTCCCTTCCAGCTCAGGGGATTCTGTCACAGAAGAACAAGTAGGATAAGGGAATCATTGTCCCCATAACTTCAGCAGCTTCAGGAACAGAGACAGGGAAATGGGCTCAGCTGAAGGAACAGTGGCACTGAATACTGACTGGTACCTAAATCCCATTTCATACCTCTCTGTACAGCCAGCTGACACATTTAATGAGTGTGTGCAATATTAGGGTTGATGCTTTTTGTTCTCTCTGCAGTAACTTTGTCTTCTGTTCTGTGAGGATTTAGCCTTTGACCTATAAGTGCCATCTGTACCATTCTGTCCAGCATTCAGGTTTTTAGCAATTTCTTTACCTTGCTCATTTTTCACTGCAGTTCAAGGCTATGCTATTCCCATAACAGGTGTTTAAAAACCAAAATCTTACTTAATGAGAAGTTTTCAGTTATAGTTTATTTTCTGACTGACATGCTGGTTTGAGGTGTCAAACATGATCAGCATCAACAGCAAGAGTTGAGTGAGTGTTAAATAATTGTCACAGCTATTATTCAGTGAGCAATGAAAATAAACTTCTTGCAAGGTCCTGTCATTTCTTGCTTCTCTATGAGGTTTTAAAGAGAATGTTTCATTCAGTGATATAGTTCATTCTGAAATTCCAAAGAGAGTAATTATTTTTAATTCCTTGGTATGAGCAGAACTGGATCTGTTCTGTGGATTCATCTTTCTGGATGTTTATGTATTTATTAAGGATAACAAAACAGAAGCAATGCAAACAATTATTCTGCACTTACATGATGAATAATAGCTAAATGATAATTACCTTTCTTGAAGCACAATTAGTTTTCACAATTTCTGTAGAACAAACAAAGAAAATGCAGCATGATAAACCAAGCAATAACCTGAAATACCTGCTTTTTGAGATAGGAAAAGTATAGAATAATAAGGAGTATGGAGCTTTAAAACAGGAAAACAATGGGAGAAAACTGGCACCCCAGTCCAAGAATGACATCCTTGGGAAACATCTGGTGAAGGAATCTAGAGAGGGGAAGATAATTTTGACTTTCTTCTGGGAATTGTGCAGAACTTGGTACAGAATTGTACTGCCAGTGAACACAAGTGCACTCCCAGATCCTGCAGAAGTAACCCAAGCCAAAAACTTCAGAGAAGTGAAATTCCTTGATTTGCAAAGGGAAAATATATCAGAATGAGGCAGCAGGTTAAAAAGAAACTGAAAGGGGCAGTGACAAGGGTGAAACCTTTGTAGGGAGCTGAAGCTGATTTCCAGGCTCTGTGCTGCAGAGGAAATGCCTCAACTCTATCAATTGCTGTGAGAGAGAATCTCTGATGAGAAGCAGCAGGGGAGGAAGGCTGGAGAGGCAGGGGCATCCTTCCAAAAGCTGAAGTCATGACTAAGTGAGGAAGATAGCAAAGAATAAACACTTTCAAAGGCTTTCAGAAAGTATAAAAAGTAACAGTACTTTCCCAAATATGTTGGGAATAAGAAGCTTGTCCAAAAGTTTGAAAAAACCCATGGAGACCAGGGTGTGAAAAATCAGGAGGTGGAGAAGAAAAAAAACATTGAGTTTCTGAGGCATCTACATTGTGCTTGGTTTCCTTAACAGAACCCATCTCAAACCCAACTACTAAATTAAGAATTTAAGAACACAGTGAGGAATAACTGCCTTCAGGGACCAGGGTGTCAGAGCCTTGGAAGGAATCAAGAGAGGAACTGTTGAATAATTAACACTTGTATGCAACCTTTAAGTTAAAATCTCCTCACTCCTGTTAGAAAACAGACAGGGCTGATATGATGCCAACTTTCAAGAGAGTTTTAGGGAGCTTGGGGAGCAGCAGACAGAAATCTGGCTTTGTATTGTGCAGTGTTGTCAAACGAATAATACAGATCAGAATGAGCTGGCACTTAATTTTATATGGATGTGGGGGAGTCAGCATGTCTTTTGTAAAAGGAAGTTGCACTTGAGGAATCTTCAAGGACAAACATCTGGTTTTTGGTGTTTGTAGTGTCCTCAGATATTCTAACAGCTCCTGACATGGTCCTTTGTCACAGCCCCTCAGAGCAGCTGCTTTCCTGGGGATCAGAGAATGTTCTTTAGCAAACCAGTGACTGCTTAAAAGGTGAGAAAAAGTGTAGTGGTGGTTGTTACAGCTGAGAGCAGTTACCATGAGAATGACAGGGGAGTCTTACGGACCTGAGGGAGGCAATGAATGGAGAAATAACAAAGTCTGAGGGAATTCAAAGTTTTGGCATAGGCAGATCTAAAGCTGCAGAAGTACCTACCCTCTGGTCCTGTGGGATTGGAAAACAAACCAGCAGGTTAAACTTTGGGTCAATAAATGTGGAGAAACATGTGAGAAAGCTATGGCTAGAAGAGGTACTGCCTCCCCCAGGAACACATCCTGGGACAGTTTGCAAATGCAGAACATCTGGGCCTGAACAAAGGAGTGGGATAAAAGATAAGCAGTTGTTCCCCATTTCTCCTTAATTCCCTAACCAAAATTATGGACATCAAGTGGAAGGTCAGGAAAGAGAGAAAGAAACACTGCTTTGCCTGCTGAGTACAATGTGGCACCTGGTGCAACATGACTCTGGTGCTGGGGGTGTGCAGGGATGCTTGGATCCGTTCTTGGAAGAAAGGGTCAATAAAGCCTGTGTTGTACCAGTACTAAAGACCTGGCATGTGGAAATCTTAAACTGCAGGCTGCTGTAGAGTGAGGGGATGAGCTGGGAACACAGCTCCCAGTTCTCTCCCTTAGGCCACTGTCTGAGACATGGCACTGGCCAGATGAAGGTGTGATCTGACCTGGGAAGGCTCCTCTTCAGTGCCTTATTCTTCTGAACTGCATTTTATTATTTCTGTGCTTGCCTGTTTCAAGTTATGCCCTCCTCTCTCAGATGCTCCTTTTACAAAACCAACAAACAAACAACCCAACAAGTTTGTTTTTTATGAAAACACACCTTTTTTTTTTTCATATAGTACATTGAGTTTTCATGTGTGTCACTTCAGTTTATTGTGTTTGTCTACAGACTGCTTGGACAGAAAATAGAGCTGCTGCTTAAGCATTTCCATATGTGTTCAGCCACATTGCTCAGCTATATTCTTCACCTAATGTAACTTGTAAAAATAAACATCTTTAAAGCATTATTTTTATGTGTTGGTGAAGAGTTAATGGAATTAGAAAACGTTCCAGACCAGTGTCTGTCCCCACTGTGGATTGTGAGGAGGCCATGTCATGTCCTGCTAGTTTTTAAGCAACCTACAGCTTCATGTCTAGGAATTTGAAGGCCAGTTAGTTGATCCCTCCAGGAGACTTTGCTGAACATAATCCTCCAGACATTGGAATACAGCACAAGACTTGAACGTTCACAAGTTTTCCATTTATGAGAGAGTTGTTTGTTGAAAGTGGAGAGAACAATCCAGCCCTGCCAAGTACATGCTAGGCTTACACAGCCCTGCTGGCCTCAGACAGAATGTGTTGTCAATTCTGGTTTATTTAGGGCAGATTTACAAAGCTGGTACTTGATATGACACGAGGGAGTGTGTGATAAGTCCCATCTGTGCAAGCTCCATTTCCTATAGGCTGCCTTGCACAGATGGCCTCCTCGAGGATGGTTTTAATTTCACACTTGAAGCTGAGAAAGCCAGGTTTGAAGAGATGTGCTGTAAGTGCATTAAAGGTACTTGTAAACTCGACATAGATAAAAATGTTGGTGAAGGGGTAGGTGGCAGGAAGGAGAAGTCATCTCTGTCTCCTGACTCAGCCCATGTCCCCCCACCTTTTCCCATGGAGCAGGTAAAACTCTGCCTCATCTTTTGATTCTGTCTGGGGAATTGAACTGTTTTATCACTGCAGGAAGAAGTCACTGGGTGTCCTGACATGGAGGATGTTTGCTCCCTGTCTGCTGTGTGAAAAGATGCTTATTTGGGAATGCAAATTGTGCTAGGTCTCATTTTTTTCTCCTTTCTAGTTCCCAGCTTTTCCATCACTGGTAGAAGTTAATGAAATAGGAACAGTGGGGTGAAGTTAGAAGAGCCCAGTACTGAAGCAAAGTCTGTGGCCTTTATGTACAACAAGAAATCAGTCCTAGAATCCTGCAGAGTATGGGAAGAACTTTGAGATGCTCCAGGCGCCAGTTGATCGTTCCTGGCTGAAGTTAGCCAACATCTCCTTGGTGTGTCTGTGTTAAGTACCAAAAGTAGGGTGGAGAGAAGCCTTTGCTTTTCCTCTGTTGCTCTCTACAACTCCCTGACAGGAGCTTGTGGGTTGGTCTCTTCTCCCAGGTGACAAGTGACAGCACAAGAGGAAACAGCCTCAAGTTGTGCCAGGGGAGATTTAGATTGGATATTAGGAAAATGTTTTTCATGGAAAGGCTTGTGAAGCATTGGACCATGTCTTTTCCCACCTCACTGATTCCATGGTGTGTAACATTGAGATGTTGGGATGCTCCAGAAGGATCTCATGGAGTTTGCTGGTGCATGATCACCCTGGGACAGTGTGTCAGGAGCATGTGGGACCTCGTTTAGGTTCAACTCAGAGGTTAAACCAATAGATGGTCATCAAAATAAGAAAAAAACTTGTATGAGAATTCAAGTAATTTTGCAGATTAATATTTTTAGCACTTCCTTTGAGAGAAGCTGCCCAGAGTCCCCAATAGAAAGAGAGATGCTCAGGAGTGAGGGAATCTGGGTGACTTGGAGGAGTCTCCTCAAAGG
The DNA here is from genome assembly GCF_015832195.1 of Motacilla alba alba. Lineage (NCBI taxonomy): Eukaryota > Metazoa > Chordata > Aves > Passeriformes > Motacillidae > Motacilla > Motacilla alba. The sequence continues at coordinate 763,494 of NC_052032.1, read as the reverse complement.
AAATATTACCGAAACCACAGTTTGTTAGTGATGGGGTCAGAACCCTGGCCATGTTGGTGTGCCAGGGGCTGCAGAAGATGTGCTGGTGCAGGTGCTGCTTTTTGTGACAAGAGGGAGAACTTGGGTAACCTGTGATCTGCCAGCCCTAGGCTGAGGTCAGCCTTCATCTGGAAAGTGAGAACCTGTTGGTCAATAAAATCAGACCAGGGTGGCAGAAGGAACAAGGATTTAGATTCCCTGCCCTGATGTGTGTTCAAGTTTGATGGTGATGATGATAAGAGTGCAGCAATGTTCTGTGGTAGCTGCTGGGGACAGGAATGACCTTCAGATGTCATCCTGTGGTCAGTATCTAGTCCTGCATTTTGGCATGCAGGGCACAAGTGGGATGAAAGAAATCTGTTCAGCAGCACCCTGTGACAGCAATAGCTGTGGCTGCAAGAGAAATTTAGGGCCCCCAAAGAAATTTAGGTTTGACCTTCTAGCTGTTCTTCACTGAGCAATTGCAAATTAAGGTTTTTCTGAGGCTCTCAACTTGACCTGATTTTCAGAGATTTTAATGAGAATGGCAAAGCCATATCTGGGTATGGAAAACATAGGTGCTTCAGAAATGGAGGAAGTTATCAAGTAATTCAGTCTGCAATTTCCATCAAGGAAATATCCACTGAGATAAAGTTCTGTGAAATTAGGAACAATTTCAGATTACAAGGTCATTACAGTCCTGCTGTTGGGGTTCTGTAAGCCTGGTTTATAATGATTTATGCCTTTTTTAGAATGGAAAATAGCTTGGAATCAACTCGCTGTGTTCACATGTTTCAGTATTTGCCTTTTGCTGCTGTGCTGTGTGTGTGGTGTGGTGTTTTGTTGGATTTTTTAGTCTCTTTTGGGTCCTGTTTTAGATGCCACCCCTCCCCTTGGTGCTCCAGTCCAGGAGAACTGCAGTGCTTATGGGTCTGTGAGTGATGCCCTGAGTCCTGCATCTCCTCCCATTGCCTGGAGTGAGACCAGACACTGTATTTTTGATTAAGGGAGTGAGAAGTCCCTGGGAGGGAGTGAGGTTGAATCTCCTGCAGCTCTGTGCTCCAAAGGGCTGGTCAGCCCAGGATCTGTGCAGCCAGCAGGGAGAACTGTCTAGGGCACGAGTCTAAAAGTTGTATCCAAAAATGAAGGGTCTCCTAGAAGTATGTGTCCTTTGACAACAGGACTAACTGTAGAAGATGTCTTAAACAAAGTAGAGGAGAAAACACCCTGCCAAAAAAGGACCTGGCTAAAACCAAATCAATGAATTCAAATGTTTCTATTTAGTAAACAATGGGAAATTGCTTTCAGAGTGAAGTCCTTGAGAGCGCTTTCCCCATTTCCTGTCTCTTCTGGCACTGGTTTCCATTCCCTGTATTGTTGTTGCAGCACTTGTCAAGGAGCTGCTGAGGTTTAACCATGGACAAACCAAACTCTGCCATATGTGCAAGAAGATTTGCCAGAACCCCCGAGGCAGAGGGGGGTGCAGAGCAAATGTGCTTCATTTTTCCTTCCACCTCCCATCCATGCTTGCACAAAACCCCATGGGGATGTGGTTAGACAGCCCTGCCCAGCAGGACACAGGCAGGATCCTGGTGACTCTGCTGCCCTGGAGCTGGGGTAGGAGACTGTAGAATACAACAGGAGGCAGTACTGAGGTGGTTCCAGTCTGTCCCAGCTGATAAATCGTGCAGTATCTCTTAGGCAACATTTTGCTGAAGTGGTTCAGTAGATGCATGTACCGGATCTGTTTCAGTGAGCCCAGGATGGGTTTTGAGGTGGAGGGAATACCCTTCCCTGGTCACCAATGCATGTGTCAGTGTGACTTTCAAGAACTGGATATGCCTGTGTTCTGGAAATGATGGCTGAAGTGCTCTGTGTTAGTGAGCTGAGATCTGAAAGGAAGTTTCTTGGGAGTTTTTGACCCATTCTTGCCAAAGTAATGGAATAAGCAGATGTACACTGGTGCTCCTAAAGCTTCATTTATTCTTACTGTTCCTCTAATTGCCAAAAAGGAGCTGTCAGGTACCTAAGTGCAAGTGAAGCATCTGTAGATGGAAATTCCATTTCATTCTCTGGAAGATGAATATCTTCTATTTCCTGTTAGCTCAACCAGATTCTTCACATTACTAGGAAATATTTGTGTGATTTATAAGCATTAAAAAACTGCAGCCTTGGATTATGAAGCATTCATGAACATTAAAAAAATACAAAGGGTTATGAAGAACAAAAAAATGAGAGTACTATAGAGGTCCTCTTTCATTGATCTGTGACTGGCAGAAGTGTTGTTGTCTTCCTGAATGCTCCCCAGTGCATCCATCCTGCCTTCTGGAGCTATAACAATGCAGCAACACCAAAGCTGCTAAATCACTCCATTACTTAATTTAATGATTGAGATATGGAGTAAATGCATGATAGAAATAAAGTGCATTTTTCAAATATCCACTTATATTGAACAGAGTAAGAGGAATGGAAAACACAGTTAATGCAGGATATCAGGTAGGTTTGATAGTGCCCCCAAACCTGTGTTTCTTTCAAGTATTTATTAACTTCGAGATTTAAAAGTAAATTTTGCAGATTGATGTGAGGTGCTTTGCTGGGGCCTCAAGGAGCATATTGGAATCAGTGGGACATGGAAATGCTATAAAGGTTTGTTTGACTTTCCTTCTTTGCTCCATGACAGTTGCACAGTCAGTTCTGTTAATACAGTCCAGGTAAAATGGAGAGCAGGATCTTTTCTTATTTAACTCATTGTGCTGAAGATTAAGCCCTCTCTTGGAATTAGTCTGTAATTTCTGGCAGTGTTCCTGCCCCACTGCTCGCTGTGCCGGGTGCAGGACGTGGATGTTCCTGGCGCAGCCAACCTGCCAAATTCCCTGGAGAGCCCTTGACCAAAGAGCTGCGGGAGGTTAAAAGGATATGGCTCCCTGAAGTCCTTTCCAGGCACATGTTCTCATTGTTCTTATAATTGGAAAGCATTTAAATGGCAATCCGTGCTGGTGGCAGACTCAAAGCTCTTCTATTCATTTGATATTTATTAACTCCTCAAGAAGCAGCAGCATTAAGTGTAGAGGAAGGTACACATTCCATTTCTCCAAGGCTGAGGACTTCTTTTTCATCATTTTGAGCTACAGATTAAAATAATTAAAAAGGCATGGAGGGCTTCAGCAGATTCATTTAACTGAAGCCTTACTCTTTTCTGCCTTGGGGCAGATGACCTAGAGAAGTTTATTGGTAGATGAATGCCTGATGATTCTACTATCTTAAAGATACCAGGATTTATGCCATTGTATCAGCAACTACTGCTGAAATTCATGGAAAGCAAGATCTGAACTCTCTTACAGCCTCCACCAGAACTCAGCATTCATCTCTCCAAATCCTTCAGAGGTACCAATAAATGTGGTAACATGTGCCTGGGATACTGGAAATCCATGCACTTCCCAAAGCTTTCCAGAACCATCCATGTTCAGATTCTGCTTAATCACAGAAATGGATTAATCTGGTGTACTTGTGTCTGTTCTTTTTCTGGAAACATTAGAACAAAAGGAATTGCTGGAGTTTTTCATCTGATGTAACAGCCAAAAGAAAATAAAGGAAACTTCCCCAGAGCCTTATATTCATGAAAGCTGATCTTTCACTGTTCCTTAAATATCTGCTGATCAAAACTTTGTTCCTCTGAAAAATGGCTCAAATTTAGAAGGCCTGTCCATTCTCAACATTCAATTATGTATGTTGTTTCTTTGTTCTCAGCTGCTTTTCAGCTCTTCTGACATTTCAGCGGGATGGGGCTGGGTTTGATGTTGCAGCTCCCATCTGCTGTATACAGTTGGTTATTAGAGAAATAAGGAACAGGAGATGGGAGGGATTGTGACCAATCTCTTCTAATACCAGAGTTGTAGAGCTTCAAAATAACAGTGGAAAGGTTTAGATCTCTCTAGATCCATCCTAAGGAGACACTTCTACATGCACCATGGATGAGTTATGGAAAGCTGTGGTGTGGGGTGGTGCAGTGGTGCAAATGCTAAAACTTGTGTGAATTCAAGAAACAACTGAACAAAGTGATGGAAAAAAAACCACCAAAGACTTTTACAAACAATCTCCATCTCTGTCTAGCAGATTTCTAGAGGCTGGGAGAGTGTCAGGGAAGTATCTGTTCACATATGCTCTGTTTTACTGCTATTCCCTTGGCATCTGCTATTGCCAAACTTTGGAAAACTTTGAGGAGAGGACATGGCTCAATGATTCTTCAATCTGGAAGGGCCATGGGAAGGCAGGAAATGCTCTGCTATCCCATGAAGATCTTCATGGTCTTCTCTACAGGAGCTAACAGAAAGGACTGGTACCTTTGGGGAACACAAACGAAGAAAAAAAAATTACAAAAAAATAAAGACATTATGAAATACAGATCAAACAGAGTCCTAATCATTATCTCTAGGCAAGAAGATGGGCCTCCTACCCAAAGTGTTAAACATCAAGATACTGTTGTGGGTTTATGTGAACCCTTGGTCTGAAGGAGGGTGCCTCATTCTGCACAGCTGCAAGTGTAAAGCTGACAGAAACTCAGCAAATTGAGATGAGGTTTGTCTGTTTTACACTGGTTTAACATGACAGCTCTGCTCCAGTCCTCTGCCCTGATGTCCAGCTTCATCAGCTCCATCATTTTCTGGGTGCTGCACTGACGTGCCAGTAAATTCACCATGAGGGAACAGTTCCTTCCTGCAGGAGGGGAAGGGTTTTTAATGGGCCATTGTGTATTTACAGAGGGATCATCCCTGGATTTAACACTTTATCCCATTGGTAAGTGCCTGTTTATTTGGGTGTTGTGGCCAACGCCCATTAGTCAACAACTGGAGGGGAAGCTCTGACCTTTGGTGTCTCCCACAGCTGCATTTGCAGTGGCTGCTCTGATTTGGATGTCAGATGGTGCTTCACAGAGGCCTGATTGGATCCTGGTCGGTGCCGAAATGGATTCTGTGCTTGTGACAGTGGTGGGAACCCTACACAAGGAAAAGCTGCTGGCACTTCTACTGTGCTCCAGTGAACTGGAGTGAACTGGAAAGGATGAGACAAATACAGAAAAGCAGTTTGGCCAGCCAGCCATTTTCCGTGTTTCCATTGCTGCCATGTCCTTGGAAAATAGTCGCTTTTCTCACATATGTGTCTTTAAATATTATGTTCCTCTGGGTTGTTTTTTTGTTTGTTTGTTTGTTTGTTTTTGTTTTTGTTTTTTTTTTTTTTTCTTTTAATCAACTTCAGCCCTCTTGTTTTCCCCAAAAGCTTTAGTCTATGTCTCAGTTTTGCCCTCCTCAGTATCCCTGGTAAATTCTGCCTTACAAAATCTGCGGACATAAATTGACCCATCATTAATATGAAAATAAAATAACAATGAAGAGACACTCCCAGATCCCTTTCATTCTTTGGTGTGGTCTGTCTTAAGTCCATACTCATGCTAGTGAGGGACTTGGGGCTCGTATGGGGCAGTACTTAATGGTAACACCACAAATCCAGTGGTGAGGTCATGGTCCTCTCTTCACAGATTCGGATCTGGAAATTGTCTTGCTAACACGTTTAATCCATTTCCTTGCCATTGTCTGATTCTTTCCTGCAGTACATTTGTTGGTGTTGTGCCCAGTTTCTCATAAAATACCCACGCAAAAGCTCTTCCACTGTTTCCCTGAGGACTAATTCCTTATATTGATTCTCACTCTTTCAGAATTTTTGTCCCAGATACTCAGCCTACCTTTAGCTCTTAGTTAACTCCTTGCTGCCATGCCCGTCTGCTGGTGTGGTCTTTGGTATTGTCTGTGAAGTCCAGGCTTGCACCCTTCAGGTTGTGTCTCCCACTGTGCTCAGGTTCTGCCTCCACCTGTCTGCTGGTCCTGGAACAGTCTGAGCTTCATCCTGGGGGGCAGCTCCGATCTCTGCTGGCTGTGACAGGGACAGGAGCCTGGGAACGGCTGGGGCTGGGGCTGGGCCAGGGCAGCTCAGGCTGGAGCTCAGGGCAAGGTTCTTCCCCCAGAGGGTGCTGGCACTGCCCAGGCTCCCCAGGGAATGGGCACGGCCCCGAGGCTGCCAGAGCTCCAGGAGCCTTTGGCCAGCGCTGCCAGGGATGCCCAGGGTGGGGTTGCTGGGGGGTCTGGGCAGGGCAGGGGCTGGACTCAATCCTGGTGGGTCCCTTCCAGCTCAGGAGATTCTGTGATGGTGTTGGCTCTGCAGCAGTGTTTTTGTGGTGAGACGCCAAGGGTTCAGGAGACGCATGTAGGACTCCACAGCTGGGATCTGCTTCTGGAGCACTGGTACGTGTGCAGCCTGGAGCACAGATTTTCACAGAGCCTGTGAAACCCCCGGAGCCACCACATGATGACGTGGTCTTGGTTATCCATTTAGTTAAGAATATTTCTCTGCACTGTTTAGTTTACTTTTTTTCTCAGACTTCCTTTATTTTTCATTGGTAAGCTTGAAGTTACACAGGGTTACTTTGTTTCTGTGTCTGTCTGCCAAATTATTTGAATAAGTATCACCTGCTGAATTTTTTAATGTATTTTTTGGTTCTTTAGAGTTGTCTAAGAAAGATGGAGCCAGCAGCAGCAGCATCTTTCAAAAGGATTTTCAATAAATATTAATTACAAGATTTTGTATAATGATGTTTTACCTGAATTTTGGAGGTTTTTTAAAAAAAACCAAAATGCATTCTTTGAGTTAGTCTGGGTAAGGTTTATTTTTAAAAACCTGTCTGTGGTTCACTGATTGCTTTAAAAAAACCCTAAATTTATTGAAAAGAATCACAACCATAAAGAATTAAGTTGTTGATACTGTTTTCATCAGCATTCAATTTGTAATGTAAATCTCTTGTTGATACCAAAAGAAAAATGTGCAAGCAGGTGTCATGTCACAAACGCAGTATGAAAAGTGTCTCAGTATTAAAAAACCAGCTTTGACAGTGACCCCTGTGTTGCACTGACATCTAAAAGCAGAGTACTGGGAGAGATGGAGGAGTTCATTTGTAACTCATTCTTTTTTATGTCTCCATCAGAGTGTTTGTGCCCACAGGTCTGGACAGAAGCAGCCAGCAAATGCTTGCTAGGACAACACATCCCATCTTTGTTTTTAGCATGTATGTTAAAATAATTTGGCTTTCAGCAAGAGCTCTGGTAGTGTCTGAGCATTGACCTGCCTCCAGAATATTTCTTCCCCTTTGCTGACAAGGTTAAATAGCGGAATCATTTTCCCCCTTCAGTTTATTTTTACTGGCCTGTTTTATCTCTGCCTTATATGATAATATTTCTTCAAAAGTGATAATGTTTGGCTGAGGTTATCAGCATAAGCTGTGGTAGGTGGGAACTGAAATTAAATTTGTTGCTCCCTCTCTATGCAACTAAAATTTCGCTCCTGTAAAAAGTGTTGAAAGAACCAGAATGAAGTAAAATATTTCAGTCCATGTGTTCACTGGAAAAGTGTGTGATAGGGGATGCTTCTCACTGAGAACTCCTGTTCAGCAGGTGCCCTCTGCAAGGGAGGAAAGGCACAGGTACATGTGGTGGGGATGGGTGAGGTTAAGCCCTTCTCTCTCCTGGGAGTCCTCTTGCCCAGGCTGGTACAGAGGAAAAGTTTCTCTGGCTAGGCCTTCCTAGGCTGTGCTCAGGTAAGAGCTGGTGTGTGTGCTCATTGAAATGCATGTTTCTTGGAAAGGAATACAAAGCCTGTGCCATGAGATTCTGAAGTGCCCCATTTTGAAAAGAGTGATGCAACAATCCTTAACATGTCTTTGCCAGCGTTCGGAAAGGTCCTAGCAGTCAGGCAGTGCCATTGTTCCCAAGGGGAGCTGCTGGCACTGAGGGCTATGGGAGACCTTCTCTGGCAGAGTTGCTCTCTCTACCCTGCCCCCTCAATGTGCCACATGGAGGCAGGGGGAAAACGCCCTTCCCATTCTGCAGATGGGAAATGGCACCTGAGGATCTTTGTCCAAGTTACTGAACTGAGCGTGGTGCAGAAATAATTCCAGCTTTCAATGATACAATCAGTAAAACATTACCTCAGTTCAGTGATGGCTGGGATTCTGAGGACAGTCAGACCAACTGCACTGCTTCACTTGTGCCACTGGCCCCGAGTGTTGCTCAGGCTGTAAATGCAGCAGTTTTCGGTAAACTAAGCTCCTGCTTTTCTTCAGTGATCCCTCATTTGCAAGAGCTGGAGCTGTGAAGGACACTGCCTGTCCTGTGCTTGCAATTAAGTGTTGTCCATGGGATCTCCAGTACTGATGGCAGGCCTCAGGAAGAGGGAGCCTTCCTGTCACTCAAGGCCTCATGAGACTCCACTAGTCCACACACAGTAGGAATTATGTTGTAAAGGGCCAGTCAGAAGGGTTCCTGACTTTGTTCTGCTTGGCTGTAAGTGCAGGGAGGAACTGCACAGGATAGAAGCTCTGCAGTGAGGATGCTCCCGGAAATGAGTGTTCTTTTCTGGCTGCCCTTTGGCTCCAAGAGCTGCTGTGTCACCACCACTGCAGCTGATGTGCAAAATGAAAGGGGTTTTTGCCTCTCATGTACTCTTTCTTTCTTAAAATACTCATACCAGGTACTGTTAATCCCTACTGGAAGAAGTTGTGTTGAAAGTTGCTAAAGACCATCGACCCATTTTTAAAACCCCTTACTTCATTGCAAGGTAATGCTAATTATTGCCCATCCAGGATCATGGAGGAACAGTCCTATCCATGGAGGATATATTTAATTTGTTACTTATTTGTTCTGTCCAACAAGTGGAAGTGAGACATGTACAGCAGTATCATTCTGAGCTGGAGCTTGGGCACCTGTTCCAAGAGTCACATGAAAATTGTGAGAGTTGGTGAGAATAAATGGTATCACAGAACTACAGACTGGTTTGGGTTGGAAGGACCTTAATGATCACCTTGTTCCCACCCCCTGCCATAGGCAGGGACAGTTTCCAGTAGGTATGATTTAGAGTCAACTTTTGGTGAAATTGTGTTGATCAGATTTTGATCGCATTACAGTTTCTGTAATCCTCCTAAGCATAGGTTTGTAAGCATTTTTCTAGAGGTCTCAGTTTTTACTCACTGTGTGCAGTGATAATCTAATATTGGGATTTTGGAAAGACATTGCTTGTGAGACGCTTCCAAGGTCTGGAAGCAGTTTTTAAGAATTATCCTGGGGCAGAGTCCTTTCCGAAATAAAAGGCGGTCACATGCAGTATTTCTAGAGGCTGGAAAAATGTGTTGCTGCAATTTTTAGTAACAGTCTGTGAGCAAGATCCAGAAAAGTCCATTCTTGGCTGAGACATTCATGTTAACGGAAGGGTTTTCAAAGAACACTCTGGGAAGTCATTTCAGGATACATAAAAGTTGTAGCCTGGAAGGGGGCTACATGCATGTCATTTTCACAGAAGCAAAAATCCTGGCTCCTCGGAGCTCCTGCAGAAGGGAACATGATGTTCTCTTTAGAAGAAGGGCACTGAAAGCACAGCTGCTCCTCAGCACCACAGAGCTCAGAGCATGCTGTGCAGCTGCAAATAGATGTGATGGGGAGGCTGTTGCTGGGTTTTGGTCGGTTTTTTTTTAATTAAAGCTATGGTCTAAACTTTTTTACATCAGTATTTGTACAGTCTTGCAGTTCCAGCCAGTGTACACAGCATAAAAACTCCACAGGACCTCCAGACCAGCTGAACACCTTTGTTTTTGCAGCCTCCTTTCCTTTGGAGGAAAGGGAACTCCTGCTATTTCCCTGGATGTGGGTTATTGAGGATGGGCACTGGCACAGGCAGCCCTAGTGATAATCAGGCAGCGGTGATGGCAGAAGGCGGGGGACAAGCTCCTGCCTGTTGCCATGTGTGGCACAAGAGTAGCTGTTCCTGACAGCATTCTGCTCCCTTGGAGTTGTTCTTCCTCCCTTCCATGTGTGTCCCTCCCAGATCAGAGTACTCTGTGACATGTACATGATTCTATTAACTAATAAAACAGGATTCATTACTTAGGATGATCTCTTGGAAGCATGTTTGCTGCTGGCTTGCAGGTTCTGGTTTTCTTTTTTTCATTTTTTGTTTTCGTTAATTTTACCAATGAAAGACTTTCTCTCTTGAGCTGTCAAAAATCAGTGTAAAGGTTTAGAGATTTGATTTAGGTAAGTCTCTGTTGAAAATGGAGTTAATTCTGCCTTGAGGCAATAGAAGAACATTAGGTGAGCTTGTAAGAGCCCTTCCAGCTCTGCTTTTCTCTGATTCTCTAATGTTTTCCTGCCGCTCATTATTGACATCACAAGTGCAACTGCCTGAGAACGTGCCACCATAGCAGGGCTGCCAAGCAAATTCAGTGACATGCTGTATACTTAATACAAGCTTGTTCCCAAGAATTTTTCAACCTTTTCCAGGATGAAAATAGAAATAAAGAAGATCAAGGAACTATATCTGTATTTCATTTTCCATTTGGTCAAATTGGTCAATCAGAATCCGAGAGTGTAAAGGATGTGGAAGGAAGGTTATTGTCCACCCAGCCATTGGAGAAGAATATCAAAGGTCCCTGGAGAGGCTGTGTTGTGCAATAGCCAAAGCTCATGATTTACCTTCAGGAGCTGGGGATAGAAAACATGTGGAGGGTGAAGGCAGGATGTAAACAGTAAAGCATGAAAGAAGCCCTAAAGCTGGCCTGGGCACAGTGTGATGCTGTGAGTGTGAGATCAGGCAGGGAGGGTTTCGTTACTCAAACAGGAAACTGGAGGGACTTTCTCCAGTGTCTATCCTTCCATTATCAGCTATTTGTTAGGCTGGGCTGATAACATTGTCATTCCTGGGACAGTCTGGCAGAACCACAAACTCACTCTCCTGTCTGCTCCCATAGGACCACATCCGAATCACTGGTTTGGTCTGGTGAAGCCTGAAAAAGCAACCAGTCCTTAAGCCCCAAGAAAGGGAAATCTTTATCCACCATTTGTGCTGATCAGAGCCAGATGTGTCATGAGCTGGACAGCAATAATCGATGCCTAAATGATGAAGGTGTGCCTGTCACATGTGCTATGCAGAGAAACAGGAGCTTCTGAAAGATTTTTTTTAAGTGAAACTCTCTTAATTATAATAGCTTGGATAGAATTGAATAGAAACTCATAAGGGCAGAAACAGAATTGCTAGTCTTCAGCTGTTTTACAAAAAAAAAAAAAAAAAAAAAATCATCATTCAACAAGAAGAATGTTCTAGTTGCTGTGCCTGAGGTCTGGGGGTTCCTGTGCCGTGGTGATAAGGGATGCACCCGCAGCTCAGGAGTGCAGTGTGTGTGTTGTGTTTGAAACAAGAAGAGCAGGGAAGCAGAGATAATTGTATTTGTATTTCAGAATCACTTCTGAGAGTAACTGCCTTCACCTGCCATGTCTGCAGCATTTCATCTCACGCAGCTGATGTGTGGCAGGCAACTACTGACTGTCTGATTTTTTGGACACATCCATTAAAAGTTTTAAGGCAGTGGTGTTTCTTGAATGGGAATTCTTTTCATACAGCTGGGTGAAAATTTCTCACAAGTTTTCCCTGAAGCCACTTGAAGTCCCCTTCTCCAAAGTGGGAAATTAGTCTTGTTAGTAGAGGAGTCACTTCAATTTAATGTGGTGAGCTGATGGGAGAGGGGTAGAAAATGCCCAGTGCTGTGTTAGAAGTTTTCTGTGTCCTGTAATCAGGCATACAACACTCCAAACAGTCTTGTTTTATCAAGTAGTTGCTGTTGTTTCTGGCTAAATGCAGCTGATGAAATGCACAGCTTGGCTCCCCATGCAAAGGGAGCCCTTCGGAGGAAGCGGGGACTCCTCACCATGAGTAACTGATTAGTACCGGATTGCGAGAACTCATAAAACTATTTGGAGTTGGTTGGAGAAGTAAGAAATAAAATGAAAAACTAGAATGAATTGCAGATGTGTGTTGTAGATTTTAAACTGGGAATCCTGAAACTACTTGCCTAAGCTGAACCACATTAAGGGTTTGAGAAACACCAGGTCCATGGGAATCCTGTGCTGTTGGCATGGTGTCCACAAGCCTCTGTTTTTCAGGCTAGACACCACATTTTCAGCCAGAGACTGTTTGGGTTCCAAGCAGATTTTTAAAATTTTGTTTTAAGCTATTTTTTTTTAAATGCAGCCAGCAGCCAGAAGAATATTTGGCTTTTGTTTCTATACCAGCTGCTTTTGTTCTCAGAAACTGATTTTCGATCCTGGTGTGTTTCTGCAATCTGTAGCTCATGACTTGCAGGAGCAGATAGATGATCCACTGCCAAGTGTGCCCTGTGCGCAAATCTGTGAGAGCAAGGGCAGGCAGAGCATTTGTCATTAATTCCTAGAAAGAAGATTTTGGGTGAAGGTCGCTGGACAGGATCTTGTGACAGTGGAGTTGGCTGTTTCCAAGAAATCTTTCTTTGTAAGAGATCTTAAAGTTTTACCTTTAATGAAGCTGATTGCAACAACGCCCACAGAGCAAAGGCTGGGAAAGGTCTGTACATAGTGCTCTTAGGAAGAGTTTGATAGAGAGCAGGCCGGAGCACCTGTCCTAGGAGGACAGGCTGAGAGAACTGGGATTAGATCTGGAGAACCGAAGGCTCCATGGAGACCTCAGAGCCCCTTCCAGGGCCTGAAGGGGCTCCAGAAGAGCTGGAGAGGGACTGGGGACAAGGGATGGAGGGACAGGACACAGGGAATGGCTTCCACTGACAGAGGGCAGGGATGGATGGGATACTGGGATGGGATTGTTCCCTGGCAGGGTGGGCAGGCCCTGGCACAGGGTGCCCAGAGCAGCTGTGGCTGCCCCTGGATCCCTGGCAGTGCCCAAGGCCAGGTGGACATTGGGGCTTGGAGCAGCCTGGGACAGTGGGAGGTCTCCCTGCCCATGGCAGGGGTGGCACTGGATGCGCTTTAAGGCGCCTTTCTACCCAAAGCAGTGTGGGACTCGGTGATTTCCCTGTTCCTTTTCTCTCTGGTTTGGGAGACAGCAGAGCCCGGCTCACAGAGCCCGGCTCAGGGGCTCCGGCCGTCCTCAGGCCGGGCCCCTCCTCAGGCCGGGCCCCGCTCCCTTCGCTGCCGCCGGCCCGGCCGGGCAGTGACGCCTCACGGGGCGGGGGCTGAGCTCCCAACCCTCGCAGAGTAAACCCAAAGTCTGGGCCGGTTTTGTTGAGATGCTTCTTATCTCTGCCATTGTTTCACCTTTCCTGCTTGTTCCCTTAATAACCACTTCTGCTCTGGCCCCGTGGCTGCTGCCCCATCCTCCCCCCACGGCCAGCACACGGCATCCCCAGGGAGCAATGCCATTATCTCCCCCTCACCGCCGATGGCGTTAATATTATTCTTCATGTGTCTGCTTTAAGAATACGGAAAGGCTGTGGGGATCTGTACTTCTGCGAATGCCGGCCTTATCAGCCTGAGTCCTTTAGGAATCCAGTTGCTTTCCAGTTTCTCTCTGTGATCTCAGCCCGTGGTTCTCTCCGGAGCTGTGGTTTGTGCAAGCTGTGCTGCTCCCTCATGTGCTGCATTTCAGGCACAGTTGGAGTGCTCATGTGCTTGGGCTTGTTCAAAGATGTGCTGCTGTCCTAGGGCTGGGCTGTGATTGAGGAGCCAGGGATTGTGTGCTTCATTCTAGCAAGGCATCGAGCTGGGCTTTCATGCTGAAGAATTGTTCTTTAGGGATGTTACTTTTTCTGCACGATAATTTATGGTGTGGTACGAGAAAAGCAGTATTTAGATTTCTAATGCAAGGAGCCTAAACTGAGGAAATGCCAGAACTAAGGATGCCTGCATACCACTAACCTACGACGATGTGGGTGTGAGTTATGGCAGGCTTGAATTACATGACCACATATCAACCTTTTTCCCCCAAGAACTGTTGCTCTTTTCAGTGTTGAAGATGGATGTGCTCTGGAGTGGAGAGTTAAGAAAGCTGAAAGTCTGTCACAGCTGTGCCTCACTTGTCACTGCAGTCAGGGGATGCAGAGGGCATGGAGCAGTGTATTCCAGGATAAAAGGGAATTCTGTGTTCCACAAAAACCTGACTTCTATTCTGAATTCCTGCATAGAAGTCTCAGACAGAGGCAGCTGTCTGGGAGCTGAGCACACCCAGAGCAATGCTCAGAGTTTCAATTAAATTGTCCCTGAAAAGAAAAAGCAATGGGATTTGTAGAATAGAGAGAAGTAAGGGTAGTGTCAGGGAGAAGAATTGGTGAAGGGCAGCTGTGATGAGGGGATTCTCTTTAGGGAGGAAAGAGATAGATAAGTAGTTTGTAACCTGTAGAGCAATCTCAGTGAATAGTAGGGGAGGTTTAAATGAAACAAAATCTCCCCTTCAGCTCCACTGCCTAAAATGTGCTGCTCTGCCTAAAATCTTTCATAATTTTTCCCACCAACCTGGTTGGGGTAATTTAGTGAGAGCTAGTCAATGACAAACATGGAGCAACACAGCTGTACCAGTATTCCTTGGGTATATATTAAGCTGAATGCTTTAAAAAATAGGAAATAACTCCCTGATCCCGAGAGCTGAAGGTGTGCTTGTCCCTCGTGGCAGTGGAAATGCCTTGTCTCCCTCAGTGTTTCAGTTTGCCATGTAAAACCGGAGCTAGCACTGCCTGGGTACACTCCCAGCCCAAGGATTCCAGTCTCAGTCTGCTGTGTTTTGGTGCATCTCCCTCTGTTTTGAAGGTGGCAGCACTTGTGAAGAAGGCTTCAATTTAAAAAAAACAGGTGTAATTCTAGAGGATTGTAGTTGTTCTTCATCTGATTTCATTCCTCACAGAAAACTCCAAATGAACATACTGGTTCTGTTTTCAAGAAAAAGTCCCCTTCCCTTCCCTTCCCTTCCCTTCCCTTCCCTTCCCTTCCCTTCCCTTCCCTTCCCTTCCCTTCCCTTCCCTTCCCTTCCCTTCCCTTCCCTTCCCTTCCCTTCCCTTCCCTTCCCTTCCCTTCCCTTCCCTTCCCTTCCCTTCCCTTCCCTTCCCTTCCCTTCCCTTCCCTTCCCTTCCCGGAACCTTCCCTTCCCTTCCCTTCCCTTCCCTTCCCTTCCCTTCCCGTGGCATTCCCACCCCTGCCATTCCTCCCGGTAGGAGCACTAAGAGCCGAGCAGGGCAGTACAGGGGGCACTGCTGGTGGGATGAGTCAGGGCCAGCTCTGGCTGGGATGTGTTCAGCCTGGAGATTCCTTCTTGTGTGTAATACTTTAGCACATTTCATCTTCAGCAAGGCCCTTATAGTCTGTCCTCCTTTGTCCCACACAGTCCCTTTGCTCCACAGAGAATCTCACAGGACCAAAAGTGGGGAGGCTTTTCTTTTGGTGATGAACAGCAGCTTGTTGTAATCTTTTAAGTTCAAATCCTCTTCTGTCCAAAACATGTTCTTGCTGAGGCTTGGGCAGTTTGAAAAAAAAAAAAAAGATGAGCAATTTACTTTTAATTTTTTCTCTTACTAAGCCTGATTATTGTTGTAATTACCCATTGTTATTGTTTGTGACCTTCCACTAGAATTGTTCAGTGTGAGTTTAGAAAGATTTCTGCTTTTATGTGCAGAGGGTGTGACTGGGAGGAAATGTTTGTTCAGATGGGTGGAACCACTTATCTTTCTTATGCTTGCTTTGTGGGACATTCATCTTCAGTGAATGCTGCAGGGTCACTTACTGAACTGTTTATCGTCTCCAGAAAGAAAATGGTATTTAAAATTTAGCAGATTGAACTGGCTCCTCCCCTAAAGCCCCTAGGTGATGCTGTTGACAGGGGTGGAGTGCTTGAAGAACACAGATGCTTTAGTACGCAACTGGAAGCATTTAGGAAGAGAAGGAATCATAGAACCATGGAATGGTTTGGGTTGGAAGGGACCTTAAAGCTCATCCAGTGGCAGCCCTCTGCCATGGGCAGGGACACCTTCCACTGTCCCAGGCTCCTAGCACCATCCAGCCTGGCCTTGGGCACTGCCAGGGATCCAGGGGCAGCCACAGCTGCTCTGGCACCCTGTGCCAGGGCCTGCCCATCCTCCCAGGGAACAATTCCTAATTCCCAATATCCCATCCAGCCCTGCCCTCTGGCAGTGGGAGCCATTCCCTGTGTCGTGTCACTCCATCCCTTGTCCCCAGTCCCTCTCCAGCTCTTCTGGAGCCCCTTCAGGCCCTGGAAGAAGGCTCCATGGAGCCTTCTCTTCTTGCAGCCTGGCTCTTTAGGAGACACCAGAAGAAACTGGAGGAGAGGGACTTGGATAAGCCTAAACTCCAAAAAATCTTCCCTCTGGAATCAAAATCTTTTACACTGGGTTGTGCAATACAGCCATGAGGCAGGAACTGAATGTCCTTTCATGAATGAATCATTAAAATTGTCCCTCCCTAATTTGTTGTCGATGCATTTCTGGTTTGTGTCTGGAGGAGTCAGGGGTTGGTGGGATGCCGGAATGCTAACACTGCCAATTTGGAGTCCCTGCCTCCAGTAACTGGTGGGCCCAGTGCCTCGGCCATGATGAACGGGCAGTTCAAATGCTCCATGTTCCAAACCTAATTTCCTAATTTAAATACTTTTGTAGAAGCTCTGGTTCAGTATTTCATTTCTCATGGCCCTGGTGCCAGAGGGACAGGAGCACTGCCCTGTCCGAGCTGCAGCAGCCGTGCAAGGCAGCGATGCAAAGCACTCTTGGTTCCATGGGGCCTATCTGGAGATCAGAGATGGGAGGTGTATGGCTGAGGAACAATTATTCCAGAGAGGTGAGCAGCTTCACTTCTGTGCTACAAACCTGTGTGTCACTAAGGAAAGGATTTTCTAAGGGGTCGCTTTACCTGATGCTGGTATTTTGTGGGTACACTTTGGAAGTGTCTGATAGCTGAGGTTGTGTGTCTAGCTTTTTCAGAAAGGAGAACTATACAGATACATATTTTTAATGATCTGTGGACCTACTTAGTTTCTCAATATTAAGTACAATTCAATATTTAAAAAACAATTGCAAACAGTTTTATATTTTAGCCATTATTTACATTTGATTTGTTTAGGGCAGGGAAGAAGCAAATATGCAGAGGGTTGACTTTTTAAAAAATAATTATTAAAAATAATTACATTACTTGATATACAGCTTAGATGTTTCTTATTTATTTAGAAGTAACCGGTTAAAAAAAATCTATCTGATGAAAATAATGTAGATAAAGGCAGTAAAACTGTCAGCTGCAGAAGAAACTACTGTGTCATTTCAGACCATGCACATTTGGGAACAGGTTCATGTTTCAGCTTCTTAAAACCATCACCTCCTGTTTTAATGAACAGCATGCTTGTTGGAAACAAACTGAACCTCCAGGGGGGAACCCAAATGAATAATGTCCCACTTTTCATTAGAATCTCATTAGTTTTGCAGTTATGAGGTATAAATCAAAAAACCTAAGTGAAACCAGCAGTCCCCAAAACACAGGGCTGTTCAGATTGCTGCTAATGGATGTCTGGCTCCTTTACTTTATGTCAGCCTGTGACTGGAGTTCACCAGGTTACCGTGGGGTTTTTAGGGCAGGCTGGTTAGGATCGGTAATTCCTACTCACACAACTGTGAAGAGGTGGGAATTCTGCTGTCAGTGCATTCCTGGGGGTTTGCATCTGCAGCCTCTTTGGGCACGTTTGACTTGCCTGGGGAAGATGCAGTTTTAAAGAATTTCTGCTATGACTGTGAGAAACATCTTTTAAAAGGCTTAATTGAAACTTTTGTCTTGAATGTGTTTTGCAACACAGTGATTTTAATTTTAGTGAAATATGGACATTGTGAAATGACAGAGATCTGAAAATGGGCATGAAAATAAAGGAAACTTTCAATGTGTTTCCATCACACAGTTTTTGCAAGCTTATGTTAAACCAGATCATCGGAGATGCCGAGCTTGGGAGTTCATGTTACTGCCTGAGATGACCATTCCTTTCCATTACATGGGGTTTGGTCTTCCCTGGATATTTGGAAAATCTGGATTACTAGGCCTTCTTTTCCTGCTGTGTTTTTTAAGCCAGTTGGAAGCAGGAAGAATTCACCATCTTCACTGCAGACCCTGATTTCTAGAACAGATCATGAGTCACTGGGTTATTGTGGCAAAGGTACATCTGTGGGAATAAGGGCCTGGCAATTATACCAAAGACAAAGTAGATCAGTAGCAGCCTCATTTCCCAGCTCCCTGCAGTAGCTTCAGTGGTCTAGAGTGGGAAAAAATTCTCATGCTGTAAGAGAAAGATTGGGTTTATTTCTAAGGCTGAGTGTGGTGTTGTGTTACCTTCCCCCTTCTGCGGCCTTCTCCACTGCCTGGCATGGGCCAGACCCCTTCTGAAATTACAGATGCAGGAACAGGCTGCCCTCTGAGGCAGGTAAAGCACAACCCCCCTCAGAGAACAACAGTCTGAGGGACTACTGCCTGTCCTGGGGTGACGGGTGGTGCAGGTGGGAGCCTTGGGCTGCTCTGTCCCTTGCCTGTCTGTCCTGGCTGTGGGTCCTATCTCTCCTCAGCCCCCTGTGCTGTTTGCTGAGTGCTGTTGTTACCCAGCCCCAGCCCACGCAGGCAGCTCTCACCTGTGGAGCTGTTCCATAGCCAGGCCTTCAGGACAAAGCTCCACGTTGGCTTTCTGTGGTCGTGTCTGCTTAACCACATGGCTGTTATGGTAAATATAGGAGAGAATGTGTAGAGCAGGTCAAGGAAAGGAAAATGTCTCTAGTTGAACCAGCTCCTGTGGAAAATCCATTCCCATTTTTAGTGTTACTACCAAAAAACAATCTGCCTGCATTCACATAATACCCAGCGTGTGTCACTGTAGAAAGTGGCACCTTTCATACCAAACATTCACTCCTTGGGCCCAAACAGATTTAATAGCTGAGATTGGAGGGCACATGCAAGTCTGTTCAAAATCTGCTGTAATTTGACACGAACATTGATTTTCTGCCAGCCTGCAAATGTAGGTCAGGAAAAACAGGTACTTGTTTCTTCAACTCTCTGATGGCTGTGCTAGAACTCGCGGCAGTGTTCTGCTGGCTTTTTTTTTTCTTTTTTGAAAAAGATTTGCTTTGATTTATAAATCTTTACATTTAGAAAGGCAGACTGGTCTTTCATTTTTTTCCAGAATGTCTTCATTCTTTCCACAATATGTGTTTTGAAGACTGAACCCTCTCTTACTTGGAGACTAGGGGAGAAGGAGAGGGAAGCGCTTGCCAGTTTGAAATGTTTTACATTTTTGAGAGCAGCAAAGGCTGCAGTAACAAGCAGTTTGAGCCCTTCCCTCCGGAGTGCCCTGGGATGCCGCGTGGCCTCATTAACTTGGCTGCTCCAGGAACAGATTGAAAGCTGCTATTTTCATGGATATTGTTTAAAACTTGGCTGCAGTGATGAGGTGGGGAGAGAGAAAACAAACAAGGGAGAGAGCAAGAAAAAGAGCCTTAAGGCTGATATTACTCTTTTTCTGGTTATAGATATGGAAAATGTTGCAATTTTGCTAGGATAACATCATTTTGTCTTTGATATATTCCATTTGGGATCTTTGCTTTACACTTGCTGAGTTTAACTTGGATTGAGATGAGGAACTTGTTCAGATTTGAACATAGCTCTGCGAAGTCTCTCTTGGTGGTAGGTTAAAAATGGAGCAGTTTTGCATTTTTTTCCCCCTGCTGTGGCCTAGATGAGGTGCAAAAAGAAAAACTTTGCATTGTACGTGCTGTCTCCTGGGTTTCATTCTCTCCTGAGCACAGGGCACAGCACTGTTGTGTCTCTTCTGGAGGAGCTTTAAGCCAAGTGGTAGCCCCCAAGGTGGGGCTGAGGGAAGATGGGACACCTGGACACGTCTATGAGTTCCTCAGAAGGGTGTGCACATGGATGAAGTTTGTCACTCTGTTCTGTCCCTGTGGATCTGTGATGGGGTGGAGAGTGTTTCACTCTGCCTTTAGCTGCAAGTGGGGCTCTAGGTCGCCATTGAACCCTGTCTGAAGTGTCCTGTGGAGAAGCAGGGGAGGGGATTCTCGGCAGAGCTGGGCTGTGAGGGGGGATGTTGCTCAGGAGAAGATCAGAGTTGTCCTTGTGCTAAGCCCTTTGTCCTCTCCATTTTCTGTTGAAATGGCGCTGTCAGGCACTTCCTGGGGAGTCAGTGGAGTTTTGGGGAATTCAGAAATTTGGACAATACAGTCAAGGATGGATTTGACCGTGGAGGACCGCAAGCTTTCTGTTAGAATCACCAAAAACCCTGAGCTGGAAGGGACCCACTGGGATCATCAAGTCCAGCTGCTGTCCCTGCACAGACACCCCAACAATCCCACCCTGTGCATCTCAGAGCACTGTCCAGAGGCTCCTGGAGCTCTGGCAGCCTCGGGGCCACTTCACACGTTTGATGGGCACTGAAGGGTTTTTCACATTTGGGTATTATTCAGCCTTCCCTTCCCACTGCCCCTTCCTCCTCCTCCCCACCCCTCACAGAAATACGACATTCCCTCCTTAGTCAAATCAGCACATAGGAGGGAATGGCCTGAGGTCAATGACACCGTGGTCACCAGTTCAGATCAGTGGAGTCCTGTGTGGCCTTTCCCTCCAGAGCACACTGGAGGGGAGTGACAGACTGTCCCAGCATGTGTCCTCAGGGCCTGGGGAGCCTCACCTGGGAGGGAAGGGCTGTCTACCTACCTGCTTTCTGCTTCACTCCTGGGAATGACAGTCCTATGAAATCTGCACCTTGCAATAGTGATTAATTTAGGTTTCAGCTACTGCATTTTAATTGAAAAATTCAAGTACTGGGTAGTTTGAATTCCTTACAGAAAATCAGTAGAGACTGCTGCTGTGGTATAAGTAAGAAAACAGACACTTTGATGAAGGAGGACTCGGACAGCTAATGGTTTTTGTCCTGGTTATCCCTCGGGTGACGGACCTGTGCAGCTCTGCTGACAGGGATGAGCGAAGTGCGCTGTGGGGAAGACATCCCCCACATCAGGAATGCTGAGAGGGGCAAACTTTTGGATTTTGCAACCTACTGAAACACTGTCCTCGTTTCACATGAGAAAATAGCTGCCCTCTGTAACTGCTGTTGGTCATGACCCATCCACAGACGGAGTTACTGTGAGCTGAGCTGTTCCCTCGGGTACCCGGGGCTGGAGCTGGCTCCGAACGTGGGACTTGCTGAGCTTCCAGCAGCTGAAGAACAGCTTTTGCTGCAGTATTGTGCAGATGTGACAGCAAGCCTGATGCCATCTGACCAAAGCTTTGGTGTTTGCAGATTGTTTCTTCCCCAGGACCAAGTCAAAGGAGAGTGCTGGAAATGCTTTTGCTGGAGCATCGTTTGCCGTTGTAGATCAATACAGTTTGAACTGTCAGTTCTATCCAGGAACCCCTTCCCCCCCCCACCATTGTTTGCCCAGCCCTGCCGCGGCCGGGGACTCTCTGATGGCACAGGATCAGATGGATTGTTGCAGTGTCTGAGGCCCTGAGGCCTCATTGTCCTGAGCTTGGCTTCTGATGCTGCGTGCGGCCGCGAGCGGGGCAACGACAGATGAGCCGAGGCTTCCCGGCGAGCGGGCAGCGCATCCCCCAGCTGTTTGGAAGAATTGAGGGAGAGAAAAAGGAGAAAGGCAGATTATCCCATTATGTTTACGGGGCATCGGTCACACAAACAATGACTGTCCTGTTTGACAAGAGGATTGTTTAATTAGTTAAGGGTTTGATAAAGAGATGACTGAACATACAGTGCTCTGAAGGCATCTGCCTTTTAGTACAGCAGGCACGTCCTCCCTGCCAGCCCTGGGCTTTTCCTTTCTCCTGAGGAGCACCGGAGGTCTCCAGAGCTCTGTTCCAAGTCTCAGAGCTGCTTACTTTGAGCATATTAAATTGAGTTTCTGTTATCTGAGAAGCAGAATTATCATTTAGTTGCCTGTGAGCTAGTTCTGAGCATTCAGAAATAGGGAGGCAATATGAGTTATACTTGTGAGCATGTCTTTCTTCATGTCTGTATTCTAGTATTACTAGTCCTCTTATCTGTTACAGCTTTTCCCTTGCTCCTTTCTTCCTAATTTTTAATCTGCAACAGGTGTTGCTAGTTAAATTCCATAGACTCTGACCTGAACCAGAATGAGAATCTGCGTAAAGAGGTAATGAATTAAGCATAGGCAAGTGAGTGTGAAGCAGTGGAATTCCAAGTGTGTGCAGTGGCTGTGGGTGCAGTGCTACACTGGCTTCACCTTGCTTCTGAATTTGACCATAAAATCCAATTTGAAATACAGAAGTAATGAGTAGAGAGTAGATTTAACTAGTACATTGTAATGTTGGTGTTAGCATTGATTCTCATCTGTGTAACTCCTCAAAAGCAAGGAGTATACAGAATTGAAATCAATATTCAGTATTTCAGAAAATATTCCAGGTCAGCCATTACATATTTATGTTTAACATCCTGCTGAACTTGCAATGGTTTGCTTGGGTTTAAATTGGCATCTGCCTTTGTACCCTAATACTCACAAATAATTAAACACAACACATTCTGGGTAATAAGAAATAATGTAGAAATGCAATTCTTTACATGAAATCTACAATCTAAAAAATGTATTGTTGCTGTCTCTTACTTTTAAGCCAGCATTAGAAGCCACTTAATATCTGTATTATTTTTTAAGGTTTAAGCCTCCTCTTGTTTTTTTTTTTCCCTTGGAGATTTTTCACACTTCGTAGTGTTCTGTGGCCCCAGCAGAAACTCTGCTGCTCTATCAGAGTGTGTGTCACCAGCTGTTTGACCACAGCCAGAGAGGGGCTGGAGGAAGCGTTTTAAATTCACAGGGCCGTAGTGCATCAAGATGAACTGTCCAGCATTGGGGACAGACTGTCATTGTGGCTTCCAGTTACAGCCCTGGCTGTCGCCAGCTCCTTCTGTATGTGCAGAGTGGGGCAGAGTGGGGAGATGTGCCCTGTGTCAGCTCCTGCCTGCTCCAGGCAGGGACAGCAATGCCAGTGATGGAGCTGAGGGAAGCGGAGGGCTGAATTCCTCCCTCTCAGACACCAGGATTTGTTCTCTTAGTGTTCTTAGTCCTAGAGGGCTGCAACTGTGTCTCAACTCTCAATAAAATAATCTGTATAAAATAAGCCTTTCTGCAGGTTAATGAAAATGTACAAACATAGCTGCAGCCTGGAACTGTGAAGATGTTATCAGGGCACAGACACTGCTCTTTGGGCCCCTTTCTGCTCGTTCTTTACCCCTCAGTGTGGGGCTTAGAGTGCCCCAGGGGAGCTGAGCAGGGACTTTACAGCTGACCCCTGCTGCTTACAGATCTCATGGAAGTTTCTGGAGTCCTAGGTTGGTGTCTCGCTTGTTGCCCAGAGAGGTTGTGGGCTCCCCATCTCTGGAGGTGTTCCAAGCCAGGCTGGATAGGGCTTGGAGCAACCTGGGATAGTGAAAGGCGTCCCTGCCCATGGCAGGGGTGGAGGAGGATGAGCTTTAGGGTCTCTTCCAACCAAAGCCATTCCATGGTTCTAAATTCCTATTACAGCTTCCAAGAGTGATGTACAGCATTCTCCCACTAAATATCAACAGCCTTCAATTTCTGTCCATGAGCAGCTTTCCTCTTGCTGCACCCCTGTGGTGTCTCTGGTTCAGGTGACTGCTGCCACAGGCTGCTTCTCTCTTCCTGTTTTCCACAGACTTCAGCTAAAAGAGGTGGCAAAAGGACCTTGAAAGAAATTCAGGTCGAGTGTCTCATCAGCACAGGATGCTGCTTCATGCTGTTGTACCAAAAAGATCAAGTTCCTCTTTGGTAGGAGCTGTGCCAACTCCACCACCCACACTTTGACAAAGGGTATTGTTTTGCCATTTCAAGTGATTAATAATTTTTAGAAGGTTGCAATTTTCCATTTTCAGCGTGTCTGATTTCCTCTTTGTGTCCCAGAGGCTTTGGAGAAGCTGAGGGGCACAGTAAGGAATGTGCTTGTGCAACCAGGATCACCTTCACTGAGTGGAGGATGTTGCAGTTCTTCCTAATACAGCCCCATGTGAGAACCATGTCAGTGGCTTCCTCAGCCACCAAATAATGTTTTCCTTAATTGCCATCCAGCTGTGAGAAATTTCCTCTCCGAAACTGAGTTTAAATAACAATTTTCCTGCACTTTATTTCCATTGTTAGCCTGAGAGAAGTCCCTGAAGAGGGATGGCAGCAGCCCGGGGTTGTACAGAGCTTGGAGAAAGGATGCCCTGCAGAGGTGCAGTCAGCTCATCACTGAATCCAAAGTGACCTCGAACAAGATGAGGAAACACATAGGACAGCAACAAGCAGCAGTACTGGATCTTTTCAGCTTGTGCCCTTCCTGTTTCTAGCCCTTTTTCTGGGATCTCTCTTCATCATGCAGGGAGAGCTGTTCTGGGGCTTCCTACTCTGCTCTGTGCTGCATCTCTGGCATGGAATACAGACAGGAGAGACATTGCTGTGCTACTCACCTTCCTACAGGTGTCAAGGCTTCCATGCCAGCGTGTGGCCATGAAAGAGATGCAGTGTGAGTAGTGGGGAGCCAAGGAGATGCAGCAGGACACCCCTGTGTTGTGGCTGCATCCAGAGCACCCAGCACTGCTGCCATCCCATCCTTTGGTGGCCCTGTGCACCATGCAGCCTGCCAGGGGCTTAGGGAGGAATCCAAGGAGCTGATCTCTCATACAGCTGAGATGTGCTGATAACATCACATGCAATCCTGGTCCTTCAGAGCCCACCACAAGCAGGTGTCACCCAGCATCACCCCAGCAGTGGGGCTGGCTGGGCTGGTGATACCAGAGGAGACACCAGGGCTCCCTTTGGTTTGCTTTTCAGCCCCTGCAGTTTCTGGTAGGCATCTGCAGACTCCAGTGGGGAGTGAAGCAGGAGAGAACCACAGGGTGAGATCTCTCTCCAGTGGTTCCTTTGATCAAGTGAGGACTTGTGTATTCGTCATGCTTTACAGCAGAGGTGCTCTTGGCTTTGTGGCAGAGCAGTGCAGACACAAACTATCTTGGTGGAGCTGACTTGCTGTGCTGGGAGCAAGTGAATTAGATTAGAGCATCCGAGAACAGACATAGCATTTCATGTCCAAATTCAAAGGGGAGGAATCCCAATCTTGCCAGCAGTTGCCCACAGTTTTGCTGTTTCACTTTGAATTTGTTGCCAGTTGTTCAGATGCCAAATCATTTGGCAGCCAAAAATCAGATATCCCTGTCCATGCCTAAAGGAGAATAATATTTTGTTTCTGACATTTGTATTATTTTATAGGTTGATTCATCACTACTTAAAGGTTTTTCAAAAGGTGGTTAAAACTATGCATAAACTAGTACTTTCTGAAAAATTATAGCATGATTGTTGCAGCTCTAACTACAGCTAATAAGAAATTATACTGAGAAAACACATGCCTTTCAGGTAAATAATGTTTGTGTATGTGGAACAGTCCTAAAGCTGGGCAAGGCCGCATTTTTCTCAACTTCTGAAGACAGTGGTGGAGACGTCTGTAGCTACTGAGGTCTCCTGATCTGAGCAGATGTTTCACAGTGGCTGTGCATGTCGTTGCTCAAAACACTTGTGAAAATTAACCTGAGCCTTTGAACTGGAGACTCTGTTCCCCAGTCTGACTGAAGTGTTGGGGGTGAGGCAGGAGGAGGCTGCAGGGTAAAGGTCTTTGCTTGTGCATTGTAAGGAGAACCAAAAGTCAAGGAGGAGGCTGCTGTAGACCCACCTTCCAGACACGTGAAAAAACCTGGCTCCCTACCCAGGAGCTTCAGGAGTGGTTTCTCTGTGCTGGCCTTCCAGGAGTGCTGCCAGGAGAACAAAACTGCAACTTCAAGATTCTCCTTATTTCCTCCTTTAGTATCATCTTCTACAAACTTGATTACAAACAAACATCCTTTGTAAAAGCCATTTATGCCACCAAAGGTGGTCTTATTAATCCCACTGGTGGCCTTGTCAATCACTGCATTCAGAACCTGCTTCCCTAGCCCTTTACCTCCTGAATAAGCTTAGAGAAGATCTCTACATCTGAGCTTAGGAGGTCCCTAAGCTTGTTCAGGACGTAAAGCATGAGGAACTACCCATGAAGGAGTTGGAAAAGCAATTTCTTATCAGGCATGGTGGAGAGAATACTGACATGGCTTGGGAAGAGATAAGAAGTCAGTGCACAATGTGTGGTGAATAATGTGACTTGGCTTTGTCCTGACCTTGTGGGATTGGACGCTATTCCTGCTCTCCAGCAGAATGTTGTTTCTCTGCTGCGGGTGTGAGTGTGAGGAAGTGTACAAGGAGAGTGTGATGCAGGTACTGGCTTCGTGCTTGACAAAGACTTAATTGAATTTGATAGCAGCCTTAATTGACCATGACGTCATCTGGTGATGACAGTGAAATGAAACTTTTCAGGAAGAACAGGAGGGAAAGGGACATTGCATGGGTGTCAGTTCCTCAGGTGCCAGCGTGTGGGATTGCCCAGGACAGAGATCTTTCCAGAGGGTGGAGAAACAAAGCCACCAGTGCATTGTAAGGCATGATCTTGTAACAAGAGCTACTGGTCAAGGTCTCAGACCAGCAATCAGTCATCCCTTAATTTATATTCCAAGTAGCAGTCAGGATCTTCAGCCACCAACAAAGCCACTGTCTCCTGCAGCTGTTCAGCCATCACCAGATGTTGCAGCTGATCAGTGCTGCAGCTCCTGCCTCTCCACCCTCCCTGTCCCCTGGCATTCCTCTCCTTGCTGCCATCAACAATGAGGGTACTCCCTGCAGGACAGGGGAGGACTCATGGGCAATGATGTGGGCAAAAGGCAAACAGAAATAAAAAAACTTGTTAATAAAACAAGTAGCTGCTCGTTGTTGACCCTGTATATCAGATCCCAGGGAGAAAAAACTCCAAAGGAGATCTGAGTTAAACATGACAAGAACCTGGAAATGAAAACGCTAATAGCTTGTGGAACATCTGAATTCTGGCTCGGTTTCCAAGGCAGTGTAGCAGTGTCTGGGAGAAGCAAAGGAGCTGCCCATGCCCTTGAGGGTGGCCTGGGAGCTGTGCAGGCTGCAGGGCCACTGGCTCTGCTCCGGCTGCTGAGGAGCTCCCGGCCAGGGCGGAAGATGAGGAGCTGCAGACAGTTGGGATCTGAGGGATTTGCTAGTTACAGGGAAAACAGAGGAAATTGTGATTTGAGAGGAAATCCTTGGATTATTGTGCTTTGATTCATGGTTAGACATGGTCTGGAGTGAAAGTGATCAAGGAGAAATACACGCTGTGGAGCTTCAGCTTCTGTGAGTGAATCGAAAGGCAGATAGGGAGAGAAACAGATCAGGATGGAGAAAAACTAGCAGATTTCTAAAATTACTCATCCATCCTGTAAAAGCTTTTTGTTTAGTGTTACATCTACATCTGGAGGTATTCAAGCAAAACCCTGGGGAGAAGGAAAGCTTCAGCACTAATAAAAATAAATAAAAAGAAGAAGGCGGAAAAAAGGTATTTTTATCAAACACAAACCTTCCTCCCTCCCTTCTTCTGTAAATGCCATGATTCATGAAATTCTCACTGTTTCACCTGGGAATTTGCTGGAGCATGTGTTAGTCAGGAGGTGATTGCATTTACTTCAATTTACCAAACCTGTGCAGTGGGCATGTGACTGCAGAGTGTCTGATCCCTGGGGACACCCCTCAAAGTGCGGGATTCATCCAGAGGTGAGCTCAGCCCGTGTCCCTGTGTCACTGCTCTGACCCTGCCCAGCAGCTGCACTCGGACATTCGTACCTTGCTGTGTGTCAGCCCAGAGCCCTGTGGTTTTGTACAAATCCTTTCAGCCACTGTTCTCAGTAATGTGCCAGAACTGCGAGCTGAGCCCTTGGGCGGGAAGGCCCCAGCCAGCTGTGCTGTCCTGGCAGGGCAAGGTGGCACAAACATCTGGTGACATGAGGGCTGCAGCTGCCACGGCCACCGCTGCCAGAGCCTATCCAGCCAAACCTTTTAGAAGTGTCAGACTCCGGAGGATGCTTGATGCTTAAAAAAATAAAAAGTGAATATGCTTATGAGGGATAATAAAGCTTCCTCAGTGATCCAGGAGGGAACGTTCAAACACTCCATGAGAGAGCTCTGGACAGATGTTGGTAATACTGGCTTAACACTGCTGCCTGAACTTGAAATTCCAAGTCCTGGGAGCAGTCAGTGTCTGAAGAACTCACACTGACGCAACCCAGGCTCTGTTTGGGAAGTGCTGAAGTCCTACATTGAGTCCTCAGAGGAGTTGTGCTCACAGTGTTAACAAAGCTGTTCTAGGATGGGAAAAAAGCAAGCCAAGTAAGCTCTCCTAATGTGAGAGAGAGCTCAAGAGGGACTGAGTTGTCAGCATTTAAAGTAACTCTGTTGGATCTCCCCATAAGAAGGATTTACATGTTACTATTACAATCACCCTGATTATTTAATCCCTTGACATTTTAAAATTTTCCAAATTTTTCTATATTATAGTGGTTTTCAGTAGTAGCCAAAAATTGGAATGAAATTTGTGAAGTGTCTTCAACTGAGCTATTTTTCTATTTGCTGAGGATTTTTGTTTACACTTTGATTCTGGCAGAAATCTGAATTGCCTATTTCCAAAGTTGTTCCTTGGGTTTTTTTTTTCATTTTTTGTTTAAGGTCCTGGTTTGAAGGTGAAATGATCCTTTGCGATTCTTTTTCCTGCAGTGCAGACCCTTTGACAGGCTAAGTACAGCCTGCATGGGTTTGAAATAGCTCTAGAAAGTGCCAGTCTGTTCAGCACCTGAGCCCTCTGTGCCTTACCCAGGGTGTGCTGTCACCTCCTCACAGCCTTCCCTACAGAAGAAGCAAGAATTAGAAAAATGCAGACAATAACAAGACTGAAAATCAATCTCTGAAGTTAACACATCCCAAACTATCAGGTTTCTGTTTCGCTGTTGCCTGTTCACAGAATTTTCTGTTCTTGTTGTTCGTTATTCCCTGGGAACCTTCTTGTGCAGCACAGCAGGGTCAGGATGCTGTGCCTTGGTTCAGCAGGGTGGGTGTCACTGGTCACAGCCAGCGCCTTGGGGTGTCTCTGTGTGACACGTTGGGGGTTGGACACATCAGGCATGTGACCAAGGTGTGTGTGGTCACCTCCCTGTCCTTCCTCGGTGCCAGGTTGCCCTGGTGGAGGGGGTGGCACAGAGCCCCCCTGTCAGGCACAGCTCCTGTGCCGTGCTTGGGATCAGGGAGGGGTCACAGCTGCTGTGTGACACAGGTGGCGTGCAGATTGCTGAGGGAATCTTACATCAGGAGGAACTGGAAGGTGTGTTCCCTTCCAGGGATGATTCCCTCAGGTGGATGAGGGGGTCCCCTCCCAGGTACAAGCCTTTCAGAAATAAGGGAGAGGATCGATGCTGCCTGCAGGGAACTGGGTGGTGCTGGGAGATGGAAAGGATGATAAATTCCAGGGGTTTTAGGCAACGCAGGGGTTTAGGTGTGCCTGGAGACAGGAGAGTAGGGCACGTCCCTGTGCGGGCTGTGCGCGGCTCCCAGAGCAAACCCAGGGCAGAAGGGCCTGCTGTGATCAGTGTAATTTTACAGAAATGTCTGAGCAGACAGATAAAACGTGTTAAGCTCCGTGCTATTAATGCCGCAAAGGGAGCCCGGGCCCGCGCGGGTTTGTCAGCAGAGGGTGCCAGAGCCCCGCGGCTGCTCCGCGCACCGGGGAATGCAGCGGGGAATGCACTGGGGAGCGCAGCGGGGAATGCACCGGGGAATGCACTGGGGAGTGCAGCAGGGAATGCACCGGGGAATGCACTGGGGAATGCACCGGGGAATGCACTGGGGAATGCACTGGGGAGCGCAGCGGGGAATGCACCGGGGAATGCACTGGGGAATGCACCGGGGAATGCACTGGGGAGCGCAGCGGGGAATGCACCGGGGAATGCACTGGGGAGCGCAGCGGGGAATGCACCGGGGAATGCACCGGGGAATGCACTGGGGAGCGCAGCGGGGAATGCACCGGGGAATGCACTGGGGAATGCACCGGGGAATGCACTGGGGAATGCACTGGGGAATGCACTGGGGAGCGCAGCGGGGAATGCACCGGGGAATGCACTGGGGAATGCACCGGGGAATGCACCGGGGAATGCACTGGGGAGCGCAGTGGGGAATGCACCGGGGAATGCACTGGGGAATGCACCGGGGAATGCACCGAGGAATGCACTGGGGAGCGCAGTGGGGAATGCACCGGGGAATGCACCGGGGAATGCACCGGGGAATGCACCGGGGAATGCACTGGGGAGCGCAGTGGGGAATGCACCGGGGAATGCACCGGGGAATGCACCGGGGAATGCACCGGGGAATGCACTGGGGAGCACAGTGGGGAATGCACCGGGGAATGCACCGGGGAATGCACTGGGGAGCGCAGCGGGGAATGCACTGGGGAATGCACTGGGGAGCGCAGCGGGGAATGCACTGGGGAATGCACTGGGGAATGCACCGGGGAATGCACTGGGGAGCGCAGCGGGGAATGCACTGGGGAATGCACTGGGGAGCGCAGCGGGGAATGCACCGGGGAATGCACTGGGGAGCGCAGCGGGGAATGCACCGGGGAATGCACTGGGGAATGCACTGGGGAATGCACCGGGGAATGCACTGGGGAATGCACTGGGGAGCGCAGCAGGGAATGCAGCGGGGAATGCACTGGGGAGAGCACGGGGAGCGCAGCGGGGAGAGCACGGGGAGTGAACCGGGGGGTGAACCGGGAAGCGCACGGGGAGTGAACCGGGGAGCGCCCCTGAGCCTGAGCTGGCCCAGCCTCCTGGGCTGCGGCACGGCCAGAGCCACCTGTCAGCGATGCCCGGAGCCACTCCGGGTGTGCTGGTTGTGTCCAGGGTTCGCTTTCCAAGTGGCTGGAGGTGATTGATGGGTAAGAAGAGTGAAATGAGCAGGGAGAGCTGGATCGTGGAACTCTGCAGGCATGCAGGGAGACACATTCTTTAGTATCCAGGGCTTCCTCCAGGGGTTCAGGTTGTACTTATGCCCTGGGGTCACAATAATTTGCTTATTGATGTTAGGAACTTGGACAGGAATTCCATAAAAAATACATTCCTGTCAAGCTGGCGGGCTTCACCATGCTGAGGGGACAGCCTTGAAAATCCAACAGACTTTGACAGATATCTGTTGATGTTTTGTCAGCTGCTTTCCCGTTTTAATGTCCAAGCTAATGAGGCAGAGGGTGTTCTCTGGAGCAGTGTGGCTCCGCTGGCTTCTGCCATGAGTGTTCTGATTTGAAACTTCAGTGCTTCCAATGCATCTTATTATGGCACAAATAGTGGGCAATTATTAAATTCCTCCCATAAATTATCAAAACTCAATAATCATTTAATACAAATTCCATTCAAGTGAAGTGATCTCCTTAGAATAAGCTCCAATCAATTGAATTTATACAAGAGGCAGAGTTGTGTCCTGGCCCCTTTGCTTTTGCAGTGCTGGTGGTCCTGGTGGTCCTGAGCAGCCATGTCCAGATGGGAGCTCATGGACCCCTGCTGGTTTCAGGGCCCTGGAGAGGAGAGAACGTAGCCTGGGGTTCTTCATACAGGCCCAGAGTCATGGCAGGCACCGGCTGAACGCTGCCTGGTGTGAATTTTCTTTTTTATTTTTTGCTTGTGTCAGTGTTTTTTTTCTATATCCTTATCACAGCAAAGTGAAGTTTGTATTTCTGAGTAGTTAAAGATTTATGTGATAATGGGAAGTCTGTAAAATTAGGTGGAACTGCGATTTGCATTTCAGCCTGAGGTGCAGAGAGGCTGCAGCCTCTTCATCACTTCTGCCCACTCTGTCCACTCTGAAAGAACATACACAGCTACAGGCACAGCTTGTGAAAGAGCTTGGGAGGCAAGTCATTTGTGACACACTGCAGCATGAGACGCCAGAATTTAACCAGAGATTTTGAATGGTGGAGCTTAGCTGGGACATTGTGAAGAATGAAGCTTGTATGAAGTTTGTGAAGAATGAATGCTGGGTTTGTAACTGATGGGAGCTAAATTGAAGCTAAACTGGGTTTGAGTACAGAATCCAAAGTCTGTAAAAGCCAATGAAAAGGCACCCATGATCTTCAGAGGATGATTTGCAGGCACTCCAGGACTACAGCTCCTTCACCGATCTCCTAACTCATATTTTTTTTCTGGTGAGGGGTCCATGACACTGGAAACTTCAGAGCAATGTGCAGCTTCCTTCCAAGGACCAGCTCTGATCCCTGCTCCCTGTGACAGGGACAGGAGCCTGGGCACGGCTGGGGCTGGGCCAGGGCAGCTCAGGCTGGAGCTCAGGGCAAGGTTCTTCCCCCAGAGGGTGCTGGCACTGCCCAGGCTCCCCAGGGAATGGGCACGGCCCTGAGGCTGCCAGAGCTCCAGGAGCCTTTGGCCAGCGCTGCCAGGGATGCCCAGGGTGGGGTTGCTGGGGGGTCTGGGCAGGGCAGGGGCTGGGCTGGGTGATCCTGGTGGGTCCCTTCCAGCTCAGGGATTCTGTGATTCTGTGTTATCTTTTTTAGCTGTGTGTGCCTGTATGTTCTGTAACACCAAGACAATAAAAGGAAGGTTGTAAAAATGTGAAATAGACTTCAAAATCCCCATATGAAGACACCTACAAATAAGTACTGTTTGCAGTGTTTGTTTTCTTGTTTCTAAAGATTTAAATTACTCTCACTTCACATTTTCAAATATTTGCTATACCCAGGCAAAATAGAGACCTCCTTTTTTTGTTTTGGGGACATTTTCTGAGAAGGGACAAGATTTTTTTTATGGTCACTTCACCACATTTCTGAGCATTAAGGGAAGCACCATCTCAGGCAGAGCTTGAGATACCAACCCAGAGCTGATCCCATGAAAGTTAACAGATGTCGGTAGGGAGAGTTCCTGCTTTTCTCTTCCTGCTTTTCCCAGCATGGGTCAGGAGCACCTTGTTCACTCCAGCCCAGCAATGGCCCTGCTTGAACTGAAATCACTCAGAAAGAAACGAGTGGCCCCCAGTTCCCTGTCTGGCAGTGGCTGTGGCATCAGCTGTTACTGAGAAAGCAGACTGGGAGCTCTGTTCACAACGTCTCCATCCACCTGGGGGTTGCTTTGCCCCTGGGGCAGCTGCAGGCAGGGCAGGTGTCAGACACTGTCCATCCACCCATCCATCCATCCCTCCATCCATCCATCTATCCATCCATCATCCATCCATCATCCATCCATCCATCCATCCATCCATCCATCCATCCATCCATCCATCCATCCATCCATCCATCCATCCATCCATCCATCATCCATCATCCATCCATCCATCATCCATCATCCATCCATCCATCCATCTATCCATCCATCATCCATCCATCCATCATCCATCCATCATCCATCCATCCATCCATCCATCCATCCATCCATCCATCCATCCATCTATCCATCCATCATCCATCCATCATCCATCCATCCATCCATCCATCCATCTATCCATCCATCATCCATCCATCCATCCATCCATCATCCATCCATCATCCATCCATCCATCCATCCATCCATCCATCCATCCATCCATCCATCTATCCATCCATGATCCATCCATCCATCCATCATCCATCCATCATCCATCCATCCATCCATCCATCCATCCATCCATCCATCCATCCATCCATCCATCTATCCATCCATCATCCATCCATCCATCCATCATCCATCCATCATCCATCCATCCATCCATCCATCCATCCATCCATCTATCCATCCATCATCCATCCATCCATCCATCCATCCATCCATCCATCTATCCATCCATCATCCATCCATCCATCCATCCATCCATCCATCCATCCATCTATCCATCATCCATCCATCCATCATCCATCCATCCACCATTCACTCATCCATCCATCCATCCATCCATCCATCCATCATCCATCCATCCATCCATCCATCATCCATCCCTCCATCCATCATCCATCCATCATCCATCCATCCATCCATCCATCCATCCATCCATCTATCCATCCATCATCCATCCATCCATCCATCCATCCATCCATCCATCCATCCATCTATCCATCATCCATCCATCCATCATCCATCCATCCACCATTCACTCATCCATCCATCCATCATCCATCCATCATCCATCCATCCATCCATCATCCATCCATCATCCATCCATCCATCCATCCATCCATCCATCCATCCATCCATCATCCATCATCCACCATTCACCCATCCATCCATCCATCATCCATCCTTCATCCATGCATCATGCATCCATCATCCGTCCACCCATCCATCCATCCACCCATCCATCCATCCATCCATCCATCCATCCACCCATCCATCCATCCATCCATCCATCCATCCATCCATCCTCCATCCATCCATCCATCCATCCATCCATCCATCCATCCATCCATCCATCATCCATCCATCATCCATCCATCCATCCATCCATCCATCATCCATCCATCCATCCATCATCCATCATCCATCCATCCATCTATCCATCATCCATCCATCCATCATCCATCCATCCATCCATCCATCCATCCATCCATCCATCATCCATCCATCCATCCATCCATCCATCCTCCATCCATCCATCCATCCATCCATCCATCCTCCATCCATCCATCCATCCATCCATCCATCCATCCACCCATCCATCCATCCATCCACCCATCCATCATCCATCCATCCATCCATCCATCCATCCTCCATCCATCCATCCATCCATCCATCCATCCATCCATCCATCATCCATCATCCATCCATCCATCATTCACTCATCCATCCATCCATCATCCATGCATCATCCATCCATCATGCATCCATCATCCATCCATCCACCCATCCATCCACCCATCCATCCATCCAGCCATCCATCATCCATCCATCCATCCATCCTTCATCCATCCATCATCCATCCGTCATCCATCCATCCATCCATCATCCATCCATCCATCCATCCATCCATCCATCCATCCATCCATCCATCCATCCTCCATCATCCATCCACCCTCCTGCCTCATCATGGTGTTAGTCAGGCTGACTGTGTGCTCCCTTAGCTCTTCTGGCTGCAATACAAACCAAAACAGTCCTGCATGGCACCAGCCATGTGCTCAACATCACAATCAAGAGCTCGACAGTGACCACACCTGCTCTGGAGAAAAGCTAGCAGTCCTTGGAGCAGCAGTTTGGCAGCTCTTTGCAGAAGCCTTTTCCTTTGGCTGCTCCATCCTGGGTTTCTATCCAGGGCATTGTTTGAACCAATCAGGAGACACTCATGTCAGCAATTGCCTTCTTGTGGGCCATACCCGCCCCGCACACTAATCACTGCCTCATCCTGCAGGACTGAGCATGTGCAGTTATCTTCTCCCTCTGGACACACTTCTTTTAGACCTGATGGAAAAAGCTACAAACTGGATCCTGAACGCAAAAATAGCAGGCAAGGAGTGAGAAAATAGCCATTTGAATGGAGAGCAATGAAATTACATTTCATGTTAATTCTCGAATTACTCTCATATGATGTCAAAAAGCGAGGCTTGAGGGATTTCAGATCATGTCAAGGTCAAAAGAAGCCCTGAGGAGAAATTGTGACTTTTTTTACTGTTCAAAGGAATTGAAGTGCCTCAAAGTGTGTTCTGGTGAGAAACTTCCTACTGTAGTAGAAGTCCCATCTTGGAGTTTTTTGGAGCTGCTCTAGATCTGAGTGTGACCCCAGGATGCTGCTGAGAGGGAGGCTTTGGTTCCCTGTCCCCCAGGAGTCCTGATGGGATTCCCATACAGTGATATTTGAAGGGGGTGTCCTGAGATCCAGTCCAAGCTCTGCCATCTGCCCAAGCCTGTGTTTGTTGGTTACTGTGGTGAGGTCCCGTGAGACACAACCTGGAAAGCCACTGCTTGTGAATAGGGAAATTCTTCCTCTTTGCCCAGCTGCTGAGCAGAGCCAAATTCTTCAGAGTCC
The DNA here is from genome assembly GCF_015832195.1 of Motacilla alba alba. Taxonomy (NCBI): domain Eukaryota; kingdom Metazoa; phylum Chordata; class Aves; order Passeriformes; family Motacillidae; genus Motacilla; species Motacilla alba. The sequence continues at coordinate 727,619 of NC_052032.1, read as the reverse complement.
TGGACCATGAATCTGCCATTTCAGTGGGTTTGTGTTTTTTGACAAGTCATGGATGAATTACAGCCCTTTTTGTTTTCTAGAAGACGAATGGGGTAAAGTGTGCTTAGGCTAAAACATATTTGTTCCATTTTTGGTATCTTCCCCTCATACACACCCTGTTGTTTTTTTGTTTTTTTCTTTTTTGAGTTAAAGACCTTAAAGAAAGTGGGGGCCCTTTGCTTGCACAACATGTTGAGGTTAATTCTGACCCTCTGGATCATATCCACAGCTGCTTGTACTTGGGAGGTTTGCTCCCAAAGGTGACCCTCCCACTGCCTGCTAAGAATCCAAACCTCTTGAACAGCCCTGAGCGACATACACCTCACGTTAAATGTGGGGAAGAGACTTCCAGAGTCACAGATGATCTGTGGAGAGCAGGAGGCTGTTGCTGGGAGGCCATCTGGATGCACTGCTTGTTCTGTGTTGTGTCCCACTCCCTGGGGCCTCGCTTCCACTGCTCCACAACAAGCCCAAGGTGCTGCTGTGCCTCCAGCCAGCACAGGGACTTCAATCACTTGTTGTTATTGCCTCTCTGTTTGTGTTTTTCTAAGCATTTGTGTTCCACCAGCACACTCAGAGTGAGTGCTCTCGAGGGGGAATTTCCTTCCTGGTAAACAATCCTGCAGTGTGATTCAGCAGGAAGGATGTGGTGGTTAAGGCACTGGACTGGGATTTGGGAGACAGGGGTTCTGTTCCCAACTCTACCACAGTCAAGATGTGATGATGAGAGGAAGGGCAAGCAAACAAAGAGGAGGAGCTGTGTAGCTGTGGCAAAAACACACTTTCACATGGCCTGTTAGTCCAGATTGGGGTTAGGTAGATCTGGGGCTTGCACAGAGTCATAGAATCTGCTGAGTTGGAAAGGACCTCAGGATCATTAAGTCCAACTCTTCACCCTGTGCAGGAGTCTTGTTTGGCTACTCAAGTGAAGAGCATTAGGGACTCCTGTTTGTGCAGTTCAAATCTGGAACTCGGCTTATTCCAGGAACCCAGCTGTGTTTTTAACTCCATGTTGTTTTACCTTCCATGGGCTCTCAGATGCCACTTTCCAGGGCTTGGTGGACTAGATTCAGTTTCCCATTGCATTCTCTGATCTTCTGGAACGTGTCGTAAGGCTCCTACACCACGTTGCACATGCATGTAGGTTCTCCACTCTCCTGCTAAATTCAAGGACAACAGACCACACACAAGATACTATCTTTCTCACACAGGGTGAAGTTCCTACATTTTGACAGTAACTCTACATTTTCTTTCCAGAAACAAGAGCTTGAGCTGCATCTCTGAGTTTAGACCTCCAACCTCAGCATCCTGATCTGGTGCCGCCTTTGGGAGGATGAATCAGGACAGTTACTCAAGTGATCAGCCCACGGGTGAGTTTTCATTCAGCATGATTTGCTTTCCATTTATTTTCTTACTGCTGTTGGAGAAGAATGCTGAGTCACAAATAAAGCAAAACGTGAATCAATATCAAATTGCATGCCATAAAGATTAATTGGAACTTTGAGGTTTCCTGTCCACATCTGGATATCAGCATTCTTAGAATTCTAGTCCAGGTTGAAATTTTTTCTAGCAATTTTCTTCTGGAAGTTCTCACCAGTTCAGAAGAACACAGGGGTTTTATTACTGTGTTAGACAACTCATTCTGCTATTTGCCATAACTTAGTTTTCTCATTAATTGCATTGGTAATTGGTTACCCTTTGCAGTAAGGGAAGATGTGCACACACCATTGTCAGGTACGTCCCATCAAGTCCAAGGGTCAGGGTCCCTGCTGGAGAGATTGGATAGACAGAAATTTGTTACTTCTGGCTCAGACCTGCCATAAAATTGCTCTCTTCTTCCATCCCCATCTTGGCTGTGGGAGCTCAGCCTCAGCGAGTGCTGCTGGCAGTTTGTGCTGGGAGAGGCGGCCCAGGCTCTGCTCAGCCTGAGCTTTTTTGGAAGTGTCAAGGAGCATTCTTAGCTCTGACGTGAGGGCTATTTTTTGACAGTTCCCATTGTTCCCCACTCTTTGTTCATGGGTGAAGTCTTTTTGTCTGAGGCCTTTGTCAGAAATAGAGGCTGTTAGCAGAGCTGTCTGCTCACAGGTTGGGGGAGTTTTCTTTTGTTGTTGAGTCCTGAGAATTTCTTCCTTGCTTTTACAGACTTGCTTGGGCAAACTTGCCCAGACAAATGAGGGGATTGCTGGGATCTCCCCTTGCTGGGCCTGCAGGGAGAGGGGTCCTCAGTGCCACCACCCATGTGCCCTGCTCTGGCTGTCCCAGGCCACGTGGCTGGGGCAGAGCAATTTGGGGTTCTGAACATCTGCCTACACTAAAGCCCTCACCATTGTCCATGGGTTTGAATCTGGGGCTCAAAAATTGAAAATTTAGAAAAATTCCTGTGGTAGCATGAAATATCTATTCTCTAATACTCAGCACATATTTTTATTACTGTGAACAGGTGATGATGACACATCAGGATGTCATGGAGTTTCATTAATCATCCACAGAAGGACCTGGAGGCTGGGTTTGGGGAAAAAGACATTCAAGTCTCTATAACACATCCTGGGTGCTCATGAGAAATGTCTGGTCAGAATATTCATAGATTGCTCATTGCAGCCTTCTTTTTTGTAGGTGTAATAAATGTTGTGGTTTGAGTTTAGATCCACTCTCTAAAACAGGCACAGGAATTAATCTGTCTGGAGGGACCAATTTTCAATGTATCTTTTATGTACATTTTACACCTCCTGTTGAAGTGCTTAGTCCTGGTTGTTCTTGGAGTCAAGTCCTGGGTTAGACAGGTGTGATTTACATCCTGACTGACGATAGGGATCTTCCAATCTGGACCTCCATTTGTTCAGCTTCCAGCCACCACCTATTGAGTTTTACATTGTTGGTTCATTTCATTCTCTGAGCTGCCACTGGAGCTATACTTAGAGAGGAAGGATATTATAATCTTGTGAAAGATTAAAATACCGTTACTGTAATCCAGCTGGAAGGGGAGACCTTTTCTCAGGGTGAGAGACAGCCAAGGTTTTTCCCATTCTGTCCTCCCCTTATATGCAGGAAGGAAGTACTGGCAAAGGCCCCCTGAGCTTCCTGAGGACTCGGGAGTGCGTTTCCAGACACAGCCCTCTCCACCATCCATCAGCAGCCCGGCCAAACAATCGCAAGCACGAGGGGAAAACACCCGGCCGGGATAAACACCGGGAGCACAGCTTGGGGACAGAGGCTGGGGACACAGCCTGGGGAGACAGCCTGAGGGCACAGCCTGGGGACACAGCCTGGGGACAGAGCCTGAGAGCAGAGCCTGGGGACAGAGCCTGGGGGCACAGCCTGGGGACACAGCCTGGGGACACAGCCTGGGGGCACAGCCTGGGGGCACAGCCTGGGGACAGAGGCTGGGGACACAGCCTGGGGACACAGCCTGGGGGCACAGCCTGGGGGCACAGCCTGGGGACAGAGCCTGGGGACACAGCCTGGGGGCACAGCCTGGGGGCACAGCCTGGGGACAGAGCCTGGGGACACAGCCTGGGGACACAGCCTGGGGGCACAGCCTGGGGGCACAGCCTGGGGACACAGCCTGGGGACAGAGCCTGGGGACACAGCCTGGGGGCAGAGCCTGAGAGCAGAGCCTGGGGGCACAGCCTGGGGACAGAGCCTGGGGACACAGCCTGGGGACACAGCCTGGGGACACAGCCTGGGGACACAGCCTGGGGACAGAGCCTGGGGGCACAGCCTGGGGACACAGCCTGGGGACACAGCCTGGGGACAGAGCCTGGGGACACAGCCTGGGGGCACAGCCTGGGGACACAGCCTGGGGGCACAGCCTGGGGACAGAGCCTGGGGACACAGCCTGGGGGCAGAGCCTGGGGACAGAGCCTGGGGACAGAGCCTGGGGGCAGAGCCTGGGAGCAGAGCCTGGGGACAGAGCCTGGGGACAGAGCCTGGGGAGAGCAGAGCCTGGGGACACAACCTGGGGACACAGCCTGGGAGCAAAGCCCTGCAGCCCAGCACCAGCCAGCTTCTCTGGGGCTGGGTCTGGCAGCAGGCACTGAACATTGGCTGCCCTTCCCTTTATCATTAAGTTTCTTAATTATCAAAGTTGCCCTTCAAAGAAGCATCTCAACAAATGAGAAAGGGAGGAAGGTTGGCAAAGGGCTGATGTTTGCTGAGGAGCTGCTGTGCTGGCAGGTGGTGGGGCCTGGGGCCAAGGAGGTGCTGGGGATGCTCTGGGGTGCAGAGCACCCGGGTGATATGTGGGTCACTGCAGCTGCTGGGACGAGGCAGAGCTTTCTGTCAGCTCTTCGGGGCAGTGCTGAGGCAAAGCCATCTGTGATGCCTTAAGGAAGGAGGAACCAAGTCAGCTGGGGGCCTCACTTTTGACTGGATCACCTTTGCTGAATAGGATTCTCTCCAAGAAGAGGCTCAGAACTGAACTGGGATCTTTTTCACTGTATCACTGCTTTTGTTTAAATGCTGCTTTGTAATATTTGGGTAATATTTTCAGATCTATCTGATCTGTAACCTGTTTTTAATCATTCCTTAAACCAACTATTTGGGTTTATATTTTTCAGTATGGCTTCATAATCCTCTCAAACCTTGAGCTGGAAATTTCTCCCTATGAGTACCTGAAGGGAGTTTGTAGTGAGGTGGTGGTTTGGTCTCTTTTGCCCTGTACCAGGGGACAGGCCAAAAGGAAACTACCTTAGTTGCAGCAGGGGACTTTCAGATTAGACATTAGAAAAATTTTTTTACTGAAGGAGTGGTCAGGCTCTGTGCTGACTACCTGCAGGAGCACCTCCTCTTCCCAGCCAAATATGCCTTTCTGGGGTTCTTTCATTCCTTCTCCTCTGTTTCACATTTTTATTGTCCTTTGTCTGGGCTTGCAGCAGATTACTGCCCATGGGGTGGGCAGTAATCTCCTTAAATGCCTTTACAATACTCTGTAGGACAGAAATAATTTTTTTATTTAAGGTCTATAAAGAATGCAGGATTATGGAACCCTTATTTTAAAGCTGAAGGTATTTCTGCAGTGCTAACACTTATTTTTAAATCTATCAGAAATGCACATAAGCAACAGCAAGTGAAAAAGAAAAGAAGGTAAGAAGTTCCTGGGAATGGGATTGATAATAAACAGCAGCCCTGGCTGCATGGTTATGAAAACATTAACCCAAAAAATTTACCCATCTGGCCTAGAGCTAGAGAACAGCAGGTTTCCCCATGCTCATTGCTGGGTGTAGATGCTGGAAGTTGAAGCTTTAAAATAAAAAAAGCCAAACTCAACAACCTGGTTTCAGGTCCTGCTGCAGCCCTCCCGTCCCCAGGCTGCTGGTGGCATTTGGTACTCTCATTTCCCTGTTTGGGACAGCATTAATCTTCCCCTTGTGAAGCTGTGTGACTGTACACGGCAAAGTGCTCACGTTAACAGCATGCAGCATTTTTAAATGTCCTTCTAGAAAACAACTGATTGTGTGTTTGCTTGTCCTGGCCATCCTGTTTGGAAGGAGGCACCACTCAAGTGGTCATGGGTGTGATTCTGCTCATGATTCTCCATCATGCATTGATCTCATTGTTATTTCATTAACCTAATGATGCCCTGTGACAGCAACGGGTTAAAGCAGAGACAGGACTGCGGTTTCTTGGCAGTGTCCCATGAAGTCCAAGAATGCCAGGGGAGAGCAATGAGGGGAATGTTGCACCCTGGAACAGGCACTGAGGGGGTTGTGTCAGGACACTGGCCTGGAAGGACTGGGAATTCTCAAAGAAGGGAGAGCAGGCAGGGACTGCGAGCCTGTCCTGACATGTGGCTGTTGTGGTTCGTGGCTCAAGGGAAGTCTTGGGTCTGCCAGAGTCTTGGGAAAGACAAAGAAATAGGCTTGTGATAGTAAGTGCTGTTTGCCCAGGGATCCAAAAACACCATGCGCCTGGGAAGAATGATGTTTAGATTGGATATGTGGTCATACAGCAGAAACTGATGGATAATAAAGGAGTTTTCCAGGAATTGCCTGCTGGTCTCTACATTCCTCTTTGCAAAAAGGCATGGGGTACAACAGCTGCTTCCACCCACTCTGGTTCTTTCACATAAATCTAGTAAAGAAAAGGGACAAGTTAAATCCAACTGTCCCAAATACCTTCCCAAACCCTAGCAAGGTTCAGGTAACAAGCCTTGGGTGGAAGAACATCCTGTGAAATCAAACAAGCACTAGTTATGAGAGAGACAGGAGGTGACACTGTCCTACAGCCCAGGACCACGGTACTGCCACTCGGTGCCTGGTACCATGCTGTGCCCTGGGAGGCTGCAGGGCTCCCTGCATCCTTCTCATCCTGCTGCGCAGCCCTGGCTCCTGGGCAGGTGTGCTGTGTGCTCTGGGGGAGCAGGGGCTGCCTGCACCACGTAACCACAGCTCTCCAGCCCAGGTGTTGGAGCACAGCCCTGCCCGGGTGTGTGGGCAGGGAGGGACTCGTTTGTGCTGTAGCAGGAACAGGGAGCAGTGGACACGTCCTGCTCAGAGGTTGCAGCAGGGTTTGCTGTGTGTGATTGTGCCTTCTTTTAAATTAAACTATTTTGCAAGCACTTCCTTCCTGCATTTCTCAGAAGGAGGGAGGGGGGTGTGCAAAGAATGTTGAACTGCCTTTGACGGAGGAGGAAAACTGAAGAAAACAAGAGATGCAATCCTAACTACTGACCTTTTACTTGAGCTTGGTGATGTTTTTCAGCAGCAGAGCCTCTGGGGAGTAACAGCATCCTCCTTGCTATTGTGCTGCCTGCCCAAAAAGGGGGCTAAAGTTCAGCTTTTATGATGTTCTCACTCTGGGCTTGTGGGAAAAAGGCCACATTCCCTTTCTTAGGTCATACGAGTGCAAGAGATGACAGAGTCCTACAGTCTAACCCCAGGGCAGGAGGCCAGTGCAGAATGGGACTGGGATAGACAGCTTAGTAAATACACTGCCAGCTTTTTCTCCTTATGGAGAGTCACAGCAGGTGGGAGGGTAATTTACATTGTTAAATTAAAAGGCGGTGATTTATTTTATGTTGGTGTGTTATTGTTTCATAAGAACACATGGGTTGCCATAACTTGTGATGGACTCTTGCACTTTATTGTTAAATCCTCCTTTTCCACTTTGGTCAACTGTTACTGGAAATGAACATCATCTACCAGGACAAAAACAAGAGGCAAATAAGCATAAAACAAAATCCCAACCTCCTCCCCAGCAAACTACAGGTTTTCAGGGATCCCTCCATAGTTTTGAGGATGGCATTATTGCAGCAGATGTTCTCAAATGGTGCTTCTTGGCCCTCAAACTGTTCCCTGTACCTGGGACCTAGAGAGACACGGGTCCCTTTGCTCATGGGTCCTGATCAGGCTCTGTGTCTTTGAGCTGCCACCTGATCTGACTGTCCACCCTTCCTCAGCCACATCACGTGTTTCTCTCCATTGAGGCTTCCTTCAGCCTTGTTGAGGTGTTGTTCAACAGACACTGAGCTGTTTCCAAATGGCATGATGCTGGCTGAGCTGTGCTTTCTGAAATGCAGGGTCTGGGAGCAGAGGAGGTGGTTCTGCCTGGAAAGGCTGCCTATCATAAGGATAAATTCTGTGTCAAAATTACAGATGCTTATTTAACGTTTCTATCAGGCATACTGTTTAAAAACCAAATCTGGATGATGCTGACATGCACCTGTGCACTGACATCCTTTGGCAGTGCTGGTGACTCTGCTCCAGGGGCTCAGGGTGCTGATCAGCTTGCGGCTCCCCCATGAGCAGCTGAGAAATCCTGTCCTGGGGCTGATGTGTGAGTTTGCCTTCAGCTGGAGTCTTGTCTTCTGCATGGCAGAGCACATAAAATCTTCAGGTCACTGAAGGACAGGTGTAACTACCTGATGTGCAGTCAGTACTGTGAGTTCTGTGTGACAAGGAAAGGTGTGTGTTCTGGCAGAATGGCGCAAGTGGAAGTGCTGACTGATCAAACAGCTGAATCACAGCTGCAAGAGAAAGGTCTTGGTCCTGCTCTTCTCTCATGTCCTTGCACCCAGTCCTTGCACAGGTCCCCTCTTTGCTCCTGTGCTGGTACCTTGGAGCCTTTACTGAGTTGGGTCAATTCCCTGGCCCAGCAGGAGCAGATCTGTGTTTTGGCCAAGTTCATTTTCTGTGGAGGTGAAGCAGAGGGGCAGCTCCCATCTCTGCTCTGGGACAGGGACAGGAGCCAGAGCACGGCTGGGGCTGGGCCAGGGCAGCTCAGGCTGAGCTCAGGGCAAGGTTCTTCCCCCAGAGGGTGCTGGCACTGCCCAGGCTCCCCAGGGAATGGGCACGGCCCCGAGGCTGCCAGAGCTCCAGGAGCCTTTGGCCAGCGCTGCCAGGGATGCCCAGGGTGGGGTTGCTGGGGGGTCTGGGCAGGGCAGGGGCTGGGCTGGGTGATCCTGGTGGGTCCCTTCCAGCTGAGGACATTCTGTGATTCTAATGAGAATGAGTCACTTTGCTTTTGGACAGCTCATATCCTAAGTAGAGTATCTTGGCACCAGCCGGGTGGTGTGATACAGCCAGGTATTTATTTAGAGTGCTTGAGGAAACATGCAGACACCAAGTCCACCTTTGGGTGGCTGTTTTAGGGGCACAGGCATGTTGGTGTTCCCTCCTTACCGGGGTACCCCATCATGTGGCACGATGAGCTGTGAGACTGTGGCCAGAGGAGGCAGCTCACGCACGCTGTTATTTTTGATTTGGTCTTTGACACTGAGCCTTGCCTTTGCAGTGGCCTCCAGTGACTGTCTCTCACATGTGGCAAACACAAATACCCAGTTACCTGAGAGTGCAGGCAGACATGTGGCTTCTGAAGGAGAGAAATTGGGTGCTTGGAGTCTATCAACATTCTGGCATTTCTGGTTATCACAGTGAGGGGTGGAGAGAAATTAATGCTGTGAAAACAAGCCTGAAGATGGCGGAGGTTTGCCACAGACAAGGGATTTGGACCCGTGACGTGAAGGCTAGGGCAGTGGCGTTCAGGTAACACCTGAAGTGTGTCTGGTCAAGACAAGATCACAACCCCTGAAGATTATTTAATATTTCTCTGTCTTTCTGGCTCACAAGTGTTGATTTTCATATCTGCAAGGACTTGCCCATGGTACCCTGTGGTGGTGTGTGGTGCAGGTGCTGGCCATGCACTCCTGCCTCACCGCTCCCCTCGTCCCTCAGTACTGAGTGGCTCTGGTGGCTGTGGAAGATCCACCATCCCTGCTGCCCCCCTGGGAGGTGCCTATTTCACAGAGCTGTAAGGCTTTGGCTCGACACATCGCTCATTTAACCTTACTTAATTTTGGCTAATCTGAGAATGGATCTCTTTTCATTTTCTGCTGGATGCACTTTGCACTGAGCTATACAGACATTGGGAGGGAGAAGAATTTGTCTAAATTGTTTGTTTTTACTTGGGAAAAAAGAAATGGAGATTTATTACCAGTTTTCTCTCCCCAGGGCTCTCCCTCAGCAAAGCCCTGCTTCGGTGGCAGAGGTTTGCAGTGATTCAGCTCGACAAAAGTTCACACAGTTCATAGCTCCAACAATTACAGAGGAGCTTTTCTTGGGATTTTTAAAATGTCCTAGACACAATTAAAAGAATTTCTCAGCAAGGAGAGTGCAAGCTGGGGACTCTCTGGCAGATGTAATCACTCAAGGAAAACTTTGTTTGGCTTGGCTGCGCCCTGCCTTCGTTCCACGCTCTTTCATCCCACCACCAGGCTTTGTCTCAGCCTTTGCAGTGTCTCTCTGTCTTTTCCTCTTTCCATCTGCCTCACATTCCGCTGCAGGCTGAATGGGACAGCCTTAACCTGGCTACTTCCAAGACAAACAGCAAGTCCGATGGAAAAAGGGGGGCCCTTGATTGTCAGGAGGCTCTGTGGTCACTCACTTCCTAGAATTAAAGGCTGGGAGTTGATCTGTAAGCCAGCCAAGCCAGAGACAATGATTGGGTTCCCATTTTGTTCCTTTGATAGTGTCTTAAATATGTGCAATGACTGGGAAAACAAAATTTGCATAAAGCAGAAATCCACTTTCTCATGCAGATCTCTCCTACCCTGTGTCCTCCAGTGTGGATGGCACAGGTGGCAAAGCTCAGCTGTTGTGTCTTACAGGGTTTTGGGAACCAGACCTGTTCTTATAGAATAAAGCTGTAACAACTCCTGGCTATGATGGGATAGTTTTGGTAGCCACATTGATGGGATGGGTACGGCTGGAATTCCGGTGTTGGACTGCATGGTCCTTGTGAGTCACTTCCAGCTCAGGAGGTTCTGTGATTCTGTAAATCAACAGGAGAGATGCATTAAAGCCACTGTGACCCCAAGTCAGTTCCGGTATGTCCAGCCAGGCCCTGGTTTCATGCCATGGCTTTGCCCAGCCTCTGGACAGGGGTATTGCCTGTCCCACGTGTGACAGGAGTGTGAAGGTGCCTTTCCCTGCTCCAGAACCACCCCTGGACAATACTGCTGTGCTTTTTGGACGTGAGATTTTCAGCTCTAAACCCCAGAGTGCTGCTGGGCTGTACCAGCTCGTGGTGATTAGAGAGCAGGTAATTATTGACTGTGTGGTTTGTAGGTTCTGTCACTGATAAGCTGGGATAAGAAGTGGGCAGATTCCCTCTCAGGCACTGAGGGACATTTAAAATGCTGCAGAGTGTCTCAGGTTGGGTGGGAGGCCTGAGAAGTGCCTGTGAACTGGTGCTCATGGGCACAGAGCCCTTCAGAGCAGCCTGAGATTCTGTGCAGCCCCAGGGCTGTGGCAGCCCCCCACCCTCTGTACCCACCCCCCAGTGGGCCCCAGGCAGGGCTTGGGGTGGCAGATATCACACACTGAGCTGGCTCTCTGCTTTCATTCAGCACTGTAACTCGGTACCTCACACTAAAGAGACTTTCCATTGGTATTCAGGGCTCATATACCAGCTCTGCACGGTTTCCTGCGGCTTCCAAGGGAAAGGACTTTTCCATGCATAATTTAATCACGTTCAGCACGGCAGCAGTGGGATTTTTTTTTCCACAGAAAGTCTATAACATCTCATTGGTGAACTCCTATACTTTGAGAACTCTCAGTGCGCTTGCTTATCTCGCTCTCTCAGATAAACACCTCTCAGCATCCTGTTTTTCTTGTGCCATACGAACAGGAAGAGAGCGATTGTTTGAGATGTGCGTCAGTCAGAGCTGGAACCAGGCAGCCCCTTACCCTCCCCATCACCATGGAAACCACCAAATCCTTTCAAACACATTGGTGCTGAGCTGACAGGTATCCTGGTTTTTCCACTTAGCCTCCCAGAGCAATGATTTTAACGTGCAGGACCTCTCAAAAACAGGGTTTCTTTTAATTTTATCTAGGAGATGCAGCTATAAATTTTGGAATGGAATAGTCATCACTACTTTTGTTTTAAGTAGCAGTGAGATCTTTTATTTGGCCATGGATTTGGTGCTAGGAGCATTGGAAGGGCTCGGAGGCAGCTCTGCAGTCAGGGGGAGTGTGGTGTGAGGGACTGGGAAGGTTCTGCCTGAGCCTTGTACAACGTCTGCAGCCTGTCCTGGAGAAGTGGCTTGAGCCAGCCAGCCTTGGGAAAAGCTGTTCTGCAATCACTTCAGGGTGACCTGGAGAGCTTTGTGTGTGGAGAGAGCAGATTTGGGATTTGGGAGTGATTGGAATTGTTTCTAGAACCTCAGGGTGGGATTTTCAAAAGCTGCAGCAGACATATGGATGAAGAATGCATTGTTTGAAGATTCTGATAATGCTGAGTGTCTGTGCTGGTCTAGTGGCAGGTGTCCCTTCCCATGGCAGGGGAGCTGGAATGAGATGATCTTTAAGGACCCTTCCAACAAACTAGTCTGGGATTCTACCAGAGATGGAGTATTAATCTACCATTCTGAGATGTAATTAGCCAGAGGAAGAAGGAGAAATTCTTTTAACTTAGGGGTTTAACCATTGTTTTATTCAACATAAGCAAAGCAGCAGTTTCCCTCTGCCTCTGGAGGGCTTGGTTCAGCCTGGACAGATGGGTCTCCTCCACTTTGTTTACCCAAGTAAACATGGCACCATGTCCCCAGGTGCCACATCTCCACCTTTTTTGAACACATGCAAGGCTGGTGACTCCTCCACTGCCCAGCACTCCTGGCTCTGCCCAGGGCCTGGCTCTTGTACCCACTGAGCTGGGAAAGGGAGAGGCCCTGCCCCATTCAGCAATGTGCTGCTGCTGAAATGTGCTCAGGGGAGGAACTGGCAGAAGAAAAGCTGGGAATGTCTTTTATACAAGAATCAAACTATTGTTACTGTTCTCGAAAAAAAAGTTGTATGGCTTCAAAGTATGTGCAACAGCTTTTTAGAATTACCAGGTGGGTTTTTTCAAATAAAACTACTTAGGATGCACAGTTAAAGGTTGTTAGGTTTAGAACTTGGGGATTTCCAGAGATGTCTGGAGGCAAAAAAATAGCTATAATTTTAGCTCTATAATAGTACTCTGGATCTGATAATTCTTTCCCATCCTGTGCTTGAGTCCTCTGGGGCTGCTGCTGTTCCTGGCAGTCTCAGTCTCTTACATAATTAAGAAGTTTCCCCTATTATCCTGGACAATATCAGTTTTCTTCCCCTTCGCAGGGGAGATGATTTTGAAAGAAGAAATGGTTAGTTTTCTGGAGTGCTGTTTTAGGTGTTTTTAAAGTGAATTTCCATTTCTATGAAAGCGGCATTAACTCGGCGCAAGGGCATTAACTGGCACCCTGGCTGTGACAGGTCCTCCTGTTCCTGGCCTGAGGAGGTTGGCAGGACAGTGGGATGTGAGGAGGGGCTCATTCCACACACTGATTGTTGTCCTCCTTCTGGGAACATGGTGACTCGCTTCTCACCCTTCCCTCAACAGCGAGTTGGTTTATGGGAACAAGACCTAATTCTCTTCCTCACTGGAAAAATGCAAGGAGCTGGTGCCTAAAGGAAGTAAGGGTAGCCTGGCTTTTTGAAGGAAAAGAAAAACTGTAAGATGAAACCGTGGATTTTGTTTAAACAGTTTTGAACACAGGAGTGCAAACCCTGGTTTGGTCAGGATGGGGATCCACCCAGCTCAAGCCCTTGAGCCACCCCTCTGGCTGTGCCTGGCCGTGAGGGTGGAGGGAGAGGTGTAAAATGGGAAGGGAACGAGGGACTACAATGCTGTGCTCCCCTGCCATGTGTGTCCCCACTGTCCTGCGCCAGAGATTGTCATCCTGTTGCTGCAGAGCCCTTGACACTGAGGTTAGAGCTCCTCTGACAGAAGAGGAAGCCATGTGAGAGTATTGGTAACTACCTGCATAAGGTTTATGATTGTTACATTTTTAGGCTTTTATGATGTTGGATTTAATTAACTGCCTACAAAGCAACCTCTTGGTGTTATTTTTAGAATTGCTATTTCTGTACAGATTGCTGCACTTCTTGTCCACCCAGGGTGCACTGAAAGCACCCCCAAATGACCTCTGTTTGTCTGGGGTGATGTCACACCTTGTTCAGGGTGACAGTGTGGGACAGGCTCCTTCACTCCTGGGCAAGGGAAGTTTCTGCTGCGCAGGCTGGGTCATCTCAGGCACTGCAAGGATGTCCCAGAGCTGGGTGACTTCTTGGTGAGGTTTCATTTTTATTTGTTGAGTTGGCACTAGCTCTGAAGGGCGCCCTCTGCTCCTGTGCTGGGTGTGGTACCCAGGTGTTCTAAGGGAGGGAATTCTGCCCCTCTGCCCTGCTCAGGTGAGACCCCACCTGAAGAGCTGCCCCAGCCCTGGGCCCAGCCCAGGGAGGATGTGAAGGTGCTGGGGAGATCCAGAGGAGACACCTGAGCTGCTCCAGGGCTGGAGTCCCTCTGCTCTACAGCCAGGCTGGGAGAGCTGAGGGTGCTCACCTGGAGAGTGGAAGGCTCCAGGGAGAGCTCAGAGCCCCTGCCAGGGCCTAAAGGGGCTCCAGGAGAGCTGGAGAGGAACTGGGGACAAGGGATGGAGGGACAGGACACAGGGAATGGCTTCCCAGAGCCAGAGGATAGGGATGGATGGGATGTTGGGAATTAGGAATTGTTCCCTGGCAGGGTGGGCAGGCCCTGGCACAGGGTGCCCAGAGCAGCTGGGGCTGCCCCTGGATCCCTGGCAGTGTCCCAGGCCAGGCTGGACAGAGCTTGGAGCAGCCTGGGACAGTGGAAGGTGTCCCTGCCCATGGCAGGGGTGGAGTGGGATGGGCTTTAAGGTCCCTTCCAGCCCAGAGCTGTCTGGGACTCTGTGCTGTTGTTGTTCTTGTTGTTGCTGTTGTTCTTGTTGCTCACACTCTGGGAGGGAGAGCATTGTGGATGTTCTCAGGGCTGATGTGGGGAGAGGGGGAGGAAAGCCCCTGTTTGGAGCACAGGGGTGGGGCTGTGCTGAGCCTGTCCTGCCCACAGAGCCGGGGGAGCAGCTCTCCAGGCTCTCCATTGACAAAAAGCACTAAGAAAATTAGAGGGCAATGTCACTGCCCGTTGTGCTCAGCCAAGCAAGCCTTCTCTTTTAATGAGAGTGCATTTTGTTTGATCTGAGCTTTTTGGGGGGGAAATGATGAATTTTAGCCATTAGGAAAACAAAAGGCATGGTTATTTGTAAGGATTGTTTTATAAGAAGCATATGTGCTCTTTATTATTCTTGTGCTTGAAGTGTGGGGATTGTTTTCAGTTGGGAGGCTGCAGTAGAAGAATGTGAACTTCTGACTCAGAAATCGAGCATGTATCAGCCAAATGCTGAGGGTTCCTATTATGTTTTCATAACTCAAATTTCTCAGAATGGAAAGGATCTCACTTGCCCGTAGTTAGAGAATGATTTTCGTTGCCATTGAGAAAGGCTGACTTCTTTTCTAGAAAAACTTCTCTTGCTCTCAATACACTGTTCATTTCCCTTTTCCCTCTCCAGCAGGCAGTTTCTCCATGTTCTGCCTGTGGACCTCATTCTCCCCCATATTTCTGTTTGAGCTCCTAATTCTGCCTTTTCAATAATGATGTAGTCACCAGCACAGACAAGGTATGGCTTCACTGAGTGATCCCAGGAAAGTGTGGGCTCAGTTAATGGCACCTGAGGAATTCTGGCATTTGTCTAGAAGCACCAAGTGAGGAACATGATGTGAGTATTGCCTGCATAGCCAGACGCCGCCCCAGCCATTCTGCAGTTGTGTGCTTGGTGCAAGCTTATGCAAGGGTATTAGAGAACACACATTCAGTAAGACTAATTCTGTGGCACATGACTACATGTTGGCACATTAACAGAGTAGTTCCAAACCAGAGTCTCGTGGAGGAATTGGTGGCCTGTACCTTGCAAGGTGCATCACTGAGTTTGAAGTTTCTGTTAAACCAAGTCTGTCTGGAAGATGATAAAGAGCCACAAAAAGATAAGCCTCTAGATACTGACCTCCTCCCTAAAGTGAAGCAAAATATTTCCTGCTAAGTGAAACAGCCATCTCAGTTGGATTGGAATGAAGCTTTGCCCCTGCTCTCTATACAGGCAGAAAACTGGGGTAATCACTCCGAGCTGACTTTTCCATCTGGCCTATGAACAAAACATAAACTGGTTCTGCAGTTCCCAGGGATGCCTGGGCCAGCTTGTGGCAGTGTGTTAGGTGATGTGACCCCTTTATTCCAGAACCAATCCCAGCTGTGGGAATCTTCATCTGCTGGGAGAGGCCGCAGGGGCAGGCGAACAGGAGGTGGCTGTCGTCACAGGGCTGGAGAAACAGAGCACTCACAGGTGGCTGATGAATGAAGAAATGTGGAACCATTCATCTTATCCGAGATTTCTGGTGACTGAGCTGATGTTCATGCTGGAGAATGAGCTGATGTTCAAAGTCAGGTGATTGCAATTGAGGAACTCAAAGCATTTTGGGAAATTTTCCCCTCCTGTTTAATGTAGATCCTCCCACTGATTGCATTAGTGCAGGGGAATCCAAATGTGTGGATGAAGAGCTGGAGGAACAAGTAAGAAAAGCCTTTCTTTCCCTTGGTGAACCTGGACTCCCAGACCTGCCCAAAGGCTCTGTCTTTAATGTTAAAATTGCAAGGGAGGTGTGTGGTGTGAGGAACTCAGGACTGTGGTTGCTGGTGTGGTTCCTTCCCTCCTGAGATGGGAAGGGCTTGGTGCAGCTGAGTTCAAAGCTCTGTGGATCAGAAAACAGCAGCTCAAACTGGACACTGAGCCAAGGCTGGAGTGAGACAGACAAGCCAAATAACGAAGGACTCTCTCCATCTTCTTGCTTCATTTCTTGCTGCGAGAGTTCAGCTAAATGTTAGCCATTCTCAAGCATATCTGCCTTTTGTGGGAGGCACAGTGAAGGAATGGGTTGCTGGGATGGGGAGAGAGTCTTGGAGCTCTGGAAATGGTGCTAAAGCAGAGCAATGTATTGTTTCTGAAATGAAATAATTTTGTGACATCTGATCCTCTTGTAAATTTGGCTCTGTTGTATTCAGTGGTGGAAATGGAGCAGCCTGTCCTGGCAGCATTCCCTGTCCCTGCAGGCACTGCTACCTCAGCAGTGCAGGGAGCACCTCTGGCTGCTTTCAGTCTTTAGTGGGGACTCATCACTGCAGTCAGTGGGGATTAGGATCAATCACCAAGTGCTGACTCATAATAATAAACTGAAAGGTTTATTTATGTTACATGTGCTCATTAAAGGGGGCACAGCATGGACAACTGGAAGGTGTCACAATCTGTGGGTTTCTACAGAGGAATTTTGTACCTTTTTAATTAGATCAGTTTATCCTCAGCGCTTCAAATTTAGGCACTAGAAAATGTATCCATTCATTTTTGCTCCATGTAAGTGATGTTATTTCTGTGTCTGTTCTTCTGCAAAACCAGCACACACTTGCTGTGAGCTGCAGCCACTTCTGAACAAAATTGAGACAAACTAAGTTTGGATAAGAGAGTTTGATTAATTCAATTAGCACACAATTTGTTTGTCCTCAGCTGCATTTTAAATGACCCAAAGTGGATGTGCCCCTCATGCTGCTGAGACAGGAGAGGGTGAATGGCTCTGCTCACCTAAACCCCCAGCTTGTGCACAGTCTTCATTGAGGCATTGGTGTTTTAAAGTCCAGACGGGCCACCTGCCTGAAGGGGGTCGTGGAAATACCCTGAATTTTAGTTTTCCTTTCAGAACTACATCTCAAAGACATGTGGAGATAAGCAGGAGTTTTCACTGAGAACAGATTCCAGGGATTTATTGGAGCACAAGGCATACAAAACAATAAGTAATAGTAAAAATTCACTGGTTGTCTACTGGGTGGGTTGGATATTCCATTAAACATTTATTAAAATGTGGTTAACTTGCAGGACAGGGGGACAAGCTGGCTGCCTAAAGACAACATAACAATTGTAGGGCAGCAGAGGGACAGCACCAATTTTTGCTGGCTGTGACAGGGACAGGAGCCAGGGAACGGCTGGGGCTGGGCCAGGGCAGCTCAGGCTGAGCTCAGGGCAAGGTTCTTCCCCCAGAGGGTGCTGGCACTGCCCAGGCTCCCCAGGGAATGGGCACGGCCCCGAGGCTGCCAGAGCTCCAGGAGCCTTTGGCCAGCGCTGCCAGGGATGCCCAGGGTGGGGTTGCTGGGGGGTCTGGGCAGGGCCAGGGGCTGGGCTGGGTGATCCTGGTGGGTCCCTTCCAGCTCAGGACATTCTGTGATTCCATAAATTTGTAATTCATAATTAACATTTTGTTCTTGGCTTTTCCTGCCCATGGCTTTCAGCTGTGACAGTTTGGGGGCTATGACCCTGCATTTCAATCACTTTTTCCACCTTCTTTGGGGTTGCTTTTTTTTTTTTTTTTTCATTCAGTATCTTTTCTTCTGCTGACTGTAATTCTTCTAGGTTTGGGGCCACAAGGCATTTAATGGCTTTGGGCACAAAGAGAAAGTGTCAGGAGTTTTTTTCCTTGGGAAATTTCCTCCTCTGGGTTGGATGTCACCCTGTCCTCAGGTGAGGGGAGGCTCAGTCAGAATGGGGAGTTCTCTTGCCAGGGCGTTTCAGCTGCATTGGTGAATAATGCAGCAGAATTTTGCAAGGACGCCACTGCAAACCTCACCAGCAAATCCAGTGCTTACCTCAGCAGCCCCCGGGCACTGCTTTTGTTGTGATCACAGCAGGGTTTGAGTGATGGATGCACAAAGGAAATGGAGAGGATGAACAGAAAGTAGTTTATGGTTTTCCTCAAAGGCACTTTTCTAACCCAAAAATATAAGCCTTGTGGTTTATATGGTTTTGAAATATAACCACAGATCTTGAGAACTGGAAGACATTTGATTTACCATCTCCTGCAATTTTGGTACCAGGTTCAGGGCAGAACTCATTAATTTTCAGAATGAAAAACATTCAAAGGAAATGTATTCATGTAAAATATTTAAAACAGGAACATGCTATTGGGAGAAACTGTCAGTGCCAAAACTTGAGGTCTTTTGTGTCTTGCTGGAGTTGGTGAAGATGTGTCTTTTTGAGGTCTTCACCAAAGTGCTCTAACCTTGATTTGGTGAGGCTTTTCCAGCAGTTTTAAGGTCTGCAACCCTGTTTTTTGGGAGCTGTGAAGGGTCAGTGTCAGACTGAGCACTTTCTCTTGAGCTCAGTCTAGGAACGGGAAGGGCTCAGCTGCCTGGGACACATCTCCTCCCTCCTCAGCTGCTCACAGCTGGAGCAGGGAGACCTGGTTTCTCTGACTTTCCACACTGGGGTGGTTTTTTTTTTGTTGTTGTTTTTGCTGTTTTTTCTTGTTTTTATTTTACTCATAGAATGCCCCTTGCTAATAGCTGGATGTAGGGGACTCTGCAAGACTGAAGTTCTTTTTAGCCATGGAGCTTCTGGAGGTCCTTGGTGGGAATGATGGGGTTTTTCTGGCCACCATGCCCCATATTTGCCTTGTTGTTGTCCTGAGCCCAGATGTCCCTGTGGTTCAGTTCTGACCATCTGGTTTTCAGTCACTTCACTTTATCCCTCCTTCCCTTGTAGTTCTCTCTCACTCCCTGCTGTGTGGAGCAGCAACAAGATCTCCAGGTTTTTCTGTATCCAGCCAGAGTATAGCAGTAGTTACTGATTCATTATCATTTTCCACTCTCTAGGGGTGCCAGGAGAACTGTGAGGAGGACAGTCCTCCAAAGAGGTCCTGCAGGAGACAGAGCAGATGAATTGTTCATTTCTTTCAGGAAACCTTCACATTTCCATCTTCTGTCTCATCTGGAGAGTAACTGGATGCAATAGCTCCAGGTCCAGCAGGAGCTGCAGTGTCCTCCCTCTGGTGGGATGAGACAAGGGCACAAGTTGGCTTTGCTCTCCTGTTTATGTCTGGCTCTGGGAGCAACTGTTGTGGCTTATTTTGTTATGTTCAGCCCCTGACTGTGCCTCATCCTTAGATTCCCAGGAGCCTCACCAGGTGAGGAAGGGAACAGGTCTGTGCAGACGCCGGCAGATTTCTCAGTTTCTCTCCTTGTTCAATCCCTGCCCTCTGTCAGTGTGAAGCTATTCCTCCTTGTCCTGTCCCTCCAGGCCCTTGTCCTGTGTCCCTCTCCAGCTCTCCTGGAGTCCCTTTGGACACTGGAAGGGGCTCTGAGGTCTCCCTGGAGCCTTCTCCTCTGGAGTGTCTCCACCAGGTCCGTATCCCTGCTGTGCTGAGGAGTGGATGCCATGCTCCAGGGGTGCTCTGTGGAAATAACCCAGCTCTGGGTGTGTCCAGAGCCCGGCTCTGGGGCAGGGAAGGTGTCCCTGTGTACCTGTGACTGCTCGGTGTCATGCTGGCACTACTGACCTGGCTGCTGGAACTGACATGCTTTTTTCTTGCCGTTTCAGCTCTGGTTTCAGCGGCAGGGAAGTAAGGTAGGAAACAGTCAGTAAGAAAAGGGCTGGGTTTGTTGTCTGAGGTTTAGAAAGCTTTTAACAAGTTGAATTATTGGTTGTATGTGAAGTGAAACACTGCTCTCCTAACTGCTCTCATTTCCTGTATCATTCCAGCCTGTTCCCTGCATTATTTACAGCTCAGATTTACAGTGTATTTGGTTACACACTGCGTTGCATTCTCATTTTTTTTCCTCTGTTTTATAAATTTCTTTGGGAGTCAGGCCAAGAGGAGAGTGTGCAGATATGCACACACACATGGACTGAATTTGACTGTAATTTGCTAATTTACTGGGGAGAAGAGATCTGGCTTTTCTTCTGTTTTGGTGTAAAAAGACCCTTTTATTTTTCCAAAGGAGCAGCAGTAGCTGAGAACAGCCAGTGTTTGGAGAGTTCAACATTTCAGAACAACCAGAGATGAGAGAAAATATTATCTTGTGAATTGTAAATGTGGCATTTTTAATTTGGCTGGTGTTTCCCAGAAGTTAGTGGATAATGGGAATATTATCATGCTCTTGGCTCAACCAGTAATCAGCTTGCTACTTCAAGTAGTTTATAAATGCAGTGCCTCAGAGTTCAGCTGGATGAGGTAGAGCCTTTCACAGCTGAAGGAGTTTTTTGTGACCTGAAATATGAAGTGCGATGAGATACTAAGCATGAAATCTAGCATTTGGAAATGAGCTCTTTAGGAATTGTAAAACACAGAAGGTGATTAAAAGGAAGTTTCCTTTTCAGTTTAACATTTTACTTTTGGCTGCATGAAAACATAAGAGGAGGTGCGTTAGGAGGATTGGTTTGGAGAGTTCATTCAGATTTTTAAATTCATTCTTCACATTTTAACTGTTGATGCTGCAGATGATTTTCATTCAGAATATTTTGTGTCATGGTTTCATAAGTAAATGATTGTGAATTAAGTAGAATCAGATATCAAACATGTTACTGCGTTTAAAATGAAATCTTAACAATTGCTTTAGAAGTACTGGTGTGATGAATATTGCTATGATGAATAATGGTATGATGACTGCATGAGGAATGGTAACTCACAAAAGAACAACTGAATGCAAGTTCTGCAATAACTAGGTGAAAAATAAGAGGAAAATTCCAAATAACCTTTTTTTTTTTAAAATACTTGATCCCTCTTTGTTTAGCCTTGCCACTTATCACAGCAGCCTTTCATCGTCCCTCTTCCTCAGGCACCCTCTTGCCTGAATCCCCCTGCAGCCCCATTGCTGTCCAGCCTAGCAGGGCAGCACCCCTGAGCACACCCAGGGCCCTGTTCTGGCCCAAAGTCACCCTCCTCCATCCCAGCTGGCCAGGAGCTTCCACTGCAGAGCCATGCATTAAAATCTTCTGTGCTGCTCATCCCTCCCGACCTGGGCTGGCTCTTCCAGGACCCTGTGGCTTGCCCTGGGGAGGGTGGGGATGGGCAGGGCTGGAGCTGCCCAGCACAGCTTTGGAGTGCAGGAGCCAGGGGGTGCTGAGTTAAAGCCTGCCTGGCTGCCGGCTGGGATTTTGTTAGGATTTCAGAGTGCAGGGTTTTTTACAAACTAATCCTGACTGGCAGTTGGAGCTTGGTGGTTTCCAGCATGGAGTAGCAGATTTCTCTGGGGTGAAACAATGCCCCAGTGTGTCTGAGCTGCCTCTACAGAGCCAATAAATCTGTTTTGTTTTGTTTTTCTCTCTCCTTTTCTCTCTTCCCCCTCCTCCAGGCCAGGACCCACTCGTACTGCTGAAAACCCTTCAGCTTATCTGGACAAAGCAGGAGCTGGGGAAGGTAAGGCTGAGCCCTGCACACAGCAGCTCTCTGGATGCAGAGCATGTCCAGGCACAGGACGCTGGGGTCAGACCCACCAGCCCTCACGGCTGCTTTCATTCCAGCACTCAGGGGAAGAGCCTGTGCATTTGCAGCTACAAGTGAAAAGAAAAGGTAGCTTTGTGTGATGGGGAGCAGCTCAGGGGCTCCTAGAAAAGAGCTGGAGTTTCCAGGGCTGAGTTACAGAAGGAAAGAAAATCAAAGTTGCTTTTGTTTTGTTTTAAACACTTTTTTTGTCCATTAAATGGAGGATCTTGGGGGCAGAGGGAAGAATATTGCTAGTAGCTGAAAAAAATGAGAGTTGAATTTGGTAGGGAAGTGTTTTTTTGCCAGTTGAGTATATCAAAGCTTTCATATTTGAAGTATTCTTTTTTTTTTCTGATTTGGTTTGGTTTTGCCTTTTAGAGTGGTGAATGCAATTTACACTGCTGTCTGAAATCAATGCTGTTATTTTTATACAGCACAACCTATGGGCTCTACACTGAGATTTTTCATAGGCAGTAAAATATATTTCATCTAAGTTTGGAAGGTTGAAAACTAACAAAACCAGCAGTTGCAGGGTTGAGTTTTCCATGTTTAACTCTGTGCTGCTCAGGCAGGTTCAGAAGTGAAATGGTTCCTTTTGTAGAAGGCCCAGAGCCCTGCAGCTCTCACATAACCACGTGGAGCGTCTCCTGTGTGGAGTGGCCAGCGTGGCTGAGGACCTGGTGGATGTGCTCCATGCTGGGTGTCTGCAGTGGTTACTCACTGTCCTGAGCTGCTGCTGTTAGACTTTCCATTACTGTTAGTCTGTGGTTGCCAGCTGGAATAAACAACTGGAAACCCAATGTGAGAAGTGCCTTTCCAAATGGTCACTCACTGGCGGAGACTTGAGCTCAGCAACTCTGAAACCTTGAGCTTTCCATAGAGTTTTGTTAGAGTTGGAGGAAAAAAAATATTGTCCTTTAGGTCTGGAGGGCAGTTAATCCCACAAAACAACAGCAGGAAAGAGAAATCATCAAAATCTCTGCACTGGGTACCCTGGGATGTGTATGTGGATTGGGAAGAAAAATACTCTGGAAAAGAAAAAGCCTCCCATGGACTTCTACCATGGACGTGTCCCTTGGCAGAGAGCACTGCATTGATTCTCCTGGGGGTGGAAAAACGAGAGGATCCCCAGGAGCTAAGGAATCACAGACTGGTTTAGGTTGGGAAGGAATTTAAAGCTCATCCAGTTCCACCCTGTGCCATGGGCAGGGACACCTTCCACTGTCCCAGGCTGCTCCCAGCCCCATCCAGCCTGGCCTTGGGCACTGCCAGGGATCCAGGGGCAGCCACAGCTGCTCTGGGCACCCTGTGCCAGGGCCTGCCCACCCTGCCAGGGAACAATTCCTAATTCCCAATATGCCATCCAGCCCTGCCCTCTGGCAGTGGGAAGCCATTCCCTGTGTCCTGTCCCTCCATCCCTTGTCCCCAGTCCCTCTCCAGCTCTCCTGGAGCCCCTTTAGGCCCTGGCAGGGATTCTGAGGTCCCCATGGAGCCTTCTCTTCTCCAGGTGAGCACCCCCAGCTTTCCCAGCCTGACTCCAGAGCAGAGGGGCTCCAGCCCTCAGACCAACTTAGTGGCCTCCTTTAGAATCATTCCTACAGCTCCATGTCTTTCCTCTGTTGGCAACCCCAGTGTCACCTGGGCTTTGCAGGTCCCCAGTGGGGTTTGCAGGTGTGTTCCCCCTCCAGGCTGAGCAGGAAAGTGTTTCTCAGCTTGGAGGGTGCCCAAGGAAAACCTTTCAAAGGGTGCCAAGGAAATGGGGAGGGCTGTGGTGAGCCCAGCTGCTGTGGGGGGCCACAGCAGGAATGTCCCAGTGAGTTCTGACTTTTGCTTGTCACACTGTCACCGGGACGGGCTGACTTGT
This sequence comes from Motacilla alba alba, assembly GCF_015832195.1. Classification (NCBI taxonomy): domain Eukaryota; kingdom Metazoa; phylum Chordata; class Aves; order Passeriformes; family Motacillidae; genus Motacilla; species Motacilla alba. Next base: position 704,051 of record NC_052032.1, on the reverse strand, counting down.
GCCCAGGGCTGTGCACCCACAGAAAGTGCAGCCTCTGTTTTGAGGGGCTGGGCTGCTCTGCCCTCTGTGTGCAGCTCAGGTGGGTTGTGCTGCTGCTGCCCCCCAAATGCCAAGCCCCAATAACTGAGGTAAGTTGACTTAAGTCCAACTCAGCCTGCTCCAATGCCAGGTAAGTGTCAGGAGCTTCTCTGCCTCTCGCTGTGTGTGCTTGTAGGTCAGTATTGTCCATAGCTGGGGTAAATCAACCCCTTGCAACCCCTTGGTCTCAAATCAGTGACCATGGGCAGGAATGTGTCTGCCAGGGCATGACCCCAGTTCTGGAACATGGGTACAAGAAATGGTCATTTCCTACATAGGAATGACAGTTTGGGAATAACCAGGAAGCATCAGCAGACTGCCCGGAGCTCTGGGACTAGAAAGAGGGTATCAGTTGAGCATCAGCAACATTTTCCTATTCCCATGATCTGTCAGGCTGTAGAAATCCCCCCCAAGGAGCATTCCCTGCCATGGGAATCAATTGAAATGGAAATGGCAAATACAAAAAAAGTTTGAGAGGAATCCCTCTCTGGCAGAGGGACGAGCCAGGCAGCACACTACTCTTTCCTCTCTGATTTAGGTGTCTTGTGCCCTTTTTGTTCTCTGCCTTTCCCCTTCAGACTATAGATGCCCTAGCTGAAGGCTTGCTGGGAGGTTTGGAAGGCAGCTTTTTCCCAGCTCATCACAGTCTCACTGGTACGAAGGCCAGACTCAGAGCAGACGAGCACAGTTCGTGCTGCTGGCCATGGTGTCGATGCTGGGAGCTGCTCTGCCTGTGCCAGCAGGACCTGGTGTCTGCTGGAGCCCATCCTGCCAGAGCCCAGGCTCAGATTACAGCCCAAGGAGGAGCTGAGCGGGGTGGTGGAAGCTCCAAATGTGCTGAAGTGGGACTTTTGGGGGGAAAAAAGCCATTTCCAAACAGTGCAGTGGAGTTGGCGAGTTGCTTTGTTTTCCTTTGGCTGTTGTATTGAATGTTTGTGGTTGGATCAGAGCTCATCTTTGCCTTCTGCTGCATCTCCCAGCAAAGATGGAGCCCTGTGTTTAACATTGCAAACTCTTGCCACAGGGAAAATGACTTAGAGGGAGAAATCTCTTATCTGAAGTCCCATCTCCGTTAGTCATCAGCTTTTTCATACTGCCTTTATAGCCTACTGAGAAAGAAACAGTTTCTGTCATAAACCATAGGTTCTGTGGGTTTTCCAGACATGAAAGACACTCTGGAAAACAACTGTCTTCCAGTAAAAATTGTTGATGAATAAAAAAAGAAAAAATTCATTGGCAAATTTTCTGTAGATTTTATTTTGTTTTCCATGTTGCTCTTCAAACTTCATATTGTTTCCACTGGAAGCTCCGAATGGGGCCATGAATCCAGTAAATTACAAGTGCTGGCTGCAGCAGGAATGAGCATCTTTTGGATTTGGCTTTTTAGCCACAAAAGAAAGAGAGCAGCTGCTCTCAGTGATTTCTTGTTTTCTGTCTCTGCTCTCGCCCTGCTCCACGCTGGTGATGTACCATGCAGTGAGAGGTCCTGTGTGGGTACTGAGGATGCCACCTCCTCACCCTGCCAACCCTCCCAGCTCCCTGGAAACTACTTCTAATGTAAACATTATAGAGATACTGCTCAGTACTGCTAATTTATCACTTCTACCAGATGGGGAGTAAGTAGCCTATTAACATTCACAAAGTGAGGGTCCAATTCCTTCACATTTCTAAACACATCACCCTGGGACTCCTAAGATTTATGGCGCGGAGTTTTCCCATGTTCTGAGCCTCTTTGTGGGGCCTTAAGGCTCATGGAAGTGTGCAGGAGCAGGAGGTGCTCAGGGAGGTTTTGGGGGAAGGATCACAGGTCTGGAGGATGACAATCTGACAGAATTTGAACTCAGATATTTCATTCACTTTGATCTGAGTGTAAAATCCAAACTAATTTGAGACTCTCAAATATTCCGATTATGGGCACTATTGTGGCTGAAGTAGCCATAAGGTCAAGTGTGCAGGTTTGTGGTACAGCCATGAGGAGGGGTTCTTGTACTACACCTTGCAGGTATCTTAGAAGATCAGGAGGTTTTTGAGCCCACTTCTCTACCTTCAATATTGCCATTTTCCCAATAACACCCCTCTCTCCAGCTCACTTCTTCCCCTCCCCCAAATCCCAAGCCCCTTTGTCTGCCCCACAGAACAACTTCTCTGTCTTTATGGGATAATTAGTGTGGACAATTGCTGCTTTCCCCATTGGGTTTGAGGTGCAGTGAGCCATGAAGGAATCTGTAATGACATGAAAAGTCACTGGAGGCGCGGATGGTGGCTGAATAGCAACAGTTACCTCTCTGAATAGATTAAATTAAAAAAAATAAAGCTTTGTGTTCAGCTGGGGGAAGGGAGGATTCACTAATCTTTTTGTACACGACAATGTGGTTTTTTATCTCGGCAGCTCAAGGAAGAAATCAGGCGGGGCTTTGCCAGACTGGAGGACCCTTTGGCAGGACTCCTCGCCATGCTGGAGAGCAGCAGTGATTGGAAGAGGAAAGGACATTCCTTGGAGTATTGCATCACCACGGAGATGCAGCTTTGGATAAAAGCACATCCTGCTGTCCCACAGGTTAGAAAAAGAGAAAGCAAGAGAGGTGGGAGAGAGGAGAGAGCAATTGATTGCAATGTTCCTCAAGTATCTCTAGTTTCCCTTTATTCCAAAGTCCACTATCTTCTCTGTAGCCTTATACAGAGTGTGATAAGGTGTAAAACACAGGGAGATGTTATCTGTGGCATGCTGGCCTGAAAATGAAGTCATACTGGGAGCTGTGCTGCCAGAACTGTTTCCCCTCCAAAGCTGGGATTTCATCTCTCCAGATCAAATGACTCTGATGGAGCGTTGCTCTTGCAGCTTTCCAGGCTGGAGGCTCTCCCACTGGAACCCACATCCCTGCTGTCAGGAGAAACCCAGTTGCAAAAATCTGCTCTGTGTGTTCTTCCAGCTCTGCAAATAGAAGCCAGTTACTGTAGGATTGCTTAATTCCTGCCATATGGTGAGAATGCAGAAAATGGGAATAGCCTGCCTTTTCAGCAGCTGAATGATTAGTTCTGTAAAGTTGGGTCATCAGATTATATGTCCTAATGTTTACCATTCCTTCTGCCTTCAGATATTCTGACCTACTGAGATTTTCTTATTTTCTGTGAGCTTTTGGCTCTGAACTGCAGGATACTTTTACATTTGTGTTGCTTCCTTTCCCATTTTTCCAAATGGCTCTGGTTAGATGTTGAGCTCTGCCATTACAGGATCGGTACTACTGGCACTGAAATTCCTGTGTCATGAGTGAATGATCACCTGGGAGCACAAGGATTTAAATACCTGTGCCGGTGCATCTTTTGATGGTGCTTTTGCTTTCCCTACCCTTCATACACCCAGCAGCAAGCCTGGGAATGAAAATGGAATTCTTATGTCTGATAGGTGAGATGTCCCTGGAGGGGAGTCGCTGGATTCAAATATTTTCTTCTGGGAACTAGAGGGGAGAATTTCTGAAGAGCTCTGTTAGCACAAAGGGCATTTTTCCAGTTTCAGATTTTACTTTTGCACAAGGCCCTATCCCTTCTCCAGAATTACCCCACAAACATTTCATGTTCTTAAAGTGGGTGCTGTGGAAAAAATGTGTATCATATTGTTGTGATTTCTGCCTGCAGACTCCAGGGGAAATCGGAGAATCCCTTCCAGAGGAATTTGCTTACTCTGTTTAAACAAGCTCTGCTTTCAACCACCGTTGAATCGCAGCCATCTTTACCAAACCTGTGTTTGATTGTTTTTTGGTTGTTTTTTGAAGTCTGGCACCAAGCTGAAGAAGCTGCAGGCCCGTGTGCTCAGAATGCTCTCCCAGTGCCCAGCTAATCTGCTTGACCCCCTGATTAGCATTTACCAGCTCCACACAGCAGACCGGAACTATTTGCTTGAACATGTCAGTCATCTTTATCTCCAGGGCAATTACAAAGAGGTGGGTCATGTCTTTCAAATAAATTTACCTTGCCAGCTCTCTGTGAATGTCTGTGTCCTTTTTTGGATGCATTTCAATGTGAATTCCATTTCATCCCAGCAGCTGCACGCTGTGAATGCTGCAGCTTAGCGTGCTCTTCCCATGTACAGGAGCAGCCTGGGCTCAGCCTTGGCTTTTCTGCTGACTGAAGACAGAATGCCAGGGAATCCTCCCTCCACTCCTTTGCTGACCTTTGAAAGTAATGGGTTAATAGGTGTTAATTTGGAGAATTTAAGGGGATGGTTGTATTCGTTTTTGTTTTTTTTGTCCTTAGCAAGAAAAGAAGGGATTTTAGTCCTTGGTCATAGACCTGCTGTGCTATCTCCAGTCCACCTGCAGCCAGAGGGCTTGGAAAACCTCATTGGTCCCATGTGATCACCCCAACCTTAGGTCTCAGTTGGAGGAGTTTTGAAGCCTCTTTACCACTGAGGCTCATATCCAAATGTGTAACAACTCCTGTGTCTGTTTCTGGGTGGTTGACTCAGGCAGGAGTTCACCAGACCCAGGATCTGGTGTGCTTTACCCTGTTACAGCACTGCAGCATCTCCAGCAGGGTTGCCCCATCCCTGGAATTGTTCCAGGCCAGTTTGGACAGGCCTTGGAGCAACCTGGGGTAGAGGAAGGTGTCCCGGCCCATGGCGGGGGGTGGAACTGAATGGTCTTGAATGTCCCTCCCAATTATTCTATGATCTTTCTTTTTTAAAGGCAAAAGGGTTTGTTTTTCTCCCAGAAGCATGGTTCATTTGGATGGTATATAACAACTTGACGTTTTTAAGCAAAAGTAAAACTCAAATAGCATTCTTAAAATCCTGTTCTTCAGTACAGCTGAATTCCCAGCTGGCATCCTGGAATCCCATTCTTTTTGATTTCTTTCAATACTGAAACAAAGATATTTTGTATTTGGTTTGAAGTTCCCTGGTAGCTTCTTGAGACTTAGTCTTGTGCTCAAAAAGTTTTTGAATGTGAATATTTGACAATTACAACATGAAGAAATGTCTTATTTGATTATATTCAAGTGGGATTTTTAGGTTCATGGCTACAAAAATATTTGTTGTTTTCATTAGAAATACAGTTCTTTCTAGATCCAGCTTTGGAAAGCTCTAGATTTTTTTGGTGGGATTGTTGTTCTGTTTTTTCTTCCACAGCAGAGATCATTTACTGCTCATTCCCAGTGTGAAGAATAGGAAACCTCAACAGCTTCTCACTCTCAACCATAGCTTTCTTCTAGCTTTCTTTTGTTACCAGAAGGATGCATAGGATAACAAAAATAACAGGAAGTCTTTTACTGCCCTTGGGGACTGAACATACCTAAGTCAAGCTAGCCCCAAACAACCTGGAGCTGGGGCTCTGAGCCTTGCAGTGGCTCTGGGTGTCCATCTGTCCTTCTCTTCCCCATCTCTCAGCTGGGGCAGTGAAGCAGACTCACATGTAGGATTGTTGGCTCTTCAGTCTCTCACCTAAAGGACAGAAATCCATACAAATCCTGACCATCATTTATTTTCTTGCTGTATTTGCAGTAAAACACCAGGTATTTTACAGTTTCAGTACTTAAAAGGGCTTATAAAAAAGAGGGAGATTACATTTTTCATGGGCAGATAGTGATAGGACAAGGGCAACTATTTTAAGCTAAGAGAGGAGAAATTTAGATGGGATATCGGGAAGAAATTCCTCCCTGTGAGGGTGGGCAGGCCCTGGCACAGGGTGCCCAGAGCAGCTGGGGCTGCCCCTGGATCCCTGAAATGTCCAAGGCCAGGCTGGACCGGGGCTTGGAGCACCTTGGGATAGTGGGAGGTGTCTGTGCTGATGGCAGGGGATGGAACTGCTCAGGCTTTCAGGACCCTTCCAACCCAAACCAGTCTGGGATTCTGTGATTTATTCCAGAGCAGGTTATTCCCTTTGTCTGTGGTGTGCAAACCATGAATGTCCTCTGCCCTGAGAGTTAAGGCTCCTTTCCCTCATGGAGGTTATGGAGAACGTTACCTTTGGGAAATGAGATCCCAGAGCTCCCTGGGGATGGCTGTGGCAGTTGCTTATTGCTGGAGCACCTCTGGCCCTTCCTTTCTCCTGGATTTGGGGGAGCTGGTCAGAGGCTGAGCCCGGGGCTTGGGGCAGTGCTGGCACGGGGCACGGGAAAGGGGACTAAGAACAGGTTCTGGTTCTGGTTTAGCAGCACGGGCTGTGCTGAGGAGGCACCTGCCGGGGAGCAGCGCCAGTGGATGGCACTGTGCTCTCGGGATGCAGGAAACAGGCAGACACTGGGAGCTGGGGAAAAGCAGGGATGTGGAACTGGGTTTTGAGGTGTCCGGGCTCTCTGGCGTTTTTTTTCATTTGTGACAGGAGTGTGCAGCTGCTGGAGCAGCAGTGAGAGCTCTGAGAGTGCAGTGAGAGCAGTGAGGGTGAGGGGCTCCCAGCTCTGCTCGTTGTGGCCCCCATGGCACGGGGAGATGGGAGGATTCAGCACTCCCGCTCAGGAAGTTCCAGTGAAGCACAGCAGCCTTGTTCCCTTCCCAGATCCCCTCCAAGGCCAGCCATGGCTCCATGCCACCCTCCACCTGGGCTGTGCCAGAGGTGCCAGAGCTCTGCCGCGCTGCCGGGCGGGTGTGGCGTGGGAAGGGCGATGGGAGCCAGGGGTCACAGTGTGGGGAAGGGGGCTGGGGAACAGGGGAACACCGTGTGGGAAGGGTGCTGGCTGTGGGAGGATGTGCTATGGGATGCCCTGGATGAGTGCTGTGTGGGAAGGGCAGTGGGTGGCAGTGGATTTGGTGTGAGAAGGGCACTGGGGGTATTTGGTGAGGGGAGGGTGCTGGGTGTTTCTGGTGTGGGAAGGGCACTTGAGTGTCAGTGGAAGTGGTGCAAGAAGGACTTTGGATGGATTTGGTGTGGGAAGGACACTGTGTTCTGGTGTGGGAAGTGTGCTGGGTTTGGTGTGGAAGGGCACTGGGTTTGGTGTGGGAAGGACAGTGGGTTTGGGGAAGGACATCCCATTCTGGTGTGGAAGGACATTGGGTGTTCTGGTGTGGAAGGACACTGGGTGTGGTGTGGGAAGGACGCTGGGTTTGGGGAAGTACACTGGGTTTGTGGAAGGACACCCCGTTGTGGTGTGGAAGGGCACTGGGTGCCACGGGACAATGCTGGGATTCAGCAGACCGGGGGTAATGCAGCGCAAGCGGGGCTGCGAGAGGCCCTGAATAGGCCAGGCTGTGCTGGAGAAGAATGAGGGGTAGGCAGAAGGCAAGCTAGTGTTTCATGGTCATCTTATGTTACACTTCAGCCTTTCAAAGAGTGTCTGGGGCTGCTTGAATGAACCTCTCTTGCACTGCGAATGCGGGAGCCCGGAGACAAAGGGGGCTCTTGTCACTCGCAGGCCTCTTTGGGGAATAAAAGCCATTGTCACATGAACAGGGGCAGTCTGGCAGGCTGTGCATGCTTCAGTGCCCCATGATATCGCTAAGTCTCAGCAGAAATCACATTCAGGGCCCTGTCAGCTTTGATTAGCGGGGTCTCATGACTTAATGTGCTGCGATATTTCATGTCTAAGGGTGGCGGCTGTCTTTCTGGGGGATGAATGCCCTCTATTGTCCACTGAGTTATTTTATTTACATTTTTTAAACAGCTTATAAAGGTAAAAAGATAGCTGTGCTTAAAGAAAAAAATCAAATTCCTTTGCTTCTGGATCAGTAGTGAGTGCTGCTCGGGTCAGATACAGTGAAACTTGTTTTCACAGTCAGCATCAAAGTTCTTGTCTTGTTTAACAGCTTTATAGTAAATTCTGAACAGGTGGCAGTGGAGCTGGGTTTAGGAAGGAAACAATAAATAATCTTTTTAGCCCCTGACAAGCAGAAATATTCCTGGGCCTGAGAGACCTCCCACTCCAGCCTCCCTGTCAGTGATTCGCAGAGTTTCTCTCCCCTTCATCATTTTGGTTCTTAAAAAAGAATATTGGATGAAGCCAGTAGTATTTTATTTTTAACAGGATTTTCAGTTGCTGTCTGTTCAGATTTCTCTGTTTTCAAAAGCAGAGTATATTTTTTAATCTAATGATTTATCCATCAATTTCTAGAAATAATGAAGGCTTGTTTGTTGTGGTTCATGTTTGCTCTTTCAATTGAGATAATGTGGGTTATCTGGTAGAATTCAGTTAAAATTTGACATAAAATATTTTGGAATACCCAGAGAAAAAGTTTTGTAGACAGAGAATTGCAGGTTTTGGTCAGCAATACGGCTACAGACATAATAGAAAGGGTGATTGACCAGAGTTAAACTTTAAGGAGCACAAATACTCAGAAGTGTAAAATGCCCATCATGACCTTCAGTTTCAGCGCAGGGATTTTGTGAACAGTCAGGGATGTTGGTGTTTGTAGCCCTACTTCATCCATGGTGCTGGACTACACGCAGTGTATCTCTGCAGATCTGTCAGTAGAGATCAGTTTAGCACTGATTGAGCACATTAACGGATAATCAGATTTTTTATTTCCTTACTCTGGCTCTTTCTGAGCTGTTCTCAGGCCAGGGAAAATGTCTCTGATATTGCTTCTTATCTCCATTCACCACCTTAATTATACAAAGGCATGTACTATATTTTAAAGTGTGTTCATTTGTATTTCCTTTTTTCTTTTAAATTAAGAATCATATTGGCTCAGAAGCCCAAAGAAAATGTTACAGCAGTTATTTCACCCATGAAGATGATGTTTCAGTGTCCACCCCTTTTTCCTCTGAACATACCCTGCTGCTGTAGTGGCACATTGCCTGCCTGGTGATGCCCCTCTGGAGCAGAGGGGGCCAGCCCACGGGCCATGGGCCACCACTGCTGCCCTTCCCAGCTTCCAGAGCCATCTCTACCCTGGGCTGTGCCTTGGGAATGCTGGGGAAGGAGCTTCAGCATTGCTGGGAGCCATAAATGAGATGGCAGATTTCTGCTCTCCTACTGCCAGAATTTCTGGACTCTGAGACAGCCCTGGGGATGTGCGGCAGATCCAGCTGTGCAGAGTCTGGGTCTGGTGAGGTGGGCAATGCTCAGAGAATGAGCCGAGCAGTTAAACCCCACCTAAAACTGCTGAGTGACCTGAGGGACACAAATCAGAAAGGCTGGGCTTCAGTTCCCTCTTCCCCTCACTCATGCATATTCCAACATGGACTTGTACTTCTCTCCCTCTACCTCAAATTCTTTGGCTGGGAATAACCTGTCACACTCTCCATGTTGATGGTCTCACTCTTTCCTGAGTGTGGACCTCAGGAATGTCGTGTTTCCCTGGTTTCTGCAGACCTTCCCACAGCCAGCTGTGTATGAAGTGCCCTTTGAGCAGGAAGCAATCAACCATCGAACCCGATGTCATCCACTTGCAGTGATGCACTCTGAGAGCTCAGCAAAGCTGATTAGCCTCAAGTTTGAAATGAGTGATTCCAAAACACAAAACAGATGTGCCCAATGATTAATACCTGGTGTGCCTTTTACTCAATTATTTCTGCCATTTTCCAGGCTTTGATCACTGTGATTTTCTTGGAGTTGACTTTGGTTCCTCCTCTGCAAAGTCTCCTTCTGTTGTTTTGTTTATTCTTTGGGTTTTCAGAAATTCCCTCACCGTGTGCTCAGAAATAGTGCACTCAGTCAGGCAGGTGTTTGTGCTGTCCCAGCTCGCTTGCAGCAGAGCCAAGAGCAGGAGTCATCAGCAACCACTGGTGTCTGTCCTGCCTCAGCACTCCAAGCAGTTCTCCTGTGCGAGGCAATTCCTCTGCTGCGAACCCCACCGTGGGAAAACTGCAGAAATTGTCAGTGCAGACACCACCCAAGTGCACATGCCCTTGCAGATAAGATCTTGTGTGGCTTCCTGCACCTCGTACTGTATGTGGAAAGAATAGTCATTTTTCGATGAGACAGAGCCAACTGCATTCAAAACAAGCCGAGGGGAGCAGGTATTGGTGCAGGGTGTCTGTGCTCCAGAGCACTCCCCACTTTCCCATACTCGTAGGTTGCATTTGCGTGACTGCAGGAGCGTTCTGGTGCTCGTGGCTGGGCCTGAACATGTCAGGTTTAGGAAACTTCCCCCATCCTTTGGTTAGTGCACCTACACCTGGGTTAGGTGGGGTTCAGTGTAGTGTTGCCCAGCTTTCAATTCTGCCCCACACTCAACCAGCCTTCTGCTGTATTTTAGGGATTTATCCTTGGGATACAAAACTATTAGAAAATGTCCAGATGGGATTTTTGCATTCACCATTATTAAGTCAAACAATGGCCCAAAGCTCCCCAAGGATGAGGAGACTCAGGAGCTTGGACGGGAGTTGGATCAGGCAATGGCCATCAGCCTTTCTCCTGCACTAAGCAGTGCATGCAGTGCATTCATCACATCCCACTCTTGGGCACACTGGGGGGTTCAAGGCAAGAGGGGGACCAGCCTCCCCCAGGTTTGTTGTCATCTGTGGGAGTTTAGTACAGATTGAACATTGTTATGTGCTGCAGTAATGATAACTATTGCTGTTATTAGATTATGCTAGAAACTCTCTGTGGATGAAACATATCTTTGTGCAAAGGCTCCTTGTACCACCAGCCATGACAATAATACTCTCTTTGGGGTTTGAGGGAGTTCGTAGACCCTGGTAGGTGTCAATATCTCAGCATTCCTCAGAGCTTGCCCATGTTCCTGAATCCTGCCTCGGATTTTGGCTCTTACTGACCAGCTGGTGAAGCCGGGGGGTACCTGCTGTTCAGGATCTGGGCAGCCCTGCTGATCCAGCCCGAGGATCTGCAGCTGGATGACCGGGATTGCCAGATTCCAGCTTCCCTGGCTAGCTCTGGGTGGGGAGGGGGTTTCTCACCCGTTCAGTTACAGCCTGCTCGGCCTCATTAGAGTGTTTGTTTTCCGAGTCAAATGAGCCTGCGAATGAGGTGTTGCTTTGCTGGAGATCTTATCGGCTGTAAACAGACTGTTAAAAATAGGGTCCTTTTACACAAAACTTGTTTGTGGAGTGAAACAATTCAAAACACGATAATAACAAAACAAAATCTTTAAATAGCTCGGAGTTGAGACCACAGACACAGCTGCCAAGCACTTTCATCTTTATTACAGTTACTCATATCTCTTCTCTTACTATTCCCATTGTAAATAGGCTGATGTTATCTCTGCTGGCCTCCCCTCAGCCCAGCCCCTGGAGCTGCACCCTGATCCAGCCTTGTGCCTGTTTCTAGGGCCCAGCTCATGCTTCTCCTTCCATGTGTAGCTTCAGGCATGGACCAGGCAGCTGCCCTGCTCCCCGAGTGTTCCCTGCTGCAGAGAGGTTCTGCCAGCAGCACCATCGCTCTGCCTGCTCCATTTCCTGCTGCAGCTGGAGGATGTTAAACTGCTGTTGATAACCAGCTTATGGGCCAGGCTGCCCAGAGCAATGGAGTCATCATCCCTGGAGATGTTCAAAAACACGTGTGGATGTGGCACCTAGGGATATGGTTTGGCAGTGAACGCTGTGGTGGTGCTGGGTTGATGGTTGGGTTTGATGATCTTAGAGGTCTTCTCCAACTGTGCAGACTCCATGAATCTCTGTGGGATTGGAGCTCCTCTGTCCTCCAGGCCTGCTGTGGGGGAGCTGCGTCTGCCAGCCCTGGGCAGGGAAGGGAGGGCTCTCCCCACACTCTGGACAAATGAACATCTGTTGTTCTGCACCCTTGGGGACAGGGTGGAATATCCAACTAGGGAAAGAGAAAAACCCAACCTGACACCACACATGTTCATCTGATTAAGTCACCTGTACAGTTAGTAGAGCTGGAGATAAACCTCTGCCATGTAGATAACAGTGCTGCAGTTAAGTTAATCTGAACATTAAAAAGCCATTAGGGAGCTGTTGGATGTTACAGTTAAAACTAAGGCTACAATAGGGGGTACTCATGAGATCAAATGATGAAACAAGGCCTGGAGAGTTGCAAATATTTTCTTCTGGTTTGGTTTTTTGTTTGTTTGTTGGTTTGGGGGGTTTTTTTGTTTGTTTGTTTTTTGGGGTTTTTTGTTGGGGCTTTTTTTTTTTTATGATTTCTGTTGATTCAGCAAACTTGAGGAGCTGGGAGGAAAGCAAAACCAGCTGCAAAAGCTTTGGGTACCCAAACCCCTTTTTCACATCCACACCAGAAATAGCAACCTTCAACCTGAAAATAATCACTCAGCTTGAACATTGTGTTGTTAAACTGATAATGTGAGAGGAAAGAAGCAGCTCTTTGCCTGTGACTTGTGAAATAGTTATGAAGTCTGGAGTTGGAGAGGTTTGGTTGAGGTTTAGCTGGGCTAAGCAACGCTCCTGTGTACTTCTGTTCAGTGTCTGTGTTAATGGTGATTCCTCTTTTTGTCACTTAAAGTTCTTCTCTTGATTTCTCTTTTGAAGATGAAGCCTGGACTTCCAATGAAGCAGTGTTAAAAAAAACAAACCACCCAAACTTCCCAAAACCAAACCTAAAACAAAACAAACAGAAAAAACTGTTTTCCCACTTCTAAGTGGGGCAGTAGGATACAGCAGCTGAATTTCCATGGCATGTGTTGGTTCTCTGCTTTTGCACACTTAGTCTGTGATGCAGTGGGTGAAATACAGGCACAAATTCCTCAGAAAGAAACATAATCCACTGCTACTGCTTTGAGCAGGGATGAGCTGTGAGGTGTCTGGTGCTTGTGTGGCCCTGCAGGACATGTGCTGCCAGTGAGGAGGTGAGTTCAGGTGGCACTTGAGTGATCACAGGAAATTGATTTCAAGGCATGTGCCTGCCCCCACTTCCGTTATTCTGGCTTTTTTCCAGAAAAGTTTCATGCAGGTGACATGTCATGGTGGGATTCTCTTTCCCTGGGGAAATGCACACTTGGTACTGCATTTTGTTTATGTGTTACTGGGTTTATAAGGAAAATGGGGACAAACATTTTAGCAGCGTCTGGAGTGGTAGGAAAAAAGGTGATGGTTTTAAACTAATAGAGAGGAGATTTAGATTAGATATAAGAGATTTTTTTTACAGTGAGGGTGGTGAGGCCCTGGCACAGGTTGCCTAGAGAAGCTGTGGCTGCCCCATCCCTGGAAACATTTCAAGTCAGGCTGGACAGCAGCTCTGAGCAACCTGATCCAGCTGAAGATGTCCCTGCTCACTGCAGAGGGATTACAACTGGTTGCCTGTTAAAGGTCCCTTCCAACCCCAACCAATTTACTGTTCTATATTCCAACAAGTAGCACAGTTCTAACATGTATCCATTTTGACAAATGTGTCCTTTTCCTGGTCTTTCTCTCAAATCAAAATCAATCACCAAGAGCAAGGAAACCTATGGAAGAGAAGAGCTTTTCCTCCAAGCCCTACCACACTGGTTTTATCCTGATCTGAATAAACAGGTATTTATGAGTTCAGTGGATTCCATCCCATCACTGGTCAGTTCTGCACACGTGCTCTGCCAGGATCACAGATGTCTTTTTAGCACTGCTCACAGCCCTTTGGGAAAATGCAGCCTGACTTGGCAGAAGTGTTGGAAGGACACTCCGTGTCCAACCTCCTCATTCCTGGTTCCCTCTTCAGCACTAACACACAGAGGTGCTCCAAGGCTCCTTGCCCTGACTGCCCCAGTGACTGGCACAAGGCACTATATTAAAGCCACCCATTAAGTGCTTATTCTGTATTTGGGATCCAAGTGTTTTCACACACCACAGATATGAGACACTCTCACCTCCTGTAAATCCTAATCAGTGCCTGTGCCTCCCAAGCAGTGCACAGTTAGAGCTTCATCCATTCCTGTGGTCCCCAGCTGGGATGGGACAGGCAGTGGCTGAACCAGCTCTTCTGAGCTTGACTTCCTGCAGTTCATCCCAGCAGGTTCTAGAAGATCCTGATTTGGAGGCAGTTTGTAAATGTGGCAGGTCTTGGCTTATCAAAGATTTGGAGATCCCATGAAAGGGAAAAATACAATTCTTCCCACCTTGCTGCCTGTGGTGACCCTGGTGCTTTCAGGACTGTGGAGTGACTCAGGAATTAGAGAAACTGGAACCTTTTGATTTCAGCGTGTTTAAAATCTTGAGTTGCTTTCATAAAATGCAATAAGGGTTGCTCAGAAAGGTATGGTGGGTCAGATGTTTTTACCATGACATTGATAGGAAATATCCATCCCAGCTGATTTTGTCCAAGTGCTTCACTTGCCTTCTGCCCAACAACTTGATCTTTAATTTTTGCTCCAGGGGCTGTTGCTACTCAGGATATGCAGCTCTGCCAGGAGTGTTCTTGTACTTTTGTGGAATGAATGTGGCCAAATGTTTGCAGGATTTGTGCTTGACAACATTACAGAAATAATAAATACATTAAAAATGTGCATAACAGGAATTTTATCTCACTTTGGAATAATGCCCATTTATCCACTGTAGGGTTCTTCTAAATACACAACTTTTTTTCATGTTTTCTAGGCAGCCATACTGAGTATTAAGCTGAAATTACAGCCAGATCAAGATGTAGAGAAGGTGAGTCATTTCCTCTGCAGGCTCCTCTGTCATCAGATCCACCTTTTGTTAGCAGGAGATCCATCAGGGCCCTCCCAAGTCCTGCTGCCTTTCACCTGAGGCTTTACTCCATTCTCAAGAAGTCCCTGTTGTGTTGTTGATGTACCTTTACATCAAGGTTAGGCACAGAGTATTTTATTAGCCCCCATTACACTTCTTTCCTGGTTTTTCTGGCTGCAACCACTGCTGTAACAAATCCTGGCTGTGTTCATCACTGAGGCAGAGATCAGTACTCTGCTGCACTGAAGCTTTGCTCATACTTGTGTTACAAATGTCACAGCACTCCTGTAGGCAGCACTGGTAGCTTGGGCAGGGTTGGGACTTGCTGTCATGCTCCATGGGAATCAAAGGCAGGGCACAGTGCTTTAACATAATTCCTTCTCCTAGATGTGTACCCCACTACTGCTCCAGGATAAAACTAACTTGGTGGAAGAATACGTGGCAGAATATCCTGAGCTCCAGAGGAAGCTCTTGCAGACCCTGGACACATGGTGTGAGCCCAGCTTCAATATCAGAGACATCCTAAGGTAGAAACACTTGTCTTTCTGAACAGCTGGAGCCCAAGTGCTGCCAGAGCACTGTGTGTCTGTCTCCTGGCTATCTATGGTCAGAGCAGTGTGTCTGTCCCCTGGCTGTCTGTCTATGATCTTGTCCCAGCATAAGGGAGTGCAATATATTGACTTTATGGCTGAAAAAGGGAAAATTCTAGTGGCTGTGTCAGAGCCTTCCCCAATGGCCCAGGCTGTAGAGCAGAGCAATCCTTGCTATTGACAGATGCTCCATTCCTGCCAAGATGAAACCTGTGCAGGACACTCTAGCAGCAGAGCAGTATCAAAGCTTCCCAAGGAGGTTGGAGCAATCAGCCTCTTTTGCTTTGCTGCAGACAAGGGTGACTTTCAGTATCGGTTGTACAGGTTTGGCAGGAAGATAACTCTGTGATGAAGTGGCAGAAAAACAAGAGATGTAAGTGGTTAACCTTCCTGTGCTCATCAACTCATGGTGTGTGTTTTCACTTCTGAATTGCCTCTCACTCGAATAACTCCTGTCACTCAGAGCCAGCAGCACAGTCAGACTCACAATGAAGCTGCAATAGTTGCTGTCAGCTCTGAAAAACAGATGAAAAGGAGTTGCTCACTTTCTCTTTCTTTAAAATGAGCCTCTGGACTTGCTTCAAGAGGTTGATTGAAATTTGTGTGGTTGTGCTGTTGGCTTTTCACTATATCTTGGGAAAGGCAGGGGCCTGTCCTTCTCAACATCCCACAACCCCCAATCTCTCTGCTGTTAAATGTCTGCTATTTGGGAAACATCCTTCAGATGATGCCACAGATGCGTCTCTCTGGTGTTGTTACAGACCATATCGAGGCCTGTCCAAGTACAAACCCGAAAAATTTAACCACAGAGTGCTCAGTAAGCTGGTCTTCAGGCTCCTGGAGAGATTTAACGTTGACTCAGGTACGGGATATTACAACATCTTGCGGAGTTATCTCAGTAATAAAGAACAAAGTCAATTTGTCTTCTTCCATGTTCATCAAGTGAATCTTTGCTGTCATTTATCCTGGGGAATTTCAGGGTTTAATTAATAACATTGAAAAAACAAAGCTGGCAAGTTATGGGAATTATCACTTTGTGCTGTCAAAGAATGAAGTGATGGTGACTAATGGACTGCTTCTGCCATGATCTGAAATAAATCCTGACCGCAGCATGGCTCTGCATAAACACACCATGGTCAGCTCTGACTTATGACTCCATTCCTCTCACATAACAGGCAAGTCATTATTCACTGGAGATCTGTTTTCTTGAGTTGTGGGTGCATCAGCTGGGAGGAGATAAATCTTGGGAAGCAGGAGCCTCACAGTCCTTTGTATTCTTTGCATAAACTACGGTTGGTGGGGGGAATTTTAAGGCTCTTGCAACCTTGCAAGAGAAGTGGCACATTTTCCATCACTTCACCAGCAGCTTCACCAGCAGGTCTCTAACAAAATCTTTTTTGCTTTGGTTCTTAGTGGGGACTGTTGATTTTTCCTTTTCTTTGGGGCCTTGCACCAGACCCTTTTAGGTGCACCATTAGCTTTTACCCTGCAAAGGTTCCCATCATCAACCCAAAGTATGCAATTCTCTTTTCTTGGACTGAAAAGGGTTTTCTAACCACAAATTGTGGGCTTGTTACATCTGTCAGCAACATTATTGCATATTAATCTTCCCATCTTCAGACTGGTGTTCAAAAGTTAACAAGATAAACCTTTCAAACCCTCACTGGAAGAGAAGTGGACATATTTATATTTAAACCCAGCACGTTCATGTGAAAGCTGAGATATATGGGAATTATTTATTTAGAAATTAAAAGCTTCCCAGGAGTTCAGTAGTTTTCAGTAGTTTTCCCTCCTTGACAGTGTTGGGCATTCAGTTGGCTGTGTTGTCTTCGATGATCTGTAAAGAGAAAAGAGTTCTTCCTCTTTCCTTATGAAAGCTCCACCAAGGGCATGATATAATGGTAGAGGTGTAATGATATAACTGTTCATATGCAAAATCCTGATAAATAATAATTAAAGAAAAGAAAAATCTAGAAGAGGAGCATGTGTTGGGCTCAGGTGCACTCCATGGGATGCAGTGTGCTTTGACCTGGTGATGCTTTCCAGATGTTGTAGCTGCTGATAATGGCCAGATCTTTCTGGTCCTCCACGGCCATTCACTGGTGAGAAGATTCCTTGGGGTAAATACAGATCCCGTTCCTTCCACACCAATGTCCTTCCAGCCCTTTCTCTCATGCAAACTGCATTGTGTGCAGTGCAGGGCAAGTCCTTGCTCAAGAGGGCTGCCCACCTCTGCTAGTGTGAGAGGGGATGTGGGCACCTGGTTTGGACTTCAGCTACAGCCAGTGCTGGGTGACTCCCACAGGACCATACAGGACAGCAGGTGTTTATTTTTTACATCATACCATGAACAGGAATTCACACATTGCTAAACCGTGGCTGTCAGCCTCCTTTGAAGTGCTTTGGAAGGGGATGAATACCTGCAGAGAAATTGCTGCCTTAGTGCTTGGCATGCTGAAACTGAATTGGCAAATGCTAGCAGCTGGAATAATGTGGCTTTCTTTGTCTTCCCATCTCTCCCCTCCCTTTTGCTGAATTTCTGGGTGTTCTTTCTCCATTCTTTAGTAAAAGCAAGTCTGGCTGGGAGGGAAAATTACACAAAAAGTAAGCAGAGTGGGCAAAGTGTACAGATAAAAGAAACCCTCATTTCTCTTGTTCTGAGCTGTTCCCCCAGACGCTGGTGGTGAGGCAGAGCTCACTTGTCACCTCACCTGGGCTCATCTGATGCTGTGGCTGCTTTTGGTCTCCTCCTCCTTGTGACTCCCACTCACTGTGAGAGCCTGAGAGCAGCAGCAGGGAGGGAAGTAGCTTTGATGAGAAGGGCTGGAGGAGGATGGGGTTTCTGGGTATGAGAAGGCAAACTTGTGTGTGACTCAGTTCTTGCAGTTCCAGATCGACTTGGAGATTTCACTGCTTGAGCTCACTCGTGCCCACAGTAAATTGCACTGACTGTCAAACACGGGTGTCCATCAACAACTGAGAACACTCCTGAGAACTGCCAGCCCTAAATTTCAGAGCCAGATAGGAGGTGGCCCAATTAAAAAAAGATCTCACACCTTGGGGGGGAAAAAAAAAAAAAAAGCTATCCTCTCCTCTTAGATTAGTCTTCCTGTTCTTTTTCAGAGCTCTATTTCAGTATTCCTGTGAACTCCCAAACAGGGCATGGGAAGTGGGATATTTTCTGCCGAGTCCCAAAGGTGTCCCAATAAACTGCATGGATTTCATTTAATTACCCTTATTGGGGGAGGAAGAAGCTGGGCAGAAGTAGTGTGTGATTGAGGAAACTGAGGTTTATAGAGTCTTTCCTCTCACCTGGGTCAGTGTGCTCCAGCTTAACGAGCCTGTAGCTTTTCCAAGCTAATTACTTTATAGTCTTTGGAAACCCTGTGAGATCGACTTCACAAACGCAAGTTTCAGTCAAAACAGATCTCAGAGGTGAGGGAACAGCCCCTGTCCCAGGGCTGGTATGGTTGATCTGTTCTCTGCTGTGGCTTGGCACAGCCAGGACACAGAGAGAGCTCAGTGATGTTTTTCGTTGACAATTCCCAAGTCTGAGGTAGAAAGGATCCTGCTCGAAGAAGTGTAACAGCCTCATCTGTTGGGTTTAGTGCCTCCGTGCCAATGAGGGACATCCAAGTGGAGGGACAGAGGGGAAAGAGGGGTGCGGGAGAGCCCCGGTACCGGGCGGGGGGGCTGTGCTGGGACAGTGACAGACAAGCACCGCCAGTTCTGAGCGGTGTGAGCGAGTGTTTGCCCGCGGGCTTTTAGAACTTTTCTAGCATGAACCCGGAGGAATGTTTCCGTCGCTTGAGCACCCAGTTGTCCGTTTGGTTAAACGTGGGATTTCCGTCCGTGTGACCGCCCCCGCCCGGCCCCGTGCTGCCGGGAACGCCGCGCTGCGGGGCAGCAGAGGGCAGGAGAGGGCTGTGCACGGCCACATCTGCACAGGTGAGCCACAGCTGGCTGTGCACGGCCACATCTGCACAGGTGAGCCACAGCTGGCCACACATCTGCACAGGTGAGCCACAGCTGGCTGTGCACGGCCACATCTGCACAGGTGAGCCACAGCTGGCTCTGCACGGCCACATCTGCACAGGTGAGCCACAGCTGGCCACACATCTGCACAGGTGAGCCACAGCTGGCTCTGCACGGCCACATCTGCACAGGTGAGCCACAGCTGGCCACACATCTGCACAGGTGAGCCACAGCTGGCTGTGCACGGCCACATCTGCACAGGTGAGCCACAGCTGGCCACACATCTGCACAGGTGAGCCACAGCTGGCTGTGCACGGCCACATCTGCACAGGTGAGCCACAGCTGGCCACACATCTGCACAGGTGAGCCACAGATCCTCAGGGCTCGAAGAGCTGTCAGCCCCTGTCCAGGCAGTCACCAGTGAGAGCCCCAGCTGAGGCCTGGGAGCCCTCATCAGGCAGAAGATGCTCTGCTAGAAACGAGGGAATGACTTGTACAACTTGACAGGAATGCCTTTGGAGAGAGAGCAGGAGGTTAGTCCCTTTTTTTGCTCCTGATTTCCATGGTGATTTTCCTCCAGAGTGTTTTAACTCAGGTGTTAAATACCAGCACAGCTCTCCATTCTGTTCTCTCTCTTAACAAGTCTTCACCCTCCTGTTTTTCATAGAATCACCAACTGCTTTGGTTAAAAGGGACATTAAAGCCCATCCAGTGCCACCCCCTGCCATGGGCAGGGACACCTTCCACTCTCCCAGGCTGTTCCAAGCCCCATCCAGCCTGGCCCAGGGATCCAGGGGCAGCCACAGCTGCTCTGGGCACCCTGTGCCAGGGCCTGCCCACCCTGCCAGGGAACAATTCCTAATTCCCAATATCCCATCCAGCCCTGCCCTCTGTCAGTGGGAAGCCATTCCCTGTGTCCTGTCCCTCCATCCCTTGTCCCCAGTCCCTCTCCATCTCTCCTGCAGCCCCTTCAGGCCCTGGCAGGGGCTCTGAGCTCTCCCTGGAGCCTTCTCCTCTCCAGGTGAGCACCCCCAGCTCTCCCAGCCTGGCTCCAGAGCAGAGGAACTTCAGCCCTCAGAGCATCTCCATGGCCTCCTCTGGACCCATTCCAACAGGAGCTGAGACCCAGGGCTGGGGCAGCTCTGCAAGGGGGGGTCTCCCCAGAGCACCGGGGCAGAATTCCCCCTCCCCTGCTGCCCATGCTGGGGATCAGCCCAGGGCACGGGGTTCAGGGCTGGGGCAGGTCCAGCTCTGAACCACAGCACTCCCAAGTCCTTCTCCCAGGGCTGCTTGGTCTGTTCTCTGTCTAACCTCTGTGTGTTTTTGGTTCATCCTTCTCTGGTCTTTTGTAATAAAATATAGAAACCCAGATTCAAAATCAGTTCCTTTGCTGCATCAGAATAAAATATATCACCAGTGCCTTTAAACATGTTTCCAGTCCATCCACGTTCCTCTGTCTTTTCCACAAACATTCAACTCCTCCATTCTGCCAGGGCCTGTGCTTTGGATATTTCCTTTAGAAGCTCAAAGAAAAAGCTGTTCAGTGGATCTTTTGGGTAGCCTGGAAGGGTCATGTCAAGGTTCTTTCTGAAGAGCTTTGAAAACACTAAGTTAGGTGGTGGTGTTACTAAGTTTTACTTTGATCTTACATTCTTTAGAGAGTGTTTCTTTCCATGAGCTGATGAATTTTCCTCCAAATATTGGGACAATATCCAGAGGAAAGATCACCATATTTACTGGTGCAATATCCTGCGTGATAATTGCAGTGATTTCCTCGGATTCTTTGAAGGGAAGGATTTGTTGCCACACTGTGGAAGATTAACTTACAAATAACAGCTTTAAGCATTTTTGTTTGAGATGGAAACATTCACATTCTGAGGTGATGTTTCAGGGCACTCTGAGGAGCTGCTGTAACCAGTGGGACATCAATCCACACCCCTCTGGTCCCAAGCTCTGGTATCTAGAGATCACTCTTTGTTCTCCTGGGGTTTAGTCCGCGGGCATCCCCTGTGTGGGGCACACAAAGGGATGAGGAATCAGTTTCTCCCTGTGGGTGCTGATTCAAGGGAAGCTGCAGAGAATTTCACGTTCCTGTTCTCTGTGACTGTTTCTGACTGCTGGCCCTGCTTCCAGTGAGATGGTTTTGGCCGCATCTGAAAGCCCAAGGAAGGCTTTGGTGAAGCCTTTCCCCTTATAGGCAGCCCAGCATCCAGCAGGAACTGACAGATACCTATGCTAATGCCACTTTGTCTTTTATCTCCAGCCTTTATCTCTCCTTGCACTGGATTTAAAAAAAAAAAAAAAAAAAAAAAGGTGCTATGTGAACATCTTGGGTTTTGCAGTTATAATGAGCCATATCTAATGAAGGTGACAGCAATAAAAATAATAACAACAACTGTGGCTTGCTAGCTCAGCAAAGCAGTATTCCCCACCCTCTTTGTGTGGATGTGGAGCCTCTTTCATGGATCTGTGTTTTATCTAAACTTCAGCCACAAGTTTACATCCTGAGTGAGTTGTTCACAACTGCTTGAATGAATTAACAACACAGGTCCAATTAAACCCGAAAGAATGCAGCCTCTAGAGACTGAGGCGGTGCCCATGTGAGGATGCTGCCTAATTAAAGGTGTGAAGTCACTGACTGTGGAGCATATTGAACTAGAGAGTGGATCTTATCGCTCAGGGGTGGTGGAGGCAGAGATATCAGACCCAAGAATTAGCATTGCTAATCACGGATGAAAGTGTAAATAACAGTTTATAGTTGAGATAAGCTGACAGTGTGTGAGTCTGTCCCTCATTGTTCCAAGTGTCAGGGCATCCTGCCTTCCACAAACCCAGTCTGACACTGGGGAAGGAAAAGTGTAATGTCTAGACAGTAAAACTTCCAGGAAATGCTGTGTACTTAAATGTCCTTTTCCTTCTTTCAGCTCTCTGCCCTAATGTCATTAATCAGCGGCACTTGAGAACCCTGAATTACCTCTTTTACAAGAGATTTGTTGAGGTATGTGCTGTGTTGTGTGTGGGGAATGAGGATTTTGGTTACATTTACATTTTTAATAACTTAATTGAGATAATCAAAATTTATTAATAGTTTATGATCAAGTTTTTTTTTACAAGTTCTGCTCCCAAGCCCTCCCAGTCCATCAGGGAAGCCTCTGATTTGTCTTTGCTGCCTGCCAAACCCACTGCCAGAGGAGCTGGGGAGGATAGAGCACTTCAGCCTCCTGCATCTCAGAGCTTTAGTGTTGGATGATGTCACTGTAGGGAGCTTGGTCATGCACAGAGGGAGCAGAGAGCATTTCTCCAGGTGTATTTGTTTAGCAGAGGGAATGGATTTGTGATCTGGTGTTCTGCTCTCTCTGGCCTTCCACTTCCTTTGTTTTGGAGAATTCGCTTGCTTTAAAGTATCCAAGCAGGCCAGTTATTTCCATTAAGGTACATTTGGCAGCTGTTTCTGGATACAGTCCCTTCTTCTGAGAGCTCTTTGATGCTCTCTGTTTACCGTTCTCAGCTGTGTCTGAGCTCTGGTTAAATGTCTCCTTTATCTCACTAATATTTAAATTACATGCTTGGATATCTCAAAGCTGTTTTATTTGAGGCTCTTGCTCTCTGTTTGCTCTTGTATCTTTCCATAAAAGTGACACTGACACTCCTCTGGCAGCTCTGTGGTGAGACTCATGGTGGGTTTCATGCAGTTCTTGGCAGAGTGGAGAGCAGGTCCCTTCCCGAGTTTCTCCGCAAGTTTGGCTCTGAACTGCATTAGAATGGGAATATTAACTTATCCGTTTCCTTTCCCAGACCTCATGATTCCAGAGGATTTTTCATTATGTGACTGTAGAGAAAAATTGTATTTTTATATTCTGAAGGCTCAGCCTTGCAGATGACTCCTGAGATCCCTCCCTTGACTGGAGCCTTTGGGATGGCTCCCCATGACTGGCTGGAGAGATGAGTCTGGGCACAAACTGCATAGGAATTTTTATGCTTCATGTGCTGTGGTGTAAGAGTTCCCTCATCCAAGCTGTGTTCTGCCATGCCTCAGCTGGAGACACTGAGGAGCTGAGGTGTCCTATGTGTCCAGGTTGCAGTCCTTGGTCACAGGTGATGCTAGTGGGGACAATGAGATGTTCATTTCTAGTTTGCTGTATGGAACATCCTCCCTTTCTTCAGATGGCTCAGCAGTGATTTTGTCTTTTCAGAAAACAATGACTGAGGAGAATTGGGCAGACCACATTCAGGTGAGTGTGGATTTCACAGGGTTGTTTGCTTGGAGGTTATTTGAAGATGTTTTAGCATATCCAGCTCTGGATGTTGTAGTCCTGCTATCACAGTTCTGCAGTTTCTCGACACTTTGAAAGCAAATTGTAAATGCAGGGAAGGGCAAGGGAGAACATTTGTATTTTAACTCCTTTTACATCTTTGAAAATGCTTTCTTCTGGCTGGAGCCAAACTAGAATGTTTGGACAAAGCTCTCACAAATGGGTGGGATTGTTGGGGTGTCTGTGCAGGGCCAGGAGTTGCACTTGATGATCCTTGTGGGTCCCTTCCAGCTCAGGATATCCCATGGCTCTGTGATTCTGTGATTTAGATAAGATTATCAAATACATTCTTTTACTTTCCTGTACGTACTTGTAAGTGAACACTACAGGTATTTACACTGATTAATGACAAGGAAGGGGGAAAGGAGGCTGTACCTCAGCAGCTAGCAAGGTGTGTGAGGAAAATGGGATTAATGTTAGATTCCCTGTGCATGCTCTGACCACTTTCAACAGGTGACTGATGTTGTGACCTCTCTGTCTTGTGCTACAGGACACAAGTAATTTTAACAGCACAAGGAGAAGGGAGCAGGGTGTTTTTTTCTTGGTATATAAACCAGAGAGTTCAGGCAATCGTGGTATGATTTGTTTTGTTTTGTTTTTAATAGAAATTTCTTATATATGTATTAAAATTGTTGCTTTTTCTGGGCCTTCTATACTAGCTATTCTCATATCATGCAAGAAGGAGCTTATACTTATGTGAAAAACTTGTACACACACACTCACATGCATCTTCAGTATTAACAATCTAATGAAATAGTTATCTCATAATAGACTTAGTTTTGTGTTTTAAGAGTAAGCATAAAGCTCACTAGTCCTGGTGAAATCAGATTTTCATCATTTTTTGTTCCTAGTATTTCTATCTATATGAGACATTAATTTCAAATTCACTGCCCTGATCCCACAATAAATACAAATGTGACAATGCAGCAGCATGAAATTCCATGATGATAAACCAGGAGTGGTTATTTATGTGTCTATGATTTCCCTATGGAATTGCAACCCCATGGTGAGTGTTTGCTCCTGATCTGTGACTCCTCTCAGGTTGAATTCTGCAGCCGTTAGGGATTTCTGAAAATCCATTTGAAGGGTCAGCATGGGATCTGTGTGGTAACAGGCCAGGCTGATGATCTGAGGGTTCAGGCACTGTCTGGACACACCAGCAGAGGAAGAGGACTGTTGGGCTCTTCCATGCAGCTCCAGGGCTTGGACACTCTGATCCTTGTGGGTCTCTTCCATTCAGGAGATTCCACGATTCTCTCATGAGGATGTGCTTTGGTGTGTGTGGGGAAGGGGTCTCTGTGTATGGTGGTGTAGGATAAAGCTCCCAAGTCTCCCACTCTGGAGACAGGAGGCTCAGGATATCTCTGGGAAGTGCACGTGTAGTGCCTGGTAAGCCCTGAGAGCTGCACTGCAGCAGAGGACTGTCTTGCTTTCCAAAGGATTGCAAACTCTGTATTTCCTGCTTGTTGCCAACTGGTGTATTTTTCACAACTGTGTAATTATCAGCCGAGTGGTGCTGAAACTTGCCTGTTATCAGCCTGACTCGGTGCTATCAGAGATCCCTGTCTCTGGCATCAGTTGAAAGTGATGGGAATCTGTACCTGTGCATCTGCAGGAAGCTGAAATAACAACTGTGCAGGCTGGTGGCTGCTGCTGGCAGGAAAATGAGGGAATAAAGGAATGATCTTTGAGCAAGTTTTGGTTTTCAGTGCAAAAACTAACACTGTCCAGGACAGTGTTAGTTTTGAAAGGTTGGATTTGTTTTGAAAGGTTGGGCTTTACAGGAGGGAATGGCTCAAAGTTCACTCAGAGCTTCATAGAATCACAGGATCTCAGACTGGTTTGGGTTGGGAGGGACCTAAAAGTCCATCCAGTGCCACCCTGTGCCATGGGCAGGGACACCTCCCACTGTCCCAGGCTGCTCCAAGCCCCCTCCAGCCTGGCCTTGGGCACTGCCAGGGATCCAGGGGCAGCCACAGCTGCTCTGGGCAACAGCTTCACAAAAGGTTAGAGCTTCACCTGTGACCTCACATGTTTCACCAAAAAAATTCCTTAGGCTCCTTGTGGAGCTGAGGAGCCCTCGCATTTGTGTTATGTGTCCCATCCCTGTGTTCACCCGAGGCTCACATAAAGTCTTGATCTCCCAAGCTTTGCCTGGTCAGGCACTATTAAGGACTGGAGGCACACAATGTGACCTCTGATCACCTGGAGGAATAGAAAAAACTCCCAAAAGACTCCACAATGACAGACTCTCAGTCAGAATTATTGGATCATCTTTGGATGCTTTTCTCAATTAGAAGTTCAAAGAGGTTGGAAGTCTTCATAGGATTTTTTTTCAATTTCAGTTTTTTTCAAATTCTTTGCTGCAGCCATAAAAAAAAGACATAAATTATATTGATATGACTAGCTCTAGTGATTATATAGCTAAAGTTATCAGGATTTATATAGAAACCAGGAACTCTGGTGAAGGTGGGTGTGTCCTTGCTTGGAGCTTGCCATTGCAGGCCAGTGACATTTTGGGACTGGGATTTTCTTTTGTTCACCCCGGGCAGTACAAGTACAGATTTTTCCTGTTCCTGCTCTGTGGAATGAATGCCAGGTGTGATCCTGACGGCTCCTATAAACAGCAGAAACTCAGGAGTTAATTGTGGGGCAAATAAAACCCATTTCCAGCCCTGTGGCAAACTGGTTTTGCCCCCGTCTGCCTGCCAGCACTCAGTGGCTGAGCCAGTGTCCAGATAGGGATGGCAGAGGAGGCAGGAGGGGAACGAGAAGGATCCAAACCTCTTCATACCCGAAGAAGGCTGCCCTCATCCCCACTGGCTGCTGCCGGCCTGGTCAGCCCAGAGAGCTGCCCCTTGCAGCACCTTCTCCAAGAGGAGATGCCTGGAAGGCAGAGTTAGGGTGGGGAAGAGACTCTCTGTGCCCAGTGCCAGCTGCTGGCTCTTCATTCCTTTCTTAGGGATCCTGGGCTGCTGGAACATAGGGAGTGCCTGTCCTCACAAGAAGGGGAACATGGGGAGGATATTGGTAGACAGGTAGGGAAAAAGAGGCATGAGGCATGAGGGCATGAGGCTCCAGTCTGCTTTCTGTGTGCCCTCGTGGTGTCATTTTGGCATGCTTTGTGTTTGTCCTGGCCTCAGCAGCTGCACAAAGAAAGTTGAGTTGGGCAGAGCAAGCCCAGCACAGCTGGTCTGTGGCTCTGTTCAGATGTGTTCAGGGTGGTCCTGCCAGGGACTGCAGGCCAGCAGCAAAAGGGGTTGTGGAGGGCAGATGTTCCCCGGGACATTCTGTAGGACAAAATCACTAAAAACATGGAAGGAGTTTCTCCATGGAAGGAGCTTCTCCATGGAATGAGTTTTTCCATGGCAGACTTTCAAAAAGCAAACACACACGGAACTGTGGTATCAATGAGAAGCACAGTAGGGGAGTGACTCTGGTGCCAGGTGTCACCTCTGGCAGGGTTTAGGTGTCAGACTGTGTCTGAGACACTTGCAGGAGGCTGGCAGCATTACAGGGGCTCTGCTGAGGGGGACACTTCTGTCTCAGAGGGCAGTTGGAGCACCAGGACATCTCAAATAGCACCAGACACGTGCATTTTGGTGGCCTGAAATGTCCCAGTTTGACAGAGAACTTGGGTGTAGGATGGTTCTGCTGCCCTGCTCTCAGTGCTGTTTTCTCACCAGAGTTTTGGGGGTCTTGTACTTAGGCCCTTCTAGGCTCAGCTGGGCTGGTCAGTGCCAGATCAGTTTAAAATGTTATCTTAAACATACCAAGAAGTTATACCAAGAAATCTCCGTGTGTTTGTTTGGCCTTTCCTGTGATGAAACTCCTTCTCCTGTGGAGCAGAACTGGGTGACACTGCCCAGCACTGCAGCTCTTGCTGGGGACAGTGACTGGAAGCAGCACTGGGCAGGGTTCAAACCCATTGTGTTTGTCAGTGTTATAACCACTGTGAGGTGACCGGGAGAGGGAGTGGGTAGAAGTGGGATTTTCACTTTTATTGACCTTAAGCCAAAGGGCTTTTTACTGCTACATCCCAAACTGTTCTGTGCTAGTGTTTGCACAGGGAAACTATCCCTTAACTTCTCAAAATTAAACATCTGAAACTCTTCCAAATCTAGTGCTCAAAAAAGCACTGCTGTTTGGAAAGATGTCACTTGTTTTGTGAGCGCTCCAGGGGGCCTCTTGTTCAGGATGAGAGGAAACAGCCTCAAAATGCACCAGAGAATGTTCAGATTAGATATTAGAAAAAAAAATGCATGGTAAGGGCTGTAAAGCACTGAAATGGGCTGCCCAGGGCAACGATGGGGTCACCATCCCTGGAAGTGTTCAAAAAATGTGCGGATGTGGCACTTGGGGACATGGCTTGGTGGTGAATGTGGTTGGTACTGGGTTGATGGTTGGACTTGATGATGTGAGAGGGCTTTTCCTACCTTAATCATTCCACAATTCTCTGATTCTGCACTGACTGGGACCACTCTGACCTTGGTGTGTGGTTTGAGAGGAGGGTGCAGGGATGTATGTCCCAGAAAAGTGCCTTCATTTTCCTCAGGCCCCTGTCCTGCAGCTCCTTAGTCTCTTCTGGGCTTGTGAGGATGCAGAGATGGGCTCTGGGGGCAGCTGTTTCCCGTGCTCTGCACAGGGAGAGCCTGCAGCTGATCTCTGTCCTCCTCCAGCTGGGACAGTGAGATAACTTATTTATTTTAAAATTTCTGACCATGAAAACCAAGCACTGTGCCAGCTCCTTTTCTGGGTGAGTAGGGGTCAGATGCTGGAAATTCCTAGGAAATGCAGAACTCCAGTTCCGCTACAGTTCAAGGGTTGATATGCTGCTTACAGACAATATTCAGAAATCTACCCTTCTTTCTGTGTAATGCATTGGAAAACATTGACAATTCCTGGTACTTAAAAGGTGTAAATTATCTTACACTGCAGCAAGGAGTTGATGTCATCTTATTTATTTGACACATTAATTTCTAAATGGCAGTGGCTAATGCCAAGATTCTTTCTGTACAGAACCATTTTGACTTCAATTAAAACACAGCTACCTCTGGAATAAAATGTAGAAGCTGTTACACTCAAGGAGGGGGTTTTAAAGGGATTTTAAAGGGTAGAATGCCATTTATTTTTTCAAAGGTTTTTTTGTGGCCACAACACCTGGCCAGGACTCCTGCTCTGGGGAGTCTTGAATAAGGACAAGGAGTCAAAAAGACCACTTTGCAAATACCTACATCCACCGTT
The DNA here is from genome assembly GCF_015832195.1 of Motacilla alba alba. Taxonomy (NCBI): domain Eukaryota; kingdom Metazoa; phylum Chordata; class Aves; order Passeriformes; family Motacillidae; genus Motacilla; species Motacilla alba. Next base: position 675,386 of record NC_052032.1, on the reverse strand, counting down.
CTTCCCTGGAACTCCTGAGTTGAGGGAAACTTTTCAATTGGTTTGAGTACAGCAACATCTCTGCAGTGTGAGGAACTGAATATCAGCAGTGTGTGCTGTGCAGATGGGAACGATGCTCTGGAGGTGATTAATAAGTGACATGTCTCTCAGTATAAGGCTGCATACAAAATCCTCTTTCCCTCTGGTTGGAGTGAAGTGTTTATTCAGGGATGGGATGGCTTTCATCACTCCAACATCAAGCCCAGACTGGCTCTTTTCCTGGAGGGTGGAAACCCAAACGAGTTTAACCAGCCAACGTGTGGAGTCCCCTGTTAGTACTTATGGACTTCTTTAGCAGGAAATCAAACCAGTGGATGATTGTTTTGTTCCTTCTGGCCTTAGAAGTCTCAGGGAGGAATCATCGGCTGAAATAAATGTTCATGGTCCCACCCGTGGTGCTGCACGTGGTGCTTGTGCCGAGGTGCTGAGCCACTGGAGCCCAGCAGCTCCCAGTATGGGGGCGTGGTTGAATATGCAGGAGCTGCTCCTGGTCTGGTTTTGACTGCAATCTGCCAGTTCAACTATCTGCAAAAGAATTGCATTTATCTTTCCACAGCTTTAAGCAGCTCCCTTGCAGCTGCCATTGCAGAAAAGAGAAGGTTTGATTTTTCTTTCCCTTTTCCCCTTTGCAGAACAGCTGGTGTTTATACCTGGACTAGTGAGAGGTTTCAGGTCTGCTGTCTCTCTCAGGAAGTCAGGACTGGGGCAGTTGGGTTTTTTTGGGTCAGAACTGGCAGCCTTTCTTCCCCCAGTGTCCACTTATAGCTCCCATTTCTCCTTCTATTCCTCTTCCTGCATTTTGTCCCCTGTTCAGGAACTGCCAGGAGCTCAGTGGGGGTGACAGTGCTTTGACACTCACTCTATTTTTCCCTGTGCCATTTTCTTTGGATTCACTATTCTTGTTGGAGGTCTCTGGGAAAGCACACAGCCACAACATGGTTTAAAGGAAATATTAAACCATGGACAAACTGGAGTTTGTAGTAGGAGGAAAAGTGTGAGGCAAAATATCAATCTCCTTCTGTTTTTCAGGTCAGTTTGTCATGGGGTCATATATTGATTGGAAGCTGAAATAACACCAGTTACTGGAAAGCAAAAGGATGACTGATGGGGCTGGTGCAGAGGACAGGCACGTCTGTGACCATCTCAGGAACAGCATCCCATAATTTCAGGAGCTGGATTCAATGATCCTTGTGGTTCTGTTCCAGCTTAGGATATTCTGATTCCATGACTGTGATTCAGTTCTGCAGCTGTGTTCTGCTCTTGGGAGAGGGCAGGCAAATGAGCACCTGTACTAAAGAGGTTTGCACTGCTGGGCTAAAAGAAATGGAAACTTTGCATTGAACAAACCCCCAGCTGCTGTGGGAGAAGCACACAGGAAAAGCCAAACATGCAGCGTGTTCTGTGCCTCCCCAGCTAAGGAAGAGTCTGTCAAAGGATGACGTGTACAGTTAAATGTAAGCATTTCCAACTATTTCCTGCATGGCTTAGGCTGTGTTAATTCTCTGTAAGACCCGGAGGGCTGGTGTGTCTACTGTAATTGTAGTAGTTTTATTTATAACAAATCCAGCCATTGCTATATAAATAAATTGTGGTTAAGCACAAAGATGCTGATGAATTCTGGTATAATATTACAGTAGGTACAAAGAAGCCAAGAAAAACAGCCATAATTTGCTGTCCAATCTACCAAATTGTCAAAAATGTCAAATAATTCTAAAAGTCAGCTAAAATTTCTCTGGAATGATGTAAGATGTGTTTGTTCAATAACTTTAGAAAATCAGCCCCCATTTACTGAAGTATGGACCTACAGGGCCAAACAGGGGATTGACAGAGCTGGGTGTCGATTCTGCTTCAGGGAGAGATTGGCAAGGGATCCTTGGAAAGCTCAAGACTTCAGTCTTAAAGTTGGTGGCCAAATAGCCTTAATGTGCAAACTAATTAAGTACTGGAGAGTGAAGAGAAGAAACTGAAGAGAACACACTGGGGAGAAAAAATCTCCTTTAAATTGTTTTGGTGTGTTAGAGATACATTCTGACCTTAGTCCCCTGCCACCAGCCAGGGCCAGCATGCTGCTAAGCACTGTAATTACATTTCTGTCACTAGCAGGCCTTCACTCGGCAGCACAGCTTCATCAGAAGGAGATTTGGTATGGTATAAAAAAGAACTAATTGGCTTATGGCTGTAGGTTGAGAGGTCAGGGTTAGATTAGGGAGTTAAGAGCATCAATGAGTTGTTCAACTCCACTGGGGTGTGCTGGGGCAGGTTTAGTTCTGCCAAGTGGGAAAAGCATCCTAGGAGTACAAAACTATACAGGAATGATGATAATGTAAAACCTTATAGGAACGTGTGGAACATACCAGGTCCTTAAAATCATCATCAGGAGTGGTGTCCAGGATACCTGTTAGGGACTGCAAACTGCAGCAAATACAGGGTAGAAATCACAGAATCCCAGACTGGTTTGAGTCGGAAGGGACTTGAAAAATTATCTTGTTCAAACCTCCTTGCCATGGCAGGGACATCTTCCACTATCCCAGGGTGCTCCAAGCCCCGTCCAACCTGGCCTTGGACACTTCCAGGGATCCAGGGGAAGCACAGGGAAGAATTTCTTCCTAATATCTAATAAAAATATTCCTTCTGTCAATTTAAAACTGTTCTCCCTCATCATCTCATTGCCTCTGTATAAAGCCACTCTGTCTTTTCTATAAGCTCCCTTCAGGTACCAAAGGGCCTTAACAAGGTCTCCCCAGAGCCTTGTCCCAGCTGAACAACCCCAGCTCCTGTTTTTATTCCACAGAGTAAAAATTAGGACAGGCTTACTTCAAACAGGCAAATCCTCTTGTTCCTTTTGCTCCAGGACCAAGGGAGCTCTGTCAAGAGCCCTGACACTGGCCTGTACAGCCAAATAGGGAAAGGCAGGGAGGAAGATGGGACATGGAGCTTGCCTACTTCCCAGGGTAGCACAGAAGGAGAGGATGGATTCACTGATAAAAACCAAAACAGACAAGGGCTCTGCATGTACTCTGTTTGCAGGTGGGAGCCAGTTCTTACCAGCCGCTCCATGGCAGGAGCCCTGCAATGCCCTCGCCCCACGGGAGCTGCTGTGAGCTGGGGCTGTGCAGGTGTGGGGGCTCTGTTTGCCCAGTGTCACTAAGTTTTCAGCCTTCACACACAGACCCTCTCTGCCCTTCTTACTCAGCCAGCAGTAAAACGATACAGCCATTCAATAATCATCCCAGATTATTTAAACCCTCTGTAATTGATCGGTCCCTATCTGGCTGCTCTCTGATAGATATTGGCTTCTAAAGCCTAAGCAAATCATCTGCCTTGCACACAGATAATCAGGCTGCTGGCAATTGATAGTTTGGCTGTATTCTACTTTTAGGCAAGATTAGTTCCCCAGTTCCCTGCCAAGAAGAGAACCGCATAAACAGAGGATTGTTTAGAAACAAAAAAGTTCCTCTTGACGGAGAAGTCATGTAAATGGGAAGAAACAGGAAACTAATCTTCCCTTGTTCACTCTGAAAGAATGCATATCTCTGAGGAATGTTGTAATTATGGATTTAGGAAATCAGTCCAATTTGCCAGGGTGTGAATTTCAGAGTTCATTCAGTCAACCCTCTCAAGCATTTCTCCTTCAGAACAAAAACCACCAGGAGCTAAAGTGTAGCAAAAGAGATTAACGTAGAGAAAAATCAACTGCCAAGCTTTGCTTTTGGGAAAGATCTTGCACAGATACTGGTTATTGCTTTGGCTTTGAGCCAGGGAGGTTTGGGCATGGCAAAACAGAAATCAGTGGTAACCTATGTTTGTCCCATGGGCATCTCTTTTCCATACACTAATGATGGGAAGAGTTTGTGCTCCTGAGCAAGTATTTCCATTGTCAGGATTTTTGCTTATTTACTTTGAAGGCTTTCCTAAATAGAAAAGAGGAGACTTTTTTCCTAAATGGAGTCTATGGAGTCTCATGATGTATGTGACTGGGTATGGGAACACTTACTGGAGTTATTGGTGGGTTAAATGCACACTGGTTTAGCTCATTAGGGTTAAAATGCCAGGGCTCCAAACCAACCGAGAAGTGTTGGAGTGACCTTGGCACACACACATCCCAACAAGCAGATGAGTGAACTCTGTGTTTTTTGAAAATACTCACCCTGTGAGTTCAGGTCTCAGCAGAAGCACAGAGGCAGTGGCTTCACTCCTTCACACACCTGCAGCTCCGGCAGCCCTGTGGTGACGTGGAGCTGCAGGGCCCTGTTCCTGTCCCCACAGTAGGCCTGGCTCTGGCAGCACATGGAATTCCTCACTCTGTGGAATTTCTGCAGACAGATTCTGTAGCACAAGTTGATGTCACACGCTGCTGCTAAGCTGGAATTTAGAATGCTCAGATTGGATATGCATCTTTCAGGCAGCCCCAGAGCCTAGCAGAGAGCTGTATTTTCCTTGTGCAAGCTTCTGTACTCCAGGATACAAACCAGAGGAGAGTTTGGCATGGTGACTTCTGTAGAACATTTATGGAAGTGCCTAGATTGTAAAAACCTTCTGAGGCTGGAAAGCCCAGAGAAACGATGTTTGGTGACAGTAGGCTCAGGCTCAGTGGTGCTCAGCAGCAGTGCAGGTCACCCAGTACACAATGGGAGCCTCCACTTCCTTAAACTGGAGAGCAGGATTTGCCATTCGTCCCATGACACTTCATTCAAGTGTGTGTGTGTGTGTGTGTGAGACACGATGACAAAAGACAGGGAGATAAATGCTACTTCAAAATGCACTGGGAAGGTAAAGGTTGCCAATTTCTCTTCAATGCACTGTGTCATTGGGTTTAGACAAAGCATCTACAGTGATAAGTAACACAGTGCTCTGCTCTGAAAGAGTTTGGCCAATTTCCCCATCCTCATTCATCTTCAGTCTTGCCAAGTGCTGGAGTGCTCCCAGTATCTCCAGCCTGCCATCGTGGGACCGAGGTGTGAGAAATCTGGAAGCATATAAAAAATCTGTGGCTTCTGTATTCAGACCAAGTCCTTGGTCCTTTGCTGATCCCTAGGATGAATAATATTCAACAGTTCTGGGGCCAGAATTAGGTTGGAATTCAGAATGTACCTCTGCAGTGGTTGTGAGAGAGATTTCAGGAGGAAGCACAGACCTTCAGGATAGAGTTCACACAGAAGAGAAGGGAAAAGAAATTATATCTGAAAAAGCAAGTAGGGTAAAGTTACCTTAGTCTATTTGCTATGCAATTGTATTTTGGAGGGTTTATGGATGTCATACAGTTACTTTTCTCTTCAAACAAAGGTTATTTTAATGGAGTTAGTTGGACACTACAGCTCATTGCAGAGCTACACCTATGCCATTCCCTGACCAGCTATGCGGAGGGGATAACAAGTATTGCAAGTGAGTTGTGATTTTGTGTATCAGCATACCTGGAGTTGTGGGATGTAATTGAGGAAAATGAGTTAATTGTGGGCTACAATAAGAGGTTATGATCTGGGAAAGTCCCCACAGTGTCAGGCTATGCTGACACTGCTGAACAAGACCAGGAATTGATCAGTGGCCCCAAAGACAAGTGGCGCTGCTGACCGGTACCAGCACAGCCTCAGGCTGCCTTCCTCTGGGGATCTGCCTGAAGTCTGTAGTGACAGGAGCAATGGGACAAGATCCCTTCCCTGAAACCTTCTGTGCAGCAGCAGTGGCCAAATGGGCAGTAAGAGCTGATTTTCTAGGACAGCATTTTTAGTCAACAGGGAGTGGGATCCAGAATCAGGATGAGCTTTGCTATCTCACAGATGTACCATGGTGTCCTCTTTATCCAGAAGCCTGTTCTGAAGTGTCTGGGGGATTCTGTGCCAGATGGTTCCTTGGGCACACGGGAGCAATGTCCCTGTACAGTATTGCACCTTCCTTCTTAAACCTGTTAAATATCTATTGGGGAGTTTTTGGTTGGATATCAGGAAAGGCTCTTCCCCCCGAAGGTGCTGGGCACTGCCCAGGCTCCCCAGGGAATGGGCACGGCCCCGAGGCTGCCAGAGCTCCAGGAGCCTTTGGCCAGCGCTGCCAGGGATGCCCAGGGTGGGGTTGGTGGGGGGTCTGGGCAGGGCCAGGAGTTGGACTCTCTGGTTCTTGTGGGTCCCCCCCCAGCTCAGGACATTCCACGGTCCTCCATTTCTGTTTGGGTTTGTGCTTTGTCCAGCCAAGAAACATTACTATCCACTACTGAAGCTACTGAGGTGAAATCTGGGAATGATCATGCCAGATTCACTTCAGTGAAACATCCTGTTTGGTGCCTTTCATCTCTGTGGAGGGAAGAGTCCATGCCCTGTGCCGTGGAGCTGCTGCCAACAGCAGGTTCATCTGTTCCGTGGCTCTGTGAGCTGTGTGAAGGCCCATGGAGGATGTCCAACAATGTGCTGAAGGAAATGGTCTCAACCTCTTGCTCATGTTTTTTTGAAAATACCCTCTCTCCTATCTGCCTCTGAAAGCTGCATTGCTTCTTTCCTTCTGCTCTGTACCTGCTCACATCTGTGGCAGCCAGAGGAGATTTTGGAGACACAATGACTTCATCTGTTGAAAATGAATTACTTCCCTCAGGGGCTGCCTGACAAAAATTTGGAAGGCATCCCAGTGCAGGAAATGTATTTGGATCTCTGTGTAGTATTGTTGAGTATGATCAGGACCATCCTGTATTCTGAGTAAATGAGATCTTGGGTGTTCTTCACCCGGGAGGTGCTTGGGACTTGAAAGCAGCAGTTGCTGCAAGAAGCTGCCAGTCTGTGTGGAGAGGAGCCTGGGGAATGCAGGGCACTGCTAAGCACACTATCAGAGCCTCATTTCAGTTTGAAATTAGCTCTTCTCTGAGACCTCATCTCTGTCCTCCTGCTCAGATCAGGGCCAGCTTTGTGGGACAAGGTGTTGCCGTGCCCTGCCTGCTTCCACTCCCCTGCTGGCCTGTTGCAGGGCTTAGCCACTCTCACTGTCCCATTTTTTTACTTTTTGGCCTGGCTGGAATTTCTGTGAGGATCTGGCTCCATCTTGTCTGTGGTCGCTCCTGATAAAACTGAAGAACGGATTATATTCCCCTACATCCAGCCACGACCTCCCTATACTGAACAAGCCCTGCTCCCTCAGCCTCCCCACGTGCTTCAACCAGTGACCATCTCATGGAATCCCAGCATGGTTTGGGTTGGAAGGGACCTTTAAAGCCCCTCTGGGGGTGAGCTTTACCAGAGAAACTGTGCAGTGTGACTCTTTGGGCTGCCACTTGGCCGTGGTTGTGTGAGGCACACAGGAACATGGAGCAGATGCATCCTGTCACACAGCATTATTCAGCTGCTCACCACAAGCCAGCAGCTTCCTCCACGTTGCCCAGAACAATCAGCTCCCTGTGAGGAGCCCCAGTAAAGAGGCGAGTTGACTTTAAGAGTTACCTTTGCCTTGATCCCTGGCAGTGATATCCTAAGTTAGACTCCTCTGAATTGCCTTTGGAAGAAGCACCGGCGAGCCCGGAAGCCGAGCGTCCAGATTCCCAGAGCAGGAGCGAGGTGGTGTGAACATGCCCCAGGGAGCCGAGCGTGCCCCAGGGAGCCGCAGTGCCGAGGCTTTGTGCAGGAGGATCGAAGCTTTGTGCAGGAGGATCGGCCCCTTCCCCGGCATTGATGTGGTAATGGCTGCCGAGCTCGGGAGCGTGGCTCCGGCAGTGACGCACCGATCGCTATCTGAAAGCCGGCCTGCGGGGCTCTCAGTGGAGCCTATTTTGCTCTTTTCCAGTTCATAAATTAGTGCCCAGTGCCTGTGAGCAAGAGAGCAGCTCAAGTGATGAGAAAGCAGCGTGTTCTCAGGGTGCTCTCAGGCTCTGGCTGTAGGTGATGTCTGTGGGTGGTGGCCGTGGCCGACTGACTGCTGCTTTCACAGGAAACCTTGCTCAGGAGGGCCTGGAGGGAAAGCTGGCCTCTTTTACCCAAGGGAGAGGATTTCCCCCCTCCACCCCGCCCTTCTGAGACCCCGCGTGGAGCACGGTGTCCAGCTCTGGGGTCTTCAGCACCACAAGGGCATTGACGTGTTGGAGAGTCCAGAGGAGGCCACTGTTATGGTCGGGAGCCCCTGTGCTCTGAAGCCAGGCTGGTGGAGCTGGGGGTGTCCAGCCCAAGGAAGAGGAGCTCCAGGGAAACTTTATTGTGGTCTGTTGAGACTTGAAGGGGGTTTATGGGAGAGAGACTTTACATGGGCAGACAGTGAAAAGACAAGGGGAAATGGCTTTAAGTTGAAGGAGGGCAGGATTATATTAGACATTAGGGAGAAATTCTTCCCTGTGAGGGTGGGCAGGCCCTGGCACAGGGTGCCCAGAGCAGCTGTGGCTGCCCCTGGATCCCTGGAAGTGTCCAAGGCTAGGCTGGATGAGCCTTGGAGCAGCCTGGGATAGTGGGAGGTGTTCCTTCCCGTGGCAGGGGGGTTGGAACTGGATGGGCTTTAAGATCACTTCCAACCCAAACCATTCTGGGATTCCAGGATCTCTGTAGGCTCTCCAGAAGACAAGATCCCCCTCCCCTTAGGGAACAGGCTGTGGCCCTGGTCTGAGCTGGCTCTGAGGTTTCCAGCTCCACCCTTATGCTTCAAGGAGTTCCCTTCAGTGACATCTGATGGTGATACTGCAGCATCTCCCCATGCAGCACAAATGATGGAAACTTTGAAAAAGAAACCTCGAGCACAAATACAATAAAGTTGCAGTGACAGTACCATAGTGGCATGTTCAGCGAGTGTTTAAGCACAGGTGTCTGTACCTGCCACACCACAGGGAACTCAGCAGTACTCTCATTGCCCTCCACTGCTGACAGGGGTTTGTCCTTTTCAAGTCTGGCTTTCTTTTTCCCCTTTTAAAATTGCTGACTCTAAAATATTCTCCTTGACATTTTCTCTACACTAGCAGGAGGGGGTTTTGTTGGTTCTGGAAGCACTTGAAAACAGGGGAAATTGGCCAAGACATTCAAAAGTTAAATTAAAATCTGACTCTGCAAATAGCCAATGTCAGTGGTGTGAATAATGTCCCTCTTTGGGAAAAGATGTTGAGGCAAAGGGCAGAACTGGCTGGGACTGAAATGCAGCATAACACATACAGATAAAACTGATCTAGGGTTGGATAGGTTGATTTCTAAGGGAGATATTGGATATTTGGTTTCAAAATTATTGGTATACCAGTGGAGAAATGGTTGATGGGTTAAGGTCAAGACATTGCTGAGCTTGCCCTGCATGGTTGGTGTGAGCTTTGTGAAGCCTTGGTGGTGAGAACAGGATTTATGGGCAGGAAATCTGCAACTATCACTGTGGAAAGCTTTAATCGTGGGTTATTGTCGGTGTCAGGGGTTTCTGTGTGTTCCTATGGATTAAAGAATGTATGATATGTCTAGAATTCCAAGAGGGATGTAAACAAGCCTCATACTCTGTAGAATCTTTTTCTGCTCGGAGGTGTTGCTGATGTTGATCAGAACACTCATGCCAGTTTCCTCTTGAGAAGTGTTCATTTACTGACAGCAAAGCACATGAAATGTCATCCCTGGTGAAACATTGCTCTCTGCATCTGTGCCCACATCTGTGGGGCCAAAGTTTCCACATTCTTGCCTCTTGCAGAGCTGTTGCGGTGGAAGCCTTTCCCCTTTAGAGCAATGTTGGCTTTTTTCTTTTTTTTTTTCAGTAAAAAGACAAACAAAGCTATTTTCTGTTTCAGAATGCAAGATGGGATATCTCTGGAGAGATTAACCTTCTTTACAGAGTTGTTTTTTGTGGTTGAAAGAAGAAATCTGTTATCATTAAAATAATATTAAAAAAATCTGCACCTCATTTTTTCCAGAAATAAAGCTGCCACAATGAGATTTATTAAGAATTGACTTGGGGTGAACTGAAGAGAGCTCCAACACCAAAGAGTTTGTGTTTTAGAAAAAAGACAGGAAGACAATAGGATGGACACAGGGGGAGCAAGAAGAGGGAATTGCTCTGCAATATTAGTAAGAAAATGTGTTCTTTTGGGGAAGGACTCTGAGAAGTGGCTTGGCAGATGTGCAGGAGGGTTTAACTCAGCCCCTCTTCACATGTTCAGTGCTTGGCGGAGCTCAGTCACAGAAAGCAAAGAGGGGAGAAGGCACAAAGGTTAGGACTGGCATGGCCAGGGGAAATGAGGGCAAGAAGCATGAGCAGGAGAATGTGTCCTCTCCTTTCCTGCCCTGTCCCATCCCTCCTGTACCTGAGCCCCTGGGGAGCTGCTGGACCCCTGTCCTGTTCTCCCTGGCTCCTGCTGTGCCCCCAGCTCCTTGTGAACAGCAGTAAAACTGTACCTCCACATATCCATGAAGATATGTGAAGGTGAAGAGCTGGGGTTTGGCATTTGGCAGAGTCTCCAGGGTGCAGGCAGAGTGCTGAGGCAGCAGTTTTTGTGAGCAGGCTGCTGCTACCTGAGGTGCCAGATCCCTCTGAGCTGTTCTGAGCCTCTGCCCCCTTCTGCACCTCTGGGTGGGGGTCATTCTTTTTTTCTCCTTGGCTTTCTGTTTCCCTTCCTTTTTACCTTGGGGCCATCAACAGATTTGTTTCCTGATCTCTGTGTCTGCTTTGAAGACAAATTCTCACCTTTCAGTTACTGAAAGAATGTGAGGAATGAGGCCCCAGGCCAAAGCCTCCCACCCAGCTGGGAGCTGTTCCTACATGCCGGGCAGAGGGAGCAAGGTGCTGCCCTCCCTGGGAACAGGCTGGGGCCCTTGAGCAGTGCGGGTGGGCAGCGCAGGGTAGGTGGCAGCGGCGTGGGTAGGGTGGGGATGGACTTCCAGTGCAGATCTGAGCATTTTACTCCTCTGAAATTCTCATTTGTAGTGCCAGTCCTAGAGCTGCATATCCTGGGCCACCATATAGGGTTTCAGCTTGTTTTATCAGTTTTCTTGACAATATTAACTTCAAGGGCAGATCCATGACTAGGTCAGAGAAGAGAAGTTGCTACATGGCTGTGGGGGCTCCGGGGTGTTTGCATCACATGTGGGCTGGCTGGGGAGGAGGGGAGGAAGCTCCCACCCCATGGAGCTGGTGTGACCCTCAGTGTTACTGTGTTTGTATTTCCTCTTACACCTGCACCTCTCAGAGGTGGACAAGGCAGAAGAGCTCTGGTGCATCCAGCTGTCATCAGCTGTCGCTGCCCCTTGCAAGTGGCTGCTGACCCCTGCCAGGGTGGGCACTCTGCCACGCTCCATCCAGAGCTGGGGTTTGGGTTTGAACCACAAGTAGGTCGAGTTTGTGGTGGTGTCCCCAGGCTCTGCAGTGGGCTAAGGCACTTCCATTCCTTTAGGGAACAGCTGGAAGCAGGGAATGTCCTAAAGTGCCCTCCCTGTTTGCAGGTGTGAACACAGGGAGTGACACAGTGACACCTGAGAGTGCGTTTGTCCCAAAGCAATGATCCAGTTCTCACCTTCACAGGGGCCTTGAACAGACACAGAAGGAAGAATTCCTTTATGCAATCATTGTTCACCCCACCTGGATGTGGGACTCGCACAGCACGTTCCATCCAGCTGAATTCCAGTGCAGGGTGGCACCACTGCCAGCCTGGACTCCACCTGTGGCTGTGCCTTGTGCTGGGGGTCTCGGAGGCCCCATCTCACAGTACTGGGGGTAAGAGGCGGGAGGGTGATGTCAGCCTTTTCCTGGCTCTGAACACCACTCAAGAAAGCTTTGCTGATGTGCCTTCCCTGCCCTATAGATGACTGGCAATCCCATCTATAGACACCTATGGATGACTGGCAATCGCAACGATCCGTGCAAATACTTCCAAGGATGGAGGAGACTCCACACCACCATCTGCCCTGGAGAGTCAGGAAATGTCTATCCTAAGAAAGCCATCCCAAGAAGATGCTCCAGGGTCTGGAGTCCCTCTGCTCTGGAGACAGGCTGGGAGAGCTGGGGGTGCTCACCTGGAGAAGGCTTCAAGGAGACCTTTCAGTACTTAAAGGGGGCCAATGAAAAATATGGGGACAGAGTTTTTAGCAGGACCTATTGCAACAGAACTTGAGCTGACAGTTTTGAACTGAAATAGGGGAGATTCAGACTAGATATAAGGAATAAGGTTTTTACAACGAGGGTGCCTCCTGGGGCAGGGGGGAACCTCCATGATGGAAGTTGCACTGACAGTCTGCCCTCCCCTCCTGCCCTTGCAGAGCACAGTCGGGGAGAACCAGTGGCTCCAAGGACACCTGGTGCAGTCGCTGCTTCGTCACTGCGATGCGCGCGGGGCAGCACGCTGGGCGCAGCACTGCCGGGTGCCCCCTGAGATGCTGCCTCAGGCTGTGGCTGAGGAGCTTCAGAAGCTGCACATCCAGGACAGGTAAATCCTCTGTTTGGTGCCTTTTCCATGCAGATTGCTTGTCATACAAACACTGTATATTTGCTTAAAATTGTCTGCTGTGATGCATCCATGGGGACAGAAGTTTGCAAAGACTTCCTCCATATACTTGGATCCCATTGTGGCCCTGCACACACTGCATTTGTTTGTCATAAGCCTGGAAATGTCTGAAATGTCAGTGAAAGGGGCATTTTAAACTCATCCTGAGTTCACAGAAGCTCTGTGAGATTGCTTCATGCTGCTGAGGGTTCTTACACTTACTCCACCAGATCAACAGTGCAAATATTCATCTATTTTACTGAGGTGATTGCAGATCTGTCAAAGTTTTACTAGTTATAATTTTTTTAATGCTGATGATTTTGGGAAGGTCTCACAGATGGCCTTGAACAGTTCATGTTCAGGCATCCTGGTTTTGTGGATCTACTCTTTCTCCTCATGCAGATCTGCACTTGTTCAAGTGCTGTGTCACCTCAGGAAATACAACACAGATGTAATCACCCTCAAAACACTTCTCCAGAGGGTCCACGGCTTTTATGGAGCACAGGAAACTCTTGTCTGTCTTGGACATGCTCCTGCCTCACTCCAAAGCACTGCCAGAGCTGCCCTCCTCCTCCTCCCTCCTGGAACCACAGCAGCTGCCAGCTGGGAGCCAGGAGGTTCTTCCATGAGGGATAAGCTCTCAAAACACAAAGGGGTGATTGCAGGTGTGTGGCTGAGCCACAGACTGTGCATCCAGAGATAAAACTCATTACTACATCTCTGTGCTGTGGGAGTCCTGTGCTGTGGAGGGAAGACAGGTGAGGGTGTGCTTTGCCCTGTGTGAGGAGCTGGGATGGAATAATAAACCCCTTTGTACTGCAGTTTACTCATCCAGTCATGATACCTCCTGTGGTAGCTACTATAAAGTCAGCAGAGCCATGAAACCCCATAAAACAGTCTGGCTGCCCTGTCTATTGAGTAACACAGCCACAGGTTCCCAGAGGGAGTTCACACTGCACACAACAAGGTGGCACCAGCATATAAATTACATCATCTGTCTCTGGTCATACCACACAGGGCTCCTGAGCTTTGCAGGTGAGAATATTTCTGGAGACCTGAGGCTGCACACCTTCATTAAATATTTTACACAAATATTGACTTCCCCATGCACACAAACCCACAGGAAAGAGTGTTTGTGCAGGGAGAGCTGCTCTGCTGCAAAATTGGGCACACAGCCTCCCAAACATAAGGTTACTAATAGTTTCCCAAATAATGAACCATTTCAAGTCTCTATGGGAAAGAGACTACCCGGAAATGTGTGATCTGTCCAAGGGAGCTGAATCTTTTTGATTAGTTTCTTTTCTCTGAGAAAGAGCTGAGTGTCATGGGGAAAGAGAGGGTCAGGGTGAAATAAGAGGAGTAAAACTTAACCCTCTTCCTCCAATCCAGGATTTCCTCCTGGCTTTCCATGGCTTCAAACTGTTGTATCTGATTCTGTGTAGGGTAGAAGAGGTCACAAAAGTAGACAATTATGAGGCCAGTAAGAAGAAGGACTATTACCGTCTTCCTATTCCACGGGAAAATATTCACTTTCTGCAGACATGGGAGGAGATGCTGCAGTGCTGGGAGAAGGTGCTGCAGGTGAGTGTTACCTGGGATTGGCCTGGCAGGGTCACGGAGCTGGAACTCCATGTCAGACTGAGACACAGAGCTGGATGTGGCCACTGCCATCCACTTCCTACCTCCCCAAGCCAAGAGCAGCTGCTCCTTTAGGCTGGTCTGGTTTGGGGAAGGTGTTAGGAATTGTGCCAGGGAAGGTTCCCGTGGGTGACACAGGTGCTATGAGAGTTCCCTGTGTCAGTGGCAGTTTGCACAAAGAGCTGCAGGTGCTGGGGAGGAAATGCTCGTGTCTTGGACATATTCTTCAGGCTCCTCTCAAGCACAGGCAGGCTCTGGGTGCAGAAAGTGTCTGTGTTGCAGCCTGGGCAGGTCGTTGGTGTGGACATGGAGTGGAAGCCTTCCTTTGGCATGGTGGGGAAGCCCCGTGTCGCCCTCCTGCAACTTGCACTGAAGGATGAGGTGTTCCTGTTGGACCTGCCACGGCTCTTCGAGCAAGCTGAGGCTGAGGGGGAAAAGGAGAAGCTTCCCCATTTCATCCAGATGCTCTATTCAGATGCAGCCATCACTAAACTAGGTAACACCCCTCTCTCTTCCCCACCTGGGGACTTCACACCACCTGTTTTGTCATCTTTGTCATTCCTAGATCCTCTTGGTGTTGTCATTCCCTAAATCTACTTGCCATGGAACCAGCTTTTGTAGCCCTGAGTGTTCAGGCACTGCCAGGCAAGGAGACAGTGACTAGTGTAACTGGGAGTGATAAAAATACAGGATCGGAGAACCACAGAAAATCCTGAGCTGGAAGAGACCCACCAGGATCACCCAGCCCAGCCCCTGGCCCTGCCCAGACCCCCCAGCAACCCCACCCTGGGCATCCCTGGCAGCGCTGGCCAAAGGCTCCTGGAGCTCTGGCAGCCTCGGGGCCGTGCCCATTCCCTGGGGAGCCTGGGCAGTGCCAGCACCCTCTGGGGGAAGAACCTTGCCCTGAGCTCCAGCCTGAGCTGCCCTGACACAGGTCCATGCCATTATATCTTCCCATTTCAGGTCAGATCCAGGATCCCTGATATAATTTGCACTCTCAGACTTGGGATTGTCCTGGCTCTGTACTAATCCCCAGCTGACACCCAGCCTTCAGTGGTTCAGGTAATTCTGGTGGGCAGAGCTGTCTGGGTGTGCTGTCCCAGAGCTGCTATGCTGGACACCAAAGATCTCTGAACTACCATACATGTTTTTTGGAAGTTTTTATCAGCAGCTGCTAAACCTGGGTTGAAAAAGGCAAATTCATAAATACCTTTCCCAGATTTTCAGTAAGTTGATCTTAAACTCAGCATTTTTCATGCAACTCTCTTTTCCCTTGGTCTGCAGGAGTGTCTCTTGGGAACAGAAGAGACAGAACCCACTCTTGTTCCCTGTTTGAACAGTCTTCCTACCAATGCTTATAAATATTTTGTCAGCATTTTGACTCTGAACTAGAAGAAGCTGCAGTGCATTAAGCGTGGTTTGAGTTTCCTACCTGTATGATTTGGGCTTTTTTTGTCTCCAGGTTATGGGATGTCTGGAGACCTCAGCAGCCTTGCAGCCACATGCTCTGCTTTGAAAGACACAGAGAAGCAAATGCAAGGTGTGGTGGATCTTCTTGCAGTGGACAAACAAGTAAGGATAAACCCATAGAGATGTGGGAAAGGGTGTCTCGTGCATGTGCTGGTCGATAACTTTCCTGAATCCACAGCACTGTCTCTTTGCATCCTGGATTGGCAGGGAGATGGCTGCATGAGTAAAGAGACAATTTCCTCCAGATGGTCTGAGGTGTTTGGATTCTGTAAAGGAAGACAGAAGTATTTTGTTTTCATCAACTAAAATGTGAAAGCTTATGTTACTGACAGCTTTTTCATAGCCTTTATGGAAGCTGTGAAAAGCTCTTGGAGACCGAGCTCCATTCAGCCAGGACAAGGTTTCTCAGCAGAAGTTATAATAAGGAAGTTCTTGTAGAAATTCTGCTACTCCAAGGCCATGCATTATTGAAGCAGATATGGTGGAGTTAATGATTTGTACAGAACTCTGATGTTCCTAGGAGGGCTGCTGGTGGGTTCAACACAGGAATTTCTGGTCAGCTGAAGCACAGCTGTCGCTGAATTTGCACACAGGAGCTTTCAGCAGTCTGCAAAAATGTTCCGCACAACCATTTTAATGGGTAAAATGTACAGAGTGTTTTTGAGGCTGTGGGTTGAGGTGAAGCAGAACTTTGGGATTGATAGATTATCCTGGGAAGTGCTGCAGGGGCTGACATAGCTGCAAACAGCCATTGCCTCAGTTTAAGCTGAGAAATGGCAGCTGCAGAGAGGGCTGCTGCCCAGGATGTCACAGGAATGCCTTTTCCCACTGGGAGTAGGAGGAGAAAGGTGTTGAACTGCCACTGCTGGTCCTTTATTGTGTGGATGCCCAGCAGCCCTCAGCATGTTGAGCACCCTGCAGATCACTAAGGAGCCTCATCCCAGCCCTGCTGCTCTGGTGCAGGGCTGTACAAGAATGCCCTTTTTTCCCTTCCTTGGCTGTGGAAGAGATTTCTCTCCAGCAAGTGTGTTTGTTAAAGAAATTACCAAACGCTGTGTTTGTCTCGTGCCATCCCAGCCCTTGTCTGAGGGCTGGGGTTCAATATGCCAGGCACGAGATGGATGTGATGGGGCTGTGCCTGGCCCCACCAGCTGGAACAGGGGGTGGTTTGGGAGCTGTTTCATAACCAGGTGGTTTCTATCTTTTTGTTTCCATCAGCTGCAGTGGGGGAAGGACAGCCGGAAGGTCGATGGACTGTCCCCGCAGCACAGTCACGAGGAGAGAGGGCTCAGGCAGCCGGAGAAGGGCCTCAGCCTCCTGGTGCAGCATGTGTTGGGGAAGCCTCTGGATAAAACAGAGCAGCTGTCAAACTGGGAGAAGCGGCCACTCCGGGAGGAGCAGATCCTCTATGCAGGTCTGGCCCTGGCTGGGTGCTGCAGTTGCCCAGGCCAGGCTGTGTTTGGCTGCTCTGTCCCCAGGAAAGTCATTAAGTAGCAGAGGAAGAAAATGGCTTTGCAGATTAGTTCCTGTTCAAAGGAGTCAGTACATGTTTTGTTTGTCCTTTTGAGGACATGACTTTAATGGTTGAAGTTTAAACTGTCCAGTGATTCATTATTTCCCTTAGGAAGGAATTCCTGTGCTTTGCAGATTTTGTCTGATGAAACATCACCTCAGTGGAAACTCCTCTCAGTAACTGTAAGGAGGAAAGTCCACTTCCTTCTGCCTCATTTCACAACCTTCCTGGGAAACAAATGCTGTGTTCATTTGTCACAGTGAGGTGCTTGTTAGAGCCGGGTTTGAAATGGGCAGATGTGTCAGAAACTGCAGCACAGACTCAGGGCTGTGGAGGGACCCATAGAGTTTATTGCTGATTACCCCAGAGTCAGAAGTCTGGGTCTAAATCTTTTCCTGGTGCATCAAAGGACAGTCTGCTGATGCAAACCAGCCTTTTGTTAAATTCAACTATCCTTGAAGCTGACACAGTTCTCACAAAAGTTAATCACTGGGACTTGTCAGACTGGCTGGGAGAGTTCTCCGGTTGCTGTTGCAGGGAGCAGCAGCACATGGCAGTGAGTGTGGGCAAGTGATAGCAAACAGCTCGGGCAGTACCCTGCTCAGATATTGCATCTCTTGGGGAAGTTCCCTTCCTGTCAAGAGGAGTGATAAGGAGCTGTGGGCAGCCTCAGGGACAATGGTGAGGATCGGGGGTGGGGGGGGGGGGGGTAGCTGGAGCTACCTGGTGGTGGTTGGAAGAGCCACATTGCAGTTTATATAAGGTTAGAGTGGGTTAGATGGCAGAGCCTGTCTTTAGGAGCTGTTGCCTTGACTCCCTGTGACTGTGGGTTCATCTGTGATGCTCAGTGAGTCAGTCCTGGAGCTTGAGGGTATGACCTGAGGGAGTTGCAGCTTCACAGTTGTTCACAGTGGCTTTTGCAAAGGTGGAGGCTCTTCCTTGCCTTAGGAAAGCCTATGGTTTACTTTTGAATGAGCCTCATATGAGCTGAGGCTCACATTCTTTTCCCTGCAGCCTCAGATGCTTACTGCTTGCTGGAGATCTATGAGAGGCTCTGCAAGGACCCTGAGAGCTTCGGTCTGGGTTCAGACTTGACGGAGAGTCTGGTGGGAAAACAGAGCAAAAAACCCAGGGCAAAGAAGCAGCTGAATAAACAAGAAGTACCATCACCTTCTGGACAGGTTTGTAAACATCTTCAAAGAGCTGCTTGTTGCTCAAGACCCCTGCAAGTCACACGCTGCTGCTCTCAGTCACACCATTCACTGGGCATGGCTGTTCTCAGGACTCTTGCAGCAAACATCCTCCTCACCCCTCCCTCCCAGGACACTCTGCTCTCTCCTTGGCCTGCCTGGGTCCAGCTTTCCCTGCTCTTTGACGTTCACTTTCTTTGCACAGTGTGGGTGCAGATCTGTGTCCTAAGCCCAGTGAGTCTTGCTCGTGGAAATGCTCCTTCCACATTTTGGGTTTGGATTCTGTGTCCAGGGTTTCAAAACTCTTACTTCCTTGCTTTTCTTTTTTACTGAGCTTCCACACCTTGCTTTCACACTGGGAATATCTCCTTTATTGTGTCTGGAGTAGAAGTCTACAAAGTTAAAAGCAAATGATCCATCAAAAATGCCTTTCTGCTGAAGGCTTGTCTCTGCCTCCCTGCCCACCACCACATTCCATGAGAGGCCTCTCCCAGAAGTTTGTCTTGTGGCAGAGCCTTAAAACTCCACCAGAGCTGTGCAACTCTGCTTAAGTATCTTGAAATGTGACTGGTGCCTCTCAGGAATAACGTTTTACATTTAAAATGGAACCATTCAGTGGTTTGTGCACCTTTGGAAATCTTGGTACAAATCCCATTTTGTTATTGCCTGAGAAGATCCATCGTGTGTATCTGTGTATCCTGAGGAGCCCCATGTGTGTGTGGAGCTCCTGAAGTCAGTGCCCCTTTCCATGGCTGGGCTGAGATGCTGCTGACTGTGTCCACCTGTGTGTAAATGTGCAGCATCCCTTGGCCTTCAGCAGGCAGGAGAACACGAGTTGCTCCCGGAGCATTGAGTTTATGGGAATGTTGTGTGTTACAGCAGAGCTGGGTGGTTGCTGCAGAAGTGGGAAAAGTGAGCACTTCAGGCTTCAGTCACCTTGGAAACCCATGGGTCATCTTTGTGTTCAGTACAGTCAGATTCATCAGCCAAGAGGCAGTTGGTAAAACCTGGACTGGGACACCAAAAAAAGCAGACTTGTCCTGACTGCATCCTGCA
The DNA here is from genome assembly GCF_015832195.1 of Motacilla alba alba. Taxonomy (NCBI): domain Eukaryota; kingdom Metazoa; phylum Chordata; class Aves; order Passeriformes; family Motacillidae; genus Motacilla; species Motacilla alba. The sequence goes on along the minus strand of NC_052032.1, from coordinate 656,092 downwards.
GAACTCCAAGCTCTCTTTCCCAGTGTTTCCTTGTCTGAAGTGGGGCTAATGACTCTATTCTCCTTTATAAGCTTTTTGCTCTCTGCTGGCATGAAATTTGAGAAGAAAGCTCCATATGACAGTGCTGGCCACTGGATAAATGCTGGCTGAGAGCCAGCTGCAGCTCCTGTGCATCTGTTTCAACAGCAGCAGCAGCCAGGGGTAGTGTCTTCAGCTGCCTCAGCTTCAGGGGCAGCTCCATCCCTTGTCACCATGCTCTGGTGTCACAGCTGCATCGACCAGGGTCCTGCAGGAACTGGTGACAGCCCAGTCTGCCCGGTGCTGCAGAGCTCTGGGTGCAGGACCAGCTGCTGGGAACTGCAGCATCATACCAGGGTTGCTCCTGGACCTGAGCTGGTTCCCATGGAGAGCCCAGGTGGAGCTGCCTGGTGTACTACAGCATTCCCAGCTTGGGCCCAGCTCCTGCAGAGCTGATCTGCAATGCTGGCTCCCTGCATAGCTGCTGGCAGTGTCCTTCAGGCATCCCAGCCAATCCAAGTTCCTGGAGTCAAAAGCTGGACATTGGAAGTTCCTTAATAACTTCCCTTCTCCATGAATTTAGCTATTGTACTTCTGGGAGCCTCCCAAAGCCAAAGTCCTCCAAGTGCAGGAACTCCCCCAGCAGCAGACATTTGAAATAAAACAAACAGAATTCAGGCACTGCCTATTTTTAACCTTCCAAAGATAACAGAGTTGACGTGGTTGCTTTGTTTACCTGTTTCTCCCTCTGTCTGTCCCAAATCATATCTTTGACGTGTGTTTATTAATTGCAGACTAATTTAGGGGAACAGCCTTGGCTATGTTTGTGTGGCTTCTTGAAGATGAATGTCTGTGCAGAGCACTGGAGGCCAGGTTGGCACTTCTCCAGGGAAAGGCTGCAGGTCCCTGGATCAGGTGGCCAACTGGTCAGTGAGAGAATGGCGAATTCAGAATTAGCCCTATCATGTTCTGCCCCCTGCCCAGGTGGTGATGGCAGTGTGGAAAGGATGGGAAGGAGGATCTAGAGGTGCTGCAGAGCGTGGGGAGGTGGTGACACACAGGTGGAAGGAGGCAGTTGGATGTGCCGTGGTGGGTGAACTAACACAGGGAATAAAAACACAAATGTACTGGGAATCAGATTTCTGCTCCTTATGGATCTCCTGCCTTTCTCTAGGAATTCCAAGGACTCAGAATGGAGCCCTCATGTCCCCCTGCCCCTATCTCCCCCCAGGAGTTCAGTGTGGTCTGTGACAACATGCTGCAGGGCCTGGGGCGCTACCTGCGCTGCCTGGGCGTGGATGTCCGGCTGCTGGACAATGAGGATGACCACAGGAAAGCTGCTGAGGTGAGTTCACAGCTCCCATGTCCATGGGGATGCAATGGGGCTCACTGGAAAGCTGCACTGGTGCTCAGGCTGCAGGAGCTGCCCCATGGGTCCCTCCTTCCATCCCTGTGCTGATTCCCAGCTCTTTGGGTCACCCCGAGCTCTGGCAGCTGGAATCAACTGGTCCCTGCAGTGGTGTGCAGCCTTGGTTCTCCACCTACAGGAGAGAGGAGGGGAGCAGAGACTGCTATGATCTCACTCTTACATGTGTCTGTTTGTGTCATTGGCAGCTGTGGCAGCTCAAGTCATGAGAAGAACACAAGTGGAGGGTAAAGATCATAGAATCACAGAATGGTTTCCTTTGGCTTGGAAGGGGCCTTAACAATCATCTCCAATCCCCAAAGACGTGACCAAGTGTCTTTGGGGAGGCTGTGTGCTTGCAAAAAGACAAAAGTCAGTGAAAGGAGCCAGCATTCACTTAGATTTCTAATGCACTCCACTTTGGGCTTACAAGGAGGGTGTTTGTCTGCCTTGTGTCCATGTCGGTTGGGCAGAACCATAATCCAAAGATGGCTGTTCAATACAGAAGGGAGAATGTTCTTAATCAATGGCCGTGTAACATCCTGGCTGGCCCTGTGAGGTGACTCAAAGGTGATCAGCCACAACTTGCAGTGATATTTGGGAAAGGAAGAGGGGACCATGAGTATTGCTCTGGGCTCCCATAATTACTCTTCCCCTCTGCCTACTGGATGAGAGACAAATGCTGCTTCATTTCAGACACATTTCTCCTATCCCAGGAGTACAGATCACAGAATCACAGAATCCCCTGAGCTGGAAAGGACCCACCAGGATCATTGAGAACAGCTCCTGGGCCTGCACAGGCTGCCCAACAACCCCACCCTGGGCATCCCCGGCAGTGCTTTCCAAAGGCTCCTGGAGCTCTGGCAGCCTCGGGGCTGTGCCCATTCCCTGGGGAGCCTGGGCAGTGCCCAGCACCCTCTGGGGGAAGAACCTTGCCCTGAGCTCCAGCTTGAGCCTGCCCTGACACAACTTAATGCCATTCTCTCAGGTCCTGTCCCTGGTTGCAGTGAGCAGAAATCAGTGTCTGCCTCTCCTTTTCCCCTCACCAGGAAGTTGTAGCTGCAATGAGGTCTCCTCTCAGTCTCCTCCAGGCTGAACAGACCAAGTCTCAGCCACTTCTCATACAGCTTCCCCTCAAGGCCCTTCACCATCTTTGTTGCCCTCCTTTGGACACTCTCTAATGGCCTAATGTCTTTCTTATTTTGTGGTACCCAAAACTGCCATCAGGGCTTGAGGTGAGGCCACCCCAGCCCAGAGCAGAGTGGGGCAATCTCCGTGATGCTGGGCCTGATGCCCCCAGGACACAAATGTCCTGCCTCTAGGGCATTGCTGACTCACATTCAACTTTCTGTCAACCAGGACCCCCAGGTCCCCTCCTGTGACGCAGCTCTCCAGCATCTCATTCCCCAGTCCGTTTGTATATCCAGAGCTGCTCCATCCCAAGTGCAGAATCTGTCACTTTGCCTTGCTGAACTTCATCTGGTCAGTGATTGCCCAGCTTTCTGAATTGTCCAGGTCTCCCAGAGGGTCTCCCTGCCTTTGAGGGAGTCAACAGAGATATCCAGGCCACACAGAGTGTGCTATCAAATGTGCATGGATCACCCAGCCTGGTGTGCAGAATATTTCCTCTTCAGATGTCTGCTTGGCCTGAATCCGGGGCAGGCTCTAACTTCTGCAGAAATAATTAATATCTCCTCCCTGCCAAACTTGCACAAGTTATTTAAACAAACTGGTTCTCAGTGCCTCCCCCCAGAGCTCCGTCTCCACTTCTCATCCCTATCCCTTATCGTGCCACGGACAGGATGTTTGACATTGCTTTCTCTATGGTGACCGGACAAACATCCTTTCACTATCAAAAGCCCTTGGAGTGTTACTGTATTGCAGAGCCTTTGATCTGGGCTTGGATAATCAAAGATAAAAATAGACTCCTCCTACCCTGTTTGATATCTGGCTGGTCCTGATTGAATCAAAGTTGAATGTTGACCACCCTACGTCCAAAAACTTGGGAATGTTTTTGCGAAGGCCAGCAGAGGGTTTGGATCCTGGTCACTGAGTACAAGATAGATGGTTTGGGTGTTGTCCCAGCAGTCTCAAACTGGTGTCACTAGGAACACCTAAGAGTCTACAGCATTAGTGTTTGCTCTTTATTAAAGTCTTTTCACTCAAATGATTTATCAGTCATACTACACTTCTCCTTGTGCCAAGAACTCCTGCAACACCTGGCATTTGCTTCTTATTGTTCTCATTCCTTTTCTTTGTTAGAGTGGCTTCAAGTATTGGTGGGCAGATGGGTCTGGTCCTTCACCCTCTATTTTTTGGGATCAAGCTTAAAAGCCTGAGAACTTCCTTGGCTGTGCTTGGGCAGTTATGGATTTTTTATTTTTTTTTTTTTGTTTAGGCTGGTAGATGTGGCAGGAATTGGTTTGGCAACCCCCATTCCCATGGATGTGAAACCCTTGTCCTGTGTTATGCTTCGTGTTGTGTTGCTGTTGTTGACTAAATATTTTATCTTGGACTTGTCATGGTGAGTTTGTCATGCCAGATCTGCAGAGGTGTGAGAGCAGGGCCTCTGGCACCACGATCCACTGGATGACCTCTGACTGACCAGATTTAGTGGCGGAGTTGGCAGTGCTGGGTTTGTGGTTGGACTTGATGACCTGGGAGGTCTTTCCCAGCCTTAATGGTTCTGTGATTCTCTGGTTCTGTTTATCCACTGTGAGATGCTACCAGCTTGCAGTCTCTGATTTAATGATGCCATTTAGTTAGGACTTGACTGGAGAAGTGACTGATTAAAGTTGCCTGTCATAAGTGCAGATACAGAAAATCTTTAAAAATGGAAAAATAGTAGAAATTCATACTGAAAATGTCTCTGGCTTAATCTGTCCTCATGTGAAAGGCAAAGAACTCACAAGCTGTCCTTACAGAAGCATTTTGGCTCCTGTCCATGAGCAGCAGCCTCTCTGAAGGGCAGTGGGGGTGGTTTTACTAAGCCCTCTCATTCGGTGGGGTGGCCGTGCTGTTTTTCCCATATTACTTTGCTGTCCTACCTGCTGTAGCACCTGCACACAACGTGAGGCACATCAGGTCTGCGGCTGGGGCTGGAATTAGCTCCAGATGTGCTGGACAAGCTCCTTTATCTGAGAATTTTTGCAGCCTGTGCACTGAGAGCTGATGGGACCCACCATGTGCTGTCCCCAACAGTCATTGCCTGGCAGCACTGCTCACTGCACCTTGGGCAGGGCCTTTGCAGGGCTTCAGGCAGTGGCCCAGACTGGCCCAAGCCTGGCTCTCTGCTGTGTCGCCTCTCTGAAAAAGGGCTGTGTGCATCCAACCATTCCTCCCCAGGGACTCTGACTCCAGCTCCCGGCAATACATGGGGTAAAGAATGTGGAGATTCCATCTCTGGGATGCAGCAGGTTCTGAGTGTGCAGGTGCCAGTTTTGGGTGATCCCTCTGCCTTTGCACTTACTCCTAAAAGCAACATGTTATTTGCAAATAATACAAGTTTATTTACTTAAAATTGTGCTTTGTGCCTGTTCTGTTCCTACTCAGGTCTTTCATGCCCCATCCCTGGAAAATTCCTGGTCAGGTTGGATGGAGGCTCTGTGCAGCCTGACCTAGTTGAAGATGTCCCTGCTCATTGCAGGGGAGTTGGGACAAGATGACCTTTTAAAGATCCCTTCTAAACCAAACTATTCTATGATTCCATCTTGTCTTCTGCAAACTTCTCTTTGCAGAGAATCTTAAAACTATCTTTTGTGTTTTCCAGATAGATGGAAGGAGATGGAAAAGTAGATGCTCCTATTTTCTCTGCAATTTTGGAAAATCAGGCAAAGCAGTGGGATCCTTCTCACACCAACCTTACAGATCACCCAGCACCCTGAGTGACTACAGTAGCTCCTGAAATGTTTAACCTCAGGGGCAGAGCAAAAGGTTTAAGAAAATGTTCATAGTCTCTTAGGTTTCTAATAAGAGACTCAGTGGAATCTCAAAGCTGCTTCAGTTGTGTTCTGGGTTGGTTTACTTTATTTTTTGAATGGACTTTGCTCTTGGTCTTCAAAATCATCCTCATCTCTGCGGATAATCTGATGCTAAGGCAAACCTGGTATCTTTTGAAGTATGCTAATAACCAGAAGGCAGGAAAAACTGGCTTCCTGAGGCTCCCATGCTGTGGAAGATTCCCTTGCAAGGTTACACCTACCCTCCAAAGCTCCAGGTGAACCAACAAGTTGCAGAGAAGGGCCAGGCTAGATGGATCTCAGGAGCCAGACAGAGCATTGTGCACCCAGATCTAAATTGCCCTAGACTAATTTGGAGCCAGGTGACACAAAAGGGATTTTAATCCTGCAGTGAGCAGATCTTCACCTAATGGGGGAATCTAATCTTGGATCTTATCTCAGCTTTGACTGGCTTTTTCCATATTTTTGATGTAGATGACATTCTCCAGGTTTGCTGGTCTTTTTAGTCTGGTGGGAAGCTAAATTCAGAGAGGGCAGATGAAGAGTTGTATTGCTTTTAAGATCAAGACTTGGCTTTTGATGTTTGGTCAGCAGGAGGAGAAGGTCTTTCATTGGAGACCTTGATACAAATGGATCTGCACAGAGAAACAAAACTGGGTGGATGGTTTTGGTGTGACATTTAAGGCCACGTTACAAAACTGTGTGATAACTCTGTGCAATTTATACTTTTCAGGAATGCTGAAGAAAAGATCAGGGTTGCAATACTGGGAGAGCTGGACTGAGTGTGCTCAGAGCTATTAAGCTCTTGGTTTACTGTCTCTTTTAAAAGTGCCTGGGATTACAGGGAGGGCCTCTGGGTTTGGACTGGGTTTTGTGATCCCCTTCTCCAGCAGATCCTTGTCTGGGTGCTTTCCCAGCACATATCCTGGGGCAGACACTTTCTGTCCACTCCCTTTTGGTCTGAAGCGGGGCCTTGCTGGCCCAGGCTCAGGATCACTGCAAGGGGAACACAGCTTTTCCTGTACTGCAGTTTGGCTGTCCAAGGACATGTGGCATTGCCCAACATGTGTCTTGCACAGACTTGGCAAAGTTTAAGTTACAAATCCACAGCCTTGTGCTGCTGTTTTTTGGAACCTCCTTTGGCCTTGGTTCAGGACACTTTAGATTGTCTCGAATCATCCTGCTGCTGGTGCTGGCTTGGAAACAAAGGGGCTCTCTCTGCCCTCTCTCCTCAGTCGCTGCCCTTCCAGGTCTCTCTGACAATAATTCCTGTGGGTTCATTCATTTCTGCAGGATGGAAGTTGGCTGAACAGACAGACACGTTAAGGGATTATCAGTAATACCAACAGATTAGGGAGTGCTTTCTATCCAGAAGGTCTGAACCTTTTCCAGAGGAAGTTGATATTATCTTTGTAATAGATTGTGAAACTGAGGCCAATGCCCTCTCTGCAGCACTTGGGCTAGAGCACAGGTCCCTGACACCCATGCCAAAATGCTGCCCTGGGTGTTCTTTTCCTCTCATTTGCACTCCTGACCACACATCCCCCCATGGTCCCAGTGCTGCCTTCCCTTGTTGCTTTTGGAGAAAAAGAAGGAATTGTGTCCTTTTCTCCAGCACATACCCTCTGTGGTCTCAGTCAGATGTGTGCTATCACATGGCTTTTCTGGCTCTGCGTGCTTCTCCCAGTCATTGTTCCAGAGGCAAAATAACATGTTGGAAGAGTTATTGCCTTTCTCCTTTTTATTTGATGTTCTTTGCCTGTCTCTGCAGAGCCATTTAGATAAGGGGATTTATCAAGCTTGAACTAATTAACCCTGGATGCAGAAAGTCAGAATGGAGTGTTCCAGCTGTGAAATCCTGAAGCAAACATGGGTCTGGAGGAATTTCACATCCCTTTTCCCTTGTTGGCAAATCCCTGTGGTGACCTTTTGCTGTTGCCTTACCAGACCTCCCTCACTACCATGCCACAAGGGTGCTGTGGTGGCTGCTCAGCAGCAGGACTGCATGGGGTGTCTGCGCTGCCCCTTCAAGACTCCTGTTCTTAGAGGTTTTTCCCTTTATTGAGAGAGAGAGAGTTGATTTTGAAAGAAATCCAGTAATTTTGTCTGTAGAAAGATGTTTTAGGAGTTGTTGCCAATCACTTTCTCAGTGCAGAACTTTCAGCCAAAGAGTGACTTTACAACTAAAGGAGGGAAGCAGATACCTGAAAGCTCAGGAAAAGGAAAAAAGGGCAAAAACAGGTTGTTTAACTGCCTGCACGGGGCCTTCAGAGCCTTCTCCCCATTGTTTCCTGTTGCCATAGGTCCAGTGAGTCTTAAGAGAATGACTACCCAAGAGAGAGCTTAAAAGTTGTGGTTGCTTTTTGTGGTGTTCCCTGGCTGTGCTCACTGGTGTCTCTCTGGGAAGTGCAGCAGGACTCTGATCCCAAATGTGTCTTCCTGCCACGGGTAGAGAGGGATCCAGACAGAGCTGCTGCACTCTGAACCAGATGAGAGACCTCCATGACACACATGTGGAGTCAGTGAAAAACATGAGGGCTGCTAACAGAATCCAAGCCAGAGGAGAGAAATAACCTTGTGCCTACTTCAAAGCACTGATGTCTTGTCAGCAGGATCAGAGCTGAGTCCTGGTTCACATGGGAATCCTTGTGAACCCTCCTATTGCTACAGCCATGAGGCTCTGTGTCCCTCCTCCAGGAGGGTGAGGGGTGGGAGGAAGGGGCGTCATTCAATCATGTGAAGGAAGGTCAGTCACACTTCCACCCTTGCAGCTCCAGGGTTAGTGCCTCCCTTTGGCAGCGACCCCTCTGCAGTGTCCCCGAGCCCGTGGGAAGGTCAGTAGGGCAGTGATGAGCTCCCTGGTAACTCAGCACAGACCTTCCACTTGAAGGACCAGACCTCTGACAAAAGCTCAGGATTCCAAGTTGGGAGGTGATAATCTCTTCGGGAGATGTTCCCTGCAGCCTGGAAAGGTGCAGAATTCCTGTGTGTTGGGTTGCCAGGACAATAACACCCTCCTTCTCTAAGGAGCAGTTTTGTTAAAAGTATGAAGTTTGCAGACACATTTCATGGTACATTTTTTTTCTAGAATTACCTGGTTAGTTTTTTTTCCTTTTTCCCCTGTGCAGTAGAACTATTTCCTTCTTTGTAACCCAGACTGGGGAAATAGAAATAGTCTGGGTTAAGGGAAAAAATTAAAAGATTGTTTTTGTATAGGAGTGTTTCAAGGTAGAATGGTTCCCTGGGCCATCTGTGGTACAGATGCACCAGCAGCTTGTTCCAGCACATGGGAGATGAGGCAGGGATTGGCAGGGAGGGGACAAGGGGTGAACCATACCTTGAGTTGCTGTTGCTGTCAGGAACTCTTGGCCAGGTGTGGACTGACACTGAGAGAAACACTCAATATCTCCAGTTCATCTCCTCTGTTCTGTGACTGCAAGTAAAGCCTGAACTCAGTGTAACTTCAGCCCCTGTTCATTTGGATTTTTACTGCTTTTTCCAGATTGCCCGACAGGAAGGAAGAGTAATTTTGACCTCTGGACTCCCATATCAGACTGTGAGTGTTCCAAGCTGCGTGTTTCTGGCACTGATCATTGCCTGGTCTGGGGTGTGCAGGGGAGACAAGAGAAAAAGTCAGATGTGAATGCAACAACTGGCTTGGATTTTTCATGTTTTCTCCACTAAAAGCTACATTTAGGGTCTTCAGAGGTTTGCTGTCCTCAACCACCAAGGCTCGGGGTGAAATGGTTTTTTGTACTTATATTCAGTCCTGTATCGGTGGGGAGAGTGATTGCTCTCCATTGGGGGTGGGGGTGGAAGTCAAGCCAAGCAATCAAGAACAGTGTGTTTCTGTCTGGCCTCACTGGCAGGTGAAAGGCAACTCAATTTCTGTGCTTTTTATCCCAGAGATTCTTGCTTGCTGGCTGGCTCCACACTGAGAGAGTTTCAGCTCTCAGGCACATTTCTTCAGGCTTGGAAGGGTGAGATTGGAAGGCCCCAAGCATAGGTCTAGTGGAAGCTGGAGAGGTTTTGTGTTGCTATAGATAAACAGAAAAGCCAAAGCAAAGGCCAACCTTGCCCTCAGCACCAGCTGTTCAGAGCTGTTCACAGACACACTTCAAAATGCAGTGCTGAACCTGCCAAGTCAGTGCTTGCAGCGCTGTGATGTCCTGTTGCAGGTCCTTTGCAATTTTTTGCTGCCTAAAAATCCATTTGGAAGAGTGAAACTGTTCTGGATGAGCCAGAGTTCTGTTCACATGAGCCAGGGTGCAGGACTTCCTTGCCACAAACTGTCAGTATAAAATCTCCCAGCTACTTAGGCAGCCAGTCAGAATATCTGCAGAATAGGGGTTTCTGATTTCCTATGGAAAATCAGAGTGTGGAATAAAACTCCTCCCATAATGAGACACTGTGAGGCAGGTGCAGCCACCCTGCAGGTTCCTTGAGCCTACAGTTGGTGGAATAGGGAATTCAGCATCCAGCATCCTCTTGTTTGGCAGAGCTCTAATTTCAAAGTACTGTGTAGGAATTGCAAAAGGAAAATAACTGCTTCCAGGGTACAATACTGCTGGGAAATATCTGGTTCCCTTGGTTCCCTTGCCTTTGGATGCCCTCCACAAGGATGGGATGGCTCTGCCAGGCTCCTTTACTGGTGTGTAGCTGATTACACTCCTGTGAGTCCTTAGCATGGTCACGAAGATATGTCTGGGACTTCCCAGTGCTCATTCCCAGATGCATTTCTCTGCAGAATGTGGAACAAACATTGAGAGACTGCCCACATCAACCCCTTCAAATTTCTGGGCCACCAGGGAACTCCAGGTGAAATGTTTGTGTGAGTCAGAGGAGTTGAAGTGGTGACTGGACATTGTTTCCATCATTGTACTTTGGCACACTCTGTGGAATCTGGCCAAGTTTCATCAGAAAGCTGGGATAAAAGTCAGTTCCCTTTTACTGCTCCTGTCAGCACCACCTCACCAAATTGTGAGTTGACGGGACTTGGGTATATTTTATAGAATAGAATAATGGAATTGTTAAGGTTGGAAAAAACCTTTAGGATGATCAAGTCCAGCTGTTAACCCAGCATCACCACCATGGTCCCCACTAAACCATGTCTCCAAGTGCCACATCCAGATGACTCTTGAACACTTCCAAAGATGACTCCAACACGTCCCCAGACAACTCATTCCAATGCCTGACCACCTTTCTGTGAAGAAATGTTCCCTGAAATCTAATCTAAACTGCCCTTGGAGCATCTTGAGGCCATTTCCTCTTGTTCTGTCACTTGTTAGCTGGGAGAAGAGGCTAATCCCCCAGCTGCACCCTCCTGTCAGGGAGTTGTAGAGAGTGGGAAGGTCCCCCCTGAGCCTCCCTTTCTCCAGCCTAAATCATGTTTCATACACATAAAATCACGCAGTCCTTCAGGAGTCAGAGTTCTTGCAGCAGTGGCTGTTAGGTTGCCAATTGTGGTGCTCAAACCAGAATTCAGACTGTAACCACACACTAACTCCAAGCATTATTCAGAATTCAAACCAAGCCAAGAGTATCAAAACAGCCCCACATGCCCTGATGCTGGGTCTCACTGGTGTCTCTGGTTTGCAGCTGCGCTCCCAGGTGGGAGAAGGAAGATGTTTCTCTGTGAACTGCTCCGAGAAGGCGAAGGAACAGGCGCTGCAGGTGCTGAAACACTTCAATGTGCAGGTGTCCCTGGGTGACATCTTCAGCCGCTGCCAGGTAGGACGAGGCTGGCTCCAGCCCCGGCTCCCACTCGCTCACCACTCCTTGCGCTGCCTCGGTGTCCTGGGCCTTGCACTCGGTGTCTTCTTGGTTCCCAAGAGTTCTGCTTGAACTTTGGCAGCACCTGGCAAAGCCGTGAGGAGTTCTGAGTGCAGTCACATTCGTCACAGTGCTGAGGGCTCAGTCAGAGGATCAGAGGCTCTGCATCTACAGCTTTGCTAGAAACTCGCCTGTTTTTCTGATTTTTGGTGCTTGGTCTGTGTTTTGGCATCAACTGCCATGGTTGGACTCTCTTTGTTGCTGTGTTCTCTGTCTAGGACACATGCTGTTTTAATTATAAACCATGTTTAATTATGGCTCTGTGATTCTGTTAACACTTAATTACTTTAATAGGAAGATTTTTTCATAAGATTTCTTTTTTTTCAGAAGTTATTAGGTTAATTCATGTCCATGCTAGTTGATGGCTCTAGATTGTGTTTGGCACAGGATATCTGTGGATTGCTGTTAAGAATAAATTTTAATTGTGTTAGCTCAAATCACCATCTCTTCCAATTTCACTATTGTATTTGTTACAGCAACACGCCGAAACCTATCCCTTCCCAAACTGCATTATAAACCAACAGGTAACTTCAACATCTCTCACCTTGTTTAAAGAGAGAAAAAGAAGCAATTTGGTTAGAAAATTAGCTTTTTCTTAGGGATAAACAAACCAATGAGTCTGGCTCGGTGCCTCATGGTGGAGATCTGGGGTCTCCTGGCCCAGTGGAATTGCACAAGTAGTGTAGGAGCAGACACACCAGAGAGTATGTCCTGAACCTCTGTTTAGATCTGCTGTCAGATATTGAAACTGGATCTGTAACTTAGAAAGCAAATGAGAGTTGTCCAGCTGAGCAGGTTGGCTGTGAGAGGAGACTGATGAAACTCCCTGCAGGTCAGATCCACAGAACAGGGGTTCATCTTACTGCAGGATAAATGGATATATTCAGCTATAGGATACTGCCAGTCCTGTGGTTTTATTGTCCCAGAACAGACTGCAGTTGTTATACATACATATATTTATAGTGGCACGCTGGCTTCTTGGCTGTTTTAAACAAACCTTTAAAAAACCTCATGGATTCTCCAGTTCTCTGACATCCCATAAAATAGCAGTGTTCCTCCTGATGGTTGTTGAAATACCACAAAAATAAGCACACACACACACAAAACCATGCTGGAGGAAACTCTGTGCTCTCTAATAAATGTACAAGACTGTGCAGCAGACAATGGAAAACTGACCCCTCACCCAGGATCTGGGGTCTGGAACTGGTTAACTCTATGGGTTTAGTACATGCTGTCTTAGTTTACAATATAAATAGGGGTAATCAATCTGGCTAGGAATATATACTAAGTGTTCTCTTACTTCCAGGAGAAATGCCTTCCCTGTAAATTGTGGTGGTGGAACAGCTGCTTGTTTTATACCCCTCAGCATGGGAAGATACTGATTTGTCCAACCTCTCCCTGTTCTAAATCATATTTACCTTCACTTAAGGCCTTGGCTTTTTGGAGCTCAGCTGTCTCTACAGACAGCACAGGTTTGGCTCATGTGCTGCTGATCCTCTGGAGGAGAATCCCAGCTCTCCCAGCTGCACTTCCCGGGGTTGTGTGCAAGGGGAGCTGTGGGCTGCACAGGATCATCCTCCAGCACTCCGGAAAACTGACAGCCCACATCAACAGAGGCAATTTCTGCCTTCAGGAGGGTGCTCTGGGCCTACATGGCCTACAGGGACCTCAGCAGTTCTTTTATACGTCCTTCCTAAAACATCCTCATTCTTTGTAAACCTAATTGGGCTTAATTAGGATGGAGGTCGGATCCTGAAACTGCTGGGCTGTGCTCTCCAGCATGTCTGTGCTGCTCGGGAGCTGGGTCACAGACCTTGTGGCTCCCAGACTGCTCTGAGCTCTGCTCCTCCTTGCAGAGCGCTTTGGTGAGGGGTGACAGAGTGGTGACAGAGAGTTTTGGCTGTCCCTACAGTGGGGGGAGCATGGTGGGCACACAAGCAGGGCTCCAGAAAGAGCCGAGTGCTGCTGTGTCTGTGCTAGGCAAGAGGAGGAGGATGGGCAGTACTGACCCATGAGCTGGGCTCCTCTCCTCCCTCTCCTGCACGGAGCTGGGCCTGGCCTACCAGCATGGGATGGGTTATCTGTGTCATCAGCCCTGGCTGCGTGTCACAGGAAGCAATGTGGCATCCTGCCTGCTCCCTCTGTCTCATGGAGCAGGGGCTTGTTTTGTCTCCTGGGTTCTGTTCTGTACATGACTGGAGTGAATATGGCAGCAAAGGTTGTCATAACAATTAATGTGTGTAGTGCAGAGCACATGGTAAAAATAGGTCCCAATTCAATGTTGTGCCCAAGACTGCTGGAAAATACGTTTTCTCTGTCAGCTCCCTCAGCAGGGATGGACGGGCTCTCTTTTGCAGATGTAAAGAATGGGCTTGCTTTGTAACCCTGCCAAAATACATCTTCTGTTAAAACAATGGCCAATACTGGCTACCTCTGTCTGACCTAGAACAGCAAGTGCACAGGGAGTGTCATCCAGGGGCTGCTCAGCATTTCTGCTCCCACTTGTGCTGGGCTCCAGCTTGGTTGCTCCAGTTAAAGGCTTCAGGAGTGGGGACTGCTGCCAAAGGTGTCAGTGGTGGTGCAGGAATGACCTTTTCCTTCCATGTGTTCCTCAAGTGCTGCATTGTAAGGACTTGGTGATGATCCTGATGAAGCCACCCCTGCAGAGTAGCTGTGGCTGGGCCTGGTGGTGCCTTTGGTGAGGAACATTTTAGTGGGGCTGAGTGAAAATAAGATTAATTCTATCTTTTGGTGACATGCAAAAAACCCCTATAGAAGTTCTACATTTCATAGCCTTAAAATGTTACAAACCCATTCCTTGTATTTGAAATGCAAATGTCATGTGCCTGTCACCTCTGCACACATTTGAGTATCTTGTATTTTTCTTCTTTTCAGACAGCTGAAATACTTCCTTCAGGAAGGGACAGTGTGAAATAATGTTTGGGGTGTTCAGACATGATCAATTCAACATGCTGAACCCTTACAGTAATCAGGAAGATCTCTGTGGAGTTGTTGGAGGCTGTTGTGGGCAGCCTTAAGTGTCAGCTCACAGCCTGACTCATCCAGGAGATCAGTGATGCTCTGCTCTCCACATCTTGGAGGAGATTCTAACAGAACTAGCAGTTCAAGAAGGAAAAAACACTCAAACCTGCTGAAGAAGGCATGGGCTCCAGTCCAAGGGCACAGACAGCTGACAGCAGGGTCATTTCATAGTGGGCTGAAATTCAGCTCCTCTCCCAGGTCCAGCAGTGGTTGTCTCCCACCCTTCCTGGTGGTGTCCCTGTTTGAGACATCCTGCTGTGACACTTGGGTATGGCCTGGTGGGATAGCAGGAGAACATGAGCTCCATGTCTCCATGTCATTCCAGCCTCTTAAAGGAGAATGAATTGTCTCTTGAGAACAGCCATGTTTTGGCAGGATCCATTACCTGGATGACTGTTGTGACTTTTGCCATCTTGCTTTTCCATGCCATGTGATTGAAAGTCCACCCAAAGCAGGTGTGGGCCACGCCTCTGAACTTGCCACGGTGCCAGGGCCTTGTCACTGACTGCTTGGTGAGCCCAAGAGTCAGGATGTTTCACTTCCCATGGCTGAGGTGTCTGGCCCAACCAACTTGTGTCAGTGAAAGAACACTCATGTGGAAGCAGATCAGTGGAGGCACGGCTGGCAGGCTTGGGGTGAGCAGTGCTGCTGACAGGGAGGAATCCCAGCTTGGATGGTGATAAACTGAGGAGATAAACACTGCAAGTTGTTAGCTTTACATATTTATATCACAAGGGTTTGTCGCTATAGCTTGAAGGGACAACTGTGTTCAGTGCTGTTTGGGCTCACTAAGAAATTCCTCCTGGAATCTGGAAGAACCTTGTGGTTAAAGGTTTCTAACTACTGTAAAACCCTCACTGGTGTGAGGCTCTGCAGCTGGGTTTGGAGCCAGGAGGACCTGTCCATCTGCAGAAAAGCTGTGCTGGGCTTTACTGAAAAGTGTAGCTGCTGTTCAGCTCAGTTCGGGGTCTGAGGCTTCACTCGGGTACGGGGTGGGGGGGGAGCAGGCTGGGGGACCTGGGTCCCATGGAGCCTCTGTGCCACCTCCCCCGGGCCTCTCCTTCCTTTCCCACCCTCTGTTTGACTTGACTCTTTGGCCTTTAAGCTCACTGGGGCAGGGACCCCGCTTGAACGATACCTTATGCAACAGGAGGCTGATCCCAGGTGAGGTTTCAAGGCCTTCCTGCAAGGAAAAATGATTGCAATTAGATCCCCTGCAAAAATAAATGTTCGGGGGAAAAAAAAAATCCCAGGCTCCAGCTGCAGTTTGTGCATCTGAACAGCCCCACATTGACAAGGGGATTATCTGCACATTCAAATAGGTTGTCTCTTGCATGTCACTGAATGCTCTGATCCTAAATAAGCAAATTACATCAGCCATTCTGATGTCCTGTTTAACTTATGACCTCAGCCTGAGCACTGCAGGATATGAGAGATAGCTGCTGAATTTCATTGTCTGGAGATCTGATATATTTTTGTATTTTTTTGCCCCCACTCCCCCCCTTTCAGTTTCCAAACTACTCCCCCCAGCTTTTACAAAGGTGTTAGCATGGGATTAGGAGTAGGCGGGGAGGAGCGGGGAGGAAGAGAGGAAACCACCTTTTTTTTTTTTAAATTAGGTGCAAAAGCATTCTAACAGTTGTAGCAAATGTTTCTGGTGTTTTGTGGTTAAGGTAACGAATTTCATTGCTGCAAAGCTCATCATGTGCAAGCTGACTTAAGCAGAGGGAGCCCAGGATGGAGCAATCCATTTAGCAGGGACAAAATAAAAAGCCTTATGATGAGACGGAAACCCCGTACTTGGGGCACTTTGCGAGAGCCTTTGAAGCCAGCCTGGGAACTCTGGCAATATTAGTTGATAATTAGTAATATAGATCCCTCAAACTGTCATTTAGATTGAAAATGTGCATGTCTCTCATGAGTCTCTGTCACACCAATCTGATCAGGCTTTTTTCTTCCTTTTATGTGGGTTGCTCTGTCGGTCCAGATGATGATGAGAACTGCCAGGCATCTTCTTTCTCACTCAGTTGTGAGCTGCGCAGCCATCTCCTGCTCCAGCGTGGCATGGAAGTGGAACCAGGGCAATTTTGCTTTGTGGTCACCTTTCCTGGCCTGAGCAACAGTCATTTCATTCATTTTAAAATACCAGCCGTCCTTCCCCATGTGCAGAGAAAAACCAGTAAGATTTAAAGGCTATGTATTTCATGAGATGCTTCTGCCCCAGCAGACAGCAAGGGGTTGGCCTTTGGAGTCTCTCAGGACAAAAAGCATCTTCAGCTCCAGTGGGGCTGAGACATCATCAAAGAATTCAAAAATGTCAGTTCTCATAGCCCCTGGTTCTGCTTTTGAGCTGCCTTCCACCGATGCAACATCATGTCTCCATTTACTTCCTTTCAGCCCTGAAATCTCTTTGGAAAGTGCTGTGTCATCCTCTAAATGAAGAATTCAGAAGGGTCACGTGTGCTGGATTTCAATGACTTGGGAATGCTGAGAAAGAGAATATTGTTTGGAAACCCTCTGTGGTTTAATAAAAGGTTCATCCATAGGATGCAATTTGTCAGCGCCTACAGGTCAGGAAAACCTGTGATTAAGAGCATCTGTGGTTTCCCCAGATGTGTGAGGGAGCTGCTTACTCCTCCCCAGTCACCCAAACCTAGGCTCAGCCTGGTGCCTGCCCAGGACGTGGGCTGTGATTTCTTGCTTCAGAGTGTGATTGTTCAACACAAAGGGTGAGGCTCTCTTAATCTTTTTGTTTATCCTGGGCTTGGCAATTCTGATGTAATCTGCAGCCTGTGCTGCAGAGGCTCCAGCCAGGAAGCACAGCTGGTATTATTCTGCCTCGAGAGACACTGTTGAGGGAGCCAATTGCCCTCCAGAGGTACTTGTCCGGGGCTGGCTGAGTGGCGAGTGCTCCTTGCCCTGGCACTGCGCCTCACTGAGAGGAACCAGCTCTTTGTGTGGAGTGGCTCTACAAGGCAGTGGCAGTCATTAAATACCATCACACTCTGGGATAATTTGTCATGGCAAATTCTGCTTCTTTTCAGTCTCTGGTTGAGATTTTTATTTGCTAACCTCTAATGGTTTATAAATGATAGTGAGAGCTCATAGTGAGTGGTCACTGTTATTCGCAGGGGGTGGGGACACCCCAAAGCACCACAAAGATCAGGGAATGCTTTGGGTCAGAAGGGACCTCAAAGCTCATTCAGTTCCAATCCCCTGCCATGGGCAGGGACACCTTCCACTCACTCAGAGTGCTCCAAGCCTCGTCCAACCTGGCCTTGGACACTTCCAGGGATCCAGGGGCAGCCCATTCTGTGCCAGAGCAACCTGTGCCAGGGCCTTCCCACACACACAAGGAAGAATTTTTTCCCAATATCTCATCTCTCCCTGCCCTCTGGCAGTGGGAAGCCATTCCCTGTGTCCTGTTACTCCAGGTCCTTGTCCCAGGTCCCTCTCCAGCTCTTCTGGAACCCCTTTAGGTACTGGAGATTCCAGTAGACACTGAGCAAGCCCCAGCTTGTGGTTGCCAGGCAGGAGGGCAGCATTCTGTCCGTGATGGCTTTGCAGCATGATACGTGAGCGCACACAGCACCAATTCTGTAAAATTCCCAGCCTGGATTTGGCTTAGCCCTGTGCTGTTGGCCACATAAAACTCAGAGTCCCCCAAAAAAGGGCTCAACTGGGCCTAATTCTCAGCAGCAAGCCCAGCCGTCGCTGCCTAGTTCCCACAGGCTGTACACTTCCCTGCCAAGATTTCAGTATCTTCAGAAATTCAGTGGAGCATGAAGGTCACAGCAAGGGGAGAATGACAGCCTGAGAGGTTTTTTTCCCCTTTCAGCAGCTCGGAGCAGACTGTTGTCTCTCTCTCATGTTGACTGTTTTCA
Source organism: Motacilla alba alba (assembly GCF_015832195.1). Taxonomy (NCBI): domain Eukaryota; kingdom Metazoa; phylum Chordata; class Aves; order Passeriformes; family Motacillidae; genus Motacilla; species Motacilla alba. The sequence continues at coordinate 637,952 of NC_052032.1, read as the reverse complement.
TAGGGTTAGCGTGAAGTTTATGTTTTACACAGCCCAGTGGCAGTCGGAGCAGGGATCAGCTGTGTTTCTTCAAGGAAGACAGTCTCACGTTGCAGACTTTCTTTCTCAGTGTCTGCAAAAGCTCGGTTTCCAGTGAAATTTCCCTTACAAATCTTTGTCTTGAAGCTCTCTTTGTGGATGTATGTGAGAGACTGTACCCAAGGTTTCGGTTTGGGTATTTATTTTGGTTCTTTTATTTTCACTTGCAAAGCTGCAGGCGGAAATTAAACTTCAGCAAGGAGGGGGGGAAGCTGTTAATTTTTCACAGTGTTATGTATTCCAGTGCTCAAAATGATGATGCCAAATTGGCCATTAGAGGTCAAACCTCAGCTGACAGCAAATGTTTTCTTTTGAGGAAGCCATCCTTATTCCTGGGAACCAGTTTTGTTGTCCCGTGCTAAATGCAAGAAAGGTATGAATGTGTGGTTTTTCCTGGAGGGCAACACTAGCTGGAAAAATGCTGGTTTTAGCCAGTGGAAACAGCAGAAGCAAACAACGATTGGCAGTGAAAACAGCACTTGTATTTAGACTACCATAGGAAAGAAGACACAATGTAGTACAGAGTAAATGTCCTTTTATACAGCCTGTACAAGGCTTTTTCTTCCTCTCATGGGTTTGGACAGACTATGAAGTGTGTTGGTCAGCAGAGAAGCTGGTGCACTGGGAGAAAGTAATGAAGGGTCCGCGGGTGACAGTGATGGAGTGACTGTAAGGAAAATGAGGAACTCTCTGGAGAAGGCAGTGACACAGCTCTAACTCCCATGTGTCCTGAGGAAACTGTCCCCATGGTTTCTCACAAATGTCATGAGAAAACAAGAGATTTTTAGCCAGTTTAAGTTCTGATGGTTTCCAGTCCCCTGCGCCTCCTGAGGTCATAGTTCAGTGTATTGACTGTGTCAAGAAGCCAAAATTCCTATGTTTTATGCACTGTGTAGTTTCTCCTCCTTTTCAACATTGGTGTCCTTATAATATTCTTTGTTTGTATGTCATGGTGAGGGTGGCTCACAGCTCTCGGTGTTTGAATGGGAGTGGGGACTCCCCAGAGCACCACAAAGATCATGGAATGCTTTGGGTGCAAGGACCTTAAAGCCCATCCAGTCCTACCCCCTGCCATGGACAGGGACGCCTCCCACTCTCCCAGGCTGCTCCAAGCCCCGTCCAACCTGACCTTGGGGATCCAGGGGCAGCCCCAGCTGCTCTGGGCACCCTGTGCCAGGGCCTGCCCACCCTGCCAGGGAACAATTCCTAATTCCCAGTATCCCATCCAGCCCTGCCCTCTGTCAGTGGGAGCCATTCCCTGTGTCCTGTCCCTCCATCCCTTGTCCCCAGTCCCTCTCCAGCTCTCCTGGAGCCCCTTTAGGGCCTGGCAGGGGCTCTGAGGTCCCCGTGGAGCCTTCTCCAGGCTGAACATGCTCAGCTTTCCCAGCCTGGCTCCAGAGCAGAGGGACTCCAGCACTGTGATAACTCAGTATCAGGCCAATGTTTTCCCAAGTCCTGTTGAGAATCCTGCACAAAAACCATTGTACTGTGGTTGCAAATGCCACTAACTCCTGCAATGTGCTTCATGGGGACTGCACAGCTCTTCAGCCATCCCTGATCCACAGCAGTGCCAGCAGCAGACCTTTGTTCCTTCAGAGGAGGAATGTGGGATCTCCAGGCATGTTTGGAGCCTTCCTTGGAAGCACCATAGGCTGAGCTGCACATACTTGGTTTCCATGTAGAGTTTGCCAAATCTGTAATTGCTCATCAGCATTTATCTGAAGACCCTTAGTCATTACACTGTGTCACTTCCTATGGCATAAACCAGCCTGTATCTGTTATTCATGGTATTAATTGGACGAGGTGACTCGCTGTGCCAAAACTGTGTGTCCATGGGTTCTGGTGAGATGTGGTGCAGGACTGTCTTCAGCACCTACTGCTGCAAAGGCATTTCCAGCTGGTGATGATGGTCAGCAGCATCTGTAGGGTTCTCTGGTCTTTCCAGGAAGGAAGGCCTTGTCCCCACAAGGTGCATCTGGTCTCAATGAGTGGCTGGATAGAAGAGACCATCTTCTGTTTGTGCAAACCCTCTCATCCAAGGACTACACAGAAACAGGGACACAGAACCGGGAGAGCCACAGCAGTATCCTGGTCAAAACAGAGACAGAAAGCCTTAAAATGAGTTTCTCAATTCATCATTGTGCCAGTCTTGATGAAGAGGATATTTTGCAGCTGAGCAAGCTTAGAGGGAGAAATGGCAATGTAGGAGTTTTTAGCAAAGATGGAAAATGTAACATTCAGGGCATGATCCTTGTGAGTCATTATCTTTTCTCTGGATAAGGGGATTTGGATGATTTACTTGTCGTAATTTAATAAGACCCACAGTCTGAGTCGAGCACCCTTTTATTCATGGAAGTGCTGGGACAGGATGCAGGTGAAAGCCTGGTTTTGTCTCATGCCCAAAAGGTTCTCTATTCCCATTCCCAGCTCAGCTTTTCTCATTATGATTTCTGGGAGAGCTGCCCCTGCTGTGGCATTTTAGTGAAGTGGGAGAGGCTGATGTCTGAGATGAACATATCCAGATTTATTTTTGTTACTGCACATTAAAAAGCTGTGGTTACAGGTGTCCTGCAGCCAGGAGGGTGGTCCCACAGCCCTTGTTCCCTGCCTACTTGTCCATCCCTCACGTTTGCAGCTCATGCCTGGGGAGGGGGCACATGGGCAGCCAGATGTTGAGACTGATCTGGCTGAATTGGGAGTTCCCATCCACAGCTGGATCAGTGCCTTGTAGCCACCAGGGATCTCAGGAACAATATACATCTCAGGTGCACTGATTGTGTGGCCTGTCCACCTCCAGCAGCCCGATCCTGGCTGGGTGCCCTGTGGAGGTGTGAGTGGACCAGTAACCTCTGTAGCTGTTGGGGTTTTGACGGTCTAACTTCACAGATTTTGAAGAAGGGAAGATCACTGAGTTTGGTCCTGGCAGGAAGAAATGAGCTGGTGGTTAGAGAGAAGGAAGTTGGTGACAGAGGAGTCAGAGGAGGAGTATGGTTCCCTACAAACAAGGTCATGTGAATGGTGACAGCATGGAGTGATCAATGTGCAAGGAAAAATAGGTCACTGCGGAGTCAGCCTGAAGGCTGAAGCCTCTCAAAATATCTGGAACATTGTGGAAAAGAAAGTTAAGAAGACATCAAGTAAAGCTAGAAAACTCTTGCCCCCTGGCCTGCCTTGCTGTCTTGCTTCCCTCAACATGGCTTTGCACACTCCAGTCACTGACTGTGCGAAGGAGTTGGGCACTCAGAAGTTTGTGCTTCCCTCCGTGCAGACAGTGCCGTGTGGTGAAGGGTTGAGCCTCAGCTCTCAGGACCAAACCCACCCACAGCCAGAAGCAGCCTCCCTCGGCCTGGCCAGCTCCAGCTGCCCGGGGTTGTGGGGCCGTTCCTCCCCCAGGCGGGGCCTTCCCTGGATCAGCCGCATTTACTGGCATTTACTGGCGGGCTCAGATTACCCCAGTGAAAATAATCGGTTATGCAAAGTTACGCTGTTTAGATTGGGTTTCTTCTGTGTGGCCAGCGAGGTGTGAAAGTCAATCTGTGCCACAAACCCTGTGGGCGCTTTCTCCCTGCTGGCTGGATATGATAGCTCTGGGCTTGGGCTCTTAGGGGGAAAAGCTGGCCCTGGGCTTGGCTAAAAGGGACACAAACCACAGGTGATTACAGTGGGATGGGGCTCCTGAGCTGCACAGGGCTCCTAAACCCGGCATGGCGAAGCCAATGGGTCACCTGAGAGGAGGGTGTGAGGTCTGGCTCTGGAGAGCCCTTCGGTCACCTCGCCAGGCTGGCAAGGACGGACCATGGCTGCTGACAGTATAGGCTTGTAATGGTTTTATCATGGAAGCACAGAATAATTAGAGTTGGAAAAGTCCTCCAAGATCAAATCCAACCATGTCCCCAAGTGCCACATTGATGTAGCTCTTAAATCCCTCTAGGCTGGGCAGCCTGTTGCAGTACCTGACCATTCTGTCTGATATCTAATCTGAAACTCCCTGGCACAACTCGAGGCTGTTATCAGTGCACTCCTGTTGCCAGGCCATCATCATGGTCCATGCAGAATCTGCACAGTAATCAGTAAATCTTCACCGTTAGGAGAAGGACTTGCTATCACAGAAGTCTTTCATTATATTCCTCTGTTACTTTTCCTTACGATCATCTTCTTTTTCACCCCCAAGGAATCACAGATTTGGAGTTTAAATACAGAAAAGCCTCTGTGGACCAACAGCCCCTCCTGCTCTCCTGCCTGCAGCCACGGTGTCTCTGTGATTCCTGCCCAGAGAGACCCAGGCTCACTCCCAGTTTGAGCTGGGAGGAGGCTGTGGGTGGCCAGGGCTCAGGCTGGGGCCCTGAGCTGACACCCCAGTGTGCTATTGATGTGTGGTCAGGCAGTGGCACCTCACAGTCACTACTCAGGGGCTTGCTGCCTGCTCCTTGGTGTTCATAAGCACTGGAGCATCCCAGGGTCTGTGAGGGAAGGTCCAAGGGCTGCTGGTTTGCCCAGGTTCTGCAGCCCCGATGGAATGGGAGAAACGCAGAAAGGCACCTCATGCATATTTAAATTAGTGCCAATTTATGCTGTCGCTGATCTGTGACTTACCGCAGTAACATTCATATTCAGCTTTAGTGCCAAAGGCAATACTCAGCTGCTTTCTTACTCCTTAATGAAAAATACCTCTTTAGGGCTTCTTTGAAGTCCCCACCCCTGAAAATCCCAGCTATATTGTCATCATTGTTACTGTTAACAGCCCCTGCCAGGCCCGGGAGCCGTTCCTGACGGATAGCTCCGCGGGGCTTTGTCCGGGGCTCCCATTCAGCGCTGCGCTACAGCCAGTTTGAAATGGCTAATGACGGGCCTCCCAGGGGACTGCTGCCAAGCTCTCAAAGACCTCCCAGGTTTGGAAGTGGCAGGATGTCCTTTTCCTGGGGCCAGCCGCAGAAGGAATGCACACACTCAGATTCTCCTACCTAAGCCACATCAGTCAAGTTATTTTTTCAGTTGCAAAGAGTCATCCATGCGTACAGAGGCGGTTGCTTAGCAGGAGAGAGATAGCTGTGTCAGTAGAGGACATGGAATAAATAGAGGGAAAAGGTTAGGTGGAAAGATCCCCACTAGTTTGAGGCATTATTGTGTTTTCACGTTGAAAACACCCTTTTGGAAAAATATGAAAGGCTTTGAAAACTTAAGCCAGGGTCTGTGTCAGAGACAGGAGGAGATTCACCCGTCCCCAGGGTGCAGTGATGCTGCAGTGATGTTTATGGGTGCAATTAGGAGTGTGAATGGCTCGGTGGGCCCAGCTCCTACAAGCCATTTGCAAAGGAGAGCCAGAAGAACACTGGATGGTCCCTCAGGGTCTGTTGGAAACGGGACTGGTATGTTTCTGCCAGGATTTCATGACAGTTTTAAGTCGGTGCAGGCAGCCAGTGCAGCTGGATGGAGTCGGGCCTCTGCTTCCTGCCCCTGCCCCTCTCTCACCCCCCTCGTCCCAGCACAAGTGCTCGTTTAACTGCAGGGCCGCAGAATGAGGGAACTGATCCCAGTTGAAACGGGTCTGTCAAAACCAGATGGTTAATTTTATCCCAGCTCAGCTCCCCAGTCTGGCTCGCTCTGCAGCTGCCCAGATGTGCAGGGAGGGGACGGGGCAGGAGGGCTCTGTCTGCGCTGGGTCAGTACAGGCCTGTGCTGGCCGGGGCCCTGCGAGCCCAGAGCCCAGGGCACTCCGGCCAAGCATGTCCCCAGCCTCTGGTGCCCAGCCCCAGCCGAACAGGGACAGCGTGGCCGGTGCCTGCCTTCAGGGCTCTCCGGGAGCCCAGCCCCCACCCCGCTCCAGCACTGCCCGCTCCTGGCTCAGGGCATGAAGCCCCAGCCTTGGGGCTGAGGGATTAGCCCTACCCTGGTGATACCCATTCATTTTGGACCCTCCTGGCAGTTCAAAATCTGATTAGCTGAAATTTGAGCTGCAGCTCAAAGTTGGGTGGGTGCTTATCCCTGTGTCCAGACAGTCCAGCATGTGGAGCAGCGCGGAGCTTGTGCCCCTTGCCGCAGCTCTGCCGTGACTGAGCACAGCTCACAGCTTCCAAGGGTGTTTCTCCATTATTCCAAGTGAAAAGGGCTCTTCGTGCTTCACAAATGAATTTGCCACAGAATATGTGAGAATTGGTTCATTGCTTGCACCTGTGCTGCCAAATGCAACTAAATCTTTCCTCCCACTGATGGAATCCAAATTAATATGTTTTCTTATTTTTTTTAATTGAGGGGAAAGCTGCCCTCTCTGCAGGTGATGCTGTACCTTTAACTGGGCTGCTGCTGTATGAAGCAGTTGAAGCTTCATTTAGCCTGAATGAAAAACCCGATGCATGTTGCTGAGGAGAGGAAACTGGTGGTGGATGATTTACTTGGAATGCCCTACAGCAACAGGGTTATAAGTGAGGAGGGGAAACACCAAGAGCACTGAGATCTGAACCAGAGGAAATACACAAAGCCTTAAAGTGACCTTATGCAAATTCCTAATGATGAGACTTAATTGAACTCATTTTTTCCAGAGGTTGTAAAGATCAAAATAGCAATAGCCTTGAAATGCAAAGCTCTCTGGATAATGCACATGAATGTATAGTTGCATACAGCCAAAAACTGCCCCAGGTGGGTGTGATCAGCCTCCCTGGCAGCAGGCTACCAGACCCAGATCCCAGACCCAGGCTTGCTCCAGAGCATCGGGGCTGCTCTGGGGGCCAAAGTGATTCCTGGGGTTTCATCGTCCCTTCCACCCCGTGGGACACTGCCTCTGCAAAAATGTTTATTTAAAGCTCTGTGTTTCTGTGCTGGGCCCCGGGAAGCCTGGGTGTCCTGGGAAGCCTGGGTGCCTGGAAGCCTGACTGGTCCTGGGAAGCCTGGCAGGCCCTGGGAAGTGAGTGGTGGTGGCTGGGGTAGCCACTTGTGAAGTGAGCTGTTGTCCTCAGCCCGGTCTGTGGGGTCAGTGCCCCATCCCACAGACACAAGAACCCCAGTAAGGAGAAGCAGAGCCACCCCTGGGGATTGCAAGGCTGTGCCCTGCTCGCGGGGTTGGTTCCTGATGGGAAATAACATGGGCATGTGTTCAGTGTGACAGTGTCAGAAACTGATCTGGACATTGTCAAGACCAAATTCCTGTGCTGTTCCTAGAGCTCAGATTAGTTTCCTCTGTGCTTGCATTCAGCTCTAGGATTCATTCCCTGGATGGAGACTTTTCACAAGTGCATGTAGTGTTAGAACAATGGGAAATGGCCTTAAGCTGAAGGAGGGCAGAGTTAGGTGGGATATGAGGATGAAATTCCTCTCTGTGAGGGTGGGGAGGCCCTGGCCCAGAGAAGCTGTGGCTGCCCCTGGATCCCCAGGCCAGGTTGGATGGGGCTTGGAGCAGCCTGGGAGAGTGGAAGGTGTCTCTGCTCATGGCAAGGGGTGGGACTAGATGAGCTTTAAAGTCCTTTCCCACCCAAACCAGTCTGGGATCCTGTGATTCTCCTCCTTCATATTAATGCATACATGAGGAAGTATTGATCTGGGGAGAAAAAGCAAATTAGGCACTGCTGTGAAAAATTCTCAACCCTGAATTTGGTGCTTAAATTCTCTGAGCTCCTGTTTCCAAGGACTTGCAGAGTGAGGCACACACATGCACTTTTTGTCTGTGAAATACTGACTGCAGAATTCTTCTGAATTTCATTCGAAGTACCAGATTAATTGATTTATTTTGATTCATAAGCAGCAGTAGAGAGCAGGAGGCTCTGACCCAGTGAATAATGGTGGATGTGACTGTGAACAGCAGCTAATGAAGATGAAAAACTCCCCTGTCCAGAGGAATCCAAACACAGCCTTACAGATGAGGCTGCTGGCCCAAGTGCAGCTGTTTGTCTTTCCAGTAATCCGAAGCCATTGCAGAGGCCCTGAGAAGAGGAGGGGACAGTGACTGTGTGTGTAGCAGGGATCACTCGTGTGTGCAGCTTCCCGGGCAGGAGTGAATCTGTGGCACGGCGGTGCCACCGTGGCCGGGCCCCCACGGGCACAGCCGGGCTCCCCGGCCCCATCAGCCCGAGCAGAGCAAGACACTCAGCACCTTCCCTTCAGAGGGAAGCTGGAAAATCTTCTCTGTATTTAAAGTTCCCATGGCTGCAGTTTGAATTTGGCACACAGTTGGCCATGGGGTTATCTGAGGTCATGTACTCAAATAGTTATAGATAAAACAAGGGCCTGCTCGGATTGGAAATCTCCAGAGGGCTTTTCCTCTGCGCGCGAGTAACAATATTGCAGAAGGACAGCAGCCAAAATAAAGACTCGGTTCCGTATGCAGTAGCTCAGAAAAGTAAAATGAGCAATGGAAAAAAAAAAAAAAGAAGAAAAAAATGCAAAAAAGAAGCCTGTTTTCATTACGTTATTTTCTGAACTTGCTGTTGGGATGGAGGAGTTCCAGCCAAGGAGAGGGAGTCCTGCAGTGAGGCGCCATCCAGGACTGGGCTCGCTGTGCTGCTCTTCCAGGAAATTCCCTGTGGCTGCAGAAAGCCACTGCTCTCCGGCTGGGCTCACCTGCCCGCGGGCTCACCCGAGGAGCCACCAAGGCAGGGCCCACACTGCAGAGCTGGCAGGGCATGGGGACACTGCCCAGGGCTGCCCCAGCACCTGCTCCTCTGCTCAAGAGTTTAGTTCCTAAGTCCTTCCCAGCTAGGGCAGTTATAAGAGGGAGAAGTTGATGGGGTTTGAAAGTTAAAGAGGGAATAAGATTCTGTCAGAATCTTCCACAGACCCCTGGGCTTTTATGGGAAACTTTCCCCATGGCTAAGGCAGACTGAGAGCACACTGGGACAAGAGCTGTGAGCCTGTACCTTTCCAAGCTGCCACTGGGGAACAGAAGATGTGTGCAGTAACAGCAGCTCTGCTCTTCGCTCACTGCCTGCTACAGCTAGCTTCAGCCTCCCCAGCCTGTTGTCAGGAAAATAATTGAAATGCTAAAGCAAAATTACAGGGTTGGGAAGGAAATTTGGCCTTTGGAAGCTTTCTGTCTTCCTTGGATGCCGTGGTGATGGATGCTGCTGTAAACACATCACCTAATGGGTAGTGAGGAAGATGAAACAGGAATTAGGAGAACAAGCCAGAGGGGAAGGTGTTCTCTACCTTCAGAGCATGCTCAGGGCACCAGTGACACTGAGCAGGCCTGAACTTGTGAGGTGCCCACTCCATTGTGAGCTCTGGCTGATGTGTTGAGAGCAGCTCACACCTCCACATCCTTGTCTCCTGCTCTCTGCTCCCCTGGATGGGGACAGTGTGGGGATTTCTGCCTACACTGGGGATGCAGGTGGAGCACAGCTGGGCAGTTCTAGAAGTGCATTCCGGGTGGCAAATTGGCAGTGCCATCTCTGGGCTGGGCCCTGGAGCTGTGCCTCAGCAAGCAGGGTCACCCAGGCATTGCGGGGACCTGCTAAATGTCCTTTAGTGCTTTCCTCTGAGAGTGAAGAATGTACAAACCTCTTACCAATAGGAATTTTACTTTATGTGGATATTTTGGTGGTGTCTTGGACATGAGGAGCCCAGCTCCCACTAAGTTCAGTGAGATTCATGTATCCCTCTCCTCTGGGCAACTGAGAATAATTCAGCCTCAGTCAAACTTTTATTTGCATTTTCATTAAAGTTCATCAGGTTGCTCACTGGAGATTTTCAGAGTTTGAAAAGTTGAATTCGTAGAATCCAAGGCTGGCTTGGGTTGGAACTGACCTTAAAGCTCATCCAGTGCCACCCCTACCATGGCAGGGACACCTTCCACTCTCCCAGGCTGCTCCAAGCCCTGTCCAGCCTGGCCTTGGGCACTGCCAGGGATCCAGGGGCAGCCCCAGCTGCTCTGGGCACCCTGTGCCAGGGCCTCACCATGCTCAGAGAGAAGAATTTCTTTCAAATATCAAACATAAATCTCTCCTCTTTCAGTTTAACACTGTCCCCCCCTGTTCTGTTGCTGTCTGCCAGTGTGAAAACTCTCTTCTGTACAAGCCCCCTTTAGACACTGAAATGCCTCAATAAGGTCTCCTCAGAGCCTACTCTTTTCCAGGCTGAACACCCCCATCTCTCCCAGCCTGTCTCCATAACAGAGAGTCTCCAGCCCTCAGAACATCTCCAAAGGGTCCTCTGGACTGCTTCCAGCAGGTCCACATCTTTCTTGTGCTCGAATTTATCAATCAATTTATTGCTGTCTCCTGCCTGGATGAAAATAACTGGTAAATGCAGGTTTCTGGTGGAGGTTCTAAGGTTTACATCTTCCCAATGCTGTTTCTGCTAGTACATGCTTCAAATGTATATTCACATTCTTTCTGTGAAGCCAGTTTGTTAGGAAGAAAGGAGTCATCAGAAGGTCATGTATTCATCAGGATTCATTTTTAGAAAGGAACAAGGCTCCATGCTTCTCTTTGGAGCCTTGGTCCTGCTTTTCTCCTTATAGGGAGTATTTTAATAAAGGGAACAACTATAATTTTTCAGCTTTTGGAGACATGGAGTGCTGTTCCCAAAGAGCCTCTACTGCAGTCAGTGCTACCTACCAAGGTTCTGTCTCTGTCTGTGCATGCCATGTTTCTACTTTGGGCCTGTAACTGTGTCCTGTGGATGTGGTGTTTCCTGTGTGTGCACAGGGTGCTTTTAGTACTGATCTCATGACAGATTGATAATCACCGAATCTCAGATTGGTTTGGGTTAAAAGGGACCTTAAAGCCCATCCAGTCCTACCCCCTGCCATGGGCAGGGACGCCTCCCACTCTCCCAGGCTGCTCCAAGCCCTGTCCAGCCTGGCCTTGGGCACTGCCAGGGATCCAGGGGCAGCCCCAGCTGCTCTGGGCACCCTGTGCCAGGGCCTGCCCACCCTGCCAGGGAACAATTCCTAATTCCCGATATCCCATCCAGCCCTGCCTTCTGGCTCTGGGAAGCCATTCCCTGTGTCCTGTCCCTCCATCCCTTGTCCCCAGTTCCTCTCCAGCTCTCCTGGAGCCCCTTCAGGCCTCCCCCTTCAGGCAGGGGCTCTGAGCTCTCCCCGGAGCCTTCTCCTCTCCCGGTGAGCACCCCCAGCTCTCCCAGCCTGGCTGTAGAGCAGAGGGGCTCCAGCCCTTGGAACAGCTCTGTGGCCTCCTCTGGACTCTCTCCAGTAGCTCCAGGTCCTTCCTGTGCTGGGACCCGGGGCTGGAGGCAATTCTGCAGGTGGGGTCTCACCTGAGCAGTGGGGCAGAACCACCTCCCCTAACCTGCTGCCCACACTTTGTATACTTTAGGTCTGTAATATTCCATGCACTTCTGAGCTGTTGGGTTTCTATCTGAGTGCACATGGGAAAAAACAGAGTCCTTACTGACTAGAGCAAGGAAAATCAAGTAGGACTTGGCACCTACACAGGTGCTTATGATGGCTCACAGACGTGTAGAAAGGAATTTTCCCCCCTCGGAGGCCTGGGTGCAGGTTGCCTGGGGTGACAGCTGGAGACGAGTGACCCTTGGCACTGTGGTCGGGCTGGGGGTGCAATATGTGCTGTCCAGTGGTGTCATAGTCAGGGTCACTTATCCCAGTGCCAGCTGGAAAGGGACAGCATGTGACTGATGTGTCTGAAGCACTGGCAGGCACCACCCATCCAGCCCAAAGCCAGGCAGGATGAGGCAGTTTGAAATGTTTAATTTTTTTGTAGACATGTGTCCCGACTCCCTGGGCTTTGCTGGGTGAGGCTTCGTGTCACCTCCCTGCCCTGCCTGTGGTGCTGGAGCAGAAGCTTTGCTGCTGGGTTTGCTGTACTGTCACACCACCTCTGCCTGTCTCACTTACCTCTCTGGGGCTGTGTCACAGAACCTCCTCTGAGTGCAGCAGGATTGTGACTGTGGCTGAACAGCCACCCAGGGCTCAACGGAAATGCCAAGGACTGATTTGCAGTACATGGCCAAAGCTGGGAGCATGAGGGAGACATTTGTCCCCTGAAAGCTCTGTGTGACTGGAGCAAACAGACACATGTGGCAGTTTTATGATGGTGACATTTTGCATTTTTTCCCTCAGCAGCAGAGCAAAATTAATCAGAAACGCTTTGAAACAACAACTGGTTTATAGGGATCATAGCCCAAGTGCAAGAAGAGCTTTGTCATCAGGACAGCCTCAGAGCTAATTTGCTGAGACATTCAACTGCCTTTAAATCTCCACTGGAGAATTTTTGCCTTTCTGGTTGTGGGTCACTTGTGCTAATTTGGCATTTTTAAAGCAATTTACATTTTTCTTTCAGCACAAACACTTATCCTCTCTAGTAATGAGAACGCTCCTGTGCTTGGTTTTGGGGGTGGTGGTGAAAGAATTTCAGCTCTGAAGGGAGGCAGCTGTTCCCTTTGGCTTGCCAGCAGCTTTCAGGCATTTGCTGAGCCTACAGAGGAAACACATTCTTAAAGTCTGTGTCAGGAACCCAGCTTGGAAAGCAGAGAAGCCATGTGAATTGTCAGGGTTGCTGTAAGACCTGTCACTTGTCACAGCACTGGGGGTGCTGCAGGGCGTTCGTGGTGTGTGTCTGTGAAACCCTCACGGGACCTACAGTGCAACACATGGAACAGATTTTAATCTCACATTAGAGAGCTGAGTCAGAAGTTGTGGAATGAAAAGGGAGAGTGGCCATGTGGTCATTAGGGCCCAGAGACACACTCCTGACATGGGCTCAGGCCTGTGGGTTTGAGGGTAAACTGGCCAAGAAATGAGCTGGGAGCAGTGTGATACAAGTAAGGCTGTTCCTAAAATAATTTAATATTAAGCGCATGGAGCAAACCTCTGATCTTGCCCTGTCCTGTTCCCTCCAGAACTGGAGGGACAGTGACACAATTGTGCCTGAGCAGCTTGCTGCTGGTGTCAGAAGTGGTGTAGGGTGGAGCTCAGGGAAAGGCTCTTCCCCCAGAGGGTGCTGGCACTGCCCAGGCTCCCCAGGGAATGGGCACGGCCCCGAGGCTGCCAGAGCTCCAGGAGCCTTTGGCCAGCGCTGCCAGGGATGCCCAGGGTGGGGTTGCTGGGGGGTCTGGGCAGGGCCAGGGGCTGGGCTGGGTGATCCTGGTGGGTCCCTTCCAGCTCAGGAGATTCTGTGATTCTGTGGTGAGTTTGAAGGCTCTGGAGAAGTATTTCCTGGTGATAACAGAAGTTTGAAAATTAAAGAGGGAATAAGCTTTGGATAAGGATGATTTATTGTTGTGGAATACAAGGTGCCAGGACCTGCTGGAAGAGAACAGTGGCCCATGAGGAGACCCTAAAGCCCATGACAGCTCTTGCAGAAGCCAAATGCAATACAGGAACTGGAGCAGAAGTGTCAGAGGAAAACCAGACCCTGGTGACCCAGCCTCCCTCTGAAAGGTCCAGGAGGGGTCACAGTGTGGATGAGTGGGGGAAAAAAAAAAAAAAGCTGTCGGGAAAGGAGATGGTGGGCTGAACCTATGGGGGTGAATAGACTTTGCATATTCCCACTTATGTGCCACCAAGCCTTGCATTCAGGATTAGAGTAAAAAATGTCATTCAGATCAGCCCTTCAAGCCTAGGTAACATTTTTTTTCCAAATCATAAGAGTGTCGACCAGCTACTTCCCAGAAGAAGGAGACCTCCAAACAGGAGATTGTTTGTGTGTTAAAGGTTTCTCGGGAACCTGGTTCCCTCCTGAGGGATTCAAGCCTCTGCTTTGAAGTTCTATCTCCAGCTGGAAACTCACACAAACCTTTGGGCCAAGGGCATTTTTTCCCTAAAATATTTGATATCAGTGCTTTGGTACAAGTCTCTTATTTGTGTGTGGGTTTCTGCTTTGTGACTCATCTTTCTTGGCAGGAGACAGCCAGCCAGTGTCAAATTGGATTACTGAATGAGGGAAAAATCCATATTCCCTGGTAAGATACTTGAGGACCTCAAAGTCCTGCCTTGAGATAAATGCTCATCATCAGGTGGGGAAATGGGATTATTTTGCATCACTCCTCTGTGAGCGTGGAAACTCTCCTCCTTACCCTGATGGATCACATGGAAATACAGAGCAGAATCATTTGTCTTTTTGGGAGCAGGGAGCCACTCAGGTCAGTAGTTTTTTCCCCTGTGCTTGGAGCAGTCATATCAGTGTATCTATTTCTCCTTCTCTTAATACATTCTTGAGGAGCCACAGGAGAAACGAATGGCCTTCAGACAAGTTCCACACAGGTCCTGTGCCCTAGTGACTGCTGAAGGCACATGCTGGTGGTGCCATCCAGCCCAGGACACACTCCCGATCTCCCTCCTCACTCCTGGAAGACATTAAGGCAATTCATGTGTGACCTGAAATAAAACATGCTCTTGTTGGCAGCCACACAGTCTGGGACTGATGCTGGAGAGCTGCATGCTCCTTCCAGGGCTGCATGGTGAAGGCTTCCAGAAAGCACGTCCATGGAGGAAAGTCCCATCTCCTGGGCTCTCCCCCAGCCACTGTCCCAAGCATCTTTGTGTAGCCCTTCCCCATCGCTGTTTTCCCATGGCAAGAAGTGCCTAGTTCAGAAAGCATCAGCCCCCAAGCCCTTTGATCTTTTCTTTCTCAAGAGAAAAAAGATTAAAAAGAGACAAGAAGTTAAGGATTTGTGAAGGGGAATGGAACATGAATAGCAAATTCTGCTGCAGAGGTCACCTCCCCCCAGCTTTCTTCCTGTGTGATCGGGAGGAGGGAAGGGTGTGGAGTGGTTGTGGGGGATCCAGGGAGGAAGGGAGTGAATTGGGGGCAGAGGAGTGGGGGTGGAGTGGTGAAGCCCTTCAAAAGGAACAATGCTGCCAGTGCTGGCATTGTCAGGCGGCCCTTTACAGAGGGCCATGAATACAGGTTATAAATTCTTTGGCCATTCAGAGAGTTCTCCAAACCTGACTCCATCCTGCACTAAACCAGGCCTGAGCCCTATCAGTTGCATAGCAATGAATTCATTTACATCTGGATAGTTAATCTCCAATTCACTTGACAGTTTATCTCCTCTTGGAAGAGCAGCAGTGCCTGCTCTATTGTGTTGGAGCCAGTCGAGGCTCATCAGCCAGGCCAGCACCTCTGGTTTGTGCTCAGAAAAGACAAGCAGGGTGGGTATTGATATGAAACATGAAATTATTGCCCCAAGCTGCTTGATTCTGGTATCCTTTCACTCAGCATCCTCCTCACCTTCACCCTTTGGCTCTCCAGGGTGGAAATGCCATGTCCCTCCCTCTGACATTGTCTCATTACAACTGGACTGTGACTTTTCTGATGTGACTGGCATTAGGTGAACAATTGACAATCCAGAATTATTTGGTTTGTTCTTGTTTACTGCAGTCTCCTAATTCTGCACTGATTTTTATCTCTGAATATTTTCATAGAATCATTAGTGTAGGAAAAGAGCTCTGAGATCGTCGAGTCCAACTGTTCCCCCAGCACTGCCAAGCCCAGCACTAAACCATGTCCCCAAGTGCCACATCTACACATTTTCTGAGCGCTGGTAGTGACAGTGATCCCACCACTTCCCTGCACAGATCTCCCGAGAGGAATCAATGTTCTCATTCAGCGTGGCTTAGCAGAGCAGCTCCCCAGAGAGCTGTGACCAGCCTGGGATGTCCTGCAAGGGTGGGAGAGGCATTATTCACCCAAATTCCCAGCAAGGGGAGGGGAGCTGACTTGTGAGCCAAGACTTTTTGGGTAGCACTAATTCAACCGCTCGTGCCTGGAGAAGTCCTGTGGTACTGCACATCCAGAGGGGCAGTGATGAGGAGAGGGAGCCCGTTGCTGCTGGGCTGTGTGGGCATACAGAGGTGAGCACAGGGCCTGATTTGGCAGATCAACTCACTTTCTGTTTCTCTTAGGAAAGTGGATCAGGAAAGAAGACCCTCAAGGGTCAGGGGACAAAGTTAAGCGTGAGAATTCCTTGATTTATTCATGGTTTTAAGTCTCCAATTTTAATTTCCTGCAGTCAGTATTTGTATGTATTTGATGTGGTTTGGAGATGATCTGGAGAAGGGCCACTCTAATTAAAAATCCCTCTTCTTTTATCTGGAGTGGCTACAAATCTTTAACTGGGCCTTTTGTTTCCTCAAATACAAACTCCGCTCTGGTCATGAGAGCCAAGGCTAAAAGGTTTCGTGTGGTTAACACCGAACAGTTAAAAATGGTGAGGTAAAATAAAAACTGATGGGAATTTAAAATCTAATACCGAGTTCAGGCAAAGCAACTTTGTCTTTTACTTTTAGTACTAAACAATCCTTCATTTGTGGATAACCAGGAAAAGACAGAACTATTTTCTTTTCCCATGAAAGCTCCGATTTTCCCTGAGTCCCAGTAGTCCAGGAGCTGAAACTGGAAGCGGAGCTCCAAAGACAGGGAGCAGCCGAATCTGCTGAGCTATTCCTGCTCTTCTCTCCTTCTCACCTTGCCTTTCCATGGGAGGAGCTGGAGCCAGGAGGTCACAGTTCTTCAGTGAACAGCAGCATCAGGCTGTGGGAGCAGTCTGCCCCCAGCAACACTGGGACTAGATTTCTTGTCTGTGACTTGTAACTGGAACTGGTTTAAATATGGAAGATTTGGCTCAGCAATGTGGCCATCACCGGCTGATTTTTCTTCAGCATGAGGCTCCAGCCTGTGCTGGGTCTGCCTGTATGATGCCAGTTGGGTGTATCCTTGAGTTACTTTTGCTTCCTGTCCACATTATCCCTAGGAAACCAGTGAACACCCAGCAAAGGAGGGGGCCTACCCCAGCCTGCAGGGGCTGATGGAGTCAGTCCTGCATTCCTGGGGAACGCTGCTGGTAGCAGGGTAATAACAATATGGAGAGTGAAGCACAAGCACAGGGCAAAAAGGCAGATAAATTCCCTGTGGAATTGTAAGCACAAGGATGAAGTCAGAAGGGAGAGTGTAAAGAGACAGGTCTAGCCAGCAAGCTGCAGAGTCCTGACCTTCCTGAGAATATGAGAAGACAAAAGTGCTTCCCTGACAGTAAGAGGCTGTGGAATGTCACGATATGACAGACCAGAAGTGAAGCTGCGCCGGCTTGGCCTGTTTTTCTCATTCATTCCCTGCTCTACCTGGCCTGACAGTGGCATGGGGCAGCTGGGTTATGTTTCCCCTTGGAGTCGCAGGAGTCCCCGGAAAGGTTTAAGTTATTGCTGTTAGCAGCCTTTGACATTTCTTTTTGTCTGCTTCATCTGAAATCAGCCCTTTCAGCTCCAGAAGGGAAGAGTTTGGGGTTGGCTGTTCCTGGGGAATGGCACACTGAGAAATCCTGTGATTAATCGTTGGGACAGCCCAGGTACCAGCATGGTGCATCCTCCCACCACTGGGGATTTAATGGCACTTTGGGATGTGACAGCAGAACGAGGACTGACGTGATTAACCTTAAAATCTGTAGGGAGATGCTGTGTTTGGTAAATAAATTAAAGGATCTGAAAAAGCAACATCCTGTTTCAAATCACGAAAAAAGACTTCTTCCTACAGAACCGAGAAAGGGTTGTGGGTTTTTATGTTTCTTTTGTGTGCTTTTTTTTGTGCTTAGGTGGAAGAGTGAGGAATCATTCCTTCCCATGGAGTTCACCCCCCACTCTGCCTTCACAACTCCTTGTCAAAATGTTTAAAGGCCTTTTTATTGTTCCTTGGTGTAGAAACAAATTTCTGTTTCTTGTGTCAGTGCCTGGTGACCCCCAGCCATCTCTCCACAGGAAAGATGTCATCTATCTTCCTTATCTGCTCTGTGGTTTTTGTTTTTAAAATAGCCTAACATGACTTGATGTGATTTTACTCTTGTGCATATGTTTAAATGAAAATAAATTAGAATAAATATCATTAATATAAATATTATGGTTAAGATTTAAACCAAACAAAATTGGGATATTCAAAACTGTATTTTCCATGGATGCTGATGAAACCCCTTTCTGGCTTGTTTCATGGCAGCCTGGGAAGCCCACAGGGAAGTCTGAGCCATGGGATGTAGGTGGCACAGAGTGGGATTCATTTTGCACATTTGACATTTGTTCATTTAAAATTTCAATCATAACACATTAGTTGTTTGCAGCTGCATTCCTTGTGGGTTTTTTTGGTTTTTGTTTTGTTTTGTTTTGTTTTTTAATCAAAAAGCAAAGTTACTTTATGTCTTCTGTTGCATGGAAGCTGGCACAGAGCAGGGTTGGAGTGCATAGGGAGTTTTTGTCAGCATGGCCAACAGAGCTGGCTTTGGTATGAATTTTAGACTCCCAGGCTGGCTTGGGTCAGCAGAGGCCTTAAAGCCCATCCAGTGCCACCCCTGCCATGGCAGGGACACCTTCCACTCTCCCAGGCTGCTCCAAGCCCCATCCAGCCTGGCCTTGGGCACTGCCAGGGATCCAGGGGCAGCCCCAGCTGCTCAGGGCACCCTGTGCCAGGGCCTGCCCACCCTGCCAGGGAACAATTCCTAATTCCCAACATCCCATCCAGCCCTGCCCTTAGGCCCTTAGGCAGTGGAAGCCATTCCCTGTGTCCTGTCCCTCCATCCCTTGTCCCCAGTCCCTCTCCAGCTCTCCTGGAGCCCCTTTAGGCCCTGGCAGGGGCTCTGATCTCTCCTTGGAGCCTCCTCCTCTCCAGGTGAGCACCCTCAGCTCTCCCAACCTGGCTGTAGAGCAGAGGGGCTCCAGCCCTTGGAGCATCCCTGTGGCCTCCTCTGGACTCTCTCCAACAGTTCCACATCTTTCCAGTGCTGGGCCCCAGGGCTGGGGCAGCACTGCAGATAGGGTCTCACCTGAGCAGGGCAGAGGGGCAGAATCTCCCTCCCCTTCTGGGATCAGCCCAGGGCAGGGGGTTTCTGGGTCCCTATGTGTGTATGGCTGAGGAATGTGGAGCTTTTTATCCACACCACCCTCCACCCCCCAGCCATTTCCCTGGACCTGTGCAGGAATTGGTGCCTCGCAGGTTTGCAATTTCCACCTGCACACGGAAAATGTCTTAGTGAGCTGCTGCTGCTCACATCCTCATGCTCAGCCATCTGCAAACCAGCCCTGTGGGCTGCAGTTAATGCTCATGATTGGGTGGTTGTTTGTCCATGTCCAAGTTTGGGGATTGCTGCTGGATACACTCCTGGAAAACCCTGGGACATGTGGGATTGGGCTTGTGCCGGGCTGGGGGCAGAAGTTCTCCTTGCTGCTGCCTCCCTCGCAGAGGCAGTGACTTTCTGTGACTGTCTGTTATCTTCCATGACGAAAGCCAGATGAGGGATTGCTGCTACTTATACCATCAAACTTTCCTAAAGAAATTCTCCCCTGGGTTAAGAACAAGCATGACAAATCCCAACCCAAAGGCATGGAGGCGGGGAATGGGAACTTACAAGCCATGAAAAACAAGAGCTTTAAATGGAAAACGGCTTCACACCATAACACTTGGCAGTCAGCCTTTCACGCTTCAACCTGCACAGCCAGTGCAGCCAAGAGAAAATGGGGGGAAAAGTTTGTGTCTTCAGGAGCTGCAGCAGAGACCCCTTGGCTGGTGCCAGGCACAGCCCTGACTGCAGGATGGCAGCTTCAGTGAGAGACCATTACAAACCAGCTCCTCTGTGCTGTGGGCGGAGAGCACCGGCCCCGATGGGAATTAACCTCTCAGGCATTTTTGGGGAGCATTGGAGGCTGGTAAAGAGCAGCACTTCATTTGAGAGTCTTCAGACTCTGCCAGGACTGAGAAAAGTTCTTGGCTGCTTTTTCATAGAATCTCAAGACTGGTTTGGTTTGGAAGGGACCTTAAAGATTGTCTGGTTCCACCCCCAGCCATGGGCAGGGACACCTTCCACAAGGTGTCCACAAGGACTCCATTCTCATGTCCTTGCTGCTGGTCAGGGGGTGTCATTACCCCACAAAGCCCCTGGTTCACCCCAAGCTCCCTGAAAGACGGATATTTCTGTGTTTTCAGAGACTGGGGGGACACAGTGCTCAAACTCCTGAGGCAGAGGGAGGTGACCCCCAGGAGAAAGTGTGGGGGCCACTGTAAAAGGACTGAAATGCTGTATGGAGGATGCTGCGGGAGGGGGTATGGGGGGGATGATCCCCATGCAGGATGGAAAGGATTAGGGAGAGGGGCTTTGGGTCAGGGATGAGAACACTACCTGTGACTTGCTCCCAGCCTGCCAAAAGGGGGGAGTAGAGGCAGTATCAGAACCTCAGAGGACTATATTTTTTAAAGTATTTTCTTCTTGAACTAGTGCAAGAAACAAAGAGCTTGTTTCAGTGCTCCCCTCCTCTTTCAAGCTGGATGGGATCCTGGACTTTTTAAAAGAAAACAAAGCATATTTTAAATACAAGCTTTCTTTTAGTATTTTTCTTTTCTTTCCAGTTGCTTTCTGTTTACTGACAGAGATTTTGGAGCCCTGGGGAAGATACATCTGCCAATGATGATCTCGGCTCTCCATGGATCGGGGCCCTGAGTCAGGGAGCTCTGCCCCGCTCACTGCTTCCTCCCAAGCAAGAGTGGGCTGAGCCCTGCAGCAGGTCCTGGTATTGCTTCCCCAGGACCATGTCATTGGGCCAGTGCAGGGAGAATGGCTTCAGGTTGTCCGTACAAGCCCTAATCTGCTGTCCCAGAATCCTCCTGTGGCAGCTCCAGGTGCTCTGGGAGGTGCACATGTGATGCTGTGCTCGGTTAAGGCCTCACACAATTCCTGACACTGGTGGACTCCCATCTTTGCCTCCTTTTGACTGCTTGGCTGGAATATCTCACTTTTACTATTGGAGAAACCAAGGCAGTGAGCTGATCCTTCTCACATACTGTGAAAACATTGGTGGCAGAGACCCAGCTTCCAGAGGCAGACCCCCAGGACACGCGGGCTGAGGGACACGTCAGAGCCCTGCTCTGGTGTCAGCTTGACATTATCCTCCAGACGAGGAGCCTGACAACCAGCAGGAGCCAGACCCTTCACTGTGCCCTCCTGTGCCTTATCAGAGGGATATAAATCCTGCCTGATTGGTTTTTTTAAATGAGAATTCTCAGCAGATAAATGAACTGCCTGCACAGTGATAATGGGCTGTTTGGGAAGTGAGCCTGCAGAGTGTATGTGCAGCTGGAAGTCATCAAAACCATCTTATCCCATGGAGTCTCCTGTGCTGAACTTGTGTTTACAAAATCAGACAGGAAAAGGAATTTTTCAATGGGTATTTTCTGATGATTTTTTCAGCCCAGCAGAAGTGTAAGTGAGGGCCTGTCTGCACAGACCCACTGTACCTCTGCTGAGTGCTGGGCTTCACCTCCTCCTCTCCATCCCTTTTGACCGATTTTGAAACATCCCACTCCAGTCTAAATCTACGTGTTGAGCTTTGATGAACACTGAATGCCATGGCCAGTGGTGCTACAGGAATATCAGTGAGGGAGGTCAGCTGATGCCCAAAGATGAGCCCACCACTCCTGCCCCTGTCCCTCCTGTGGCCCCATGGCGTGCCAGGTCACCAGTCCTTACACCACACAAAGATGCTCTGATGTGGAAGCATTGTCAGTTTTACCTACTAATTTTTTTTTTTTATTATTATTTTAACAAGTTCTCCTAAATAATCCTGACACTTAGTCACTAGTTATAAGCTGGGCAGGAACAACCTTTCAGAGGATGGTCATAAATACTCAGTCATAGTTCACCACACTTTTGTTTTCCCTGATAGTCGCCTCTCCGTCCTTTTCTGTGATCTTCTCATCCATAAAAATCCTTTTGTATGGTCTCTGCTAAAACTCAGGGCTGGATAATTGGCCAATTTCCTGCAGTCTGGCAGTTTTGTGGATTCATTGTACTCATGCTTACCTTCCTCCCCATGTGCCGAGGTCATCTCTCCCAGTGGCGTGTGGGGACAGATCCAGCCATGGCTGTGGCTCAGCTCCAGAAAGGCACCATGCAAAAGTTTGGAGTGTGGTGTTCTGGGTAGACATCCTGCCATAAGAATCACCTCTGCAGCAGGCAGGGAATCATGGGTTCTGCCGAGGGCTGTAAGCCCTGCTTGGGGGGGACCATTAGATAAAACCCCTCGAGGTGGTTTGGTTCAAATTACTGGGTCCAGCGTTAGGTAACCATGGAAAAAAATGCAAATGGACCTTGAAGCCCAATCTCACAATTGTCTCTGTGTGTGAAATGTCTTGGCACCTCACATCTCTTCTCTGAAAAGCTGGCATTTTTAGATTGACGACATTATTTTTGATGCTGGAGGCCTTAAAACTGTTCTGACATGAACCCAAACTATTCTGCTATCTTCAAAAATGAAGTCTTAAATGAGAACTGAAATTTATTTGAGTGGATTTGAATTGCAGTAGAGCAGAGCACTTCAGCATGGGCATGGAAAGAAGCCTTCAAGGAAGGGGAACAAGACCGAGCGCAGGTCAGAAACTGGAGCTTTTCAGAGACACTACAGGGGTTATCCCTCTCCAGAGCTGCACCCTGGGCAAATCAGCTTTGCATGTGAAACCATCCCTGTCCAGCTGTGAAACCCAGCTGAAATGTAAACTTCTCCGAAGCCTTCACGGGTGGTTTGCATCTGTATCTGTGTCTGATTAGCCAGAGTTGTGCAATGGCAGCGAGTTTTGCTGCCAGTTCTTCCCTCCTTACCTTGACCCGTGGTTTCACTCTTTCATGCCTTGTTTTGTCAGACCAGCCTCCTCTGGGCAAGTTCAGCCTTGTCCTGTGGGTCTCCAGAAAGACAGACAGCTTTGCTTGACTGATGGTTCTGATTGCTGGGGACAGTTGTGGCACAGACACAGCCAGACAGCTCACCTGGAGTAGGGGCTGGAAGTGGGCATGAGCCCAGGCTTTCTTTAGTAGGATTTTCACAATGATTTGCTTCCTCTGTCATGTTGTTTCAAATTCCTCTCAAGCCATACTTTTCACAGTCTTGATTTTCTGTCATGAATTTCTCAAGGGGCTATTTGGAGGGGAAACTACTTCTCACCATAACAAACAACCAAAGCCTTCATCATTAAAAAATAAAGCACTAACATGGCTCTACAATGGACCTCTTTGTCAAGTCACATCTGTTTAGATCACCAGAAATTACAAGCCTTTACTTCTGAAAGTAACTTTCTTTTATCAAAATAGGAAAGAGAACTGCAAAACATTCAGGAAAAATCTGCATGAACGTGCAGGCATGTGGCAGTAGTACTCTGTGTTACACAGAAACCCCAAATTGCCTGTGTATACAAATACTGATTTTAAGCTCTTCTCGCTGAAGGAACAGCCAGGTCCATAGCATGGGTCACTGCTGTGCTTGTGTAAAACCAGTGTGAAAAAGAATCTGGCCTTGTGGACAGGAAAATCGGATTTCAGGGCTTATGTAGTTTAGCCCCAAAGTTTAATATCTGTCTCCCAGAAATTGTCTGCCAGTAATTGCTAAATGGTAGAGCAAGGGGATTCATGTGGGGAATGACGGAAAATACTGTGTGAATTGTGAATCATTTGAGTTAAACAATCCACAGACATTTGTCCCCAAGTAATACCAGTGCCTTCCCACACAGGGAAGCTCAGAGTGCTGCTGCACCGGTATAGGCCAGAGGCTTGCAGGTGGGAATGCTGATGCTGCAGCAGGAAGAGCTGCCCCAAACCCACCACAGGAGGCCCTGCCCTCTCTTGGCCAGTGATTTTCTCTGTCCCCTTGAAATGCCTTTCTGCAGGCAAGGAGCTGGGAGCCACCATCACAACAACATCTGATCTCCATCCTTGGCACTGGCTCAGCTCCAGCCTCTCTTTGGGAAGGGGCCACCTTCCTCTGAAATAAGGGTGAGATTAGGCAAGGCAGCCTGCCTTAAGACAGTGGGTGTAAGTCAGCTCTCACTGGAAATCAAAGCTTTTCTGGTTGCTTTTGAAAATTCAAAGTATTTGTGCTGAATTCATTGAGTTTGAATTCCAGTAGGGCTCTGGAGGAGGGCTGTGGGGGCAGCCCATGGGTACTGAGGTTTGGGGGATGCAGATGAGCTCAGTGTGAGCTGTGGTGCTTGCGAAGGTGAGACACATGGAGTTCTTAAGACAGAGGTATTTTGTGAAAAATCCTGCCCAGTGCCTGTGATCATGTCAGGCTCACTGCTGGCCACAGCCAGGCAAGGGCCAGACCTGCTGCTTTCCACCGAGCCAGCTGGGACACAAACTGGGCTCATCCGGTGTCGCTGACAGCTCTCCAGCTGCCTTTGCTGTATCACCACCGAGTTTCACTGGCAGTGGCCAAAAGGTCCTCAGGCCTTTGTCTGACAGAGAGCTGGAAATGCACTCTGAATTCCCCTGTACTCACCTGAAGACCCAGTGCTTGTGTTAGGTGCTTTCCCTAGATAAAGGAAGGTAAAAAAGGAAGTAAATTTGTCTTGATGGAATTTTTTTCCCTCTTAGGAAGTCTTTCACATCCTTTTCAGGGGTACCACCAGTGATGATGATTTACAGATCATTCCTGCGCACCCCATAAAGGAAGTGGTTGTAGAAATTCCTCTAATTACATTTAATTGGTTTTGAAATTAAACAATCTGTAATTTCAGTGAATGGCTCTGTGCAGGATTGCTGGCTGAGAAGGCAGAACAGTTTGCTGGAATGAGGTGAATACATGGAAGAAATGCTAGCAATAGTAGCTTTAAGAATTGTGATACTAGAATTAGTTAGGTCAGTTTAGGTCAGTGTGTGCAGAGAGTTTCCTGTTTAACTCCCATGCTGCAGGTACTGTGTTCTGACTGCTCTTCCATTTAGCATCCAGAGGGGAAAATGCTGAACAGAGCATGCTTGAGGAGAGGCTGGAAGACACCAATCCTCTGTATTTTTAATGCTGAGCGATACAAAGCACAGCTGTTTCTTGCCTGTCTTTCCCCCAAGCATTTGATTCTGTTAAGTGGTTTAATTCATTCATAAATGCTCTCTGGACTACACAGTTGTGCCAAATATGCAACTGTCTGGGTAAGGGTGTACAAACAAGGTGTGCCTGATTCCTTCAGGGAGTTACCATGCAAGTGCAAACATGCACTGGGAATGTGAATCCACGCATGAACAGACACCCGATTAGCAAAGAATTTCTGAATGCAGAGACCTGATTTGAGCAACAAGTCATGGCATCTGTCCATGTAAATGATGTGTGCCATTGCACACGCATTTCGAAACTGTTTCTAAGGACTATAGGTATTTCTATGTATCAGACCACAAAGCTTCTCTGAGTTCCCCCTTTTTAACCATAGTGATGAGGTCACTGGAAAAAGAGTGACCGACTCTTCATTCCCCTTCCTCATTCTGAGTGCAGTCTGTCACATGTCAGGCAGTGCTTGGTTCCAAGCTTGGACATCCAGGGAAAGCAAGAGCCAGCAATGGAGGGGACAGAATAAGGGAACTCACAACCTCTGGAGCCATCTCTTACATGCCAGGAAAAATACAGCATCCAGCTCCCTGAGCTCCAGGAGCCTCCAGCCCAAAGGGATGGAGTGTAAGTTTGGAAAGGACACTTGTTCCTGTTTGTGTCACCCAGCCTGTGACCAGCAGCAACAGGGTACAGCCCAAAAGGATGAACTGCTGAAAGCTATGTGAGAGCTGTCTGACAGTGTTTTTGCTCACCTCATCAGCCAGGGCTCTGACCCACAGTGTTTCAGATCATACCGGAACATGCATCTTTCCTCATACTCTTCCCTTTTAGACGGGAAGAGAGAAACCAAAGGCTGTTGACCTCTGTGGGCCTTCAGAACCTGAGCCCATGCTCATAGCCAGCCTTGAGCTTTCTGGCTTGAAACTCGTGTCACAGGGCATACCAGCACTTACGGCTTTCAGTTCCAGCTTAAAATATCTATGAAGTCCCAGTGGCCCCCGAAGTCACAAGGACAGATGGTCCAAGGCCATGGAGAGCCAGGCCTTTCTCATGCCACTGTTATTCCAGTCCCCAGGTAGTTGCATCTAGCATCAGTGCTGTCTGTGCTCCTCTTCTCTAGGAGGAGTCACCTTTTCAGTTAATACTATGCTTTTCTGAAGAGGAAATGCTGTTGCTTTTTTTTGGAGCTTTGAAAGAGTCTTGCTTTTCAAAACCACTTCTAGAAACATATCTTAGAAGGTATTGTGTGCTGAGCAGGTGCCCACTCACTGCCGAAGCAATGAGAAAAAGGCAAACTGCATTTAGCTACTTTAGGCATGCAAAGAAAAGCTTTTAAAAATAAAAGGACAAATAATTTTTCATTTTGCAGCACTGCACACAACACAAACAATTCACTGGAATGCTTTACCACAGCAGCCAACAAACTGCTGTGTCAGCAGGAACATGGGAGCTGGGCGTGCTGGGCTGGGGGGAAGAACACCCTGAGCTGGCACAAAAGGGGACAAGGACTGACAGGGACCGGGCCTTCAGACAGCAAAGCCCCTTCAGAGAATCACTGCACCTGCAGGAAACCAACAGTTGCTTCAGTATTCTCTTTTCTGAAAAGTAATTGTCACTTTGCCCATGTAGAAGCAGCCTGGGGACATGGATTATGATCTGGCTGTTACACGGGGGAGCTGAACTGTGTGGCAGTATCTGAAGCTGATGCATGCATCTGGTTTGCAATCTCCTTCTTATTTCTTGCATACATTGATGGATGTCTTTGCTGTCTTTTAAGTGCCCCTCCACTTGCAGTGCACTCTGAGTGCAGGTGTCTGTGGAAGGGATGTGCAGGGACACCCAGTTTGCAGAGTCACACTCACTGTGTGTGTGGAGCACCTCCTGCTCCCGTGGCTTGCAGGACATAGTGGCAGACCCACATGCATAGTGTTTTGGGGACTTGTCCCTTCCACTCCCCACAGCACCAAACTGATGCTTCTCAAGGTTTCCTGTGCCTCTGTGGTGCCCACAGGGGATCTGGAGAAGGACTTTGGAGGACCAGGGAATGTCCTGGAGGGACATGATACAGGGGATGGCTTCCCACTGCCAGAGGGCAGGGATGGATGGGATATTGGGAATTAGGAATTGTTCTCTGGCAGGGTGGGCAGGCCCTGGCACAGGGTGCCCAGAGCAGCTGGGGCTGCCCCTGGACCCCTGGCAGTGTCCAAGGCCACACTGGAGGGGGCTTGGAGCAGCCTGGGACAGTGGAAGGTGTCCCTGCCCACAGCCGGGGGGCAAACAAGATGATCTTTAAGGTCCCTCTAACCATTCTGTAATTCTATAATTCTGGCAGTGAGCGCAGGGGCTGAGCAGCCCAGCTAGTTTGTGCAGGTATTTGTGATGGTTGTTTTTTGGAGATTTTCCATCTTTCCCTTGGCAATGACTGCTGTTAGTTGCAGCCTGTACACAGGTGTGGCTCTGGTTTGGCACAAGCTGCCTTCCATGCTGGTGGCTGAGCTGCCGGCTCCTCGCAGAGAGGACACGGAGCTGGTGCTGCCAGGATCAAGGGCTGTGCCTGGCACGGTCCTGCTTCTCCACAGTTGTGCATGATGTTCTGCTGGGCTCCGTCCAGGTGGGACATCAGTGAGCTCCAGCCATGCAGGAAGAACAGTACTGTGGATTAGAAGTGTGTGTCATCCCACAGCAGAGAGCTGTGAGCTCAGCACCAGGACAGAGGGACACACAGCACTCTCCAAGGCACTTGAGCTGTTCTCTGACAAGGCACACACTGCTCCAGCAGCCCAGGCAATTCTGCAAAAAAAAAAAAAAAATCTAGTTTGTTCTCATTATCCCCATCAGAACTCATAAATAAAATCATGCCCTCAGAACTAACAGACAAAATTTTGCCTGTTTACATCTCGTGTTGGAGCCTGAGTAATGTGGGGAGATGAGGGCAGTAAACAGAGTTGTAAACAGAACAAACCTGGAGAGCACAGCAAAGGGCAGCCTGTGCAATGTTGTTCTTAGTGTCAGTGTAATTTGTGTGCGGTTTCATTGAGTTTACAAAGCGGCGCAGGGTTGGATAGGCTGGATGAGGTAATTGGAAAATGCCCCACTCACCGGGACTGCTCCAGCCTCTACCTCTGAGCCTAAATTCTCGTTTGACTGCAGCCAGGCACTCGGGCCAGGGCTGGAGTCCCGGGGCACTCGAGGCTGCCTCATGGCATGGCAGAGAGGGAGGGAGGGTCTCAGTGCCCAGGCCAGGTGTGGGTGTCCGGGGGCTTGGCCCCTCCTGCCAGCGTTCCCCTGGGAGCTGCCCCGGCTCTGAAGTCATGGTTTGGTTCTCAGGCTATTTTTGAAGCCAGAAATGTGAGTGTAACCAACGCTTCAGCACTTTCCCACACCTTTCATGTGACACAGGACTGTGCCCAGTCATAGGACTCTGTCCTCAGGACTTAAAAATTGTCGCAGTTTCACTTCCCTCGTTTTGGTGTGTTTTTTTTTTTTTTTTTTTTTTTTACTTTCCTTTCTGGAGCCAGTTGGTTCCCTTTGCTGCCTGGGGAGTCGCCTCATATGGCTCCTTCCTGAAAAATTACCTTCTTTGGGATGCTCTCACCAATTCTGAACTGTTTTTGCACGCAGGCAGTGCGCTTTTCAGTCTCTGTATGTGTGTTTCATACCAGCTGTTGCATATCTTGAAGTACAGAACTAACTCTTGCAGCAGAAAAAGGAACTTTTCAGGTTGACTTATACATAATTTCCACCTTATTGCAGTTTGGATGAACGTTTTAAAAAATTAAACATACAGTCATTCACATCTTTCTAGTGAAATGCTAAAGAAATGCAAACCCCAGGTATTGCACATCAACAGCCTTCAGATGGATCATGGATTTCTGCCTGGTCCTTGCCTCCTGCTCCTCCTTCCTGTCTGGGAAGGGGAGAACTACCTGGCCAAGGCACATGGGGAAATTTGCTGAACAGAAAATGCTGCAGTTATCCATATAAACCCCAAATCATCCAGAGAGTTGCTGATTCCCTGATGTGCCTCAATTACAGCCAGTCCAGGGATTGCTGGGGCATCAGGCCCTGAAAATGCTCACTCAGTGAGTTTTCTGCTGGTGGTGTTCCTTTAATTCTAATGTACTGTGAGCATGTTAATTAAAAAAGCATGCCAAAATGAAGTGGCTTCTTCAAGAACCAAGAACCTGTCATTTGCATGAAAACCCTGGATTATAAACTGCTTCTTCTACTTTTGCTGCCAAATATGCAAAGTAAATTGCACAATTTTGGGGATGCAGTTGAACCACTTTGTGTTTTTCTTTCTCCAACTGAGAAGAAACATTTTCTCCCATCCGACAGGGAGTGTTTGTTTTCTTGCAGTGTAACACTTACGGCTCCCATCGGCAGCAGGACAACAACTGCTCCACCATTTCTTATCTCCCTTCAGCGTGGCGTTGGGATTTTCTTAAGATAAGGATGGTTTGTTTGTTTTATTTGCTTGCTTTAATTTCATGGTTGTTTTTCCAAATAAAAGAAAGTGAAGTTTAGGAAGCAAAGCAGTGATGGCAGTTGTGTGCTGTGCTGAGCCTCATTCCCATCCCTGCTCAGGCGTGAGAATGTTCTCAGCCAGTGGGACTGTTCACATCCAAACTTTTCTCTTCCATAGTTGTCACATACCCAAGTCGTTTACCCGAGCTTCATCCTTCGATTGCACAATCAATTATTGTTTCATGACAGATAGTGGGATGCTTCCTTATTTTCTTAGTGCTTTTTCTTAAACTGGAAGATGATCTAGTGTTGGATAATGTTTCAGCAGAGTTGTGTTGTACCCCAGGAGATGGCCTCCCTAGGACAGGGAGGCCTCAGTACATCCTTAAATTCATGTGCTGGCCCCTGCATTGCTAAGAGTGGGTTTGTGAGTGGGATCTCCTCAGCGGGAGAGGCAAATGGGACACTCTGGTCTCAGAGTGGGACAGGAGAGAGCAGGTTGGCTCAGACAGTGGGTGTTCCCTGGGGAGAGTTTAAACTATTACAGAAAGCTTTAAAATACCTTTGGAGCATTTAAGATTTGATGAGCTTTTGATAGCTTCTCTGTTTGTATAAATCAGAACATTCAGGGTGTTCAATCATGGCCAGTTTATGAGCAGATCCAGAGTTCCTGTAAGCGTCCAAGCTTTTTTTGCCAGGTGGGACAGCCAGTTCCCCGTTTGTTACTTCTCCAGAGTTGGGTATTTTTTCCATTATCTATCACTTTACTGTCCTTCTCTAAACTGTCCCTTTGGGTTACTCTGGTTGTGTCACACCAGGTACCTCAGCACTGTGAGCTGGCAGATGAGACAAAGGGCTCTTATTGCCCATGGCAGACTCCTCGCACTGCTGCCACCAGCCAAGCACAGCTCCTCCAGGCTGCAGTCATCCCAGGAGGGTATCCCATCTCAGCAACATAGTTCAGCCCACATAAAGGTGCAAAACATTTGCCTGTTTTGCTGGTGACCTCGCTGTATTTTTCCTCAAAAGGCTTGAACAACTAAAAGTTAGAATCCTTTAATGGTAGAGGTGAGAAAGGACCTCAGGACATCCCTGCCACTGACATAGGATTGATATGAGTTTGATCTGAATAGGAAAAGGGCTGTGAGTGCTTACAAGAAATGTTTCTTGGAGTTCAACTGGGATCCTTTTGAAGTAAGTGCAGAGGCTGCCTTTGCCATTGAGGATCCTTGTGGTGACATTTATGTCCCCAAGGTTTGGACTCCTCACAACTGGACAACTTCCATGAGCTCTGAGGCACAGGGGGATGTGAGTGACCTGCTATAGGTCCCTGTCTCTCTCCACCAGGTTTTGGGAGAGCTTCTGTGACCCACTCAGTACTTTGAGATATTTGGGTAAGAGGTAGAAAGGAGGGTGCTTTACCTCGGTGAGGAGGTCCAAGTGTCTGATTCTGCACTGAAATCAGTCTATATGTTCTTACATATACAAAGTATACAGGAAAAGTATTGTTTAGAGAGATTTTAGACTGTGACAAAACACTTTTGAGTCCACCACAACTCTTCAGGATTTGTTGAGGCTCGGTGTCATCTCACTGGGAAGGTTTTCCTGCTGTTAGGCTTGTGCTGCACTGCTCAAGTGTGAGCAACGACCTCAGCCAGCAGGATTGAAGACCAGAAGTTGAAAGCATTAGGCTGTTACCACAGTGTGGACTTACTTGCTCTCAAAATGTGTTTATAGACAAGAATTTGGGAGTTTCCAGGGAATCCACAAACAAAATGGAAGGGCAGTATCTGTGACACAGCAAGCAGTGGAGATCAGCTGTGTTGAACTTTCTGAGACTCCTTTCTACTGCAAAGAAAATCAGGGGTGAGAAACTGTACCCCTTC
Organism: Motacilla alba alba; assembly: GCF_015832195.1. Taxonomy (NCBI): domain Eukaryota; kingdom Metazoa; phylum Chordata; class Aves; order Passeriformes; family Motacillidae; genus Motacilla; species Motacilla alba. Next base: position 606,782 of record NC_052032.1, on the reverse strand, counting down.
TGCAGGCACTATCCAGCCCCCATCCCAAATGCTATGATGTTGAAAAGAAAATCCAGTAAAGAATGGTAAAAGTAATCATAGAATCTCAGACTACTTTGAATTGGAAGGGATCTTAAAGCTCATCCAGTGCCACCCCCTGCCATGGGCAGGGACACCTTCCACTGTCCCAGGCTGCTCCAAGCCCTGTCCAGCCTGGCCTTGGGCACTGCCAGGGATCCAGGGGCAGCCCCAGCTGCTCTGGGCACCCTGTGCCAGGGCCTGCCCACCCTGCCAGGGAACAATTCCTAATTCCCAGTATCCCATCCAGCCCTGCCCTCTGGCTCTGGGAAGCCATTCCCTGTGTCCTGTCCCTCCATGTCTTGTCCCCAGTCCCTCTCCAGCTCTCCTGGAGCCCCTTTAGGCCCTGGCAGGGGCTCTGAGCTCTCCCTGGAGCCTTCCTCTCCTGGTGAACACCCTCAGCTCTCCCAGCCTGGCTCCAGTGCAGAGGCACTCCAGCCCTTGGAGCATCTCCACGACGGCCTCTGGACTCTCTCCAGCAGCTCCGGGTCCTTGTTGTGTTGGGGTCCCAGTGCAGTTGGGTGCCTCAGCATTACCTTCCTACAGCCCTGTATCTCACATGATGAAAGGTGAGGGCTCAGGTGAAGGGTTTATTTGTAAACCCTCTTCCTCCAAAAATATTGGGACAGCACCAAAACTAAGGGTGTTTGTGTGTCTAGACCAACAAACCCAGAAAGTGTTAAAGACATTAGAGCTGATGCCAAAACCTGTCCTTGAATATTGCAGGATGGCAATTACCCCATAACCCTCAGACACAGCTGGATTTGGCTGGGGCAGAGGCAACCTGGCACCTCATAGGCCAAGTAGGGAGATCACACCCCTGAGCTTCACTGGATGCTGCACTTTAAAACCTGCCCTGGTTTGCAGCCAAATCTGACATCTCAGTTGGTGCTGGTTTTTGAGGACCTTCGGTGGAGAGAGAAGGAAGAGTGTATTGCACGAGCATGGCAGCTGCTCTGGGGCAGCAGTGCCTGCAATGGGGCTTCTGGTGTCCAGAGCCCACGGCAGCCCTGTCACATATAATCATCCTGTAAAGCTGATGTCTAACTCCTGACAGGCTCCTAATCCTTCCTGACATGCACCCAGATGCTCAGTGAGTTCCATTTCGTGCTCCAAGGAGCCCAGATTGTTCCTGACTGGCCCTTGGGTTTGAGCAATCACTTTAATTCTTCTCCTTCATTTATTTCCTTGGCCTGAGGGAACTGGGCTTCATCCCCTTCAGTAAATCTCCGATCCGCAGGGGCGAGGGCTGAATTCTGCATGGGGCTGTGCTGGGTTTAGCAGTGCTGCAGCACAGGAGGGTGCACGCTGCTGCTCTGAGGGAGCTCAGCTGGACACAGCTCCTGCCAATGCTCCGCATGGTGCCAGTGGGAGCACAAGGAGAGGGTCTCTGGTGGGGGGGCACCAAAGGCTCCAGCCTGTCCTTGTTGAACCCAAACAAGGTATGGTCTGAGGAAAGAGCAAGTGCTGCTCCTTCTCAGATTGCTGACTCCTGCTTTCACGTCCAGGACAGCTAAGGTTTCCTGAGAGGAAAACAGCCCCAGGAGCTGCAGTGCAGCAGCAGAGTGGAGCTGTGGCAGCAGATGTGCTGGGACAACCCTGCCTACTCTCCTTGCAGAGGGAGTGCTCCACTTGGAGTCCTTTCCGAAGCAATTTGAAGTTAATTGGCAACTTCTGCCTTCACTATCTCGCTGGTCTGTTCATCTTTTGTCTGAGCCGAGTTCTCTCTTCCTGTTGTTGTTCCTCCTTCCTGAGGGGAGTGGGCTGTGTGGACACCCTGCCTCGTGCTCAGGGAATCCTGCTGCCACCCCCTCCCTGCTCCCAGACAGGCAGGCTGCTCCTTGCCTTCAGAAATGTCTCTCCTTGCCAATCACACCTTTCATTTACTCTCATAAAGGGGATCCTTTGTGATGCAAAGTGCTGGAGGCCAGATGGTGACGGGGGTGCAGCAGGTAGGAGGAGAGAGCTGAGAAACCACAGCCATGCTGGCTTGGAGGTCTTGTCTCCTACAGCGATGGCAGCCCCATCCTGGTGGGAGCAGCCCTTCATTCTCCCAGTGCTGGAGGGAGTGGATTCTGGAGCACAGTCACAACATCTGAGTTGCCCTTGGCCACTCTGCAGAGCCCAGCTGTTGATGCTGATGGAAGCCATCCAAAAACCAGCACATGGGCTCCAGCTAAGCCTGGGGGTCACCCCTGCTCTGCAGTGGGCATGCACCAGCCATAAATACAAGCCACTGTGTTATTAATGCACCTACCGTAAATGTTTTATGTAACCTAATAAACTCCGAGGAGCTGTAATCTCAGAGAGCCCATGGCCTTTGCTGGGCTGGCATTCAAGGCAAGAGGCCTGGAAGAGCCAGGCCATCTGCAGGGGTAATGAGTTTCTCATCCTTCCAGAAAGAGAACAGTCCCTTGGTGCCTGCCCTGTGGGGTCTCATGTGCTGGAGACTGCATGGGATTTTCCTAACTTCCATGTCAGCAAGGATCTTGTGGTGCAGCAGGGAAAATCCAGAGTGAACTGCTGGATATGACCCTTACATTCATCAATCCAACTGCTGCCATTGCAGGGCAAGTGAAACAACAGATCCTGAGCAAGGAAAGGTCATTGTCTGCAGAGCAACTAAGTGGAGCATAAATGAACACCAGAGCCAGGCATAGTGCAAGATGCTGCTGATCGCACCTGTCTGGTTTTGGTTGAATTAAGCTTTTCTCTCCCCTCTGTGCTGCCTGGAGGCTCCTGCAGGCTGGAGTGCAGAAGGTACTCACCCCCAAAGTGCCAGGGACTGTTTGTACAGAGACTGTGTCTTAACACCTTGATTCACTTTCTTGATCCTTTCTGAACACTCTTCACAGAGAACTTGACCCCTCCTTCTACCTCCCTGTCCTCTGCCACAGAGTAACGCCAGCCCTACAGTGATGGTTATCATGGGAAGACCTTCCCCGGACTCTTCCCCAGCTCTTTCATCTCATGAGAGACCCTGCTTCCCTCGGCCTCTCATCCTGGAAATCCTTCCTGCTCTGCTCCTGCTGTCCAGCCCATCTGGTTCCTGTTGCAGCTGTCAGCTGCAGCTGCAGCACTGAGCCTCCAGGAGCTCTGCCCTCATCCTGCTCCCTCAGCACATCCCCCAGCCTCCCCCTACCACTTCTCAGTGCCACCGCCCTACAGGAGACAGGTCACTGCCAGGGGGAGCAGGATGGGTTGGGCTCTTCACCCTCACACCAGCAATTTTCACACCAGCTCTGCCTGCACAGGCGAGTTCAACAGCGAAAACATTCCTTTTATTTCATCCAGCCTTCAGGCTTAACCTGAAACATCCAGGCTTAATTCTGGATGTTTCAGAGCTCCTGAGTTCATGCCTCTCAGTGGCCACAGCATCACAGGGCATGGCCCCTGTGGAAAAACTTGCTGCTCCTCCTGGCTCTCGGAGCACACGCCCAGGGACGATCTTCCCAAGCACCTAAAATGTCCTTGGGGTGATAACACCACAATAAGAAGATGACAAGGGAAGAGCAGTGCCAGTGGAATGGACCCTCCCTCCACACAGGGACTGGGCAGTAAGCAGGTTTGGAAATATCCGAAGAGAGATGTGTGTGGACGTGCGTTTCCCAGTATGGGATGTTTTGTTCCTGGTCACACAGGAGAGAAGGCATCTGACTGGAAATCTCATTTTAACACTCTCACTGTCTGTGTTTTCAATTCAAACCCTGTCACAAACATGCATCTGCTTTTCCTTCTGTTTTTTTGGTTATCACTTCTTGCTTCTCCCTCCCCTACCCCCATGTGAAGCATTTTTCTAGATGGAAGTGTTCAGGCAGGAGTTGCTGGGGTTCTGTGGCTCCTGAAATGCCTGCCTGGCCCTGGGCTGCTCTGTCAGCCACGACTCCCTCATCCACAGCCCTGCCCACTGCCTCAGCCTGGCCACTTGCTGCTTTGGGAGAGCCTAAACCATTCAGATCCCTAGATTCCAGGATGAACTCAGGGCTTGAGTTTCAGCCTGTTGGTCCTTGCCAAGCCACTTTTCTTGGAAATTCAGGTCATGAGAAATGTGTAAATGCTTTCCAGTCTCCTACTTGTCCCTTAACCTCAGGCTTTCAGAATCCAATAGTCTCCATCTCTGTCCATCCCTCATTTCCTGGGCTCTCCTGAGAGCCTCTCCTTTGGGAAGAGCCATTGAGAAGTGTTTTGTGTGTGTTTGGCTCTCTCAACCATAAGGATGCTGTGATTCTAAGATCCTGTGTTGCACTGCAGATGCCCAGGCTGGTACAAGACCCTGGGTGTCTTGATGGCAGGCGATGTCTTTACTGGGTGGGTGTCACTCCTTGTCTGAAATGACTGAAACTTGCCTGGGTCACTGCATGTGCTGCTCGATGCAGGGTTTGCCCCCACACCACAGCCCCTGCCCATGAGGGATGAGTGCTGGAGCAGATGTATCTGTTTCCATTCCCATGCTGCTGTTGGATTATGCTGGGCAGTTGAGAAGGCATAGGGCCACGATTTGCAAGAAGCCTGATGACTCGACATGTTGTTCTCATTGGGAAAGTGATGTCCAAGCAGAGATGTGAAGAAAATAAACAGGGTCAGGCTGAGAGGCGCAAATCCAGGCAGGCGTCCAAGATGTCCAGTCCTCATCCTGGGGCTGCACCCAGCAACTGTTACCTATGATTAAGCGTCCGTATCAATTTTGATATCATGAAAGTCACCCAGACTGTGAAATCCCCATGTTACGTATGGAAATACAGCATTTGATGCATTTTTGTTTGAAATGCGTTAAATCTGCCTTAGAGGGGCCACGGGGAGAGCTTGGGTCCATCAACCATGAGGAGATATTCTGTCTCAGTACCTCTCAGAGCAGGGCATGTGGATCCAGCAGCGCCTAACAGCTCATCCATGACAAACTCCAAAAATCGCAGAGATGTTTGCCACGGTCGGGCTGTGAAATCAGCCTCCTCTCTAGGAATGAGAAACCTCCATAGCTACAGTCCAGGGCTGCCAGCTGGCTGTGCCTTCCTTGCCAGAGAGCACCTCCCAGCAGGGCCAGGCAGGCAGGGAAGTGGGCAGGGAAGCAGGTAGGGAGGCAGGCTGGAGGGCAGAGCTACCCAGCCTCCAGCATGACAGAGGGATGGGAAAAGAGAGGTGTTGTGGTTTGTCATCCCACTCCATTTAACCTGGCACATGCATCCATGGTAGGAAGGGGCTTTGAGCACCCACGGCCTTCCATTCACAGGCTCTGTGCGGGGCAGGCTGTAAAGCCACTCTTTGTGTGAGACACTCCGCTGGCAAGTGCAGTGTGTTTTAGCAGCCAGACGGCCCTGGGGATGTCCCCAACTGTTCCAGCTTTCCCTCAGGATCCCTTGTGCACCTGCAGCCAGAGGGGAAGTGGTGAAGCCTGAGCTGCTGCTGGTGGCTATGTCAGGGCTCACGGTCTGCCCCGTGTTTCCTACAGCTCTGCAGCCATGACTTCACAAACATGCTGATTGATAATTCTCTGGAGTGCCTTTTCCCTTTCTTTTCACACAATATCCCAAACTCAGCTCTCCCTTTGGCAGGTCCCACTTGTCAAGAGAAGATGGGGGGGTTTGGTCCCAGAAAGGGGCAGGTCGGAGAGGCCAGCAGTGGCTCCCAGCCTGAGCACAGGGCTTGGCAATGGCTGTTTGTGCGAGGTAGAGTTCTCACGCTCTAAATATACAATCTGTGATAAGGGAAGCGAAAAAGCCCAGCATGGAAATATTCCTTCTGTAAGAAATAATTTGCTGCTGCTAAAAATATGTGTCCACATTATTCCTGCCTGGTCTGCAGTTTGGTGGGAGAGAGTGCACGCAGGCCACCCTCAGGGGACTCGGCTCGCAGGGCAGGCCCGGGCGCCCGGAGGGGCCGCGCGTCTGCTGGGGCTGGAGGATCGGGAGGAGGGACGAGGCTCCTCGGCTTCGCCCGGGTTTATCATCCCCATCTCCTTCTCAGGGCAGTAAAACCGTGATAAGGCGTTACCCTGAAGGTCATAGGAACTAACCTCTAAGCAGGTGCTGACAGTGGGAAAGTGATCCACAGTGTTCCCAGGGCAGCTGGAAGCCCATTCCCAGCCTCGGCTGCACACAGAGGCAGGAACGGCTTTGTTCAAGTGGGACACATGTTTGGAGCAGTGGGATATGTGTAATCCCTTCCCGTCTCATCCGCAAGTGTCCCAGGCCTGGTGCTTCCTTCCCTGATTGCTGCTGCTGGGACCCTGCAATTCCCAAGCCCTTCTGTGCCCACGAGTAAGTGGAGCCAAGCTGAGCCAAGTGAAGTGGGCAAATTTTCCAGGGGCAGCCCTGAGCCAGGAGACAAAGCTTGCCCTGGATCCCTGCCCTGCTCAGGGTCCCTGTTCTGCCCTGGGTCCTTGTCCTGCCCTGGGTTCCTGCCCTGCTCAGGGTCCTGGTCCTGCCCATGGTCTTTGTCCTGCCTAGGCTCCCTCCTTCGTGCCATGGTACCAAGTGAGAAATGGATGATGTTTGCTGCTTCCCCAACCTCAGCCAGGAGAGCCGAGCACGCCTGACCTGAAGCCAGTCAGGACCATCTCTGTGAAGCCAATCCTGTAAAAAATGGGTGACATATTGTGCAGTTTCTTGCAGATCTGTCTCTGGAGCACGGCACGTGGATGCTGTGCCTGCTCAGGAGCAGGTTGTACCTCCTGTCTTGAGAATCATCAAATCCCAGTCTGGTTTGTGTTGGAAGGTTTAAAGTCATCTTGTTCCAACCCTCCTACTACAGGCACTAGACCACATTTCTCCAAGCCCCGTCCAACCTGGTCTTGAACAATTCCAGGGATGGAGCAGCCACAGCTTCTTTGTCCAGCCTGTGCCAGGGTCTCACCAACCTCACTGTGAAAACTTCTTCTTTACAAGTAATCTAAATCAAGCCTCCTTCAGTTTAAAACCATTGCCCATGAATTACAGAGAATATGGTCAAGAAGATGGTCAATATGGCCAAAGATGGTCTTGCTGCAGCAGAGCCATCAGCAGTTACAGACCTTAAACCCTATGAGACCTGTAGCAATGGTTTTTGTAACTCATGTATGGCCTTGGCATTGCTTTTTTTGATTCTCAAAGAACTCCTGCCCCATTTGAGGCCAGACGTTTGTTCCCAGAGCATCCCCTGACCAGTATTTAGGAAAAAAATTCTTCATGGAACGAGCTGACAAGCCCTGGAACAGGCTGCTCAGAGTTACTGGTGGAGTCACTGTCCAGGGTGGATGTGGCAGTTTCAGTTAGTGGGCTTGGCTGTGCTGGGGGAACAGTTGGACTTGATGATGTTTCTTCCATGATGATTCCATGATTCTGTGTCCCCATAACTTCTCACCATCCCCCAGCTGTGAGGGTGATGGGGAGGGGCATGATGGGGCAGCAAGCAGGAGGGCTTGGAGGGAGCTTGGAGAGGAAATGCATATCCGTGAGGTGTGGGCTGGATGCTTTGGTCTCTGCAGCTGGAGCTGCAGCCTCAGCCTCAGAGCAGGTTGGGGACTGGGGAAATGCAAAGCTGCAACCCCAGAGCAGACGTGGTGCTGGCTGTTGCTGATGCAGGTCCTTATGGACTCCAGGGCTGGTTCTGTGAGGCCGTGCCCGTGGCTGGGTCCGTGTGTGCTGTGCTGGCCGGCTGAGTCAGAGCCTCGTATCACCCTTCGCAGGCAGCTGCAGTTTCCTCCCGGCCACAGTGGAGCCTTCGGGACCCGCCATTGGCTCCCCTGGGGCTGCCCACTGCCCACCCTGGCACCGAGTCAGGAATGTGTGTGCTGCCAGGGGATTGCCACCCAAAGAAAGGGAAAAGCTGCCTCCTCGCTTTTCCTGCTCCAGCCCCTCTCCCACTTCAGTGGCTGGGAACGGCAGGGTCCACCCCAGCTCAAGGTTACGTCCTTCTGCTGCTGGCCCCAAGCCAGTGAGAGCAAGCAAGACACAATAACACGGATGTCAAACACAGGATCCCTTCCCTGCAGACCCAGGCTGGCGTGCAGGAGCACTGTGAGGGATCAGCAGAGCAGGACTAGCAGTCAGATTAAAGTATGGCAAAGCTGATAAATAGATTTTTTTCCAAGTATTCTTCAAGAAAAGAGAGCCTTCTCTGCTCAGACAAGTGTTGGTGTGCAGAAGTTCTGCCACATCAGTAATTCTGCTGCTCGCTGGGATGGGGTGAATCTTCAGAGCCTGGGTACAGCTTGCTTTAAACCAAGCAGACAGGAGGGATGACTGGGGCTGCAGCTCAGCCCTTGATTTTGGCAACCAAATGCTGGCGATGGCCCTTCTCCTGCTCCAGTCCTCAAGCCCGGGCAGTAGTTGTGTTTTGAATGCATTGGTTTAATGCAATGGTTGCTCCTTGTAACAGTTAAGAGCAGGCTGAGGTGAACTGCTGCCCCAGCCAGTCAGTACAGCAATAGGGCCCTGCGTGATGGGAGAGCACTGGAAAATACCCTTCCTCCTGCTTGAAACACAGGGAAGGCAAAGCGCATCTGAACGTGGACAGACATGGCCAGAATGAGTTATTGGTGGCTGCTTGTCACTACCTTCTCAGCCAGCTGTGACTCCACCAAATTCTTCACTGGGAATTCAGGTTTGCTTTCTTGCATAATAGAAACATTGGAGTTTCTCACTGCAGATGGAGTTTGGTTTGGGAATGGAGCTGAGGAAAAGCACAGGTTCTCTCCCCTCCATTTGCCTTCTGATCACCACCACCACCATGCTGGGACCAGGGAGAAGAAGGCCTCAGCAGGGAAAAGGAGACATGATAATTGTGGGTCAAGGAAGTATACATACATATATACACACACACATACATATCATATATATTATACTGGAATATTTGAAATAACTAAATAAAGATGGTGAATTAGGTGGGGAGAAGGGATTACTCAGAGATTTCTTTCCAAGCTCTATTAAACTGTCACTTCGGTGTAACCTTACGGGGTTATTTGTCACCTGCGTGTCTACAACTCCCTGGTTGTGGCCAAATGGAGTCGGTGTCTTCTCCCAAGTAGCAAGCAATGGGACAAGAGGGAACACCTCAAGTTGAACCAGGGGAGGTTTAGATCAGATATTAGGAAAAGTTTCTTCACAGAAGGAATGGTCAGGCATTGGAACAGGCTGCCCAGGGCAGGGGCGAATCCAACATGCCTGGAAGTGTTTAAAAAATATGCGGATGTGGAACGAGGGCGCATGGGCCTTGGCAGTGCTGGGTTAGTGGTTGGACTCATGATCTCTGGGGGCTTTTCCAACTTTAATGATCACATGCTCCTATGATCTGCTGCAGAGAATTGCAGAAGAAACATTTTCTGACAGTTACATGCATTTTTTCTTAAATTGCTATTTGCTTCCCTGCCTCCTCTCTCCAGCCAAGTGGAGTCCAAGATCCCACAGGTGGTGGTGCCCTCATGGACAGTGAGCTGCAGAGAGCACATGGGCCTGGGGGAGTGATGGCTTTGGAGTCAGGAAATGGGGACAAGAAACAGCCAGGTTGAGAGGAGAAGCTGTGCCAGAGGCAGTCCTGGTATTCCGAGCCTGCTTCCTCTCCTGGTGCCCCTGAGGGTGATGCTTTTGGGGGAAGGTCTTCGAAGTGGGTCCCTGCAGCCATGCCCAGTGTGCCACCGTGCCCAGACAGACTAAGGAGGCAGCATTGCCCCTGCTTTTGGCAGATGAGCTGCTGAGCCAGAGCCCATCAATCCATGACCTGTTTCTTGTGAGCCACCATGACCCGTGGGGCAGTCCCACCTCATTTGCTCCTTGAAAGCATTCTCAGATCAGTGACCAAAGACCCTGGTGAAGTCAGTCTGGATGCACTGCAGTTCCCATGGGCACAGCACTATCTCTCATGCCCCCTTGTCACCCTGCTGTGACAGAGGCACTGCAGCTGGCACACGGATCTGAACCCAGAGCCACAGCACACGTGGCAGGCCCACGCTCCCTCCCTGCAAGCATCTCAGTGCCACACGGGCAGGATTCCAGCTGCTGTCACACTGAGGAGTGTGCAGCTGGAATCAGCCCCAGGGACAACAAACTTTATTGTGGGAGCAGAGACCAGGGCTGGCTGTGCTGCCACAGTCCTGGGACCAGGTGGAGCAGGGTTAATGCCACCAGAGTGTCTCTGTGCAATGGCCTTTTTATCTGATCCAGCCCAGCACGTTTCCTGGTGGAGCACTTTGTGTCCGGTCAGCGAGGCTGCTTGGCAGCGGAGCAGAGAGGAAGGCTGGAAGTAAACACAGCCGCTCTTGGATCAGTAGCTGGGAAAAGCAGTGAGAAGCTGCATGGGATTGCCGTCTCCAAAACCTCCTCGTTTCCTTGCCTGCAGACAAACGGCTTCCTGCCAGGGACAGCGCTCACTGCCAGGCCTGCGGCAGCACCGCCCGGCCCCTCCTCCCAGCACAGCGCAGCTGCCTCCCATGGGCATTTCCAGCAACTTACCTGGATCGGGGACTTGAAGTGCTTTGGAGCTTTGTGAGGTTTGAGTGCCGAACTGTACAAAATCCCAACCGTATTAAATGAAAGTCATGATCCCCACTAAAGCAGCAACAGCCGTATCCACTGGAATGGGGACAGAAGCAGGGACAGGGAGAGCTGCTGTGATGGACACTGCCATCACATCCCAGCATGGCTGGAGATATTGATAGCTGAAGTTCTAATGTCTGTCCTTTCACCTTTCTCCTTTGAACCAGAGTCTGGTTTGAGCATGGCCTGGGGCTTCCTGGAATGACTGAAAAGAACATTAGGAAGAAATCCATCCTCTGGCTGCCCCATCCCCGGAAGTGTCCAAGGCCAGGCTGGACAGGGTTTGGAGGAACCTGGGATAGTAAAAGGTGTCCCTGCCCACCGCAGGGCATGGAATGGGATGAGTTTACGGTCCCTTGTAACATAAACCAGACTGTGCTTCTATGAAACCTTGGTGGGGTCAGATAGGGAAGCATCATTTTGAGCTACTCAGAGCTGAGTCATTAGACAGGATGTGGCTGTCCAGCAGGTGATCAGGCAGGGAAAACAAGACCTTGTCCCCAGAGGTTCTTGTAAGCAGGAGCAGCTGAAGCAGCCTGGGTGGAGATGGCAGGTTTAGCTGGAGAGATGATGGTGTGGTCATGCTACTGTGGAATCACTGTCCATCCCCTTACCTCTTCAAGCTTTTCCTCGCTTCTTCTTGGATTTGGGAGGATGCAAATGTACAAACTCCAAGGCTGACAGGAAACAAAGATTTTTCTTCCATATATGTGACATCTACAGAAATGTCCAACATAGAGCAAGGAATGAGAGGTCACTTGAGTCCACCCCGCTGAGTGTGTCTGCCAAGAGGGTTTCCCAAATAACAAAGTCACTCACCAATTGCTGCTGTCCTGTACACCTAAAAAAAAGTGAGGAAAGAAGAATAAAGAGAAAGGGTTTGAGGCTCATCCAATTGTCTCTGTATGACTGATGTATCTAGTGTTCAGCTACAGAAAGAAATAATCCATTCCATGGAGCCACTGCTGAGGCTTGGACTCTGGATATGTCTCTGGGCTTCACTCTACTCTGGGCCAGAAGGAAAGCACCCTAATTTAGCAGAAGTAACCAGCATTTCTTATGGAGACATGGAATAAACGAGCTTATTTCCTCAGCCTGGGCTGCCTGGGCTTCTGTGAGGTCAATAATCACAAAATGCACCCAACTGGAGTGTACTGGGATCCCAGTGGCAGCATTTTCCATGTCACAGGCTCGTTCTGTATCTCTCTGGAGCTGTGACTTCACTGGTTTGCAATGTGGCCACTGCAGCCACATGGACAGGCAGCAGTCATTGTTACCCTGGCATGAGCTTGCCTCTCATTCCCACCGGGACCTCCTTTGGATTTCATAGCTCAGGGCAGAAGGACAGTCAGCAGATTTCACGTTCCCCCTGTCTCAGCTCTTCTCAGCTCTTTACATCCATGGACTTTCCTGGATTTTCCCTGGAAAGATTTTTTCCCCTGGAAAGATTTTTTTTTAAAGAATTTTTCCCTTTTCTTACAACTCATTTCTGGTTCACCCAACCCCTGGATATATGAACAGCCAGTTCCCATTTTTGTGTGCCTGTGCTGACAGCCTGGATCCAAAGGTGCTCTGCTCAGCAGTTACTGCAGGGCACTGCAGGTACCAGGGGCTGTCCCAATAGTTACCAACACCAGCCACCAGTGTCATGCACAGACTGGCACTTGAGCAAACAAGCCTGTCTGGAACCCATGTCCTACACAAGTGATGTTCTGGGTGCTGAGCTGAGCAATGTCTCTCCAGTTATCACTCAAAGAATCACAGAATTACAGACTTGTTTGCTTTGGAAGAGACTTTAAAGCTCGTCTCATTCCACCCTCTGCCATGGGCAGGGACACCTTCCACTATCCCAGGTTCCTCCAAGCCCCATCCAACCTGGCCTTGAACAATGCCAGGGATGGGGCATTTTATTGTTCTCTGAGGTTTTGTAGCCAAAATTGGATGTGTCTTGCTCCATCCCATCTTACCATCTGGTGCCTCTTGCCCTGCTCTGATCTGTGCCGAGTGGGATGCATTCACCTTGTTACTGATCCCCAGTTCTTCAGTCAGGCTGGCAGATGTCCAAGAAACTTTTGCTCAAACACACAAACCAAGAACCACAAGTAGAAAAGCTTCTGAGTTTATTTAGAAAGTCCTCCCAAACCCAAGCCCAAGCTCAAGTCTGTCTCTGACTTTCTACCACTCCCCCTTCTTCCTCCGAGGCCCATGTAGTCCCAACCAAGTGGATGTTTACAGAAGATCTTGCCAGGCTCGTGGATCAAAATAAAATATTTGGAGACTTAGGTTTTTCATGAGCCTGTTCCCTGACGCTGTTCACAGGAGGAGCCAAGTCCCTGGGCTGAGCAGCCTCCTCCGCGTTGCAACATGCACATGCCTGCCTATGGATTTGCATGTCTGCATCCTTACTCACCCCTCGGAGAGCACAGCACCGCCTGGGAACGGGACAGGCACAGGGCTGGGATTCAGGGGAGCAACCTGTCTGTGTATCTGCATCTCTGGGTAAAGGGAGGATATTGTGCTTCCTTTGATGGGAAAATGAGTTTCCGAGCCTTTCCCCGCCTGTGCTCTCATGTTCCTGCCTTGCCATGGATCTCTGTCTCTGTGCACTGGTGCTAGAAGAGCCTTCTGGCTGAAAAAGAGTTCTTGATAGGAGCAATGGAGAGAGCTGGAAGCTTCCCACAGCAGTGCCAGGGGAATCTGCTGCACTTGAAGCCTCTCTCCCTCCTTTCACAGTTGTGTTTGTGGGAGCTGGGGGAGGTCCAAGGCAGCACAGCTGGGCTGAACAGCCTCAGCCAATGCTCTCTCATTCTGCCAAGTGCTGGCAGCAGAGACTGAACTTTCCCTCTTGGCTGAGTGCTTGGCTGGCTAGTATAGCTCAGGCTGCATGCAGTAACCTCTGGTGCTGCTCAAGCCCTTGGAGGCTCTCAAGCCACTTTATTGCCACTGGTAATGATGTCTCTCTATGCCTCTGGAAGATAACCAGGTTCCTATAGCTGCCAGTAGAAACAGGGAAACTGAAACCCGTGAAGTTAAAGCGATGTCTCTGGGCCCTGTAAGGTGCCAGGGAGGCTATGTGTGTCTCTTGGCTGCCCTCAGACCAAGTTATTTAGTCAGTGTGTGACCTTTACTGCTTTATGTAAACATCACCGTGACTATAATATATCATCAGGCTCCAGTTATTCCCTGAGCTTGTGTCTGACTTCTCCTGAGGAATCTGATTGTTTTTCTCTCAACATGGACATAGCCCAAAGGCCCTAGGACTTTGTGAATGGAGGGATTTTGTTGCCTACAAAATGCAGTGTGAGGTTCAAACCAGGAGGAAATGTCACTAGGGAGGAGCCACTGTGCAAGCATCCCAGGTCCCTAAGCTGCTTTGGGCGTTTTGCTTGGATTTCTCCACCCAGGAGCTCTTACTGGGATCCCCCATCATTTTGCAGAGAAGGGTGTTGCTCTGGTCATGAAGCATGGAGCAGGCACAGCCACCTGCATCCCTCTGGTGTTTAATTCCTCTGCTGCTGGGTGTGGAAGTTCTACATTAGATTTACTCCATTTGCCAGGAGCCTGAGATTGTGAGACCTGTTTGGGGTTTCTTATTCAGTAAAGGTAGTGAAGGGAAAGTGAAGGGTAGCATGGAGAGGGAGGAATGTCCCCCAGGCATGCAGGGAGCTATTAACTCTGGCTGTTAAATTCTCTCCCTCAGGAATATCTCTCCAGCGCAGTTTGCCTGTTGCAGAATCACAGGGAAAGCCATACGAGAAGCAGCTGGGATCACTTGGCTTGTTCAGAGAGGAGAGGGGGATTCTGGGAGGGGATCTGGACAGCTTCAGACCTGGGGGAACAGCTGGGACTGTGTCAGGGGGGCATTAGGCTGGAGCTCAGGGCAAGGTTCTTCCCCCAGAGGGTGCTGGCACTGCCCAGGCTCCCCAGGGAATGGGCACGGCCCCGAGGCTGCCAGAGCTCCAGGAGCCTTTGGCCAGCGCTGCCAGGGATGCCCAGGGTGGGGTTGCTGGGGGGTCTGGGCAGGGACAGGGGCTGCACTGGATGATCCTGGTGGGTCCCTCCAGCTCAGGAGGATATCCTCTGATTCTTTGAACTGTAGTGCAGACATGCAGAACATACAGTGGTTCATGGGTATGGGACTTGTTGCTTGGGATGGACCCTTCCAGCCAGTGTGGCTGTGCCTTAGAGCACTGCAGGGGCTTGGAGAGGTGGCAGACATGGGCAGGTCACTGTGAGGCTGAGGGGGGAGTGCACCAGGCAGTTGCCCACCCACGGGCCATCTTTGAGCACACCATGGACAGCTCTGTCTGAGCAGGTGTCAGAGTGGTCTTTCCTCATGCTTCAAGGGCTCCATTGCCCCAGTATCCTGTATGCCCATGGGATGTGTGCCCTGTGGGGGGGACAAGCCCTTACGAAGGGAAATCTCTCCAGCACTGTACCTCACTGTCCTGCTCTTGGCCACAGTAGGGCTTTGGAAACTCCCCTGCAGCCCAACCATCCTTCCCCCCACAGTCATTTCTGAGGGCCATCTGGAGACTCTCATCAAGGTGTTCCTCGGTCCTGCCATGAGCAGAGGCTGTTGTGCGGGGTGGGGGTGGAGATCCAACTTTCTGGTTTCCCTGACTTTGTAAACAGGAGGAAGTAGGAGAGACTCGAAATCTCTGATTATCTTCCAAGGGGACTCTCATCCCCTCCGAGGCATGTCTTAACTTCCCAGCCAAGGCTGGAGCTGTTCCAAGAGCTGCAATGTTTCTAGTCCTCTTTTGAAGCCCTTTCATTTGCTCCTCTCTGGTAAAAGCTTCCTCAGGTAGCAAAACCCCATGCCTGGTGCACCAGGAGCCTGTGGCTGGAGCATGCAACAAACTGAGGCTCCTGTGTCTCGTCCCGCTGGAAGGGAGAGCTGTTCAGGAAAGGTACTCCAGAGGAGTGTAGGTTTGGAGTTCTGCTTCCAAGGGATTTACCCCCTGCCTGGGGAGACCCGGGGCATCCACAAGCCAGGGTCCACAAGCAGGACCCTCTGGCAGGCTTGGAAAGCCTTTGGTAGTGACCGGAGCACTCTTCCTGCAGTGAGGAAATCTGGCACAGAGCTGTTTCCCAGGGCAAGTTCCTAGGGTTTCCCTCCTCCCGCCTACCTCTTTCCTCCAATTTTGTGGATATTTGTGGGTTTGCACTGCAGGCACTCCATGCTGCACAGCTCGCACAGCCTCAGCCTGCTTTGGAGAGAGGCTGAAAAGAAATAACTAAAAATAATAGTGATGATTATCAAGTTCTATGAGATTGCAGGAATCTGCCCTGGCTCCTGGAGCTGCACAGGGGTGGACAGAGCTGTCCTGGGTGGACACAAGCACCCACCCAGTAGTTCCTCTGATAGCCAGGTGTAGAATGGGGCACTTGGAGCAGGTTTTGTGGCTCACTGTTCCCCCTAGCAGGACAGCTCTGCCCATCTGCCAGATCCAAGGTGAGATTAAACCTCTCCTGCAAAGGCTCCTGCTCCCCTGGCTCCACACAAACAGGATGGCCATGGCCTTGCAGCCAGGAAGGCTGTGAGTCACCAGCAGCTCCC
This sequence comes from Motacilla alba alba, assembly GCF_015832195.1. Classification (NCBI taxonomy): domain Eukaryota; kingdom Metazoa; phylum Chordata; class Aves; order Passeriformes; family Motacillidae; genus Motacilla; species Motacilla alba. The sequence goes on along the minus strand of NC_052032.1, from coordinate 590,657 downwards.
TCCTGCTGACAGCAAGCCCTGCCTGATTCCCCTGCTGGTGAGGCTGGGCCAGAGGGGGTCTGCAGGGACAAGGAATGGGCTCTGGGGACAGTGACTGGGAAGAGAAGGTGCTGCTGAAGGAGGTCTGGGAGTCCACAGGCAACAGAGAAAGTACTAAAAAGGAATTCTTGCAATTTTTGTGAAGCAGGCAAGTCTGAAAGTATGGCAAAATCCAACCTGGACAAGGTTATTGAAGGAAATAGCAAAGGATGGGGTGCACTCTTGGAAACTGTCCAGATGTATAAATAAAAGGGGAAGTGGGGCTGGTACGTGCTGAGGATGGGACAGAGACATAGGATAATCTATGTATAGTTTCAAAAAAACCAACATGAAAACTTTCCCCATAGTTTTGGTGGCACTGGGAACACTGGCCAAGGGGAGAGAGGAGGGTGGCAAGTGCCAGGGAATGGGAAGTGCCACAACCTAAAGGATTCAGCAGGCAAGGAGCTTTGAGCATGGAAACAGGTAGGAACAGCTAGCTTCTCCTCCAGGAATGAGAAAGGGCTCGCACAAAGCTGAAGTCATGGAAGAAGAGTTTGTAATAAACCTGTCAAAGCTCAGAGGTTGGGTCGTTTTGCTGGAGAACAGCAAAAAGGCTTGTGGATTTGGGAGGGAGAAGGTGTTCTTGGAATCTAGGTGTCTGTTACTCTGAATCTGTGAGTATGCAAAGTTTCAGAATAAAGATTAAAATAGAGAATAATTAATAACATGGAAAATGGATGAGATACAGATTTTCTGAAAGTAAATGATGCCAGAGCAGATAAAAAACCTGAACTTCTCAACAAAGCAGACAGGATACATCTAAGTTGTCTGGTCTGCAGTAAAGCAGAATATTTAATACACTGGGAGATGAAAATGCTGGGCTGTGAGGACTGTGTTAGATGGGCTTCTCAAAAATTTGCCTTGTTGTTCGACATTTTTAATGGTGGCACAAAACATACAAATTGCTAATGAAATTTGGTGATTACCTGTAATTGGAAATCATCAAAACAAAGGAGTTGGGGGAAATTGCACACAAAGAACAGGAGGCCCCTTCAGAAAAGGGAAACAAGGAATGTAATGAAATGAAGGAGTCAAGGAGTGATGCAGAGTGGGATGTGCAGCTGGATTTCTGCTCTGATGTGGAGATAATAGTCTGTGATGGATGTGACAGTCTGGAGATAACAGTCACACAGAGTCCAACAAATTCAGAAACGTGAAAGGCTCTGGAGCACGAGTCAGGCCTCAGATGAGGGGAAGCACTGCTGCTGTTCCTGGGTGATGCGTGGCTGAATCCGCAGCCTGTTGTGGGATGATGGTGCAGAAACCAAACGTGAGGCAGAGGCCCTGTTTTTGCTGTGGGATGCTGTGACGTGGCCTCTGTGTCCCCCGATGTGCTGAGCGTGTTTGTGCTTGAAGGCTGGGGAGGATTCATTCTCCTGTGCCCTGCTATCCTTTCCATCTCGCAGGATGTAATCTCATGGGATTACCTGACTCACTTTAACTCATTGCTGCTGCTCCACCTCAGATCTCCCAGGTGTGCTCTCTGGAGGCTCATTTGACCAGCCAGGGAGCTGCTTCAGTGCTCTGCAACACCAGAAAAAGGGGGAATGTTTCCATGTTTGCAAGGGGAATGGCTCCTGCGGGATTGGAGGTTGTGCCAGGATCAGTCCAAGGATGTAAGCAAGCACTAGGGCAGAGTTCAGGGAAGATGGAGCTCCTGAAATGTCCCTCCTTGGCAGCAGGGAGCTTTGAGGCTGGCTCTGCTGTACGATGAAGCTGTACCCTGAGCATCAGTGTTCAGTGAGTGTCCTTCCCAGCCCTTCCCTGGGCTGGAAGGCTCTTTGCTCTGATTTATCCCTGTGTGATTAGAGAGACCAGTTCTAGTCCCAAACAGACAGATGGGAGCTGCAGGGAAATGTGCAGGCAGATTAGGAAAATAAAGACACTGTCATACAGGAAGAAAACTTGGAGTGGGGTTCTGTGGAGAGGGGCTGGCTGCTAGGGGCTATTCCTGCTCTTCCCTGATAGGGGAGGAGAGACTGGAGCTGAGCCAAGAACATTAGGAGTGAAGGTGCAAAGTGCCACGAGGGAAAGCCAGTCTGCAAATTAGAAGGGTCTAAATCCCCCAGAAAACAGTTTTCCACACCTTGTCCTAGTGGAAAAAAAATTCCACCTCAGTTCCTGTCAGGACTTGGGGACAAGGCAGTGTGGGAGCAAAGCCCAGCCTGGGTAACACAGTCCCTTCCATCCCATGCTTAGGGCTTCTCAGAAGTGGGATCTATCCCCAGGGTGTGCCTAGGCAGAGCACAGGTTTGCAGGGTTTCTGTTGCCTTTGCCAGTTATTGAAGGGCAACGTGCTCCTACTGCCTGGGCTGCATCCTTGAGGTGTCCTGGCCGTGCTCCCCACACCCATGTGGGTCCAGGCTCAGCCCCTGTGCCCTGCTGCAAAGTTATCTCTCCTGGCTACAGGGAGTGAGTAATGCTCCAGCCTTAAAAGGATCCCTGCTGGCTGTTAGTTCTGCTCTTTGCCAAACCCGTTTGCATCATTTGCTGTGTGCACCCTGTGCCAGCACCCCTACCAGATACTGGCACCGGCAGAGGGTGACAGAAGAAAATGATGGTTTCATCATGGCCCTTTCTTTTTATTTAATAATCCCATGATACTGTATTTTGTGTTGCAACACAAAGGATCACCTGAGGGAGCAGAATGATGAGAAAATAAGCCTATTAAAATGCTCAAGCTTACTTAACTCTCCAACAACATCAGAGGATAACCAGGCAGTTTTCAGCCAAGACTGTGAGTCATCTTGACCTGCACCATTGTCACTGCTCACCTCATCTGTTTGCTGTAATTGCTGAGGGAGAACCACTCAAGCCAAACCCCATCATCCTGCCCAACACAGCCAAGACACATTGAGCTCCTGGTCAGAGTTTCAGTCACTGGAGCCCAGCACCTGAAATTAAATAACACCAAGACCCCTCGAGCAGCTGTGATGGGAACCCATCAGGAAACAAAGCTGATGATTCTTCCGTCTATGTGAAGCTTTTAAAAAAGAAATACTGATGATTATTTTATGTAAATCAAATGAGCTTTCAGCATTATCTGGATCATCTCCTATCTCAGGTACTGGCATAAAGCCTCCATCCTTCCCTTGGAAAATGCTGGGAAAGTGGCCCATTCATTGCCTGCCACGGTCAAGTGTTTTTTCAGTCTGCTCCTGATTAAACAGCGTGGTATCAAGGGGATAATTGCTCATTGGAATTGATCCGAGAAGAAAATCATTCACTTCTTTCTTATCAAGTCCTTTCTTGCCAGGCAAGATACCCACAAGACTTATCTCCCTCTTCAGTGCCAGCCTCTAATTACTGTTTAAACAGCTCATTAGAAAATCTTCATTAACGTGTAATAGCTGAAGCTGGAAATACCTGCGGGCTGGTGCTGCGGCGAGGCGCTGCTGCCCCCGCGCAGGCCAGGCCAGGGCAGCGTCCAGCCAGGAGTGGCACCGCTGCTGCTGCCAGCCTGCCCGCCCTGCCTGCACCACAGCGTGCCTCCAGCCCTGCTGGGAGCCCCCAGCAGCTGAGCTCTGCGCCCAGCCCATTTCCATGCCTAGCACAGGATTTCAGCAGCTGCAGGCATTGCAAAGCTGTGACTGCAGCCTGAAGAAATTTGGACACCATGGTGATCCTATTTTAAAGCAGAAAAAAAAAAAAAAACCCAAAAGAACCAATATACATGGGAAAAGGTTTTATATTAATTTATTTGCTGGTGAAATGTTCACAAGTGAGAGCCTGAAGTTTTCTTGTGTCCCTAGAACATGGCCAGCATTAGCCCAGATCCCCCCTAAGCCTGCTGCAGCCCAGGCTTGGGCTGATCTCTCTGGCTGTAAAATACTAGGGAAGGAATAGACAGGCAGACTCCATCCTTCCCTGTGCCCTGGCTCCCTGACAGTTTCAGCCCCAGAGGAGTCACTTTTTTGGCATTAATCTTGCACTGGAGTTTTCATCAGGAAAACCACAAATGTTTAATAAAACGGATTGCCCTGAGCGTGCCAGGCAGCACTGGGTGAGGATGTGGGTCTGTCCTTGGGGCTGGTGGCTCAGCTCAGCACAAGTGAGCCCTGTAAATATTTTCTTGACATTTAGGAAGTTTAGAGAAGTGTTTAGTGTTTCTCTGCCAACTTGACAACCCCCGTATGAAGAAGGAAGGAGATGTCCAGGACTCCCTTCCCTGCCCCAGTGCTGACAGTTTGAGCTGGTTTGAGTTAGGAAAGCAAAACACTGCAGCTGGTGTGGGATGGGGGTGCTCCCCCCTTCCTTCTGCTATTGCAATTTGGGGTGACAACACTACCTGTGATTTGTTTGGCTCCTGTGCTGAGCTGCACCTGGAGCTGCAGATGTGGGGATCTTGCCACGGGGAACAAGTGTGGCTCAGAGAACACCTTCACACACACCTAGGCTAACATCCAGTCAGGCACCTGACAGTGGGAAAACCATGTCCTCTGGGGATGGATTCAAACCCAAAACAGAGCTGAGGTTATTCATGGTTACAGGCACCGTCAGCTTTACAAGCTGTGAGTCCTGGTGTCCCTCAATCCCTCTCCACTCAGCAACACACTTGGTTTTTGTTTCTACTTCATGAATCTCGTGGAGTTACTGAAAATTCCTAAATATAGAACTTTGCCAAGAATGGCAACATTGCCTCTAACTTCCCATCACTTCAGCACCTGTGAGGTGCAGTCTACAAGCCGCTGCAGCCAGGTCAGAACTCTCAGAATCAGGGAGCTCAAGAAGCAGTCAGCTGCAAGGATGCACCCACAGCCATCCCCAAAGTCTTGTTCAGGAAGTACAGGATGATTTGAGATGGCACCTGTGATGCAGTGGAGTGATATAAGTTGCGCCTATCTGGTGTGAGGTGTCCCTGCCCATGGCACGCAGTGGAATGAGAGGATCTCTTAGGTCCCTCCCAACCCAAATCAGTCTGTGATGATCTGAGTTGTGGGGCTGTGTCTGTTGGCAGTGACCGGCATGCTCAGAGAGCCTCTGTCATGGAAAAAGCTTGTTATTGAGTGAGAGAAGACAGAGACAGCTCTGCAAGTATCAGTTTAAATGTCTTTAGCAGCGTGCAGAGGAATTTACAAGTTTGGCAATTTCTGGTTCAGCCTAAATTCTGCATTGGGGGTCCTTTGAAGCTGTAAGTGAGAATCTGGATGTGAGATGACACTGAAATGTTGTCAGCACTCATTATCACTCGCCCAGCTCCTCAGAAAGCTCATCTGGGAGTCACTGGGTCCCTGGTTTGGATCCAGCCATCCCAGCTGGTCAGTTCCTCTTTCCATAGAAAACCTGCCCAGCTCTCCGAGGTTTGTGGGGATGTGGAGACGTGCAGGGCTGTGAGGATGCTGGGATCCTGGCAGCAGGCTCCACTCAAAATTCAGGAGTTTGTAGCTCACCAGGTGTCAGCTCAGGCAGTGTCCCTTCCCATGGTCACACTGCTGACCACAGGACAGACACATTCATTCTCTGTCAGGTTTGTCCCTTTCAGCCACAGTCCAGCAGGTGTTTTCGTGGTGGAATTGTGGGGATGGCAGATGTGTTTCTCAGTATTTTATCTCTGATTTAAGCAGAGGAATGACACATACTGAGCTGTCAGGAGCTGCTGGGCCCATGGAGAGGAGTGTTCCCATGGAGAGGAGAGCTCCTGTCACAGCGGGGTGTAGAGCATCACATCCAGGCATTTGTTGGCTTTTTATCTTCCCCCCTGCTTTTGCCCATTAGTTTTCCATACTCATTCCTTTTGATTTCTTTTTTTCTCAGTCTTCCTTTCAGCACCTCCGAAGCAGCCTTGGGCACCATCTGTGTGGGGGTTTCTGTATCTGACTGGCAGCTTTGGTACCTGAGAGGATCCATAGCCCTGACACTGCAGAACATGTGTGCTGAAGAGAGAGCTAGGCAGATGCAGAAGCTAAAAATTAAGCCAAATCATTCACTGATTAAAGAAGAAATCGCTGTTTCATGCAGAGCCAGTGCTGAAGCAATTCCTTCCTGGAAGCAAAGGGAGGAGGATCCTGACAGAGCCGGGGAGGTGGGACATGGTTGTTCACAGGGTGTGCAACCAAAAAGCTGAATGTGATGGGTCCAAGTTCAGTGATGTGAACTCTGTAAGTCCTGCTGGGAAAGTGGAGTTGTAAAATATCCCATGGGTGATACGTGCCTGACTGAATAGATGTTGAGGGAAGGACCTTTCTGTCTCATGCTGGTCCCTGAGACCTGGTGCTGTTCACATGGGCTTGACTACTTCCAGTGCCTGGAGCTCTTTGGGAGGAGGCAGGAGGAAGCTGTGTGGGAGGGAAATGGGAGAAACAGGTAACTGAGACTTCCTAACATTGCAGGCCTGCAGGGAACTGGAAATCATCTCCAGTGCTTTCAAAGGTGCACACTGAACACAGCCATTCATGATAAAAACTCCATCAGCTGAGAGTGATGAGGCAGCAAAACCACCCAGGGTTTCCATGAGATGCTGCCCTTCCCCATGAGCTATATGGAAGCTCATCTGATTAAGCTGGCATTTTATAGACTTGTTTTAGTGACACACATTTTCTCCCTCCGCCTGTGATAAGGGAGTTGGTGCTGCTGGACAGTGCAGTCCTTGGGGGAAAACCCACAAACCCCTGGCAACAGGAGCACATCCCTGGGGTCCTCTGTGGGGAACCACTGTGTCCCTGGTCTATCAGGTGAAGAACCTCAGTGTATTTATTTGGGTTAGGTGTGCCCTGTCTGGGGAAAGCAGCAGCTGGATTAAGAGGAGGATACCACACTCTGGTGTCCAGAAGTCCCATCCCTGGAAGTGCTCTGGGACAGGCTGGACAGGTCTCTGAGCATAATAAAAATATTTGAATAAGAATTATATTTTAAAATCAAAACATTTTTAGCAGAAAGAATATCACCACTGCCAAGTAGCAAACACTAATATCTCCATTATCAAGCAATGTCACTCAGAAGCACAAAAAATGTCTGATCAATACCTGCGATGAGGTTCTCTGTCCATATCTGCTACTTGGAGTTTTTCCCTCTTTTGGCCTTGATAATTTTGGTTTTTGTCTTTGTCACCTTGCTATTGAAATTAAAGTATAAAGGTATGAAAACAGGTGATGATAGAACCCAGACCAGATGCACATGCTCGGCACTCCAATCCTGCCCTATTTGCTTGGAAATCCCTTTCCAGGTATATTTCTTCCCAGGGCTTTCAAATATACATATAAACATGTATATTCTGTCCTAGATAATACGTGTATAAAATATGCATATAAATGTATATGTTCTGTATATATAACGTCTTCTATTAACAAAGGGAGACTAATTGGGTGCCCGCAGCACTAGGAGCTCAGCCCCGCAGCCCTTTTGCTCCCATTGAACTTTTCCCTGTTATTCTTGGGGAAGCTGAGCAGGGGTCAGGCCCAGGCAGGAAAATGAGGTCTGGGGTGATGGAAAATTCAGACCCCGCAGCCACCTCCTATGATATAGATATAAATGGAATGGAAAATTATTTTGAATAAAAGTGCACTGCCCTCTGAGAAATGTTCTCACAGAACCGCCTCCAAGAGCGCCTTAACTCTTTATCAGAGCACAGCACTGTGTGCTGGGGGGACCTCAGGGCAGTGGTGACAGCCAGAGGCAGAAACACACCATCAGTGGGGACATGCCAGAGCCAGGGATGTGCCAGCACAGCTGTGACTAGGCACCATGGCCAAGCAGCCCCTGCTGCTTCCCAAGCACAACACAGGAGGGAGATTCCCTGTCCCTTCCCTCTTCCTCCACTGATGGGGAATCTATCTCAGTGACCTGGCCAGATCCATGTCCCCAGGAAAGAAATGGTGCACAACTCCAGCTCTCTCCAGCTCCGCAGGGCAACACAAGGACAGCCTGGGGTGCAGATGTGGTCCCCAGGCCCCTGTCTGCACCTAAATCACCCTGAATTTTTAAAAGAGCACCTTAGCTGGGAGTGTGGAGCTGGGCTGGCACAGCATGGAACACACAGGGATGTACCCCAGCCATTCCTTATCTGTTCCCCATCTAACACCAGTCTCTCTGCTTTGTATGTGAGAGGGAAGTGTCCATGCTCAGGGACAAAAGCTGCTGCCTGGGGGTCCTCCTGCCCCAGGGCAGAGTGCACAGACAGCCAGGACAGCAGGACAGGGGTGCAGCAGGAGGGTGGAATCCAGCAGGGCGGAGAACACCACAAATGTGACATGGCAGTGTCCAGACACTGGCCTTGCCTTCTCCCGTGTCACTTGTCACTGCCAGCACTGTCATCTCCCCACCTGAGGGACAAGGCTTCACAAGAGAATGAAATGCCAGGGTGTGGGAAAGCTCCTGGAAAGAAGAGAACCAGGGAGGTGGGCAAGTTCCCACAGCATGGGGAGAGAGGCCCCCTGGGAGCAGGGGGAGCCTCCTGCCACAGGCTGTGAGAGCCCAGGGCCAAATCACTCCAAGGGATTCCTGGATCCTTCCCGTCTCCAAGGCCTCTGTCTCTCCTGCCCCCCAGCACCTCCTAAAAGCAGAAGAGGTTTCCCCCTTTGGGTGCTGAAACACAGCTTTGTTTACTGCTCAGAACAGCAACACCTACACCAGTGGGGAGCCAAAGCTGTGGCTGGGAGGGAAGGAGAGCACCAGCCAAGAGCTGGTGAAAACATTTGTGAAATAAAGCAACAGGGCAGAGATTTTATGTGCTTTTTAAGGAAACAAACTGGAAACAGCCACTTAAAGACTTCATCAAAGGCAGAAAGCAAAAATCTAATAGGCCATTTGTCCAAAGCCTTGTGGCAGAATATTGAATCCTAAATTAATCCCCAGAAAAAAACCTGATTTGGTTCATTATAAGTCAATTTGTAAGACCCCAGAAGATAATGCTGGGAGACAAACCAGGCACTGGAATGAGCCCCACAGTCCAGTCTTGTGGCCGTTGTCCTGTGTAACAATGGGACTTGTTGGATATGGGATGGAAGTTACACATACATCTCAGCAGATGTGGTGACATGTGCCCTATGTTCTCCACTCATTAAAGATGCAAATAATTCACTTTCACTTGTGGAAGAGAAGCTGCTGGGGAAACATCCATAGTTACTAAAACCCTTCCAGCTCTGATTTCTCTCAGAAAAAAAAAAAAAAAGAAAAAAAAAAAGAAAAAAAAAAAAAGAGGGCTCCTTAGCTAGGACCATTTTTAAAATCTTATTACCTTATTTCAGCTCAGAAGAGGACAGACGCCAGATATGAGCTGGTAGGTTTGTGAGTATCTTCCAGCCTAAATTCATGAAGAAGGACTCCCCAGACCAGAGAGAGCATCATGTCGTGAACCGACATGGGCTTGGACTTGTTTGCATTGCTGTCATTGTTAGTCATTGCACCAAGGACTTGGGAAGATATTTCATTAACTGATTTGCTGTAGGTATCAAAGTTGAAAAGGGAAATGGATTTCATCCAGCACATAGGCAGTTGGAGTGCCTGTAACAGCTTCTCTCCTGTCCAACACAGCTCTGAGGGTAATAAAATGCAGAAGGGAATAGAACAATCCTGCAGGAGCCATGTCCCCAGGAATCGTGTCCCTGGGAGCCATGTGTGTCCCCCAGGAGCTGTGTCCCCAGGAGCCATTGATTCCCAATCGTGTCCTCTGGAGCCATGTGTGTCCCCAGGAGCTGTGTCCCCAGGAGTCAATCGTGTCCCCTGGAGCTGTGTCCACTCAGGCCCGGGCAGCCACGCTGCCGCTGCCGGGCTCAAAAGCACTGTTGGGAGCATGTTTTTTCCCAGGCAGATTACAGAGCCTTTTTAGCTCCATCCCCCCACTACACCCCCCTTCCTCTGTTATTTTGGTGCCTTTCCCCAAGGGAAACAAAGTTAGTTCAAACACTGTTCCCACCAGAAAGGCAAAAGCTCCCCCCACCCCCCTTTTTCCTTCCTCTTTTGGGTTCAGGGTAATGTGTCCCATGACAAAACAAGCACAGATCCCTGCACAGAGGGTATTGCCTTTCTCCTTAAAGGGAGAGTCTTTCTGCAGGGGCCCAGGGGTACCTCTCCCCAGGCACCTTTCAGGTGGTCAAGCTGGACCCTCTTTGCCTTAGGTGAAAGCCAGACACAGGACACAACGTTGGTGGGTGGAAATAGGAGTGAGGACCAGCAATGTGGCCAAGAGAAGCAGGCTGGAGTTCTGTGGCTGAGCTTCAGCCATCCCCACTGGAGATGTCTCCAAGCTGGAAAAGATGGAGAGTGACTTTTTGCAAAGGGAGACAGTGATAGAAGAAGGGGGAATAGTTTTAAGCTAAAAGAGGAGAGATTTATCTCAGATATTGGGAGACAGCTCTTCCCTGTCTGGAAGTGTCCAAGGCCAGGCTGGATGGGGCTTGGAGCAACCTGGTCTAGTGGAAGGTGGCCTTGCCTATGGCAGGGGTGGAACAAGATGGGCCTTAAGGCCCCTTCCAATCCAAACAGTTTGATGATCTTCTATGAGAGTGAATTGTTCAGGCCCCTCTGCCACCCACAGGGAGACAAGGTCCCTCCTGGGCCTCTAAATCAAGACAGAGCAGGAGCTCAAAACATTTCTCTCCACTGCCTGTAGGAATGATGAGTGAGGAGTTACCCTTCCTCCCCCACTCAGAGCAAGATGTGATGGGCTCACAGGCAGGAAAATACCACTTCAAACCATCAGCAGGAACATCTGGGCAGGTGGCCCAGGTATAAATGTGTGTTTGGAGGTGGCTGATCTTGGCCTCTGAATGAGCACCTCAGGCTGTCCTCCATGGCAGCGGGGCTGTACCTTCTGCAGGAAGCTTCTGAAGATGAGTTTTCCCATTCCATGGGCTTTCCCTGCTCCTTTGTGAAGGCAGATGTATACTCATCCAGTAACTGCATCATAAAACCTTTTTTCCGCTCTGGGTGGTCACCACTTCCCTGACTACCATGTCAGAGGAAATGTAAGTACTTTTGGTGCATGTGGCTGCTTCATCCTCAGCCCTGCTTGAAGCTGAGCGTCTTCTTCCCGCAGAGTCGTGGCAGAGGCTGGCATCACACTCATTCAGTGCATCACTGACACCAGTCATACCTCTGCACCTCCACAGAAGTACCCAAAGCAGCCTGACATATATTTTTTCCTTGTAAATGCTGCTTTCAGGAGTCCCTCCATCCTTGGATTTAACAATTTTAACAAAAAGGATTTTAATGCCTGCCTCTCAGTCCAGAGGCTGTGAGTGCCTGTGTTTCCTGCATAGGTGGTAAGTGGGTGGTAGGAGCCTGGGGACAGAGGTGTGTTTCCTATTTTTGAACTCAGTAATTTTGCATGGTGAGACCTTGGCAGCTTCTGCCTGGAACCTGTGCCTGCAGTAAGGGAAAAGTCTGAAAGGGGAGAAAGAAAAAAAACTGAAGGAAATCCCAAAGGTGAATAATTGCTCATGGTGAGAAAGGCAATTAAAAAGTGTAATTTAGATTTGCAATTTTAAAACAAGAAAAAACATTTTTGGTCAAAGATCAAATCAGATTATTATTTTCCTTCAGATGTTTCCAATGAATACAGAACTTGGAAAGAGTGGGACAGAAACAGCTACTTTCTACCAAGATAATTGAGTCTCACATCCAGAAAACCTCCCTGCTGAGAATCTTACCTGCAGCTCCAGGAGCCAAGCAGAGCCGGGCTGGTGCTGGATGTCAGAGGCTCCATTGTGGGCCTCTCACTGCCAGAAGGACATTGAGGGGCTGGAGCATGTCCAGGGAAGGGAACAGAGTTGGGGAAGGGGCTGGAGCATCAGGAGAGGCTGAGGGAGCTGGGAAAGGGGCTCAGCCTGGAGAAAAGGAGGCTCAGGAGGGACCTTCTGGCTCTGCACAGCTCCTGACAGGAGGGGACAGCCAGGGGGGGTCGGGCTCTGCTCCCAGGGGACAAGGGATGAGAGGAAATGAGCTCAAGTTGTGCCAGAAGAGATTTAGATTGGATATTAGACAAATTTTCTTCATGGAAAAGGTTCTAAAGCATTGGAACAGCCTGCCCAGGGCAGTGGCAGAGTCACCATCCCTGGAAGTGTTCAGAAACTGTGTGGATGTGGCAGTTGAGGACACAGTTTGGTGGTGAACACGGTGGTGGTGCTGGGTTGATGATTTGGTTTGATGATCTTAGAGGTATTTTCCAACCCCACCAAGTCCCTGATTCTATGATTTCCTTCCCCTTCTGTGCCCAGTATGATGCTTCTGCCCTCAGAGGTGCATTCCTCACTGGTATGGAACAATGAATGACTTCCAGGTCCCAAAGGTGTGGATGTGGGAGTGAGAATCATGAAACAGAGGCAATACAGCCCTGGCATAGGATCTGCAACAGCCTGGCTCATCTGTCAGGAATGCCACGATGGAGGGGACGTTCCAAGGGCAGTCACCATGGGAAAATATTTTATCAAAGAAACTTGGAATAAAAAAAACAAAATTAAAATCTAAACATGAGCGCTTGACACAGTGCCACATCAGGGCTATTTTTAATTTCCTTCCTGATTGCTCCACTTGTTTTCATCATCGTCAGCTCTTTGAATGATGGAATTAGTCACCATCCATGAGATTAAGTGCATGGTTTTGGTTTGCAGTGAGCATCATCTGACCTCTCCTAGGGGACACCAGAGCTGTGGTGTGCCCATGCCCAGGGATCTGCCACCAGCCATATGTGACCTGCTGGCACCAGGACTCTGTGTCTGGTTGGAGTATTTGGGATGGGCCAAGATGTGGTGGTGCCCTGGCTCTACTGCAAGAGCTCAAAGTGCCAGAGTTGGACACACTTTCATGTCTCTCTTTGGGGAAGGTGATTCCCATGAAATCACTGGCATAAAAGAATCATGGGCTGGCTTGGGTTGACCTTAAAGCTCATCTCATCCCACCCCACTGGCACGGGCAGGGACACCTTCCACTAGACCAGGTTGCTTCAAGCAGTTCCAGGGATTTTTAGAAAGAAGAGAGCAGGCTGGTGCTCGGTTCCCACTGCTCAAAATTTTAATTCTCATTACTTCTAATTGTTCACTTAATGAGCTGAAGAAGCCCTTGCTGAGAGCCTGACACAGGTACAGGCTTGAAATCCCTGCTGAGGTCAGGTGTGGAGGAGTGAAAGCTGAGCACTGGCCTCAGTGCTCAGTGTCTGAGCTCAAGTGTCAGAGCTCAAGTGTCTGAGCACCAGATCTTGCCTGAGCATGGGGTTCCAAAATCATGAGTTCTCCTGCTCTCCAGTGCCACAGCGCAAAAGGGACATCACTCCTGTGGGTGACATGGAGGAGTCCCAGAGCCCCCCTTGCTCTGTGTGCTCTGAACTTCCAATTGAATGGTACATTTTCTTTCAGGTTCAAATCCTAAAATATTCTGAGCTGAAAGGGACCCACAGGGATCATCAAGTTCAGCTCCTGGCCCTACACAGACACTCCAACAATCCCACCCTGGGCATCTCTGAGAGCATCTCCAAACACTCCTTAAACCCTCATTATTTGTTTTCTCAGAGTATTTAGCTCAGGGCAATACTGATTTCTTGACATTCCAGTTCTGTGGCTACGGTGTGTTCAGTGATTCCTTGATAAAAATGGAGTGGTTTTTGGTGTCGTAGCTGGAAAATACTCATCAGTCCAACTGGAGAAGCCTCCTTTTCCTTGATCCACAGAGGAGGATCCCTGTGGTGATCCCTGTCACAGCACGGCTCAATTACGGCGCACTTTTCATTTTGCAGGTTTTAGCTAATCTATTTCCTAATCCTTTGGGCTGAGCTCCTGAAGCTAATGGGAGTTACTGGAAAGACTGAGGAGTAGCATGTAGGCGAATGGCTTTGAAGCCAGACTGGAATAATTCCTGTTCCTTAGAGAGCAGCATTGTATCACTTGGGAATGTCTTCTCCAGATTTTTATATATTCAGAAATTTACTTCATATTAACCTCTCTGTTTCCAATATACTTAAGCAACTGATTAACAGTGATTCCGTTGAATTGCAAAACTCAGTTACATACCTGAGTATGCAGCCAGGACACTGACCGAGACACGCAGCCCATTGTCTTCAGTTTTGCTGTGGGTTGGTATCAAGTCCAGGCACCATGAATGGGATCACCTGATGCGATGGCACTGGTCCCTTTCCACGGCTTTATGCTTCACTTCATGGTTTTAATAGAAGATTTGTGATGGGATTTGGCCGTTGCTGTCCCATAATGGGACTGAGTGATGGGGAAATTCAGCCGGGCCAGGACAGGGGTCTGAGTTCCCAGATGGAGACAGCGACCACCCCCAGCAGAGCACCCCCTCTTGCCTCCCCCTTGGCCTAACCGGCCCACAGGCTCCAGAACTCCCTGAAAAATTGCTCATTTGGCTTTGGTTTATTTAAAAATAAAATCTCCTGCACAAACTCAAGACTATTTGTTTTTACTAAAGTCTGGAGTTTCCCACAGTGGGCTGTTATGTTTGGGGACTGTTGGAGCCAACATCCATTTTTTTTCCCTAAGGTAAGGAGCCTTTCTTACCAGGATCATTAGGATAATAATCATGACAGACATTTCCTAATTAGCCGTTAATCACGGGCTGGACTTTCTGACACGTTCTGGGAACTGATGCTCCTGCCAGACCTTTTCTGCTCCCTCAGCTGGGGTCCCCATGGCTCAGCCATGTCCCAGGAGGGACTCTAGGATGCTCCATATGCACAAAGGGAGTCATGATTGGCTCCTGACTGGAGAGTGGGGAGAAAAGGAGAGGGAAGGCTTGGGAGAGTGTTTTGAGTTTTTGAGATCTCAAGAGCCTGGGGGGTGACGATGAAATGCCCACATCAGGATATGTCCAGGCTGAGCATTCCCCTCACAGTGAGGACCATCCCCAGGCATCCCACTGGATGCACCGGTCTGGTTCCTGCCCAAGTTCCCTTTGGGGCTGTGCCTAGAGAGCTCTGACTTACCAGGTTTTCTGATTTCCTACACTATGGTGGGAGATGATTGAGGCTTGTTAGGGGACAGTCTTGTGTGCTGGCTCTGCTTTGGCCCCAGAAGCTCTGAGGTGCTTCCAACAGAGAGCCAAGCACACAGTGAGCAGGAGAGACATCTTCCACCCCAGCCCTGCACCCAGCAGCCTCCCAGCCAGACCCACAGCAGGAGCCATTCCTTTCTCCCTGTTTCTCCTTCTCCCAGCTCTGCCCTGGCCTTTGTGAGCACAGGGTACCGGCAGCCCCGTTCCCACACTCATAATCCCCGGGTCACGGCAGACAAAAGGAGGTGCCGCCACTGGGAGCCGGGCTGGGGGCAGCCAGGGCAGCCAGGAAGAGCTGCCTCTGCTGGTGCTGCCTCATTTCGTTCTCACTGAGGATGACCTGCAGTTTTCTCCCTGCAGTTTTCTCCCTTTAATCCCCTTCTCCTCTTGTCACCCGGGTAAGGGTGCTTTCTTGTCATCTCCCTCCTTGCCCGGTGGTTCCATCTCAGTCGCTATTGATAAATCCTGATCCAGATGAGATGTCCCTGTCACCCACACGCTGCATCTCGCTGGTGGGCAGGGTCCAAGCCAGGGCTGCAGGAAGGTGGAGATGCTGCCAGTGACATCACGCTCTGCCCTTGCCTGATTAAACATGAGGTGTAAGAGAAGTCACTCAAAGGTGGACCAAGACAAGGCTGGGTTCTGCCTCCCAGTGAATTCCCAACTGGGACCTCTCACCCGGGCTTCTTTGCCAGGATGAAGGAGCTGTAGGGCTGAAATCCTGTGTCCCCATGGGTCCCACGGCAATATTTCACCCCTGGGTTTGCTCCTGGGGCGGGGGACCCAGCAGTGGCCTCAACCCTGCCCAGGCAGTGTGCTCCCTGCCATGCCCTGCCATGAAGAACCTTGGCACTGGGAGCGGGAGCTGGGCACCTGCCCTTCACACTACTGTCAGGCGTAGCACAGCATCACCAGGGGCTTTGCTCAGAGTCTGAACAGAGATTCAGGGTCTGAGTTTAGTCCTGATTTGTGAGAGACTTTGCTCTAACACTGAAGCACCAGGGTGTTCTCTATTAAAATGTCTGAGGCAGTTGGTTCCAGCCCACATTGCAGCGATGAGGTGAAGTGCTCAACTGTCACCAAATCAAAGGAGTCAACAGTTGTGTTTTTATTGGAAATTCAACAGTAGCATCCTCATTTCCTGGCTTGAGTGGGAGTAAGGGCTGCAGTGTGGGTGAATCCTGCAAATGGCAGAGCTGTCCCTTTTTCTAGCTGTTTTTTGGAAGTGCAGCTGCAGCTCACAAGCTGCGAGTCCCTTTCATCTGGAATTTCAGTATTTCTAGTCCCAACACTGTGTCACATGGTCCTTACCTACTGAGGAGTTGGCTGCTCCAAAACTCCCTGTTTCAGCGCTTTTCTCTGGCACCTGCAAGGCTGGGGACTGACCTGAGCAGACACCTCTGCCAGTGACTCTGGCATCCACTGTGCTTCTGGAGGCCCCTTGAGGATGCACCTGTGATTTCTCCGTGTATTTTTCTACAATGAGAGTGGTGAAACACTGGCACAGGTTGTCCAGAGAGGTGATGGCTGCCCTGTTCCAGGAAACATTCAAAGTCAGACTGGATGTGCCTCTGAGAAACCTGATCTAGTGGACGATGTCCCTGGTCACTGCAGGAGATTTGGACTAGATGAGCTTTAAAGGTCCCTTCCAACCCAAAGTGAGTGATGATTCTATGATCCTGGTAATAAACCAACCCTCCTGATGCCATCCAGGTGCTCACAGAGCAGCAGTGCATAGCCCTCTCTGCTGATCTGAATCATGTGGTATCAGGGATGAGTGGAAAAAAAAACAAAAAAAAACCAAACCCAAAAAAACCCAAACAAAACAAAAAAAAAACCCGCGAGGCTGTGGCAGGAGAAGCAGCCTGGGATGGGAGATAAGGTCTTCCTGTTTCCCACAACACCCTGTGTTTCTTATCTTCAGTACTGCAAATAAAAATGAGGGAGCCAGCAAAGCTGATTCCCACAATGTAGTGAGGACTCATCAGCATTGTTTTCCCAGTGGCTCCCGTCTCTGTAGGAGGATGCCTGGGCCCCATGATGGGCTTCCCCGGCAGAGGTCAGCTTGGTGGAGGTCTGCTCTCCCCACGTGGCTGGCAGGGCTCTGTGTGTCCCCTCCGTGTCCCACAGGATGGCTCCTGTTGGTCCTCACAGTCCCCAGGCTCTGCAGGGACAGGGATGTTGCAGATCCCACCACTCTGGTCCACAAAAGCTTCTTGGCCACCAGCAGGGAGGGAAATGCAGCTGTGCCATGTGCTGGGGTGGGAGCCATGCACTGAACCAGCCTGGCAGGACCCCCACCCCACCTCTGCCAGCCTTGGCACACAGGAGCCCCACTTCCAGACAAACAACGCTTGCAGCTTTCCAGAGCAAATGTTGGAAGTTCGCAGTACCTGCTCATCAATGTATGGGGTTCAGTGAGGTTTTGAAATGTGGGATCTATAATTTTTCACCTGCATTAAAATGGGGCAACTTATTTTATAGAATTACTAACTGATTTGGGCTGGAAGGGATCTTTAAAGCTTATCTTGTTCTACCCCCTGCCATGGAGTATTTCTGTATCAGCTTTTCTAAAACAATGCGTGCTTGTCCTCCATGTTACCCTGTTTGCATTACCTATTTCTAGAGGCATATATGATTTATGATCCTACCCTCTCTCGAGGGAAATCATGGGGAAATGTAGGTGTTGCTGGTCTGCATTAATTTTATCAAGCAGGACAGCTGGCTGGTGAAGCCACATCTCCTGCTTTCCAGGAGGAGTCAGGGACATATATAAAAAATTCAACGTTGCCCAATGCGCCATCAAGAAGAAAAGAGCATCTCAACAGAGGTTTGGCATGGGCTGGATCTGGTAGCAGGCAAGGAGCAGGATGGGGACAAACTCTGGGAATTTTTAAGCCAGAGGGAATTTCACAGTGGGGGGAAGCAAAGTGGTGGGATGGGGGCTCCACAGCAAAGATTTTAAGTCCAACATTGAAAGCTTTAAGTAGTTGTACAGGCTTTTAAGGTGTCTGACCTTTGACTTGTCCTGGGAAAAAGCAGGGAAGAGATTCCTTTTTCCACTGGAATAAGTCCAGCTTGGCAACCCGCACCCAATTAGCAGCAAAAGCCACTAACAACTCAGCATGTGCAACTCCGGCCTCCAACTCTTCCCACAGACCTTGTGAACTCTGGGGCTGTTTTCTTTTCAGCCACCCTTTGCCAGCAAAATCCACACACTGGATAGTCTGTCCCAGGAGAAATCAGCTCTGCTGGAGCCTAAACCATTTGGAGGGAAAAGTGGTGATTTCTGAGTGCCAGGGGGCTTGCTCTAAAAATCCCCTTCCCACATTAAAGCACTGTTAAAGCACTGTCTCTATTGCATGAAAGTGTATTAAAATGTTAATAGATATAGATATTAGCTCATTTTATATATATATATATATATATATATATATATATATATATATATATATATATATATATCCCACTGTATTGTGCTGAGACTGTGGAATTTTACTTCAGACTTTGGTAGTGTTCATGCTTAAGTAAAACAAACCAAAGGATACCCTGGCCATGGAAATGAGGTTTTGCTTCTCTGAGCAGCTGGGGAGATGAGGAGTAAGGGGCTGGTTTTATGGGATCCTGGCTGTATTGCCCCCAGCCCCTGGAGCAGCACATGCCTGGCTGCTCACCTCTCACTGGCAATGGGCTCCAGCACCATTGCTGACTCACTGGGAGCCCCAGACCTTAGGAAAATACCAGAATTCTCCCTGGAGTGTCACCATGGCTCTGTTCAGGGTTGGGCTGATGCCTCCATGAGCGAACATCCCGCTCGGGGCCAGGGGCTGGGCCACAGTGTGACCTGGCTGGAGCCAGCTTCTGACACAACCGCTTGGGATTTTGCTTTTCCCACAAGCACTTGCATCCCACATAGCCCCTTTCTGGGTGATTAATGACCCTGCTGATAGATTTGTGCCACTGCTTCTTCCTGGGGCTGCTTCTGGGCAGAGCATGTCCCTCTCCCCAGCTTTCCCAGGGATGTTCCCAGTTGGCACTTCCCACATGAGGGACAAATGTGTTCCCATGTGCAGCTCCAGCACAGCCTTTGCTCAGCTGAATCTGTGGCAATTCCTGCTCCTTCTCCTCCATTGCCATGTAACAGCCTCAGGCCCTGCCAATTCCCCACCCCTTTCCCTTGTGTGGAGCCCCCCTTCCTTGGAATGGGGTGCCAGGCTGGGCCCTGCACCGCTCCTGTCTGAGCTCAGTGATGTGGCTGTGCTGGGGCTCTCCAGGAGCTGAGCCCCTGGGTCAGCACAGCCTGGCCATGGGCAGGGCCTGGGGAGTGCAGGGGGTTGTGGGGGTCAGGGGTCAGTCCCTTGGTGGCCACCCAGGTGCTGTGGCTGTGCTGAAGTCCCCGCTGCCAGAGAAGCCAGAGGGGCCCCTGGGAGCCATGGCCTGGGAGGGGATTCAGGGGTTGTCCTGGAAGTGGGGAAGTGCTGGAAGCTGCCTGGGGAAGGAGACCTCTTGGAAAAAGCATCTGGCAGGGATGTTCTCCCTGTGGAACCAGATGAGCTGCTTTCCCTGGAAAAGGGCTCTGACTCAGGGAGTTGCTGCTCTGTGATCCCTCCTGGACTTTGGGCTTTGCTGGGGCTGTACATTAATTTCTCAGAGCCCTGCCTTTCTCCAGGCTTGTTCCTCCTTTTCTGCTCCTTTTCTGAATGATTTTTCCCTACAAAACGAGGGTGACCCTAGCAGTTCTGCCTTCCACTCGCAATGCCCAGGGCAGAGAACTCCAGGACAGGCCCTGGGAACCAGGGCAGAATCAGGATTTATTAAAAACCCTAGAAAGCAATTTCACTAAGGCCATAAAACAGCAAGGCAGCTAAAAGCAGATAAATCTACTAATTATTTGCTCATTTAAAAAGCCCTCCAATAAATTCTTCTACAGTCATCCCATAAATCTCTCCAACACCATTAAGGACAGTTGTCTTCAATTCTTATCTCCCCACAGGGAAGCCTTTTATGGGCCTACAAACAGTGTGGGTTTAGGATCTGTATTGCAGATATAACCAAAGCTGGATGAGATCGTCCAACCTAAGTGATCCCAGTTCCTCATGGCAGCAGGAAGCAGCAGGTTCCCCCAAGGGAGGAGGATGAAGCCCTAGGACTGGCAGGACTGGCAACTCCTGCCCCATGACTCCAGGAGCCACTGTCAGGCTTTCTGGGGGACTGCGTGGATTCTGAGCCATGGCCACAGCTGCTACAAATGCCTTTTCCTGGCACTGAAAGCATTTGAGCACAAGATGAGCCCATTTGCAGTTGTCTGTTCTCCTGCACTGGGTGCATGACAGACTGGATGGGGCTTGGAGCAACCTGGTCTGGTGGAAAGTGTCCCTGCCCACAATGGGGTGGAACAAGATGAGCTTTAAGGTCTCTTCCAGCCCAAACCAGTCTCTGCTTCTGTGATGTTGTGATATGCACACAAAGGACTGGGAATAGGGCTTGCCTTGGCCACACTGGGGGACTGGATGGTGCCCATATGGAAGGGCTGTTCCACAAAGACCTTCAGTTCTGTACATACAAATTAAAAACTTAGAGGAAAATCACCTCCCAACTACTCATTTCCCCACAGGCAAACCCCCACTAAAACTCTGAAATTATGCAAGAGATATTTCAGCACTGATGTTGCTCCCTACCATGGTATTGGGTGCTGCCTTCTGCCTTCAGCATCTCAGCGTCCTTCTCACCTTCCTGCAACCACTTTCAGCCCTCCTCAGCTCTGGCACTGCTTGCTTCCATTCTGGGGAGCAAGAGCTGGCAGGGGGATGCTGGAAGCAGCATTCCTTGGCTGCACCCTGCCCCTCTCTGCAACTCCAGCTTTGCCTGCAGGGCTGAGTTCACAGCCCATTTTCCAGACAGCACCTGGATTTCCAGCATTCGGCTTCATCTGCTGAGCCTGACCTGCCCCCCCCCCCCCCCCGGCTGTCCCCTCCTGTCAGGGAGCTGTGCAGAGCCAGAAGGTCCCCCCTGAGCCTCCTTTGCTCCCCTTTCCCAGCTCCCTCAGCCATTCCTGGGGCTCCAGCCCCTTCTCCACCCTTCCCTCACTGGAGCTGTGCTTCCCAGGTTTCCCACACCCTGAACGGGTCCCCGAGGAAATGTCACCAGCAGATTTAAACTGACATCGGTGCAGAAATTGTGCCACGAGCCTGATGCCACCACTCAGCCCCTGTGTCCCCATCCCCTGCTCCAGCAGCAACTGCTATCTGGCTTTTTTTTTTCAAGTTTTATTGCTCTGAGATCACAGGCTGTGCAAGGGGAGGTGTTTCTAACTATCCTTCTGTTACTGAGATGATGTGTGGCTTGATTTTATGGGTTTTTTCTGATGGCTCGTGCTTTCTGCCTGTGCAAAGCCTTTCTGGTTTATGGACTCAGGCCAGTTTAGCCAATGCCACTCACACCCTCTTCAGCCACCTGGCCTCCTATCCCAGACACCCGGGAGTGTAATCACTCCTAAAAAAAACCCTCAGCTGTGAAGAAAATGTTTAATTTTGCATCTCAGCACGTGCAAAGGCCCCAGTGTCCCAGCCAGGGCATTAGACAAAGCTGGCTCTCCTGCAGGATGCATGTCCATAGGCAAGTGCCTTTCTCTGGGGCGTGTTGGCCCAGGGCGACGCCGACACTGTCGTGGGCTCGCCGGGACCAGCCGGGACTGGCCGGGGTGACGGTGGGGGGGACAGGAGAGCAGCGGCCTTGGTCGGCACTGGGGCGGTGCTGGCTGGGTCCAGAGCCCGTCCTGCCTCGCCCGGCCCTGGGGTGCCAGCAGCGATGGCAGCACATCTTGCGCGTTGTCCCCAGCCCAGCGCAGCCTGTCCCCGCCGTGCCGGGCCGCACGGGCTGTCCCCTCCCGCCTTCCCACGGGCGCTGCGCCGCCCCCTCGGCTCCCCTCTGATGTGGCCTCCGAAGGATGTGGTGACAATAGAAGCGCGATGGCGGCGAGGTGCGAAGGGCGCCGAGGCGCTCGGTTTCCTGTTGGCAGCGGCGCACCGAGCCCGGCTCTCCCCGCGCCCGGAGCCGGCCCGCTCGCCGCGCCGCCAGCTCCATTCACAGCTATTTGCTAAAACAACACACAGTGTGTCAACTCCCTCTAGGCCAAAAATAACTGCCGCCCCATTAACTCCGACTGTTTGTTTGTTTTCAGCTGTTTTCTGCCCTTCTCGCGGGAGGGACCCTGCCTGCCGGGGGCGCGCAGGGCAGTGCGGGGCCCCCGCCGCGCCCGGCGCTGCCCCTCGCTCCCCGCTCGGGGAGATCTTGGTGCGCTGCTGCCCGGCTGGGCTCCTGCTCTCTGCTGGGTGATGGAGGCTGCCACCCCCCCCGCAGGGACAGGGCAGCCGGGTCCCAGGGAGATGTCCCCCAGCCCTTGCCTCCACCAGATTTTGGGGACCCGATGGGATTGTAGGGCCATAACAAAGGGCTGTGGCTGCCTGTGGCTGCAGGCGCCAGGGAATGGGACAGCAAATGTCGCGGTAAGTACTAAGCAGGGTGAGCAGAAGGAGGGGACTTAGTGGACTTCCTTAGGGGCTTAGGAAGTGAGCTGAGGTGGGAGCAAGAGCTCCTGGGGAGCTGGGAGTCCCCAGCCCCTCCACAGACAGTCCCAACCCCCTCTGCAGGATAGATTTTGCTTGGTTTTCCTGGGGAATCCACAAATAGGCATTTCAATTCTTATTCCTTCAGTCAGATATTGGTGCTAAGAATGATGGTTTTTACTCACAAACTCCTGGAAAACCTGCCTTGATTTTCAACCAGCTCTAAAGCAAAGTGAAAATCTTCCAAACCAGAAGAAAAATGCCCCCAATGCCTACAGGGAGAAGAATTGCTTTAAAGAAGGAAATTCACATTTCCCACAGTGCCTGTGACAACACGTGTGCCCACAGTAGGCAGTCAGAGCCCTTCCCCACAGATGTCCCTGGTGCCCTTCGCCCATCTGCCCCTGCCAGCTCTCCCTAATCAGGCTCTTCAGGAGCCCCAAACAGGTGGAAGGGTTTGGCAATGTCCCTCTCTGCAGGGACAGAGGAGGACAATGTGTCCCTGTACTGGGCACTAGTCAGGCCACACCTCAGGTCCTGGGTTCAGTTTTGGGATTCTCATGACAGAAGGACTTTGAGGGGCTGGAGCACCAGGAGTGGCTGAGAGAGCTGGGGGGTCTCAGCCTGGAGAAAAGGAGGCTCAAGGGGACTCTTCTGCCTCTGACAATCATGTTTATGGAGCAGGTTTTGCTGGCACTTAAGAGCATATGCAGGTTGTGCTGTGTCTATCTCATGTAACTGCTGTGGTGAGGAGGGATCTAGCGAAGTCCTCAGCATCACCCTGAGTGTGGAATTGGGACATCCAGGAGTGCTGCTGAAACCCCTCACACCACCAGTGCCCACAGCTGTCCCCAGGAGGGGGCACCTCCCATCCCTTTAAGAGGTGCAAGAATGCAGCAGGACCATGGGATTGAGTACCTAGCAGAGCGACCCAGTTCACATAACCCAGGGAGGATGCAGGGCAGTGAAACCCCCTGTTTGTCACTCCTCAGCCACTGCCAGAAAGTCCCTTAAATGGCCTTTTCCACAATTAAAAATAAGAAGTTATGTCTGTCATGAAGGAGATGGGAGTTTTTTGTATGCTGGGTGAAATCAGAGCAAGTGACTCCCAGGCAGGTCACTGTCTCAGCCACTTCTGCATTGCACCTGTCAGCTCTCACCCCTGCAGCCCCTTTGCAGAGCTTTGCCTGATTAAAATTATCTTCACAGGGAGGCAGAGCAGGGAATCCATTAAGAATGACTGTTTAAAATGTCCATCCAAGGGTCTCCAATTGCAGTGAACTTTGTGGGAAGGGTTGGGTTCTCTACCCTGGGGAAACACTTCTCATGGGTGAGCTGGGGGAGATGTCTCTGTTTACCAAAATTTCTGCTGCTGCAAGGAAGATCTGGCCCTGTATGGGAACAGGACAGCCTTATCTGGGCACTGGAGGCTCTCTCACACTTCCAGCATTGAAACCATCACACACAACCACTGGTGCACACAGAGTTCTGTGTGATGTTCCCACAGAGACAAGGTAAAAAAAGTCAATGAGGAAATTATGAGCTGAAAGAAACATTATCCAGGAGGTTGTGGGCTGCTGCAAGTTACAAAGTGTGGAGCAAAACCCTTTCTTTGGCAATAGCAGTAGCTGCTCAGGTTGATTCATTTGGACAGAAGGTGCCCTGGACTGTGCTGGGTCATCCAGGACCTTTCATCTTCATTAGCTTTCCATTGACAAGACCAATAATGGGACTGTGGAGAACACAGCAATAGAGGTTTTCTTCCTGCTCAGGAAGATTTTGCAGTTTGGAGTTTGGGTTGTGCAGAATGAGCCACCAGCTTGGGTGTTTTGTTTGTTGACCCTACTGGAATGCATATGATTGTCATCAATGTGATTTCTAATTTCAGGAGGTTCTTTCCAGTTTTTTTCTCTCCCTTACTGACAAATGTTATTGCCATCCAATAAGTTTCCCCTTATGTGAGAGATGAGGATGGTTCCTCATCTTTCACAGCAAGCGAGAATTTCTTACCTTGTTTTGCAAACAGCCTCCTCTGGTTCAGACTTGGCTGGTGTCCCTCTCTTCTGTTTGTTTGTCTGTTTGTCTGTTTGTCTGTCTGTTTGTCTGTTTGTAATGGGATGGTGACCCTATCTTTGTTCAATGAAAAGCCTCTTCCAGCCTTGATGTTACATTCAATCTTTTGACATCTCACATCTACATTTTTCTGGGAAAGGAAAGGCTTTGGGGGCATCCAACCCCAGCCCAGCCCTGTGAGGTGGCTCCAGGGCAGGGGAAGTGCAGGCTGTGGGTAATGCTTGCACAGCACATAGATGCTCAGGTAGGAATTACATTTAAGCCCACCAAGCCACAGGATTCTCATCCAACAGCTTTCCATGACTCATGTCCTCAGGAGACCCCAGGCCTGGCTTTCAGAGCTGGGTGTCACAGCTTCCCAGGACAGCAGGTTTGGCCTGGGGCCTGGTTTTTTGTACTGGGGTGCACGTGATGTCTCCAGGGGCTCAAGTGATGGCATTTTCCTTTCAGACTTTGCAGAGTAGCAGGAGACATTTATGGTGCTGTCTGACATAAGAGGTTTCTCATTTCTCATTTCTCCTCTGGGAAAATGTTCAGAGAACAAAAAAGAATAAATTTTAAAGGACACGGTAGTAGTTTTTTCTAGTTTTGAGAAGTTGTTTCTCTGTTTGTTAAAGATAGTGGGGGAATAGACATTCACTGTGTGGAAGAAACCATGTCTGGTGTGGTCCCAAGTCCTTCATCTCCAAGTTCTCCAACAACTTGCATGGAGTGAGAGATACTCTGGAAATAAGGCCAAGAAATGGGCTCAGCACAACTCCTGAGCCTGTTGTGCCCCTGACTGCTGGTTTGGCTCTCATGCTGTGGTGGACACGTCCTGGGCCATTTTCTTTGGGCAGGAGGGAGCTCTGGGCTGTCCCTGCCTCTCCTGGAGCCTAAACATCCCCTTCCCTGTCTGATCAAGCATCCTAGCTCCAGCCTGGTTGCAGAGGGCTTATGGCTGGAAAAACATGGCTGAAATTATTTTGGTTTGAATAGAGGGGCTGAAGACACTGGAGAGTAGGAAATGCACATGCTGGGCTTGTGTGTTGGGGCTCGGGCACTCCAGAGCAGCCCCTGTACCCTGGAGGGACCTGCAGTAGTGGCTGGCAGATGCCAAAACTGTGTCAGCGCTGCATGGCACCAAGTTCCCACCACAGACCCTGCTCCCAGGAACCAGCCACTGACAGATCCATAGTTCGTGAGGGTTCCCTCACCTTCCTGGACACTTGGAAGCGTCTGGTGCTTCAATCTGCGCTATTCACGCACAGCAGTAGCTTGGAGAGGAATTTGTCTGATCCCTGATGTCCCAAACTGCTGATGGGAATCACTGTCCTCAGCTGGTGTCTTTCCCACAGACAAGGAAGGAGAGTCCTGAGCACAGGATGCAGCTGAACACCAAACTCAGGCAGTTCTGAGTGCTGTGCCTGGCATCTGTGCTGTGCGTGGTGCAGCTGAGAAGTCAGGGAAATGGAGCAGAGAGCCGAGCTGGTGTGTCTGAATGTAGTCCCCGCTCCCCTCACACCGCCAGGCTGCTCCTGTGAGTCTAGTACAGGCAAAGAAGGGGCAAGTTGGTTATTTCTGACAGCATAAAGGCAGCCCCTCACCAGCCCGCTCACTGGAGGAGCAACAGAGCACCACTGGGGCCCTGGCCCCTATTCCTCCCATGCCTCCAGCAAACCTCCCTGCAGAGCTAGGGCCACCCTGTACCTTTGGCTTTTGCTCGTGGCAGGGTTTCAGTGTCACAGCCATAGTGGGAATTCACACATGTCCCCATGGCCTCATCCCCACCAGGACAGGCAGCTCTGTGGCTCTCTCCAGTGCTGGTGCTGGTGCCCACCCTCGGTGTGGGGCCTGGCATGGTAGGGACACCTGGTCCGAAGGAGCCAACCCCCATTTGGGAGTCTGAGTTCCTGCCATGCAGCAGGCTTGCTGCTCCTCTTTCCTTCTATCCCTTTGCTGGTTCTGCTGTGATCCTGTGGCTGCTGTGTCTCTCACAGTGCCTGGGCAGTGGGACACAGCAAAGTGATAAATCCCTGCACACCAGGACTGTTATTTATTTACTGTCACAGCCTCATTGGGCCTTGGTTGAGCCTCTGAGCTCTGCAGCAGCTTCGTCTTTTTGTTTTTCATCTTCTCACATTTTTCTGGATGCTGAGTTTTCACATCTCCTGTTTGTTTTGAATGCTGGGGGAGACGGACACACCATGGTGAATTCTCAGCCTGGACCACACCGGGTGAGGCGGGGCCGGGGTGTGAAGATGCCTGCTAGGAGCATGGTCACTCTGCTCAGTGGTCACTCTGCTCAGTGGTCACACTGCTCAGTGGTCACACTGCTCGGTGGTCACACTGCTCAGTGGTCACACTGCTCAGTGGTCACTCTGCTCAGTGGTCACACTGCTCGGTGGTCACACTGCTCGGTGGTCACACTGCTCAGTGGTCACTCTACTCGGTGGTCACACTCGGTGGTCACTCTGCTCTCAGTGGTCACTCTGCTCAGTGGTCACACTGCTCGGTGGTCACACTGCTCAGTGGTCACACTACTCGGTGGTCACACTGCTCGGTGGTCACTCGGTGGTCACACTGCTCAGTGGTCACTCTGCTCGGTGGTCACTCTACTCGGTGGTCACACTGCTCGGTGGTCACTCTGCTCAGTGGTCACTCTGCTCAGTGGTCACACTGCTCAGTGGTCACTCTGCTCAGTGGTCACACTGCTCAGTGGTCACACTGCTCGGTGGTCACACTGCTCAGTGGTCACACTGCTCGGTGGTCACTCTACTCGGTGGTCACACTGCTCGGTGGTCACACTGCTCAGTGGTCACTCTGCTCGGTGGTCACTCTGCTCAGTGGTCACTCTGCTCAGTGGTCACACTGCTCGGTGGTCACACTGCTCAGTGGTCACTCTACTCGGTGGTCACACTGCTCGGTGGTCACTCGGTGGTCACACTGCTCAGTGGTCACTCTGCTCAGTGGTCACTCTACTCGGTGGTCACACTGCTCGGTGGTCACTCTGCTCAGTGGTCACTCTGCTCAGTGGTCACACTGCTCAGTGGTCACTCTGCTCAGTGGTCACACTGCTCAGTGGTCACTCTGCTCGGTGGTCACACTGCTTGGTGGTCACACTGCTCAGTGGTCACTCTGCTCGGTGGTCACACTGCTCAGTGGTCACTCTGCTCAGTGGTCACACTGCTCAGTGGTCACTCTGCTCGGTGGTCACACTGCTCGGTGGTCACACTGCTCGGTGGTCACTCAGTGGTCACACTGCTTGGTGGTCACTCTGCTCAGTGGTCACTCTGCTCAGTGGTCACTCTGCTCGGTGGTCACTCTGCTCAGTGGTCACTCTGCTCGGTGGTCACTCTACTCGGTGGTCACACTGCTCGGTGGTCACTCGGTGGTCACACTGCTCGGTGGTCACTCTGCTCAGTGGTCACTCTGCTCGGTGGTCACTCTGCTCAGGTGGTCACTCTGCTCGGTGGTCACTGTGGCTGCAGCTCCTGGGAGGACATGGAGCCCCACGTGGGCCGGCCTGGCGGGAGCGGTCAGCAGAGCTGATCCCAGCCAGGACCGTGGGATCTGTCCTGATCTTGGCATGATTCTGTTGGGAGTTTCCTCCCAGTGGCACCGGGAGTGCCCCGTCCCCACCATTCAGTGCCAGCAGACCCAGCCAGATGGGGGTCCAGGCTGAGCAGTCAAGGGGACCTTTGTCCCCAACAAAGCTCAGCTCACAGGGTGGCTTTGGGCTGGACTGGGCAGAGCAGAAGTCCTGCAGGGGCAGCTGTGGGCAGTGCTGGCTATGCTGCTGTGGGTGCTGGCTGGAAGCAGCCACTTGGGCAGGAATTTGTCTGTCCCGACTAACTTCCCACAGGATTTGTTAGGCTCCAGTTCTGGGTGATGCTCAGACAGGCTGATAGTGCTCTAGGACCCAAAGGATACCCCACCAGCACCCTCTCCTTAGCATTTATTTTAAAACAAGGACTTTCATGCCCACCTAAGCAGGTCCAGCATGTGGTCATCCTATGTCTTGTCAGCAGTGCAGAGAGTCCTCTGGGGTTCAGGCCTAAAATATGGAGCCTTTTTGAATACTTTGAGTGGTTGTCTGGCTTTGTTCTCTGCCTCCAAGTTCCCTAAACCTGGGCTCGGTGTGTTGCAGGAGGGAATCTCACATCCTACTGGCTTCAGCATCACAGTGGTCCCACCTCTCACAGCTAGCCTCTCCTTGACCACTTGGAGGACCTCCTCCCTTTCCTTCCCACATCCCCTGCTGCTACTGGGAGCAGATCCTATTTGTGGTGGACCCCCAAGGGTGGTTCCTTCTGTCTGGCTGTCAGTTTGTCAGATTCAGATGGTGTTATTTGGGGTTTTTGAGCAATTCTTCATACTTCTCAGTTTTGTTTCTGCTGTTGCTTCATCTCACGTGCCCTTCAGAGCAGCAGGGATTCACCAGGGTAAAGGCAGGCTGGGGATGTGCTTGCACATGCAAGAAGGGCAGGACGGGCAAGAAGGGCCGGGAATTGGGAGCAATCATTGACCTGGAGCACAGCATGGTGCCCAGAGCAGAGCCTTTGGCCCTGGGCTGGCAGAGACAGGCCCACATTCCCTGCTAGCTCTGTCTGGTGAAGAGCACAGGGACAGCAGGATGGGGATGCACCACCTTCCATTTCTACCAGAGCCTCCAATAGATACCAGCAGCCTCCCTGCCCACAGGAACCTTGGCTTTCCTCTCCTTCCCACAAAAATCTCAGGGAAAAGTGAGGCTTGGCTCTGTGGAGATCCCATCCCCCCAGTGCTCCAAAAGGGCCAAGTACTGGAGTAGCCATAGGGTGGCTCTTGGGAGGATCTTCTATGGGGAATGCTGAGATGCTGTGGCCCTGAGGAGCAGTGGAGTCTTTGGTAGTGTGTCCCTTTTGGGGTGCTTTGGCCTTGTGCTGGCTCTGAATAACTGAGAGCGAGGCTTGGAGGCTTCATCCTATGAGACCACCAGACCAGCTCAGCTGGGAGCATTTGTGCCCCTTCATTTTCCCCCTGCTCTTGTGACACAAAGAGCAAAGCTGCCAGTTTGCCTGGAATGACCTCTGTGCCCTCCAAGCCTAACCCCTTCCTTGGAAAGACAAAAATCCCATTGCCTTGCACTCCATCTGTTTAGCGAACAGTTTAACCTAACAAGATTAGCATTTGAGGTCAGCTCTTCTGCTTTTACGTTTTTCCCCCGCCGTTTGCAAAGAAAACAGCATTGGATTTGGGACAAAAGCTCAAAACCCCTCATTTGTAAGTAGCACAGCCTTTGGAAACTGTTTTGTTCCAAAGTTATCTGGGGAAGGGCTTGTGAATCCTCTCCTAAAGCAAAGAGGAGCTGGCCAAGGAGATCAGCCCCAGGGAGGATGGAGTCCAGCATGGAGCACCACACCCAGAGCTGGGGAAATTCCAATGGGTTATTCCTCCCAAGGAAGTTTGTGACCAGAGGGGATGCAGTAGCAGGGAGAGGCTGCAGTGAGGTGGCTGAACAGGAGTGGATCAGAACATTCCCTGTGCCCCCAGACACCCTCCAGTGATGTTCCAGCACACACCTCCATCCTATTGGGAACACATGGGGAGTGCAGGCACATCCCTGATGAAGGAAGCCACAGAAGGAGAGGATCACGGAGTCATAGAATCACAGAATCTTGGAACTCTTAAGGTTGGAAAAGACCTTTAAGATCATCAAGCCCGACCGTGATCACCACCATGTTCCCCACTACACTATGTCCTCAAATGCCAGGGGTGCTGACTCCACCACTGCTCTGCGCAGCCTGTTTCAGGCCTTTACAACCTTTTCTGTTAAAGAAAAATTCCTAATATCTAATCACGCGAGAGCAGTGGGCAGCAAAGCCGAAGTAACCTGTGAGGGTACACAAGTGGATCTTTCAATGCGTGCGTTTGCTTCTTCCATAACCATCAGCACATCTCACCAGGAACTCCTTCCATCAGGCTGAGTCCACGCCCCACCATAGCCTGGCACTGCCCAGGGAGGTGACAGCCTGAAGAGTCCCCCAGGGACTCATCATCAGAGTTGGGGGGAAAAAGGAAAAGGGTTTGATTTTCATTCTCTGGGACCGTTTTCCCCTCTCTCTTCTCCCGCCCACCCCCTCCCTTTTTGCCACATTGTGCTGAGCTTGAATCGGGCCTTCACAAAAGGGATTAGGGGCTGGTTGCTGATAAATAGGAAAGCAGGTTGGAAGCGTGGGAACCAGCCATGGCGCAGCACGGAGGGACATTCCTGCTCCGGAGGGCCGGGCGGGAGCAAAAGTCCGGGCTAACCCCGGGTCACCCGGGGGAACCCAGCTCCTGAGAAGATTTGTTCGGACACTGGCTTTTGTTGTGCACAGTTCCGTGTCAGCCCAGCGTGGCTCTCACTGCTATTGATGGGAAGGAAAGCGCTATTGTCCAGCACCCGAGGGCCCCCCTTTCACTCAGTGCTCTCGGGGTGACGTCAAGAAGGGACGTGGGAACTCGAGCAGCCAGCCCCGAGTGGTCCCAGCCCTGTCCTGTGTCTGCCGAGGCGAGGAGGGATGTTCAGGGGGTCCCTGAGAGCTGAGCTCTGCTCTCCCTGTGCAAACCATCCTGCCCAGGTGGGATGGATCCTCCTGCAGACAGCTGGGTGGGAATGTGGAGGGTGCTTTTTTCTATCTCAGCTTTTTTTTTTTTTATGAGAGAAATTTCCCAGAGAAAAGGGATGATTTTGCCAAAACTTTCTTCTGGGAAATGTCTGCTGGACTGAGATCGTGACCACCCAGTCCTGTGAGTCCCAGGGGTGTCTGTGGTGTCTGCTTCCACCCCACCTCACACCTGCTGGAGGTTGAGCATCCCTCATTCTGATGCTTTTAATCTCTACCTGGAGACCCTAAGACAGATGGGAGAAGGCCTGGGATTGGTCTGACCCTTGGTCCAGCTCCTGCTCTGGCCTCTTTTCAGGAAGAGGCTAGGCAGGGAATTTCCCCATGAGCACTGTGGGCTGGTGCAGTGAAGCTGCCTGGAGCAGCCAAATGAAGATCAGCTGCTTTGCATCTGGTCCTGAGGCTGGAGCAGCAACACGGAGCATCTGGGGACAGGCAGCATGCCAGGGAGGGAGCCTGCTGGGAAAATCCCTCCTTTTCCCCCTGTGACCTGACAGTGAGGAGCTGAAGGTTACCTTGAACCCTGCAACTGGTCCTGGCTGAGCTCTGCGTGGTTCATCCACCAGCCCAGGCTCAAAAAAGGAGCTGAGCACCAAGGCTGGGACTCGCTTCCAGCCCTCGCTCCTCCTCTGAAGCCCAGTTTTGCTGTCAAAGGCTCCATCATGGCTCTGGGAGCCTCATAGGGTCAAAAAAGCTCAAAGGAGCTGAACCAAATGGTCTATACAGCCATATCCACGTGTATATGGATGTGGACCAACAGGCTTTATGTCCAGCAGGGAGGTAAAGGGGGAAAGTGACAAATATTTGCTGCTGGCAGGTCCTGTGTCAGCATTCCACCACATCAGGAGGGAAAACAGAAGGCTCCCCTATGAGCTGTGATTACCCCAGAGAAATGGGGCAGCTCTGGGCACAGTGGGTTCAGGGCTGCTTCACTGCTCAGAATGCACACTGCCCTTCCTGAGGAATCTTGTTGGGCAGCTGTGGAAATACTCATGGAGGTCACTTGGGAGCCTAGGAGCTGCCAGGGCAGCATGGCTCTGCTAGGGCTGGGCAGCCAGGGTTTTTCTGAAAGACCTCTGAAAAAAGTGGGAATGGCTTCCAAGAAGCTGGATTTTCAACTGGTCTGGGTCCTTCCTGGTGGGTCGAAGAAGAAAGTCACCACCTGCATTTTTGGGTCCTTGCCTGAATTGGCTCCCTGGCCCCGCATGTCTGAGTGCAGGGACTCACCATGCTGCTGAGATCCTGACCCACAGCTGAGCCAGCACGTGGCAAGCCAGGGTGTCCCTGGGGATCCTGGGAGAGTGCACAGATGGGGACAAGGATGAGGATGAGGACAGAAATGAGGATGGGGATGAGGGTGAGGATGTGAATTGGAATGGGAATGGGGACAAGGATGAGTCTTTTTGGCAGGGCCTGTTGCAACAGGACAAAAGGTGATAGTTTTCAACTGACAGAGGAGAGATTTAGATTAGATATAAGGAAGTTTTTTACAATGAGAGTGGTGAGGCCCTGGCAGAAGGTGCCCAGAGCAGCTGTGGCTGCCCCATGCCTGCCAGTGTCCAAGGCCGGACAGGGCTTGGAGCAGCCTGGTGTAGTGGAAGCTGTCCCTGCCCATGGCAGGGGGTGGCAGTCAATGGGCTTTAACATCCCTTCTGACTCAAACCAGTCTGAGATTCTGTGGTTCTATGATTTGAAAGCAGATTGGAGCTCAGGGGCTCTCTGGGATGCCTCACTGGGACTTGTGGAGGTGCATGGGGCAAACTCCTAGCACTTTCAACCATCCATGTATGGAACACATCAGCCAAGACAGGCAGCACAGGTGGGGCCTGCTCAGGTATGGACACCTCCCTCCTGAAGGGCTGGATCAGCCCATGAGGACAGTCCTGCTAGGGCTCCCCTTGCCCCAGCATCCCAACCCCACCGTGGGTTTTGAGCTGGTGACACTCACTGGTGGCAGCCCCATGTGTCAGGAGCTGTGGTAACTCTGCCCTCAGCCTTCACTCAGTCCTGAGCCCCTCCTGGTCTGTGAGTGGCTCCATTCCCATGTCTCATCCCTTTGGCTCTCTGCAGAAGAGCTGTTTGCTGGTGTGAAATGTGGTGTCAATTCCTGGCTGTTTGGGTGCAGTTCTGTGCTGCAGTGGTGGTGACATGTCCTCATGCCACATGTCCCTGTCCCAGGGCTGCACTCACTGACAGCCCCATCACTGTTACCCCAGAGCTCGGACATGTAG
This sequence comes from Motacilla alba alba, assembly GCF_015832195.1. Classification (NCBI taxonomy): domain Eukaryota; kingdom Metazoa; phylum Chordata; class Aves; order Passeriformes; family Motacillidae; genus Motacilla; species Motacilla alba. The sequence continues at coordinate 557,144 of NC_052032.1, read as the reverse complement.
TCACACTGCCTGTCAGGAGCCCAGCCCAGCCCATGGCCCTTCTCCTTCTTGTTCTCCTTCTCTCCCAGCTATTCCCATTACCAAGCTGTGCTCCCTTTGCAGTTCATTCCCACTAAGCAGGCACCTTGTTTCATGCTGCTTGTAAGGATTCACTGCCCTTTGGCAGATGTGCCCCTGTGTCCTGACACCCAGAGATGTGTGGTGACAGTGCAGCCTTGCCACCCCTATACCAGAATCCAGGGGAAAATCGTGGCTGGCCCGCGGGTTGCAGGTTGTTTGCCAGGATGATGATGAGCTTCCCTCCCTGTGGGGCTGGGAGTTGGGATGGTTCCTTCGGGAACCACTGTGCCACCCGCAGTCAGGAGCACCGGGACGCAGGCACACCTGCCCATACAAATCCCCCCATGACCCTGGCCCGGCGGGCTCGGTCTGTGTGGGCACGAATTCACAGAGATGAGCTGAGCTTGAGCCGGCACGAGCCTGGCATCATCTGCTTTGGAAGCGAATCAGCAGAAATCTGGTTCTTCAGTTTCTCTCCAGGCACCTGATTCTCTCCAGGCACCTGAGCAGCCAGATTTTGGGGGTGCTGAGCTCTCAGGCAGTGACTGCAGCGGTGCCCGGCATCCCCCCTCCCGGGCAGGCCGGCGGAGCCATTTGGCCGCGGCAGCGCCGGGCCCAGGGCGGTGCCGGGGCGGGGGCGGCCGGAGGGGCCCGATCGCACCTCGGCCGGAGATGAAAGAGCCGGGGCCGAGAGATGAAAGAGCCGGCGGGATCGCGGCGGGCGAGCGCGGAGGGGAGGGGAAGCCCCGCGAGTTGTTTTTCCTCTCATCTCTGCCGCGCAGCAGGACAGCGACAACCAGCGCCAGGCGTTCCCAGGGTCCCCTCCCGGCTCCGGGCTGAGCATCCATCGGGGTACGGCATGGAGGAGGGGAGGCTCTGGGCTGTCTGCTGAAGGAGAAAGGCTGCAGGGGGTATATTAATCTCTCCTTTCATATTTTTTGTCATGGGGGGATAAATACTATCTTCTTTGCCTGAGACAGAGGCGGTGGTAATCCTAGGGACAGCCAGAGTCACCGTGAGCCAAGCAGGTGTCCCCTGGGCTGCTGAGGATGCTCTGCTCCAGAGGCCCCTTTAGCCTCCTGCACTGGAGCTGTGTGGCCCCAGAGGCTCCTGCAGGGCAGAGCGAGCAGAGGCTGGCACTGACAGACAGGCACCCTCGCCTTCCCCGGGAAGCCTCGGACCTGGAGGTTTGGACTTTGATGTGCCTTGGGCTTTGAAGCTGAGTCTCCAAGACCAAACGGCAAGCTACTGTTCCCAAAATATTCTCCCCAGGGACCTGGTGAAGGCCTGTTTTTCATTTCTTTGTATCACTTTTGGATGCAAGAGCTTGTACAAGGGTCTGGGCTCTTGCTTTGAGGTGCTTCAACCATGCAGGTACCCATGAAATGGGGCTGAGTAGGAGCAGTTCCCACCCCGCTGCTACCTTCGGGGCAAACCCCAAGTCTGGTCACTCCAGAAGCTCAGACAGAGTTCAGAGGGGTTTATCCTCCAGCCCTGGCCCTGTGTGTCCCAGAGTTCTGCCAGGCTGCAGGATTTGCAGTGACCAGGGGCCCTGACTGCTTATGGCCACAAGCAAAGGCAGTGAGGAACAGGGCACTGATCCCTGGCACAGCAGGAAGGGACCAGGCTGCAGGGACCCACAGAGAGTTGGGTGAAGATGCTGATGGAGCCAGACAGGTCTCCAGCTTGGCTTCTGCATGACCCAGACTGCAATGTGCTCATCCCTTCATGGACGGGCTTGAAAAATTGAGGGAGTCTCTTGTTGCAGCTTAAACTGTTGTGTTTGCAATTTCATTGCCTCAGGGTTGTTTGGTTGGTCCTGGACTTCCTTGATTGTGTTCAGGCAGACCTCAGGTGGAGAAGCAGAAAATCCAGAGCTGCCCTCTAAACCAGCCCTCTGTTTGTGTCTCCTTTCTTGTTTATCGCTGCTCTCCCTGGCAGGTCCAGGGCTGTCATCTGCCCTGAGGACCACTCTGTGCATGGCCCACGCTGGACCCACTGGTTGCCTGGAGCTGGGGAGCAGGTCTGGGCAGCTGGGCTGGAATGAAGACACTGGACAAACCCTCCCAGCTCCTCTCTCACAGCTGCATCAAGTCTGACACTGCTCTGCCTGCTCCTCCCTGGAAAACACCAACCCTTTCAGGACCCACAGGATTCAGTTGGCACTGGGAAGCCTGGGGACAGTGGCCTGAGGGACAGCTCCACTGTGTGCCTCCTCTCTGCACCAACTCTCCCTCCTCTTGCCTCGTCCACCCCGGACGCTGGGTAAGAATCTCTTCTCAACTTGCCCTAAGCCTCACAGCCCTGGCCCTGGCTCAGTTCCTGGCTCAAAGGTGCTTCTGAAATGGGGACAGGCAGCAACAGCTCAGCCACGTTTGTCTCCATCACATGTCAGGGACACATATCAGGGTAGGGCAGGCTTTGCCCTCACCTCTCAAGCACCGAGGCACCTGTATCAGGTGAGGAACTAAACCTGCCCCAGGTTTCCCAGGACACTAAGAGTGAACCAAGAGCTTTTGAAACCAGCCCAGAATCACAATGGGACAGAGCCTGCATTATTGTGCCTTTGCTTCCCCGTGAATTCCAGTCCTCTGACATATTTAGATCAAACCTGATGACCCAAATCTGACTGCAGCAATTGAGAGGAGAAATGACCCTCCAAAAAGAGCAGCCCAAAGAGCCCCTGCGTGTGCTCCGGGCCACCCCGGGCCGCTGCACCCATGCACAGAGATCAGCCAGGCAGCACCAAAGTGATTCACCGGCCTTAATTCAATTACTTTGCAAAGCAGCGTGAGGTCAAGGCACCCCCGCAGGATGCACAGCAGCAGGACAGCTCCACAGGCTCTGGGAGCTGTCACTGACAGCCCATGTGAAACAGCTCAGTGGGCTGGGGCCAGTAAATGTGTGAGCCATGCAGAACCAACCTGCCTGTGTGCAGCAGGACCTGCCGATGGAGCTGGGGCAGCAGAGGGTCACCCCATTGCTGGAGTGGGCCAGCAGCTCATTGAGGGACCTGGAAAAGCCTTCCAGCCCTTTGGGACTGGAAGTTTGTGGGGTCAGGGAGGAACCTGCCTCCAGAGCTGACTGGAGGTGGAGGTAGGCATGGAAGGAAACAATAGAGAATAAGGAAGAGGACTCATCCCTCCTTCCTCCTGCTTCCCTCATAAGAAGCATGGCCCTAGTTGAGGTTCCAAGGCAACATGAGAATCTGGGATTTGCAGGGATGTGTCCCCAGGTGTGGGGCTCCTCAAGAACTCAGCATCTGCTGTGGCCTTGGGCACCTCTCAAGCCCACTGCCCCAAGTTGCCAAGCGTATCCAGCCATAAATGAGGCAGAGCAGGTATTGTTAATTTGAAAAAAAAAAAAACCCAAACAGAAAAATCCTTTTCACTTCAAGACCTCTCCTCTGGCCCTTTCTTTATCTCACCCCTGAGCAGCTGCGATGCCCTAGACAGGTCTCACTTAATTAAAAACTTGAGTGAGGAGGCTGCTACCCCAACTGTTCATCTTCTCAGATGTCTGCCAACATCTAGGGCAGGGAGTCCCAGTTCCAGGTGATGCCTGTCCCATCCCTGCTGCTGCCATGTTCCCAGGGAGGCCAGAGCTGCTGTGCGCAGTGCTCATCTGGCCACATTGAATGCTGAGCTGGGGCTCAGCTGTTGTGCAGATGGGTTTTTCCATGGCCCAGTGATGCTTTCCCAGCCTTGCTTCCCACCTTTCAGGGTAGCCTGAAAGCGAGTGGAAGTTTCAGACCCTGCAGAGCCTGACCTGCTTTGACCAGTGGTGGTCTTGAGCCCTGCAAACTGCTCAGGGGGAGCCTGGGGGGAGCTGATGAGGGTCTGCCAGCCTGGGGACAGGAGACAGCTGGGGCAGTGTGCCCAGAGAAAGGCTTCCTGCAGCACAAAACCCAGGACACGTCCCCCTTGCCCCCCACCTTCAGCCCCATCCACCCCTCTATGGGGGGGACAAGCCAGGCTCCCCGGGATGGGGAAGAAGGATCCCTCACCCTGGGGAGGGTCCTCCTGCTCCAGCCCAGCGGCTGCACTCGGCTGACCCCCACCTGCAGAGCCCCTGCCACCCCTCGCACCCGCCGGGCCGGCAGCTCTGGGGCAGCGGGCCGGGCTGGCCCCGGAGGCCCCCCTAAGTGCCCTAGGGTTGGATTTTCCCCACTCCTGGGAACCAAGCGTCGGCTTTTGTTGGCAAACAGAGAGAAGCTTTCATGTGAAAAGGTTAGTACAGTATGTTAGTTCCTAGGGAGGGGATAATAGAGTCTGATTCTCACACCCCCGGGGCCGCGAGGTGACAGCAGCACGGGAGAAGGGTATTTAACACCTTTGCCTTGGGAACCTTTTCCCTTCTCAGAGTCCCCCCCGCCTCGCCAAGCGCAGGGAGGAGGAGGAGGAGGAGGAGGAGGGCGGAGGAGGAGGGCGGTGCAACGCCTTTGTCTCCGCTTCCCTCGCACCCCGATCCCACTCCACTGGCACTCGCACCCTCACAGCCGATAGAAGAGCCTGGGAAACAGTCGGACAAGAGTTCAGGATCTGGCTCTCTGTCACCGGCTCGTGGTGTCACAGTCTCCCCAGCTGAAGGCACACAGGGAGGGTGTGGGTTGTGGCTCCCAGTGAGGAATGGGGTCCCTGGGGGCCATAGGGATGAGCCCCCTTGGTGTGCGCCCCCCTGCACGGGGGTTGGGGCCCTCAGTCGGTGTCCCCACGGCTGTCATCTCCCTTGCTGCCTGGCAGCCGTGTCTGCGCTAGGACTGGGGCTCACGGTGCCACCTGGGGCACCTTCAGGATTCAGGGACAGATACATCCCGCAAAGCCTGGACAGTGCTGCGCAGCCGAGGTGCTGCACAGGGACAAAGTAAAGACCCTGCTGCCTGCCTTGCTTTTCCTAGAAAAGTCAAGATTTCCTAAATCCAGCCTCCCTCCCCATCCTGCTGCAGTGAAAGGAGAAGGACAAACCCCATGAATGTGTGGCTGTGACCCCCTCCAGGGCTATCAGCCATCCACAGTCACAGGCTGTTGGAGGGACCAGATGTTGGTGTTGCCATTTTCTTAGGGGGGAGCATCCAGTGAGGGTAGGCACAACACCAGAGGGAGGGTTCCCAGGGGTGATTGCCAGCACAGTGACAGGAACCTCAGCCCTGGGACCTCAATGGGCCAGGATGAAGCACCCCCAGGAGCTGCTGCTGCTTGTCCAACTGAGGGGGCAGAGCTGGATTAAACCCATGGTTGCTGTATGTATTGAGGGAGTTCAGTTCAGACTGCCCATGCAGGAGCTGGAATGTCCTCAGAGCAGGAGAGACCAGTTCTGCCAAATTCCACCCCATGGGATGCCAAATTACAAGTGTCATTGCTTGGTCTGTCACACTGCTCCAAGTCTCAGGGCAGACACCTTCCCAGCACTTACTGTTCTCAGAAATGGCACATTTTTGAATTAATCCTTTGTGACCTGGTTCTGATGCTGAGGTTGCCCATGGGAAACCAGCAGCTCCCTAGCCCCCAGCACTGCCTGTCCTTGGTGTGCTGCTCCCACTGGGCTCTGCTCAGGTGGAACAAGGGATGCTGCAGAGCAGTAGTTCAGTGCCACCGTGTCCCCTCCATGAGGCTGGGTCAGACACCAGAGCATCAGGGGTGGGATATTTTTGCATCTGGTCTGTGCCTGCTAGAAACAAGGTGGTGAGGAATTGCTGCAATTAATGGCCAAAGTCAGCGTTAATAATGTGGAGAGCTGTGCCAGCTCACTGTCATGAGACCCCTCCTGGACATCCAGGTGATTTTAGGGGAGTCTCCAAGCTGCTGTGCCCCAGACTGTTTCCTTACAGGGCTCCTCACTCCTGGAACCGCCTGGCTTCACTGCTCAGCTGTTTTGTGGTTTTTTTTCTTTTTCTTTCATTCTTTAAAATAGCAGGATGACAATTCTAGCCTCACTAGATTTTCTGACAGCATCTCTTGAAGGAGCTGCTGCCTCCTGCCCCTGCAGGCTGTGCACCCTGGGCTGCTGCCCCAGCAAGTACAGGGACCCCAGCTCCCACGGTGGGGAGTGCACAAGTGCCAGGGGTGGCACTGCCACAATGGACCTGTCTGCATGTCCCCTTCTCCAGCTGCTCCAGCCTGGATGCCTCCTCCAGAGCGGGAGGCAGCAGTGGACCCATGCTGGCATGGAGGGGTTGGAGAGGAGCAGGTTGTCCCCTCTGGTGTGTGGGCTCACATCATCCTTACGCCCAAGCAGCATCTTTCTGGGTCAGCCTGCACCAGCCTGCTCACATTGGAGGGGATGATTTCCAGCTGGGATGGCCCGGGCCTGAGAAGCACACATTCCCTTGCTCGAGTGTGCTGAAATGTTTAGTTAGAGTTTAACAGCTCCCTGGGAAAAAGATGTCTTGTCATATTTCTGGGCTGCATTTTGCTGTGGGGCCGCGGGCTCCGTACGCAGAGCCGGGGCAGTCCAGCGGCACAAAGAGCCCTTTATGAGCCTCTCCCCGCTCTCGCCCCGACCCTGAACTTTCCCATCAGCTGCTGGCGCGGTGCCCTCACAGTGCCCGGGAGGGAGCCGGGGATGGAGCGCGGCTCCTTCCTCGGTGCTTCGGGGTGGCGCTGCAGGAGAGAGGACACGGGGAGGTGTCTGCAGGAGAGGACATCCCTCTGTGCTCGGACGTTGGGATGAGCCCGAGATGCCCGAGGTGTGGCCTCGGGCAGGCAGTGTGCTGGCCGTGCATGCGGCAGGATGCCGGGATTTGGCAGGATGGGATCTGGGGACACGGTGCTGCCGTGGGGTCCCTCACCCAGGTGTTTCTGAAGGTGCAGCCCACACTGATCACAGATTTCATTTCACGGACCCCAGCAGGACTCAGACCTCAGTCCTATTCCTCCTCCTGCACAGTGGGAAAGGAGGGGAAGATGCTCAGCCTTGCCCAGCTGGTGGAGGCAGCAAGGTGGCAGGACAGGATCCTCAGCCTTCTCCATCACCCCGTGGGCACTGGGAGGGCCCTGGGGAGCACAGGCACTATCCCAAGGAAGCTGGAGAGGAATGTGGGGAATGATCATACACATTTCTGCTCCAACTACACCCCCACAAATTACCCATCAGCATTTTTCACTCGAAGGTACTTTTTTCTGCGGGGTGAAATTACAGCTCTGCCACCACTCACCTGCCCACGTCCCGTCTGTCAGGGAAAGGGCAAACCCAGGTATGGCAGGGTCAGATCACTCCTGTCATCTGCCCCAGCTCTGCCTCTTCCACTGAAACAATAGACAGCAACTCACTTGGGTCCAGCAAGAGCAAAAAAAAATGCCACATTTGTACATTATTGCCCCTTTTTACCTTTTTGTGCGTGTGACGCAAGCCTGTGATGCTGTAGATCACTCCCTGCACCCCCTGCTGCTGTGGTGAGGAGCTGTGGATGGGTTGGGCCCCCCATCACACCATGGTGACCCCACATGCCACCAACACACTGGGGTCATGTTAACACATCTGAGAGGTGTCAGGCTGGGAACATGGGGAATAAGTGCCCAAGGTTTCCTGGGGTTTGTTCTTATTCTGGCAGCAGCAGGTCTTCCCCTGCACCCAGGGTTTTCCTCTTGCTGTTCCCAGCTAACAGCCAATGTGGCTTCTCTCTGACACTGCTTCGGGGAGCCTTTTGGAAAAGCTGTGTGTGAAGAGCTGGTGTTTTTCCTCAGGATGAGATGCAGATGGTTGATCTCAAAGAGGGTGGTGGTCCTGTGAGCCCCTCTGTGCTGGGTATGCTGCCTGAACCCAGCTGTGCAGTGTCATGCTCTGCTCACTGTGGGAAGAGCTGCACCCTCAGGGTACATTAAACCCTTGCCTCAGACAGGGACAGCCTTCCAAAAGTGCTTGGCAGCAGCCTGGTACTCACCCAAATCCACCCCTTGTCGACCCTTGCCCTATCAAAGGTTTCTCAGTAAATGTTGGGCAGCCCATGGACCTTCCCTCATGGCATGTCCTACAGCCACACCCAGAGGTGTGAAATCCCAGAGGTGACCAGCATAAATCCCACCCCATAAGGGGAGAAGGATGCTGGCACACCTGCAGTGAGACACTGGGCAAAGAAACCCAGCACAGCACAGGGCTCCTCCTACTCCTCCTTCTCCTCACCTGCCCATGGGCTGCTTGGGAGCAACCCCCTGCCCACTGCCCAGGACCCCAGGGCCCCAGGAGCCCTCAGCTCAGGGATGTCCCCATCAGTGTGGCACACTCCATGACACCTCCTGAGCCCCATCTTGTTCCCAGTGCTCCTTGGCCAAGCATAGGGTACTGCAGCCCTTTTGGACCCTGTCAGGGTGGGGTCTGCCTTTTCTCTCTGGCTCCCTCCCTATACTCTTTGTGCCCAGGTGGTGACAGTTTTTGGAGTAGGCCCACACTCACTGGGACCATTCCCAAAGTGAGAATTGGTGCCAGGCCAGGATAAATCAGTGGCCCATGTTCTGGGGACACGTATCTGTCCTCAGCCTCAGCAGTGAAGGTTGGCCTGGGGGGGACAAACGCCTCCTCCAGTGCCAGTGGCACAGCCAGACTGCTCTTGGTGAGGATCGTGATGGTGGTTTTGATTTTAGGAGGTTAAGATTCTGCTTCAGAATGAAACTATGCAGCTCTCCCAGCTGTGTGGAGCACAACCCCCTGGCACATCCCAGCTGTTGCCACACAGTCAAGGGTATGGATCAGTGCCCATGGCCAGGGCAGGGAGCAGCCTCTGGACTGTGCTGGAGCTGATTTGTCCACCTGGGCTTTCCCCATCGCACAGCCTAGGGTCTGCCTGCTGGGTTGTGCTGACCAGAGGGATAATGAGCCTCCCACAGTGGGATATGGGGAGGTGAGGAGGTGGCCAAGCTGGCAGCAGTGCCACTTCCCCAAAGTGTCCAGGACCCACGTCCCAGCAGCCTGAGGGAACCCCGCCAGCAGCTCCGTGTGTTCTGCAGCCCTTTGGGCTGAGCTCAGCCTGGGGCCTGAGCCCTGTTGGGGATGAGCTCACTGTGGGGATCATCCCATCCTGAGGCTGAGCTCAGTTTGAGGATCAGCCCATCCCGGGGGTGAGCTTAGTTTGGAGATAAGCCCATCCTGGAGTAAACCCTGCCTGGAAGTGAGTCCAGCCTGGGGCTAATCTCAAAATGTGGGTTAATGCCGGGCAAAACGTTTCTGATCCCATTTGCAGGTCTAATCTCAGACCAGTGGCTGATCCCAGCCTGGATGCTGAGCCCAGCTGAGTTAAACCGGGGAGCTGAGCCCAGTTTGGACGCTAAATGCAGCCCAGCCCAGCCTGTGTGGTGAGCCCCGCCAGCCCAAGCTGCTGTTCCTGGCTGTCCATCCCGGGGGTGGGTGCCAGCCCAGCTCAGCACACCAGAATTAGGGGTCCCCCACGCCGGGAAGGGGCACCGTGCCCCGCGTAGCGCAGCCGCATAATGCCCGGCTTGTTTGAGCTGGGAGCCTCCCGCCCCTCCTCCAGCGTTCCCAGCCTATTCTACCTTATGTGTAGAAACGGGTTTTTCTTCCTGGGCCATTGTTTCCGCTGGATTGGGTAGATTGCTTCAGGCCTCGCTCAGATTTCCTTTCTCACGGTTTGTTTTTTTTTTTTGGTTTGTTTTTTTTTTTTTTTGGTTTGGTTTTTTTCCCTTGGTTTTTTTTTTTTTGTTTGTTTGTTTTTGTTTTTTTGGTTTGTTTTTTTGTTTGTTTGTTTTTTGTTTTGGTTTGGTTTTTTGTTTTTTGAGGTTTTTTGTTTTGGTTTGGTTTGGTTTTGTTTTTTTTTTTTTTCCTATTCCTGTTTTCTGCAGCTGCTCCTATTCTCCCCTCCAGTTAAAGTAGCAGGCGCTGCCCATCAGGACGGGGGCTCACCTCCTCCCAGCTGTGCCCCCTTGCTCACTGGTATTGCCCAGGACCAGGGGCTCCCACACCGCTTTCCCACGCCAGGAGCCAGCTCTCCATCAGTGAGTGCAGCCTCTGCCCTGGCCAACCTGCAGCTACACACAATCTGCTCAGGCTGGAGTGGCTCAAGTTCCCATTTTCCTGCAGCTCTGGCCACTAAATCAGGTTTATTTGCTTTAACAAATGGAAAGGGATGGGGCTGGTGCAGCCCCACAGCATCAGCAAGGGCTCCCACAGAGCACCTGGTGGGTTGGGAGCTGCAGGTGTGGCCCCAGGCCCTGAGCATCCCGCTCCCCTGGCACAGAAATGAAGTCCAGCTTGAGAAGGGACACCAACACTTGGCTGCTGACCTGGGTGGTGGCCTGGTGAGAGTGTGTCAGGGCTGTTCTGCAGCTCCACCTGTGATGAAACGTTCCCGACATCAGAGCAGCTGGAGGCATGGGGACCTGGCCTGCAGAGCTGCTCCCCAGGTCCTTCCCTCCTGCCGCAGCACACCGGGAGCCAGGAGGATGTCCCAGTGCCTCAGGTGATGCTGTCCTCTACCCTGAGGTCTGGCAGGTGATAGGGAAGGGCAGATAGTGCTCTGATGGTATCTGGTTCCAGCTGGGGAAGGCAGTGTGTCCCCCGGGGGCCTCTGCATAGCAGACTTGGGTTCCCAGATAAAAATAGATGCTGAAACATGAGCCCAGCTTCCCTGGTTCTGCCTCTGCCTGCACATCCTCACCCGACTCAGCTGCAGTGGCCAGCCCAGGGCAGCCCCACACCTCCCCAGGGAAGGCAGAGGAGAGAGAAGGCAGTATGCTTGGGGACCAGATGGCCATGGAGGAGCAGAGCTGGCCAGCCACCTGGCCCAGGGTGGCCTTGGCCATTTGCACAGGGCTGAAAACTGCTCAGGGGAAAAGCAGAGAGCTGAGGATACAGCTTCCAGCCAGGCACAGCTCTGAGGGCTCAGCACCGGGCAGGGGAACAAGCCCCTCATGTACATTACACAGGTGGTCCTAGGACCTCAGTCAGAGGGAGGCCAGCTGCCTGTGGAAGCCAGAAGGAGCTGGAATATGGGTGGCTGTTGCTTAATACACAGTAAAGATAATTTCCTAAAGCTTGTCCAGCCCCAGGAGCAGAGGACACAGCCCCCAACTTGGCTGCGTGTCCAGGGCAAGGTGCAGCAGGAAAGAGGCTTCATGGACTGCCCTGGGGGCTCCTGGGGCCCAGCTCAGGCAGGAAGCCAGCTCACAGCACAGCCAGCGAGCCCATGGGGGAGGACGAGCAGTCCTAGTTCCTGACTGTAAATGACTTGAGCATGGGGATCCTCTAGACAGAGAAAAGCTTCGTCCCTTTGCAGTTTCCAAGGGTCTGACTCTCAAGGGCAGAAAATGTATCTGAATTACCTGTTCCATTTCTGGTGCCAAAACACGTTGCTCCAAGGTCGGGTTGCTTGGTAGCCAGATTTCCACCTGCATTTTAGTTTTGGAATATGAGCTGGCAGGATGTGGACTCTCGCTCTGTTTCCAGTGTCAGGCAATTCCAGAGCTTGATTTGGGTTTTTTCCCAGCCATGGGGTTCATCAGCCTCTGGAATCTTCTGACCAAGAGCAGAGCTCTCACCTCCAGCTGGATAAAACTCAGTAGCTTGATTAAGAGGAGCAACAATGTGCTGCATCGCAGGGAGCTGGGTAAATTAACCTTCTCCTGCTGTGGCACTGGCTCTGGAGCAGATTGGAGCGGGAGGTGGGTGTCCTGGAGCTGCATAACACAGGAGGGGCCAACCTTCACCCCAGGGTTGGATATAAAGCACATTTACAGGGCAGCAAGGTGCTGGTGTAGGGCTGGAGGAGCAGAGGCACTGCAGTCAGGAGGGTGGGAAGGGACAGCTCACACCCAGGCCCCAGCAGCTCCTGGCACAGAGCTCACCCCAAAGCCAAGTCTTCAGGGATGCTGCATAACCTTGTTAAGAGGCAGTTATTACTGGTTTGCTTTGTTATTAAATTTGCCGTGAGCTCGACCCGGAGCAGCACCCATGTGCTGGGTGCTGTATAAACAGGGCTCACGGCTACAGTGAAGGTGGGGTCAAGGATGCTGTGGCAGCTTCAGCTTTCTGGGGCACCTGGCCCAGCTGAGGAGAAGAGGAGCAAGTGAGACTTGAGGTAGCTGAGAGGCAACTGGAGGGATCCGAGGGGAGTTGTGTGCAGTGGGAGGTGGGTTGAGCATAATTTTTTTCCTCTGGGAAATTTAGCTTTGCATATGGGTTTAGGTGTAGTGTGGGGTGAGATTTTCATCACTGCAAAGGCCTTGAGGTACTGAAAAGGGCTTTGGTTGTCACCCCCGGCAGTGATGGCAGGGCATGGGGTTTGTGGCCGGGGACTGGCAGCGTCTGCGCTCGAGGGAGCATGAGTGCAGCAGGGGAGAGGAGAGCAGAGGCCACCCGGCCTGCTCCCATCCCTGCCATCCCCACTCAACAGCCTCCACGCCTTATCCAGGGATGTGCCTGTGCTTCCTCTCCTCTCTTCCCATCCCTGACCTTCACCCCAGCCCACGAGTCACCTCTTTGCTCAGAGCAGCTGCAAACTGGGAGGTGGAAATGGAGAAGAGGGTGCCCTGACAAGAAGCCAGTGGGAGCTGGGGGGGATCTGAAAGGGAGCCAGCAGCATCTGGACTGCACAGACAAGGAGGTAGTGGGAGCTGGGGTGCCCCAAGGAGGAGCCAGCAGGAGCTGGGGTACCCATGGAGCCTCCAGGGCTCTATCACCCTGACTCTCACTATCTCCTCAGTCAGAGGAACTCTGCTAATCTGCTCGTTTCAGCCATAGCTGATGCTCCCAGACAAGCAAGGCCCTTGGAGCTGTCAGGTGAGCCTTTCCCAGAGCTTATGCAAATGATACTAATTAAAGACATTCTTATCTGTTTCATTTCCCACACCTTTTGCCTCAAGGGGGATAGAAAACTTCATGTTTTAACTCCATATTTCAGTTGGAAGAACTGCCTAGGGAAAGTGTTGGGAAATGCAGCAGGTCACTCTTGATGAGAAGAATTGGCTTATGCAAGTGTTGAAACACTTTATTATGCATGAGAAACCTTCCAGAAATGGATGACTAATGGCAAAGAGGGAGCAGAGAAAGCAGTGGGAACGCAGTACCAGGCTGGCATGGGATCCATGTCATCTTACCAGCTTAGCAGGGTTGGGCTAGGTCAGCACTTGCCTAAGAGATCTCTCGGAGTACCTGGCTGGCAGTGAGGGAAGTGATGTTAATGATTCAATAAACAGAGCCCTTCCCTCTTTGTGAACCAAACGGCCCCTGGTGCCAGGATCCCACTGGCAGCCCTGTGTTTCCACTGGCAGCAGGTTACTGAGCCCAGATGGCCATGAAATCCCTGCTGCTGGATGTGCAGGCAGGTTTGGCAGAGGATGCCCAGGCTGCATTTCCATGTGGGAGCATCACAGCCCAACTCCCAGCCCTGGCAGGAAGGGCTGCCCTGGTGCTGTGGGCACTAAGGGCTGTTGTGTGCACGGAGAGCCTCTGCCTTCTGGAAGCACCAGGCTGACACACTCAGCATCTCCTCTGCTGCTGGGGGGTTTGCTGGTACCCAAGGACAGGCACTGGACCATTGCAACAGAGCAGGAGCAGCAATGTGCATCTTTATGATTCCCAGGAACTGGTGATCAGAAGATCAGTGAGGAAAGCTCTTGGCATAAAGAGGGGGACATGGCCCAGCCAGCTGCTCTCTGAAAATCCCCTTGGAGAGATGACTGTCCCCAGCACTGCACCCAGAGGTGGCCTTTGCATCCACAGGGTGTGGAGATCTCCAGTGGGCTGAATTGCTGAGTTTCTGCTTTTTGTGCAAGGACCTCGAAGCTGCTACAGGGCAGAGCATTGCTGGAAGAAGAGGAGAGTGTCTGAAGGTCAAACTCTGGGTGCAGCAAGGGCAGCTGAAGTCACTTGGGAAAAATGTGAGAAAATAGACACGTGGGCAAATGAGCATGGTCAGCTCCTGACCTCTGCTTCACATCTGCTGGTTGTTACCTGGTTTTCTTTCACTGCCCTTCCCACCATCTCCCACCTGCCTGGGCACTCTGATTTGGGTTGTAGGCATGAGGTGTGCAGAGGCAGATCCATAATTCCTGGCCTTGGAGGTAATAAAGGGCAGCCTGTGCTGAGCCTTGGCATCCTGCAATCTGAGAAGGTTTTAACTCTCGATAAGTCCCTGAAAGAAACTCCTGGATACTCAAGGGCTGTGCTATCACAACCCAGGGGAGAGTTGCAACCTCCATCTGGAGGAGTGGCCCTTTCACCAGGTGATATCCATCTTGGAGAGAGGGAGAAAGAGGAGAGGGTAGGTGGTGAGTAGGAAAAGAGATCACTGCAGTTGGCTGTTGAGTAGTCCTGTGATACAGCGAGCAGAAGACACCCAAGGAATTGTCCTGACATGAGCTGCCCTGAATTGCCCCAAAGAGTTCACACCGGGCACTATTTTCCTTTACAGCAGGTTGGATCCTTTACACTGAGGATTTCCCAAGCCAGGAGCTCTCCAGGCAGAGAGCTGTGTCTCACTGGCAAAACCCTTGCCAAGGAGATCCCTCAGTGACGTTGGCCTGTGACAGTTGTCAGCAGAGCAGGTGGAAGGAGCCCTAAGGCCCAGAGGCTGTTCCAGGGTGGCTCCTCTGGGCAGAGGTCAGCATCACCAAGGTGACTCAAAGCACTTTGAAAATGCAGCTTTTAGAGATATCAAAGGAATGAGCAAAACTGACTCTAGTGCTGTCTGAACAGCTCATCTTCCAGGTGTTTTGGGTACCAGCCTACATCCACCTGAGCTTATGCTGCCAGCCTTAGCCAAGCTCACACTGACTTCTGCAGCCCTTTTGGAGTTGTCGAAGGTTTGGCTCCTGTTATCTGCTGAACTTGAGTTTTCTTTCAGCTTCTCAGCTCCATGGGTGGAGGTGCAGAAAGAGGATGGGATGCTGAGATGGCCCTGGAGCTCCAGGCTTAAGTATCCAGTCGCTTGAGTCCTGGGAGGTTCATGCGTCACTGCTGCTGAAATCCCCAGCCAGGAGGGCTGGGAGAGGCAGGGATCATCCTAAACAAAAACAGGGCGCCAGCTGGGCTGCCAGCATTGCAAAAGGACGTTTCACCTGCTTCGTCCTTCTTGGTGGCGCAGGCAGGGAGAGCCTCGGTGCGGGGTGGGCTCCAGCTCCTGGGACCGGGGACAAGCACCTCGCCAGGCTCAGGGAGCACAGATCCACACCAGTGATAACACCACAGTCTCAGTCCAATGACATCGCTCCGTCTAATCCCCAGGTCACGCCCTTGGTGGTGACAGCACAGAGCTGGCTGGGCTGCAGTGCCCCTCTGGATGCTGGCCTGAGGTCCTGCGGAGGAGCACACGGGTGTGGGGGTGACGGTGCTCCACACGAGCTGCAGCACCTTGGCCAGGATGCACAGACAGGCACAGGGAGAGGGGACAACAGTGAGGGAATGCAGCGGGGACCGCGGCTTCCTCTGAGAGGAGCTGCACCTGCTCCTCATCCTTGCCACGGATGTGGCAGCAGAGCCGGGGCACGCAGGGGAGGTGTCGTAGTCGTGTCCCCCAGCCCAGGCAGGGAACCTGAATTCCGCAGCAGCTCCATCGCCCCTGCTGCCGAAGGCATCGGAGCAGGGACACGCCGGTCTGCTGCGCTCCCGTGCGCTGAGCAGGGGCACCGGGCCGGGCTGATTCACACGGGGAGCCGGGGGCCGGGCTGCCGTGGGAAAGCGCGCCCGCCATGGCTCCCGAGCGCCGGGATTGCTTCAGCGGGGGTGCAGCCAAGATCCATTTCACAGAGGGCAGAGCAGATCTCGGCTGGGATTTACCAGTGACTAAGCATGTGCTGGCACGGGCTGCCCCAGCGTGAGAAAGGCAGGGCTGCTCCTCCTCCGAGGTGCGCCCGCTGCTGCCCTGCACCCCACTGCCCTGGGGCATCGGGCGCCCTGCTGTGCCACAGGGACACCCGTGTCAGCAGACTGGGTGGCACTCAGAAACCTGTGGGGGCTGCAACCCCCCAGTCCCCTCCTCCCAAGCTGGACTCTGCCCTTTCCTCATCTGTGAGGCCAGGCAGGATGGCATGAGCAGAGCCCCTGCATTCAGCCCACTCAGCACATCAGCCCCCAGTCAGGACTGGGGCATGGGCAGAAGCTGCCACCCCCACCCTGAGCCTGGCACAGGGGCTGGGAGGACCCCGAGATGTTACAGAGATGCCAAACCCTTCTCTGTCAGGTCAGGGCCGCTGCTCACAGCAGTTGCCCCTCAGACAGTGTTCTAAGGTGCCACCATCTCCTGCTAAATCACTTCATGAAGATTTTTGGGGCCACAGCTAATCCTGTTATGATCGATCTGTAGAAACCAAACTTTTCTGAGTAGAAATAACCATCCTTTCTCCAGCAGAGAGGCTCCCCACTTCCCTACCCTATATACAAAAGATCCACGCAAAAAACTGTTCCGTATCCCCAGGAGCCAAGTATCAAACCTGAGGCCACCACTGGTCCCTGCAAAGCAGCCATGCAGCCCAGCCTGTGAAAGTGGCAGCCTTCCCCACTCACTTCATCTCTTTTGGCTCATTTTGGCAAGGCATTAAAAAAAATTAATTGCAATTTTTTATTACAGCTAATTGGTGCTGCTGCTTAAGTGGCTTATCTGGCTCCTGAGCTCGTACTCTGTTTTTGGGAAGCTGAGGGTGGTGAAGACCCAGAGGCTATGGGGTGGCATGGGGCAAAGAGCCTCTTGGCAGTGCCCGGCAGCCTCAGAAAGTGGGGAATGCCAGGATACCCCTGTGCTGCTGGGCGTTCCTGGCGCAGGGAGTGAACTGCCCCTATGCACAACAGTCATGAACTTTAGAGAAGCAGAGAAATTTGTGCAAGGTCACTCTGTGCACCCAAGCAGAACAAGAAGCCTGTGCCCAGTGTGCTCACACTGCTGCTCAAGAACCTGATAGGCTCCAAGCTACCAGGGTTGGGCATTCTTGGGGATTTGATGTGTGACAGAGGGCAGTAGAGCCCCTGCATGTCCATGCCAGCTGGGAGGGCAGGGGAGGAGGGTGTCCTTGGGCCCTGCTGTACCTTCCTGGTTGGCAGTTCAATGGACAACTGCTCTGGGAGCTTTCTGGAAACCTCTGACTCTGCAGTGCTGCCACTATACCCAAGAGGTACCATCCCCCACCCCTCCAGGCTCCATGTCCCTCTCCAGCATGCAGCCCATTGTCACCGTTGTGGGGAGTGGGACCAGCACTTGTTCCCAGCAACTGCCTGTCCCTTCTGCCTGCCTGCTGCCATCCCACAGATCCCTGTGTGAGTGTGGGTGCCTGTCAGGGAGTGGCATCTCGGCTCTAGGTCCAGCCTGTGTGAGTTGGGATGTCCTCAGGCCTCTAAGGGACCATCCAATGTCTGGTCAGGCTCTGCAGAAATTCGGGTTCCCACAAATCACAGCATCATTCTGCTTTCCTGGGCTTTCACCCAGATGCATTTCCCGGGTCCCTGCATTTGAGGGTGAGACCGAGGAGGGCTTTGCCCTGCTCAGGGGAGGGGGAAATGCTCAGCCCCCTGTGATATCAGTGCTCTCATCTTGTCCCCAGCATGAGCAAGGAGCAGCTCAGGGCTCTGTCCCCAGTTGCTCAAGGGGTTGTTCCCTGATGCTGCTGTGCAAGTCAGAGGATCGCCACAAAATCCCCTTTTAAAAGTGATGCAGTGTTTTCCATGTCATTTGGGTGCTTCCCAGATCACCTGTTGTCCATCTCTGTCTGTCTGTCCATGCTGCTGCTCCAGGGCTGGAGCAGTGGGGCCTCGGGGAACTAAGTCCAGGGGTCTTTTCTGGCCAAAAGGTTAGGGATGTGTGCTGGGATGGGGATAAATGGTGTGTGCTGGTTTTGTGGAGACTGCCAGTGGGAATCACCTTGTGCTGCAAGGCAGGGCCAGGACCTGGTGGCGAGCTCGTTTCCAAACAAATCACCCTGCCCCGTTCCTCCTGCAGGGTGGAACAGCTGTGTGGGAGCAGGGCCATCGCTGCCCCGTGCCACGAACCCAGCACTGCTCCAGCCCCAAACCAGCAGAGTGGCTGCCAGCCTGCACCAGGGCCTACCTGGGAGCTGAGAAAACCTTTCTGGTTTCAACAGGCTCTGGAGCAAAGCCCCTGGCAGGGAACTAACTTGTTCTGGTTAGTGAAGTTGCTCACCTCTCTCCCTCCTTGCCTGGGGTGCAGTGTGCAGAAAACAGCCCCTGAAAACTAACAGCTGACAAAAGGTGTTGTGGCACATCCCAACAACCAGCTCCCAGCCCAGAAGGGAGGGGAGAGGAGAGGGAAGGTGTCAGGGAGCTGGCTGTGATGCTCCTGGGGAGCTTTAGTGCTGCTCACTCTGGGCAAGTGTGTTTGGCTGCCAGCTGCACTCTGTGCTTAGCCCCAGGCACCATCCCTGGGTGCTCCTCAGCAGTGGGATTTAGGGAGCTCTTTGGGGTCCAGCACCTGGCACATGTGGGCACTCAGAGACCTGTCTGGGTACATTTTGGCAAACAAAAGGTGGGGTAGAAAGCGTGAGTCAGTGTCTACAGCGCTGCGGCAGAGCCAAATGAGAGCCCAGAGTGTTTTGGGGTCCCCAGCCTTCATCCCCAGCCTTTGTCAGACAAGCCACAGCTGAGACTTTGGGTGTCTGCTTGATGCTTTAAGGCAGCCTCATTGCTGGTGTTTTCTGGCCGGGGAGCCAGGGCGGGCAGCAGTGCTGGCAGCCTGTCTGGAGGCGTGGCTGAGCACACACAGAGGGAGCACCTCTGGAAGGGGTTCTTGGGCTTGTGGCTGGTGCCTGTGCCTGTGCCTGTCCCTGCTCAGTGGGACGGGCCTTACCCTGGCTTCCCTGCTGTGGTGCATGTGATGGGGGCTGCCCAACCTGTACCAGGGGTGCCCAGCATGGGTTTGTGCCCTGGGCAGGCAGGAGGTGCCTGGGGAGCACAATGACCATCTCACTGATCTCCCCCTCTCTTCTCTCAGGTTTGCAATTGCAACAAGTACCTGAAGGTCTCACGGGAGAGGATGAAGCAGCTGGTGGAGAGCAGCAGACAAGTGTCAGGGGAGCACAGTGCAGGTGAGTGGGTGGGTGTACCCCCCTCCTGTGCCCTTCCCTGGGACTCATGGCTCTGGACAGAGCAGGACCATCCCCCTGGGCCTGGGGGTTTCTCAGAGGGGGATGAGAGTGCCCTGCCATCAACCAGACACAGAGCTCTTTCAGATCCAGTTTATGTCTCTGCCCTGGCTGCCCTGTCCTGCCCTGCAAGGCACAGGGTCGTGCATGGGATTGCCCAGCCCAGGGAGTTGGTGACATGCCAACAGTAGCTCAAGTGACAGCCTGAGGCCTTCATCACCTGAACATGAAAAACTCAGCTTGGGTGGTGAAATGCCTCCTGGCTGGGGCTGCTCACAGTGCCTTCCTCACCTGCCCAGTGCCTCTTGAATTAGGTCAGGCTGCAGGGAGGTGAGTCAGTGCCACCTGCCCAGCCAGGCTCCAGCGGGCTCAAGGGAGAGAAGGCTCCTCCATACCCCAAGCTGCATTGACCCACACACACTCCTTCCCACAGGGAGACACATTTTGGTGGCAAATGACACCCATAGCAGGCACACCGGGATGGGAGTGTGCCCCTGTTGCTGCTCCAACCCAGCCCGGGCTCTGCCCCAGCCCTTTGGTGCAGCACTTCCCGTCTGCCGACAGCAGGGAGCAGAGGGAAGAGGGAAGTGGCGGCTGCTGGGCGCTCCTGGCAGGCTGTGGCTTTGCTGGGAGCTGCACGTGTGGCTCTGGGGATGAGGAACGTGGTGGGGCGGCTTTTCCCATGGTGCAGGCAGCCTGGGAGTGCTGTGCTTCCCCAGAGGCCGGGACATCCTCCCCAGCGGTTTCTCTGGTGAGGGCACTCTCTGCGCGTGTACCCAGCGACCAGACGGGCCAGTTCAGCCAGTTTCAGAGTATGGGAAATAGAAATGCTGTGGTTTGTGTTCAGAGTGAGCCGTTTTCCCTTCCCCCTTTGGGATGAGGTTGATGGAACTGGAAGGGTCTCACACAGCACCGTGGCTCCTCCACACAGACTCTTTGAGGGACCACCTTGCTCTACTCTTTACGCTCCATCTGCAACATCCCATGTCCCCATCGGGCCGTGCAGTCTCCTGCTGGGTCCCCCATGTACCTGGGAGAGTTCATGGGGAAGTAGCAGGTGGGACCCGTGCGCTGGCCATGTCACTCGTGACCTTGTCAGGGAGCATCCTCCAGTGGGGAACATCCTCTGCCCTGGAGCAGGCAGGGGCAGGGACCAAAGGTGCCACAGCATCCCCAGAGGGCTGGTGGAGACATGAGACAGAAGCTGTGATTCCCAGACAGGTGGGCATAGCAGGGCTGGAGACTTGCCAGAAGAATCCCCTGTGACCCAGGGGGAAACACATCTGGCCCCATCCTGGGGGTTCCATTTCTGTTTGGATTTTGCCAGGAGCTTCAGGGATTGCAAGCAGGGATTGCAAGTGTGAGCTTGACTAGGTTGCCCCAAAATGTCCCACCTCGGGTCAGATATTCAGGAAGACAAATAGGAAGGATATACTGACAGTGTTCTGTCAACGCTTGGTGGGGACAGTGGTGGCATTGGAACAGGCTGGGCAGCCACAGAAGTGGGTCAAAAAAAAAAATCTCACCTGTTCCCTGATTTCCTTTACATTTTCCTGCTGAAGGAGTTGGTGGCAGGACCTGCTCTGCCCTTGTCATGGCCCAACACATGGCATGGGGGTGTTCAGCACCCACAGCCTCACACCAGGACTGTTCCCTGTCCCATGACTCCAGCCCAGGCCATGTTGTCCCTGTCATACCCCTGTGCATGGCCCAGACAATGGCCAGGTGCTGCTGCTTGGCAAGAAAATGCCTTTTCCCTGCTCCTGCTTCCAGGCAAGGAGGGAACCTCCTCCCACGGGGGCCTCACCTCTCCAGGGAGGAGCTGGTGGGTGCTGGGGCAGATGGGTGATGGGGACAGATCCTTCAGAACCATTTCTCAACACAAGTCTGCAACTGGCCCAAGTGCTCCCAAGTCCTGGGGTCCAGCTGCAGCCAGTGCCGCTTCATTTGGTTCCTGGATTTTTATAGCAGGGCTTTGAAGAGATGAAAGGACAATTATTCATCCTGTAATTGCTCACTCTTACTTGGACCTAGGACTTTCACAGGTTTTAGGGAACATAATCCTTGACATAGCCACATTTTTCCCTGCATGAGGGTTTTGACAGAAGTGCTGCAAATACTTTCAAGCCCTGACATCTTTGTCCTGTGATTTCCCAGTGGGATGCTCTGAGCATCTCAGGTGCCTGGAGCAGACCGGGGCAGAGAGGGAAGCAGGGCTGTGGGTCACCACAGGGCACAGGCAAGTCCTCGCTGGAGGCAGTGACAGATTGTGGCTCCCAATGACCCAGGGGAATGGGCTGTGTCACAGGCTCTCGTCTGGTATGGGGAACTCTTGCTTAGTCAGTGCAGTAAAACCAGCTGGCTCAGGGCCCCAGAGCTCGGTGGGTGCTCTGCCAGATGAAATCTGGTCTCTGGGAAAGGCGAGGATGTAGCGCATTCCATCGGGTTGGGAGCTGCCAAACAGAGGAGGCAAATTTAATTGCAGAATCTCCCCTCACCATCTAAAATGTGCTGCAAAAGATGAAAACGATGGATCCTGCTGCCCTTGAGTCTGTGGTGCTGACCAGGCAGGGTGTAGCCTCCACTCCCATGCTGGGTGGGCACCCTCCCTGACCAGCTGCCAGCACTGGGGCTCTGGACACAGGTGCAGGATAAGTCCCCGATGGCCCCAGTGGTGGCTGGAGGAGCAGCTGGAGTGTCCCTGCACTGAGTGGCAGGATGGCATCGGGGAGCTGGGGCAGCCACCTTGCCCCTGCCAGCCTGAGCAGTGACTTGGGGTTTCTTTCCCTTCTCAGCTCTCAGCTCCACCCTGAGCCTGGGGAAAAGCCAGCAGAGACGGCTCAAGGCAAGTGGGAGGAAGAGCTGCAGGCCACAGTGTGGGGAAGGCTGGGGTGGCGGCAGGTTTGTCCCTCCTCTACAGCCAGCACAGGGGCAGCTGAGGGCATGGGCTGGTGGGACCCACTCCCCTGAGCCAGGAGCTCTGATGGATGGCAGGAAGAGCCCCCTGCATGCCCAAAGCCCTACAGCTGAAGGCTTCCCTGATCTACAGTATTTGGCTTTGCTGTGAGCATCACACTTGTCTTTTTGCCATGTGGGAAAGGTGTGAGATAGATCCTTGTGCTGTCCTGGGAGTGTTCTTGCACCCATGGATCCTCCCTGCTTTGTATGTACCAAACTTCATTTGTGGGGCCAAGGCACCCCCCATTGTCTTGGGCTGCTCTGAATACTTCTGCATGGAAGGGGATGAGTTCCTGAGGTGTTGCACCCCTGAATCCAGGGGATTCCCTGCCCCCTTCAGCCACCCAATGCATTTAGGCTCTCTCTTCTCCAGGGTGCAACAGAATAACAGCAGTATCTTCACGTGCCTAAGCAGGTCAGGGATGGGACCGAGGGCTCCAGTGGTGAGACCAGCCAGAAACACTCCCCAGGCTCAGCTGGGTTGTGCTCTGCCAGTTTTCCTTCTTCAGTGGAATTCACTTGCTCGTTTGGAAAAGCAGGCCAGGGCTGGGACCCGGTGACATTGTTGTGTGTGCTGGTTTGCAGAGCTCTGCTGTGCCTGCTGACAGGGGTGCTGTGCCCAGCGTGCCCCAGGAAGGAGCTGGGGCCATTCAGAGCCAGGGGCCACTGTGTGCTGCTGCCCAGCGCTGGGTACAGGGGCTGGCAGGGTTCTCTTCACAGCGGCAGGGGGAGATGAGAGCAGTTGGAGCTGCCTCTTGCTTGAGCTCATCCTCCCTCCTCCACCCTGGGAACATCTTGAGATCACGGCCAGGCTGCTGCAGCCCAGGTTGCACAATCCCGGGTCCTTTGTCCTTTGCTTATCTGCCTTGTCGAGGAGGAAAAGATAACCAGGCATCTTCAGTGCCCTGCAATCAGCATAGTTCTCAGGCTCGTAACTCCTCTTATCAGGCTGATCTCTCACCGAGGCCGAAGTTTCCCATGCACCTTTGTACTCCAAGAATGCTCCCAGGTCTGTGTTCAGCCGTGTGCAAAGCCTCGACAAAGCTGCGAGCTTTCTCCCCAGCCCCCCAGCCCTGGCTGGCTGAGCCCCGCACACCATGGGGATGGCTCTGGCTGAGGCTGAGCCCCGCACACCATGGGGATGGCTCTGGCTGTGGCGTGCCCCGCACACCATGGGGATGGCTCTGGCTGTGGCGTGCCCCGCACACCATGGGGATGGCTCTGGCTGTGGCTGAGCCCCGCACACCATGGGGATGGCTCTGGCTGTGGTGTGCCCCGCACACCATGGGGATGGCTCTGGCTGTGGTGTGCCCTGCACACCATGGGGATGGCTCTGGCTGTGGCGTGCGCAGGGCTCGCAGCTGGCACGGGGCTCGGGGCTGGCACAGGGCTGCCGGACCTGAGGCCTCTCCAGAGGTGGCAGGAGCTGCCAGGTGCTTGCCTGAGCCAGCTGGGACAGGCACCCAGCTCCTCGCCCCAAGGCCTTGGTTCGGGCAGGGGTGACACAGAGGGACCTGGACTAGAAACAGGGCCCATGGGGCAGGATTTTGGGCAGAAGTACCTGGCTCCCTGGGAAGTTGTTGGCTACCATCCTGACACTGAAACCCTGGGGGTGCCCAGGGCTCACACAGTGGGGACAGCTTGTCCCCAGCCAAATCAGGGCTGGGTGGGCTGGGAAAGGGGAATGGGCCCAGGTTCAAAAGAGGATTGCCCAGATCCTGCTCTGTCCCATCTTTCCAAGCCTTGCTGTGTCCCCCTGTTCTGCTGTGGAAGTCCCAGTGCTGTCACAGTAGTGCTGACCCAGCATTCCAGCATTGCAGCTGACACAATAGGCTGGAGGGACTACAGGCCACCAGTGTCACCATCACAGTGGCCTTTTAGTGTGACCGCCACTAAGAGCCCCTCTGTGTGGGGGAATGTGCATCCCCTTGCCCACAGTGGGCAGCCCCTGTCCTGTCCCATGTCCATCCCACTGGGCTCAGCCCACGTCCATGAGCAGGACCTTGCAGTGAGGCACGCGAAGCTGCAGCTCCTGTCTCATCCCTATCTCGGGACAAGTCACTTTGCCCCCACAGCCTCCCTGTGGCAATAGTTCAGGGTTTTTGTGGGACTACCAGAGTGATCCTGGTGGCTGTGGGTCCCAGATGCTGCCATGTCCCCCCAGGTGAAGGGACTGTTGGTCCCTTGGACTGCCCAGAGCCTGTTCAGTGCCCAGGGTGTGGGATTGGCCTCTGGTGTGGGTCTGCCCCACTCTTGGTGCTGGTGATTGGGGGCTGAAAGAAGGAGATCAAATCCAGGCTGGGGAGCTCCTGCTGCACCCACCTCATGGAGCATGGGGCCACCCCACCCCGGGGCATACAGTAGGGGCTTGAACACAAAGCAGGGCTGCTGCAGAGGTGACAAGTGTGTGCAGAGGTGGGATCCTACCACTGAGAGTGGCCCTGCTTAGCTCAGGAAAGAACCTGAAGCAGAAATAAACAGAATGGGGGTGCTGCAGCATCCCCTCTCCCCTGGACATGGCAGCATTTGCTGGCGGTGAGAGAAGCAGCAGTTTTTGCTGTTCCTGTGGGATTAACTCCCACAGGTGAGCAGGGGTGGGCAGGAGCTGTGAGTGGGAAGCACATGCAGGGTCAGGAGGAGATGCCTCTTGTGCTGAGCACTGCCCAGCTGGGGACAGTGCTGGGGGACGACTGTTGTTGCCCATGGAGCTCTGCAGCACTCACGTGGGGGTGCTCAGCTTTGGGGGGCTGGGGGCTGCAGGGCTCAGCCCCTCACCCAGGGTCTGTCATCCCCAGGGTGACCCAGCCAAGAGGAGGAGAGGTGAATGAGAGGCAAAGGGGTTTTTATTTTCAAGATGTTTTATAATGGGATTATTAGTTCCCAAGAAGTGTTTCAAATTGATTTGGTAAGGAATCGCTTTCCTTTCTCCTCCATGGGGATGCGGTGGGAATCCAGCCCTCGGTGTGAACCTCACAGAGCTCTGGAAGCCACAGATCTGACAAGCTCCCAGCACACTGGAAGGATACGCTGGGCTCCCCGCGGCCCCATGCACCCTACACATGCCTTTTGCTCCATCTCTGATGTACCTCCGGGGTGTGAAGCATCCAGACAAGCAGTCCCAAGGGAGCTGTGGTGCCACTGGGGAGGCCTCTGCCTGTCTGAAAGGGAAGAAAAAACCCCTCCCTCAAGCCCCGCCCCCCACCCTTTCCCCTGAAAACCCCTGTTTTTCTTGGGGACCCTGCCTTTTCCAGCTCCGTTTTCCCGCGTGCCCGGCTGGCATCCTGTGCCTGGCGCCTGGTGGCCCTTTCACCCTGTCGGTGAGGGGAGCACAGGCATCTTCAAAAGCCCTGGGAAGAATTTGGTGGGAGGGGGAGAAGGGATTTTACAAGCTCCCATTCAGAAATGGTCACTTTGAAGTGATGTAGCATTTTCAACCCTTTGAAGAGCCACAATTAGGAGGGGGCTGGTGCAAGCAAAGGCAAAACTACGGGGTGACCATCACGTCCTTTCTCTCCTCAGGCTTTTAAGGGATGAACTTTCCCTCCCTGCCTGCCTTTTCCCACGAGCCCAAGGGGTGGGATTGGGGTGTTTGGGGTAGCTGGAGGCTTCCCATCCCCCTGTGCAGGGAAGGAGGGGTTTGCCATTGGCTTTGCCCACCAGCAGCAGGACAGCGGAGGGAGCGTTTTGGAAGAGAGAGCAAATGACTCTGTATCCCTGCAGGCACACAGCATGTCCCTGTCCTGTCAGTGTGCTGGTGCCATGTTCTGGCCAGGGAAATTTTAGGGTCAGTGATGGGCAAAGCTGTTGGCCATGGGTGCTGCGTGCTGTCAGTGTCATTTCCATTGCATTGGATCTAAAAGTCCCACCCAAGGTCGATGACCCTCCCTTCAGGGAGTGGTGCTCGAGAGCAGAGAGGATAGGAGAAAAACGGGTGCCCAGGCTGAGGCCTTCCTATGCCATCAAGCACAGGAGTGGCAGAGGGCAGAGGGGGGTGGGAACAGTGTGAGGACAGAGCCGCTGTTCTTGCCTTGGGGATCTGCCACCCGCTGGCAGGCTTTATCCTGGAGAAACCCCTGGGAAATGGACTCCTCCTCCACATCCCTGCTCTGGTGGCTCAAGAATCTCCCGAGAGCAGCCTGCGTATTTCACCACTTGCCAGAAATTGGAGAAAATGGGAAATTGAGGTCATTGTTTTCCCTTTAAGGATAGATGTCAGTGTCCAAAGCAGATGCGGGGGGTGAAGGAAAGGCCCATCCATGAGTGAGGCCATTGGGCACTGGTTCAGGGCACAGCTCAGCTGTGAACTCAGCCACTGGCCAGCTGGTGAACTCAGCTCTTGGCCAGTGTCTCAGATGGGGCTTGGGGCTGCTTCCCCTTGTGCTGTGGCAGCAAACCCAAACTAGTGCTGGGCAATGTGGTGGTGAAGGGCTAGCCTGCAAATTCCCTGTGGAAACATCCCCATTGACCCTGAGCATGGCTGTTGGTGTGCTGAGAACTGGGGGTGACCGTGCCCCACCAGCTCAGGCTGGTAATCTGCCCTGGGGAGGTGTGGAAGGTCTTGGGCGGAGGGGTCTGGGGAACCCCCCTAAACCAGGGGCTGGTGTGAGCTGAGCCTTCCACACCTCCCCCGGGCTGTGGCTTTCTGCTCATGCAATGGGCAGGCCCAGACCACGCTGCACAGCTGGGGGGTGACTGTGCCAGGACAGGACAGCTCTGCTGGGATGGGATGGCCATTTCAGGGCCGTTCCCAGCCGTGTTCCCCCGCGGTAATCCCCAGCATGTCCCAGCTCCTGATGGCTCTGGAATGCAGGGAGGGGCCAGCTGGGAATGCTGGTGTCCCTCTGGGTCCCAGCTGGCTCCTGACAGGGTCCCTGTGATCCTGAAAAGGGTGGGGTGAACACCCCAGAAGTGCCGCTAGAGCGATGCAGGTTGCCTTTTGTTGTCTCCATTGGTGCCTGAGCAGGACGGATCCCCCTGCCAAAACGGGGATATCCCGCAGCAACAACTGCAGCCTGTTCCCAGCTGCCAGGCTCCCTGATGGATGGGAGGCAGCTCAGCCCTCGGCTTCCGCTGCCCGGATCTGGAGACCTGCCGTGGCTCCGCTGCGGGCGGGAGAGCCTCAGCGGGTGCCGAAACTGCCGGCTCGGGGCACTCGCGATGGCAGCGATCCCCCGTCCCGGGAGACGGGGCTGGGGGCGTGCGGGGACAGCGCAGGGGACGCGGCCCCGCGTCACTGTGCCCCTTGCCCAGAGGAGGGGAGGGAGTCACACACTGGGGATGGGGCCAAAAGCCCCGTGTCCGCGGGCAGGTCGGGAGGGTCGTGGGTGCCATTAGCAGCTGATCACGGTGGCGGTTTAATTAAAGCAGCAGTAGGCGTTTCCCTGCGGTTTGTCTGCCCCGTAACGCGGCCGGGAGTGAGGGCACAGCCCCGCTCCGAGAGCAGCCTGGCCTGACCTGTGACCGGGAGGCAAAGCCACCGCACCCAGAACAGCAGCCGCCCTGGAGCCATTACCCAAACTGGAACAGACTCCAAGTTGTGGCAAAGGAACTGCAGGAGGTGCCAGGCAGCTGCAGGGAAGCAAGTGGCTGCACGGGTACCAGCTTAGGGCAGGCAGCTGCTGGATGTGGGTGACCAACTACCTTCTCCCGAATTCAGGGGATGCTCCCTTAGATGCAGGACAGAGCCTGGACCCCTGCAGGGACAACAGGCCCTTCCCAAGGTTGCTCACGTGGTTAAGCACAGATTCCACTCATCACACCAGTGACTGGTGGTTTGTCTGCTGTCTCCTCTCTCCACAGGCTGCCAGGGGAGCCGGAGCTGCAGTGTCACCGTGCCAGTCTGTGACACAGCCCAGCCTGGCTGCGCCCCACAGAGCGAGCAGGCGGAGGGGATGGAACAGTGCAGGGCAACCACGGTGCTGGCAGAGAACATGGTCCTGCAGGTCACTGCCATCCCCCCCGGCGTGCTGGACAGAGCAGAGCTCACCGACTTCTACTGCTGCACCTGCTGTGGGAAAGTGTTTTGGGAAGGGTCCCATTTTGGACGCATCGTGTCCCAGTTTCAGGATGTTCTTGTGGCCTCTGGGGACACACAGAGCATCTATGAGCTGAGCTGAGCTGAGCTGAGCTGAGCTGAGCTGAACTGAGGAGAAGCACGGGGGCTCCACAGGGGAACTGGGACTGCCTGGGGAACCTCAGCAGATTTTGGACTGTGGGTTTCCAGAGAGAGGCTGGAAGTGGGGAGGCAGGAGCTCTCATTTTGGGATGCATCATGGAGAGCACTGTCACAGGGACACCAGTGGTTTGCAACAGACCAAAAATACATGGCCTCCATGAGATCATTAAAGGAGAGGTGGCTGAAGAATGGACCCTTTGCTTTAATTCTGCCCCTCTCCAAACTACACCTGGCAAGATGGGGGGAGGCCTCTGCTGAACAAAACCACCACCCCAGCAGTGCTGACCCCACACACCCCAGTGCCTCTCTGCCCACTCACTCATGGGGAACAGGAGGAACAGGAGGTGGATCCCCAACAGCAGCACAGGGCAGAGAGCACCCTGAGCACTCCCAGCTTGTGGGACACATGCCAAGCCTCGACCCATCTGCAGCATCCTGCTCACCCTGACCCTGCGCTCCCAGCACTCCTTGGAGGCAGCTGGTGGGTGCAGGTGTGGAGGTCTGGGGAGGCTGAGCATTGCTGGGCTCAGGGAAATTTCTGGGTGCACCTGCACCCCTGTGCTGCAGCCTGGGATGCCCCAGCAGGGCTAGGCTGGTCCTGGGGGTCTCCCAAAGCTGCCAGCATCTTCCTCCCCTGGGGAGACACCTCAGCATAGCCCCGTGCCCAGGGTCTGTGCAGGGTACACAGGAAAGGCAATAAGGTGTGTGGGCCCACTAATACCAGGAACTGGCATCAATGGTGGGACTGGCCAGAGGAGGCTGCATCTCACCATGGAGATCCCAGCCAGGTCCTGCAGCTCCAGGGGGCTGCTGTCCAATGACTCCCGATCCATGGCCAGGCTCACACCATTCCATCCTGAACAGAGGAGTGTCTGCAAAATTCCTCCTCTAATCTGTTTTAACTGCCAGGCCCTGCTGTTATTGTTGAGAGGGCCTGAGGAGCTCTTGGCTGAGATGTGACATTTATGAGCTAGTGAAGCACCGGCCCAGGCAGCTCATGCTGCAGTGCAAGACTCATTTTCCCTCTTTCAAAGGTCCTGGCCACGCGGTGCCAGGGGCTCCTTCCTCCCAGGGACATCTCACCCTCTGGCTCAATGCTTTAATAAAAGAAACACACCATTTTTCCACTTTAAATATTCTTCTTTTCTATAAGATCCGTAACATTAATGCCTGAGCATTAATTGGTACAAGTGACCCTAAAAGGCAGCCATCCCCACACTGCCAGTACCGGGCACTGAGCAGCCCAAGCACCCCAGGCTCCACATAGACTCATCTTTGTGTCAGCATCCTGCTTCTTCAGGATTTGTTCTGGGAGGGCAGAAACTGGGGATGAGTCAAAGCAGGAATGATGCAGAAGCTCCAACTGCTGGCCCCCACAGTGTGCACTGCTTCGTCATGCCATGAAATAAAACTCTCCAAAATGGGATTAACCTTTTCAGGTTCCTGTTTAAGGGAAGCTGCTGAGCCACATGCACATCTGACCACTCATGGGCACTTCTGACCTTTGCTTGCTGGGTTTTCCAGAACTGTGGTTTCACATTCGTCTGGCACTGTTTCTGCTGTGGAGGGGAGCTCACACGAGATGGGGACACACGGCCCTGTCCCTTACCTGGGGACAGTTGCCTAGAAGGTGCCTTTCCCTCTGATCCCTGGGGACAGTAGGGTCACCTCCTGGTCAACTCCAGGATTTTATCTGCGTTAGAGCTCTCCCAGTTTAGGGGTGAGTTCTTGTGCTTACAGTCAGGGCTGTGCTAGATCAGGGTCCTATGGTTGGGACTTTTTCTAGGACACCAACCCAGAGCAGAATCCAGCAAGTGGTGTGTACCTGTGGACATGGCACAAAACAGCTCCTAGAGGATTCCGTCCAGCTCCTGGGGACAGGGGCAGTGGCTGGGACCCAGCACAGCACCTCTTCCTTCTTGCTGCCCACAGGAGGTGGTGCCATGGTGGGAAGTGTGCAGCAAGGTCACCTCCAGTCATAGACACGGTCAACAGCAAATTCCACATCAGATTAGCCTTGAGGAGCATCCAGGAGGTAATAAATTGTCCAGTTTTGAATGGTGGATACATATCAAAGGGAATTAAAGCAGCTTTCTAATCAGCCTACAATATTGTTTCCTTATCTGGCTGCTTAAAAAAAATAATTACAAAACCCCATTGTCTGTGTCATACTAATGTTTAACATTTATTAGGGCAGTAATGAGCCTTCCTTGGTTTTATGGAGCCGTTTGATCCTGTGTGGGAAGGGCAGCTCCAGCAGTGTTGTGGCAGGGACGAACGCTCTGGGTGGGCTGCCCACTCCAGAGCCCATGGATCTCCCAGTTGCTTCACCTGTGCTCAGCTCCTGCCTCTGCGTGACAGGAGGCGATCATGAGGGAACCCTGGGATAAAACCGCACTGAGGAAGGGTTTTATTGCTCTTTATCATGAATGAGATCGGGCTGAGCCACATCTATCCCTCAGCCCTGGGAAACCACACGCTGCATCGGATGTCAGACAGTTCCTCTCCTCTCCTTGTGTACTCCCGCACATCCTTCAGAGTTTGACGGGGACAAGGTGTTTGACGCTCAGGCCAGCTTTAGTTTACAAATGAATATATCAACATTGTTCCTCATCAGGCAGGAATGCACTTCCCTCCCTTCTCCCCCACCTTATCCCCATCCCCTTCCGGGCAAGCTTCCTTCCTCCTGTAATCTGGAGCGGAAACCTCGCCACATATTTGACCGGCTCAGAGAAATCAGCTCAGTGTTCCCTGACATGACTTTGTGCCTTGAACTAGGGCTGGATGGTCCCTAAGGCAGCCAGCAAGGCACGGGAGAAGGAGGAGGAGGACAGGGGCTGTATCACTGCCCATTCTCATCCTGGAGCCGCTCTTCCAGCCGGATGCTCCAGTTGAGCTCCGAGTTACTTGGCTGCCGTTTTCAAACAAACCAGTGTGGTTTTGGACACGGATCCAGCCCGAGCTGGCTGTGAGCTCCAGCCCTTGTGCTGCCCCACACCATGGGAATGCTGCTCCCACAGGGCAGGGTCACTGCTCACATTGAGGGGAGAGGAGAGGGGTGTCTGTTGAGGTGGGACATTTGCCTCAATCAGGGGACGTTTGCTCCCTGGGGAATAGCCTGGGACCAGACCTTTCCCATCAACCTGCCAATATGTGGGCATGAACCCTTAGACAAATGAGCTTCTATCACTCACCAGGCATGTGTCCCATGGGAGCTATGGCCGTGCCACTCCCAAGCCTGCTTAGATCCCAGGGTTGTGCCCACAGAGTGGTCAGCAGGTACAGAGGCCACTCCTGGTGGGCTGTAATGAGTCTTTCTGGGGGAACTGTGCAGTGGGAGCAGCAGGATGACATATCCCCATCCCACAGTCACCACCAAGGAGTGGCCATGCAGTGCAACCAAACAGATTGCCCAGAGAAGCTGTGGCTGCCCCTGGATCACTGGAAGTATCTAAAGCCAGGTTGGACAGGGCTTGGAGCACCCTGGGATAGTGGAAGGTCTCCCTGCCCATGGCAGGGGGTGTGACAAGATGAGTTTTAAAGCTCACTTCTGACCCAAACCAGTCTGTGATTCTGTGGTAAGTGGCCCCAAGAACCATGTGTCTCAGGAGATGGCAATTTCCTGGCACCAAAACCCTGCACTGACACTGGATTCAATTCTGGAGCTCATTCAGATGATCCAGGACAAAATAATTCTGGCCCAAATGCAGGGAGGCTGGCCCAGGCACATAAAACCAAGGTCTGTATCTCCATCCAAACCTATCAGCACCTGCAAAGTGAAGATCTGGTCCCTCCACGTGCCAGTTTTCCAGGACCAGAAGCCCCACAAGCAGCTGCCAGCACACCAGGTCAGGGAAATGTGATGGTGTCAGTTGAGCAGAACACAGGTTGGAGCCATGGTAGTTTGGAGAATGTGTGCTCAATGGCCACAGGGACATCAGTCAAGGGGTTGCCTCGGCATGGCCTGGCAGCATTGAGACACTGGTGCAGCCAGAGATCCCTGCCTGTGGCACCAGGCAGGAATTCTCCAGCTCCAGCTGTGTCCCAGCTGGTGGCCTTTTGCTCCAGTAGCACTTTTGTGCTGTCAGACACCAAGACCATAGGCTACCTCAGAAGAGCTGCAGCATTTACAGCAGGATAAGGACTGACAAGATGGGGCACTAGAGTGGTTAAAGGCCAAGCTGCAGTAAGATAACCCAAACTGTACAGCACAGCACCACATCCTCCAGCCCAGGGACACCCTTGCCTGTGGGGTGTCCCAGAGGACAATGACTATGTGTAGTGTTATGACCCTGCTTGAATCTCACTCAGGTTTTAAACCCTGTTTGTCACAGGCTGGGAGGGACCATGCAGAGCAGCATCTACGGTGACATCCGTGGGAAGTGGCAGACCCCAGACCATGTTCCTGCAGTGGCCCTTCTGGTGTGGGAGTCCCAGGAGGATGCCCTTGTCCACAGAACTTTCCAAACCACTCATGAGAGTTTTTCTTGTGGTGCTGTGCTCCCTGCAGAGGACACAGGGCACCCACACATCTTCACTGCAAGAGCATTAGGTTTCCCTAGCAAACCCCCAGCTCTGGCCTCAGGAGCTCTGCCTGCAGGGCTGGGAGGGTCCCAGCCCACCCAGGCACAGTCTGGGTGCCACCGAAGGCTCCTGGTGGGTGATGTGTCCGTGAGGAGAGCATGAGGCCAATCCCACAGCCACGCCCCTGCTTCTGCAGCTCTCAGACCACACGGAGGACGGGTGTCCCCTGAGACCCCCCCTCGATCTCTTCCCCACCTCATCCCCACAGGGATCCCCTTTCTTGTCCCCAGAGGTGAGTCCGCACAAGGGAGACTGTTCCCACGCAGCAGCCACAGCCCCGAGTGGGCTCCCTGCATCCCCACACCCCACATCTCCGCGGTGGGGCGGGCGGCATTGGCCGAGCCCCGCGTTTCCCCATCGGGGCTCTGGCAGCCGCTTTGCCAAACGGCCGGGAGGCAAAGCGGCGGCGTGGCCAGCGGCGGAGGAAACCTCCGCGCTTCCTCCGGCTCCGGGGAGCCGAGCGGCCAGGGCGCTCTCCCTCGCCCGCCTTTCGCTGCGGCTCTGCGCTGGGAAGAAAAGCTCCCGTCTTTCCCACGCTCTCCGACACATTTTAATGAATTAAGTGGGGGCACGCCCCCTCGCCGCCTGCCCCGGATCCGTCCCCCCGGCTCTCCGGCTCCCTGAAAGGAGGCCTCAGGGGGTGGCTGGACTCTCGCTGCCGTCGTGTCCGCCTGGCCGGGAGGACGGGCATGACCCGCTGGGTTTTTTTGGAAGAGGGCTGCGGCGTGCCCAGCTCAGCGCGCCCAGCCCCGAGGCGGCTCTGAGCCCCGCCAGCGATGCCGGTGGCAGCCGGCCCTTCTCCCTCCCGCAGGCTCTCACGGGTACGGGGAAATTTGGCCGTCACGTCCCCTGAGAAGGGGAAATTTGTTCCGCGCCTCTCGGCGTGACCGTTCGCTTAAGGCATCGCAGCTCCGGGGCCCTTCCCCGCCTCCCGCCACGTCTTCCCCTCGCCTCAGAAGGGAGCGGGTAAATCACTGGGTGGGACTACTGGTTTTGCAGGGCCCCATAGAGCGAGGGCAGGGGCCTCCCAGCGCCGGCCGCGGCCCCTGACAGCCCCTTCGCAGCCGGCGGGCAGCGGAGCCGTGCAGGGAGCCTGGCCCGGCCGTCACACCGCTCCCGGCTCCTCTCCGGTTACAGAGCTGGGTACAAACTGGAGCTGAAATGCAGCTTTTCAAAACTTTTTATTTCCCGGTTTTTTTTTTCCCCCCTGCTTTTTGGCTCCTTCCCATCCCTCTCTGGCCCCGTTCCCAGACCGAGTCCTGTCCCCACCTGCCAGTCCCGAACATTTGCATGGCTGGGTCCCTGCCCGCGCTCTTTTTCTCACCAGTGTCACTGGCAAATGCAGATTTGCTTGCAAGGATGTAACTCTGGCCAAGCCCCAGACCGGGGAGGTGTGAGCAATTCCCACTCTCCCACGGCTCGCTCACAGGGCTCTACACCTCGCAGAATACGGCCAGTAAAGACATAAAATCAGCTGTCCCAGGATACTTAGGAGTAAATAGGAGAGGGCGAGCCAGGAAGAGCAGAGCCCCGACACCCAGGCCATCGCACCTACGTCCGGCAAAGCTGCCCACGACCCCACTGCCTTCCCTTTTCCAGCTTTGTCGTGATGGGTTTGCTGGGATTGGTGCCAAGGTACGGTCACGGCCTGCGGCGGCTCCGGCGCTCCCCGCACGCTGTTTGCGCTGCCGGGCTGTGCCGGACCCCGGGCGCCACCGGAGGTCCCGTGAGTCACCGTGAGTCACGGCACGTCCCGCCGCTCGCCGCGGCGAGCCGACACAGGAGACAGGACAGGGATTGCCGCTGGTGATTCCCGCTGACACCATGGCTGGCGTGATCGGGACAGAGCCATCGCCTGCTGCCCGGCACGGCGCCCTCAGGGGGACGGGACAGAGGCAGGGGTGGCGCCTCTTCACTGTCCTCGGGCAGACCTGGTTCCTGCATGGACCCTCAGAGCTTCAAGCCCTGAGCCCATCTCAGTGCCCTGTGCCAGCGCTGCCGAGGCCCCAGCGGCCCAGGGACATCCTGGGAGAAGCTGCACAGGCACAGGAGAGCACAGGGAGGGTCTGCAGCTCCCAGCAGCAGTAACATTCCAATCCCTCCTATTCCGTGAGAACGATAGACTGCAACACACTCACATTAGAGAGGTGTGACCGGGACAGCTCTGGCTGGAGGAAGCCAAACAGTCAGACAGAGACCAGACAGATGGAATTGGGATAGAGATTGGGATGAGATGGGCACGGGTGAGGAGACAGGGATGTGGATTGAGATGGGGATGGGGTGGATGGGGATTGGATGGGGATGGGGATGGAGATGGGGGTATGCATGGGCATAGGATGAGGGTGGAGACAAGGACAGGATGGAGATGGGGAGATGGGAATGGAGATGGGGATGGATGTGAAGATGGGAATGGGAATAGGGATGAGAAGAACTAGCTTCAGAAATTGACTTAGGAGAGCAGACCCCTTATGGGAGAATGAGGAGCTGCTTCAACAACTCCTTACAGCCTAAATCCAGGTGGGATGAGGAGGACCCAGATGGGACAGGAGTGTTCCCAGACTACTCCAGCTGCTGGGAAAAGCCACGGGAACAGGCGGTGGGGCAAGTCACACTCGGAGCTCAAGGCCACTATCCTCCAGCTGTGTGACAGACACTCCGTGATGGCACATTTCATCGGCTAGGGCTGAATTTAGCAGTACGCCAATTTCTCCCTTTCCCTTCCCAAAAGGACACAACAGCAGTGCCAGGTGACAGCAGCTTGCCACCCAGCTGCCCTGGAGTGGCTGCTGTCACCTCTGTTTATGACACACTCCTTCCTCTCTCCCCGCACCTCCCGCCCTCTCCTGCTGACCAAATGCCCGGGAGGCGATGGGAGCTGGTCCGGGAGCGCCGCTTCCCACCTGGACTCGCCGTTTGCTCCCGGGGACCAAACGGGAACAGGAGGAGGGTTGAGGACGGTTGTGGGCAAGAGGGCCCCCCCCGGAGGGTCCTCTCAGCATCGTTTTTGGGTCCACAGCTCCCAGCACTCCCGCACCAGGAACATGGTCATCGGCTGGGCAGCGGGTCCGACCCTGGATAAAGCCCCGGGCAGGCGAATTGAGCCACTCCAGGGCTGGCAGTACATGGTGGGGGCTGCATTTTTTTCCCCCTTAAATCAATCTCACCCGTGGGTCCCTGAAACTCGGTGCAGCCCCCCCAGGAGCCTGCAGAGGCGCTGGACCCCGCGAGCTCAACGCACTGTTCTGCTCCGTGACCTGTCCCTGTTGGCTCACGGGGACACAAAGTCGGGGGTAGCCGCAGCCCCTTGGTGACCGTCATTCTTGCGGGTCCCGGCTGGGGAGCCCGAGCCGAGCGGGGCCGAGCGGGGCCGAGCGGAGCCGAGCGGGGCCGAGCGGGGCCGAGCGGAGCCGAGCCGAGCCGAGCCGAGCCGAGCGGGGCCGAGCAAAGCCGAGGCGGGAGCGCCCCCCATCGCCCCCTCCCTCCCGCGCAGCGCGCGCGGCGCCCGCGCCCGTCCCGCTGACCCCGCGGAGGGGGCGTGTCCTCCCCGTTCTGTCACGCCTCCCGCGCCCGCTCGGGCCAGTAGGCGCGCGGCGCGCGGCCCCGCCCCCGCGGCGCGTCACGGCCGTGCCATTGTTATGCAAATAAAAGGGCGGGTAAAAGGCGCGCGCGGGCCGGGGCGCCGCAGAGCTGCGGGGCGCGGGCCGGGCAGCAGCGAGCGCAGAGCGGCGGGGCCGGGGCGCGGCGGCAGCGGCGGCACCACAGCCCAGCCCAGCCCCGGCAGCGGCCGCAGCACCGCCCGCCCGCCGCCGCATGCCCGGGCGGGCGCCGCCGTCGCCGTCCATGCGGGGCGGCGGGGCCGAGGCGGCGGCATGAGCCAGAGCGAGGTGTCGCCGTGCGCGGCGCCGCCGCCGCCCCCCAGCCAGCGGGTGTTTCAGGAGGCGGTGCGGCGCGGCAACACCAAGGAGCTGCAGTCGCTGCTACAGAACATGACGAACTGCGAGTTCAACGTCAACTCCTTCGGGCCCGAAGGGCAGACGGCGCTGCACCAGTCCGTCATCGACGGTAACCTCGAGCTCGTCAAGCTCCTGGTCAAGTTCGGCGCCGACATCCGCCTGGCCAACCGCGACGGCTGGAGCGCCTTGCACATCGCTGCCTTCGGGGGCCATCAGGACATCGTCCTCTACCTGATCACCAAGGCCAAATACTCCGCCGGCGCACGGTGATGCCGGGGCTGCCCCCCGCTGCGCTCGCCCGGTGATGCCGGGGCCGCTCCCCCGGTGGTGCCGGGTCTCCCCCACCCCGCGCTCCCCCGGCCATGCCGGGGACCCTTCCCGCTCCCCCGGCCGCCAGAGCTGCTCCCGCCCCCGCCCGGGGCGGGTTTGGCGAAGATTTGGGGCCCCACGCAGAACACGCCACATTTTTAAGTTTTTTGGTTGTTTGCTGTTTTTTTAAAATCTTCCAAGGGTTGTTTCCTACTGTAACGTGGTTTTTTTCCTCCATCTACCTCGGCTGCACTCACAGTATTCACGG
Source organism: Motacilla alba alba (assembly GCF_015832195.1). Lineage (NCBI taxonomy): Eukaryota > Metazoa > Chordata > Aves > Passeriformes > Motacillidae > Motacilla > Motacilla alba. The sequence goes on along the minus strand of NC_052032.1, from coordinate 519,809 downwards.
TTTGACATCTGGGCAGATGCTTTAACACCCCCCGCCCCCTTCCCTCTCCGCTAATATTTAATCCCCCTCCCCGCTCCCCCATCTCTCCCGACCCTCCCATTTAAAGTGTTCTGGCTCAGAAACGAATTCATTTCAACGCCCCCCAAAAGCCACCCCGCAGACCCCCACTGCTGATGGGGTTCCCTCTCCGGTGCCGGGCCCGGGCCTGGGTGCGATGCCCTGCCGCGGCCTTCCTGGCGAGGAGGAGCAGGAAAGTCTTCTTGCTCTCCAAGGTTTTCCCAGTGTTTTCCCACCGCTGACTTTTTGGGTTTTTTTGTCGAGGCGACTCCGTTGGAATATGACAGACGTGGTTTTCTCACCCCGATTGCTCCTGGGTTTGGTTGATTTTTGCGTTGGGTTTTCTGCTTTGGTTCTTCCTTGGGTGTCCGAAGAAAGTCTGCATCCTCACCCGCTCCACAAATCTGTTTAGCACACGTGAGATCCCAGGAAAAGACATTGAGTCCTTGTGGTTTTGTGTGTAAAGGGGGATTAGCAAATCCTGGACTGTTTTTTTTTCTTTAAAAAAAAAAAAAAAAAGTGAAATAAACTCTAGAGGCAGAGGATTTGCTTTTGCACAGAAAAAGGGGCGCGAGCGCTCTCTGCTGCCTACAGAGATGCTGGAAAACTACTGAAAAGAGTTTGGGAACTTTTATTTTTTCTTTTGGTGAAACTTGGATAACACTTCTCAATGCAGAACGATTCACTTGACATACGTACTCACCCGCCTTTTATAGGAGATATATATCCCGCCGTATATATCTTTATAAAGGAAAGGGAGGAAGCAGAGCGAGCCACCTGAAGGTGCATTTTGAAGTGACTGCACGTATAATCGCAAATGCTGCTTTTTTTATTGCTATGGCACAAAAACATCCATTTGGAAAATGCGGAAAAGTTCAGAAGTCTCCTTTCTCCTGCTGGTCTTTCAGCCCTCTCCTCGTCTGCACTAAAGCCATCCGTATCACTGCCATCTCCCTGCTTTTTCCTCTCTTGCTCCCTGCATCCAAACCATTCTGATTAAAAAAAGAGAAAAGAAAATAGTTACCTGCTGGTTTATTGGGGTTGTGTCTTACCTATTTATCATGTCTGTATATATTTGTGGGTGAAGATTGTGAGCCTGGTTTTGTTTGAAGCTGATGGTGAGTGTTTCAAAAATGTGGTTTGGGATATATGCTCTTTTTTTGTTCATTTTTTCTTTTCCTAGTCTTAAAACTAAAAACAAAACCCTAGAGTCTGCCCTGATTATTTCCCATTGCACTGAATATTCTGCTTTGCCTCTGATAATTTCACCCGCAGTTGTTTGCGTTTTGTTGGGTTTTTCATTTGTTTTTGTTCTTTCTCCACTTCAACAATTTGAGATGATTCTAAAAGCTCCAGATTTAAAGAAGGAAAAAAGCCCTGTCAAAAGTGTCTACTGTTATTGCTGTAATTTGCAAGGAACTTCTTGGCCGAAGTCTTTCTGTGAGCATGGAAGGGGGTGTCCAGCACTTCCACTGGTGCTTCTGCGCGGTAGTTACGGGGTGGGAACAGGACCTTTCCTAGTGAGGTTTTATCGTTGTTACCAGATGGTTGCACATTTTTTTTTTTACGTAAATGGATTTGCCACAATAAAATGTCATAACATTTATGACATGATATTAAAAAAATGTATTGTAAAGCCAAGTTCTAGATGGATTTTTAAAAAGAAATCTTGGTTATAAACCCAGTCTAAAGGGAGCTCTGTCCAGTGTTGTAAAGACAACATGATGTAACCCATATTTATATTTTTATAAAATACCTATTAAGACTGTGAATCTCCTGTGTGAATTGCTGGGTGAGTTGTGTAAGAAAAGTATTGTTCCTTTTCAGCCTCCTGGAGCTTTAGACACGCTGAGTTTTTTGGGAAACTGTACGTTGGGGAAGGGGGTTTGCTCTGAAATTGTGAGTTGATGTATTTTTACATCCCTTTGTATTTTACTGAAAAGCTGCTGCCCTTCCTAGTCCCTAGAGTTTCAATTTTCTATGCAACCCCCACACCCCCATCTCTCTTGATCCTGAGAAGTAAAAGGGATGCAGATTGATTCAAATTGAAATGAGGGTCCCCCCCACCCCCCTTGTTGGCTCATCGTGCTGCTGACCCTTCACGCCAAAACGGGGAGTACAAGTTAATAAAAAGAGGCAGGTGGGGGAGGCTGTTTTGTGCATGACTGGTTGCCTTCCAGCAGTCATCTTTTTAATTATTATTGTTATTTTTGTAAGAAGAATATATTGATAATGTCAGTGAAATAAGCAGACATTGAAGCTGATGCACAGATTGCTCCAGAAAGGAGTTTTTCTGTAGATTTTTCTTTAGATGCAAATACCTTTTTTAATTATGTTAATTAATGTTAAGAATTTTTAGGCTTATATTGAAGCTGTATGTGGGTCACTATATGATCATTTCTAACTGGATAAAGTCTGTACAGTACAGCATATTCCTGAGTGTATGATATAGACGTGTAGCCCCAGAGTGCGAAATTTATAAATAAATTTTTCATTGATCTTTTTATAAAAAAAAAAAGGTTGTTTGGTTTGTTCTTTTCCACGTGGTTATTGGCATTGCTGGGTGTTTGCTGTAGTGGGGGTGGCTGGCTGGGACCCCAGGTGTCTCTTGTGGTGTCAAACCTGCAGCTGTTCTGGGTTTGGATGCACCCCTGGAGGGGGATGGCTGGGCTGGATTTGGGGGGAAGTGTGGCTCCTTCCCACAGGTTGGAGGAAGTCCCCTGGGCTCAGGGGTGTCCTGGCTTGCCCCATCCCAGCATTCAGAGACTGCTAGAGGGGTGACGACTCAGACCAAACAAGCCCTGGTGCTGGATGGACATGTGCTGTTTGAGATATTGCTAAAGAAGCCACCTGTCCCCAGGGAGTGAGGGGAGGGCTCGCAGCCTGTCCTGGGATGGGGGATTTGGGGTGCATTTTTGGGGCTGCATTTTGCAGCTCCAGCCTGTCTGGCTGAGCGCCCTATAGCTCCCTGTGAACATTCCCAGCTTTTTGATTCCAGCCTGGGCCCCAGCAACAGTTTGAGGCCCCTCAGGCTGTGGGGATGGGATCAGTGCAGTCTTCAGTGCCCCAAGGAAGGGGCAGAGGGTGAGGGTCAGTGTGGCCTCTCCATCACCAAAAGCATCTGTATCCTCTGGCACGGCTCAGAGCGGAGCAGGGCCCAGCAGGGCTGTGCCTCTGGAGGCTCTCCCGCAGGACCCGGCTGCTCCAGGAAGGGGGAGAGCAGAGGCAGCCCCGTGCCTGCCCTGCTGGGCTCTGCCCGAGGCCGGGCCTTTTGAAGGCACGATGCAGGCAAGCCTCCCTCACTGGCACTACTGGGGGTCGGATGAGGCTCTTTCTCTATCAATAATTCTGCCAGCTCTGCAAATGCCTAAATCCCAGGGACATTTGTGCTGTGCTGTTTGGCTCTGGGTGTGGGTTCCCAGGGATGCAAGGAGTGGCGTCCTACAAGCACAGGGTGGGGGCGGGGGGGGAACCTGGAGAAAAGGCTCAGTGTGGCCTTTCCAGGCTGGCCAAACTCCACTCCAATGTGCCAAGTGCTGTGCCGTCTGCTGCCAGCATGGGCCAGTGCCTGGCACAGACACGGCTGGTGTCCCCAGGTGCCCTGGGGACATGCAACCTCCCGGGCAGCAGCCCAGTGTGGATAATACTGGCACCAAATGTCCCAGATGCATTTGAGCAGGAGAAAAAAGATGATGCCAAAACCATTAGTCACAACCACTGGTGGTCCTGGAGTTCCTTCACCCAGGGTGCTGTGGCAGCTGCTGACTCCAAATCTGTTGGAGGTGTGGGGCGAGCACCACTGCCCTCTCCAGTTGTGGCACTCTGTGACATTGACCACCAGCCTCTGCCACCAAACCTCACAGTGGCTGTGCTCCCGAGGGCACACGGGGTTACACCTGTGGGTGGAAATAATCCCAGCCTCATCCCTTTGCACTTGGAATGCTGCAAAACCTCGTTCTGGCGCCTGCGTTGGGATTTCACAGAGCTGGGCTCACCTGGCTCAGCTCAGCCCTGCAGCTTCTCATCCTTCACCTTGTCCGAGGGCCCCAGAGAGCTAGGCTGGGCCAGCCACCACCTCAAGGACCAGTTTTTCTGGGGAAACACAGCATTCCTGTGCGTGGCTTCCTCTCCCCACTGTGGATGGGGTGGGCTGGGGTCTCCAGCAGTCCCTTATTTGGGCACCTCCCTGGAGTCAAGCCCAGCAAAGCCCCTCTGTGTTGCCCACCTGTGATGGCCCCAGCAGTGGGAATGTGCTAAGGACTCAGCTGAACCCCACCCCCAGGGCCAAGCACCCTGGGCAGCAGATGCCCTGGTGCCGGGCTCCTCCCAAGGCCCATGGCTACCTCACTTTGCATCTTTCCTCTACAGAAACCCTGTCCAAGAAATCTAGAAACATCAAAGACTTGATTTTTTTTACCCTCTTGTTCTTTCCCTTTTCTATTTTTGTTCAAATAACACAAAAATATTGGGTGGTTTGGTGGTGTAAGCACATTCTTCTGGCATTTTTGCCTGTCCCCGGCTGCCTGTCATTGTCCATTGGCCACATTACGTAGGTGCTGTTGTTCCAAGAGAAACCAAAGCAAGAATTTGAACTTTCAAGTGCTTCCTGCCATTGTCTTTTGCTTTTGTTTGTGCTGCTGACTCCAAACCAGATGGATCGGGCTCCCCTCCGGCTGGGGGGCGATGGGAAGTCAACACAGCTCAGCGAGGTTTGACAGCTTTGTCTTCTCTTCTATTGCCCTTCATCCGTCAAGCCCGGCCATCGGCACTGAATCGGCCGTCACATATGGATGTGGGGGAGGAGGTGGGATTTTATTTGAATTTCAGGGAGCTTAACACAGGGAGTAAGTAATGAATGAGAAAGAAAGACAGCGAGCGGGCAAGCAAGGGGGGACAGGCTGTAATCAAAATTCAGGACATTTTAAATAGATGCTTTGTTTGGCGTTTGTATGACTATGATAATGCCGCAGCCCGATGGTCCGAAGAGGAGTTACCTTTTTTAACAAAAAAGAATCATAATCAACTTCTGTTCGGTGTCAGCAAGGAGCCGGTGGCTCAGGCTGCCTAGCCAGGCTGGCCTCATTTCCAAACTTCAGAATTTTTTGCCCCTTATCAAGGCATTCTGGGCTCCATCCCTACGGATGGATGGATGGATGGATGGATGGATGGATGGATGGATGAATGGTCAGCAGCATCAGCCTCCTCAGTGCATCGTGCAGGACAGGACAGCTGAGGGTTTCAGCCTGTTTTCGCTGCTGACCCAAAGCTGCCACAGTATTTGGTGCTGGGACTGGGTGCAGAGGTCCTATCCCCCATATCCATCCCAGGTCACCCTGTTCCTGCAGCATGGAGTAATTTTTTGCTGTTCTTGGGGTGTATATGAGCTTCACGCACTGCCATGAGGTAAGCATGGGATTTTCGGTGCCATCCCCCATGCCCTGAAATCACTGTCACTCTACAGACCCCCATGCTTGGAGGACTGTGTCCTCCCCAGGATGTTCTCAGCATGGTGTAGGCAGCTCCAATTTCTCCTTGGTGCAGCAAGTGCCCCCCAGGGCACACATCATGCCCCCAGGAATGATGCTGCTTCATTGTGCAGAAAGGAGAAACCTCCTCCCAAAACTTCTGCAGCTGCGGAGTTCCTCTGCCACCATGAGCATCCATCTTAGGGTGCCCAGGGAGAGGTGACCTCTGGGTCTCACCCTGGATGGGACACAGACATGTAGGTTCAGTGGAATTTTTGACTTTTTACAGGCTTCTTTTCATGGGGAGAAATGGTCAAGCAGGACAACATCGTGGTTTGTCCGTTTTTGGGGAAAACAGTGGATGGGGTTAGGATCTGGAAGGGTGGAAGGTGCTTGGCTGGAGGGATTGAGGGATGGCAGAGGGCCTGGGGGCATCACTGGGGACATGGACGGGTGGAAGAATGCAGGGAGAGGAGCTGGCTGGAAGGGACGGGCAATGGAGGCCTGGTGGGATGGATGGGTAAGGGACAGGTAGAAGAATGGAGAGAGGTAAAGCTGGACAGCTGGAGCAATGATGGGATTGGGCATGGTTGGGACAACCATTTTAACTGGGAACTCCTCATTGAGCCTGACTCCAAGAGTGCCCTGTGGCTGGGAGCAGACCCTGAGAGCAAGCCAAGGAGAGCAGCATCTCCAGCAGCACGATCAGATGATGGCAGATCTCAACCCAGCTGTGCTGGTGGTGTTCTCCTGGCTCTTTTTATGAAGAGGCTCCCCAGAAGGGAAAAATTGCCCAACCAGCTGCATGTTTACCCCAGTAGGATGGCTATGGCTCTGCTGACCCCTCCTCAGTGAGGCATGGAGGATGTGGACACAAGCATGAAGCAGTGGCAGAGTGGGCCCAGTAAGCAGAGCCCTGCACAGCAGTGGCTGGAGGGGACATGAACAGAGGGGATATTGACTGACCAGCACTTGGTGACTCTGCTGTGATACATTAGGGGGCAGCTGAGGCTGAGCCTTCACAGGGAGCCTGAGCAGCGCCCTGGGACTGATGGTTTGTGCTCTGAAATGTGACAGCAGAATGAACAGATCCTGGCTTCAAATGAATCCTGCAACCAATGAGAGCCTCTGCTTGGAAGCAGTGATTGTGCAACCTCCTCTCAGCCCAAGACTGCCATCTCTGTTCTTGTTTTCTGCAGGTGAAAAATCCCTTCTCAACCATGTGCAGTCCCCAGGAATGCTCTCACTCATGAATGCAGTTGCACAAAGAGGCTCTGGATGTGTGCAACCCTCAGGGTTTCCTGCCCTGGACTAGACTCTGATGTCTCAGTGTGGTCACCCCTCCAGCTGGGGGAGGAGCTGGCTGGCAGCTCCCTGGACTCCTGATTTCCTTTAATTATGCCTAAACCACTCAATCACACAGTGGCTGGAGGGCTTTCCCTGGAGTGGGTGGAGGAGCTGGAGGCACCGGTTGGAGTGTGCTGTAAAGGTTTCACTGAGTGCCCCATCCCATGCCCAGCTTGCCCCTTGGAGATGATTGCTGGATTTCCAGAAGCCTGCCACCCTTGGGGAGCTGGCAGGTGCTGTGACACTTACTGGGCCTGTCACTGGAGGCTTCGGTTTGGAGGTCACAAATGGGGGACCCCAATCCAGCATCAGGGGCTTGGGGCACCTGGTGGCCCTAGGGAGCTGGGCTGGAGGTACAGGAAGGTGCTGGCTCAGCACCCACTGCCCGCCTGTGCCCAGGAGCTGGGGCGCACAGGGCAGTCCTGGCCTCATGCCACAGTGCCAGGATCAGGCCTCGACACCCAGCACAGTGCCCAGACAGGGAGCCTAGCCCCACATTGGGTCCCCATATTTCTCCTTGCTCACATTCACAGCTACGGTGACAACTCTGAGCCGCCCCTGTCCCATTTTCCACTCACTGCTCCACCTCATTCAAAGCCTCTGTCCTTTTAAGCTATTTTTTTCCCTCCTATTCATTTCCTGGACGCCTCAATCCTTTTCTCCTGCCTAGCCCCTCTCCTGAGCAGCTGCTATGCTAATAAGCATGAGGCAGAAAAGGGAGCGAGCCTTTGCAGGGCAGGGGAGGAGAGAAAGACCCCAGAGCCCTCCAAATGCTAAATAAATCCAAGGCTGGAGCAGCATCCCTGAACAAAGAGGCCTGGCCTCCCCCCTCTCTTCCCTTCTTCCCAATTCCACCACCTTTTCACATTCAAATCCATTAAACAGCGAGCAGAAAGACCCCGAGTATTCATAGCATTGCATTAAAGAGAATGGTCCCTCTCCACCGGTGCCGGGCAGAGGGAAGGGCTCTCCATCCCCTCTGGGCTGGGAATCACCCAGCTCCAGCCCCTGGGCTCGATGGAGGGAGGACAAAAGCCTCTGGCACCGCACAGGGAGACCAGTTGTCTTTCCCCTGAGATCCAGGGTTCTTCCCCACATGGGAGTCTTGGGCTTCTCCAGTGGGATGGAGCCCCTGGTTCCTACAGGCTGTACTGGAGCCTGGGGGTGCAGGAGGATGGGGGCCCCCACATCTCCTGCCCGCTGACAGTGCTGGAGAGTCATACAGCAATGACAGGGCAATGGGGACACCCAGATTTGAGGGTGGCAAAGATCTCCCCCAGGCAAGGGCAGCTATTTTGCCCTAAAGTCAGAGCAGCTTGCTGGTGCAAAGAGCAGAGATCTTATTCCCTGAGCAGGAGGAAGCAGGGATAGAGGTGGATATGCAGTGGGCTCCCTATCGACTGCTGAGGTCGATGGTGGGATGCCTGAAAGGATGGGATTTTTCTCTGGGGAAAAAATAGGTGGGCATTTTCTTCTTTTGTCTTCTGGGATGGAAATGGACACTCACCTCCAGGAGGGATTTCATGGTCTTCTCAGGGACTAAGTTTCTGCTGGAAACACAGAACTTCAGGAGATGAGGCTTTTAGTACCAGATACTGAAAAATCTTTTGAATTCATGGGTTTAACATGTTAGGAACAAATTATGTCAGCTGGACCATGGAGACCATGATGGTCACCTGCAGTGCTTAGGAGGCAGCAATACCTGGGACCCTCCTGCACAGCTTCATCAGTGGGGTGAGATTCAGCTCTGACCATGGGGGTCCATCTGAGGTGGCATCTGGGTTCCACTGTGGAAGAAAGGGAAGGATGGAAGCACAAAGAGCTTCCCTAAGCTCATTTTACTGCTCGTGATGTCCTGGCATATCCTTCCTGGCCTCTGCACCAGGTTCTAGAGCCATCTCCTGGGCACCCTGAAGCATCTCAGCTGGCACACAGTGCTGTCTTTTGGTGCCTGAATCCTGCTCTGCACCAGTACAATGCAGAGTCTGGAAGGTGATCAAGGCTGCCCCAACAGGCCACCTCCATGGCCTCCTCAGCCATATCCCACGCTGGGCTTCTACATTCATGTTTACCTGGTCACCAGGGCTCCGTGCTGACCACTGCAGGTGCTGCACAGATTCGGGGTGCATGAGGGACCAAACCAGCAAGAGATCTAGATCAGAAAATGGGGAGAGGTGGGACAACCCTCAGGAAACTGAAGATTAGGTTAACCACTACATGGGACATGGCCCACAGGAGCTCACACCCCTGTCCCTGCAGTGCAGGACCCCAAAGCTGTGTGAGCAGTGCCCAGAGTGTGTCCATGCATGGGGTCCCTGGCTCTCCAAGTTGCTCCTCTGTGTAGGGTCCCTGAGGTGCCTTCACAGGTGAGATTTCAGGGCTGTAGGACTTGGCTGACGCACCCCATCCCTGCTTCCCACTGCAGACCACCCCACTCCTCAGGCCAGGGAGAATCTTGTTCACTCTGGCACCTTTCTGGGCTCCACAAGGGATGTGTTCTCTCAGAAATCAGCTCTCTGAAGTGAATGTCAGCAGGGACCCCGAGAGGTTTCTGAGAGCAACTTCCCCCTATCCCATGAAGGAAACCAGTCCAGACAGGAGTCAGCCTCAAATTCCCTGTTCATGGAGAAGTTCCCATGGGGAACTTGCATGCAAACTACAGATTGACCCAGCTCATTAGAAACAGGTAGGGGCTGTGCTGCTCCAGCCTCCATGGAGTGTCCTTGGGCAGAGACAGTGGGCGCCCGTCCCACACTGCTTTGACCAGGGGATTCACTTCAACCTGTGCCTCACCTGAGGCAGGGCATGAAGTGTTGCCCCAGCATGGAGAGACATGGAAAGCTTCAGATGCTGCCAACACCACAGTCCTGCTCCTGGTTGACTCTCCATATGTCTCTCCATGGGTCAGTAACAGGTTGCTATGGTCCAGCATTGCCCTCAGGCACCCCTCATTCCCAGTGTGACCCTGAGCCCACCCATCATCTCACTCTGCTCCAGCCCTTCCTGAGGACCTACCCGCCTGAGACTTGCCCTCAGAGCAGCCCCATTTGCACCCCAACCTGCATAGCGCTGGGAGGCACTGAGAAGGGCAGGGAACACTGTGGGGTTTTAGGGAATCTTCTAAGAAATAACACAGTTTACAAGCACTGGGGCACTACCATCTCTGCTGCCAAGGCTGTGGCTGGAGCTGTCCCAGCCCTTCTCCAGCTCTGCTGCGGCGAGGGCTGGGAACATCCCAGAGCCATGAATTGCCCCACATTGCTCCCAGACTGCTCCAAGAGCTGCCCCAGATGCCTTCTCATCCTTGTGGGACTGGCTGGGGACATTGTGTCCTGAGCTAAACAGGCTGACACAGAAGAACTGCAAATACTGAGGTCTTCCATCGTGGCTTACACCTCGAGGGGTGTGGTGGGACCATCCTGGGCAGGTCTACCTGCGGCAGCAGGTGGGACAGGGGTCGGGGCGTCCCTTCGAGAGGTTGGCCGGGGAGAAAGGTCCCTGCTTAGCAATGCAGGAATGCAGGCCGGGTTGAATGCGGCGGAGGCGGGTCTGATCTGGTGCCCCACTAAGACTCCATTCTTTCCCAGCCGGTGCATCTTGTATTCAGGCTGCCTGCTCCTAAGCAGAGCGTCTTTAATCCTTCCCTTGTCTCCTCCATTCCCTTTCAGGCCTTTGGCCAATGGGAAGGGGATGAGCAGCTCTCTGCAGGAAGGAAATTAAAAGCGAGGAGGAGGGTAGGGAGGAGGAGAACGCGGGGAGGGGGACTTGGAAGGGGAGACAATCCTGGAGTGGAGATGCCAGTCATCGGGGTCTCAATAGCCCCATTCACCCTGCCCAGCCACTCAGAAAATCAGGGTCACCAGGATCCATGCCCTGCCTGGAGACAACTGTTGCTTTATTCTTTTTAATTGCTGGAAAACGCAGAAAAGTTCACTTGTGTGTGTGGCTGGCTCCGGTGGGGGCTGCGCCGGAGGCCGCGGGCGGCAGAGGGGCGGGAGGGACGGGGTAGAGCCCGACCCGCAGCGAGAAGGACACAAAAAGCAGACGCACGTGAGGGTGGAGGCTGCGACCCGGCGCGGCGGAGGAGCATCTGTACGGCCGGGCAGCCGAGCGACGGCGCGGGCACGGGGAGAGCGCCAGGACGGGGACAGGGCGGTTCGTCCCCCGGGCATGCATGGGAAGGTTTCCCGGAGTTTTGGGGTGGAGGGGCCAGGCAGAGAAGAGCTGTGCAGACAGACACGTGTGGGTAGATGTGTCCCCACATCTCCGGGCACGGAGAAGCCTGGCTGATGCTTCTGGCTGGATACACGGGGACCAGGCAGATCAGAGCACACGTGGGACACCCAGCGGCACACCAACATCCAACCCGAGGGCGCTGACACAGCTCCCAGATGGACATAGGGCTGTGCCATCTCCGCTCTGACATGCTGCTCCAAGTGCCGCCCCAGTCAGGTGAAGGGGTGCACCTGCACGGCCATACCCAGGGGATGTCCCAGAGAACAGCTCTGGGGAACCAGCGACCCCAGTTGCCCTCTCACTCTACCATCCATCCCTCTTGCTGTCCCATGTGCCCAGATGTGGCTGAGCACCAGTCTCGACACACAGGCCATCACAGGCTGTTGCCACCCATCAGCAGCCCAGCAGTGCCACACCAGCAGCTTGGCAGCTGCCCTCTAGCTCTGATGGGTGGTGGGTGCCAAGGGACACACTGGGAGAGAACATAAGTCCCTGGGCCAAAGATGGAGCCAGTCCCATCCTGCCTCCATCAGGGACAACTCTGTGCACCCTCCCACAGGCCTCCTGTGAGCTGGGGGTGATTTGGGTCTATTGCAGCCTTCAGATTTGGGTTGCACTTCCCTCCTCAGTCCAGCCTTGTCTCCCTTTGTTCTGCCCTTTGCTGAACATTTAACTTTCCTGTGTGAGGAGCATCGGAGATGTGCTCCCAAGCACTCCATGACCCATGGGACACAAGGCAGTGTCTTCTGAGGTTTCCCTGATAACCATGTCCTCTTGCAAGTCATAGAATTCCAGACTGGTTTGAGTTGGAAGGGACTTTAAAGCTCATCCAGTGCCACCCCCTGCCATGGGCAGGGACAGCTTCCATTATCCCAGGGTGCTCCAAACCCTTTCCAACCTGCCCTTGGACACTGGCAGGCATAGGGCAGTCACAGCCCCTCTGGGCACCCTGTGCCAGGGCCTCACCTCCCTCACAGGGAACAATTTCTTCCTAATATCTAATATAAATCTCTCCTCTTTTAGCTTAAAATAGCTGCCCCTTGTCCTGTCACTATCTCCCCGTGTAAAAAGTCATTCTCTCTGTCTTTTACAAGCCTCCTCCAAGTACAGCCTTCCCCGATGCCCATCGCTGCCCGGACGGCAGGAAGGGGGCTCAGGGGAACCCTCCACCCGCCCGCGACTGCGGCAGGGCCAGAGCGGGGCTGTCATTCCTTACCGCCGGCTGCCACCTAGTGATGGAGGGACCGGGGCGGCGGGGACCCCGCGTGGGGACTCTGGGGAGGGACCCCCGGCTTGGGGGCTGGAGCCCAGGGTTTTGCTGCGCCGGGGATGCTCCTCAAGAGAGATTAGGCGGGGCGAGGAGGAGGGGGCTACCGAAGGCATCTGTGCCGCAGGTCCGCGTCTGCACCGCGCTCCAGACACGCCGGGATGTGGCAAGAAGATCTGTTTGTGGAGATATCCAGGCTATCTCCGCCGGGACAGAGCAGGCCCGTGCCCGGGCAGCAGCACCTGCTGGGCTTTATCCAAGAGTCCATCAGTGACTGCGGAGGAGTGGAGGGTGAAAGTCCAGCTGACTTCTGCCAGTGTGCCGCCAGCTCTGCCCCTTCTCCACAAATATTGGGCCGTGGCCACCTGGAGAGGGGCTCCTGCCCTTTGCTCTGTTTGCAGTTTCCCTCGGGCTGTTTGGTTTCTGTTAATCATCCAACGAAGGCAAACACGGCTGAGAAGGATTAAGGATGGCCCAGCATTTCCCGCTCCTCCCGGCCCAGAGACCCTCGACTGTGGGATGGGTCACACCCAGCCGGATCTTGGATGTTGGCCATCAGCTTGGAACTGCCTGGAAGGGGTCCAAAAGGGGAGCAGGAAACTCAGGCTCTGTTCCCTATGGAGACTGATTAGATAGCTTGGGCTAAGTGCTGGGCGTCCCTCAGTGCTCTCCTCACCACAGGGTCAAACTGGTCCATCAGGGCTGGGGGCTCTTTGCAGGATGACAGAGCAGGAATATGAATCCCAACACAGAATAGAGGAGAAAGACAGCTCCTGGCCCCATGGTGCAGGAACAGGTGAGGGTGAGGAGCTCAGCCTGGTGTGGCTGGTAAGGTGCTCCACTCCTGCACCCCACACAGCTCCCTGCAAATCCCCACCGCTGCCAAGGGCAGTGGTGCTCCCCGGCTGTACACCGACCTCCCCCGGCAGCCCCCCCGCAAGGTGGCTGGCCCCGCTGGCCCTAGTCTGAAGGTCACAGTGCTGCACGGTGGGGGCAGTGCAGAGTCCGGGATCCCACTGAAGTGCTGAGGCTCGGCAGCACTCCGAAGCCACCAGCCATGACTATTTGGGGTCTCCTTTCCCTCCTCCTCTTCATTGTGGCTCGTGGAACCCCCATCGGAGACCAGGATGAAGATATCCAAGTGCAGGAGAATTTTGAGGCTGAGCGGGTAATGGCAGCTTGTGGTCCCTTTATTCTGGGGGCAAAAGGGGTGGGGTAAGCTTTCTTTCATTTTCCTCCAGAAAGAAGGGCAATAATGCCTATGCCCATGCCAGGCTGTGCGGGACAGGCATTGGCAGTGTGGCACTCCCTGGGTGCCGCTCAGGACGTGCCAGGTTCTGGGGTGGCCTCATCCTGGCAAACCCCGGGCAGGGTGGCTGCAGTCCGAGCACCAGGGCAGATGAGTCCTGTGGAAAGTCTGTGGTTCAGGATCCAAGGATGCAGGCTGCCTGAGAGATCCCCCAGAATGGCCCCTGTCCCCTGCCAGGCTTCATACAGCCCTGCATGTATGCCCAGATCTGGGCCTCGCTGGTATACACGGGTGGATGACAGCCTGATGCCTTCAGCCTCATAGTCAGGGAACCAAGGAAAATTCTGCTCAGTGCTGATACACTTCCCAAATCCTGCAGCAGCTCTGGCCTCTGCACCCTGCATCATCACCTCCCAGTTTCTACCTGCATCAGGAATATTTTGACTCTGCACAAAACCAGATCATGTCCCACCTTGGTGAGGGGGGCTCACGGTGCAGACGTGTCTCTCATCTCCCTGCAGATGTACGGGAAGTGGTTTGACATTGCCATCGGCACAACCTGCAGATGGATGAAGAACTACAAGGAGAAGTTCAGCATGGGCACGCTGGTGCTGGGCCCTGGCCCCAGTGCCAACCAGATCAGCACTACCAGCACCAGGCTGAGGTATGGGGCACTGCTGGGAGCACTGCTGGAGGTGCTTGAGCCTCCTCCAAAGCCATCCCACCCAGGGGTGCTCCCTCTCCCAGAGCCTGGGACAGACACAGGGGTTACTTGCTGTGCCTAGCATCCAAGCCCTGAGGAGGGAGTGGATTGGGTTCAAATACCCGATACTTTGGGCAGCATGATTTCAGGGGAATGCACCTGCACCATGCCCTTGGTACCTCAGACATTATTTTTGTCCCATAACTGGGGAAAATAATCCCTCCAAGTAGCTGATTGTTTTCTTCCTCTCTCCAGGCAAGGTGACTGCACACTAGTCTCAGGGGAGTACCAGAAAACCAGCACTCCTGGAAAATACACCTACTACAACCCCAGTGAGTTGGGGTGAGGCATGGCTGGGAGATGGGGACCAGCTCTGGGGACAGCTGGCAGAGGTGGAAGGGGTTCAGAAGAGCAGGTTGTAGCCAAAGTATAGAGTAAAGCTGCAGGGAAAGGGCTGTTTGAGCACTGTCCCTGCATAGCCACAGGATGATGAGATGTTGGCAGCAGGTCAGTCCTGTCCACAGGAGTCCCAGGCTGGGGCAGGGACCAGCCACACTTCAGGAGCATTAGTGGTATTTCAGTTGTTCGCAGCTCTTGGTTTCCAATCCCCTCAGCTTAGAGACTGGTGAGCCTAAAGGGACTCATGGTTGTATCTGAGTCTGCTTCCCAAAAATCACGTTTTTTTAAATTAGATGCCTGATTTCAGCCCCCAGCTTTGGGGCTGTCCTACACAGCTCCATCTCACTGTGAGGGGCAGGAATGAGATCCCTGTATCTCTGTCTCACCCAGGATGGGATGTGTCTATCCAGTCCTATGTGCTCCGTACCAACTATGACGAATATGCTGTCATTCTGATGAAGAAGAAAAGCAGTTTTGGTCCAAGCACCACCCTGAAGCTGTATGGTATGTCTAGCCACGGCATTTGAGGGCAAGCAGGCTCTAGGGTTGACCAGCACAGCTCAGAAATATCATCTAAGGGTCTCTCAGTTCCCTTGGCCTTAAGGGACCTGATCATGGGCTTTGGAAATGGTGGCTTAGACCAGCTCGTCTTCGGCATGGCAGAGGTGGAGTCTCATGGCTCCATGAGAGCCACACCAAGCATTGATGTGAACATCCAAACCAACATGATCTTTGGGATGAAGGTGGTGATATCTGCTTCGAGGAGACCCAGCCCTGATGTGGCAGGAGATGCTGTCTTCCATGATTAAGAAACATTAAACCCACATTGTCCAAGCCTTTGGTCAAGGCTGGTCAAGAACAGCAGGCTGCCCAGGGAAGCAGTGACATCACTGTGCCTGGAAGGGTTCAAAAAACATGTAGATGTGAAGATCAGGGACATGTTTTAGGGTGGACATAGCAGTGCTGGGTCAATGATTGGGCTCAATCTCTGCCTCCCTGATTCTATGTTGGGAAAGACCAGGAGTCTGGTGTCGCACCTGCCTGCAGCCACCGGAGCTCGGTGGGTGTTTGGGGACTGCGCTTCCACACCAACTCTGCTACAGCCCATTCTCTTTCCCAGGGAGGAGTCCAGAACTACGGGAGGACCTCATTGAGTCTTTCCATCAGCTGGCTCTGGAGATGGGCATCCCCGAAGACTCCATCTTCATCCTGGCCAACAGAGGTAACCTCCCATGGGACATGTGCCTCTCATGCTGCCAGAGCACTCCAGCCACTCCTTCTGGGTCTGCCAAGCTGGGGAGACGGGGGATGTTCAGGAGGGAGGAAGGAGAGACAAATGCTTTGGTAGCATGGAATGAAAAGGAAATAAGGCCACGTATCAGTCAGGATTCCACCAGAGAAATCAGCTTCCAGAGGGGTCCGTGCTGGGCTGTCAGGTCAATGCAACCACACCACTACGATGAGGGCATGGGGACTCTTGTGTCTGGTCCCCAGGCTGGGTACTGCCAGCACCTGGGAGGCTCCTTGCTCAGTCTGGGGCTAGCATGATGGAGGGGGTGTGTGTGTAGGTGTGGGTGTGGATGTGCATATGTGTGGATGTGTGTGGATGTGTGTGTGTAGGGGTGTGTGTGTGTGGGTGGGTGTGGGTGCGTGTGTATGTGTGTAGGATTTCGGGGGGACCCAGGGGGTGTGGGGATTTCAGGGAGATGGGCATTTTAGGATAGTGCCTCTGTGAGTGGGAGGTGGAAAGCAGAAAGAGGGGAATAACGTTGGCTGGAACTGGGAGGGTGTCCCCTTACCCAGAGTCCTGCATGTGCACAGTGCTGGACTCACTGAATTTGTCAGGACACCTCTCCTCTCACACTGCTCATCTTCTCTCCTGCTCCTGGGCCAGGTGAATGTGTTCCTCAAGAGACTGAAAATGCTCCCCAGGTGAGTGGGCCAGCTAGGACCTTCTGAAGTGGATCAAGGCCAGAGACGTCCCTTCCAAGCCAAACTCACTGGAGA
Source organism: Motacilla alba alba (assembly GCF_015832195.1). Lineage (NCBI taxonomy): Eukaryota > Metazoa > Chordata > Aves > Passeriformes > Motacillidae > Motacilla > Motacilla alba. Next base: position 503,079 of record NC_052032.1, on the reverse strand, counting down.
TCGGGTGTCCAGGGAGAAGGCTCCATGGGCAGAACATGTTTGGGCAGTGACTCCACTGACCATCCTGGGAGTTGCACTTCCACCTCTGCTGATGGGCTTTGCCTGCAAGGATGGGGGCAGGGCAGGTGTGGGCTGCAGACGGAGAGTCCTGGTGGCTAGGTGGGCACAAGAGCTTATTTCCAAGTGGAAGACTTTTCCTACTCTGATTTTTTTTCACAGTGTTGAAGGTTGATGGTGTTTCCTTGCTCCTTGCCTGTCTGTGTGTGTCCCAGCCAGGCTGTAGGTCCCTTCTCCAGGGATGGGGAAGCTTAGCACCCACTGGTCCTTCAACTTCCATCACTCAGCACCTCCCAGTCTCTCAGGGTTGAGTGTTGATTTTCCAGGGGGAATGGGACTTTCATAGGAGAAACAACCCAGTTGACTTAAGAGCCGGTAACATATTGTTGAGGCACATCCCCAGCATGAGGCACCACTTGGGCACTTTGGGTGTCTTAATCCACAGCCTGGGATTGTGGACACCTCACCCTGGAAGAGGACGGGGCTGGGAAGATCATGAGGTGTGTAGGGATCACAGCCTGCAGACCCAAGATCAGTTACTGGAGAGGTGCTGGGAGCACAGAGGAGGGTTGGAGCCTGAGGTGCTGAGGTGCCCCTGATACAGCCCACCCTGGGGGCAATGGGGTGGGCAGCAGGTCCCACAGGCAGGGACTGACGGCAGCTCTGTGCTTCCTTACTGGTGCAGAGGGCACGGAGAGCAGTCCTACCCCTGGAGGAGGGCTCAGCTGCAGGACCCCTGCCCACTTATATTGGCAATAAGGAAGGTAGGTCCCAGGGCAGGGAGCTGCATCGGGACCCCCCCCTGGCCTGCACTCCCATTTTCCTGTGACCCATGGTGTGCTGGTCCACAGACTCATGCCAGCTGAGCCGGGACCCCGGGCCCTGCAGCGGGATGCTCTCCCGCTTCTTCTACAACTCCTCCTCCATGGCCTGTGAAACTTTCCACTACGGAGGCTGTCTGGGCAACGGCAACAACTTCTACTCAGAAAAGGAGTGCCTGCAGGCATGCCGGACCGAGGGTGAGAATCCTGGCTGGGCTGGGGCACTGGCGGTGCCTTTGCTGAGGCATCACAAAGGATCTGAGCATTGCCTCAAATGCCACGTGTCTGGCATCCATGTGGGAGGTGTGGGGGTCCCTAGATGCCTTGCCTCACGCAGCTCCTGTCCCTGCAGCTGCCTGCAGGCTGCCCATTGTCCCGGGTCCCTGCCAGGCACAGATGACGCGCTGGGCCTTCGATGCAGCCCAGGGCAAGTGCATCACCTTCAGCTATGGGGGCTGCAAGGGCAACGGGAACCAGTTCTACTCAGAGAAGGAGTGCAAGGAGTACTGCGGGGCTCCTCAGCTGGCAGGTACTCCCCTTGGCCCCCACCCCAGGGCAGCAGCCTGCAACATGTCCTGTCCTGCACTGGGTCTGCCTGGGGGGGGACATGGCTGTCCTGGCTCTGGATGGGTCTATCCTGACTCTGGATGGGTCCAGGATGGGCCCATTGTGGGACTGCCATGGGTTAAGGATTAGTTTGGCTCTGGAATGGGTCTGGGTTGGTTTTGTGCTCTGCCTGGGATGGGTCATTCTGGGTCAGGATGGACCAGGATGGGTGTGTCCTTGGGCTGTGATGGGTCCGTGGTGGGTGTGGGATGGTTTTGTGCTGTGCTTAGGAGGGATCTGTCCTGGATAGGGAATATGGCCATTAGCCCACAGACAGTATGGCAGAGCGGGGCTGGGCAAGCTGCAGACATGCTGAGGCCATGACTGAACTTCAGTGTGGTCTTGATGGGAGGGGGAGTGTCCCCAGGCAGGTTGGGGTGCAATGGGGAGCAGTGGAGGTGACAGCCCCAGGCTGAAAGATTTGGTGGTGCAGGAATCCTGACACCAGCTAAGGACCAAGCCAGGGTCCCTGTCAGGGGTATGATACCTGCCAGGCCCCTCAGCTCCAGCCAGTGCAGGGGTTTCCGTACTGAACCTCCTTGGGAGACCCAACAGGCACCACTTATCCCTCAGGGGAAATGATGACCAGTTTGTCAGGAGTCTGGCAGAGAAAATCATCCTGCAGAAAGGGATGATTGAGGTGTCTTCCACCTTGTCCAGCTCTGGGCATGCCTGCTCCCAGGAGGGCAGGAGCTGGGGACTTTGCCTGACTCCACGGATGGGAGGTGGAGCCTGTCTTAGGGCAGAACCCATCTTTTATAATCCCTGCCAGCAATATAAAGTACATTAATGCCACCATGGTGCATGGTGGAACACAAAGTGTGGGACAGCCCATGACCTGCTGCGTCTCTCCACTTGCAGAGGACGAGGAGTTCCTGCAGCTCTCAAACTGATGCAGGCAGAAGATGAGGGGTTGGCATGCAGCACCAGGGTCCTGCAGGACAGTGCTGACAGCTGTGGCTGCCCAGGACATACCTCCAGCAGTAAATGTCTCTCATGTGACCAAAGAGCCCAGTGTCAGTCCTCAGGCTGGTGGGGAGCAGGGTGGGGGGCGCAGGAGGGGCAGGGGATGCTGTGGGGTCCTCTCTGGCCTCCCTGGTGGGTGTCCCCACCTCTGTGGGGTTATGGGGTTCTCCCCACTGAGTCTCTGACCCTGCCTCAGGCCACTGCCCTCTGCCCACACAGGGCCGGGGGGACACCGAGAGGCTCAGGGGTCCCGCTGGATGGGGTCCAGCCCCCATTTGCCAGGAGATGGGGTTGGGCTGCCGGGAAGGGCATAGCTAGGGAGGGTACAAGTGTCTGCTCCTCCCTAAAGGTGAATGATTGCAGCTGGCTCGGTGTCACGGTGGGACCGTGGAGACCCGTGTGCGGCGGAGATGGGGGACACGGGGGATGGGGCAACCACAAGGGGGTTATATGGGGTTTGCAGCATGGGATTACGGCGTGTCAGAGAGGACCCTGAGGGTCACAGGAGAGTTACGGGGTTACGAGGGTCACGGGAACATGGGGCTGGCATAGGAGCGGACGACAGGGGTTATGACAGTGCCAGGGGGCATAGGGGTCCCAGGAAGCGATTAGAGGTGCTTTGGGGGTAGTCCCAGGGATGCTGCGGCGGCCTCATGAGGGGTTATGGGGTTCATGGGGGGGGGGGGGGTGGTGAAGCTGCCAAGAGGGGATTGCTAGAGTCTTAGGGGGCTGTGGGGGGTCCCAGGAGGGCACAGCAGGGTTATGTGGGTCACACTGCGGGGGTCTCGGGCATGTTGGGCTGCACTCGGCCTTCGAAGGGGTCACGGGGGGAGGTTCCCGGGGTCGCGGCGGCGACCGCGCTCCGCGCCCTTCTGTCCTACGCCGGCCGCCGTACCCGCGCCGCGCGTGCTCCGGCCTGCCGTGGTGAGGCGGAAGAGCCAAGATGGCGGCGGCGAGAGCCCCGCGCCGCCTCCGCTTGCCACGCCCGGACCCTGGCCCCGGCCCCCGGTTGGGCTGAGCGGCCCGGCCCCACCGCCCCGTGCCGGACCCCGGCACCGGTTCCACCGCCCCGTGCCGGGACATGCCCCGATAGTGCCTCCCTTCCCCCGGCGCAGTTTTCTCCTGCCCGGCCGGACCCGCACACCTCCGCTCCGCATGGCCAGGCCGGCCTCGCCGCAGCCCTGAGCCATCCCGTGCCTCCGCCGCGGCCGCCCGGCCCCTGAGCCCGCGCTCGGCCCTTTCCCCGGGGTGCAAGTGTGGGACCACGAAGATGTTCTCGGCCCTGAAGAAGCTGGTGGGCTCGGACCAGGCTGCGGTCCGCGACAAAAACATCCCTGCGGGGCTGCAGTCCATGAACCAGGCGCTGCAGAGGAGGTTCGCCAAGGGAGTCCAGTATAACAGTGAGTCGGAGCCCTGGACCGGGGCGGCTGGGCCAGCCCGGGGGGAGGCGGGCGGCCCTGTCTGGTGCCCCGTGGGGTGCCCGAGGACCGCAGAGGGGCTGGGAATGCGTGTGCTTTCTTTGTGCAGGTTGGTGCTTTTATCCGTATTCGCTCAAAGCCAAGTTTGGAATTAAATGCTGGAGGTCACTGGAGGAGTGAGGGATGGAAAACTTTTGTCTTTCGATGGAGGACTCGGGACTCGCGGTGCAGCAGCGTCCCTGAGCGCTGCCTGCCGGCTGTGGCACAAGAGAGAGTGCCTGCTACATCAGTTTGAGTCAGTTCGAGCATCAAGAGGGTAACTCCCCGGAGTGCGTGGGTGATCTTCCCTGCAGCGCAGGATAATGGTGCTTGTAATCAAGCTGTAGTGGTTGTATGATAGGAGTCTATTAAAAAGCTCAGCCCTGCCAGGCTTTAATAAAAGGTGGACCGTGAATACCTCTGTGTGCCTTTGGTACATCATTTCATCATGACTGTCTTTTCTGCAACTGATATATTTGCTCTTTTATCGAGGAACACTTACAGAATTATTTTTCTTTCAGTGTTGAGGCTTAGGGCTGCATTTTTCCCTTGGAGTAAAGGTGATTTTTAATACAGTGTTTCAGGAGGGCACTGCAAGTATGTGAAATACTTCCCAAAGTGACAATTGTGAGATAGGGGCAGCAGTTATGTCATTCCTGCTGAAAATAGAACTGGTTCCAGAGAGCGCTGCGAGTACCAGCTCATCTATGTGGATCCAGGCAGGCAGGGGAGGCAGATTGCAGAAGGCTGAGAGATTGGCAGGTGGGAAAAAGACTGATTTGTGAATGTGGCACTGGATAATTTCTGTGAAGGCACACGTGTTGGAGGAGTAGAGCTGCTGTTTGATCTCAGTCTGAAACAGAATGTGATGGAGAAGTTACACTTTGGGTTTTGTGGTGTTTTTTTCCTTTGTTTAATATTATGGCTGTTGGCTGTGTTTTGGGACTGAGATTTCGAAGTGCTCTGCTTTACTAGAGAGAGCATTTGGCGACTTTATCCCTAGCACATCTGCAGATATGCCAGTGCTGTTTAATTTATAAAATTAGTGTCTTAGCAGGCAATTCTGAGTGTGAAAAGTAGAAGTGTGATTGTTGAGACTGGGTTTCCAGTGAAAGATGGGAATGAGGATGAAGGTGAAGGTGCTGCCTTGGAACACAGCACTACATCCTTAAACACCTACTGGAGATCTGCTGGTCTCAGACTGTTGGTTTGTGCAGAGGCTTCATGTGACCACAGCCCAGAAGACCTGCATGCTGCACGGGCGGCTGAGTGCCAGAGATCAGGTAGCTAATACCAGCTTGTGAATTATGTAAGAGCCAGGAGCTGGCTTCTCAGACAGGGGAGGTTTGTGCTGTGGATGGAAGAGATCAGCTGCATCCTGCTGGCACAGGACGGGACCAGCTCTGCTCCATGGTGACTGGCATGACTGGTCATGCCAGACCTGTGGATGGGCACCTGCCTGCCATTTGTGCAAGGCCAAAAATGGTAACTTTAGCTTCACTACTTTTTGTCTCATTAGTGAAAGCTTCAGGAAAGATTTTTGGTTTGTGCTTTGTCTTACCAAGATTTGTGTTCTAGTTACTGCTTTATAGCTGAAAACTGCAGCTTTCTGTCACTGCCTTAAGACAGGCTTTCCAATCTCCATAGTAACTCTTCCCAGCATCACTGTTATATAATATTTATAGGAGATACAGGCTGCCTTCTGAAAGGGCTTCAGGGTACCCCCCACAGCCATAGCACTGGGGAGATGGGGAGCATTCCAGCCTGGTGACGTGGTCTCAGTTGAAGGTGGGCTGTGAAGTAATGTCAGTACAAGGGCCATTGCTCATGAAGGGCAGAACTGCAAATCCTGTACATTGCCAATTCTCCTTTCTTGGCAAATTCCTGACATTCAGCAGAGGAGTGGAGGATGTGGTTTGGAGCCACCGTTAGCGTTACAACTCCTCTGTTTCCCTGAAACTGCCTGAACCTAAACCAAGGGGCGCTGTGATTTGTTTTACAGAAATGTTTCTTTGCTGCATTTGACCACTACAGATCCTGAATGAAGCCTGTTTCCTTCCCAGAAATATACTTAGTATGCTGAGAATACATTGGGTTGTTCACTGATAAAGCAGGCTGGGACACAGGCCTTGTGTCTGGCTCTGGGTGCCTCCCTGGGCTCAGAGCAGCCCCTGCTGTGCCAGCCCTGCAGCTCTCAGGTACATTTTGTAACAGATAACCCCATGTTTGAGGTGATGCTGAAGGCTGTGAGGTGTTTTAATGGCGCTGATAGTTACAGACCCTAGGTAGAATAGAGCACTAAGTTGAACCTGAATGATTTGCTTTGATGGTCCCTCTCCTACACAGTCAACTTTTCTAAAGGAGGAGCATTGCAGGGTGGGAAGATTTAGATTTTTAATGAAATTATGAGAGCAGAGACCAGTACCAGCCTTTGGCAGCAATCAAGTCCTTTGCTTGGGACATCCTATTGTAAAACAAAAGCATTTCCATACTGCATTCCAGCACACACACACACTGTACCATCTGCATGGAGCTGCTGTGGTTTGCATCCAGTTAACACCAGAGTTCCCTGAGCACTCAGAAATCACAGAGCTGAAAATGACGTGGGTCTCTGCCACATATGTCACGGCTGGAATCTTTGTAGGGGATCACGATTCCTGGGCTGGGGAACCACTCTTTGTGAAAACTTCCTCTTGTTTTCTTGCTTGGGATACCCTGGATCAGGTGGGCTGCATGGCTCTTCCAAGGGCTGTACTGGCCCTGTTAGGGAGCGTGGCAAGAGCAAGTAAGAGGAAGTGGTTCTTGTGCCTTTGGCAGCTCTGCTTGTTTCAACAAATTACAAGAGTAATTGCAGAACCTAATTTTGAGCACCAGGGTGCTCAAACGTAACCATTTACGTAAGGCAGTGATGGGCAAACAATGATCCTGGGATTTGCTGATCAGGGACAGGAACAAAAGACGTGAAGGTGCCAAATGTTAATCCGTTCTATTCCCCAGACATGGAACCTTTGCTCTGGGCTTTACACACTGCATCCAGTGTGTCACTTGACAAACCCCACTGCTGTGTGTGCTTGGAGCACAGGCTGTTACCAATGCTGGGATACCAAAGGCAGTAGCTCCAAGAATTCCCCCCACTCCCTCTCCTTATTAATTTTTTCTGCCTAACATATTCCTTAAAAGACAAAGCTTAATTAATACCATGTACCTTTTTAGTAAGCATTATAGTCCTTACTTCTTTTGTGGTACTTGAAAGTTGTAGTTCACAGACTCATTGTGAAGTATTTTCATTCAGCATGACTCCCAAAAGGAGGGCTTCTCCTCTTGCTGCCACTTCCTACCTTCCCTTGTTTTCTCCTGTGGCTGACACAGGTGTTTGTGCAGCACGTGCCAGCCCTGCTTTGTCTGCTGCTGGCCTGTGCCTATGGGAAGTGTGCTTGGGGGAGTTCTGCAGCACAGGTGGTGTTGCTTTTGGCAGCAGAACAAGCCCAAGCATCTCAGTTGAAATCCCAAGGACCTTAATGAGGATAAGGTTATATGACCCTCTCCGTGGGGTTATTAGTTTCGGGATCTTTGCTGCAGAGTCCTGAAGGAATGTGGGCAAAGCTGGAAATTCCTGATTTCTAGTTCTGAGTTGGTCTCAGACCTGTTCTCTGGGCCTGTATTGTCACTGCTCTGCTTCCATCTCCCCATCTGGAGAATGGAAATCCCTCTGGTTTTCCTGATGCAATGACAATATGAATAAAGTGATTTGTTTAACTTTTTCCTTGCCTCTTGATCTTTTCCCCATCCCTGCCCTTTTCCCCACAGATAATTCTTCTGTCTTTGCTGCAAACCTCTGGCTGTTTGCAGTAAGTACTGATTTAACTTCAGATCAAAATAAGGCAACAGTTTTACTTGATAGAATTAACCTTTCCTGTAGTTATTGTTGCTCTTTCCACATTCAGCCACAGCCCAGTCCTAAGATGCGCCAGCCTGACTGTGCTTGGAAGCTCACTCAGGCCTTCCTGCCTTGCAGGTGCCTGTCACTGAGCACTTTAAGTGAAGTCAGCCTATTAATACTGTGTTCATTTTTGCCTTTATTCTCCTGGTGTGGTAAGTAATTTTGAAAAAGAATAAACAGCTCTGAAAAAGAATAAACCTCTGTGTACTACAAAAAAAGCACAGTGGAACTGTAGCAGTAGGCAGAATTCTTCCACAGACTTTGTGTGCTTTATCTTCAAGTTGACCTCTTCAGCTCTTCTCTGAAATGACTGCAGCAGCTCCTGAACTGCAGCAGAAGGCAGCCTTCAGTCTCAGATCTCCTTGCCCAAATGATGATTATCAACCTAATGCTAATCACCTGACTGCCATTAGAAGATGTCTCTGAGGTGTCCCATTTTCCAGGGGATCATAGCTCCAAGTCAAAACACAAGAATAAAAATTCAGTTTTATTCAGCTGAATAAAAATTCAGCTTATGTTTTCCAGTAGCCATGTGGTTGCCAGTAAAAACAAAGATGGTATTGAGGAAAAAAAAATTCCACAATGTAACAGAAAATTTAGAAAATACAGGGTAGTGGTTTCAGAAAGAGCAAGATAACATTTGAATTGACTCTGGAAAGTTCATTATATTAATTGCTACAATTTTTGATATTTTGAACGCTTGCTTTCCTTGGAAGAGTTTGAAAGAGTTTCTGTCTAAACTGAAGCAACCATCACAAGGGCCTGGTGACAGGAGGTTGTAGCCAAGTGAGCATCAGCCTCCTCTACCAAGTAACAAGTAACAGAAGGGGAAACAACCTAAAGTTGCACATAGGGTCATTTAGATTGGCTATTAGGGAAAATTTGTTTGCAGAAAGGGCTGTCCAGCCCTGGCACAGGCTGCTCAGGGCAGTGGTGGAGTCCCAGTCCCTGGAGGGATTTAAAAACCATGGGAATGTGGCACCTGGGGACATGGTTTACTGGTGGCCTTGGTAGTGCTGAGGGAATGTTGGAATAGTTGATCTTAAAGGTCCTTTCCAAATCCTTCTAAACCTAAATCATTCTGTGATTCTGTTCTCTCAAGGCATGAGAAGTGTTTAAGGAGAAAGGGAAATGATACAGGAGGTAATGGAAGGAAGAGCCTGTCATAAAAGGCCAGCAACGGAATAGGGTATGACAAAGTAGGAGCAAGGGCCAGGGAGAGGTAGAGAAGGCAGGAGGGTGGGAGATTGTTGCAAATGAGTGATTTAGATCACTTAAAGAATGAGCAGCAGCAGTACAAGCAAAAGTGGTCTAGATATGATATTGTTCCAGTGCGACTTGACAAAGGTCAGTGGCAATGTTCACTCTGTTACTGACCACATGCATGAAACACCCTGAGGAGAATCGACTTAGAATTGAGGTGGAATGAGTTACACAGAGATCCTCCTGTTGAGTTATGAGGCTCAGAGGGGACCCCCTTTCTAAACTCCTGATGGAGCTTAGGTGCTTCTGGGTCCAATCTTGGTCTCAGACTTGGCCTTTGACAGTTTATGTCTAATGGACTTACCTATACAGAGTTTATAATAATTAATACTGAGTATCAGTTTCATTAGTATTAATGTCACATGCCAGCAGTTCCTTACTGAGGATCTGTTGGGCAAGGAGGAATCTCTTATTCCCGGGTAAGGGACCTCAGACCTAGAGAGGTGTTCCAGTTGAAGGGGAGACTCATAGGCAGACTGCCCAGCCACAGTTCAGAAAGAGCTCGGATTAGACTCCTGATCTGTCAGGGCTGAAAGGTCTCTGCCTCAAGGAGAAGCTTAAGAGGTATCCCAGCTTCAGGGGAGGTCCCCACCATGCAGCTGCACCACCGGGCACAGGGAGCTCAGGGAAGGCTCATCCCATCTGTCATATTGATGGGATAACGTGGAGGCTCATAGTCTGATTGCATTCAATGGGAAGGGTGTGCAGGAGACTCCTAATACCCGCATCTTTCTTTGTTGCTTGATAAACAAGTTTTGGAAAAGCCACCTGGTATTCTTGTGTTAATCCATGGTTGGTGTGGTGTTCCAAGCTCATGTGCCCCAATGCTGGGTGTGTCACTGCTCCTCTCCGCCTTTCCTTGGTCCAGCCATGGCTCAGTCCTTTGCTTTCTTTAAAGCCTGAACCAAACTGATGCTGGTTTGTTTAAGGGGTCAAGTATATCCATCAAAGAGCAGAGGCTCATCTGGCTGGAGATGTGCAGATTCTGAGGATTCAAGCTTGCTGTTGGTTCGTTCTGCTGAGCTAGTGTGAGTTACTGAATAAACAATGATTTAAATGACTGAGGCTCATCTTTCCTAATGAACCCCATCGTGCCTGTGTGGTATGGGAGGACTAATTACATCTGAATAATGCCTGCAAAAAGTTAGCATGCTTTTCACAGCATTCCTCAAGTTGTGCTTAATCACTTTATTTGTCTGCTTGCTCTTTTCTCCAGTGAAAATTGTCATCCGAGGGGACAGGAACACTGGAAAAACCACACTCTGGCACCGACTGCAGGGAAAGAAATTTATTGAGGAATATATTCCAACTCAGGAGATCCAAGTCACCAGCATCCACTGGAATTACAAAAGTAAGATGGTAGAGGGTGGAGGGAGTGACAGTCATGGGACGATGCCTTGGGGGAGGAAATTCCACTGCAGCCTCATTTGCTTTTTCTTCTCTGTCTGCTTGGGAAACAAAATGGTCTCTCTTCATGCTTTTTAATTTATTATTCATAGTTTCTCAGTCATTTTTTTAATTTTGTCAGATGCTCTATGTTATAAGTTCTAAAGAATATGTCTGTGGAAGCCACAATCCAAGGGAAGTGTTTAATAGGTGGTCTGAAGTATTTGAGAAATTTGTAATATGCTTGACATGTTAATGTGGAGGGGTTGTTGTATAAATGTGTCGCTGGGGCCCACTGTGCTTTGGGTGTTACTGTGTTGCTTAGAAGTGGATACATGGTGCAAACTGGATTTCACTGATGAAAATATAAAGAGATTCTGGTGACTGGGGAGGATTTCAAAAATTATTGTAGTACTGCTAGCTCTAGGCTGGCTTACTGAAGCACAGAAGTTCCAGTGCCTTTTTTAAGTTCTTGCTGCAGTGTGGTTTTAATTTTTATTTTACTGGTTGCAAGCGGCTGTGAAAGCCCTACATCCCACCTGGAAAAGACAGGCACTGAAGGCACTGCAGGCACTGAAGTTGCGTAAGGTTGTGATTCAGTGGTGCATTATGTCCAGCTTTCAGGTTGCTGGTCAAGAATGCCACAGCCTTGTGGGATGAATTCCTGATTCAGTATGAAAGTGCTCTGTAAGATTGAGTATGCTGTACAAAAAGGGTCAGCAGTTGTTTGTCATTATCATCATTATCAGACATTGTCCATCTGCCTCACTCTGATCTTCTGTTGAATTAGGTACTGCCCAGCTCCTCCCAGCTGGGAGAACACCTTGTGCAGTCGGGTGAGCACCAAATTGAGTGCTGTGTCTAATTCACCACCAAATTTGAATTGCCAGGTGCCCAAGTCTCGTGATAATGCTCACAAAGCCACAGGATGTGTTCACCAGCTGATCTGCTATGGTCACACAGAGGTGTTTCCCGTCTGCAGCCAAACCTCTTGTATGGTGTATGTGTGCTGTGGCATGCTTCCCCTCACTCCTCTGCCTTCCTCTCAGGATGTCAGTACATCAGTTACTGAGGAATGAACACAGAGCTTACAAGTTGGATGGTGGAAACTATCTCCAAAATCAAATTTGAATGCTTCAGCCTAAACAGACTTAGAACAGAGTAAGAAATAAAATTCCTCTTTCCCAGATACCCAAGTGTAAAGAATGCACTGAGTGTTAATTGTGGCTTTCTGCAGTATCATGCATTAAAGCCTCAGAGTTGGGTTTCTTCTCTGATAGGTGCAGGTAACACAACACTTGTGTTGGATACAGCCTGGGAGTCTGGCATTTATTTTAGGAGGCTTATTCATATCTAACTGTATCCATGAACAAGTACAAAGATCCAGTCATCTCACCTGTGTCTGCATTTCTTTCCCTGAGCCAAGGCTCAGACATTGCTTTTTCAACACTGATGCAATCCTGGGGTAGAAAACACCTGCACCTGAGGCTGGCTTTGCTGTGTGCTGAGACCCACTGGTGTACAGGGTATTTCTAGGGCCCACTTCTAACCTTGGTGTGCTGCATTTCTGTAGAGCTCCCCAGCCAGAGCTGTCAGCAGTGTGTACAGATGCTGATGGACTTTTCCCAAGGTTAAGTGTTGCTGACCTTGTAAAACTACTTACAAAGCTGTACCTGAAACTGTGCCTTTCATTTGTGTTTCTTTTACATTGTAAAACATCTACTATTGTCTTAGTAATAATTTCCACTAACTTAGGACATTTTCCATTGACTTTCTTAAGATACATTTCAAAAAGTAACCCCCAGTTAAAGGACATTGTGAAGTCTGTTTCCTGCTGTGAGAAGTTTCCATCCAAGACTGGTGATGTGGGCCCTCAGAGTACTTGGTTCAGGTCTAAATCCTGCCCTGTTGGCCATGTTAATCTGTAGAGGAAAAATAAAGTTTGTTTTTCCTACGTTCATGCTCTCAGGCTACCTTGAATAAACATTATGAGGTAATTGATGGCCAATATTTACAGATGTTAATTAAATCGTTGCCCAATATTGAAGGATTCTTACATTGCCTGGTCTTAGAAGAATTCCATTTTAGATGCAAAATGTAGGACCTTCTGAAATTTTATACTGTAGAAATTTATAAAGGTAGCAGAATCTGAGTTACTTCTTATACAGAATTAACAAAGTTGCTTTTCTGTGCCAATTGTAATGGGTATTTGTAATTTTTGTGTCCAGGTAAGGAATTACCATTCCTGACCCTAAGGAACATTTTTTTGAATTATACTGGTCACCAAGTTTTTCTCTGTATGGCAACCTGAGAAAGGGAGTCTGAAATAAAAATTGACAAACAGTTGTGCTCAGATCCTTACAAGGCCTGAGAGATAGGAATGGGGGCTGGCAGAATTGCTTTGCAGTGTAGGATCTGTGATCCAGAGCATAGGAGGTGAATCCTGTCGTTGAATGAGGGTAAAAAATGTCTGAGGGCCTGTGAGTTCCTGGTGATGAACCCACCTGCAATGTGATAATTTTTAGTTTTAAATGAGCTTTCTTGCAATTGAAGCCTTTTCATGCCTCTCCATCATTTTGTCAGAAAGCAGTGCTCAGTGTGCCACTGGCCATGGAATATCTGGTCAAATAGCAGGTCAGGACAGATCTTTGGAGTGCTTTGTTCCGTGGTTTGTGGTAATCCAAGTTAGGGACTTGAAAGGATAAATTGGCATTCTTTTTACTGCCACAGAGCTCCTTCGGGTGAGATGCTGGAGATGCTGCTGGGTATGAGTCACACACCAAAGCCAACGAAACAGCACTATAGCAATTATCCTCTTGCATGATCGGGATAATGAGGAATGACACTAGTAATGAAAGGGAAGAACTTCCTGGTTGTGAGCTAGCAGAAAAAATGTGGAAATATGTGTTTCCTGGAAATATATGGAAATACGTGTCTCATGCAGTCGTTTTCTTTGAGAAATTCTACCCTTGCCCTCAGCCAGAAGGGTTTAAAGCAGTTCTGTGGGGTCAAGGGGTTCAGCTCCCCAGATGCCAGGACTGCTGCTGCTCAGCAGGGTGTCAGTTCTGTGGGAATCACTCAGCAGGCTAGCACATCCTAACTGAGGGCATGTGTGGCTCCTGGGAAGGAGGTGGAGAGCTCAGGAGCAAAGTGCCAGTGCTAGGCCCCGGGTCACCCCAGGGGCTCCCTTCTCTGAACTGTTAGTCCTGATGTACTACTTCACATGGCACTTCTGCAAAGAACAAGCAGCCTCCTGGGTTCCTCCTGAGCCCATGCAAAACTTGGGGAAGGCAAATATCTCTTACCCTTTTGCAGTAAGCCTTGATTGTGGAAAGGCACTGCGATTGCCTTGCCAACTGCAGGGCAGGAATCAGGGGCAGACCTCCTCCAGTAGCTGATCTGTGTCCCAGCACCTGCAGGGGCTCAGGGAGAGCTCCTGCAGTGCCAGTGCCTGGGGGGAGGAGCTGGCTTGCCTAGGTGCCAGGTGAGTGATTCACAGGTTGGACTTAAGCCTACCTGGTTTGATTATCTGTAGAAATATTCAAGGACTGAGTTAATTGGTGGGGTGTAGTGGTTTGAGCAGAAGTTTTTGTGCTGTGTACCGCTGTGTGCTTTCAGTCCTGTGAGGCACTGCCTGGGCTGACCCAGGGGAGTCTCCTGTTCATCCAATGCCTCCTGCCCAGCTGGCACATAGGAAGTTAAGCAGGAATTACTGTGAAGAATAGAGAAGCTGATTTTGCTTCATGCATAAATGTAAAAAGGGTCTTTCTCCAGAAGCAAAGGATCAAAGTTTTCCTTTATTCGTAATCTGTCTGTACAATATTTGGAAACATTTCATTAAGCCAAGAGTGAGTTCTGTATAGAAAATGCTTCCTGGTTTGATAATGACACTTAGATAAACTCTCATGCCATCCTATGATGTTATTTTATGCTCTGAGGCATTGTCCTCCTATTCTAGCTTTATGTTCAGAGCTGCTCCAAGTACAAGCTTTTGCTTCAAAGCAAAACATTTTGTTGTAACATTTCCAAAAAGCAGCCATTTCTTGGGTCATATTCCTGAAAATCAGACTGCTTATTTGGATTCCATGGAAACATTGATCCAGAGCTACTCAGCCTTCAGGCCTCCTGAATGTGAATTGGCTGCCTGTGGGTACCAGCGATCACTGGAGTTAGAATTCTGCATGTCTTGCTTCAGATTTTAGCAAATCAAATAGATGTTGCTGGTTATAATTTATTTATGCTGCAGCTCTAGGAAGCAGAATTGCTAGTGAGACCTTATTTTCCACAAAATATACCTGGAAATGTGCAGAGAGAATGGGTTTCTGTAGCTGCAGGACTGTCTGCGCTGGCTGTCATGTTTACATGGAAATGCCATGATTGATCTTTCTTAAATGTGTATATTCCTTTTGCCAGTTGTATGCCTTGTTTATAAATCAGACTTTATCCTCAAAATTAGATTTTTATATTTTTTGAAAGGCTTTGTAAACCTCTGCATGTTATGAAAAGAGTCTACACAAAGTACTTGCAACAGGCTTCAAACCTGACATGAACCAGCTAGGAAATCCAGCCATCACTTATGTGACTAAGAGTGTTTATGAAGTTCTTTAGACAGCATGGTTTTGGTGAACAGCTTGCACCTTCAACAGCTCACTGCCTTCTTGTGGTTGAGTTTTTTTCTTGCATATAATGTGCTTTTCTTTTGACATTCCTGTGCTTTGACATTCCTCCATGTTGGCTTTGGGTTAGGCTCTCTGAGTGATGGATGTTTTACTGAAACCTTCTAACCCTTTTGTTCTGTTGTGCTTCTAGCCACTGATGATATTGTGAAAGTTGAAGTCTGGGATGTAGTGGACAAAGGTAAGATTTGTAACTTTCTTTCTAGTGGAGATCCGTCGTTCTTTCTTAGTTTTAATTAAAAACTTACATAGAATTTAGAAATACCTGCTTACTTCTGCTTTTAAAAAAGTCTGTATTTATTACACCGCTTCCTGAAAGAATAAGGAAAGGAGAGATGAGTCTTCTATGCCAGAACCCATTATCTGGAATCTGAACTTCAGGTCAAACCCAGTGTTCAGAAGCAGTTGTTCCACGTGCTTACGACAGATGAAGTGCCTGCTGCTCTGTGTATTCCAATTCTCTGAGCTTTAAAATAGACTTCACCTTCTCCCCTTTATAGTTTCCTTTAATGTTTAGACAGGTTTTGAGTTCTTTGTTCTGGTTATAAAAGTTCTTGTTGAGCCGTTTTTGTGACGGTATTCTGTTGTTAAATTGGTAAAACCTTAGCTGCAGTGGGTAATATATGCAGGGGGGAAGGATGAAAGAGAAGCCAAGTACTTAAATTCACTAGGACAGAAAATGCAATATGTGCATTCCAAAACCTTTTCTAAATGCTTAGCCAAGGAAAATTTTATGATATATAAATACATTTTTCATTGGTTTTCAATTTTTGTCAGAGTATAAACTTTTGTTTTATAAAGACAAAAACCAAACCCCAAAACATCTGTGAAGACACAGTCTGGATGCAGTGCAAATGGGATGCAGCGGGATCTGTTCCTGGAAGGGGTTGGGGTTGAAATTTAAATCTCCACAACCCATTCTGTAGCCCCGAATGCAGATGTTGTTTGGCTTCTAAGAGGCATTTAGTACCAGCCAGGCTCCTGGTTTAGTGTGTGAGTATGGTCAGGAAAGCAGCTGCACAGTGAGCAGCTCTTGCTCTGTGAGTGATGCTTCTTGTTTGGTGTCTGTCAAATTTCTTGGCCACAGTCATCGAAACTCAAGATTTGATGGTTTGTCTGGTGCTGCCTTTCCTGCAGCCTTGGCTGGAATCCGTGCTCTCAGGTGTTCCTCAGCAGAGTGGCATCTCAGAGGCACCACCAATGCAACTTACACTTGTGTTACACCAAAAACTAACACTACAGTAGGGAGTGGGAAAAGGAGAAATGTCATTTTTCATGTCAGCTGAACTGTATTCGAAATAGGGAAAAAACAAGGACAGTTAGCAGTAGCACCTCCAGTTCAGATACCTAATGGAGCCTTCAGGATAAACTTGAGTCAGGAACTTTAAATGAAAATCCTGTGCACTTTATCATTTTAGTGTTTTAAGGCCCAGTTTTCACAGGGTAGACAAAACCTTGCTTAGGCCAGTGTTACTGCTGAAGTCAGTCTGATTAGTTCGGCTTTCACATTGTGCGATAACAAGTGGAGGGCTGGAATCTGAGCAGAACATCTGTGTTCTCGCTGCCTTGCAGCTTTGGCATGAATAGAGAGACATTTAATTTGGGAATCATGTGGTTCCAGCACTTACTTCTGTGAATAGCTTCTCTGAGCAGAGTCATCTTCTCAACTAGAGACTTGTTTTTTTGGCGAAGGGGGCGGGATGTGCTATGCACAGATGTTGATAACGGCTCTTCTGGTCCTGCTTTGATTTCTGACAGCAGAGCCTATGTTGAAAATCTTAAAGGAATCTCTTTCCTTCACTTCATATTCTTTTGAAATAAAACTCACTCTGTTAAGATCCATACTTATGGACCACAGATATGGGGGTTTTTTTGCAATCAGTTGTGCTCAATCAGTGCAATGGAGAAATCAAATCATGATGATGTTAATGAAATAAAATCTTTTCCTATTGCGATAGCATTGTGGAATCCTGATAAGCATAACTTTAGGAAATTGTTCATGTTAAGCATTAAGAGGTTGCTCATATCTAACTTTCATCCTAATGTTATGACATTTTTGTTTTCCTTCGGTATGCTTAGGACAAAAAATCCTCCTGCGTGATGCTTTGGGTGAGAGCCACACTGGACTGTAGACTTGCAGTAGTAAAGTATCCAGTGCTGCTGTAGCATAGTGCTGACAAGGCTTGATCCTTCTTTTTTTTTTCCCTTGCCTACCAGATCCTGGCTCATGTGCATATTTCGAGTTGGGCAGAACACTGCATTTATCAGGCTGGATTTGAAACAGTCAAAAAATGCATGATCTGAACACCCATTTCAACATGAAGTTTTCCAGGCTGACATTCTTTAGCCAGCATTTCCCTGTTTCATTTTCAGAGGAAATTAGGAGACCTCTGTTTAAATGAAGGGGGAAACCTTATTGAAAGCCCTGATGTGGGTTATAGCTTAACTAACTAACAGGAGCATCCATGAACTGCAGTTTTCAGCTTCAGTTGTGTAAAGCAGCTTTGGGCTCTTGCCTGCTGAGCGGTGCTGCTGTTCTGCAGTCACAGGGGGGTGGGGTAATTACAGGAGTTGCACCCTGAAAACTTGATGTGCATTTCTGGGCTGAAGTTAATGGTGATTTTCCTGAGTGATGTTTCTCCTGGTGCTCCCTAGAAGTGTGCTTCCTGTCCTTGCTGGTTCAGCAATGTGGGTTTTCCCTCCAGAATCCACTGGTATGCAGAGGGCAGCTCTACTGGCCCTGCCTGGATGGTGGCTTAGCTTGGTATTGGTTATTTAGCTTCCAGATGATAATTTGGAAATGTGGGGAGGTTTGTTGTGAAAGCTTAAAAGCTGTGAGGTTGGTTACTGTGGTGAGGCAGCAGGGAATGGCAGCTGTCAGACTGTGCTGCTTCTCTTGGCTTGTTCTTGACCATTTGGGATTCTTTTTTTAAATGTGCAGACTCCCTGGAGTCCAGACTTCCTTGCTGCCTGCTGCATTCTCCTTGGGCCTGCTCAGGGAGCTGGGATCATGTCTGGAAAGTTGCCATTTGTTAAAATTTTCCCAAGATGAGCTTGCCTCCAGCCATGGATTGTATTGGATTTTGTGTGGCGTGTGTAGTAAATATCTCCTTTACTGCTCTTGGAACAGACAGAGCACAGGAAAGATCTCTCTTAGCAGAAGTCACAATCCTGACTCATCTTTCTGGCTTTGCAGCAAGTTGTGTAACTGCTGCGGATCATAAAGCTATAACAGATCCTGAATTCAGAGAAGCTGCTTGAATGCAGGAGATTCAGGAACAGTTGTAAATTCCTGTCTTATAACTTCTGCCACTTTGGTTCCCACATATTTTCTGCTACGTGACTGAGGGCATCAAATCATTTTTTTTTTTCTGTTGCCCACAAGGTAGACGCTTTCCCTTGAATTGAAGATTCCTTTCCTCTTTGCTGCACCTTCACCCCTCTGCCTCCCAGATATGTCCTACAAGAAGAACGAAAGATCAGAATTCATATTTCTATTATTTTCAGATGTTCCAAGTTAGATAACACAAGGGATGCACATATTCCAGATGTGTATTTTAGACTGGTGAAGAGGAGCAGCCCCTTGCATGATGGACAGCAATTGTTGGCAAGTTGCACTGAATCCTTCTATCCTGCAGCAAAACTGATGGTACATACTGCTGCAGAGACTCAAGTGATGATCACAGCCCTACTGTCCAGTAGGAGCTGTTCTGTAGACTCCAGGACATAGCTGCCAAGTGTATTTAGTGCCAGAGTTGCTCTTATGCCTGTAAATGAGGAGCAGCCATTGTTCTAGGCAGGGGACCTGAGCTATAGCAGCATGCACACCCATGTTTTCTAATTGAAGCTCCTCCATTACACATCAGTACAACCTCAAAATCTGGACCTCATGCATACAGTGACACAATTGTCACCGTGCCCTTGCTTTATAGGCTGAATTGCATCTTGTCACTGCACAGATCTTATCTTTGTCTAGTTCATCCTGCAGTTTGGGTTCCAAAAATAGAGCCTGTGCGTGAGTCTGTACACACATGCGCTTTTCAGCTCCGTGACTCCTTTGAGGTGACCTCCTTTGCAGCACTGATGAGCAGTGTGCGAGAATATTACTCATTCCTCTGGATGCACACAGAAAACCATGGAGAGGTGTGCGGGTTGCATATTCTGTCTCAAAGCATTGACTGTAAATGTGGCCAGGTTAGACGGACACCTTGATTTCTCAGGATGGGAGGAATGATGGAGAGTATTTGTGGTTGCTTGGGCTTCTCTTTTTAATACCTAGAAATTTAGGTCATGCCAAGCATAATTCAGCAGTGACTGCAGAAATAGCGATGTTTGGATATTCAGAGAAGCCACACAAACGTCACTCACTTGAAATTAATTGAAGTGGGAAAAGACATGCATGGCCTAGACATCCCACACCTTTGGCTCGGAAGAATCAGAGCCCATACTTGGATCCCTCAGGGAAACACATTGCCCAAATGAGGAGGGATCAGGATTAATATTTCTGCTACTTTCAGATGTCAGCAGTAAGCTGACATGAGTGGAGCAAACATTTTGCGGTGATGCACAGAAGCACCCCCAGAATCACCTGTTGTAACATGCAGCATTAAAGCTTTTCTGAATAACTGTATTTTCTTACTATTTATCCTTGAGCTGTGTGCAGGAAAAACAAACCCTGTTTCACATGCAGCATCTAGCAGAACCCTGAATTCCACATGTGATTCGGCTAAGTTAAGAGCTAGTGGAAGCTATTTTGGTCCTCAGTGTTAGAGAGTCTTTTACAGAGTCAATGGGAGGGTTTTTTCAGGTGCATCTGAGCTGCCAACACCTTCTGTTATCAGCGACACAGGAAATTTCTAGAAGTTATAAGAAGCAATTCCAAGACTGTGCCAAGTATAATTTAGCTAACTCATCGCTATTTAGACTAGGAAAATACACAACAAAGTTATTTCAGAAGTACAGTTCTTTAATGCTGTCAGTAACATCTGGGAGGTACTTGGTATCTGTCAAACAAAACTCCTGATCTTGTAGGGTTATTCTTTGTGCAGTGCTTATCATTGATAAAATTATGGAAACTCAGAACATTCACTTTAAACAAGAGGTCAATTTTTTTCATGGTGTGTCCACACTAAACCTTTTTGGCAGTAGGTGACAGAAGATGTTGAGATTCCTGGCAATCCTTAGAGCAAAGTGTCTACACCAGAAAATCAGCTGATGGCCACTCTGATAATCATAGGTACAGATACACCTCTCTGCTGAGACTCCAGGCCATAAGATTTGGAAACACAGTTAGTGTGTAATTGACTTGACACAAATTTTCCAGGGAGGCTGAAGTTTTAAAAACACTGTTTCTGGGGCGCTGAGTTAAATGCTAGTGGTACATTAAAATTCAGAAGAAAATGCTTCTGTAAGGTGTAAGGAAAGAGAGAAGCTTCAGGGGCTTTAACTGCCCCTTTAACTGCCTTAGAGGAAGCAGATGAGTTAGAGAGAAACCACTAGATTCTTGCAGGTGGGACCATGGCTGTGGGACTGCAGGGCAAGTCTCTAGAGTGGTTTTCTAGTGTCTTCTACAAACGTTAGGCACATTGCTTCTTGCACTTTTCTGGGAGTCTGATCTGCTACCTGGCTTATTTTTGTGTGCTTTGGGTGGTGCTTCTGGAGGATTTCTTTTCTGCGCCTTCACTGGTGATGGCCAGACCTGACCCTCTGGCTGTGACCTTTGGAGCACATATAGGCTGTCTCTCCATCTTCACAACCCCCTTCCCACAGTTTATTTGATTTCTCTTGGATTTCTTCTTGGATAAGTCCTGTCTTTGGATTGCTTTACTGTTCATTTTTGAATAGACTAGCTGGGATTCTTCAGCAAGGCATGGGTATCCCACCCCTCCTCATCCCCTAGGCTTACAGTAGAAGTAGGATTTGCTTTAAGGCTGTGTTCTAACTGCTGTGCACCTGTCCAGACTCATCTTCCCGTTCTTTGCTCAATGTAATGCTTTTTATGTTTTTTACCATTCTTTTCAAGGAAAATGCAAAAAACGAGGAGATGGTTTGAAACTGGAAAATGACCCTCAGGAGGTGAGTTACCTAGAATTCAGAGGTCTGAGGCCTCTTGTCCACTTTTGGTCCATGGGGAGCAAGTTTTATATTTGTTCCTGCCCTAAGGCCTTCCTGTCAGGTGGGTGATGCCAATGCTCTTCATTCCTTGCTCTGTGCATTTCAGCCCTGCTCCTGCCCTCACTGCAACTTCCCTGCTGGTTTCCATTCTGTCACTGGGAATGACTGTGCCCCGGATGTTTGCTCAGCAGCTTTGTACTTGTCTTCCTGTGGGCAGAGGCAGAAATTCCATTTGTCAGGACCTTCTTGTGGGGCCTGAAGAAATTACTTGATGCCCTGCTCTGGCCGCTCCTCGGAGCTGGGCTGTTAGACTCTCACTGGTGCCCATCTGCTCAGGCTGATTATCTTCATCTCAGATGAAGATAATTTTCCTCAAAATATTCTCCCATGGGAAAAGCCTTTATGAGAACAGTTACCACAGCTGCCTCTTCATTTGCAAATTTGGGTGCATTTTTCACTGCTGGGAAAGGAGTGAGAATTATTCCAGGGGCACCAAATTCCAGTAGGAGCCATAGAGACTGAGCGAGGACTATGGAGACCAAGCTGGGACCCGTACTGTGTGGACTTAGCAGCATGCAGAATCCAAATGGTGAGAAGCCAGTTGGGTACTAATCCTGTCAGCTGTCCATGGGAGAAACTGCTTCCTGCTTTTGGACACCTGCAGCATTAAGAGTAGAGCCAATATCTGAGTCAGGAAGAAGATGGAATGGGAGCTGTGTCCTCTGTCCTCCACTCTGATGTTTGTAAGGAGTTCTCTTGCCAACACAGGATTTGGGAGCACAGGGGAAAAGACAGGGGTGGGTTTTAGCATGTGCTGTCAGAGACCGTCAGGTGCTATACATCCTGTTCCTATGGGAAGTGGAAGCTGGGAACCACCAATCTTATTTCAGTGATAGTGGTGTGAAATCCACAGGTACTCCTTAGAGTGGTTGTCACTTTAGAAAGTTTGCTCTGTCAGTACTATATCTATTGTGTTCTGTATCAGCCTGAAGTTGAATCCAGTTATTTACTGCTTATTTGCCTTTATTTCCTCAGGCAGAATCGGAAATGGCTCTGGATGCAGAGTTCCTGGATGTCTATAAGAACTGCAATGGTGTAGTGATGATGTTTGACATCACCAAGCAGTGGTAAGAGACCTTTACTGGCACCATGTGATTCTCCCTTGTTCAGGCAAAACAAATGACTTCCAGATTTCCAGATTCCCAGTAAGCTGATAACCTGTCTAATGAGTTGGACCAAGCTTGTATCCTTTAAAATAAAAACTTTATCTTGTGACATGGCTTTTAATACACTCCTCTCCTGGACTTGTTCCAAACAAGCATTGTCCCTGTGGGTTGTGTGCTGCAATTGCTGATATGCTCCTGACTGAGGCTTGATAATTAGTGCTATCACATGTGTAAAGTGCATGTTGCAAACCCCTGCTCCCCATAACACAAGGGAAAGGAGGATGCTAGTGAGAAATTCCCAAGAAACTGGTATTACTAAGGATTGTTTAGAGGCCCCAGGCTGCATTAATCTGCAGAAGTAATGAACTATTGGTTTTGCACATCTGAGGAGAGTGAGAGAGATAAGGAATCCAGAGTAGAAAGAGGAGAGGGTTAGAACTCCTGTTTTATATTTAGGCTGGTGTTGTTCAGGTTTGGTGTGGGTCAGTGAGCCTGTGGACAGCTGAAGGGAGGGAATCCTTTCCTTCTGCTGACCCCACAGTTTTGCAGAACTGAGATTGCTGTAGGAGGTGTGAAGGTTCTGATGAAAGTGGATTATTGAGCTTTTGAAGTTGGTTTTGAATAAAGAATCATGCAAACATATTGAGGGCTAATGTGTTTCTGTGATGGGGTAAAGAAGTCACAGACTTGGAAGGATTTTGGAAAAACAATTCCTGTTGTTTTTTTTCTTTGTGATTTGTGCATGAAACTGCTAATAGAAGGATGTTTCCACTCATCTGCTCTCTCTCTCCCCCCTCTGATGAAGGACATTTAACTATATTCTGAGAGAGCTTCCTAAAGTGCCGACCCACGTTCCAGTGTGTGTGCTTGGGAATTACCGGGACATGGGGGAGCACCGGGTCATCCTGCCCGGCGACGTGCGGGACCTCATTGACAACCTGAACAGGTGAGCGGGTGGGGCAGCAGGCCTCAGCTGTTCCCTGCCATCACCCCTCAGTGACCACGTCAGTCGTGTTTCACATCCATGTCACATGTGCCCTCTGTCCTGCGTGCCTGCCTTGGGCTCCCAGAGCTCCCTGTGTCTCACAAGCAGCATGTGCTGACGCCATGGGCCCTTGGATCTGGAGCAGTTTGTTTGCCATGCTCCTGGAAACAGCATGAGACAGCACGTGCCCGGCAGCATGTGCCTTTCAGAAGTGCTGTTCCCAGCAAGTTGTCTTCTTTCTGGATAGTCCTTCTCCTGTGAGAGAGTCCTCGCCCCAAAGCACAGCTGTTCTTTGCTCCCAAGTGATTGAGCTACACGAGAGCCAGCCAGTGCAGCTGTGTCCTTGCTCTGCCTCTGAGCATCCCCCACACAGCACTTGCAGGCCCCGGTCAAGTCAGATGTCCCTCATCAGCCAGACAAGCATTTCCCTTAAGCAGAGATCTGAGGTGCTCTGTTACATGGTACAAAATAGTATTTTTTGGTCAAGATTCAGTAGATGTACCTTTTTATGTAGTTTTATGTTTTTAAGGTATTTTTAAATTTTCCTCATTTCTTATTTGTTTATGCCTGTGTCAGGCACAAAGAAATGGTGTCAGTTTTAAGACTTAATCCATTATGAAATAATTTCTTTACAAAATAATTTCTGTATATTATTTTTGTCAGTCCGATTGTGGTTTTTAAAACAAAAACCTTTACTGTGAAATGAACAACTTGTAAAGCTGTGAATCCCCCGTTTAGGAAACCAACATCCCAGCGTCCTGACAGAGTATTTCTCAGCCTGGCAGGCACATGACACTGTCACACACCAACAGCCACCTTCTGCCACCCTTCAGTGTGAGTTTTGGCTGTACACAAAATAATGAATCCAAGCAGAATGATGCCCTGGGCTACATTTGAGGGTGGGGGCTGGGCTTGTGGGGTGGCTCATGGTGTGTAACTCAGTCCTGTGCAGGGTCTGCGAGTTGTGCTGGATACAGTGTTCTCCTCTCTGCTTGGCACAGGCCTCCCGGCTCCTCCTATTTCCGCTATGCTGAGTCTTCTATGAAGAACAGCTTTGGCCTCAAGTACTTGCACAAGTTCTTCAACATCCCCTTCTTGCAGCTGCAGGTAAGGCAGGGATGTTATCCTGATGTGCTGGGTATGTGGGACAGATTGGATTTGCTTCCTTTCTAAGGCAGGAATTTGGTATTTGGGGTTTCATTTGCTGTTAAAGGATCCTGAGTAGATTCTACTTTTCATTAGAGTTGATATAACAAAATTATGTCAGAACATTAGTGCCTGTGACTGATTTAAACATGTCTCTGGTTGCAAGAGGCCAGCTGTGCTGAGTTCCCAATGCTGACTTCTGGAGAAAGGCTCCATTTTCACTGACATGAAAATGGCATCCAGTGATGCAGTTACCAGGTCAAAAATGTATTTTTGTATGTGTATACAAAAATGTATAACACATCTGTTAGACTTTGGATTTCAATTCTGTTCAGTTAAAACTCAGATGAGAAGAGAGGTGGCCATTATCTGAGTGGTTCAGGAACCTCTGTTTGCTGAAAATCTTAGCCTTAATGGTAAACACCATTAGAAATGAGATCCATGTGCTTGCATCCTGTTCACATGGATCCAGTCTCATGTTTCCTTCATATCTGAGGATTCTTGGGAGGGCTGAGGGAAGGGCAAAGGCTGCAAAGAGTGGGATTCTCATCTGTGGGCCTTTAGAAGATCAGCTTTTTGGGTGATCCTACAGGGGTCCTTTGGGATAAGTAGCTTATGCTTTTTGAGGGCACATATGATGTGTCACTGTTTTCTATTTGATGGGGAAAACCCAGGCAGTTGATCTTTGTTATCTTTCACTAGTAATTGAAGTGTATGTGTGTATTTTTATATAAATAATCCCCAGTGAAATGCTAGTTCAGAAGGAGCTGAGATATATTAGTGGATGTTACCAAGTCCTCAGGCTGCAGAGCAGAAAGAACTAGGATAAGAGAATTGAATGTATGAAAGCTCAGTGAAACAAGTCAAACAATTTCTTGAGGGGGAGGTTGTAGAAATATGAGCTGTAAATCCAGCCTGCTGCTCAGTGGAGAAGACTGAAATCTGCCAGCATGTTGCTGGTGAAATGTTTGA
The DNA here is from genome assembly GCF_015832195.1 of Motacilla alba alba. Classification (NCBI taxonomy): domain Eukaryota; kingdom Metazoa; phylum Chordata; class Aves; order Passeriformes; family Motacillidae; genus Motacilla; species Motacilla alba. Next base: position 477,524 of record NC_052032.1, on the reverse strand, counting down.
GTTTATGACACTGCACATTTGGAGGTTTTTGGTTGCCTCCACCCAGTTTCTGGGGCTTTACTTGATGGTCAGACTTCACCTAAAATGGGCTGCATTGGTTTCTCCAGTGCCACTTGTGCCACAGGTTTATAGGCAGTGCCTCATGCTGCTCCACAGTAGCTGCCTTGGGGACTTCACTGCTCCCAGACACTCACTGGGAACCTTGTGTTGGAGTGCACAGGGACCAGGGCTGGCCCTGTTCAACATCCAGTGCAGCATGAGCTGCAATCTGTAGGAAAATCACATAATCACAAAGTCACTTAATTCCTGAAGGTTCTTCTTGTATCTTCAGAGATCCTTGCCGGTACCAGGCTCCAGAAGGAAGTTTTTCTCCTTGGAGCAGAGCAGGATTAAAGGAGAGGGATGCTGCCTGGTATGAAATGCACATAGGATTTAGTCAGCCTCAGATGTTTCTGTGCCTCTCAGCCTGCCCTCCACAGCTTTCCAGGGCAGAGTGGTCCAGCTGTGTCTGAGGTCCCAGGCTGTCTCTCAGCAGGGTTGGGGTCAGCGTGTGGTTTTCAGTGGCACATTCCTGTGCTCATTTTATAGTCACGCATCTTCCATGGCGAAAGCAAGGGCTGAAATCCATACCCCCCAGTACAGAGCTCATTGTCTCTGTCAGCCTGAGCTCTTCAATTATTTATAACTTCCTTTCCAGGGGCAGGATTGGCAAATCCGAGGATGCAGTTTAGCTGTAGGTATATCTGGAAACCCACAAATGGGATCAGGTTGCCCAGGCCTCCAGATGCTGTGCTGGAAGGAGACAGGATTCTGCAGACAGCTGAGATTGCCTTTTCCCAGGAAGCTCTTGCAAGTGCCTTTCACCTGAAGCACTGGTCTCTAGCACATGATTTATTCCTTTATTTTGGGTCACTGCAAAAAATAAGCTGTTTCTTTAATATTTTAATAACCAACTTGGTAAAATAGAATATATTTTTGAAGTATTTGGAAGTTTGTTAGTGATGAATGTGTACAAAATTGATTGCAAGTCTGTCTTTATTTATGTATTCTTGATTTATTGTGATTTGTGAAAATTGAAATAAATAAAACTGGTGTATGTCTCAGTGCCAAAGTGTAAGGCAAGGCACACCACTTGTTTAATAAACAAGTTTAATTAAAGTCATTATCAAAGAGTCTAAGATAAGCACTGGAGAGCAGTAGCCCTTCTGTCTCTGTTCAGCTAATTTGCTCAGCATGTATTTCACCTGTCTTAGGAAACTGGGGACAAAGAAGCTGCAGACTTGCCCTTTTTTGTCTCATTTTTTGCTTATACTTCATGAATAATATGAAATGATGATATCTACTGCTTCTGAGATCTTGATTTTCTTGAATTCTGAAATTTAGAATTTTAATTCTAAAGTCCTCATTAGTACTTCTGATCAGGGTAGCAACTTTAAATATGAATAGCATATTTTGCTGAATCTTTCTTGTCTGTAAATGACAATAAAGGAATTGGCATTAAGTAATGACTTCGTAATTCCATGCAAGCATGTTATTTAAAGTCAAGTTTCCATCTACAGAGAGCACTTGAATATGATGAATAAAAATTACTCAGCAAAGAAAAGAGGGATTGCTCCAAGCTCTTAACACAATGGCAAAGATAAACATGAAGACTCTATATGCCTTGGAAGCTGTAAATTAGCTTAAATGATCACAGAAACCCTTACATTTCAAGAAGGGCTATGTCTTCCAATAAATTAGGGTTATCAGCTGTGATGAGTCACCTGGTCTAACAGTACAAAATAAAAGTGACTTAAACTTTTTTGCTGATTTCAGTCATAGTAGAATTTGACATAAATCAGTTGCTCCATGGAGGGCTCAGGCTGTGCTGTGATCATTCTCCAGAGAACAGCACTTGGTGTGGTTTGTGTGAGCCAGATGAGTTAATTACTCTTCAAACCTGTGCAGTGGCTTGATAGCTTCAAAGTTATCACATCTGTGAAACCATAACGCCAGCAGCATGTGCATGTAGAGACTGAACACCATCACTTCATGCAAATGTTTGTCTTCTCAGATGGATATTATTATGGGAATTATGTAATAGATTTCCTTTTGGGCTTCTAATCTGATAGGATCTTTCTGCAGTGAATTTAAGTGTTGTCAGGGAATTAAGAATTCACCATGGTTGTTGATGCTAGCCTTCAAAAATATTTGTCAGAGCAAAGCTGAAATGTACTTGGAGGATAAGGCAGTTATCAAAGCAAAAATCTTGGCAGTTTGGAGGAAGCCTGGGGTTTCTCTTGTATGTCCTCCTGCCCAGGCAGGGATGCAGCCTGTGGCACCACAGCCCTGCTGTAACGGGAACTGAGCAGGGCTGGGAGTCACCAGCCCAACTCAGCACAAGCTGGCCCTGCTCCTGTGCCACCCAGTACATAGGCAGTGGGAGAGGGAGGATTGATGCCCTCAGGCACAAACATGTGGCTTTTGACTCCAAAATTTGGGAGGTGAGCTGATGGGCAGGGCCAGTGCCCAGCTGTGTGCCAGCCAGCTGTGCCTGAGCAGAGGGGATGGGGCTGTGGGGCAGGATTTGCACCACTGACAAGCTCTAGTCCAGGGGATCTGGAATGATCTTTCTGCAGGAGTGGATGCTATGTCAGCCCGGGAGGGCTGCAGCCCTTGAGAGAGCTGGCTGTGCCTGTGGATATTGATCTCTCCTTCCTATCATCTGGACGTTGGGAAGAGGGAGCCTTTCCCCTCAGCTGAGGTTTTTGTTTGAGTTCTGTGGGAAATGTGGGAACGGAAGGACTGAGTGGGGCAGTCCTGGATTACATTAGTGCAGTCAACTCACTTTATTGCCCTTTGAAAGTGGGCTAGAGTGTCTGTCCCCTATCTATGGAACAGCAGCTGGGGACAGAGGGGCAAGGGCTTCTGAAATGTCACTGAGTTGATAGGTTGTGCTCCCTCATCTACCTCAACAGCAAAAAAAAATTATTGGGAGGCTTTGCATTCAGCTGGGTCCTGCTCCCAGAGGGGCTGATCTAGCACAGGGAAAATCAAAAAGCCTGAGTGAATGAGTTGCACAACTGATCTCTGCAGGGTCTGAATCCTTTCTCCAAATGTGACTGATGCTGTGGTGTCTGAAATAACACATTATTGATTTATGGCTGAGAATAGCTCATAGAACAAGGTGCTTCTTACACACAGACTTTATGGATTATCTACTTTTTTTTCACCTTCCCTTTGTGCTCTGTATTTAAATGGACACCATGATCAGGGCCAGGGCTCCTGTTGCACACGATGCTGTGGTAAAGTGGTGACACAGGATCTCAGTGCACAGAGATCTGTTACAGTGACCCTTCTGCTCAGACCCAGCTTGTTTTCCTTTCCTCAGAGAGAGACGTTGCTACGGCAGCTGGAGACAAATCAGCTGGATATTGATGCAACTCTGGAGGAGCTGTCAGTGCAGCAAGAGACTGAAGACCAAAACTACGAACTGTATGTCACTAAGCTGTCTTTTCTAACTGCTTTGGGTGTCACATGAATGTTGGGCAGCCCCAGCTGTGGCATGTGGCCAGGTTGAAGGATCTAGCGAGTAACATTTAGGGATCCTTTGGATGAAACGTTGCTTTTGAATGGCATCACCTGAAGAAAAGCATGCACCTGGGGATGCCTGTGAAACTGTCTGGTTCCTACAGGCATGTGACTGGGGAGGGCAGGCAGGTGGGGCTGAGCAGCACACCTGGAGCCAGCACATGCTGAAGTAGATAAAGTGCTGGAAGGGGATATTTTCCATCTCTCGGCTACTCAGCGCACAAGTTGGTTCCTCTCCTGGCTGTTGCACTCCTGTGTATTTTGTGTCTTATGACAGCAGAAAGTAATAGCAACAACACTGCTATCTTTTGTTCTCTTTGAGCACTTCTGAACTCTTTGGTGTATTTCTGTGTCTGTTCTGCACCCTGGCTGCTTGTAATGGTGTTTACCTGCTTTAGCCCCATAAAGCCAATACACCTGTAGCACAGTGAACAAGAATCCATGTTCTGTGAGTTCCCATGACAAGGCCTTTATTGCAGTGGTGTGCAAGCCAGAAATGTCAGCCTCAGAATGTATCAAAAAAATATTATTTACAGGCAGCTTTTGTTTGGAAATTGGAATCAATGATTATGAAATATTCATGCACAGGCTTTTGGACAAGCATTTTCCAGACCAAGTTTCAAGTTCTATGACCTTGTTCAGCATGTTTTCCTTGGAGGGCATTGAAACACCCCAATTCACATAAAGCAATGCTGTTTTCAGAGCATTCACCTCATTCTACTCCTGAAGGACTAGTTAGTCACCTCATGCCTTCAGCACTTCTCTTGATGTCCCTACTCAAAGGACTGGGCTGCGTGGGCTGTGCTTGTCAGATGGTTTTCCATGCTTTTGTTTGTACTGCTTCAGTAATGGGAGGATACTTAATAGAATCAGGAGTTGGCAGAGCTGTTTCAAACTCACAGCACAAGATCTTGCTGTTTTGTCACCTCTTGCCCTTCCAGCAGCTGAAGCGTGTGGTGGGTCTCCATAGGTGTCACTTCAGCTCACAAATCCAGCAGAAAAGCAGGTTGGATGGGGCTTGGAGCAGCCTGGTCCAGTGAAAGCTGTCCCTGCCTGGGGCAAGGGCATGGAATGAGATGAGCTTTAAGGTCCCATCCAACCCAAACTAGTCTGAGACTCTGTGACTGTAAAATCTATCTTTGCTATATCTACCTCAGGGTTAGTCTGTGTTGGGCTGGCTCTGAGAAGAGATCTTAGATCTTAAAGGCAGCAGCAGCAGTGTGGTAGTGGTGGAGGCGTGGCCAGACCTCCTACTTCCAGCAACAGGTATTAGACTGGATAATCCCACCCAGTGTGACCACACTGCCCTGCTGGGAGGCTGTTGGCACTGTCAGATTGCAGATTAGCTTAACATGGCCTCAGAAATATCAGAGCCTGACAAAGGAGAAGTTGATGAAATATTTAAAAGCAAGACTTTTCTCTAGGATTCTGGTTTAGCAAATAAAGTGACATCATTATGCAGTTGGCTAGCTCCTGCATGTTCATATCTGTACTGAAGCCAAAGTTCTTCACTCTCAGAAAATAACGCTTCTTTAGAGAAAGGGCTTTAAAATGCCCCTGGATGCTTCCTGGCTAGAGACACAGATCCCAAAAGAAAAGCTTTAGGGAGTGTCATGTGTCAGTACTTTGATTACACTGACTAAAGAGAGCTATTTTAGGGTTTTTAAGGTATTTCTCTGTACCCCAGGTAGAAACAGAGAGTCTGTTTGTTTAAATGGCACCTCTGATGGACAGATGAGCTGCAAAGGTGTTATTTCAGCCCCGGAGTTGAAAGATATGCACTTCTTACACTCTTACATTCTTATCCCTGCAGGTGGTCTTTGGCTATAAAGCTCCTGCTTTATAGCCAAAGACCTAATTTAAAGAAATACATTCATATGTCAGAGAACCCAGGTTTGGGTAAAGTCTCAACCTTAGTAAACAGTTTGGGCTGGGAAACAGAGTACATGTGGACACAACAGTGTGTGATGGCAATCAGAGCTTGCAGCGGTGAGGCAGGTCTGCAGTGCTCATTATTAGAGTTTGGGAAGGTCCTTGCATCCATGCTTGTCAGATGCCTGTCATGTTGGGATTACCAGGTGTCTTGGTTTGAAAAGACAGGTGTCTGCTAAAGAAGGCAGGAGCCTCCCTTGAAATGGAAAATGCAAATGCCCTCCCTCTGAATTGTTATAATTTTGAATTAAGGGGCTCTCAGGCAAAGATATGGGAGTAGGAGTAACAGTTCTTTATTAGGAAAAAAATTAAAATAAAAATTAAAATGCAGTAATGCAAAACAACACTGACAGCGTCAGGATCCAACCTGACCCCCTGTGGGTCAGGGTGGTGGCAGCAGTGCCATTCCATGGTGGCTGCAGCCCTCCTGCAGTGCCAGCTGTGGTTCTGCTGGAGCAGGGATCCTGGGCAAGGCTGGAGTTTTCCTCTGAAGGTCCAGTGCTGGTGTAAGTGGGCCTGCTCTTGCTCTGGGAATGCAGGGAGAAGAAAGCTGCTCCTCTGGGAATGCAGGGGGCAGAGGCTGCTGTGCTGTTCCAGGCTCAGATTGTATCCAGGTAGGAATGCTTGGCTCCTCCCCTGGCCTCAGCATCTCTCCATGGGATGATGGAATTTTATCAGCCATGCAGGGACACTCACTGGCCATGAACAGAAGATATTTTCTATAGGGAGGATTGGTTGTGGAAGAGATAAAGAAAACTGTTCCACCTGGTTCTAACAGGTGGCCAAATTAACAGAAGATAACTTCCCCACGCCTAACAGACGGCAAAAGAATACACAGCCCCAGCCAGATCTTGCATTTTCCAACTTAAGACACCAGGTTTAATATGCTGCATCAGTGAATGTCCAAGTGAGCACCTGGTACATTGTCTGCTGCCATTCGCCCTGTTGTGTACAGTATGTGTGTTGGTGCAGTGTGAGTTGGTGACCCTTGACAGATTACAGAATTGTGGAATCCTTAGGATTGGAAAAACCCTCTAAGATTATCAAGTCCAGTTGTCAGCCAAGCACTGCCAAAGCCACCACCCAACCATGTCCCCAAGGGCCACATCCACGTTTTTCAAACACTCCAGGGATGATAGCTCCACCACTATCGGGGCAGTCTGTTCCAAAGTCTGGCTGCCCTTTTTGTGAAGAAAGTTTCCCTGGTATCCAGCCTGAACCTCCTCTGGTGCAACTTGAGGCCTCGTTTGCTTTTTCCTTTTTATTGCTTGGTAGAGGAGCCTGACCCTCACCTGTCACACCTCCTGTCACAAGACCCCACCTGTCATATACCTCCTGTCACGAAGCCTTTATGTCAGTTGCTTCAGTTCAGACAGCACTGGGAGTTCTGCTATGGGTCACCCAAACTGCACAGTAAGGGGAGATGACTGCAGGTATTTGAGGCCACAGGCCGTGGTGTGCCTGCAGCACTTCCTCAGAGGCCATTCCTGCTCTCCTGCTATAAAATCAGGGCACAGAGCACAGCAAGGTGACAGCACTAGGACATCTCGGTTATTTGCCCCTATGTCCGTCTGGTAGCTACTCTATTACAGTGACCAGTGCTAAATTTGGCTCAGTGAGAACTGAAAGAGAACAAGAATTCTTCCTCCTGCTGCAGTGAGGGGGGAGCCTGAGGACAAAACTGATCCAAAATGTGGATCCCAGAGACAACACGAGGTGGCACACGACACTGCCTCTTCTACCTTACGTAAGCCAGCCTGGGCAGCCACTGCCTGGATGTGCCTGTGGGAGACACAGTCTGCTTCCAGTTCTTCCCGTGTATTTAGGCTCCTCACTGCCTGACACACCTCTGGCTCTGGTACTGTCCCTGTGCTTTCAGAATTTACATTTTCAATGCTGCTAAAAGAACATTTCAGCCCTTTTTGAATTCTTGAATTCTTATTAAGCTAACAGTAATGACTTTTATGATGTTCTGAATTTGTACCTAATTTGCTCAATTTCTCCATTTTTAATTGTACCCAGCTTATATTCTGTTTTCAAGGAAAACTTGTAAATGTTCAATGTGCCCATTCTCCCACAGAAGGGTGACAGGGCTGGACAGCCCTTTTAGTGAAGAAATTTTCCCCGATACTCAACCTAAACTTCCCCTGGCACAGCTTGAGGCTGTCTCCTCTCACCATGTGGGTGCCAGACCAGTGACTGCAGACAGGCATTTGGGCTCTCTTGCTAAGGACTCTGCTTTGGGGAGACACATTCCCCAAAGAGACAGCTGTAGTCAATGCAGAATCATTGGCTGGGGGGTTGGGGTTTTATTTGCTTTTTTTCCACATTGAGCATAGCTCATAATTTCAGGAAGACTGTGGCGCTGAGTAACACACACACAGTGGCAGGAGGAGCTGCTGTTGGAGCTGTTCTCTGGCATCCTCCACTGTATGTAAATACAGGTCCGGAGTGACACCAGCCACAGGCTGAATTACCAGATGGGAAAGTAAACCCACTCCTGCTTTCTCTTCCCCTTGCCCCACTTTTATCTTCTCCACTTGCTGTGAATCCTTGTGGTCATCAGACAGGTCAGGAGCCAGCTTGAACTGGAATGAGACTTTATCTAGGTCATATTTTTTGGGGATGCTGCATTAAGAATTAAGTGCATCTAAGCCTGTCATCAGTCAATCTTGCTTGAGAAGTGCGGACATGGAGCAGGTCCTGTATTTTGTGGAGCAGGGAGTTAATCCTGCTGCATCCATTTTGTCGGGTGGAAAACAAGATGACAGCAGGAATTAAACCTGCTTGGCCGTTGATTCTACATTCAGGGACCTGGGCCCAAAACAAATATGTGAAAACCTAACCCTTGCTAACCCGAGTTAAAGTTATGTCATCCAGCCAATTAATCCTGATTTTCACAATTAATAAAATAACCCAAAGCCTTTCTTACCACATGAACAATTTATCACAGCATGTTAGAACCAGGAGCCAAAAAGCTTTAGGCTGCTCTCACCTTCAGTATTAAAAGAACACAAGCACTAACAATTTTAGGAATTGTGAGGCTAACAAGTCCTTTTGTGTTTCTTGTGTTTGCCCTGGGGGCAGAGCAGCGGTAACCTCAGGCCCTGATGAATTTTTGTTCCCACAGAGCGTGCTCATCTTTAAAATTGCATAAAAGTCTCCTCTTGCGAGCAGGTCCAACCACCAGTGAATTATTCAGGAGTTTGAGGGTGTTTTGGACTTGTTACTTGGTCTGTAATGTAAGGATTGAAAGGCAAATAAGGAGCCCCTGTGAGTGAGGACAGATGACCCACCTGGACATGCACGGTGTATTTGCAGTCTCTGTATCCCAACAGAAAAAAGGTGCTCGGGTGTGAGTTCATCTTGTGCTTCAGTAGGACCTGGTCTTCTACCTCCAGAGTGGGCACAAAGCTGCTTATTCCACAGTAAGGTTTTGAGTGAGTCCTTTTCCAAAGGACTGATGGATAGAACAAGGAATGGACAGATTGTGTAGAATCTGAGAAAAAACAGACACATGGCAGGTTTGGCCTGGTGTGTTCCCAAAACAGCCACACTTGTGCCTCTGAGGAGTGTGTGTAAAGCCAGAGAAAGCATTCATGCATTATGTAGTATTTTCAAAGTGTGGAGGATGCTTAGACACCTCCATCCTGGAAATTACTGCAAGCTTGCTGGCAGCATTTAATGTGTGCTGGTTTTCCACCCACCTCCCTCACAGAAGATCTGTCTACAAGAACTCAGCAGTGCTGGTTTATGCAGCCTGTGTAGATAGAACCAGTGTCAGACCACCCTGATTTCCCCAGAGTCACAGCACAAGGCTTGGCCCACGTGTCTAGTTGGAGCTGGTCAAGGTGACATGAAGCACACGTGTCACAGCAGTCCTCAGTGCTGTGCTGGGGCAAAAGTCTGTGTTGTGCTGTCCCCAAATAACCATTTGTATCTTCGTACTAAAGAACTTGCTGTCTCCTGTTTTTATGCCCTTCACACACCACAGGTGACAAAGGTACAGGAGCACAGGTGCAGACAAAGCCTGCAGACAATGCCCCAGTTTGGTTGTGCTGGAGGGAAGGATGACACTCTTTGTACTTCAGTTATGTAGCAGGGTTTTTTTCCTCCAACTAGCTCTTAAATTTCATGTGTTTCTGGAGGAAAAACAGGTGGTAGTCGCAGCCTTCCCTCCCTCTGGAGCTGGCTACTTTCCCAGAACAAAGCAGGTTGTTTCCAAAATGAGCAGCTTTGGCAGAGCCACGTACAGTAAATCTTGAAATACTCAGGTATTGTTAAGAGTTTCCTGTGCTTTGTTGAGTCCAGCTTTAACTATTCTTTGAGCTTCATATTCTGTATACTGATGTGACTCTATACATTCTTTGTGTCTCCTTGTGTCCAAATCTTCAGTGTACAATCATCTTATCCTGCCTGACTCAGCCAGTTGCCTCGATGGTGGGACTCAGCAACTTGAAGCTCAGAGGTTGTTCATTCTGGTTTCAATCCGTGTTGGTGATTTAGGTGTTCCCACAGACAGTCAGGAGAGCGAACACTGCTGGCAGCAGTACCTTGGCTGCTGGCTGCAGCAGTGCCCAGGCTTGCAGGCTTCCATCCAGGATTGCTGTTGCTATAAACAGGAACAGGGGTGTGTGTAAATCATCTGGGATTAATCTGTCCTCACAGCTGGGAGGCAGGACTCTTTTAATGCTGAGTGGGTCTTGGGAGGAGGAGGAGTACCACAAAGCAGAGCTGTTCAGCTCTCCTGTCTTTGGCTCACCAGAACGCCTAGATCAAAGCTGAGAGAGGAGGAATGGCAGAATTCAGCACTCAGCACATGTGATGTGGAGCCAAGGAGTTGCACATTGTATGCAGGCAAAGCTCACAAGCAGCTTTGCGGGCCATGGCAATTCACATGGTTTGGGGATGAAGAGCCTTAGCTTTGTTGGAGCGGGGCTGAATTGCAGGGCCTCGGGGTTTGTCTTTCCCACCCCACAGATGCCGTGCATACCCTGCTTGGAGGATGCGGAGCCATAGCCCCCCTCCTCAGGAAGGGAGCACAGTGATGGAGAGGTATTGGGCACACACTATCATATTCTTGCAGCATGTGTGATGTACTGTGCACCTTCCAAACCAACCTGATGCAGTCTCCACAGAGCTCAGTGCAGGAGTTAAACTCCTTTATGTTTTTTTCTCTGGTGCATGACAAATCCATGCATCATTTTCAGTGGAACATGTTGTTGTGCAGCTCGCCCCAGGAGAGGGAGGATGGGGACTGGATGCTGCATCACATACTCTGAGCTCAGCTCTGCCGGGAGTTTATGTTGGTGTAGCCAGTGTTCAGGTGGAATAGGCTCGTAGTCTTGGCCTGGATCCTGGTGGAAGCATCAGTGAGAACACCACAGCATGGCACTGATGTAGGTGCCTTGACAGTCTGCAGCTTCCTCATAAGGGACAGTGGAGGTGCAGCACCAATCTCTGCTCTCTGTGATCAGGGACAGGACCCAGGGGATGGCTGGAGCTTTCATCAGGGCAGGTATGGGTTGGATATCAATGGACAGCATGTGGCACCCAGGCTCTGGCATGGCTGGGATTACAGTCCTTAGTCCAGACTTCTGGAATGAGTGAGGCAAGTCTTTCCCATCCATTCTCATGTGGAGAACTGGCAGCAAGAACACTTTTCCTCACTGGCAGCAAGAACACTTCTCCTCACCCTTGAGTAGATGACAATTTTGTTTGTACTGTTGAATTTCTTCCTACTTCTGTTACTTGGGATCATCCAGTTCTATCTGTATCTTGTCCCTGTCTGTTTATGTTGCCTCACTAATTCTGCTTTTTAGTGCTGCCCTTGATCTCCACTTTACCCAGTTACTTAGTTAGGAAGGACTGCTGGTTTTCCAATTCAAGTAACAGCTTCCTGAGGCTATTGTTCCCTAGGGCTCCAGACACTGCTGGTCACAAAGTATATTATTTTGTTCCTTAAAAGTATATCAGGTTACTGCCTTAAAATAAGAAATCATATCTCAAGGCTTAGAGTCTCTTAGCCCCCGCTGTTTGTGTTCTGCTCAGCAGTCAGTCCAGGGAAGGTTCTGGCTGGCTCAGGTCCCTGAAGGACAAGGTCATGGTCTGTGTGCAAGAGGAGGCTCTCCCTTTACGCTCTCATTGCCTGGAGCACAACCAAAGTCTGTCTTGCAGAACCAGCTGAATCCAGAGCCTCTATGCACAAATTCATTAAGCTTAATGAAATGAGAGGCGAGACTGGGATGTGCTGGATATTACACAGGATGCTTCACTTTGGGTGTCCTCTCTCAGCTGTGCAGCATGTGGCAGATCTGTTTTTCAGACCATTTAATGGCAAAAACTTGTCTCTGTCCACATTTCTCTGCACACAGTGTGTGAACCAGGCTGCTGACCCTGCAAGCTGCAGAGGGAGGCTTGGGTTAGGCTTAGGTTTCTTTTGGAAAAGGAAAGAGCTTTTCACTCTCCACAGTGGTACAGGCTTTAATGTTCTTCCAGTCGGGAACCCAGCCAGGACCACAACCTGCTCCAGTGCTCCTGCTGCTTGGCTCCAGGGCCTCTCACACAGAGGGGGATTGTGTGCAGGGGAGAGCCTGCATGTGGATCTGCACCCTGTGAGAAGGGTAATGGCAGTCAGTCTTTTCTGAGCCCTCAGGACAGCTCTGCTCTTTGGATATTCAAGGATTCTCCTCTCAAATCCATTCTTGGTGGATAAAGAGGTTATTACAGCAGTTTTCTTAAGTACTGTGATTTGTTCTGCAGAATGTAAAAACATGCCATTCCTGCAGCACTTAACTCCTTTAGAGGCACGTCCAGCAACTGACTTCAGGTTGCATTTCAAGCCCTGGCATGTTGTCATAGTCTGTCTATTCAGGGAGTTTCCAGTACTGTTGCAAATATAAGTTTCATCCTGTAGTGCAGAGCAGGTTGGGGTTCTCCACACATCAATCTAGATGGAGTGAGTTCCGTTCATGTGGGTAAACCAGATTTATTGTGACCCATGGAGTCACAGTGTCACTGTGAAGCAGATCCATACCCTCCCACGCCCAGCTGGAAGCAGACCCATACTCTCCCAGCTCAGCACACAGCCAGATGAAAAGGGCTTATATAAAGGAAGGAGAATGACTTTTTATATGGGCAGGTAGTTACAGGACAAGGGGCAATGGTTTTAAACTGGCAGAGGGCAGGGTTGGATGGGAAGAAATTCTTCCCTGTGGGGATGGGGAGGTCCTGGCATAGGGTGCCCAGAGCAGCTGTGGCTGTCCCTGGATTCCTGGAAATGTCCAAGGCCAGGTTGGACTTGGAGAAGCCTGGCCTAGTGGAAGGTGTCCCTGCCCATGGCAGGGGTTGGAATGAGATGAGGTTTAAGGTCCCTCCCAACCCAAACCAATCCGGGATTCTGAGATTCACCATTTCTTATATTTGTAATTTATCTTCCCCACAGGTTCCTGGAAATGATGGAAGCCCGAAGCCAAGGACACACATCACCACTAGCAACAAACGGGCAGAGCCCCTCCTCAGGCTCCCAGTCACCCATCGTACCTCCAAGCTCCGCATCAACAGGCAGCTCCAGCCCCAGCACCCCCCAGCCGCCGCTGCCACTTGCCACAAGCGCCGCCATCTCTCCTGACCCCGCCTCATCCTTCTCACCAGCGCCTGCCCCTGAGGCCCCACAGCCCCCCATGCCTTCTGCAGCTCCCGTGGCCCCTCCAGCCCCCCCGCCCAAGCGTGGCATCATCGCGCGGCTCTTTGGGACATCCCCTGCGGCCGATCCCACCCCTCCCCAGCCAGGTAGGTGCTGGTGCCCTGTCCTGGCAGGATGTGACCCATAGGCCTTCCGGTTTTCATTTAATTTTTTACCTGCGAGAGGCTGAGCGGACAGGTGTGCAAAGGCCACAGGCGCCATGCTTGTGCAGCGGGTGTCCAGGGAGACTTGGGCTGTCATTCTCTATTTTGTCCTGATCAGCATTTTGGTTTGTCTCTGTTCTGGATAGGGACTGTGCCCAGCTATCTGGGTGGTGGCTGTAGCATGCTTGAGAGGAAGATCCTGAACACACAGGAGACACTAATAAAATAAGTAAAACGTCAGGTTCTTACCAGGAGCAAAAATACCTCTTGAATAGCAAAAAAATGACTAGAGAAGCTATTTGAAGTGCCATCCTTGCACACGTGTGGGAGTCTGGAGGGGTTCCTGTGCATAACAGAGAGAAGCGGAGCACTGGGTTTAAAGGTTATTCAGCCAGAAATGGTCACGTAGGTCCAGGCTCCACAGCAGATCCCCCTCTGGGGAAATCTGCTCCTTCAGAGCAGGTCTGGGAGGAGGGAGCCCTCAGCTGCTGCCTCAGCACTGGTACCCGCTGGAGCAGCTCAGCCCTCAGTCCAGAGCCTGCCGGACAGAGTGCCAGGCAGAGGCATCAAGGGTTTGTTGCATGTAATTTTACTGATCTGGACCATAATTTGCCTGTCACATTCACTTTGTTTGCAGAGCTAACTGGAGCTGCAGAGCTGGCACTGCCTAAAAATCATGACATGGTTTGATTCACCCTTTGGAAATACCTTCCTTCTCACACTGGCTCACAGTGCTCCTGAGACACCCACAGAGAGAAAGGAGGAGGTGCTGGGGACATGGGTTGCAATTTCAGATGTTGAAATGGTCTGGTTTTAGATCTGCACACAATGTTCTGCATCCTGTGCCTCTTCCCAGATATGACACAATGCACCCATTTTGGTTTGTTTATGACTCTTCCTTCCCAGAGAAAACAAAACAAAAACCAAAGAGGGGAGGAGATGTTAGAAATTCCTTGTCGATAAAAAAACCCTTTATCATTTTGATCTGTAGAAAAAAAAGACAAGTGGTCTACTACTGGTGTTACAGTGATTGGGTTTGGGGTTTTTCTTTTTCTTCTCTTTTTTTAACTCCTTCTTAGCTTGACAGCTGTTTTGGGCTTTGGACTTTCAGCCCTGATATCTCGGAATGCTTAGGGGCAAGTTGCAAAAGGCAGCCAGGAAGAGCTGATGTGTCAGTGTTGCAAGGTTTCAGTGGTGTGCCAAGGACCTGCACCTCCACTGGAATGTACCCAGGCACAAATTCACTGGAAGGCAGCTAAAAAATCATTGTTACCAAGTAATACTTGGTTTTTCTGGGAGCTACTATTTAAGATTTCTCTTGAAGTCTTTAAGTAGTAATTCTTTTGGCTGTGGTTTAGCTTGCACCAGTGCTACTCTGTGGCATTAGTGGTACTGTTGGTGTGCAGGAGTGATCTGAAAGTTGTGCTAAGGAGAGTGAAATCTAGGGAAAAAAAGGTACAAGTCTTGTTTTACCCAAAAGAAAAGTCTAGATGTGAAGTGCAGCATGAGCAGAGGAAAAACATTGAGTATTGCAAATTCTGGAAAGGTTAATCACTTCAGGCTTCTTAGTCACGCTAATTTAATGAGCTTTCATCCTGATACCTTGAAGATGGGTAAAGGTGTTTCTACAAATGAACTGTGTTAAAGTCACTCTCTATTTGAAGTAGCTCTTGAGCTTTTGTTTACACAAAACATCTAAAAGCACAATGTAAACAGTTCTGCCTTGGACAGTTACAGCTGAAAAAAGCAAGAGGGTAGGAGAGGGTGAACTGAACAGTCTGGAAAAGGTAAGAGAATAGTGAAGGGACATCCCCCAGGAGCAGTGCACATAGCACAGGTGTAATAAAACTTATGGTACAGTCAGTCATACATAGCTTTCCCTGGAGAGCAGAGCCAGCCCTTGCCAGGGAGATTTTCAGTCCATCTAAAAGCCTGGATGAGCCTGGTGCATTCTAAACCACAGCAGCCATGATCTGTGAATGCCTTCATGTCAGACTCTGGGCTGTTTTATATCCTGTTCATAACCTTCCTCTTCCCTCGCTGTGGAGCCAGGGTCCTGCCTCATGGCTGCTGCCACCCAGGGCAGCACAGATCTGGAAAAAGCCAATTTCTGTCTTGCTTGTAGTGACACCAGTGTTTTACAACTCCTGTCACTAATGCAGATCCTGCTGCTGCCACTCCTCCCCCCAACCCTGCAGCCCCTGCCAAGGTACAGAGCGTGGAGGACTTTGTTCCCGAGGACAGCCTGGACCACAGCTTTCTGGAAGACCCAGTGCCACAGAAGGACAAAGGGAAACCACAGGCCAAACACCGTGTGGATAGTGAAAGGTAAGGAAAGGAGAGTGGCAGCAGGGAGGGCAGGTCCCCAGCAGGGACACTCCTGGATGTGCAGCCTGGCTAACGTGGTGCAACCGTTCCGTGATTCCAGGGCAGTTAGCTGCCCCAGAGGCTTTCTGGCTGTGCTATGGTCAGTCGTAGCATTCACTGTTTCCCATTTAGTGACACACACTGCTCCCCAGGAAGGAGGAACATCACAAAAAGCCGATTATCACCTTCCTGGTGCTGCTGTCTTGCTTTGTGCTCAAGTTAAACCACTGGGCCCTTTGGGTCAGGAAGGAATTTTCCTTCTGGACGAACACACCAAATCATTTGAGATATTTTCCTTCTGGAACATAGTGCACTTTGCAGGGATACTATGTTTTGCTTAATGAATATTTTACTTCTGCAGAGGCACAAAGTGTGGCCAAACTCCTCTGCGACTTGGTAATCTTATTCCTAAGGCACTATAAAGAGGTTTGGGGCTTGGTGGAGGACACTTGGGAGCACTCTATAGCTCTGTGGGATTCTGGAAGGAAGGATGGAGAAAATCATGCTCCTTTGGGAGTGTCACTGCATGGTTGCCTGCAGAATCAAAAAAACTCTTAGGGAGTGCCTTTCTTTTTCTCTGTGTCTAGTGTTTCTTCCCAGAATTTTTCACTAAATTGGAGAGCCACAGATTTGATGGATGATAGGGAACGGGTTGCATATTCACATCCAGAGAGTAGTGATCTATGGCTCAATGTCCAGTTGAAGATGGGTGGTGTCCCTCAGGATCTGTACTGAGACATGGACTTCATCCATGAAACAGGGGAATTGAGGACACCTGCATCAGGTTTATCAATAACACCAAGCTGAGTAGTGTGGGTGACACTCCTGAATAACGGGATGTCATCCAGAACCTGGAAAACATGAGAAGTGGCTCATGGGAACCTCATGAGGTTCGCCAAGGCCAAGCTCAAGTTGCTGTACCTGGGTTGGGGCAAACTCTGGGATCAATCCAGGCTGGAGGGTGAAGGGATTGAGTGCAGCCCTGGGGAGAAGGACTTAGGGATGCTGGTGGGTGAGAGCCGGACCTGCCCCAGCCCTGAAACCCCGCATGCCCTGGGCTGATCCCCAGCATGGACAGCAGGGAAGAGGGAGTTCTGCCCTGCTCAGGTGAGACCCCTCCTGCAGAGCTGCCTCTAGCCCTGAGGGGGCTACATCAGGAGGATGTAGAGCTGCTGTAGAGAGTCCAGAGGAGGCCATGGAGATGCTCCAAGGTCTGGAACCCCTCTGCTCTGGAGCCATGCTGGGGGAGCTGGGGGTGTTCACCTGGAGAAGACAAGGCTCTGGGGAGATGTTATTGCTGCCTTTCAATATTTAAGGGAGGATGAGGACAGAGTTTTTAGCAGGGCCTGTTGCAGTAGGACAAGAAATGGTGGTTTTAAGCTAAAAGAGGGGAGATTTAGACTAGGTATAAGGAAGAAGGATTTTACAACAAGAGTGGTGAGGCCCTGGCACAGGTTGCCCAGGGAAATGGTGGATGCCTCATCCCTGGAAACTTTCCCAGTCTGGCTGGATGGGGCTCTGAGCAGCTGATCCAGTTGAAAATGTCCCTGCTCAATGCAGGGGGTTGGAACAAGCTGAGCTTTAAGGCCCCTTCCAAAGCAAACCAGTCTGTGACTCTATAATTATCTCCTCAAAATGGCAGAGCTGTGCTTATGCCATAAGCTGTATTTTCTCTTTTTTTCCCCTTTGTTTCTTTTCCTGGCTTTGATGTTTTTTAACCAAAATAAAAAAAAAAAAAAAAAAAAAAAGGGGATTGTGTATACTGAGCTGCTTAGACAAGAGGATGTGCAGCGAGCTGTCTGAAAGCAGACTGTCTCTTAAGAGGTGACCTAAGCATACTCTCAGGCTCTGTATCCCTTTGCTCAGAATATTCCTTGCCTGCTGCCTCTTGTCATCAATGCTGGATTAACCAGGAGACTAATTAAGCATGGACACTGCTCATCTGTGAATTCTGCCTCTTTTGACATCCTTGTCAAGACCCAGTGTTCTCTACTTCAACCACAGCAACCTTAAATCAGTGCTGTTTGTGAGGCTCGATGCCTGTGTAATGCGGGTCAGCCTGAATCATCATCCCTTGTGATGGCAGAACACGTGGATGTTTTATTAAAACTTAAAGAAAAAAGGCAAGAAAAAAGTGGTGGTTACTGGCAGCATGCTGGCCTACAAAGTGTCTTGCTCATGGCTGTGGCAGAGCTGAGATATTTTACTGGGTTTAACAAGGAATTATCAGAAGAGCCAAGCCTGACCTTCTGAGGGACTGGGTCCTGAGGTGCCCTCAGAGCTCTGGAGCTGCAGTTCTTCTGTGGGTGGGAGGCTGATCCTTCACAAAGGCTCCTCTGCTCCACAGTGTCAGTCAGTGGAAGCAAATAAGTGTTAAACTGTATAAAAAGTCAAACGTGTCAGACAGGGGTGCTAGAGCCCTGCTCCTTTGTTTAGAGTTCATCTTTTGCTCACAGTGATACCCAGTGCAGTCACAACAGCTCTGTCTCCCTGGGTAAAGACATTGCAGCACGTCCCTGCAAATTCACACACTTATTACTCCTCTGCAACCTGGTATCCATGGCTTGCTCTGGTTTCTTCTATATATCACGCAGTTTTCTCAGTGGTCTGGCAATTTTCCATTCTGTTTCTTGCCAAAAATGGCCTACTAGAATAAGCCAGATGTGCAGAAATTCAGAGATGCAGATGTGGTCCTGACCATCACCTGCAATAACTGATTTCTGTCAGGATGTCAGTTACAGCCCCACAGTAGCTAGGAACAACATTCCAGTTCTGTAAGCAATCTCCTTGATAATCAGCTTCTGCTGCAGTGAGGAGGTGGTTGTAATTCCCATAAAATCCACTGCAGAAATTTTTCCCTGACCTAAAGAACACAGCAGATCTGTGGAATCACTCAAACCTTGAGGAGATTTTATTGGTTTTAAAAAATGGAATCCTGAAAGCTGCTTTTCCCCTGTATCTGAGTGAGGAACAAGGCCTGAGATGTCCCAGTAAGATGCATTCAGGTCTCATGCTCATTTTGAAGCAGATACCTGAGTTGAGTTTACACAGCTCACTAGCATGCCTGGGTGTGCTGTAGCCAAGGGTAAGCTCCAGGACTGAAGTGTCTTTGAAGATGTGGCAGAACAATGGGCCATATTTGAGAATTTGTGAAATTACTTCCCCTACCCAAGGGGAATTGCCTTGGTGACTGTGAGCAGGAGTCCTGCAGGGAGCTCTGAGAACTCCTCAGTGTACTGGGGATACATTCACAGGGTTGGAAGGCAGCTTGGGGGCCATCCAGTTCAACCTCCCCCTCCTCCTGGGCCACTCAGAACTGGTTTCCCAGAACCATTTCCAGATGGGTTTTTAATATCTCCAGAGAATCCATAACCTCTCTGGCAACCCATGCCAGTGCTCAGGCATGCTCTCATTGGAAAAAGTGTTTGCTTATGTTCATGGGGAACCTCCTGAGTTACAGTTTGTGTCCCTTGCCTTTTGTCCTGGCACTGGGCAGCACTGAAAAGAGCCTGTTTCTATCTTCTTTGTACCTCCTTCAGCTGTTTAAATACCTTCATAAGGTCTCCTCAAGCCTTTTCCAGCCTAAGCAGTCATGGCTTTCACGTAGGAGAGCCCTTCCTCATGTGAGCAATGCTCCAGTCAGTTAATCATCCTCATGGCCCTTCACTGGATTCACTCTCTCTTTGCTGTGCACTGGACTCCAGCTGTAACCTCACCACTGCAGAGCAGAGGGGCAGCATCACCTCCCTGACCTGTTGGCAGTGCTTTGCCTCATGAAGACCTGGACACCATTGGCCTTCTTGGCAGCAGGGGCACCTTGTTCAGCTTGGCATGCCCCAGGCCTGCAGTGACATCCTGGGTTTTGTTCAATGGCATGTTGTGGTTCTCTGACTTGCAGTAGAGAACTCCCAGAATCAGTTTCTTTACCAGTTAATTAGGAAGGTATTTCAATCTCCCAATCTGCTGTTTCAGAAATTAATTTGCTGCTCTTTAACCTGATGCCCTGAGCCAGCATGGATATGAGTGCACCAGAGGACCTAATCTGGTTCCAAAGCATCTTGCCCTTGGCTCCTGCTAGGTCAGGCAGCCTGGGTCCCTGGGGGGGCTGAAGGTGTCTGAAAGCCAGTTTATGCTTTACCTGACAGTGTTCCTGATCTTTCTTTTCTGCATCCTTAGACATTTATCTTAAACATGGATTAGACATCTGTGTCTTTACATCTGAAGGGCTTTGAAGTCGTTCTTTGCTTTTATGGATCTGTTATGGATTCCATGATGCCCAGCTGTGCTAGCCCAAGGAAGGGAAGGTTCACAGTAGACTACCAGCATCTCCTAGAACAGCCATGCAGGCTCATCCTGCAGCCTGGGATTCCCTCAGTTTACCCGCTTTATTAGAGCTTGGGTTTTTTCTCTTTCATTAGCCCCCCATGTGAGAAGAGCCCTTGAGCTCCTGGGGCTGTGGGAACACGGCCCAGCCAGGTTTGAGGCTGTGAGCTCAGGTTACATCAGGGTTTGTTTCCTTCCCAGCAGCCAATTTGTAACACACTGGAGACTCACAGAGGACACCCCAGCAGGCTCTGTGGTCACTAGCTCAGAGCACACATCAGTGTGCAGCATCATTTTTGGGGGGTACCTGCACCTGCAGACACGCTAGCTCAGTGCTCATGCCAGCTGGCAGTGCTTCAAGGGCTGCAGGGAGCAGTGCAATGTGCTTGGGTTTGCATGCTTTGCCTTCCTTCCAGCTGGAAGCTCAGGACCACAAGCTGATCTTAGTTTTGCCTTGTCGGAGCCTGTTTATACCAAAGCAGTGATTTTCCTGATGTATATTCACTCCACTGCTCTGCTCTTACACTGTCACTCAGTGATCTGTGTTGGCTGGAGATGGAGGCAGGGTTCTCACTGAGGAAGGACGTGACCCACTTTGGTGAGGGGATGTACACATGGGGGTATGCACCCATTCAGACTGGGAAAGCTGGAAATGCTGCAGGTCTGTGTGGAGTGTGGAAGGACAGTGGCAGGAATCTTTTAAGAGCCCCTGTGCCTAATAGAACAGTGATGTATTGAGGAAAGACAGTGTGTCTCGTTCAGAATAATATCCTGCCATTTTTAGGATGCAACTCCATTTTCTTTTCAGTGCATTTCAAGAGAAAACCCTGCCAGTGCTTTGAAAAACTCAGGAATCACTCACTTGTCATTCCTCCAGTTTTGGGGGCTGCTTGGGCACCAGTTTTCCTCTCCTTTGTGTGGCTGGGCTGTGTGCCTCCAACCTGGCATGGTGTGAAAGCAGCAGTGTTAGTGATGAAAGGGCTCTTCAGCAGCCTGCCCCTGCTCAGCAGGGCACTGAGAGCAGGTCCTGAGAGCAGAAGGATCCATGCCAAGAGCAGAGGGAGGGCCTGGTCCTGGTCTTAGCACTCCAGCCCAGACAAGCACTGGTTGTGATCACTGGCATCCCATTGTTACAAACAACTCCATTGTCTGTTGGCAGATGTATTAACTCTTTAAAACTATCTTGTCAAGCAGTACCCAGCCATGTAGAGGAGCCAGAGTGAGCAGTTGCCATCATCCCAACTGTGTTTAGGGTATTTCTCATCTCACCAGCACACCATACTCCACTGTCTTCCAGTCCTTGTCCTGTGCTGGGAACACCACTTACTTCCACTTAAAGGATTTTAGGGTTTTGTTTATGTCTGTACAATCTGTTCCAAGTTATAATATGCTTTTTGTCTCTGTATGAAAAGAAGGTTGTGCTTATACCATCCAGGTGGGATCATTAAAAGGGCAGAGACTTGCGTCTGGGGTTATCAGGAAGGAGCTGGTTATCTCTTGTGGATGAAACAAATAGAACAAGGAAAGGTGATGGCAGAGGCTCATCAGCTGAGCCTGGGGAAAATATCTATATTCCTGACATGAGCACATTTTTCAGAAAGTGTTAAAATTGAGTCCTAGGGACATTCAGGCAAGAATCCTCAATTTCAGCTGCAAAGCTCTCTCAAGCTGCCTTTGAACACAGAACTGTGCTACATCCAGGGAGGCTGACAGACTCCCTGTTCTGGCAGTGTGTCCTTAGGTTAATTTAATTTGGGCAATGTTAAAGCTTGGCTCTGGTGTCTGTGTATCTGCCTGCTTCAGGGAGCACTGCAGAAATAGAAATGGTTCCAGGAAGCTAATAGCTGCAGTGAACTCCCATAGCAGTGACAGTGTTATGATCAGGTTTAATTACAGGATATGGGGATGAAGACAGTCAGCTCCCATGGTTTGACTGACTGATCCTTGCATGGTGGATGGAGCTCCATGTTCTGATGAAGCTGTGGCAACAGGCTTCTGTGTACCTCTGAGGCTCATCTTCTCCAGCCACTCATTTCCAGCTTGAGGGGCAGCAGCTGCTCTATGACATCCTGCTGTGGCCCTTTTGGTGCGGGGCTCATGCTACTGCTGCAGCCTGCAGGGAGCAGGTCCAGCCTGAGCTGGGCAGTGGCAAGGGAAGGCTGGCAGCACACAGAATCACAAAATCACCAGCTGGTTTGTGTTGGAAGGGACCTTAAAGCCTATCCCATTCCAGCCCCTGCCATGGGCAGGGACACCTCCCACTATCCCAGGTTACTCCAAGCTCTGTCCTGCCTGGGCTTGGACACTACCAGGGATCCAGGGGCAACCACAGCTTCTCTGGGCACCCTGTGCCAGGGCCTCCCAACCTTCACAGGGAATAATTCCTTCCCAATATCCTGTCTAACCCTGCCCTCCTTCAGCTTAAAGCCGTTCTCCTCATCCTGTCCCTCCTGACCCTTGTCAGTCCCTTTCCAGCTCTATGGGAGCCCCTTTAGGCACTGGAACGGGCTCTCACACCTCCCTGGAGCCTTCTCTTCTCCAGGCCTGACTATCCCCGTTTTCAGCCTGTCCCCAAAGCAGAGGTGCTCCAGCCCTTTAATCATCAGCTGCCCCAGGCTGGGGACGTGTCCCCGGAAGCTGGCTGTACAAGCCAGGCCGGTCTCAGTCTTCATGCAGGGGGAGGCAGGTCTGTCCAGCACCTCCTGGGGTGCTGTGTCTGATCGCTCTCTGTGTTGCAGTGATGGAGAGGCGCCTGGAGGGAACCCCATGGTGGCAGGTTTCCAAGATGACCTGGATCTGGATGACAAAATCCCCAGCAGACCAATGCTAGCAGCAGAACGGGTGCCGAGTAAAAACATCACCCTCTCCAGTGAGGAGGAGGAAGAGGAAGAGGTGAAGGACTCTAAGGTCATCCTCATATCTGATGGAGACAAAAACACAGAACAGGAAATAAAAAGGTACAGAGCACAGTGTGGGGTTGTGCTGGCAAACCTGGATCTCTCCTCCATCTTGCCACTGACTGTGTGTGGCCTCTGGGAAGCCTTGGTGTCTCTGTCTGCCTGTTCTTCAGCTGTGAGCTGGGCCTGTAGTTACTGTAGGTGTAACTGCTGTGTGTGGTGTGTCCTACCCCGTGCCTTGGAGCACTGCGCTCCTGTGCCAGTGGGGTGGTTCTGCATGCTTGTCCTAAAATTTGAACAAGAGCCTGGAACTGAGCACCAGAGTGGCTGTTTGTGGTGGTGTGGGGAGGAGAGAGGAGTCAAGTCTTGGATGAAGGGAGTGGAGTCACTCACCACACCCTGTGCTGGGGAATGATGATGTTCTTCACATACCACATCCTGTGGAGTGAGGGTTAGGATTAGGAACACGAGAGTTATCCTCAGCCTGAGTGGTACATTTGACCCCACACTGCTATAGGATGCACTGCCTTTACCAGTGGGATGCATGGTGCAGCCTTCAGGCAGGCTCAGCTGTTATAACTGTGCCTTGCTCCACAGAATAGGGTGGACAGGCTCTGACAACTTGTTTCTTCTCAGTTCTTCCAGAAATTCTCTGAAATCCCAGAGTGAAGCAATTTTGACCAAAGCAACTGACCCGACGCCTCCTGGCAGTTTACCTCCCCGTTCTGGGTCTGAACGAAACAACAGCAGCAAGGGCAACACAAGCCTGGCAGCTCCTGCTGCTGCCCCCACAGCAGCAGCCCAGGCCTCAAAGGCCACTGCCCAAAGCAAAGGACTTGCTTCCAAGCAGAAAGTGGTCAAAGAGGAGAAGCCTGAGGAGTCTGACAGTGATCAAGAGGGACCAATAGCTACTCAGATGCTCTCATTCGTTATGGATGACCCAGACTTTGAAAGTGAAGATTCTGACAGCCAGAAGAAAAAGATGGTAAATAACAGCCCATGTTGCTGTGAGCTGTGCCAAGCTGAGCTGGAAGGGTTGAGGCATTGCCCTGAGCAGAGCCTTCATCTGATCTCCCCTCCCTCAGCAGCAGTTGCAGCAAGGCGGTACTAATCAACCTGCAGAGTTTGATGTGAGCACAAACCCAGTAATGCTCTGAGAATGAAAGCCACCTGGCAGCAAGAACCCCATAGATTCACAGATCCACAGAATACCCTGAGTTGAAAGGGACCCAGAAGAATCATTGAGAACAGCTCCTGTCCCTGCCCAGACCCCCCAGCAACCCCACCCTGGGCATCCCTGGCAGCGCTGACCAAAGGCTCCTGGAGCTCTGGCAGCCTCGGGGCCGTGCCCATTCCCTGGGGAGCCTGGGCAGTGCCAGCACCCTCTGGGGGAAGAACCTTTTCCTAATATGCAGCCTAGAGCTTCCCTGACATGAAGTTTGTGTTTACAAACGCAAACAAGATTTGTGCTTGGGTGTTTACTGTGCTGTTTACTTTTAGCCAGTCCAGCAGTGTGGGAGGTATGAAATGCAAAGCTACTGCCTTTTCACGTGAACTTTAACATGCAGAAGGGTGTCTGTCTCTGCCAGAAAGAGTGAGCTCCTTGCAGTCAATCCAGCAATAAAAAGGCCATCACAAAATTTGCTTGGCAAAGCTTAAAGGGAAGAAGGAAGGTCTGCTTGGGAAGGACTTTCCAGGACAGCAGAGGTAGCTGTAAGGTCTGTGACATTCAGCACGTGCCAGCAGGTGTCTGCTAAAACAAATATGCCAGGGGTCCCCTCACACCTACCCTGTATTACAGGTGGAGAAGACACTTGTTCTGCACCTCTTCTCTGAACTGTCAGAAGTTGCTGCATGGCTTGAGATATCCCTGAGTTTGTTGACCTTCTTCACTTCTCACAACCTGCAGAGCAATCTTTGGAAACAGCTAGCAGTGATTTGGGATGGGCAGTGGCTGTTCAGGGATGTCCTGATGTCTGGGTTTGCTGGTGTTCAGGGGGTTTCCCTCTGTTGGCATCATTCTGGGGTCCTGTTGAAAGGGCTGTTGTCCCAGTTTCTTTGATCTTACTCATGTGTCATGCTGTTTATTAAGTAATTTTCTATTCATTTTGCATCTTAACTTCCTGCTTTTCTTGACAATTTAATATGAAACCAAAAGTATTTGGAGCAAGTTTCTATCTCTTGCATGCTCCAGTGAGAAGGGATTGATGAGAAAGCAGCAGTGTCACGAATGCCTGACCCAGGGAATGCTCCATAGCATGTGAATGCTCTCCCACTGCAGGGCGTACTGGTCAGGCAAACCAGTACAGCCATCACCACTAACAGGGTGGAGGCACTGCCTGACCAGCAGCACAGCAGGGCCGTTTTCCATCCGTGTACAAAGATACAAGGAAAGGTTGGATCACAGATTCTGAAGAGGATGAGTTGGCAGGTATCAGAAGATCATTAAACTGATTTTCCATTCCCATCATGCAGAGATGAAGGATTTTGGGGTAATTTCCAGGCTCTGCAGCATCCTGGGTTTTAGCTCATGCTGAAGGGGCAGATTTGCCCTGGGAGCACATTCCCTTTTGGCTTGATGAAGGGAATTATTCTGCAGACACACTCTGCTTCCTCAGCACTGCTGCCTCTGGTACCTGAGACCCAAAGAGCTGCACAGCAGAAAGCATTTGTTGGTCAGGGCAGGAGGGGAGTTTTCAGTCTATTTGATTGGATTTTCCCAGAACAGAGGTGCCTCCCCAGGGCAGGAGGAAGCTGATGCTGGTGAGCTATCAGAGTTGAAGGTCTCATTTAATCCCTTTATATTGGGAATTTGATTTCAGCAGCCCCAGTGCAAAGTTCTCAGAACACCCTTGTCAGTACCAGTGCAACTGAGACATGCTACCAAGGCAAAAATTAGAGCTCATGAGATCCAGGACATTGATTTCCAGGCAATAACAGCTCAGTTCAGCTGGCATTTCCTTCCCTCCGCCCCACCTGCTGACATCTGACATTTCTGTATGCAAAATGGTTAGAGATTTTGGTTGAAGCGTTTGTCAGTGTTGTCTGCCTTTGCTTCTCTCTAGAATGAATTCCCAGTGCGGGAAGATCTCTCTGAAATATCTGATGATGATACCTCACTGGCAAAGCTACCCCAACCTGTGAAATCAACAGTCCCTTCCTTTAAACTGAAAAATGACTCAGATCTCTTTGGCTTGGGTTTGGAAGAAGCTGGTCCCAAGGAGAGCAGCGAGGAAGGTAAAGCTCACACCTTATTTCCACTCTTGCTGCTTTTTTTTGTCAGTCATCTGGTTTTTCCAAAGTCTTTCCAGCAAACCAATTTGCACTAAATAACATACCCTCTAACTTCATGCCCTGTGTGAGTCTGTAATCTGGTTTAACACAGCATAAATAGCTTTTAAGTTTTTCCCCATGAGGATGAGAACTTGGCTTGTCCCTGGCACCAGCCATGGGTTATTTTTGTCCCAGCTGCAAGCAGAAGCACATCTTTCACAGGCTGCTGCTGTGTAAGCCTTCCTGCTTAGCCCTATGTACTTGGGAAGTGGTGTTCAGCATTGCATTGCAGTGATCACCCCTCCAGAATTTGGATCAACTTGAACAAAATGCTCTGACATACCCTGCCAATTTCCTCTTCTGTTTCTGAGAAAGATGGGGTGGGATCCTAATCACAACCTAAGCATTCCTCAGGCTTTATTTTTTGCCACCCCCCCATTCCCTGAGGGAACAAATCCTATTCATGTAAATAATTTGTGCTGTCTAGGCATTACTGCAAAGTGACTTCCTGTAGACTTGCCCCGATGTCAGCATGAAAGATGGGAAGTTAAAGATTTAAGGAAGGAAAAAAGCTGTGAGCAGCACCAGAGAGCACTCCTTGAACAGCTGTTCCAAAAGTGTGAGGAAGGTGTCACAGGCTTCCATGGTTCCATCAGCTTGTCACTCTGAGCTGCTGAACAGCAGAGCTTGAAATAGCTGTAAGTGCATCTGCAGAGGCCCAGGTCAATAAATTAACTTCAATTTAGATTCTTAAATAATTAAATGTGGGTTCCTCCTGTCTCCTCTTTTGGTGATAAATATAAAACCATCTCTCAGTCATCAGTGATTGCAGCTTGACTGGCAATTAGGCTTCTCCATGGCTGCATTTACACGTCAGCTGAGGAAAAAGGCATGTGTAGGTAAGAGTGACAGTCAAACAGCACATGTGAAAAGTGGTGCTGTTGTGAAGCCTCTTGTGAAGCAGCTAAGCAGGTACTCCCCTGTTCAATGAGGTTTTGTGCAAAGGCAGTGGACACTCAGCAACCAAGTCATCAGCCATAGTCATATCTGAGACATGTGACAGGGATGGACTCTGAGACTCGTTTGGTCGTGTGAAAGTATTCACCCCTGTAGAGCAGGGCTGCAGCAGGGATGCTTTGGAAATGTAATTTCCATACACGGTGTGAGCAGCAGTGAGTGTTGGCCTGCCAGGGTGTCCCATCTGCTGATACCATGTCCTCAGTCATCCTCAGAGAAGATTCCTGGGAGGATTTCCATCAGAGTGGAACTGTTCCCAAGAGCTCTTTGTCATTTCTGGAAACAACAATCCAGTCCCAAATTTGGCCTTTGGACCAGTTTGTAGAGCTAGTCTCTAGAGGTGTTTCTTAGTAGCTGTGACACAGTAAATGCTAGGTCATTGTTGATCACACAGATCATCGAATGCTCATAATTAAACGAGACAGATATGGTTGAGTCAGGGTTTGAGTGCTGGGGCCTCTGTTGGTTCCCAAAGGGGCACAGTTTGGCCTGGAATGCTGGCCTTGCCTTTGCCCATGGATGCCCAGGATGGAGCATTTTGTTCTCAGAAATGGGGCCAGGGCAGAATTACAGCTCTTACCGTTTAAATTAAATACAATGTTTCTGGGTTTTGTTGTTTTTTGTTGTTGTTCGTTTGTTTGTTTTAACAGATAAACAAGCATCTAAGGAGAAAAAAAAGAAGAAAAAGAAAAGCAAAGAGGTACTTCTGTTAATTAAACAGATCTGCCATGTTACCTACCTGCCAAGAACAGACATGACCTTCCATGGTTTCCTCCTTGGGAAAGGGACTTGGTGAACTCCCTTTTATGCTCACATCCTGCACCTCTGATCTGTGCCTCCTAGGCTTTGCAGACCAGTGAACTTCAAAACAAGCTTGTAGAGCAGTTGAATTTTGGAAAGGGAATGTGTGAGTTTGTAAAATACAGGGTGAGGAGGAGCAGTGCCTCTCTGCTGGACTGTGAGTTCATAGCACCATGATTTTCAGGCAGAGGGGTGCCCACAACATACATCTCGTGGATAGTGAGGGAAGCCTGCAGGAGGCTTTGTCTGTGCCATTTAAGCCTGTCCAGTACTGTGGTATTGCTGGGCACAAACTGTCGGAAAGACCAGTGCCCTGTATAACCCAAATGGTCTGTCTGCTTTTCTGTCCAAACTTACAGAAGGGTCTTTGGTGCTTCAACCTGAGTAAGAATCCTAATTCAGTTGAAGACATCCCTGCCCATGGCACAGGGGTTGGACTAGGTGCTTTCCAGCCCAAACCATTCTTCAGAGTCAGGTGTCAGGGCAGTACATCCTGGGTCACTGGCACTGTCAGAGCATTTGCTAATAAAAATGTTCTCATTTTGCAGGAAGAGGACAAGTCAGTGAAAAAGAAGAGCAAACACAAGAAGAGCAAAGAGAAGGAGGAGAGCAAAGAGGAAAAAGAGAAAAAGAAAAAGAAAAAGAAGAGCAAGGAGAAAAGCAGCGAGATAGATGAACTTGAGGCTTTTCTTGGCGGAGGAGGAGCTGGCATGAGCAAACCACAGGGCGGGGGGGACTACGAGGAGCTGTAGTTTGGCTTCAAGTGGACTCTGCACCATGGCTGTCTCCATCTTCTCTGATGGGTCACCCCAGGACAGGCACAGATGTGTAAAGCTTTGGCCCTTCACTGTATGGTCGGTCTCTCAAACCAGAATGAGCAAGACAAAAGCTTTACATCTGTGTGTGCTGCTCTGGTGCATCGTTACACAAAGAAAACCAAGCTGAGATGTACGTGAGCCAGGGGAAGGTTCAGGGCGTGGCACCCAGGCCTGCTGCCAGGATGTCAGTTTTTCTCCTTGCAGAGATGCCCCATCAGGTCACTGGCAGGCTGTGGGGCAAAGGGACCTGCCTCCTGCTCCGTCCCTGCTGCATTCCACTCCTGCACACCTGAAATTCCTGTCTTGTTAAGAGGAGTGCAACAAAACATGCTGCATGAACACATCATGCTTGACTGTCTCAAGTCTTTAACTTCTTATCCTTCCTGTTTTTTTAAGGAGAGAGATTATATTGGCCATTGCTTCACCCAGCAGTTGATGAGCTTTAAGTCAAGCAGATCATGCTATGGTACAGCTCTCTAAAGCAGCAGGCGCAGGGACAGTATGAGAGAGAGTGTGATTGTTGAAGTCCTTTGAACAGGACCTTTCTGCACAGCAGCTTAATTAGCCCTCACTGGTGCTGCTGTTGGAATTCATGAAGCCCATTGATTTCCGTGGCCCCAGTGTCTCAGACACTACATGTAAGCTGCTATGCAGTTTGGGAAAACAATGAAAAGTGCTAAGCTAACCTGAAAGAGAGAGAAACATCAGTGCTTTTCTGCATTTCCCACCCTTGAATTTGCATATTCCAGAATCCCCTGCTGCTGCGACCTCTCAGGGACATGACTCCATGTGGAAATGAAGATATTCAGAGCTTCAGAATTGGCTACAGGGCAGTGTTGGCATGGCAAGGCACTTGCTTCTCAGGCACTTGCAGTCAGGCTGTAAACCCTGGCTGCTGCTCTGTGCTGAGAGGGAGCAGCACTGCAGCTCAGCAGCGTCCATCCTGCTCCAGCCTCTGTCCATCCTGCAGCCAGCCAGTGTGCTGCCTTTCCTGCCCCAAGCAGAGAGCCTCCTGTGTCCCATGAGTTTGGGAAGTCTTTTAGTTTTTGCTTTGAACGTAAACTTATGGATTAGTACCTGCTCAGCAGCCGTTGGATGGGCACTACGGCCACCCCTTGGCACTCGCCTGTGTCTCAGTCAGCAGTCCCTGTGTTTGATGGAGCTGGTCAGTTCTCTGTACCCCCCCTGGTTTGGGTCTGGGGTCCCTTGCTCAGCTCAGATGGTGAAGCTTCCTCCAGGTTCTGTGCATTACATTCCCCTCTTCCTTGTAAGTTGATTTGAGGTTTGGTTTTGTTCTCCCTCACCCCTTTCTGTTGTAAAACGTCAGCCATGAAATCCAAACTGGAGTTTCCTTCTGCATCTCTATAAAGCAATGTTCTTGTGATCCATTAACCACTCCAGAGCTGTCTTGACCAGCAGGCATTTCCTGCTCCATTTTTCTTTTTCTTGCACCCAAAATGCACTTGTAATCATTTCCCTATAAAACAAACTGGTTTCTTGCTGCATGAGCAGTGTGCTGTTCAGGTCTGTCTGCCATTAGCATTTGCCTCTGAGCATTCCCCGTGGCACTGTAGGGAAATTGCATGGGACAGTTCAAACTGAAAACAAAGATTGAGACAGGACCCGTTTGCGGCCCTTCTGTGCAAAGGCACATGGAAGCTCAAGCCTCATCTGCCACAGTCCTGAAAGTGCTTCTGTTCCATCAGGATTTTGGGTCATGTTCCATTTTTGTGTTGAAAAACCCTGGTACAGTCCATTCTGACTATAAAGCTCTGTTGTACACTTGTCTCTGCACATCTTCTTCTACCCCAGAGCTCCTGTGCCTGGGCTGGGGAGCTGTGTGTCCCTCCTTGTGCTGCTGTGCTCCCACACCTCACAGGATGAGGTGCTGAATTAAAATCCATTCAAAAAAAAAGGAGCTGAACATAAAAACCATGAGTTCTTTCTCCAGAACTGACTTCTGCCCTGAGGGAGCTGTTGCTTCCCACAGCGTGGAGGGGGCGGGGGTTCTGCTCAGCTGTGGGTATAGGGGCTGTACTGGTGGCCGGTCCCTGCTGACACAGGTGCTGGCCTCGGTGTCTGGCTCCTGTGCCAGGTTTGCTGCCATAGGAGCCTCCACATTCCCTGTAGCTTGTCAGCACAAGGAGCTGAGGCAAAAACAAGCAAAGATGAATCATGCTGCTCCAAAATCCTCCTGTAAAAGAGAAAAGCAGATGCGCAAGCCGGCTCTACTTACACTCGAGCCGCAGGAGGGTGTGTGGCATGGTTTGGCTTCTGCAGCAAGGCCAGAGAAATCCCACCCTGTGTAAAGTGGGAGTGTGGAACGGAAAAGCAGCAAAAAGGCTCTTTTTATAATGCACACAATCCCAGAGTGATTTAGGTTGGAAGAGATCCTAAAGCTCATCTCATTCCAGCCTCCTGCCGTGGGCAGAGACACTTTCCACTAGACCTGGTTGCTCCAAGCCCTGTCCAACCTGGTCTTTTTAGGCTTGGGCTTCTCCCTTTTCCATGGAATGCTGAACTGGTTTGAGCTACAACGTGAGCTGTGACCCAAAGCCAGCAAGCGTGAGGGAGGGGAGAAGGAAATAGGCCTTGTTTGAGCCAGACTTTCCCATGCCATCCTTTCAAAGAAGCTAAATATAAAAAGTATGTACGTGCCTGTCATTATGGGGAAGCTTCTGCAGGATCACAATGATATAAATAGTTACTGCAAGCATCTCTGCAGGTACCAGGGTATTTGCTTTTGGTTTTATCACTCATCCAAAAAAAAAAAAAAATCAAGAGCTTGAGGCTGAGGAGCTGCAGTTTCTTGGAGCTAGTACTGGCCAGAGCTGCAGGGGCTGGGGTTAGAGCAGTAGGAGGGAAAAGTGCAGATTTATCACTGCATTTTGGCTGGGGTTTACCCAGCACAGCATGGGGAGCCTCATCCATCAGGGACAGGGTAGTGCCTGCTCCCCTGCCTGCCTGGGATCTCCAGGGCCACCAAAGTGTCTTGGCTTCCACTGTGCTAGCTTGGAGCCAGAGCACTCGGGATAAGCCAGGAGAGAACTCCAAGGTCCCCTGCTCTCACCCAGTGTCCTCCTGGCCAGGATGGCCCAGGTGCTGTCCCATTCTCTGCAGGTGTTTATTTAGGGAGTATTCCTTGCTGTACCCATCCCTGGAGTGGGACTACCCAGTGTGACAGTTCACAGCTGTTGTCACTTGGCAGCTCCTGGTGTGTGACAGTGCAGCTGCTGAGAGGGGCTGTGGGTGGTATGAGGGGACAGTGGGTGCTGAGAGGGGCTGTGGGAGCAGTCAGACTCGGGAGCAGACTGACACTGACCTGAGCCCAGCAGGCTCCACCATGCCTGAGCCTCGTGGCTCCTCAGGTAGGCTCTTTTGGGGAGACCTTCCAGCTGCCCTGCACCAATGGCCTGAAGCTGCCTACCTCTTCTGTTCTGTGCCTGCTGTCCCCAGGATTCCTCATGTGTGCACAGCATTACCCTCCTGATGGCCCAGTCTCCTTGGTACTGGTGGCTGGCTCAGCCTGCTGAAAAGGCTCTTCCTTACATTAGTCTGTCCTAGTGGTCGATATAAAACTCCTCCCTGCAGGGATCCAAGCTGCTGAGCCACATGCCCCAGCCCTGCAGGGCCTGTGCCAAAGGGACCATGGCTGATACCTGGCCCATGGCTGCTTCCTGTCAAACCCCAGGTAGGGAACCAGCACAGGACAAGCAGACAGGTCCCTGCAGTTTGTGCCACCACCACTCCAGCTGTTTCCCTGCCCATAGCAAGAGGTTGAAACCAGCTGATATTTAAGGACCCTTCCAACCCACATCACTCCATGATTTTATGATCCCTGTGGAAAGCTGTCCATCACCTTCTGCCCTGGCGCTCAGGAGCTGTCTGATCACTGCCATCCAGATTTATTCCTGGACAATTTATGCTGATTTGTTACTTTGCTCTTGTTTAAGTGCTGCTTCCTCTCCACAGCCCTTTACCAATGGGGCTCTGTCCCTGTTCCACCATTGTCCTCCTGGCCAGGGCTGGTTCTTAATGATTCCCATATAATCCCTCTCCTACTGACCCTGGGAGGGGCTGGCCTTTACCACAGCTGTAGCCTGTGTTACCAGGGCACCCAGCCTTCTTCATTCCCCATGGTCAATGTCAAGGGCCACATGCAAGGAGTGCCCTGATGGTGCCCTTTGAGGGATGCAGCTTTGCCCTATTTCTGTTGCTCCCATAAAGTCACAAGTCTCCCTGGCTTGCCAAGGCCCAGGGTGGGAATTTGCTTCCTTCCTCCCAGCAGTGAACATAAAAAGGTCATTGGAACTTGGATTTTAGCAGGCCACAAAATGAATGTGTAATGCTGTGAGTGCTCTTGGAGGCTTTTTGGGGGCTGTGGGGCAACCTGACTGCCCTCAGCCCTGGACCAGGATGGACCTGGGTGGAGGCTGGGTTGGGGGCACAGTGGATTTTCTGCCCGCAATGTCCCTGCATCCAAGGGTCCAGCTGCTTGGAGAGCCCATGGTGCTTCCCTGTCCTTTGGGATGCCCAGAGCAGCCAGATGAGTGGTGGTGGGGAAATCCTGCAGTAGGACAGGCTTAGGGACTGGGGCTGTAGCCTAGCAACAGCCTCAATCATGGCATAATAAAATTAATCTAATGCTGGCTCAGTCTACTGCATAAAGATATCAGGATAAGTAGTTGAGCCTTTTTAACTGGTGGGTTTGCCTCCAAAACCAACCTGCAGCATCTGAGGCATGTCTGAAGTGTTCCTGGCCCAAAGGTGCTCCACAGTGAGTATCCAGGCTTCCTCTCCCAACCCCGTGGCAGGGTGGTTGCTGAGCAGAGGGAATTATCCTCTGGTACCTTCAGTGAGCAATCATGGGCCCTCCCTGGGGCTCAGGTAGAGGTGTGGTGAGCTCAACTAAACTGGGGACTCGGGCAGCCTGTGGGAAACAGGGCTCCATTACAGGTTGAAGCAGGGCTGTCTGCCTGTTGTGTGCTCTGCTTGGAGCTGCATGGGGATACTGCCATGGGGCAGCCGCTCTGGGAACCCTTTAAACTCCTGGTTACCCCCAGGTTGTCGGCAGGCTCTGCCTTAGGGCAGGAGCAAGGAGGGGAGGTGGTGGTGCAGCTCTCCATCACCACATCATCACAGAGGGGAGATGGGAGGTGGATGGGGGTGCTGGGCCTCTTGGTGACAGGGGACACCTGCAAGATGTCAGTCCCACCTCTCCATGCTCCAGGATGGCACAGAGAGCGCTCCCAGTGCCTGAGGCTTGGCCTGTGCAGCAGCCACGGCTGCAGCCCAAGCTGGTGTCTGCAACCTGGCTGTGGGAGGGAGTCAGCCAGCTGGGGAAAGAGCAGGCTTTTCCCTGGAGCTGGCAGGAGAAACACCCCTCCCTGTGGCTTTGGTAGGCAGCAGCTCTGTGGCAGGTGTGAGGTGATGGGTTCCTGCCAGCTGGGGCTGTCACCAGTATCTGGGCACCCCTGCAGCTATGGGAGGTCCCGAGTGACCAGGCTGCTGTGTGGCATCACTGAGGGGAGCTGCAGGGAGGCTCAGCACCCTGCCCAGTGCACTGTTGTCAGGGCAACGCTGAGATCACTCCTCACAGCCACTGTGGGGCACAAGGGTATCTGAAACAGGGTTTGCCTGTGGCCCTGCTGTGGGTCAGCAGATGAATGCCCTGAGCCTGACCTCTAGACTGCTTTCTTGTGAGACTTTGGGGACTAACTGGTCCTTCCCAATGAACCCCAACAGGAATGTGGAGTAACAGCTCCCTGTGCAGGCTTCTCAGTAGCCGCTCAAAAGGCTTCACCTCACCCTTCAGCCACTAAAACCCAGGAGCCTGCAGGGCAGGGTCCAGCTCCCTCCCCAGCCCCCAAGAGGGTAGCAGGGCCTGGTTTCTCCCTTGGTTCAGAGCTGGAGGCAGGGAAGGGATGAGAGGGAGAGAGGAGAGAAGCTGAAGAGGAGAGACCCTCCTGCCCCCAGACAAGCATCACGCTGATGGCAGCCAGCTTGGGAAGAGGAGAGCATCACCCACAGACAGGAGCAGCAGGGTGCCAGCAGCATCTCATCCCATTCCAGCTCTGCCTCTCCCAGCTGTGGGATCCCCACGTTGCCTTGGAAACAGAGGATTTCACAGCAGCTTGCAGTGGTCCTGCCTGTGGTGGGGGCAGAGGCCCATGCCCACAGGACTGCCCTGCCCTCTCTGTGCCCCCAGCCCTGCCTGTGCTGCTCCCTTCTCAGCCCTTCCCCAGGAGCAGGGGTGGGATGGTTGCCAGACCCCTTCTACTCCCCCTAGGCTGGTCCTGCAGTGGGTGCTCTGCGCCCACCCTGTGCCCCTCACTGTGGCTGCCCACACAGGGAGGATGGGGAACAGAGAGCCTGGGAAAATGGGAAGGTATCAAATGATCAAATATTCATCCCCACTGTGAATTGAGCAGCAGGACGGAGTGGAGCAGCCCCAACACTTCCCAGAGTGACCACATCACATATGAGTCCCCAGCATGGCAGGGCACTGGGCGCCAGTCACCCCCATTCCCCACAGGGGTGTCACAGCCCACAGGGTGAGCATAGGTGGGTGCCACAGCCCCCCATCTGCATTTTGGGGTGCCCCGCATCATTCAACCCAGTGCTGGAGCCCTCATCACTGCCTGGGTGGCTGTAGCACCCATGGGAGGGACCCAGCACGCACCTCCTGCCCACAAGCCTGGCCAGCCCCAGCTGCAGCCTATTCCCATGGGATCACGTCCTACCGGGAGCACGGCACGGACCCAGCATCGCTTCCCGGTGCTGCGGGTGCCACCCTGACCCGTTCCGGGCTGCATTCGGGAAGCTGAGCGAGAGCCAGGAGCTGCCTCACCGGAGGCTCACGCTCGACTCGAGGCGCGCCCCAGCCCGTTCCTGGCGCAGTCATCACCCCGCGGGCACAATCGCCCTGACACCGGCTCCGTCTCTCAGGTGGCCCAGGGGACAGGCTGGCGGTGCCAGCGCCGCGCTGTCGCTTCCCATCGCGTGCCCCGTGCTGAGCTGCGCAGCCTCTCCCTCGCTCCGCTGTGCCGTCGCGGCCACCCGGCCCTTCCCCAGCACAGCCAGCTTGAGAATCGCCGTGTCGGGAACAGCGAGTCCCAAACTGCCCGGAGGGGTCTGACAGTCCCACCCTCCCCCCCCAGACAGCCCCGGGCACCCGCGGGCAGAAGCAGCCCGTCCTGTCCCTTGGGCTGGCAAGGGCACCCCTGGGGTGCCCAGCTTGGCCCCTGGCTCCCCAGGTTGGGCGTTTTGAGGACCTGTTGGCTGCTTGGCATCTGCCGGTCACGTCCCGCTGGGCAGATCCCAGAGCGCAGTGGGCCTGGGTGGGCTGGATGTGCCGTCAGGGAGGATGTGCCCTCTCGCCGTTCCTCAGTAACGAGCCCAGCACGGGGCAGAGGTGGAAATTGTTGGGTTTTTTTGTGTTTAACGTCCTTCCAGGTATTTTTCCCCACTTGGTTTTGGAGTTTCTCTGAGGAATCACCTCCTTTTGATTTCTCCGAGTGGCTCATGTTGGCTTCCCCTGGCATCCCCACACTAGTGCCCCTATCCCACTGCCAAACTGGGGCTGCCAGAGGGGTCGCAGGTATATATTTGAATATACCATTCGTCAAAATTTAGACAAACAGTATATTCGAATGAGATTTATTTTATAAAGAAGATAAACCACTTAAAGTTCCACCAACATTTGAATACAGGTTTGTGATGTCAAATGGAATTGGTAGTGCCTGACTGACTTGAGAATTCCCAAGATTTTAGGACAGCTAACCCAGAGGATTTCCTTTGGGCAGTGTCCCAACCAATGGGCAGAATTTCTTCTGATGGCAGTCTTGCTGCTCCAAGGGGGATGGGCTCCACTGACCTCCACTGGGCCTTGTGGTCAGGTCATGGAATCACAAGCTGGTTTTGGAAAGGTCGTTAAAGCTCATTTCATTCCACCCCCTGCCATGTGCAGGGACACCTCCCACTATCCCAGACTGCTCCAAGCCCTGTCCAACCTGCCCTTGGACACTACCAGGGATCCAGGGGCAGCCACAGCTGCTCTGGGCACCCTGTGCCAGGGCCTCACCACCCTCCCAGGGAACAATTCCTTCCCAATATCTTATCTGACCCTGATCTCTGGGAAGCCATTCCCTGTGTCCTGTCCCCCCATGCCTTGTCCCCAATCCCTCTCCAGCTCTCTTGCAGCCCCTTTAAGCCCTGGAAGTGGTTCTGAGGTCTCCCCAAAGCTTTCTCCAGGCTAAACAATCCCAGCTCTCCCAGCCTGGCTCCAGAGCAGAGGGCTCCAGCCCTCTGTTCTGTCAGCCCCCTCTGGCTGGAGTCTGACCCTCTGTCCCTCCACAGCTGTCACACAGAGGTGACAGGTCAACCTGCCCAGGGACGGTTGGTGCCATGGCTGGCCTTAGTGTTGGGAAGGCCTTCATGCCTGCTGGGGCAGCTGCTGCTGCCACAGGTATCCCAGAGAAAATCCTTATTCTGGAAGCCTCCCCTCACTGCCCACCCGCTCCTGCCCATAACTTGCCTCTTGGTGAACCTCTGCCCCCCCGGCAGTGTTTTGCAAATGCCCGAAAAGGTCTTTCTAATGCTTCAAAACTGCTCCGTGCTGGCCCAGTCAGAGCTGTGCTCCCCTGCTTATGTCCCTGTGGTCCCTACCAGTCTCCCCTCTCCCGGACCTCATTGCTGTGCCTCCACAAGTCCCAGGTCCTGGTGTGACCTGAGGGCTGAGTCAGGGGACCCCCAAGCCTAGCAGGTTTATGGACTGGCCCCTGCCACCATGCCCGGCCCCATCAGGGTCAGCATCTCCAGCTCAGGCATGGGGGGCTCCTGTGCTGGGTGGCCCCTTCCTGCTCTGAGCTGCACCAAGGGACACGACGGGGCTGGATCCAGGGATCCAATATCCTGTGCAGCTTAATGTCAAATCTCACAGCAAACTCTCAACATGGCCTCAATGAATTGGTCTTTGGGGAGGGCTGGGAGGCCCCAGCACTACCCCTCCCCCCACAAGCTTTGCAGCTGTGTAGGACAGGTGTGACCCCCGATGTCCCTCCCAGGATGAGATCTGCCCTGCTTTGGATCTCACCAAGTGTCCAGAGTCACAACACACCTCCAGGGTGACCTTTGGGCATGTTGTTCCTCTGTGCCTCAGTTTCCCCTTTCGATGGGGCCCAGCAGAACTAAGTCTGTCACCTGCAAACACTTTGGCCAGGTACACACTGTCAGGGGCAGGTGGGGAAACTGAGTCACAGGGACACAGTAAATATTGTGGCTCTGCTCCGTGTGGGGTATGGGGGAGGACTCAGCCCCGAGAAGGCAAAGGCTCCACAGAAAGGGGGATTTGCCTCCACACTGGCCCAGCTTGGCTGCTCCTGGCCTTGACAGCAAGCCACAGTAGGGCAGCCCAGACACAGGGATAGGAGCTGCTCCTGCCTAGGGACAGGCACCAGGCTGGCATTTTCCTTGTAGGATTGCGGGACCCAGGCTTGTGGGATCCCTCCAGCTACTCACGAGTTCCCGTGGCACAACAGGGGTCCAGGCAGCTTGGCCAGGGACAAGCCTGGACCCGCAGAGCCATGGCAGGGGTCCAACACCTCTGACCTCCACACAGGGGTAGGGTACAGTTCCATCCCAACCTGCTGAGTCCTGCTGCCCACATAGCTGTGCCAAGGGGGTCCCCTCCATCTGAGGGGCTGCCACCCCTGTGGGTGGTGTTCACAAAGCCCCCAGCCCTGCCACCCACCCTTTCTCAGTTCCTGTGGGGCTGGGGTTGTCTCCTCTGCCCGAGTGCCCCAGACTGGGAACCTGGGGTGTCACAGCCCAAAGCAGCAGCACGGCCCGTGCTCAGGGCAAGTGACAGCCCTGAGCAGCCAGCACGACCGCAGCCCTCAGGGGGATCTTCTCCTCTGCCACAGGGTGCCACTGGCTCGAGCAGGAGGAGGAGGAGCAGAAGGAGCAGGAGAAGGAGGAGGAGCAGGAGGGGAAGGCAGTGTCCAGAGCCCCATTGCCCTGAGCACACGACATGGCGCTGTCATCTCCGGTGAGTGGAGACCCGCCCGCGGTCCAGTTACATCCCTAAGCACCTTCCAGCCTGGAATAGCAGCCTCACACGGGCAGCAGATGATCCCACTATCCCCTGCCATGGGGCTTGGGGGATATGGTCCAACCCGTTTGTTCCCTGATTTCAGACCTGTGGCCACTCCAAAGCCCAGAGCTCCGGACGAGGGACCTCAATCCATGCAGGTGTCACCCAAGGTCACAGCTGCACGGACAGAGGATAGCACTGTAGGGGATGCCCTAAGGGCAGCATACTCCTCATGCGCGGATTCTGCGTTCCACAGGGATGGGCTCTGGCATCGTTCGGGTGATTGCACCCATGGGCGATGTGGAGCCTGCCCGGTGCTCCGGCGTTCATCAGCGGCCACATCGGCGGTGCTCGGGGCTGGCTGGCGCGGGGTTGGCAGCAGGCGGGAGCAGATGGAGCAGCACGGCGGGGACCGCGGGGACAGGAAGCCGGGGGCAGCGGGAGCGGCTGGGCCAGCAGCCGGAGCCCTGTGTCCTGCAGAGAGGAACATGGAAGCGCCGGGGAGTGCGTAGGGGGCGGGGGTGATGGGGCCCATCTGAACACGGTGCGGGGGTCCCGGGTGTCTCTTGGCCCCGTGTGTGCAGCAGGGGCAGGCTCACCCTGCTCCTAGCTCCTCCTTCAGCTCCTGTGCCACTCGTCAGTGCAATGAGTTCCTGGTGCTCAGCCCGGCCACCAGGGCACACACCGCTGGTCCCAGTGGGCTCAGCAATGCCCACTGCTCCCAAGGGCATTCCTGCAGGAACCACAGCAGTGCCAGCCCACCACAGGCTCGCCAGCACTGATCTGGCTGATGCAGGCATCAGAGACAGTGGAAGGCTGTTCCTGGAGCTGCAGTGGAAGAAGGAAAGGGTCTTGTCTACAGGGATTTTGAATCAAGCAAATCCCGAGGTGCACCTGCCATGCAGAAACACATGGAGAACAGCAGCCTTGGATCAGGGCTTGGAGCCATGGCAGGTACTGGTGGGTCCCAGGGTCAGGGCCATGGCCCCTTGCCAGGGCACTCACAGGTGCTGGGGCTGCTCCTGGAGCTGTGGGCAGCGGAGGGCAGCTCAAGGAGGAGACGGGGGAAACTGAGGCACAGCTGTGACTCAGGGGCCATGCTGTGCATCCTCAGATGCTGGGGCTTGAGCGTGCTGGGAGCTGTTCTTTTCCTCCTTCGTTCATCTCCATCACTGAGCATCCCTGTGGGTTCCAGCCACCACCGACAGTGACAGCTCTGGAGAATCTGGGAAAATGAGGCCATTCCATGGAGGAGCTTAGCAAGGGATTTTGCTGCCCAGTCAGCCCCAGCCACGCAGGGCCACGGTGATGGGGCAAGGTCAGGCAGGACAGGCCTGGGGGGCTGCCGACGCTGGGGAGCTGCTGTTGCAAGGCCCCCGTGCCTGCGGGGGCCGTGAGGTCTCTGTACAGGGTGTGGGGCTGAGCCCGGGTGCCTCCGCGGGCACCGGGGGTCCCGCGGACACTCACACCCATGGTGCGAGTGTACCCCCTGAGGGATGGCACCGGGGGCCCCCAGACCCTGGGTTGTCCGGAGGTCCAGGGGGAAGAGGGATGCTGCGAGGGGTAGGGGCGGGGCCGGGAACCGGGGTGGGAACCGGGGCCGAGAGGAGCCGGACGGGGGAGTGGAGATGGATGGGGATGGGGATGATGGGGATGAGGACCGGTCTGGGGGGCGGTGCCGGGGGAGGCTCCGGTCCCGGTGCCGGCCCCGCCGGTAACTCCGCCTGCAGTATTTATGGGAAAACAAGCGGCTGCAGAGCGTGGGGCCGAACCGTGCTGTGCCGTGCCTTGCCGGATCGGGCGGAGCCGGGCCATGGTCCCCAGGGCGGCGGCAGCCCCAGCCTAGCGCGGCGGCGGCGGCGGCGGCGGCTGGGGTATGCGGGAGCCGCCAGAGCGGCTGGCGCGGAGCAGGTAAGGGGGTGTCTGGCAGGGGGCTGGGGTTTGCTGTGCCCCGGGGACCCCCGACCGGGCCAGCCCTTCGCGGGCCCCCCCTCGACCATCGCCTCGCATCGCATCATATCTCATTTTCCCCTTTGCCCTCCACCATGTTCCACATCCCCATCCTATTCCCCGAAGATCCTCCCGGGGCATCCCAACCCCCAGGCTCCCCACACCATCGTCCCGTGCCCCCACATCCCCGTCCCCGTCTATCTGTGCTCCCTCCATTCCTCCAGTCTCACCGGGGCCATCCCCATCCCGTGCTCCCGAGCGGAGTCATCCCAGCCCATCGCACCGGTATTTCGGGGTTCTCCGTACTCCCGCGTACCCTATCCCCATCCCATCCCTATACCCATCCTCATCTCCCAGCCCCAACCCCATCCTCATCTCCGTCCCATCCCACCGCAGCGCTCGAGCCGAGCCATTTCACCCCTCCCCCCAGCTCAGCGGCCCAGCGGGCCCGGTGCCGCCCGGTGCCGGTACGCAGCGGGGTGGGGGTAGTCGGGGCCACCGCCCCGGCGTCTGCAGCAGCGCCCGGGACAGACCTGCCCCCACCGGGGGCCGCCCCCATGCACCGTCCACCCAGTCCCGGCCCTACAACTCGCCCTCCCGGCTTGCTCCCGGTTCCCCTGCCCCCCGGCCTTGCCCGTTTGTGGGTGCCCCCCCTCTGTTGAGGGACTAGAGGGGCCAGGGATCAGGCCGTCCCCTGCA
Organism: Motacilla alba alba; assembly: GCF_015832195.1. Lineage (NCBI taxonomy): Eukaryota > Metazoa > Chordata > Aves > Passeriformes > Motacillidae > Motacilla > Motacilla alba. Next base: position 435,936 of record NC_052032.1, on the reverse strand, counting down.
ACCTGGGGTGCTGCTCACCCCAACCTGGATGCCGGCACCGGGGCCGGCGATGCTGCTCCTCCCGGCAGGATCACTCCTCCGGGGGCACATGCTGGGTTCGGGTTTGGCAGCCATCTGTGCCTGGCGGGCTTGGGACAGGGACTGGGGGCGATGTGGCAGTGCCAGGGGCAGAGAGGCTGATTCACGGGGCTTGGGAGCACAGAGTGGAGGGACTCTCTGATGTGTAGGGCGGGCAACTGCCATAGGGGCATAGGGCACCATGTATGTATCCTGGGGGTGGCGCGGGGGAGGAGTGTCTATTTGCCACAAATACGAAGCAGGGGTGGGGTGGGCAGTGGGCTCCCTCACCACAGACCTTGTCGGCTGCCAGCTCCCGGTGCGGGAAGTGCCCAGGCAGCAGCGGCCATCAGTGTCCCGCTGACACACACACACACACACACACACGGTGCACAGGCCCGTGTGCAGCAGGGCTGGCTGTGCACAGCGGGCACAGACGGGCACAGACACTGCCCTCACGGCAGCTGTTGGTGGGACCTCCAGCATCATCTGCACGAGCAGTGTTTGCAGCAGGACGCTGTTCTCGGCTGCCTGTCCCGATGCAGGGGCCGCTGGTGTGCTCAGGGTAGCACTCGGGGCAGTGCTGGGGCAGTGCTGATGCTGCTGGCTGTGCCCGCGGGGCCGTGCGTGCAGTGGGCCCGGTGCAGCACAGTGTGTGCTGGGGCTGCTGCGGGGGGCGGGGGGCAGTGCAGCGTGCTCAGCACTGCATGTGCAGGCAGCGTGCAGGCACCGTAGCCACTGCAGCACTTCTGCCTGCTCAGCGGGATGTGCGTGGGCAGAGAGCAGGCAGGATAGGCAGCAATGCCCAGGCAGTGTGTGGGCAAGGGTGGGCAGTGTGCGGGCAGGGTGCACGGGGCAGTGCCCTGGCAAGGCACCAAGAGCAGGATGGGCAGGCAGCAGCCCTCACCATGTGCAGAGACAGGCAGCGAGTGGGCAGGGCCCAGGCAGTGCTGAGGGCAGCACAGGCAGGCCGTGCACTGGCAGGGCTGTGTGGATGGGCAGCTCAGGGCAGAGCACAGGCAGTGTGTGGGCAGCGCCCTGGGAGTGTGGGCAGTGTGCAGGCAGTGCCCGCTGTGGTTATGGGGCGGGCAGGGTACTACAGTGCGTGGGCAGTATGGGGTACGGTGGTGGGGGGCCCGCACCCCTCTCCCCACAGCCCTCACGTGGCGCATGCAGGCAGTGACCCAGCTCCCGGCATCCTCCGTGGGCCCCTCTGGCAGCGGGGTCGCCCCCGGCCCAGCCCCTCGTGCTGCCGGCGCCCGGCGCTCACGGGCAGCACGGTGCGAGCAGCGCGTGGGCCCATGCCAGCAGCAAGGGCAGGACCCCCGGGGAGCGGCTCCTGTCCACTCCGTGGGCACCGGCTGCTCTGCAAGTGCTGTCGGCAGGTGTCGCATCCACGGGGTGACACCGTGTGGGCACCCCGGGTAGGGAGGCTGGTGCCTGCCAAAAGTGCGCAGTGCAGGGGGCGAAGGGGGCATCCAACCAAACAGATGCCCAGCCGGCCGGGGGGGGGGGGGGGGGTTGGAGAGCAGAGGGGATGCAAAACCCTCTCCCTGCAGAGTTGGTGTCAGAGGCTAGTGGGCATGTGAGCATAATGGCACTGGCAGCACTGTGGCGCCATCCCGGCTCTGCCCCCCTCAATAGGCAGAGGGTTCCTGCAGCTGCACGAGGGCTCTGTTCTCCCTGCACTGCCACAGAGCCCCAGCTCCCCGCGCAAGCCTCCCCCTGCACCCACGCTGTCCTTACCCATGCTGTCCTTGCAGAGGAGGAATAATTTGGAGAAACCATGGCAACCCCACAGCTCCACCGGCAGTGGGTGCCGCTGGGTGGGTGGAAGACATTGGTGCCCGTGGGATGCAGCGCCCACATCCCCACTGCACAGCAGCCTCGCTGGGTGACAGTTCTTTTTGGTTCAGCAGGGCTGTGGCTGCAAGGGTCACTTGGGGGTGCTCCATGTGCTCACAAGGCATCCATAGCCCCGGCAGCCACACCTCCACCACACTGGGGGTGCCCAAGGAGCCTCATGTGCCTTGTTTGTTTTGCAGTGCTGTGATGGAGCCACCACAGGCCCCTCGGCCACCTCAGCCCACCCACCCCCTCACTGCTGCCACTGGACCAGGTAGGACCCTGGGCTACAGTTCCTTGCCTACCAGCCACCCCGACACTACAGGAATGGGCTTCCCAATGCCACTGTCACCATCACTGTGGCATGGGGTGCTGCCTTGCTGGCTCCAGCCCAGCTCCCACATACTGTAACACAGCAGAGCCAATACTGGGCCACCTTTTGGGGGGCAAACCTGCCCTCCCAGCTCTGCAGGGAGGCACTGGGACCCCCATCTCCTTTCTCATGGCATCTTGCTCTCCTCAGCCCATTACATGGACAGACACCCCAAGGCCACTGGAGTTACCTCAGGTCTGGCATCTGCACCCCCCCCAGCTTTGGAGCAGGTAATGAGGATGAACCCAAGTCCCCTCCCCATCTCTGCATAGTCAATGCTTCTTGCTAAATAAAGTCAATTCTTTTTCTCCAAGAAACATCCTCCCTGTGGTCCTCTGCTGCTCTTTAAAGCCAAGTGCTCACCCATCTTTAGTGCAACACAGAGCAGCCAGCATCAACCAGTGCACCCAGGTCCTTGGTGGCCACAACACCTAATGCTCAGAGGACGTGGTGAGGTGACAGCTGGGGGGGGATCCCCGTTGTGGGCAGAGAAGGTGCATATCTCCCACTGCTGGTGACAACCCATGGCAGCTCTCGAAGGGCTGGTAGGGAAGGTCAGTGCTACAACCCACTTAGTCCTGTGGGCAGACCCCTTCCTCTGTCCCCCCCAGGCACTGTGGCAACCTTGTGCTGATGTCCTCATTGTCACACAGCTGTGTCACACTGTGTCTGGGGACTCTGCCCACCCTGGCCACCCAACAGCATTGTGCCAGAGCACTGGGGTGCTTGGTGCTGGCACACAGTGGGTGTCAGACCCCATGTACCACAACAGCTGAAGCCACCGTCACACTTGTTTTCCAGCCCAGGGGACACAGAACACAACAAAGCCATTGAGTGCTGAGCCAGCACAGCTCCTCTGGTGCAGGGAGGTGATGCGGGAATCACTGCTGACATGTGGGTTGGGGCACCCACCACAACACCCCTCTGCCACCCCTGGGGCCACCCCTGATCTGAAAGACCCAGGGAGTGGTGCAACTCTGTGTAGCCAGCACTGTGACCACCCCACACGGGTGTTTGTGGACCACAGTGGATGCAGCCACCACGGGGAAGGGTTGTAGCTTCTGCCTCCTACAGAGCCCCAGACCGTGGAGGCTTCCCAGCCACCATGGTGGGTGCTCATGGTGCCTGTCCCTGGGCCCTGTTTCCCCCTGCAGTGCTGGTGCTGGGACATGGGTACACACAGTCCCAGAAGATCTTTCACCACTCCAGTGCTCTCACCAGGGCTGAGCACACACTCCCCATGGAAAACCCTGGTGTTGAACCCTCACAGCCCAGCTCAGAGCTGCCAGTTCATGTGATTCTGCAAGACAGTCCCTGTGCCCTGTGGCCCAGGAAGAGGGCACAGTACTCTGTGTTCTCCTCTTGCTGTGCTGAGCTGGTATGCAGAGTTCCCTGGCTTCCCCCATCGGTGTCCTGCCAGCCTCGCCCTGATTTGCACCCTGGATCTGGAGGCTTTTTCCAGTTTCCTCCTCCAGTTGATTGACTATTGACAATCAGCAGTGGAGGATGGGATGCCCCCAAACCTTCCTTTCTGAAGAGATGGCCAACCCCCAGCTCTGAGCCAGGAGCTGTGGGGATTGGTACAAGGCCACTCCAGGACTGAGGCACCTCATGTGTTCTCTTGCAGGGTGGGCTACCGTCCTCTGAGGCCGTGTGACAGCGAACAGGCAGGAGAAGAGTCGCTTTTAAGATGACACGAACAGACCCACCTGACATCCTGGTGTCCACGGTGTACCAAGACATCAAGGTGGCGACAGCAGCCCCAGGGGATTCCGTTGTCTGTCAGCCCCTAGCACAATGTGACGCCTCCATGTCCTCCTCCCTGTCCCGCGAGCCGCAGCCCTTCAACAAGCGCCATTGTAGGAGTTTCGACTTCATCGAGTCGCTGGAAGAGCTGGGCACCCCCTCGGCCATGGAGCGCGCCTGTCTGCGCCCCGGCATGCCCGAGCCCACGCCGGGGCCGCCGGGCAGGCAGGCGCCACCGAAGCCAGACTCTAACAGCGGCAGAGCCTCCGCGCCGCGGAGCGAGCCGAAGCGCCGAGCCCGCTCCAAGAGCGCCCCGCGGGTGAAGTCCACCCTGACCCCGGTGCCCATCACCGTGGCGGCATCACCGCCGCCAGCCCGGCGTGGGCGGGAGGTGCTGCGGGCAGCACGGGAGCCCTCCCACACTGATCCCTCGCCGCGCCGCGAGGGCCCGATGCAGCTGCGGGCGCTGGCCAACGAGGTTCACCCCATCAAGCTGCAGCCGCAGCGGAGCAGCGTCAGCCGCATCTCCCCGCTCTGCCTAGGCAGCAATTGCTACGAGGAAGGGCCGGGGGCGAAGGTGGGCGCCAGCCCCCACGTCAAGTGCCGAGTGGACATCAAGCCGGACGAGGCAGTGCTGGTGCACACGGCGCGGAGTCTGCGGGCAGCCCCGAACCGTCCGGAGCCGCTGCGCTGGCCCCGCACCCCTGTGGCCGCCCGCAGCCTGACAGTGCCAGGCAGCCGGCAGGCGTCCGCGTCCCGCACGCCCACCCCCAGCGACTCCTACAGCGGGGACCCTCCGCTGCTGCCCTACCCCGGGGAGTACTACGAGGCAGACCCCCGGGCACTGGCATACCAGACAGTGCCCGTGCCAGCCTCACGGGAATTCAGGGAGTACCCCGAGAGGGGCTGCATGACCTTTTCGGCCCCCGGCGTCCCAGCCAAGTTCTTCTACGCAGAGGAGTCAGCGCGGTGCCCCAGCCCTGCCATGCCCCTCCGCAGCTCTGGCTATGCCAGCTACCCCTACCCCAGCCGCCACGCCGCGCCCCAGACCTTCTACACCGAGGACCCGGCCAAGGCTGCTGCTCACACCATGCCGGCCCGGACGTTGTACGTGGAGGAGGCGCGGGGTTACCCGGTGCAGGAGGCACCTGCCCGCACCTTCTATGGGGATGAGCCCCGCTACTACGCCCCGCGTGGGACCCCTGTCAAAACCCTGTACGCCGAGGACGCTCGGACATACCCAGCCCTCGGCTCCTCCCCCCGGCTGCTCTACGCCGAGGACTACGGGAAGTACCGGGAGCGGGAGGTGCTGTCGCGCACGTGCCCCCCGCCCCGCAGCGCACAGCCCCTGCACTTCGGGGACTGGTACTGCCCCGAGAGGGCCACGCTGCCCTACCAGAGCCTGCAACTGTCCCGCTTCACCCCACAGCCGGCCGGGCGTGAAGCCATGTTCTCCTCCTGGCATGCCAGCTATGGCGTGACTCCACCACGGCTGGGCCGGGAGACTCAGCACTACTCCAAATCCTGGGACAACATCCTGGCGCCAGCAGCGCGCAGGGATGAGGCCCTGCTGCGTGGGCGCAGCTATGAGAACCTGCTCGCCCATGAAGAGCACCGTGCCTTGTCCCCCGAGGAGCGCCGGCAGCCTGTGGTGATCAACCTGTCGAGCTCACCCAAGCGCTACGCGGCCCTGTCCCTCTCCGAGAGCTCCATCCTCGAGCGGGTGCACGCCGACGGCAGCCGCGGGCCCCCAGGCCGCTCCTGGTATGTCACGCCGGAGATCACCATCACCGACAACGACATCCGCGCCGAGGGGCTGGGCCGGAGTGAGAGGCGCTCGGCCAGCTGGGACATGCTGGACGCGGGGCGGGAGTGCAGGCCCTACGCTGTGCCCTGCGCCCCACAGCCCAGCCCCAGGGAGAGCGGCTCGGGACGCCAGCGCAGCCTGGAGCAGCTGGACGAACTCATCACCGACCTTGTCATTGACTACAAGCCGGCACCGGGCCACCGCTCTGGGGACAGGGACAGCCTTGCAGAGCAGCTCAAGCAGCTGCTGAGCAGTAGCGCCTCGGGGCCCCCCCGGCGGGGCGAGGGCAGGCGGGTCCCTCACAACGTGCCCGAGGGACCCCGACCCACAAAGGAGCAGCCGGGCCCCAGCTCCCATGCTGGCACCCCGCGCCGCCCACCAGCCACTGGCCCCTTCGAAAAGTCACCGGAGAACTGCTCACCCGACCTGAGCGCTGAGGAGGACGACATGATGATGTGCTCCAATGCCAAGTGCCGGCGCACAGAGACCATGTTCAACGCCTGCCTCTACTTCAAATCGTGCCACAGCTGCTACACCTACTACTGCTCCCGGCACTGCCGGCGTGAGGACTGGGACACGCACAAGGCCAGCTGCGTCTACGGCCGGGTGGGCAGCGTCTGCCGCCACGTCCTGCAGTTCTGCCGCGAGAACACTGAGGTGCACAAGGCTTTCTCACGCATTGCCAAGGTGGGATACCTCTCCCGCGGCCGTGGTGTCCTCTTCCTGGGCTTCCCCAATGCGGGCTCCGCCGAGAACTTTCTCCAGTTTGGGCTGGAGAGCCTTCTGATGTCCCCCACCTACCTGTCCCTGAGGGAGCTGGACAGCTACTCGGACAACCTGGGGGAGTATGCCCAGGAGCTGCGGGAGACAGGCAACCAGTACGACCCCAACGAATGTTTCCTGCTGAATGTAACCGTGGCCGTCACTCAGAAAGTGCCAGAGAGGCCGTCACCGAAGATGCAGGTGCCGACGGTCAGGAAATACGCCAAGGTGGCCTTAGCCTCCTCCAGCCCTGAGAAGAAGATCTTGAAGAAGGAGCGGGACATGGAAACGTTGATCCTGACGCCACCGCCCGGCACGGCGGACATCGACAAGGAGGGGGAGGAGGGCCGGAAGGCGCGGGAGGTCTGCTTCATCAACATCCAGCGGGAGCTGCGCATCCGCGGCGTCTTCCTGCGGCACGAGTTCCCCGCTGTCTACGAGCAGCTCTGCGACTTCGTGGAGAGCAACAAGCGCTTCACCCCCACCACCATCTACCCCATCGATAAGAGGACGGGCAAACAGTTCATGTGCATGATTATGGCGGCCTCCGAGCCTCGCACCCTCGACTGGGTGGCCAGCCCCAACCTCCTGGACGACATCATGTGAACGCAGGGCGGGGGCCACCCCCTCTGTAGATACGTGCTGTCCTGTCAGAACCCCCTCGGCTATTACACCAAGGGGAGGGGGCTGCGGGCAGCCGCCAGTGCTGAGGGGACCGGGCGGTGACGGGAGCACAGCCCGAAGTTTGCCCTGGAGCCCAGAGCCTGGGGAGCCCCTGTAGAGCCCTCTCGGGTGAGCGCTGCTTGGCCAGAGCGGGGGCGCTCCGCACCCCCCCCCAACCCCTGCTCACCGGGCTGCCACAACCCAGAGCCCCTCGGGCCTGCCCCAGGATCTCCTCAGCACCGAGGGTCCCGCAGCGGCCATACCCAGCGCCTGGGATTGGGCTGCACCGGGACTGTGTCCCCACCGTGTCTGTGTAGCATGTGCGTGTTACTGCGGGAGCGTCAGGTGCTGGGGGGACCCTGGGACCCCACGCGGGCTCTGGGCACAGAGCGGGGCAGGGCTGGGGGGTCCCTGGACGCTGCCGGGGGAGGGGGGGAGCGGCCGCGGTGAGGGATCCGCGGGGGGGGGAGGGGCGGGGGGCTCTGACCGGGGTCAGTGAGGGCTGACCGTGGCGGGGATCAAGGAAGACGAGGCAGAGCCGGGGTCGTGGCCAAGGCCCGTCACCCTGGGCGCCCACGCTGCCCTGCCCGGCCCTGCTCCCCGCTGTCGATCACACCTCCGGGACCGGCACCGGCACCGGCAGCAGCCTCCACCCCCGGAGCCGCGCCCGGCGGGACCCCGCACCGCCTGTGGGCGGGGCCTGGCTTCGCGAGCGCTGGTTGGGCGCGGGGCGGAGGAGGCGGGCACACGGGCAGGGGCCGGGCGCTGGTTGGAGGAGGCGGGCACACGGGGCGGAGGAGGCGGGCACACGGGGGCAGGGGCCGGGCGCTGGTTGGGCGCGGGGCGGAGGAGGCGGGCACACGGGCAGGGGCCGGGCGCTGGTTGGGCGCGGGGCGGAGGAGGCGGGCGCACGGGCAGGGGCCGGGCGCTGGTTGGGCGCGGGCGGAGGAGGCGGGCACGGCGGGGCGCGGGCGGCGATGGCGGGCTCGGCGCTGTCGCGGGTGCCGGCCGTGCAGATCGATGGCGACGGTGTCTTCAAGTACGTGCTGGTGCGGGTGCGCGGGGCCGGCGCGCCCGCCAAGGACGTCGTGCGAGGCCACGGCTGGGCCGAGTACCACGGTGAGGGGCGTCGGGAGTGCGGGGCGGGGCTCTGGCCCAGGGTGCCGAGGGAAGCGGCCGCGGGCCCCGGGGCGGGCGGGGGCTTGCCGGGCGTCTGGCCCGTCACGGGGCGGCGGCTGAGGCGGGGGTCGCCGCGCCACCCCCGCTCCCTCCCTGCAGCCGACTTGTTCGAGCGTACCGCGGAGGAGCTGGCGCGGCACGGCCTCAGCTGCGAGTGCCTGGGCGGCGGCCGCCTGTCCCACCGCCCCGAAGAGAGGAAGATCCACGTCTACGGGTACTCGGTGGTAAGCGGAAACCGGGGGGGACCCACGCACGGACGCGGCATTTCCCTTCGGGATGTGGGTCCCACTGACGGCGGCCGAGTTGGCATCGCATCCCCTCGGGGGTGGAAGGGGTGAGCGGGGCGGCGCTCCCGGGGCTCCTGGACGTTCTCCCGAGTGCCCCAGGGAGGGGAGACTTCACAGAGCCCTTTCGGGTGAGCAGTACTTGGCCAAAGCAGGGTCACCCGATGAACCCTCCAGCACCTGCCTGTGGGGCTGCCAGACACCCGGAAGTCCCATGCGTACAGTGGCTGTACCCAGCGCTGGGTGCTGCCAGGGGGAATTGGGTTGCACAAGAACCCTGTCTCCACTTTGTGTGTCCTGAGGGCGTTCCTGCAGGAGTGTCAGGTACTGTAGGGGCCTTGTAAGGACGACTGGAGGCACCCCGGGGGACATCACTGTCATGGTGAGTTCCTGGATGCTAACCCCAGCCCAGGACTGTGCTGCAGCACCAGCTGTGCTGGGTGCTGAGTGCAAAGCCCAGCTGGGACCAGGGCAGGGTGGTGGTCCCTGGGCCACAATGCACACAGTTTTCCCAGCTTCAGGGTGGCACTGTCCTCTTGCCTGGGTGCTACACCAGCCTCGGCTGGAGTCAGGAAGGGCTGGCACAGGCTCTGTGGCCTCTCTGCTGCTGTGGTCTGCCAGAGCTGCCCGGGGGATTTGCCAGGCTTCCCTGCAAGTTCCCACCAGCTCTCCTTGGGAACCCTTTTTTCCTATGCAGGGCTTTGGACGAGCTGACCACGCCGTGACTACAGAGAAGCTGAAGGCAGAGTATCCCGACTATGAGATCACCTGGGCAAATGAAGGGTACTGACTCCTCTGTCTGTGGTGACAGGCCAGAACTGGCACAACTGTATGCAGCACCAGGGTGGTGGCAGCAGGCTCCCCATGCTTGGCCGTGCTCCAGGCTCTCCTGATTTTCCTCTGTTGAACTCACCCGTTCTCCGCTATCACCGGACTGTCCCCGTGCCAGGTGTTCTCACCTCCCTGGGATGGCAAAACTGGTGAAGCCAGTGGTTGCTCTGCCTCAGCCTCCTGATGCCAGGGGCTCATCCACGTGTATCTGTGAGAATTAAAGTCGTTGGAGGAGCACAGCTGCTCTGGTAGCCATGCTCATGGCTCGGTTGCTCCTTCCCAGCTCCGGGTTCTGCCTGTTGACAGAGGAAGGGACCCCCCCAGGTTATCTGCTTCTTGAGAGGGGCCTGGCATGGGAGCAGGCAGAGTCTGGGGTGGGAACAGCAGGAAGTGTATCAGAATTTGCCTTGGAAAGGGCTGAGGCAAGAGAGAGGAAAGCAATGCCCAGGCCTGGGAGAGGGAAAGGCAGGATGCACCTGAGGGAGAGACCAGCCCCATCTCCTGTGGGGAGGGAACTGAGCTACCTGGGAACATGATTGGGAAGAACATGCCCATTCCCACTCTGGCAGGTGGTCACACCTTGAAGAAGAGCATGCTCCCTGACTTCATCCCTCCAGCCACCCAGGACCAGCTCAGAATTGCCTAAGGATTCTCCCTGCTTGTGCTTCCAAGTGAGGAGCAGTAGAGGGGGACTGGGAAAAGCTGCTGGAGGCTTCAGTGGCTGGAGAGCTCCAGGGAGATGTGCAGGCTGGGTTGGTTCAGTCGCTGTCCCATGTGAGGCTGGGGCTGGAGGACCCTCCCAGGCCGGTCCCAGCCCCATTTCATTGTCTGACCCTGACCCTGCATGCTCCCCGCTGCTGCCTCTTCCTCGTGCCTTCAGGGATGTGGGCTCCTTCCTCTGTCCAGAGCCATGCAGGGTCAGTTCAAGCTGCAGAAGCTCAGCCTGTGCCCTCTGTCCAAAGTTCAGCCTGTGCCCAAACTCCAAATGAAACTCACAGTGGGGGGATGAGTTTCACAGGCAAAAACATGGCTCTGCTGTGCCTCGTCCTCCATCCTGCAAGGTGTGACTCTCCCCTGTGCTGGGGGGGGAATGTTACCCAGAAGTTACACAGAGTCAGCTGGAAACCTGCAAGTCACTGGAGTGTGGAGCTTGGAGGCACCTCAGGGATGTCCTGTCCATCCACTGGCCTAGCAGAGCCAGCTTTAGCGGGTCCATCGTGGTGAGATTGCTGAGATGTGCTGTGCAGGCTCAGGAGTTGGACTCGATAGTCCTTGTGGGTCCCTTCCAACACAGGGAGTTCCATGATTCTGTTCTAGAATTAGGCTGCTGGAAGCTGTGACCGGGTGGGGTTTGAGAATCTCCCTGACTTGGACCTCCCAGCAGCTTGGGAGTCTGCTCTGGTTTTGACAGCCCTCACAGAAAAAAAAAGGGTTTTCTTTTAAGTGGCATTTGCTGTTCTTGCTTTGTTCTTGTCTCAGTCCTTACTGGGACACTCTCTGCTCGAAGGGTTGGCTCCCTGCACCCTCCTGCCAGAGCTTACCTGGGTGACATTCCCCAGCACCTTCTCCAAGCTGGGCACATCCAGCTCAGCCTCTCCTTGTGGGAGGTGTAATCCCCTCATTATCATCAGGGAATATCCTGTGGAGATACTCAAAAACCATCTGGACACATCCTCTGGGGAACCCTTGTAGAACAGAGGGGTGGGATGCCTTCCATTCTGTACTACCCTGTGATCATCATCACTTGATCTGCTCCAGTATGCCCACATCTCATACTGGGAGCACCTGCATCCCCAGTGCAAAGGGGAGGAGTCAGATCTGTGAGAGAGGCACCTGCCCATGGCACCTAGGAGGCCAGTGGCTACTTTGCCAGTAGCCAGCTTGGTGCTGCCAGGTTCCTGGGCAGGGCTTCTGCTCTCCAGCATGCCTAGACTGGGGGATGTGGGGCTGCTGGTCCTCACTTGGCCTGGCTGGCACAGGGAGAAGGAGCTGAGCCTGTGTTTTACTGCCCCTGATGCAATCCCGCTGCAATCTGCCTTCCAAGGCCGTTGGCTCAGTGGAAGGATCTGCTCAACGGGGCCCCTCTCAGGGCACAAAGGCTGTGGTAGCAGACAGGAGAGGGGTCCTGTGGGGTAGCAGCCCCTTCTTCCTCTGCCCAGGTAGGGAAACCAGTGGGGTCAGTAGTGGCCATCACCAGGCAACACTGGTGGTGATCTGTGGGGCTCTGGCTGCCAAGATGTGCTTCTTCCAGGCTCATCAGCCCTTGCTGGGGCTCTGCTAGGAATGTTTTGCCCCAGGACTGACCTGGTTGTGGCCCTGGAGCTGTGCCCCTTTGCCCCATGGCATCCATGAGCTGGATGCTGATATGCTCCTGCCAGCCGGAGCAGAGCAGGCAGGGTAAAGGCTGGCTCCTCCTGATGGCATTTTGGGATCCCAAGGCTCCAGGGGGACCTCAGAGCCCCTTCCAGTGCCCAAAGGGCCTCCAGGAGAGCTGGAGAGGGACTTTGGACAAGAGATTGGAGTGACAAGACAAGAGGGAATGACTTCCCACTGCCAGAAGGCAGGGTAAGATGGAATATTGGAGATACAGCTGACTCCCAGCTCAGCTGTTCTCTCTGGCCAGAGTGCAACCCACTAGCAACTCTGCACCCAAAGTCTCTCCCACTCTCCTTATACATAGGGACTGGCAGAGCCCCCATATCCCTGGCAGAGGTGCCAGCTTCCCCCACAGGGCTGGCAGCATCTGTGGCTCAGCAGGAAGTGTCCTCATCCCTCACCCAGCCAACGCATTCCACTGGGCTATGCCCTGTTGCAGACAGAGTGTCACCCACCATCTTGTTCTGCATGGAAAACAGGCTGAAGAAGAGAGGTTCAGTGGGGAAAAGCCGAAGGTCTCCATGGGGCTCCTGGCTGCAGCTCGCTGCTGAGGTGCCAGCAGTGCTGCTGACAGGACCACGCTGCACTGTCCCAGTCGGCACAGCCTCGCCATAAACCCCCTGCCTGGCCAGGGAGCCGATAACAGCGGGGCTGAAGTCCAACACAGGCAGGTCCAGGGGAGCACATTCCAGTCGGCGCTCACAGTGTGGCCTCTTCCAGCTCCGTTTTACCGTCGCGGTGGCCGGGATGGCTGCAGGCAGGCAGGCGATGCTGGCCCTCCTGGTGCTGCTGGGTGAGCTCTGCTGACACGGATGGGGGTTCTGTCGCTGGAGGGAAGGGGCCTCCGTGCTGGCTGCTCCACTCTGGTCCTCCACGCCAGTTTGGCCCACCACTGGGCCAGCCCACAGGGCTCTGCTGGTGAATTCAGCCCAGGGTTCCCAGGGTGAGCGGGTGCCGGAGCCCCCAGCACCAGGCTGGGGATCACCAGTGGCTTTGTTCAGCCTAGGACAGAAAACGTCCAGATATAAAAGGGGGCTGGGACTCAAAGCACGGGTGTGATATAGCAGAGTCAGTGCCCCGGCAGGCTCTGGCACCCCGAGACTGATGGTGGGAGGTGGCAGTGTGAGAGATGTGGAGTGCCAAGACAGTGACGTGGTGGGGCATCATCCAGGGGAAAATGCCACTGAGAGCTCAGTACCTGCCCCAGCAGGGTCCCAAACTGAGGTGCCGAGGCGAATGTCACCTGCAGGTCACGCATGCCCTCCGTCACCTGCTGTGGGCACCGTGCCTAGTTCCCTGTGGGTTTTCAGCCCCATTGTCTCTCTCATAGCCAGAATCGTCCTCCCCACTGGATCCGTGGTCGTCAACAGCTGCAGCAGTGCGGCTGAGCAGCTCTGCAACTTCGTCTGTGACTGCAGCGACTGCTCGGATGAGAACCAATGTGGTGGGTGCTCAGATTACCCAGACCCATCCTCAGGCCCTGCTCCTGGGGTGAGAGCAGACTATGTAGTGGGGGTGTTGTGGGTACAGGTCCCTGGGGTGGTGCTGGTGCCCAGGATGAATGCAGGGTCCCCCGGGATTGGTACGGGACCACGGGGTGGGTGCAGATCCACAGGGTAGGGGCAGGTCCCTTGTGCAGGTGTCCAGGGTGAACACAGGTTGCCTGGGTGCAGTTGAGTCTGCCAGGTGGGTGCAGGTTCCCTGGGCTGGCCACAGGTCCCCTGGGTAGGTGCAGACCCCCAGGATGAGTGCAGTTCCCTGGGGTGGGCACAGGTTCCCCGGGTGGCCCCAAACCTGCCTTGACCCCCCATCTGCCCACCTTCAGGGTACCTACGAGGCTCAGCAGTGCTGGGCACCCCCTTCACCTGTGACTTCGAGGACAGTGACTGCGGCTGGCAGGATGTGGGCACCTCAATGTACAGATGGGTGCGGCGCCGGGCCAGCCTTGCCATGTGGGGCATGGGGCCTCATTCAGACCACACCATGGGCACTGACCTGGGTAAGTGGCAGCTGCTTGGTGAGCAGGCTCTGGGCACCCACAGCACTGTTCCACTGGAGTCAGGGTACCAGAACACCTACCTTGTAGGGTGCAGGGGAGGGAGCAGACCCATGGAGGGGCAGGAGTAGTGCTGGCACAGTTCTGGTACCACCCCATGGGGCTGCAGTCCCCTCTCTGCTTTCTGCCCTCCCCAGGTTGGTTCTTGGTGACCATGTCCCCCCCAGCAAAGACCGCGGCCACAGCCTGGCTCAGGTCACCGGAGATGCAGGAAGCAGCTGCCACATGTGAGATCAGAACCTGGTATCACCTCTCAGGGAGCTGTGAGAGCACCCAAGGTGGGCACAGGCAGCATCGGCTACTGGGCAGTAAGGATGGGAGGCAGTGGGGAGGGATGGGGCCATCTGACCCTGTGGCAGGAACAGAACTACCGACCCCTTGAGATGCGTCCTTGCCATCCTGTTTGCCTCTTCTGCGCTCCACACACAGAGCTGGTGGGACCTGGGGGTCCTAGTTCCAGCCCCCAGAGCTGGCGGGGCTCCATTCGTTCCTTTGGGTACCCCAGGATGCCCTGTACCAAGGGCACTTTTGGGGCTCCCCTCAGGGCTGAACCAGACAGAGCGGCCGGTGCTGCGCCTGGCTGTGGCACACAAGGATGAGGTGGTGGAGCTGTGGCAGAGCCCTGAGCGCAGCAGTGAGGGCTGGCACCAGCTGGTTGCCTACCCCGGACGGATCATGGAGCAGTTCCAGGTGAGACAGCATTGGTGCCTTGGTACCCGGGTACTGCCCCCATAAGCTGGGACCAGAGGAGCTAGGCGATGTTCTGTGACCTGGCCTGGGCAGCTCATGCCATCCTCATCCTCCCATCACAGCTCATCTTCTCTCTGACACAACCACCCACCTGCGGGGCAGAGGTGGCACTCGATGACATCATGTTCAAGAACTGTGGCTTACCAGGTGAGTCCTGACATCTGCTGGGATGTCAGCTGGGATCTTGGGGGAACTGGGTGGGGTGCAAAACCCAGGAGAGCTCTCCCATTGCTCGGTGCTCCCATCGTCTTGGGGCACTGCGCCCTGGCCAGAGCATGAGGTGAGCACTGAAAACCTGTCTCTTGAGCCACCGCAAGGAATGATGCGGCAGTGCTCACCATGTCCCTGTGGGACCACCCATCCGGTGACATGCGTCCCCTCACCTCAGAGGTCGGGCAGCAGGCCTGCGGGGCCCAGGAGAGCCGCTGCCACCGTGGATCCTGCCTGGCGCAGCGTCGTTTCTGCGACGGCACCGACGACTGCGGGGACAACTCGGACGAGGGCACGGCACAGTGCAGTGAGCACCCCTGGCCCTGGGGAGGAGTCCTGCAGATGGGCTGAGGGTCTGCCTTGGTGGGGCAAAGCTGTGCTCTGGGCTGGCAGGGGCCAACCCAGTTCTGCCCCACGCCAGGAGGGCAAAATGACCCTTGAGGGTTTGGCATCAGCCAACCCATGGGTGGCATCAGCCCAACCCATTGCAGGGATCTACCTGTCCAAGAGAGGGCTGGGACCCCAGTTTCTGGGTCACTGCTGTCCCTTCTCCTCACAGAGAACTTCACCCGCTGCTCCTTTGACTATGATCTCTGTGGCTGGGAGACAGTGGCCAGGCCACCAGTGTGGGGCAGGAACACGAGCCTGAACCTGGGCACCTCCTACAGCATTCCCACTCGGGACCACAGCAACAACAGCAGGGCTGGTATGTGGCAGGGCACCAGTGCCCCAGGGGAGCCCCACTGCAGGTGGATGTGCCCTGGGGTGACACACGCCAGGGCTCTGCTCAAGGGTGTGCCAGGACAGCGGTGTCCTGCACCCACATATCTGCCTCGCTCCACTCAACCCCAGCTTCTCCTGCAGGTTTTTTCCTCCATGTGAGCAGTGACCCCACTGCACAGGCTGGTGGCACAGCTCAGCTCAGCAGCCCCACCTTCCAAGCCACCAACTCCTGTTCTGTGAGTCACAGCTGGGACCTCACGTCACAGCTCATGTGGGCGTAGTGGTGACAGGAGATGGGGTTCCCAACTCTGGGGACCCTCATGCAGGGCTGGGCTGTGGTTGGCCCTTGCTAGGGATGGGCATCAGGTTTTTGGGGGTGCTTTGGTGACATCTCTGGTGCCCATTGGGAGCTCTGAGCTCCTCACAGCCCCTCTGTGGGATGCAGGGGGCTGTGTGCCCCTGCTCTAAGGGCTCACCCTCCTCCCAATCCCCAGCTCATGCTGTACTGCCACCTCCATGGCTCAGCCACCAACAACCTCAGCATCTCCTATGTGACCAACTCTACCAAGCACCTGATGAGGGAAAGGACAGGAGACCTGGGCAGCTGCTGGGTTCGGGAGAGAGTGGACTTCAGTGTGACCATTCCCTTCAAGGTGGGCTGCTGCTGTGCTGGGGGGAGCTGGGCTGCCCCTGGGGTCCGGGACCACAGCTGCGTACAGGGGCAGCACCACCCCCCAAGACCACTGTGGCCATGGCAGCCCACACTGGGCACCCCTGTCCGATGCAGCATTGCCCCTGCTCCCTCTGAGTCCCCTCCTAAGGAAAATGTGAGTCACTCCATGACAGGTTCTGGCTCGCCCCATCCCGTGGCTCCCTGGTGTCACCCTAACCCCCCCCCCCCCTCCTTCCCCCATATTGTGCAGGACCCCTTGCTGATGTTTCTGACATGGTGCTTTCCTGCAGATGCTGATCGAGGGGGTGGCTGGCAGCGGGGGGACCGTGGCTATCGATGACCTGATCCTGTCTCAGGGCTGTGTGAAGGAGCAGGGTGAGCTGGTGGGCAGTGTCCCTCACCCTGCTCCAGTGTTGGCAGCTGTCCCAGCTGTCCTGCACCCATGGCACCATGCCTGTCCCTCTGCTCATCACAGGGACCATCCTGGGAGCAGCACAGCAAATACTTGCCCTGGAGTGCTGGTGTCTTTTTCGTGGGGTTGTAACACTCCATCTTCTGTGTCAAAACATGTCACACAAGCAGCTCTTACTAGGCCCTGGGTCCCCTTCAGCTGGTGGCAACTAGGCTGGGCTGGGACGGGACGGGACGGGATGGAAATGGAGAGCCAGGAAGATGCTTGAGGACATGGGACAGTGGTTTGAAGGGCTGACACTGATGCTGTTGCTGGGCCCTTTCACCACTGCTCTCCATCTGGGGTGTTTCACCATCAGAGAAGCCTCTGGTCACACTGCCAAGCCAGGCACGTGCTGGCCTCTGCGCAGCAGACGAGGTGGCCTGTGACAGTGGGGACTGCATTGCCGCAGAGTTGGCCTGCGACTTCGCTGACACGTGCGCTGATGGCTCCGACGAGAAGCACTGTGGTGAGAGCCAAGGCAGGCACCTGCACCACTACCCCAGCAGTGGAGGGGACCAGGCACCCTGGGCTGGCATGGCTGGAACATGTGTGTGCCTTCACAGCCCCCAGGAGAACAATGGCCTGGCAAGACTGAGCCTGGAGTTTTGGGTTGCCCAGAGCAGCTGTGGCTGCCCCATCCCTGGAAGTGTCCAAGGCTGGTTGAACAGGGCTTGGAGTACCCTGGGATAGTGGAAGATGTCCCTGCTCATGGCAGAGGGGTGGAATGAGATGAGCTTTAAGGTCCTTCCAACCCAAACCGTTCTGGGATTCTTTGACTTTGCAGGGACAACAACCTTCGAGTCTGGGGCTGGGGGCTGGCATGACGTCAGTGTGGGGCAGCTGCGCTGGGGTCTGCAGAAGGTCACTGAATCTGACATCTTCCTCACAGGTGAGGCTGTTCTCACCACCCAGACAATGCTCTTCAGTGCTCAGCACCACGGGAGCCCCCAGAGCAAGGACTCCCAGTGGGTGCCACTGCACAATGGGGGATGATGCCCAGGCAGGATGCTGGGCTGGGAGTGCTACCAGCCATGTGGGACCCCAGAGCTCACCTCACAGAGTGTTTCTGTGCCCAGGGACTTTCCTGGCCCTCCAGATTGGAGAAGGACAGATGGTGGGTCCTGCGAAGGCACGATCACCTCTGCTGGGCCCCTCTGGCCCTGCCTGCACCATGGAGATGAGCTACCACATCCATAGTGACCCCCAAGGTAACTTCCTGCCCACCCCCAGGGTGCCCTGCCTGCTTCCTGCTCCCAGACTCCCCATGCCCACCTGCCTTTGCTGCCTCTCCCAACCCTGCTTTGCCCCATCACATCATCCTGGAACTGGGGTGTCTGTGTCCCTGTCCATGTCCCTGCACCCTGTGACCACAGGCTGGTGCTTTGGAGGGCTCTCACAAGGTGGCCAGGGGTTTTGGGTGCCCACAGCCTCTGCACCACCTCTTGTTCCAGGCTTCCTTGCCATCAGTGTCACAGATCACACCACTGGCACCACCCAGCTGGTCTGGCAGACGCAAGGTCGTGGCAGCACAACTGGGGGTCGTGTCCGTGTCCCTCTGGGAGAGAGAAGCCGGCCCTTTCAGGTGTGCTGGATGCACAGGGACCAGTCTGGGGGGCTTTCAGTGGGATAGTGCCAGTGCTGCTAGGCGTCCCAGGCTCATGGCTACTGCCCCCAGGTGGAGCTGCTGGCACTGGTGGATCTCCAGGGCTCAGCGAGTGTCAGTGTTGACAACGTGACATTCGAGCAGTGCTACCTCGACGTGGCATCACCCACAGCTGCGGGTATGGCCAGGAGTGCGTGGGCAGGGAGGGTAACCCCACACCTTTCTGTGGGGGCTGCCTGGTGGCTGTCACTCTGTCCAAGAGCAGGACCGTGGTGCCCAAGGCTGAGGGCCAGGGCCAAGCACATATCCTATCCTTGCCCAGGGACCCCTGCATGGGTAAACTTGGGGAATGGGGCAGGGGAGCAGGGGGAAAGGGACGTTTGGGGGACCCATTTGCTTTTGTGATGCCTTACTCCTTTCCACCTCTATACTGTCACCTCTCTCTGGCCAGAGCTGTCCTGCAACTTTGAGAGAGGCATGTGTGGCTGGTACCAGGATCTGTCCAGTGACTTCAAATGGGTCCACAGCACAGGGCAGGGACAGGGCTCTGACCACACTACTGGCTCGGGTAAGGAGCTAGTTGCTCTTTGGGGGAACCCAGGAGCCCAGGGCATCCCATAGCCTTCAATCCTCAGGGCCAAGACATACCTCGTACACTCCCAGCAGCCCCATGCCTAAGGAGCAAGCTCACCTAGGGCAGGCTGGGAGCACCAAGACCTGGGCTGTGGGTGATGCAGAACACTCACATCATGACCCCTCCACCCCGGCTGTCCCCAACATTCAGGCTACTTCTTGTCCGTGGACTCCTCTGTGCCATGGAGCCATGGGCAGCGGGCCCAGCTCCTCACCTCCCACCAGGAGCCGGCTGCTGCCCCACGCTGTATCTCCTTCTGGTACCGCCTGGCGGGCCCACAAATTGGTACGTGCCCCATGGCATCGTCGCCCCAGCCTGCCTCCACTCTGAGGACAGTGGGGTCCCCAAGGGCTGTGGGATGGCTGCCCCCATGCCCCCCTCTGCCCAGGTACCCTGAACCTCAAGCTGTGGCCAGAGGGAGGGGAGGAGGTGGTGCTGTGGACCCGCCGAGGAACCCAGGGCAGCATCTGGCACCGGGCATGGGCAACACTGCCCTCCACGGGCCAGCAGCGGTACCAGGTGAGGAGCAGGTCCCCCATGCCCCTGGCACCAGCAAGGCACAAGGTGTCTGACACCGCTGCCTGGGGGCAGGTGGCATTCGAGATGCTGCATGACGGTTTCCTGGGGGACGTGGGGCTGGACGACATTACGCAGACAGCAGGACCCTGTGGGGCCAAGCTCTCCTGCTCCTTTGAGGTGGAGGGCTGTGGGCTGGCAGCCAGCGGAAAGGGCACTTGGCAGCGACAGAGCAATGGCACCGGCGCCACCGCTGGCCCTGTGGCCGACCACACCACCGGCACTGCTGCAGGTATGGGGCCGTGGCAGCCCTGTTGCTTCCCTGCTGCACTGAGTGTCCCCCCTGCCTGCTTTGAGTGTCCTGCCTGTACCCCACACCAGCCTTGCCTGCACTCCCTGTGTCATACCTGCCCTGCCCTCCCTGTCCTCCCCAGGATGAGAAGGCAATACTGCACAGGGCTTCCCAACCCTGGAACTCCCCAAATGCAGTCTCCCAGCCCCAGGGCTCCCTAATCCTGAGGAGGTTCCCAAGCTGGGGAAACTCCTTGACCTGGGGGGAAAACCCAGCCCCAATTGTCCCCTAGTGCTCCCTAGCAGGACTGGGCAGGGGTCACAGCACTGGGGCTTCTCTCCTCCAGGCCATTATATGGTGGTGAACACGGGCAGGGTCTCCCTGCCTGCAGGGCACACTGCTGCCCTCACGTCCCAGCCCTACCAGCCCTCCATGTCTGCCCAGTGCCTGGCCTTCTGGTACCAGCTGAGCGCTGGGACCCCAGGTGAGCACCACCTGCCCTGAGACCCCTAGGGACACCTCCAGATTGGTGGGGGCCCCACACGGCACCACCCTGGCCCCCTCCTCCATGTTGGGTGCCCTGGGCAGGCTCCCTCAGGGTGTTCGTGGAGCAGAGCAGGGTGAGGAGGAAGGTTCTGAGCATGAGCACCATGGAAGGGAGCAACTGGCACCGCAGCCATGTCACCGTCCAGCCTGATGGTGACTGGCAGGTGAGACAGGACAGGGTGCTGGGGGCAGCTGGAGGTGATGAGAGGTGCATGGAGGCTGCCAGCTTCAGCATGTCACCCTGCCCAGGTGGTGTTTGAGGCAGTGGGAGCTGGGGGCGATCACGGATACATCGCACTGGATGACCTGCACGTGTCGGAGGGAGCCTGCCCCAAGCCAGGTGAGACCCCACCCCACAGAGGCACTATGGATCAGAGCGGGGGTGGGATGTCCTGTGGGGGCATGTAAGCCATGGGGATAGGGACGGACCTGTTCCTGCCCTGAGCTTGGCCTGGCCCAAAGCTGGGGGTGGTATGTACCACCCAGGTGCCCCATCTCCTGCCAGGTAGTACTGGGTATCTCACGGCCCTGCTTTTCTCCCAGCATCTTGTGACTTCGAGCAGGACACTTGTGGTTGGAGCAGCCCCTCGGACCCCCGCTTGCACAGCTTTGCCTGGGGCTGGAAGAGTGGGATCACCCTGGCCAAGTACCCTGGCCCTGAGCAGGATCACACCCTGGGTACAAGGAACGGTAGGAAACACCCATCCCTGCCTGGGAACCCTGGCATGGCCTGAGTGAGGAAGAAGAGCTGGGGGTGGATGGGGTCAATCCAGTACACCTTGTGAGGCCTGGCCCCACAGCATCCCTGTTCCCTCTTCACCTGGGAGGAGCAGCTCAGCCCCAAGGGCAGTGAGGTACAGGGCCAATTTGTGTTGTCCTTCAGGCATCATTTTGGGCATTTGGGGGAAGAGTGGGACAAACGGGGTGGGACGAATGGGTGCAGGACTGGGGGCCACCCTGCGCTCTGTCCCTGCCTGCCCAGGTCACTACATGCACTTCGACACTAGCGTGCTGGGTGCCAGGGGCACCAGTGCCCTGCTGGAGAGCCCACCCCTGCCCGCAGCCACCGACTCCTGCCTGCGCTTCTGGTACCACATGGACATCCCGGAGCACCTCTGTGAGCACTGCAGGGGCAGGGAGGAGGGGTCCGTGGGAGTGGGGGCCTCAATCCTCCCCACCTGTGGACCACAGACACTGTTTCAATTCCAGTTGGGCAGTGGCGATGGCCCATTCCCTCTGAGTGCTGCCATCCCAGTAGAGGATGGCATGGCTGGGAGGGCTCGGTGGCTCTTGTGGGCTCGGGGCAGCTGGTAATGCCAGGACGCCTGTGCCCCCTCCTTGCAGCCAGTGGGGAGCTGCGGGTGACGCTGCTCAGCACGGCAGGGCAGCGGACGGTGTGGAGCGTGGCGGGGCACCGCAGCCAGGGCTGGCAGGGCGCCGTGGTGCTGGTGCAGAGCCCCAGTGAGTTCCAGGTAAGTGGGGCCACCCAGGAGACCACCCCTGGTCTCCGGGCGTGCATCAGCCCCCCAGACCCTACATTTCCCCACAGATCAGCTTTGAGATCACCACACGGAGGTGGCCGATGGAGGGGACAGTGGCACTGGATGACATCATGTACAGCACCAGGATGGGCTGCCATTCCAGCCCAGAGAGTCCAGTGGAAGGTGCGGGAAAGGGGGGTGGGGGGGTGGTGTGCAGTTCTGGCTGTGAAAGGTCAACCCAGAGCTGCCCAGGGTGCTGGGCTGAGGCTGAAGGCAGCTCTCTGGCCAGCGGGTCGAGCCTGACAGCATTTCCTCCCCCTGCAGAGAAGCCCTCCGGCAGTTTCCTGGCGGAGGTGGTGCTCAGTGTGCTCTTGGCCCTCGTCGTAGTGACGCTGGTGGCTGCTGGGGGCTGGTACTGGCTGAAACAGCGAAGGCTGGCGAGCAGGACACCGACAGAGAGCAACAGGTCCCAGGGCTTCGACAACATCACCTTCCGAGATGTAAGGACAGTGTGAAGGACTTCCCTGATTACCCCAGCTGTGCTGAAACAGCGATTTCCTAAAAGCTCAGCAAATGCCGGCAGGCTCTCCCTGACCCCGTGTTCTGCCAACGTGACAGGGATGTGCAAAGGGCTCTGCCTCTTATCTGCTTGTTGACAAACAAGTGACCCTGAGTGGTAGGACTGACCTAAAAGTACTGCTCCCAAAAGAGCTGACTGTGCTCCCACCCCAGAGTTGTGTGGGAAGGGGGTCTGGCAAACCTGGCTCATCCTCACTCAGCCAGCACTCAATTTAGTGCAAGATGGCTTAAGCTGCAGGTCCCTTGGATCTGCAGCAGAGCCACCAGCCCCATCATGGACTCCAGCAACAGACGTGGAGCCCCCTGGGAACACTGGGGGTTTGGTGCCTCTGCCAGGGTCACGGGGCTGGCTTGTCGTTCGCTGCAGCCTGGAAGAAATACTGGTGTTTCACAGCAGACAGCGCACGTTTGTCACCAATTCCCACTCCCCTTTCTTTGCAGGACAAGGTCATTATATCTCCACGAGAGGGGGACGAGTCTTGAAATTAGCAGCCAGCAGCAGGAATTGCCTGCTCCCCCCGGGCAGACCATCCCTCGACAGGAACCCACACTCCCATCAGCTGCCTGCTCTCTGCCCCCCGGCACCAGGGAGCTGGCGACCCGAGGAGCCTGCCCCGCCCAGGGACACACCGCTGTCATCACTACCTCCAAGTGCTCGGGAAAAGCGTTTGTGTTGTTTGTAACATGAATTTTTTGCTTCCAAGACACAGCAATGTGCCCGTGCTTTGGCAGGGGGCATGAGTGGGAGTTCTCACAGTGGCTGTCCTCAGCCAAACAGGGTTCTGGCCATGGAAGTGGGGGGTGAAGTGTGGAGTCCTGGCCCCCAGAGCTGGGAAGAGCAGTGGGTGCTGCAGAGGGTGTGAGCCACTTCCCATGCCCAAGACAAAGCACAAGAGCTCCCAGGGCACTGAGACCCCAGGGGGAGGAAGCTCAGTGCTTCTGCTGGTTTTGGGGAGGGTGGGTGGTGGAGGGGAGGGCAGGGAGCAGAGCGGGGCATCACACAGCACTCCTGAGGGCAGCAGGCAGTTCCCACTCTTGTGTATAGGTGCCCACCTGCTGCCCACACACCTTATGAATAAACTTGATAATAACTGCGAAAGCCAGTGCAGGCTGAGGTGCAGGCTGGACTCAGCCTGGGCCCCCAACCTGCACCCAGTGCACCCGAGCCTATCCCCAGCTTTCACACCTTAACATTGTGAACTCCAAACCCAGCCCCGCACACAGTCCAGTTCAGCCCCTGCACAACAAGGAGTATCCTACTACCCCCCAGCCCCCATGGACAGCTGGAGGGACATCCTGCTTTCCCAGATTGTGACCAGAGCTCTCTCACCCAGCTGTGTCCCCCTTAGGTGATGCCTCAGTCATGCCAAGCACCATCCCCACAGCCCTGTCCTGCTGGCAAAAATGACGGCCCAAGAGAGCTGAGAGCTGGGGAAGGGCAAGGAGGGCTCAGGCTTCACCTCATGTCTACGTACCTGCCTGGCTCTGCAGATCCCCACAGCCTCCCCTCACCTCCACAACACTGATTCCAGCCCCAGGCTGCTGGCCAAGCTGCACCATCCCTGACGCAGGGAAAGGTGACACAGCCAGGAAAGCTGTGACAGTGCTGGCCCTCACCCCAGGCACCCCAGGTGTCCCTTTAATTACAATTCCAGAAGGAAGAGGTGATGCAGTTCCAGTCACAGCCAGCCACAACATTTACTACCAACTGGTCACATGCAGCAGCTCCCCCAGGCAACTGAAGGGTATCAAACTTTATTATAGATCTCTTTAAAACGGGCTGGAAAGAACAAACCAAACTCATTGGGATACAGTGACTGTGTCATCATTTCTGATCAAGCCCCAACTCTCCCAAATTATTTATATATATCTCACCCATTCCCCAAATTGTTTCAATTAAATCCTCACATTTCAGACCACCCTAAGTGCCTTAACATCAGCTGCTGCTAACACCACAATGTACATGTTTTCTTGCAAATCAGAGGCAGGGTTTGGGGTTTTTTCTTGGGGTTTAGATCATCAATCTCTGAAAAGGAGCAAGGGAAAACAAACATCAGGAAAATTGCTTCTTTAAGGTTGCCTTTTTACAGCAGGTACAGATTCAGCAGATTTCCCCCCAAAGCAAGTCTGAAACCCTCTTGTTCAGCTTGGCAATATGCAGAGTGGTTGAGGAGAACCAGATCAGTCTGAGCAAACTGATTTCGAGGCTTTGTTGTCATTTCCCTTTGGGGCCAATTTCCAGCGGTTTTCCAATGTCCTTTCCACGCAGTTTGAGTCCTGGAATAAGACAAAGGAGACCATCACCATCAGCACTCAATCATTCACCCAATAATTTTTATTTCCACCAAATTCAGCCTTAAGGAAGGGAACATCCAGAAAGAGAGGAGGGGAACCAGAGTTCAGGAGAGTCCTACTTAAGTTTCTAGGAGCACCAACCAACTTCAAACAAAAACCAACCCGATGGGATCTGAACCAGCCCAGGAGAGTAAAACAAACACAAAATCGTTCTACAAGTGCAATCAGGCTTCCATAGGTCTCAGCATCTTTGGGGGCAAGCACACAGGGATGGTCCCCAGGGCACAGCCACAGGCATGAAGGTGCAGACAAAGATTAAGAGCTCCCAGTTCTGGTTCAGTCAGCAGATCCAGGTTTTATCAGAACATGACTTAATGGCACCACACCCGCGATAAACTCCAGCCAGCAATGTTCCTCACAGGAAAAAGGTAAATACTTTCCCCCAAACCACCCCTCCAAGCACTGGCAGTATTTTCTAAAGTCTCCCTTAACTCACCAATGGCTCTTTCAATCTTGCCCATGACCTGGTTATTGGGGATCGCTCGTCCTGATTCGTAGTCAGCGATAACTTGTGGTTTTTCATTGATTTTCTGAAAAGAGAGGATGAGTCTCAAACACAGCAACGCTCAGTAACAGATCCCCAGGACTCACACAGATAAGGAACGGCCCCTCATTATGCCAGGACAGATGACAAAGCTTCTCCCAGACTGACTCCATCCCCACTGGCACCTCCCTGAAGTGTCCCAGTGCTGGTGACATCCATCCTGAAGGGACTTTGACCTCCCTCCTTCCCAGGAGGAATAGGACCACCAGGGATTGCTGTTCCTTCAGACAGCAGGGAGTTTGCTAACACTGCTCAACCCAGATGGCACAAACCTCTAGGGTTGGTGTGACCTGCTGGGAGGAAGCAGGGAGCAGCCTCCCACCAGCTCAGCAGCCACAGACAGGCTCTGCCTCCAGCCTGGGGCTCAAGGGCTGCACAGACAAACCTCAAAACTTTTCCCAGACAACTGAAGCTGCCATCAGACACCAGCGATACTGCATTCCTCAAACTTCCAGCCCATGACGCCATCCCACTGCAGCTGCCCATGAGAGAACAGGAAAGGTGCCCACCCACACCTGGAGGTGCTCCACTCACCGTGGCCAAGTCCTTCTGCGTGAGGCCCTTGCTCTGTCGGCCCTGCTGGATCACTTTGCCCACCTCCAGGGAAACTCTATCATGGTGCAGCTCCTCTGTTTCACGGTCAAGCTTGGCTGTGTTCTTTGTAATGAAGTGTTGTTTGTTCTGGCCTGCTGCCCCTGTCATTCAAAGCAAGAATGAAAAAACAACCAAGGACAAACAAAATAAGGCTCAGAACTGTGCCAAAAAGTATCAAAGGACTTTTTCCAAACCCTCAGCTGTGCAGGATCCCATGGTGCTGTCAGGATTTCAACATACCAACATCAGCATTGATCTCACCCAATTCTCCTGCCCATTAGGGAACATCACCTTAGCCCTGTTCATAGTGCTGTGCACACCTAGCCATGCAGAGCCCTTCCCTTTCCCTACTTCACACCTGAACTTCCCTCCAGACAGGGCAAGTCTTGCTTTTCATTGGGGATTTAATGTTCTAACTTACTGCAGACACATATTTGTGCTGCAGCACAGAGGGGTCGATATTTAAATTGTGCTTGCTCAGAATGAGGCAGCCCAAGTAAGTAGCTTTTAAGCAATTTTCTGACATCTTTGATAAGTAGAATCTAATTGTACTTAGCTTTGCTAAAAAACAGCTTCAAAAACATTGTTTTCTGTCATGTTAAATACAGTATTTAAGCGCTAGTTTGAATCCTTTCTCTCACATTAGTCTCTGACATTCTGTGTCCCAATAAAGCTGATTAACCTTCTTCAAGGATCATCTATTTCCAACCATCAGAATTGATTCCCTACAGTGAGAGAACCTGGCAATTTACATCAGAGAAGAAACAAGGAATTTTTAAAGAGCAGCGCCATAGGAAGATCGGCAGCCATTCAAATTCGCAAAAGAAATAGACTGCCAAAACGGGGAGCTTAAGTTTTGTGATCACAAAAGCTCTTCCAAGATCTCCGCAGGAACCAGGCAGATCTCTGCCCTGGGCAACCAGAAGCTAAGGGGCAGCTCCAGGGGAGTCACCCCGGCGGCTCCCAGGGCTGCACGTTACGGCCCAGCTCAGGATCGCTGGCACAGCCGGGCGCTGCCGCCGCCCGCCTCCTCTCCCCATCCCAGGCAGCTGCCCCAGACCGGACCGGGCCCCCCCCGCGGGATACCCACACTTCTTGGAAGTTTCCACGTCCTCCCCGCGCCGCTGGGCCGCCAAGATCGCCTGGGGAAAGAGCGAAGGTGCGCGGTGAGCACGGCGCTGCTCGGAGCGGTGGCCTCGACCACACGGCGCCCAGCCCCGCCGCCTGCTCGGCCCCGCACCCGGCCCCCCATCCCCCCGCGCTGACCTGCTTGGACTTGGCCTGGGCCGCGCTCGGGCCCTTCTTGCGCAGCACCGTGACCGTGTCCCAGTCGCTCTCCGCCATCGCTCCGACCCCGCCCGGGCCGCGCCCGCCGCCGGGCACCGCCCGGTGCCCGCCTCCGGGGGCGCGGCCGCGCGGCGCCCGCTGATAGGGCGAGGCACACGCCCGTCAGGAAAGACAGTCGCTCATAGGTGAAGACAGGCGCGAGCGCAGCGGGCGGGGCCTAGGTTCCTGCGTGGACTGTTGGCTTAACTGCACCCCGGCCTGACGCAGCTCCGTTTGATAGGCGCAGTTCCCTGCCAATAAGCCTCCTCGCTATATGATTGGCTAGTGCTCACGCCAACCTGGGGGCGGGCAGCACGTGCCTGTACACACTAAGATTGGCTGTTGGCCCTGCCAGTCATCCCGTCACCCGGCAGTGATTGGTTTGTTCTGCGGCGCTGTCAGACCCGTCGACCTGCTCGGCTGAGCCGAGCCGAGCATGCGCAGTGCGGCCGTTCGGGAGCCGTGTGGGTTTCCCCCGCCGGTTGCACCGGGCGCGCCTGCAGGCACCGGCACGGCCGGGCGGGGACGTTCCGTGGGGGCTTCGTGATGCGGGGAGCGCGGCAGAGCGTCCACAGGACGGACACGGGCATGGGGACGGTCCGGAGGGGCCAAGGGCGGAGCAGCTGAGGGCACTGGGTTGGTTCAGCCCAGAGAACGCGGTATGAGGTCAAACCTCGCTGGGGCTGCAGCTCTCGCGGGGCAGCTCCGATCTCTGCTCTGTGACAGGGACAGGAGCCAGGGCACGGCTGGGGCTGGGCCAGGGCAGCTCAGGCTGAGCTCAGGGCAAGGTTCTTCCCCCAGAGGGTGCTGGCACTGCCCAGGCTCCCCAGGGAATGGGCACGGCCCCGAGGCTGCCAGAGCTCCAGGAGCCTTTGGCCAGCGCTGCCAGGGGTGCCCAGGGTGGGGTTGCTGGGGGGTCTGGGCAGGGCAGGGGCTGGGCTGGGTGATCCTGGTGGGTCCCTTCCAGCTCAGGAGATTCTGTGATTCGATGAAAATCCCTAAACTGCATCAGAATCACCCAGAAAGTTTCACAGTCGCAATAAAGGCATGAAAAGCTGCTCCTGCTCTCGTCATTTCTGAAGTGAGAGGGCACAAAGTTAACACTCCCCAGGCGGATTTTTGTGGGGTCTTCCTGTGACAAAGCTCAGGATGAGTGGCCAGATCCCAGTCATGGTAATGATCCAGGCATTGCTCAGAAATCAGGTGCCGGGACGGCTCGGGGGTTGGCATTTGTCATCTGTCACCGGAACACGCCTGGCCCCGGCTCCTAGGGAACAGGAGGAAGCAGCTCCGGAGGTGGGACATTAGCGGGATGCAAGACTTTCTCCTTGGGCCGTGCGGTGGAGCTGGGGTGTTGCAACAGCAGGTTTGGGAGCAGTCCCATGGTGCCGTCCCACGGCGTGCGTTCCAAGCAAGCCTTTGGTGCTGGTTTCCTGTCCTTTTGGGAACAGCATGTCCTGCTGCCAGGTCGCGGTCATTTCAGGAAATGCCGACAGGATTTTTCTTCGATGGATGACATCACCAAGATTTCCATGCCGGTGTTCGCAGACCAGTGTGGCCGTGCTGGAAAAATGGCTGTTGCAGTGCAGTGGGTAAAGCGGTGCCCATCCCAGGGGAGCTGTGCCTGTGCTATTCCCGGTGCCGACACACGCAGGGATGCACTGTCCCCGACTCCCTGACAGGGAGCATCCCGCCCTGACGGTGCCTGAACAGCATCTGGCCTCTCGCCAAGGGCTCGGTGTCCTTGAGCCTCCCACGGCCCTGCCGTGCCCTTCACTTCGACGCGCTCCTCTCCGGCCGCATCTTCGCAGCCAGGCTCCTGGGAGAGTCACCTTGGCCGCTGTGTCACTGTTCGGTCACTGCGCCCGGCTCTGACTGCGAGGATTTCCCCGGCACCGGGTGAATTCCCCGCAGTGAGAACCCGCCCATCCCCGCCCCGCCGGCGCAGCAAGCGGTAAAACCGCGGAGCCCCCGCGCCGGAGCTGGGCTAGAGGGGCAGGCGGGCTGGGGATCCCGGGTGACAAATCTTGCTGCTGTGACCTTTTGCCGAACAAGTTCCTCTGCGAAAAGCACCTCGCGTGACCTCAGTGCGGGCTGCGCAGCGCGTTTCCCCCACACGGCATTTTTCCTGCCGTCGCCGTCCTGCCGTCTCCGTCCTGCCACCGCCCATCCTTCCCGACCGCTGGCCTCCACCTGTCCCCCGAGCCGGCGCCACGGGACGCGAGGTGGCCATGACACTCTGTGCGCAGGTAGGCGAGGGCCCACTGGTACCCAAAAAAACGCCTAAAAGTGACTTTAAAGCAATTCTTCAGGGTGCTAGGGCTCGCCCCGGGCCATTTCTAAGGGACCAGGGGCTGCTCACCTAGGGAGTGCAGCGGGAGATGGCTGTCCCCGATGGGACCGCGGGTGGATCAGGTGGCCCCAGTTGAGCCCCACAGTCCGTCTTTTTCCCCCTCCAGTAAATGCAGGGGATGCGTGAGGGGGGTCCCAGGGGATGGATGGGAAGACCCTAGGATGGACGAGGGCACCCAGGACGTCCTAGGAGGCGGATGAGGTGGGCTCAGAAGAGGGATGAGGGAACCCGGGGGTAGATGAGTAGTCCTGGGGGAGTGTGAGGGCGTCCCGGGGAACTGGTTCTTTCCCAGCAGGGTCGCCTGAGGCAGAGATATGGCAGGGGACAGTGGCGGGGGTGGGAGGGGTCAACGAGGAGTGGTGCTGGGGAAGTGACAGAGGACTGTAAGGACAGTAAGGGACAGTAAGGGAGTGACTGAGGGGCTGAGGGGAGGTGACTGAGGGGTGACAGTGGGGGTGGCAGGGGGCATAACTGGATGTGTCGGTGGGGTGGTGGGGGTGGTGACAGAGGTTGATGTGAGGGTATTGGGCGTGCAGACGTGGGTGACGGTGGGGTGGTTGTCGGAGTCGGGGTGCCGGGGATGCAGGTGTGGGTGATGGTGTGTTGGGGGCATTGGGGATGCAGGGGTGGGTGTTGTTGGGTGGTCGAGGGTGTCGGTGTGGGGGTGTTGGGAGTACAAGGGCGGGTGACGGTGTTGGGGGTGTCGCGGTGTGCGGGGGGTCGGGCGCCGGCCGTTCCCGTGGGCGGGGCCGTTCCCGGGCCGCGGGCGGGGCCCAGGCTCGTCACACGTGTCCGGGGGCGGGGCCTGGCGGGGCTTCCGGTGCGGGCGCGCAGCGAGGGCCGGTGAGTGCGGGGCCCTCAGGGAGCGGCGGGGTCCGGCCTTGCTCCGCTGGGAGCCCGGCCCGGCAGAGAGCCCTCCTGGCTGCGGGGAGCCCGGGCCACACGGGGGCAGCCCTGGGCTGTTCTCCGTTTCTTGGTGTCTCTGCTCGTGGGGGCTCCTCCCGGAGACGGGCTCGGGGCGTTTAGCCTGGAGAAGAGAAGGCTCCGGGGCGACCCCAGAGCTCCTTCCAGGGCCTAAAGGGTCTCCAGGAGAGCTGGAGAGGGAGTGGGGACAAGGACATGGAATGACAGGACGAGGGCGAGTAGCTTCCCACTGCCAGAGGGCAGGGCTGAATGAGATATTGAGAAGGAATTGTTCCCTGTGGCGGTGGTGAGGCCCTGGCACAGGGTGCCCAGAGCAGCTGTGGCTGCCCCTGGATCCCTGGAAGTGTTCAGTTCCAGGTTGGACGGGGCTTGGAGCAGCCTGGGACAGTGGGAGGTGTCCCTGCACATGGCAGGGGGTGGAATGAAATGAGCTTTCAAGTCTCCCATCCAAACCACGGGACTCCATGGACGCGCTCCTTGGGTGTTTTAGGTGGCTGTAGCATGTAGTCACAGGGAATGAAGGTATGAGATGCATAAGCAGCTAAAACAAAAGCATTTTATTCTTTGCCTTCTTTCCAATTTGCTCATGCCTCTTGTGTCCTCATTTTCCATCCCTCTGGAGAACCCTTTGTGCTTGATTTGGCACCACCACTAAATCTGGGCTCCACTGTGTGCCCAGCTTCCTCCCAGGAACATCTTGGACTAGCTGCCTCTGGGCAGAATTTTGGTCCCTCCTGACAGCTGACAAGTGTGAAAGCAGGTGTTGGTAGGCTGTGGTGGCCAACAGGTTTTTGGTGAACTGAGTTTATTATATTTATTTCTTAACACCTTTAAGACAGTTTTTTACCTTATTTGGAGCAAGTAGACTTGATATCTCTAAAGAGGCTGCATTTCAGTCAGCTCAGACAGGGGTTTTTATTAGGTCTGACCTTCCTGTCTCTGTGTTCTGGATTTAGTTCTAAAATTCAAATTTCCTCCCATATTTGGGAGGTAAAGGGAGGTTTGTAGTGTGGTTTACATCAGTATGTTTACTTATGTTGGAGGACAGTCCAATAATCTGTGAGTAACACAGTTTATATGACAAATCATCCCCATGCAATTATAATCAGTTGGAGAAAATACTTTTATTTCCAGTCTCTGGAGATACAGCCAGAACTTTTCGTTCACATGGCAGCAGCAAACTCTTCTCCACCTGGTTCTCTGGATCTAAACCAGCCTGGGTTTGCAAAGGAGATCCTAGGAACTAAACTGGAGGTCAAATACCTGTGCTCCGATTGCAAGAACATCCTCAGGCGGCCGTTCCAGGCACAGTGCGGCCATCGCTACTGCTCCTACTGCCTGAAGAAAATCATCAGGTAACTGCTGTGCCTCCAGTGGGAAGGCAAAATATTTGAAAAGACATTTTCAAGAACAAAAGCAGAGAGAAGTGTCGTATTCAGGACCTTCTCAGTAAGGGAGCTGTGTTCAATCATTGAGGTTCAGCATCATCTCTTCTCTAAGGGAATGTGTAATCTCTGACTTGCCTTTGTTGATGCTTCAAAGTTCTCTTTTCCAGAATCCCCTGCATTGTTTTTGCCATTGAGGAGGCAGTCCAGGTGTATCACCCATTTCCTTCATCACAGTCATAAAGTCATCATTTCATTGTTGTGTCAAAATGGGAGAGGTATAAGCACAAGCTGGCTTCCATAGAAGTCTCCTTGTGTTCTATCTTACTCCTACCTTTGTGTGAGGAAAGCCTAATAGAATGTTTAATTGGCAGAAGAAAAAAAATTAGAAATAGGCATCAACGATACACACAAGCAAAGGCTCAATGTGTTGCATTAAAAATAAGAAAACACTGTCATTTCATAAAGTTACCAGAAGTCAATTTATTGTTAAATCTTTATTTTTTAATTTTTTTGTTATTGTTGAGTTTGATTATTATTTTTCTGTCTGATAGTGCTGGACCTCAAAAGTGTGCTAGCTGTATCCAGGAAGGAATATATGAAGAAGGAATTTCTATTTTGGAAACAAGCTCGGTAAGGAAAAATACATTGAAAGAAACCTAACAGAACACTGTTGTCAGTAATACCAGTTACAGTTTTTGCTTAAAACACAAGCTCTGAGAACTCCTTTTTCCTAGGAACACTTTTCTTCAGCTGTGAGAAGGGTGATTGCTGTGTTGGATTCCTCGGTGCTGAAATCCAGGTCACGTGTGTGTAGTGGTGCCCTACTTAAAGCTGTCACAATGATTTGGTTGCTGTTAACACACCTCTGAGGGTTGATGGGGCAACTGGTCTGGGAGGAGTTTTCAGAAAGAATTCAAAGTCCTGATCAAAACTGCAACCCCTCAGTAATATTTGTGGTCTGCTTGTTTTTTCCATTTCAGGCTTTCCCAGACAACGCGGCACGGCGGGAAGTGGAGAGTCTGCCTGCTGTCTGCATCAACAGCGGCTGCACCTGGAAGGGAACCATCAAGGAGTACGAGGTACAGGCCAAAGCAAGGCTTGGCACATCTGCATCCTTCTTCCTTCTGCTTTTGGGGAAGGCTCAGGGTGTTGTCTGTGCTCGCTGACAGTAGGAGGAAGTTGTCAAATCCCTGGACTTTACTGTCACCTGGAGAGGCTCCCTGAATGAGGGTTTGTGTGCCCTGCTGAGGGCATAGGCTGGACTGAGATCAGTTCAGATTTGCTTGTGATCACAGGGATTTGCTTGTGAGCATGTTCCTTCCATGATGGGAACCACCTGCTCTCTTTGCAGCTCTTTTCTGCTATACAAGACTGTCAAGAAATTGTTGTGCCGTTAAATGGTTGTGAATTTCTCTGCATTATGTGAACCTAAAACTCTTCAGACTCCATCAGCTCACAGAAAGTGACCTGATCCCATTTCAGCTGTCTCCAGAGCTACCAAGGCAGT
This sequence comes from Motacilla alba alba, assembly GCF_015832195.1. NCBI lineage: Eukaryota > Metazoa > Chordata > Aves > Passeriformes > Motacillidae > Motacilla > Motacilla alba. The sequence continues at coordinate 402,505 of NC_052032.1, read as the reverse complement.
GGGACTGGATGTTGGGTGCTGTCTGGTCACCCATCACCACAAACTGTTCTGGGACACAAGGCTGCTGGGCAGGATGGTTTTTTCACCTCATTTCTCCTCAAGGAGCCCACTAGCTTTCTAATCCAGGTTGTAGTCGTGGCTGGGGGTGCTTGGTCTGTAGTGTGTGATTGTATGTGAAGCTTTTGACTCCTGAAAGACAATTTTGTCATCCCTCTTGGAATGGCAGAACCACCACGCGGGAGGCCTGAGATAGGAGGAATTCATTTTATTTCCCTCTAACAATCACTCCAGATTAAGATCATAGCCTGGTGATTCGCAGAGCTTTGGCAGTGACTGAGATGGGTTTCAGGAGCAGGTTTAACCTTGGTCTATCCAGGCTAACATTGGGATTCTCTCAACGAAGCCATTGCAAAGTGGAAGGAAGAAGCAACAGCTGTGCATCAGGCCTGAGCATTCTGCCCAGACTGTGCCTCTGCCTGTTAGCAGAGAGATGTTTCTGCAGCTCTGCTTCCTTGTCCTGCTGTCTGAGCCTTCTGCTGTGTGCTCAAAGTTCAGTCCAAGAGATGAGGATGTCGGTGCTAAATGGTTCTGCTACTGTGAACCCCCATTTGTACATCTGTGAGAGGCTCATGGTGTGGATGTGGGACTGAAGAAGTGTCAGGTGAAAAGCTTAACACTGCCACTGCATTTTGGGAATTGCATGTCCAGGAACAGGGTACCCTGGTACTGAGGTTTCAGGTTCAGGCTGTGCTGCTGGTGTCTGCAGATTGTTTGCTCCATGCTTTAATTTCTGCTGGTGCCCAGAAGTCCGATGTCTTCTGCAATGATTATAGTGAGCTCATCTTCATTAGACTAAACCAAATTATCTGTCAGCAACTTCCAGTGCTGATTGTGCTGTGGCTGATGAGCTGTGCTGAACTTTTTCTTCTGGTTTTAAAAAAAGTCTTAACATGTTCTTGCAGAGCTCAGCAAAAATTCTCTGCTGCCAAAGGTTCTCCCTATGTATTCTGACAAGTGTTAGAGTGCTTGAGTCTGGCCAGAGCTCCCACTGGGATCAGGGCTGCAGAAGCATGTGATGCCCCAGAACCTTTCACACAGCTGATGAAGTGCTCCTATATGGATGAGCCTGTGCCTTGTTTTCACTCTCCACTTGATCTTCTGAAACCCCAGTTTGGTGTTTGCTGGGACAAAGGATGATCGATAGAGGTGTGGCCCTGGAGTGCGTGGGCTGTGAGTCTGTGGCATCTGTGACATCTTCCCTGCCAGGGGTTTTTATGAGTCTTGGGGAGTCCTGTGTGGTACAAGGGGTGTGAGGGTTTGGAGCAGTGCTGGCTGTTTCCTCTCAGGGGCTGAGTCACCTCTCCTGCCTGCCCTGGTGGCATTCAGCCTAAGGAAGGAGGTTATTTTGTGTCCTCTCTGGAAAAGTTGGCTCTTTCCTCAGAACTGGTGGGAGGAGGCAAGGTCTGGCTTGTGTTATCTCCTCTCACTCATATGCCTGCCAAAAAGCTGTGGCATTTAATCAGGACTGGCTGTCCCCACACTGCTAAAGCCATGTGTGTCGCTGAAGAGGGCTGGGAAAGGAGGCCTTGAATGGCTGTGTTAGCCCAGAGCCTTGTGATACCTTGGGCTAAGGTTAAACCCAGCCTTCAGGGCCACAGTGCAGAGCTGCCTGGTGCAGAGGAGCTGCATCCGTAGCTGTGCTGTGGGTAACGTCCCGCAGCAGCTCAGCACTCCCACTCTGGAAAGTACCTCAGAGCTATTTCCGAGAGGACATGGAAAGTCCCTCAGAGTGAATTCACTGTTTGCTAATTTTAAAATTGTGTGTTGTGCTGAGAGAGGCTGCTCTCCCCTTGCAAATGAAGAGATACTGTCGCTTCTGGTTTGCTAATCTTATCAGGGCACGCACAGGGGAAATATATTCTGCAGCTGGAAAGCTTAAACCTCAAGAAAAGGAGTAAAATGGATTTCAGTTTTGCTTTCTGTTCAGGTGGACTAAAGTTTGGCTCTCAAAGGGAAACACAAAACTGAATGAGTGCAGTCTGCTTGGACATGACTTGCACTCTGCTTCAAGCTGTGTGGACCATATGAAATATTTAAGTCTGGATTTATGGCTGCATTTTTCAGAGTCTGTAAATATTTTGTGGCATTTGGATAAAGTAGTTGGGGGGGGGCGGGCTGAAGAGTTTTTCCTTTTATTAGTGACCTTTTTTCCTCATGAGTCTGTCTGCATGTACATTTCGAAAATTAGGCTGTGGGCATGAGCCTTTAGATTCAAGAGGAAAGTCTGAAAAGGGCTACAAAAACTAAACCCAGCCCATGAAAGCAAAAGGAAAAACCTCAAAAATGGTCCCAGTGATATCCAGGAGAAGGAGTTTGTGGTTCCTCAGCTCTGGTGTGTTCCTCCCACCTTACAGTACCTCTAGCTGCCCATGTCCCTTTCCTGTTTATCAACATATTGTTGTCAGTTTTCATACATCTTTTATTTATGCTTTTCATCCTACCAGTTCCCTTCCTGTGTCCTCTCCCCAGCACTGGGATGGGAGGAGGGGGCGGAGGAGGGGTATACACGGGGTCAGCTTTGGCATTCCCCTTGCTTACCCCAAACAGGGGATTTAATGCAGCCATCTTCAGCTGGAAGCAGAATTAACTGAGACATAAGGAAATGAAATTGTCCATTTTTAGGAAGGAGAACTAAGTTTTAAGCTTAAACAGTGTTTAAACTAAGTTTTGTGGGGCTCAGATCAGCTCAGCTCCCGAGGCCAAGCAACAGTCAGGTGTGAGAACAAGCTGGCTTAATCCATGCTGGAGGGAAGGTGCTTTCCTCGAGTTTCTTGTTGTCACTTAGGTTTTAGAGAGTTCTTTATAAGTGGAACCTGGAAGGCTGCAGAAGGCGCAAAACCCCGAACCCAAGTGATGTTATTCAAAAGCCTGTGGTGTCAGAAAGGATGTCTGCAGCCCCTTCTGGGCTATGTGTCTTCCTGGCTGCAGAAGAACAGGATAACCAGGCATTCCTTTCTGCCCACTGTTCATGCTTAGGAGATGCTGTAGAGCCCCTACCACACCTTATCTAGGGAAAACTCCCTCTTCAGAAGTGCTGCTGGGGGCCCTGAGCCAGGGGTGTGCACTGTGTCATGCCCCTCCTTCCCAGCTGCAACCCGGGAGTGCCCCAACAGGTTTTGGTGGTGATTTTCAGCTGAGGTTAAAATTTCATCTTCAGGGTTTTGCGCATTGCTTAGAGGAGAGCTGTTGATCTTTGAAGCTCGTTCACCTGTCTCCTGCTCCACAAAGTTGTTCCTCTGAGTGTTGTGTCATTGTTGTCTGTGGGGTACAACGCTTGAGGTGCTGTGGCAGGAACACTTGGCGCTGCTGTAGCAGGGTGACTAGCCTTTTCTTTAAAAGCCAGTACAGCATTTATTGGCTTCTTCTGAAGGTTTTTGGCTCCAAATTCTGGGCTGATGGTGAAGTGCAGTTTGCAGCTAGCTCCAGCAGGACCAGATAATTTTCTGGTGAGAGAATCCCTGACTTGCACATGGAGGTGACCAAAAGGACCTTCTGCTTTTGGAGAAGGGATCAGACACACCTATACTTTCCAGAGCCAGAGCTGAGGCCCACAAACACATCCCAGCCACAGTCCTCATAGTAGCTGGTATAGCTGGCTGCCCAGACACGAGGCAAACCTGTGGTGGGAGGTAGAGCCACAGGGAGTGCCAGAGAGCATGCGTGGGAGGGGATTGGAAAGCCCCGGCTGCAGAGGGTCTGCTCTTCACTTCTGAAACCAGCTCAGCCTTCTTGTGGTGGCCCAAAAATTGATGGTTTTGACATCTGCTCCTTGGAGAATGAAAAGCTGTAAGTCATGAGGTTTGAAGTTGAGGTGAGTGCTGTGTGGTTCATATGGTTCTATGCTGTGAGGAAACCCCTCACCATGAATGCAGGTGGGGGAATTGTGGAGGGATTTGGAAAAAGCGTCCTGGAGTGTACCATCACTTCATGCTTGTTCATAGTTGAAAGCAACCAGGAGTGGCAGAACCTATTTTTAAAAATGGCAGAAAACCTGCTGCTGCTTCAAATACTTTCCTCTGCCCTAAGAAATCATCACTCTTGCCCTCACACTTGTCTTCAGTACCTGAAACAGTGCCTTGGTGTCCCTCTGCCAGCAATCCCCAAATCAAACCTCTGCCTGATCAGCCCTAACAGTTGATGAATAAAATTTCAACACTGAAAACAAGAGTTCCTGCCCTGGGTCCGAACAGAGGCTTGAGCCAGGACCACAGGAACCCCCCACAAGGCTTCTGCTGCCTTTTGTCCTCACTCAGGTGGGCACCAGGGCACTGAGAGCAGTGAGGATGTGTTGGATTCCCATGCCCTCACTGCCTGCCCAGCTGGAGCCAACAGTACCTAGTGATGCAAACTTCGTCTTTGGTTTTGACAGTTTCTTTGAAATAATGCCAAGTGAACTTGCTTGGATCTGTCAACAGCGTGTCCCAGCAAGGGAGGAGTTTGTGTCTGGCACCATCCTGTGTGATGGTCTCAGAAAGCTCCCATTCCTCTTTGGCACTGGGAATTACAGACTGGGTTCCTGCTTTCCAGCCTTGTGTTACTGGGCTCCATGCAGAAGCACAAGGACTGGGTGTGTGGTCACACTGTGCCTGCTAGCCTGTTCACCTGTATGGGGAAGGGTTTGAGCAAGCCTGGCATAGAACCAGCTTAGGACTTCCCTGGCGGGAGGAGCTGCAGCACAGAGGGGCATGGGGACTTCGGAGGAGCAGGGCATCCCAAAGCACCTGCCTTGTGTGGCACATTCCCATTATGCAGGCTCTGGAGCCCCTGGGAAATTGACAGAGGTGCACGAAGCAACCGATACTTCTTATCACAAAGGATTCAGGTTCCCTCAAAACTCTCTTTCATACTGAAGACTCATTTTCAGTGTTTTCTCTACAATTCCATGGGGCCACCCTTTTCCTTGTAGCCAGGCTACTGTGTCCAAGAAGCCAAGTGATGCACATGGCAATGCTGGGGCTGGAGACCACCCAAGCCCTTGTAGCTGCTACTGTGCCCTGTGTCATGGCAGCTGGCTTTCCTCTGCCATCCTGCTAGAATTGCTTCCTTCTTGTTGCTCCCTTCCAGCTGCCAAGCCCTTGAGCTGTCTGCTTATGGTTACTGTTGCTGTGCTCAGAGGAGACTAATGGAGTGACTTCCCAAGACCAGGGGATTTTGCAGGAGAGCTGCAGTGTGCAGCTCACTCTGAGCCTGTCCTGCTGTCCCTTGTCCCTCTGCCAGCCCTGCCCTTTGCTGTGACCTTCCCACAGGCTCTGACAGAGGTATCTCACAGCAGCTGCTTCAACAGTGGCATTTCCCAGCTGCCTGCCTTGTCCCTTTGCTGGAGGGGGAGCCCAGTGTCATGCTGATGGATTCCTGGCATGGTTACAAGACCTCCAGTAAGAAACTGGACCTGTGTGGATGTGGCAGGTTATGAGAAGAGCAGCCAGGCAGCAGGGGCATGTCCTGCTCTGCCACCAGAGTATGGAGATAATGATTTCCAGCAGAAGCCTCTTCCAGAGTTGAAATTGAATTTAGCGATGCCCTGAGATGAAATGGTGATCAGATTAAACTGCAGTTTTCTCTATTGGCTGAGAGAGAAGTAGGGAAGCAGCTCATCCTGGCATTGCATAGAACCAGAGAATATCCCAGGCTGGAAGTGATTGACAAGGATCATGCAGTCCAGTTCCTGACTCGGCACAAGACACCAACACAGGCACCCCAACAGTCCCACCCTGGGCATCCCTGGCAGTGCTGTCCAAACATTCCTGGAGCTCTGGCATCGCCGGGGCTGTGCCCATTCCCTGGGGAGCCTGGGCAGTGCCCAGCACCCTCTGGGGGAAGAACTTTTTCATAACATCCATTTTAACCCCATCCTGACACAACTCTAGCCATTCCCTTGAGTCCTGTCACTGGCAGACAGAGCAGAGATCAGAGCTGCCCCTCATGAGGAAGCTTCAGAGCACAGTGAATCTGCCCTCAGCCTCCTTAGGAATGATCACTGTGTGCTCCAGGGATCAGCTGCCCTTACTAAAACCACTTTCCCCTCTGTATGCATTTACTCCCCTGCACAGCTGCAGTGCAGAGTGCTGCCCTTGCTGTCCGGGATGAAACAGCCTCATCCTGCTGCCGGAGGGTCCAGAGAGAAACTTCATCTGCAAATACTACAAATTAAAATAATATACAGCTTTTCTGCTTTTCTGATACTGAGGTGGGAGATTCCCAGTATGCACAGGCAGCTCCATTTGCTAGTAGGCCTGCAGGCAGAGGGGAGAGCTCAGCACCTTTGAGCAGCCTGGAGAAGAGAAGGCTCTGGGGAAACCTCACTGCAGCCTGTAAGTGCTTAAAGGGGGCTTGAAAAAGATGCAGAGAGACTTTTTACATGGACAGATAGTGACAGGAAAAGGGGGAGCAGTTTTAAACTAAAAGAAGATAGATTTAGATTAGATGTTAAGCAGAAGTTCTTCCCTGTGAGGGTGGTGAGGCCCTGGCACAGGTTGCCCAGAGCAGCTGTGGCTGCCTGGGAAGTGTCCAAGGCCAGGTTGGATGGGACTTGGAATGACCTGTGTCGTAATATGACACAAAAAGATGATACGGACACTGCTGCTCTCTAGGTGAACAAAAAAAGGGACTTTTATTTTCTGACTCCAACATTTATAGTTTTCTAAAAGTGACAGTGGACTGGAGGGTGACAGTGCCACCTCTCCAATGACACTGGACAGACTAAGAGTCCATCAATTCTCTCCTCCTCCATGAAAGAATGCAAAACATAAGTTGTTTACAGAACTGTGTGTGAGAAAGTTTGTTACAAGAATGCAAACATCAGAAGGCTTAGCAAAGTCTTAGAAAATCAGGGTGACATCCCTAGGTTAGTGGGAGGTGTCCCTGCCCACAGTAGTGGGGTGGAATGAAATGGGCTTTAAAGTCCCTTCCAACCCAAACCATTCCATTACTCTGTGATTCTGATTTCCCTCACACTGTCCCTGACTCTGATCCTCTCGGTTGCCCTGGTCCTTCCATGGGCAGTGGTGTCCAATTTTCTAACCTTTCTGGTGAGCTCTCAGAGAATTACCTGTCTGATGGTGGTGGGTGATGGGCAGGCTGCTGTGGGGTTGTGTCACTGTTTATTACTGGGGAAGGAAATTGATCAACTGTGGCTTTGGTTGTAATTCAGTGGGAAGAACCAGGTGTTGCTGAAGGCTGTTAACTCTGCCCCATTTGATTTTCCTGCTCCTGCTGTTGGATGCTGCAGGCTGGTGGCTGGTGTGCCTTGCTGGGTGAGCCATTGTCTTCCAGCTCCACTTTAGTTCTTCCATGGATGTCCCCTCTCTCTGATGCCTGTCCAGCTTGATTTTCACTCTGGTTTCCCTCTGGGAGAGTGCCTGCTCTTGCCTAGTCCCACTCACGGCCATGGATGGCTTTCTAGAGCTCCCAAAAACTTTCCAAGCAAGTACCTGGAAGTTTACTCTGCAGCAGAAGCTACAGCTGTGGGTTTGGGAAAGATATAAACAGGAGGATTGCCCCATTGCTGGGGGAGTGGAGTGTGGCAGATCAGGCTCAAGTGCCAACCCCTGCTCTTGGCTCCAGGGTGGGTTGGATTTCTTCCAGGAGTGATACCATCCGTCTCTGTTCTGACTCCCACGTGGGGCAGGAGGAACAGGGGTTTCCAGAAGAGCCTGAAACTGTTTATACAGAAATGTTTGGATCTGTGCTGGCTGAAGCTTCTGGGTGTCTTTAACTATTTACATATACAACAGTTGTTCTTTGAGCTCCTGCCCGTGCTGCAGGCAGGGGTGCCCACTCTTGGGTGTTACGTCGTGGTGCAGAGGGAATCAGGATGGAGGATAAATGCTGGGAGGTGGGGAGTGTGGAGGGGGTGGTAGTTTCACACCCACATGTTGGCATGGGAGACCATAAGTTTAAAATACTCCCTTTTAAAATAGTTGCCTCTGCAGTGAAGTTTCCCTCTTTCAGCCCAACCATCTGTTCTGCCAGTGCTTTGTGGGTCATGGGGTAGATGTTATTGTGTTTCTAGAACATGAGAGCAGTAGGTGGGTGGAAAAAAGGGCTCACTCCCTCTGAGTGAGCGGGATAAAGGCAGGCACTTGGCCTCCTCCTCCTCTGCAGGCAGTAGCATCTGTGTGAGCAGCAGTGCCCTCCAAACCCCATTGGCTGGCCAGTCATCTCTCCAGGGACACACAGTGAAACTCTGAGCTTAAGTTACTCACTTAAAGCATAAAAAGGAGAGAGTGACCAAGAAGCTGGGGTGGAGTTACTGCTGGTTTCACTTTCCATTTCCTGATGTGTGACACAGTGAGGTTTGTGCATGTTCCCCAAGAAGGCAACAGATAACTCATTGTGACCAAGTTTTCAAACATCTGGGTTCAGATGGCTGCATTAGAAATGCTCCTGGTTGGAATTTTTTTCTGTTCCTGCCATGGCAGGAGACTTCAGTGCTCTTATATTTTAATTTGAGTTTTGATCTGCATATTCATGGTGTTTCCAATGCCTTGTTTCAACTGGTGGGTATATAACAAGAAGGTTTAAGAGGCGTGGAAATGGCACAGAAGCAGTAGCATGTTCCAGCATTCCATTTACCCAGCACTGTTGCTGAAGAGTCTACTGAGGACAGAGGATCATGTTGCCCTGGTCGTTTGTTCAACCTCTCTGGCCATCATCCCACCTTGAGTCTGGCTGCAGAGGCAATTGCTTGTGTGCAGGGACTGGTAAATGAAACAGTTTAGAACTAATTTTCCTTCTGCTTGAAAAATGGTATTCTAGTTCAAATGTGAAGATACAATCAGACAGTTCAGCCCAGCATTTGATGAGCTGTCACAGGGCCTATGCCTCAGCTGACTGATAACCATTACAGTGGAGAAAGTACCCAAATTATCCTGCTGAGGTAGTGGCTCACTCCACTCAACCTGCATCAGCATGTCTTCTCCTGGCAGAGCCATAAATGGAGTTTCCTGTTGATTATCTTGGCCATCAAAGCAATAATTTGAATTTTTAAAAAATCATTGTAGCATCTTTCTAATAGAGGTTGAGGCTACATAGGCACCTAAAATTGGGGTAGCCTGGAGGTCTACATGATGAGTCAGCAGCGCGGAGGGATCAGCATGACCAAGGTCTGAGTGTAGCTTGGTAAATCCAGTGTTCGTCTGTAATAAGGTGGAAACCCACCCCCTTGGGATTGTGCCCATCACAGAACCTCCATGAGCCTTTTATTTGAGGACAAATATTTCCTGTATGTTCCTTCACAGGCTCACGATGAAGTCTGCCCTGAATTCCCGCTGACTTGTGAAGGCTGTGGGAAGAAGATTCCCAGGGAGAAGGTATCCATCTGACTCTGTGCTGTGGGGGTATTTGGTGATGGGCTGAGCTTGGCATTCTGCAGCGGGGAGGAATGGAGTCCATTAGGAAATGAAGTGGGGAAAACAACTGAGTGGCAGCTGTTAATGTGGATGTGAGTTTTCCATAAGGATGGATGTGAGGTAATGTGGCTCAGGGGGACTCGCAGATCAGTGTTCGTGCTGCCACTGCCACCTCCCTTGGAACCGTGTACGGGGGCAGAGCCTCTGTGGGAAAAGCACACTCATGGGTTTATGTTCTGTGTAGAGCAACTGCATCAACTACTGCTGCAGTTTTGGAAAGAGAGCCCATCTCTAGCTATATTAATTGATATCTAAGTAATAATATAATGGAATCCATGCCTATAGCATTTCCAGGCTGCTGGCTCCTGGGACAAGGCTCAAAAGTCTGAACAATTCAAGTTTTGGGAAACATTTTCAAAAAGCACATTCATCTGAAACCATCTTGCCTTCTACAGGCAAATATTTTTAGTAGCAGTGTTGGAAAAAGTCCTTTAGCAGGGCAGGGGAACAGAGGCAGCAAAAAGAGGAGCAAAGAGTTCTTCCAAATGGGCAGCATAAGGAGGGGGCTAGGGGTGGGGGTACAGCCCACCTTATCTGCCACTGGGGTTCGGGGTACAGCCCGGTTTCTCTACAGATGGGAGCTGAAGCCCTGCAGGAAGCCAGCTCATGGGGTCCCCATGGGTGATCTACTCTATGTTTAAATATTAACTCCCGTGTTTATTTCTCCAAACTCTTGTTGATTTTTTGCTGCCATGTTAACTCTGAGTAACCCGACTCATTACACAAGCCAGATGGATCTAGAAGCCTTAAAAAAAAGTGGTTTAAAATCAGTTTCAAGTGACATCTGTTGTAGCAGATGTAGGAGTTAAGTGGGGAGGGAATATGGTGGTTGTTCAGAACAGAGCTCTGGTATCTGATGGTGAGGGGTGTACTAAACCCAAGCTGAAGCTGTGACAGTGCTCGTTGGATTAATCATGCACTGTGTGGGAACCTGAACGAGTCATCTCAGTGCTGAGGGGTTAGTGGCACCTCTCAGTAGAAATGTAATGCTGGGATGGAGGTAAAAATACCAGCCTGTAGCACATCCTTACCAGAGTTGTGTGAAGTGCCCAAAAAGAATGCGCCCTTGTTTCATGGAGTTGTTGCCTGTGCCTCCCATTCTTCAGCCCTCAGGGAAGCTCATTATTCTGCATCCGCGGCTTGTACCTGTACCCATTGCTTTTTCACTCTTGCACGTGCAGGTGAGCAGTGAGACCTCCCAGCCATCAAGAGAAGAAGAAATTAAGCTTTCTTCAGGTGTCGGGGCTGTATTTGTATACCGGTGAAAGTCACGCCTGATGGCGGGCAGAGCCCAGGTTTAGTGGGCACTGTGACAGCTAGTGATTAGCCATAGCTTGGGCATTCTTCAGCTTGGCTGTAGTTTCCCAAGCGTCAGTGGGATGGAAAGGGAGCACTAGGGACGCGTAAGATCTAACACTGCCTGCCTTCCTCCCTTTCTAGTTTCGGGACCATGTGAAGACATGTGGCAGGTCCAAAGTACCTTGCCGGTTCGAGGCCGTGGGCTGTGCTGAGGTGGTAAGGGCTCCTCTCTTGGGTTACCTTGGGGCTTTTCAGTCCCAGCACTAGAGTTCCTGCAAACTGCTGTTGCCCAAACTATCACATCTGTCACGTCTATTTTCCCTCAAGTATTTGATTAAACCCATTGCATATGGAGTTTCACATCATCTGCTGTGCAGAGTCTGGGCGTCCCAGGAATTAAATTCCTGTGGAAGGAAATCTCCTTCTACTTTAAGAGTACCCTAAGTGCTTTGGGACTGTGGTGGTTATGCTTTTTTCAGGGGGAATGGCTTCACACTGCCAGAGGTCAGGTTTAGATGAGACTTTTAGAAAGAAATTGTTCCTTGTGAGGGTAGGAAGGCCCTGGCACAGGGTGCCCAGAGGAGCTGTGGCTGTCCTTGGATCCCTTGGACAGGATGAACTTTAAGGTCTCTTCAAATCCAAGCAAGTGTGTAATAACTTGTGATTACAGTGATTCTGTAAGCAAAGTACTGGGGCCAGGCCATTTCTCTATGTCACTTAGTTTTTGCAGGTCCCACTGGTTGAAATAAATCCATCCTCCAGGAGGTTATGTGAGGCTTTGTCCTTTGTTGCTGTTAGGTACATCTGACAGAGCTTTTCTGGGAGGGGTTGGAGGAAGGCAGAGCAGACTGGTACAGCTGGGGGAAGCATTTAGCATCCCTCAATTGTATGTGATTTGAAGCATTTCTAAAACTAAACAAAAACCCAAACCACCCTCACCAAAACACATTTTTAAATTCTTTCTTTGTTTTTTTTCCCCCTATAAATTATAAATTTAATGCTGTGACCTGGATAGGAGGAATTTGTTCTGTGGATGGTGACAGTGTAGATTGCACATGCTGAATGGGGGATGTATTTCTCTTCATGTAGGTGGAAAATGAAAAGCTCCCGGAACATGAAAGGAAGTGTTTGGCAGAGCATCTCTACATGCTTCTGAGCTCTGTGCTCAGCCTCAAGACTGGTGCTGGGGACCTGAAACCCCTTCCTGTCCCTTCCTCATCACAAAACAGTTCCCCACTTCTGGCAGCAAACTCACTGTGCTCAGAGTCGGAGCTCTCCAGGTCCCTAGAGCTCTTGGGAAGGTGTGAGGCCCTTGAGAGGAAAACAGTTACCTTTGAGAACATTGTCTGTGTGCTTAACCGGGAGGTGGAAAGAGTGTCCCTGACAGCTGAAGCCTACAGTCGCCAGCACCGGCTGGACCAGGAGAAAATCGAAACACTGAGCAACAAGGTAACTGCTCGCCTGGGTTTCCCAGCACTCCCAGCAGAGGCTGTTTCCTGTTTCCTTTCCGTGTCATGAGCTAGCAAAGCTTCACCACTGAGCCCTGAAACTCCACAAATCTGAAGACAGAACTAAAATACCCTTTGTGCCTGTGCCCAACCCTCAGCAGCTCCCTGGAAAAGCTGGGAATTTAACTGACCTGTGTAAAACATCAGACCTCTGTTAATTATCAAACTGGGCAAGATACTCAGCACAGTTTTCCAACAAGAGCCGGAGCACCCAGAATTTCACTGCATCTCCTTGTGCTGCATCTCACTGAATACGTGGGGCTGCTCACCTTCCAGACTTTTCCAAATGAGTGCTGGCTTTGCCAAAGGAGTGCCATCAGTGCTGCTGCGTGCAGCAGCAGGCTGGAGGTGTGAAGGAGCTGCCTCCACCAGTCTGCTCCAGCACAGTCCCTTGTGCAGGGCTCCTAGTGTTCCTGGCACCTGGAGCTGTGCAGTTTGCAGCATACCTGTGCTCTCTGGCAGCTGATCTGGTGTGACCCTGTGTGAGCTGGCAGGGACAAACCCTCCAGAGGGTGTAGGTTCTTTTCTTTCTCAATTGAGTTTTGCCACAATGCTGAGTTGTTGGGGATCTTTTTCCCCATCCTCACTTCTTGTGCTGCTCAGCCAATGGAACTGCCTCTTGGAGGGAGTTTTACATTGGCTACGGGAAAGTTCCCAGCTCAAGCACGAAGCTGTATTGATGGATCTTCTCCAGAGTCACAGGGTGCAGAAGGAAGCTTCAGTGAATTGGCTTATGTTGCTCGGTTTCTCCCTCCCTGCTCTGTGTCCATTCTGGAGAAGGTCTCTCGCTAAGAAGCAGTCCCGAGGGGATGCCGGGGTCTCTCGGGGTTTGCTGGCTCTCCCAGGCCCCTGAGCCTGCATGTTTCTAACCTGCACCATGTGTCCCACTGAGCAGGTCCGGCAGCTGGAGAGGAGCATTGGGCTTAAAGACCTGGCCATGGCTGAGATGGAGGAGAAGATCCGCAACATGGAGGCTTCCACCTATGATGGGGTTTTCATCTGGAAGATAACGGAGTTTGCCCGGAAGCGTCAGGAGGCGATAACAGGCCGCTCTCCGGCCATCTTCTCTCCAGGTGTGCAAAGTCCCCAAAATTTTTTGCATCTCAGCTGAATGTGGGTCTCATGGCAGGACTTTTGCTTGGGAGATGCTGCCAAGGCCAGGCTGAGAAAATAAATATTCCTTGTGGAAAGGGGTGCTGTGTCTTGGAGTGTGAAGCATGCAAAGCAGTGCTGTTCCAAGAGGGAAGAGAGCACTGAGAGGAGAGAGGTGCAGGCTGTGGATGGCATGAGAAAGGGAATTAGCTTTGTTTGGTTTGCATTATATGTAAAGGCAAGGAAATACCAGCTGATATCTGTGTTAAAGAAAAGGAAGTGGAGCTACTGCTTGCAGTGTTGTGAGGACAGAGTGCCACAGGGTTTGGCAAAGTCTTGAGTTCAAAACAGCAAGTTGTACAAGAAAGGTTCATTCAGGGCCTGACAAGCCAGGGTGAAGCCCATCAGTCTGGGGGGAAGGGGGAGGGCCTTACTGGGTTCTTGCTCTGCTCCTTGCCTGGGCCAGAGAGAGCAGGATGCCCAGCTGCATGGTCCCTCTCCCTGGCTACTCCCACCACTCTGGAGCCATCTTTCCTTCTGTTCTTCGATGGGTTTTACATTCAAAGGGTGATGGGAGTGCTGAGAAGGCCCAGAGGGGCCAGTGGAGATATTCTCCTTGGACTAGCAAAGGGGTCATCTGTCTTGAGAGCCTTTGGGTGAAGCAGGTGGGGAGGAAGGAGCAGAGGAAATGAGCTGGGCATTTCCAAGAGGGACGCAGTGACAAAGACGCGATCTCTTGCTCCTCACCCTGTGGAAGAGCACAGTGTCTCTGCCATTCATAGTCTGCCTGTTGGGAAAATCACCAAGTCCTGCAGTAAAATATTGGCTGTGACCCCTGATCTCTGCCTGTGCCCGCTGAGCCTGGCCAGTCCCAGATATACTGCTCTGTGCCACTGCGAGAGGGTGACTTGTGGCATGTCCCCTTCCAAGCTGTGACTCACACAGGTCTAGTGTCACACCACAGGCATTCCCAGGACTGCTGGAGAAGGAAAGTGCCTGAAATCCCATCCTGGCCATGCCCAAGCCATGCCGTGGGGATCCGAATGAGAATTAAAGTTCACTTGCTTGAGCCCCTGCCCGGATCAGAGGCATCAGCTCACAGTGAGGGTGCTGAGGGTGCTCTGCTGCCAGCCAGGTGCTTTATGGGGGGTTTTGTTCCTGCTCACCAGTGTTAACTGCCATGAACCACAGCTCCTTCAGCACTGGGGTGCAGGAGGATTGGCCCATCTCTTGGGCAGATCTCCCCTGGCAGTGAGGAAACAACCAGGGGACTGGCAACTGCTCTGTGCACAGCATTTGCTCAGGCCAGGGGCTGCACTGCCTGGCCTTGGGCTTTCCAGACCACCTCTGGAGCAGCCCAGACCTGGCTGCTCCCAGATTTCAAACTTCAGAGCCCTCAGAGTTCAGAGACATCTGCTGGTGCCAGGCTGTGCTGCGCTGGACCCTCACTGTGCCTGTTCCACACTTCTCTAACAGCTTTCTACACCAGCAAGTACGGCTACAAGATGTGTCTGCGCGTCTACCTGAACGGGGACGGCACCGGCCGCGGGACCCACCTGTCCTTGTTTTTTGTGGTGATGAAGGGACCTAACGATGCGCTGCTGCGGTGGCCCTTCAACCAGAAGGTGGGTCTGGAGCAGAGCCCACTGTGTCCATCCATGGCCTCTGTGGTTTAGCACCCACTCGAGCTTCTCGGCACCCTCACTCCGGCCCACTTAGCAAGGCAGAGGAAGGGCTCTGTATTGGCTGCCCTGGGGGTTCCCCAGGTGTGCTGAGAGCGCTGGCTGTGCTGTGGTGCAAGGGGGTGACATGGGCTGTTTGGAATAGCACAGAGCCTCTGCAGGGGTTGAGGACATTACTGAAGTGATGTTCTCTGCTGGTCCCACTCAGAGGCATTTCTCTGATTTGCAGGTGCACAGGGTGGCTGTGGCTGCTGGTACCTGCATGTGTCACAGCAGGTCACTGGGCTGGGCTTCCATGTGTCTTTTATTCAGCCACTCCCCTATGCTTTCACCTTTCCCCACAGGTCACCCTGATGCTTCTGGACCAGAATAACCGGGAGCACATCATCGATGCCTTCCGCCCTGATGTGACATCCTCATCCTTCCAGCGCCCTGTCACGGAGATGAACATTGCCAGTGGCTGCCCCCTCTTCTGCCCCGTGTCCGTCATGGAAGCCAAGAACTCCTACGTGCGTGATGATGCCATCTTTATTAAAGCCATCGTTGATCTCACGGGCCTCTAACCCTCCTGACCTTGGAGCAGTGAGCATGGAGCCAGCACTGCCCAGGGCATCTCCCGCTTGTGCTGCACTTCAGGCGGGTCTCAGAGCAAGAGGGGGCACAGGGAGTGGAAAAGCCCTTCCTGAAAAGGGACCTTTGCTCTGAGTGGAAATGAGGTGTCTGATGGGAGCCCTCTTTCCTGAGGAGAGGGTTAGGTGGACACTGGCAGGCTGTGGAATATGGAAGATTCCCTGCAGGGACTTGGATGTCCGAACTGCTGCTGTCTGGACTCCAGTGGAAACCAGTGCAGCTCTTTCTCTACCAGTTTAGCTGACATCCACAGCTCTCTGTAGTAAAACAGCGGTTTGCCTTGCCTGAGCTCCACCTCCTGTGGATTTTGGCTCAGCTGTCTAGGATTTCCTTCTGAGATCTCCATGTTCCTGGAAGTTGTGTGCTGTGTGGGGTGCCATGGCTCTGCACTGCTGGTTGCTCCACACCCGGGGAGACAAGGAGGGTGTGTGACAGCTGCAGTGCCAGCTGGGCAAGAGAGAGACAGACTGGTTTGGTGCCATTGGTGTGTTAGGAGGGTGCTGAGCCTAGCTGCAGGGCAGGGGAGCCCTGAGTCTAGCCCTTCCTGGGTGTGTGATGGGTGGTGTGTGCTGGAGTGTGGAATGGGGCAGGAGGTGCTGCTGCCCAGGAGGGACCATGGGGCAGCACCAGGGATGCCTGTGGGGAAGAAGTCAATCTGCTGTGGAGATTGTCCCTCCTGTGCCAGGAGAGGAGGGTGACACAGAGCTTAGTGTGCACCCTGAGAGCTCCAAGCCGTGCCCCTCTCTGCCCTGTGTGCCAAGCAGCACTGGATGGGATGGGTGCTGTGCTGTGGGAGCTGTCTTTGCTCATAGGCAGACACAGAAAACTGGCTTCGTTTCCACAGCGGGACAGCTCCACCAGCCTTTCTAGGGCTTCTGCTGCTGTTGAGCTCCATGTCCATCTGTGGCCGCACTGCCGTGTCTCTCTGGGCAGTGCAACCTTGGGCTGTGGGATGTGTACTGTCTGCCCATGCATTGTGCACTGCTGGCCAGCCCCTGGACTCTCACAGCACCTGTAGTCACCAGCAGCAGGTCTCCCTCACTGTTCCTCCCCATCCCTGAGCTCAGGAGTCAGCACCTGGTTCCAGATGGCAGCACCTTGGACCTCTTCCTCCATTTAGCCCCACATTGAATCTGCAGCCACCTGGATAGGATCTGGGGCCTGGAGAAGTGAAATGTGCCCTTTCTGCCACTGGGTTCCTTCCTTCTGGGCAGCCCATGTTCAGCAACCATGAGAAGGTCTCGGTGTTAGTGGGGAAGAACTGGCTGCCACATCCCTGCAGCAGAGTGCTTTCTGCAGCTTTGTTGTGGCCATGGGTAGCTCTGGATGGGTCCTGATCCAGGGTGAACTTGAAGCTTTGTTGCCTCCTTTGCCTGGGCTTCGCACACCCCTGTGAGTGGCTAAATGTGACATAGGAGATGTTGTGTTGGTGACAGGAACCAGCTGTGAACACCCTGCAGTGATCAGGGGCCCTGGCTGGCTCTTGTGCTGTTCCTCAGGCAGTGGGGCTGGAGAATGGTCACCCTCCTCAATGGCTGCCAGGGATTGGCCCTCCACTGCCAGCAGCTCCTGCCAGGTGCCCAGCCTGTGTCTGAGGCTGCAGGGCCTGGCGGGCTTGTGGTCTGCTCACACCTTGGCTCTGGCACAGCCACCCTGAGGGGTCCAGAACACCAATCAGGCTCTGCCCTGGCAGGGAGCCCTGCAGGGTCTGGCTGTCCCCGCCATGTGCTGGCACAGCCCTGACCTGCCGCTGGGGCTGTTTGGAATGTCCCTGCTGCTGCCAAGGAACTCAGGGGCCTCTTAGCTCTCCTGACCTTGGAGCAGTGAGCGTGCCCAGGAACTCAGGGGTGCCCAATGGCCTGCAGGCTGAGCTGGACCTTGGCCCAAGCTGAACCTCTTGCACCCACAGCTGCTGTGCTGGCCAGGTGCTCTCAAGATAGGTGTTGGGGTGACCTGTGAGCCCCCTTTGGAATCGGTGCATGGAACTTCTCACATGTGTGTATGCAGCGTCTGGGAACAGACCCAGCCCCTGCTGCTGGGGGAGGGGGACAGAAGCTGGTGACAGCACAGCCTGAGGTGGGAGAGGGGTCACAGGACCCTTCCCTTTGTGTAAGTCCCCTCCAGCCTGTTCCACGGGACAGATCAAGCCTGTGTTGCTGCTCTCACCCTGTGCCTTACAAGGAAAATCCAGGCTAGCAGAGCCCTGCTCCTGTTTACAGCAACTCCCCAGGGATGCTTGGAAAAGCCTGGGAAGGGAGAGGAAGGTCAGCTCTGCTCACAGAATTGCTGGTAGTTAAGTGTTATGTGGGGGGAGCTTGTTCTATGTTGATCAGAATGTCTGCTCGTGGGGTGCTGCCTACAGCAGGGCTGGGGGCTCTGGCCAGGTAGTGCCAGGAGGGACTGTGGAGACACTGGCTCAGTTGAGGGGGGGGGGGGGGGGGTCTGGGCTGCTTTCAGAGTGGGAACTGGTGCTCCTGCCCCAGCACATGTTTGGAAGGTCTGTAGGAGAGTTGGTGCTGCAGCAAAGCTCAGGCTGAGCTCTTCAGGCTAACGGGCTTACTGTTGGAGGAGAAACATGGCCTGTCAGCCTGTCCCGCTGGGAGCTTTTTCCTCCCCATCCTTCTGGTACTGCTGATGCTGTCTGGGCCTTTTTTTGGCTCTTAGCAGCTCTGGAGCTGGCAGCAGGAATTGTGCTTATGTACTGCAGGCAGGGGCCCAGCCCCTTCCTGGGCACAGCTCTGCTGGCCTGGCAGCCACATGGATAAACACTGGGCACAAGCCACCACTGGATTTTTGTGGGTTTTTTGTTTTGTTTTGTTGTTTTTTTTTTCCCCTTTTGACTACACCAGCTCAGCACTGTGAACTAGGTTTTGTTTTCCTTGATGGTGTAGTAGTATGGTCAGAACCACTAATAAAAGCTGTTTGAACAGCATTGCTGTGTATGAGCCAGGGGATCCTGGGCACAGCATGGGGGAGGATTGTGTCAGGGTAGGGGGTTTCTGTGCTGGGGGATTATTTCTGTGCTGGGAACTCTCCCCAACTCCTGTGTCCCTGGAGGAGGATTCCCAAACAAGGAGGGAACAGGGGGGGTCTGTAATGGGAAGGGAAGCAGCTGGAGTCTGGCTGCTGGAGCTCCACTGGGCCAAAGGCCAGTGGGAACCAGTGCAGCAGTGCTGGGCCAGTGGTTCCAGTGGTTCTGCTGCTAAGGCAAACCCAACACTCCTGTTCCTGGGCTGTAACAGCTCTGAGCTCCTCCAGACCAGGCTGCTTTTTCCTTACTGCTATTGGGAGCCCAGTGCCTGCAGGATGCCTGTTCCTGCTCCTGCCAAGCTGCAGCACTAGCCCAGAGACTAAACCCATGTGGGGGCAGCAGCCTGGTGGCCTCTACTCACTGTGTATGGAAGAGACAAACACAAGGAATGACCATGGGTGCCTGTCCCCTCTGGGAAGCCCCCAGACTCCCTTCATACCACAGCAGCTGCTGCACCAGGGAGATGCGAAGGGCAATGAGGGGACAAGTGGCATTGCAGCTCAGGAGGCTGCTGTGGCCCAGGAATGCCAAACAGGATTGGAGGGCTCTCTGCTTACCCGTTCTGTGTCTGTTAGTGCTTGGAAAAACATAAGTCCAGGAGGGACCTAGCCTACCCTGGAACCTGCAGTGTTCAGCCCTGGCTGCCATGGATGCTTGCTGCCCTTTGGCCATCCCTTGCCTCTCTCCTATTGCTCACAGCTCTCTACCCACACTCCCCCGGCCAGGGCAGGTAACCGCAGGCTGGGCAGCAGCTTCTGCAGTGCTCCAGCCCAGCCCTGTGACAGTCCTGGCCTCAGCTCTGCCTCAGCAGCACAGTGCTTGGAAAAACAAGCTCACATTACAGAGATGCTTTAGCAGAGTATTTATTCAATGCCAGAGTGAAGAGCCAAACTCAGTACAAACAGCACCTCAGTGCCTTGCTCGCTGCTGCACCGAGCCACGGGTGGAGAGTTCACAGTTGGGGGAGGAGGGGAGGCTGTTCCTCTGCTGTGTGACTGGACAGAGCAGGATGTGGAGCCTGTATGCGCACACAGGAAGAAACCCCTAATTTCATGACAGAAAACCTGAGTACAGGGGTTTTGGATGAAGCTGGGGCACAGGAGGACACGGGTGCTGACCCTCCTGCTGCAGAGGCTGCTAAAGCCATCAGTGCCATTGTGACAGAAGCTGCCACCTCTGTCAGGCCTATCAGCAACCCGAGACTGGGAACAGCACAGGCACCTGCCCCAGAGTTTCCAGGGGGCCCCCAAAATGCCTCCCCCTGCAGCTCCTTCCCAGCCCTGCTTCCAGGAGGTGACAGCAGCTCCTTAGGGCCCCATCTAGGCCAGGTCAAGATTACGAGCTTAATTTTAAACTCTGACATTTGGGTTCCTGCTACAGGGACAGAAGCTCAAGGGACAGACAGTGAACACCACTGAGTCCATAGTAACTCCAAGTGACCCTCCCCACTGCCTGTGGGGTCCTGGAGGAGCTGACCTCCTCCATGGTGGGTCAGCCCCAGGGACAGGGAGCTTATTCAGCTGTCACTGCAGGCAGGAGGGCTCCATCCCCATCACCTGCAGGTGAATGAATACCTGCAGCATCTGTGGGTGTCCACACTTATTCACAGAGAACATACCAAAAGAACCTAAAGTGCCACGACTGGGTAGCATGAGCAGGAGGTAAGCTGTCCTCATGGGTACCCCAGAAAGGGACAGCAGATCCCCCACAATAAATACGTTCCCGATCCATAGCTTATTGAAGTGCTACTCAGAGGAAGACAGAGGCAAAGCCAGCACCATGTGACCACCAGCCCTCCCCCTGTCCCAAGTTTAGAAACTGGCAATACCAACACACAGACCCTGGGGCCAGACTCCTGACCCTGGGAGTCAGGCTCCCAGCCCTGGCCCTGCTGCCCCCTCACTGCCCCCAGTCCCTGCTGCCCTCGTGGGCAGAGGTGCCATGGGGAAGAGGCACTTGACATTCCACAGCAGCCAGACAAGTTGCCCGTGGAGCTTTGAGACAAACACACATTAATAAAATGCCAGTATTAAGAGAATCCTGCAGTCAGGCAGCACAGCTGCACCATGGCTCCTGCCAAGCACTCTGCAGCTGGCAGCTCCCAGTGTGGCTGGCCACGTCCCCAGCTCACACAGACCTACACTGGACGTGTCTCGGTGTCCCCCGTGCCCAGAGCTCACCCAGAGAGCTTTGCCCAAGTAGCAATGCTGGTGAGAAGCTGTGGGAGCCCACCCTGCAGTGACTAGCTCAGCTGCTGCCCAACAGAACCATAACAGGGCCCCAGCTCTTATGTCCTGTCTGAAGCCAATGCTTCAAGGAGGAGGCGATTCCTGCTGCCAGGGCCCCTCCTGGCTCAGCCATAGGATTTGTGTGCCTAGAGCTCATCTCTGTGCAGGGCTCAGGGCTCTGTGAGCTCAGAAGGAGGTGCTGCAGTGAGGAAGCTGCAGGAGCAGATGTACCTGGGTTCAGCTTTTCTGGTTCAAGAGCCAGGAGAAGAGCAGTTTCCTGGGCCGGGGCCTCCTGGCCTGCCGGATGCGCACGGCCCGTGGGGACCGCCACACCTTGATGGTGGTGTCATCACTGGCTGTCAGCAGCAGCTCCTGTTCCACCGGGCTGAATGCCACCGAGTTCACCACGTTGTCATGCTGCAGCTTGGCCAGGCAGATGTTGTAGTGCCGGTCCCAGATGTAGCCGTGTCGATCCTCTGCCCCACTGGGGTGGAGAGACAGTGGTCAGGGTGTCCCACTGGTCCCAGTGTCAGCCCAGCAGCCCTAACACCCTGCCCTTCCCACTCCTGTCTTTCTGCAGGGATGGGGGCAGAGGGTACCCAAGCCCCTGTCTCCATGAACTTCATACTGCACAGGCAGCTCCCTCTGAGATCCAGGGCCCCTCAGCTCACCCCACAGCACGTGCAGCCCCAAGAAGGGCACTTGCCACCTGCCACCAAACACATCGCGGCCCCAGATTTACCCTTTCCTCAGGGATTTACAGCAGGGTATTTACAGCAGGGCCAGGGCAGCCACTCTTTATCAGCACTTTCCAAGTCCGTCCCTCTGTTCTTTCCGATCCCACTCCCTGCTCTGCTTCCAACACACCGGAGTGTTCTGCTCACCCGGCCATCCCATAGCAACAAGCCCAGGCCTTCCCAGGTGCAGGATCAGGATCCTGTTCACCCCCTCACCTCGCTACGAAGTCCCTGCTGACATCCAGGAAGATGAAGAAGCACTCCTCATTGGGTGTGTAGGCCCGGTGTGCGCGCAGTGCTCGCTTCACCTCCTTCATGGTCTTCAGGTCGAACACGTGGAGGTCAATCTCCTCAGCGATGGGAGGCGGCTGCATTGGATCTGAGATGACGCAGTCCCGTGGCCAGGCCCGGCTGTTCACATACAGGTACCTTGGGGAGGGCAGGGAGGGATTAGCTGCACTGCACCAGAGCTCACAGAGCCCCCTGGCACAGCAGGGATGGAGTCTACAGCCCAGCTCCCTGAAATCCAGGCTGAAACAGGGAACAGGCTGCTGGAACACTCCTGGCCATGTCTGGAAAGGACACTGCACCTGAAAGGTGATGCTAGGGGTCAGGTCACACCTCTCTAATCTCACTGAAACTATCTTTAACGATGGGGCTGTCTTCTGGACAGCACGTGAAGGGGGACTCTGCCCCCCTGCTCCATTCAGGTGAGACCCCACCTGCAGAGCTGCCTCCAGCTCTGGGAACCCAACACAAGAAAGATGTGGAGATGCTGGACTCCAGAGAAGGCCACAGAGATGCTCCAAGGGCTAGAGCCTGGCTGGGAGAGCTAGGGGTGTTCAGCTTGGAGAAGAGAAGGCTCCAGAGATACCTCAGAGCCCCTTCCAGGGCCCAAAGGGGCTCCAAAAGAGCTGGAGAGGTATCTGGGACAAGGCATGGAGAGGCAAGACACAGGGAATGGCTTCCCACTGCCAGAGGGCAGCGTTAGATGGGCTATTGGGAAGAAATTGTTCCCTATGAGGGTCAGAAGGCCCTGGCACAGGGTGCTCAGAGCAGCTATGGCTGCCCTGGGATCCCTGGAAGTGTTCAAGGCCAAGTGGACGGAGCTTGGAGCACCTTGGAATAGTGGAAGATGTCCCTGCCCATGGCAGGGGGTGGGGATTAGATGGTTTTTAAACTACCTTCCAACACAAACCATCCTAGGATTCTATGGATGATCTACCTCAGGAACAAGACACATTGGGCAGCTCCTCCACTCTTAGAAGGAGCCACTCTGTCCTGAGCTGGCTCAGGAACACATTCCTGTCACAGCCAGGGGCGAAGCTCAGCAGTAACACACCATCATCACTTGGATCAGCAGGCACCCAATCCATCCACCACTTCATGTCCTGGTCACCCCACAGAGCCTGTGAGCAGCTCTTGCCCACCCTGGCAGTTCTTGAAGCCCTCTGTGCTCACCGGTGGTCAGGGGAGAGGCCCATGCCGATGATGTGCCCATGGATGTCGATGACGTGATCAAGGGAGTCAAAGAACTCATCTGAGCGCCGTTCCTCCCCCAGCACTGGCCCTGCAGTTGTCATCTGATGGGGCAGGATCCTTTTAATCCCTGTGGGACAGAAAGCAGAGGGAGGCAGTTCCACAAGCAGCTGCCAGCAGGGCTGGGGGAGGTGCCAGGCTTCAGGGAGAGGCTTCCCTTGGTGTGGCTAAGAAAGGACAACCAGCTTGCTGTACAAGGTCTGGGACAGGGCTGCTGTCCTGGCCAGGCTCCTTCAGCTCACCAGGTGGGCTTTGGGCCAGGACCTTGCCCATCAGCAAGGTCCTGGCACATCCAACCCCAGAAAGGGAGATCCCAGTGGCCTGTGGGTGCAGCCAAACCTTGCTTCAGCCCATCTCTGGAGCACATGGAAGCTGTGTTGGCCCAGGAGACACGCTAGTTGTAGAAGGGTTTTTCTCCTAAATGATTCCCTGGGCTGAGCCCATTCTCTGCAGTAGCCAGCCTGGAGCAGCCCAGCAGATGCACTGGCTGTGGCAGGGTTTTCCCCTGACTGTCAAGTGCAGGTGGGGATCTGTCCTAGAAAGTTCAAAGAACAGACATTTAAACCCAAACTGTGCTCAAGTGCTTTGTAACTTCTGAATCTCCTCACTAAATGAGGCAAGTGATGGGTGTCCCCTTCCAGCTCTGAAGAGGTCCAAAACACAAACAGATCAACAAATGGTCCATCCCCAATGGCGTCCTGGAGGACCCCTGTGAGCCTCAGTACCTCCTGGGCAAACACAGGCTTCATCCTCAGCAGGTCCAGGGGGAGCTGGAAGGTGGCCCATCCCATCCCATCGCCCCTCTGCAGGAATTGCTAACAACACCTTTGATTTTTGCCCTCTCCTGCAGCCCAAGAAGACACAGTTGACAGCCCACTACAGCTCAAGTCCAAGGTCATTCCTAATATCTCTGCCCCTGAGCCTGGGACCTTTGAGACAGGACTGGTGTTCTTCCACCCCACTGGTGCTGCTCACCAGCATCTTCATCCTCACTTCCACAGCACCATGCTCCCTGTTCCATACTCAAACACACATGAGTCAGCAGGACAGGCTGCTCAACCTGGAATCAGCATGAGAAACGGGAACTCGACTTCACACTGGAGCAGCACTGCATAGAGTGGGAGGTGAGCACATAGTGAGCTCCTTCAGGTCCTGTTGGGCACAGAGCAGGCGCACAGAGCCAGTTCTGCACACAAACCAAAGGGCAAATGACACTGCCGTGACTCATGGTGGGACAGGAACTGAGCCAGTGTTCAGCCCTGCAAGCAGCAGCCTGTACTGCAAGTGCTGGCTGCCAGCCAGGGAGTCACAGAGCTCAAAGGCATCACACAAATCCTTCAGCCCTGGGAGGCTGCGGAGGAATTCGGGAGCCCAAAGGCCCTGCCTCGGCGTGTGGCAGGCTGCAGTCTGCAAGGTGGCCTTGGCTCAGCCCAGGGGATCCAGGTGCTGCCTCAGCTCAGCCCAGGGCTGAGTCAACATGGCTGTCTGCCA
Source organism: Motacilla alba alba (assembly GCF_015832195.1). NCBI lineage: Eukaryota > Metazoa > Chordata > Aves > Passeriformes > Motacillidae > Motacilla > Motacilla alba. The sequence goes on along the minus strand of NC_052032.1, from coordinate 377,798 downwards.
ACCCAGCCCACAGGCAGGAGCATGAAGCAGAGCTCATTCAGTCCAGGCCATATTCCTAACTGAGGTGGGCAAAGATTAAGTTGCTTACAACTTAAAATCTGCCTTCCCCCACCTTACTGGGCTGTACTGGTGTGGGACCATGTCACGGGAAAGTCAGGAGAGCAAGAAAGCATGGCTGTAACTGTGTGAGCAGTGAAAAGAACTGAAACTGTCTGGCTTCACAGCAGTCTTGTCTGGGAGCAGCTCCCTCCTCCCCCACACTCCTGATCCTTTCCACCTCTCTGCCAGCTTTAGAGTCTCTTGGGGAAACAGCCAGTCTGTCTGCTCCTGCTCCCCACTGAGGAGCTCCCCACAGGATTTCCTGTAAATTCAGGCTCTGCTAGACCTGTTGTCTTAACAGGGGGGGCTGCAGGTGACAGCAAGTGACATCCTAACACAGGACAAGGTCACCAGCCATGTCACGGCCTGGTGCATGCTGCACCCACAGCACATTGCACCCCACTAGTACAAAGGAGGAGGCTGCAGCCTGCCCAGCCTCGCTCACCACACAAACACAGGCTGGGGCAGTGAATAATCCCCTCGGAAACCTCCCCAGTCCCAAGTGTCTCACTGAGGCTGGATGCACACATAAGGGTGGTCCCACCCATGGCAGAGGGGAGGCAGGCAAGGGGCAGGGGAACAGCACAAGTGACTCACACATCAACTTCATGCTGCTCAGACCAGCCCAGTCTTCCCCCACAAGAGAACAGGACTGAAGTCCCTCCACACACTCCTCCAGGGCAACTGCTGTCCTGTCCCTGCACCCACTGCTGCTCATGGCTGGTGTCCTTAACCAGAAGCTCCTTCTTGCTTTTCTGCTCAGCGCTTGCCATGACTTTGGCCACATGTCATGCTGGCAGCAACAAAACAACCCTCAGGCAAGTGGAGGAGGTGAAACTCCCCACAGTGATGGGGCCTCTCAGAACCCAGAGCAAACCCCAGTTCACACCTCACAAACAAACAGCGGAAAGACTAAGTCTTTTCCTGACCCAAATCCCAAATGCAGCTGCAGCCCAGGCCCTCAGGGAGCCCCGGCTGTCCCAGGCTCAGACACAGCCTTACCTATCTGGTGCGGAGAGTAGGTGAGGCATCCTGTGGTGAAGATCAAGTACTTTGTCTTGCTGTTGCTGTCTGTGGGGAGCAGGTTTGGCTCGGGCGGTTTAGTTCTGTTTCGCACAAACAGCTCGGCCACCTTTGTCTCCAGCTCTGTCTCAGTCATGGCAGGCCTCACGTGGCCCTCCATGATACCATCAAAGAGCTGCTGCAGCCCATGCTCTGCTGGCACACCCCCGGAATCCGGCAATTCCTGTACAGCTGGCTTCGGAGGCGTCTTGGGCTTGGCCCCTTCTTCCTCACTGTCACTGCCGAGATCAAAGACTGGGCAGGTGGAGGAAGCAGCCAGCTGCTCCTCGTAGTCCAGGAGCAGATCCGGGGAATCATACCGGCTGCAGTCAGCCACCATCACGGTCCGGATGGTGCTGGCATTCAGGTTCTGGATTTTGAACAGTCTCTTCACTACATTCACATTCTCAGACTCAATGCCCTGTGAGCAGAGGGGAGAAGTGAGCAGGAACCACCCCAAGTCACTTCCACAGTTCAAACCAAGACCTGAGCTAGTGCAGTGACACCAGCCCCCACGGATCCCTCCGCACAGTGTGTCGGGCACTGACACAAGAAGGGGCCCCAGGCTTGCCAGCTCTACTGAGCTCCTTCCTATCCTGGATGGAGACAGAGCAAGAGAAAACGTTCCTGCAGGCAGGCAGCAGTAGAGCGAGGAAGCACAGCAGCTGGGCAGCCCTGCTGCCACTGTACCCTGAGGTGATCAGCTGGTACTACCTGGTGCTTTACAGTGCAGGGCCAGGAGGCTGGACTTGATCCTTGTGGTCCCTTCCACCTCAGGATACTCTACATTCTATGACTGACAAGGATTTCAGGAACAGGCCTCTGTGATAAGCATGAAGTAGGATCTCTCTGGCCCACAACACCAGTGGCAGAGAATCCCTGTGCTCTTGGAGTGTGCTTGTAACCCCTCAGCAGGGGCAGCTTGGTATCTGCTCCAGACACACAGAGCAGGTCCCTCTCTGCCTCACTGTTCCCAGCCTGCAGCTGTACTCCCACACCCCTGTTATGGGCAAGGTCTTTCCTGGCATCTCAGGGATGGAAGGTGTAATGCTGGCGCAATGCCTCAGTGTAGCACAGAGATGTGGCTGTGGGAAGAGTCTCTGCTACCAGAGGATTTTACCTGGGGACAGCATCTTGTTAAAATCACAAAACACGGTGTGTGGCACTGAAACAGAGGCAAAACATGGGGAACACGACTCAGCAGTCCAAGTGCTAGGGAGTGAATGAGCAGTTTGAGGCCAGCACACTCGGCTCTCCAAGTGCCACAGAATCAGAGACAGCACCCGGCCCAAGAAACCTCAGCAAGGCCAGGCAGGACTGAGCTCAGCCTCCAGCTCACACAAATACCCTGAGCTACCAAGTGGGAGAAGGGCCATTGCCGGGACACACGCCAGGCTACAGCAGTCCCAGGACCAGCTTCAGACTATCAAGGACCTCAGCAGCCCTGCTGTTGGGCCATGCACGCTGTGGAGCACTGCAGCCAACACCTCAGCCTAATTAATGTGACAAAAGTTAATGAGATCTGAGGGCAGAGTTAGAATATTGCAGTGAGTATAATAACACTGAGCATGGAGAAACCTCATGCAAGGGTTGCCTCGAGCTCAGGATCCTGAGGGCAAGTCAGAGGAGACAAACAGGGAGGACAGGAGGATTGAGCCATCCTTCCCTGCAGCTTTCCCTCCCCCAGGAGCCAGCAGGAAGCTGCCCTGCCTGTGAAGCTGGGAGGAAGGCAGCTCACCTGGAAAGCATTGTTCAGCCACAGCACCGAGCAGGAGGTTATGCGCCCAATCCGATGCAGATTGCCTGATATCAAGTTGGTTTCATTCAGCCAGCAGCCAAACACATCATAGGGCTTATTCCTCACTCTGGAAAGCAGCGTGAAGTTCTCTGGAAGGGAAACATGAGTGTGAGGCAGTGACTTCCAGCAAGAGCCCTGGAGAAACCAGAGGAAGTGGATTCAGGTCTCTGTAGGAGAGGCCAAAGCCCATCCAGCTCCCAGCCACTGCTACAGAGACAGATTATTTCTCTTTTCTCCAGAGATGTGTGATGATACCTTGCACAAAGGAAACCAAAATAATAGGGCAATGCAGAGAGCCAGAGCATAGAGCAATTCAACCTCCCACCCTTTCCCTGAGCGGGGCCCAGAGCAGGCCCCGGGGGACAAAAACGAGTTAAACACATACAGAATTTCCCTCCCACCCCTGAGGCTTGGGGCCTCTCCAGCCAAGGCAGCTGTGCACTCCTGCTTCCTGCTGCACTCCTGATTGCTGGTACTGTGGGACTCAGCACCAAGATGGTGAGATAACAGTGGGGGTAAGCCTCATGCACAGAGCTGCAGCAGAAGTTAAAGAGGCTCAGGTGACAACACCTCCGAAAGCCCTGTGAGACCTAAGGGTGAGACTAGGGCCACAAAGGTGACCTGAGAGCTGGATGCAGCCACTTTCCTCTGGAGATGGGCTGAGAGGGCTGGGTGTGTCCAGCCTGAAGAAGAGAAGGCTCTGGGAAGACCTGACAACCCCTTCCAGTGCCTAAAGGGGCTCCGAAAGAGCTGGAGAGGAATCTGGGACAAGGCATGGAGACACAGGACAAGGTGATGGCTTCCCACTGCCAGAGGGCAGGGTTAGATGGGCTATTGGGAAGAAATTGTTCCCTATGAGGGTCAGAAGGCCCTGGCACAGGGTGCTCAGAGCAGCTGTGGCTTCCCCAGAATCCCTGGCAGTGCCCAAGGCCAGGTTGGATGAGGCTTGGAGCACCCTGGAATAGTGGAAGGTGTCCCTGCCCATGGCAGGGGGTTGGAATACACTGAGCCTTAAGGTCTCTTCCAACCCAAACCATTCCAGGGTTTTGTAGCTCTATATCGAGCACCACATATGCCATAGGCAGGAGCTTCAAAATGAGTGATGTGGACAACCCTTGCCCAGACTGGCACTTAAAACAGAAGTGAGGGTAAATACACGAAACACTGCCTTGATGTGCTGCTGTAGTGACCTGAACAGAGTTAAGGCTGCCTGTGAGGTTTCCCCTCTAGAACTGTGATTGGAACCCCTCAGCTCAGGAGTCAAGACGAGCTGAGACAAGGCGACTGCACACCCAAAGAAGAAGTGAACCCCCTTCCCCAGAACTCATATGCCCCAGGGAAGCCCCACTTACCCATGCTGATCACAGCAATCTCCCCCGAGGAGGAGTTGTGAGGCCCCACAAAGACACCGGACACCAGCAGGAGGGAGTCATCAGAGTTGAACTGGGAGAACTGGGTGTAGCTCCAGTTGTATGGCCTCATGTTGGAGCTGTGCTGCAGGGAGATGTCCAGCTCATTGCTCCAGATCTACAGGGAGATGGCACAGTCAGAAAGCTGCTGAGAAGGCTGAGAGTGGTTCTGCTTTATCTGTTCTGCCAGTACTCACCAGAACATGAAAAACAAACAGTATCAAAACCCCCATTTAACTGCCTTCCACTCACCACATCCCTGTCCATTCCCCTGACAGAAAATGGAGAGGGGCCAAATGGAGAACTGCTGTTCCACTGGCCAGATGAGAAGGTGTTCAAGCAGTGTATGGTGCTATCACAGCTGGATTTCCAGCATGTTCAGACAGATTCCTCCCAGGACAACCACTCAGGGAAGACATGATCCACTGCAGTGGATCATTATCTCCCCAGTCTTCATCAGACCCAGGGCACAACAGGACACTGATCTGCACCTACAAAGCAAAGCACCTCGGCCACCTGCACACACACTCAGGCTGGAGCTAGAACACACAGCCCTCAAGGGTACATTTGCAAGAGCCATTAGTTCAGTGGCTTAGAAGACAGCTCAGCACCCACAGGAACCAGCCCAAATCCAGGGACATCTGGTCAAACCTCTCCACAGACTCCCCAAAGGCTGCTCAGGGCTAAGCCCCACTGGACCAAGGCTGCAACAGCTGGACAGGGCACCTACCACTTTACCTTGACCGTGCAGTCTTTGGAGCACGATGCAAACAGGCAGCCAGAGTGGGAGAAGCTCAGGTGCAAAACTTGGTCACTATGCTCCTTCAGAGCCTGCACCTCCACACAAGGGATAGTGTCGTAGAGCCTCTGGAACTCATCGTACCATGAGACAGCACCTGCAGCACAGAGCAGGGACACGGGACAGAAGTGTGAGTGGAGGGAAGAAGAGCTGGGCTAAACATGGCATCAGGCTTTAATAAACCAGTCCTGGCTCCTGCGAGCAAGGCCAGGAGCTCTGCTGGGGCACCAACCCAGGGCTGCAGCTCAGCTCCCAGCCCTCAGCATTTTCCTCAACAGCTTCCCTACACCCACAAACAAAAACCCCTTTCTTCCAGTACACACACAGCTCCACACCACACTTCTGCTTTCCAAACCAGCACAGCCCCTGCTGGAACAGCCCGGGCAGAGATGCTGGCTGTCAGACCAAAACAGTCCTGAGAAGGAACATGTGCGCCAGCACAACCAAATCAACCAGGTGGGACAAGAGGGAGGCTGGGAAGCTGCTCCTCACCATACCCAGCTCTGCACTGATTACCTCTGTCTTGTCTAGAGAATTAAGAAGGCTCCAGAAAGGGTCTGAGACCAGGGAAAAAAAACATCTCTGTGAGGTAAGAGACTTGAAAAAATGAAACAGAAAAACAGAAGCTGGGCATAATGTGCTGAGCACAGCCTGGGGCACACTCATGGGAGTCTTACTGATGGACAATAAAAAACAAATAAAGAGAACTTTTAATGAAAGGCCCAGCCAGGCAGCCTACAGACTTCTTGTAGCAGCAAATCCCAGAAAAGCAAAGAGGATTAGACATGTACATGGATAAGGGCCAACTTTCCTAGTGACACTGAACAGGACTGAAGGATTTTTGGAACACACTGCAGCCCAGGAGGCACCTGCACCTGCAGGCAGGGACCAGCTTGCTGCCAGCACATCTCACTGCTGCTCAAGGCTTCAACCCCCTCTCCAAACCTCCTGGTCCTAGCCATCCAGATGGGAAAAGCCTGGGTAGGCCCCATCTGGTCAAGCAAACCCAACATTTCATCTTACAGACCCACTGGATACCATTCCTCTAACCATGGGGCTGCCCAAACTCATGCTCCAGCCCCTGCCCACGCCTGCCAGCTGTCCCTGTCCTGCTGCCTTGTGCAGGGTGCCCACAGCTCCAGCAGCCAGGGAGGAGCCTGAATACATTACTGAGCTACACCAACTGTTTGATCCTAATTAGTGCTCAAGAACAGGGCTGGCAGCTGACTAAGCAGCTCCAGGAGGCTGGGAGGGAACGAGCCTGGTCAAAAGGCTTCAGAAAAACCCTAAAGAGAACATCCTCAGCCCCACGGAACTCCCAGGGTCTGCAAGAGCAAAGTCACATAGCCTGGAGGAATCCCATTGACATCCACCTCCCCCAAGAGCCCTTCTGCAGTGGTGTTCCTACTGCAAGGAGATCAGCTCCCACTGCCTGATCCTTGGCATTTCTTCCTGCCCTTCTGTAGCCACTGCAACTCACAACCCAGGATCCATTTCCCTCAGCCACAGCAGGGGCCCCCTGCACAGCCCTCCCGCGCCCCACAACACACCGGGAGTGGGCTGCTTGGAGAGAAACCCCCCTGGGCAGCAAGGGCTCCTGGTGCCAAGTCCCAGCTGGTGTGACAGAGCCAGCTCATCCTTCCAGACTGCACCAAACTGCTTCAGCACTGGATGCTCAGCAGAGAGCAGAGCCTGTGATCACACGACTGCCACCCCCAAGCCTTCAGACCGCTCGGCCAGGGACAGCCCTGCCAGGCTCTGTCAGCTCCTGTTGTGAGCCCAGATCAAGGCCAACCTGCCCTGGTGCTGTAGGGCAGCTGCTGACTCAGCACATGTCCCCAGTGCTGTCACAGGGGCACACATCTGCCAGACAGGCACGGGTGTCCCTACACAGCCCAGCCCCTGGGACCCTCGAAGCAGCCAACAGTGCTGTGGCAGTGCCTGCTCCAGCTGGAGAAGGGACAGAGCTGCAGCAGAGGGGCTGCCAATTCCCAGAAAGGCCAAGCTAGCAGTGATTCCACAGATCCCATGAAGGCTGGGATGCAGCAGCATGTGGTGACTCACTGCAGCTCCCGGGATCTCCTTGGACAGCAGCTACAGAGAGCACCTGCCCAGAGAGCTCGGGAAACCTTCCTTCTGTGAAAAGAAGGGAAAGGCAAAGCATTTTCAGCCCTTTGATCCCCATTTCTGAAGGGTCTGGGCAGACCCAGAGCCCTTCCCATTCACATCTCAGCCCACGACACTGTGACACAGCTGAGGCAACGCGGTTCAGGGGTTCCACCACCCGACAGCGGCGGGCAGAGTGGGGGGAGTGCAGTTTCCGTCCCGGGCTCACGGCTGGTGCCGCCCCCCGGGATCAGCCCCGTGCCCCAGAGCGCACCTGGGTGCCGAGGCACATCCCGGGACACGCGGTAGTAGCGGTAGAAAAGCTCCTTCCACAGGAATTCGTCGCGAGCCACGGCGCGCCACTGCTGGCAGACAAGGCCCACCGAGAGCACGTCGGCGTGGTCCAGGTACAGAAAGATCTCGAACAGGACGGTGTCTGGGAGCCGGGGGCAGCCCGCGTCCATCGTGTCATTCTGCCGCCGCGCCTGGAAACGAGCGCGGTGCCGGCGTCAGGCCCGGAACGGAGACCTGCACCCGCCGAGGGCCCGCGGCCCCCCCGAGCCTTGCCCGCTGCTCCCTTCGTGCCGTGCTCGGTGTCCCCCCCCTCGCCGTGCCCGGTTTCCCCGGCGTCCTCCATGGCCGGTGTCCCCCCCGCGCCGTGCCCGGTGTCCCCCCCGCGCAGTGCCCGGTGTCCCCCCGCGCCGGGCCCGGTGTCCCCCCCGCGCCGGGCCCGGTGTCCCCCCCGCGCCGTGCCCGGTGTCCCCCCGCGCCGGGCCCGGTGTCCCCGCTGTCCCCCCGCACCTCGGCGGCTCCGCTCCCCCGCCCCGCCGCGCCACTTCCGGCCGGCGCTGCCGGCCCTCCCCCGCCGGCCAATCACCCGGCGCGTCCGGCCGCAGCCCCGACGGCTCGAGCACAGAACTTCCCGCAGCGTGCCAGACGCAGCGAGCCGAGCGCGGCGCGATCGCTCACGAGTGCCCCCGCAGCGGCGGCGCTGCCCCGCCCCGCCCGGCCAGACCGCGCCCCCGCGCGCCGCGCCCCGACAGCGCCCCCGCGCGCCGCGCCCCGACAGCGCCCCCGCGCGACACGCCCGCGTCCCGTGAGCCGCGCCCCTTTCCGAACAGCCCCAGCCCGGCCCGGGAGCCCCCCGGCCCGGCCCCTCCTCCGCCCTGTGGGCCCTGTGCCGGCCCTGTCCGGGCCCGCTCTCTGCGCTCCAGCCCGGCCCCGCGCTGACCCCGGCGATGACCCCGTCCAGCTGCCACCAGGGCTTCTGGCTCCCGACCCTGCCCGCCTGGCCCCGCCGCTTCCCGGCAGTGCCGGCCTCGCACACCAGCGCATGGCGGCCCTGCGCGCGCTCCTGCTCCTCGGGCTGCTCCTTACGGCGCGGGGGCAGAGGGCGGCGCAGAGACGGCGGCCGCCCCCTCCCCAGAGTACGCTCGAAAAAGTGGTGGCTCAGGAGGCTCTCAGCCTCCACCAGGTGAGGGGTTGGGCCGAGGGGTCTGTGGTCATCTGCCGATCCCGCACTTGGGTGGGCTGCAGAGAGCCGCGGTGGCTCCTGTTTTGTATGTCCCCTCCAGACCCGGTGGCTCCTGACCCCCGGTGAGGAGGGGTCTGGTGTCCCCCCTAGACCCGGCTTTGCAGCCCATCCTCCTGTATCCTCATCCAGCATCCCCGTCCAGCGCTGACCCCCTGTGCCCTTCCTCCCCAGGCCCGCCGTTGCAGCCCGTCCCGTGTTCCCCTCCAGGTCTGACCCCCACTGTCCTCCCCGGCCTCAGCCTCCCAGCCCATCCCCCAAGCCCGAGCCCCTCAGTGCCCCACACACACAGCCAGGGCTGCCAGATGCCCGCTCAGCCCCAGCACTGCCTGCAGACGTGCCCACAGAGCAGGCACTGGGGCCAGAGCCTCACAGGGACCCCCGTCCTCACCCATCTGGAGCTGCCGGAGGGCCGGTGCAGCCGCCCTCACTCTGGGGCTTGGGCTGAGCTCAGGGCTCTGCTGGCGGGGCGAGCTGGGGCTGCAGTGTAATGTGATGTCCAGCACACACCCAGTGTGGCACTGGGGTGCCCGCAGTGCTGTGGGCAGTGTGAGCCATGGGCAGGTGCCTTGGACATCCCCTACATACCCCCAGCCTGTCCCCATGTCAGGCTCATTCTGCCCTGCCATCCCACCAACCAGCTCCTGAAGGCCAGTTGTGCCCTGTGGGCAAGGCTGGAACAGGAACAGTTCCCAAGGAACAGGCTGTGGGCAGAGGTGACAAGTGAGGGGGAGGGTGCTCAGGGTGATTGAGTGGTGTCACCCCAGGCTGGTGGCCCTGTAGATGGTGCCACCCCTGTGCCATGCAGCTCTCAGGGAAGTGGTTCCTGGTCGGCATGGCCTCCCGCTGCAGCTACCTGGCAGAGCACAGCCATCAGCTGGAGGCCACGACAGTGACAATGACCATCCCGGATGGGCAGAGCCTGGCCATCAGCACCTTCAGGAAGCTGTGAGTGATGCCGGACACAGGGGCTGAGGGCAGGGACAGGGATGCTGCAGGCAGGTCAGAACAGGACCAGTGCCTTGGGATGGGGACTCTGAAAGCAGTGCAGTGCCCTGGCCACAGGCTCCAAAGAAGACAGAGCTGTCCCAGAACCAAGTGTGGGTGGGATACCCTCAAAGGAGTTTTGTAGTCAAAGCCCTGGTCATGATGGACACTCTGCCACCTGCACGTCCACTAGCCCAGGCTGAGCTGGGGGTGCCCAGGCTGGTCAGTGTGAGGACAGCCAGGCTGGCAAATCTGAGACATGTGGTGGCTCCCAGGCTGCCCAGCCCAGGACTGGCTCTTAGGACTATCCTAGGGGCAGCATGTCTGAGGATGGGGACCTTCAGCACATCTGTGAGCACTTTCCCCAGCCTGATGGACCCTAAGGTCCTGATCAGGCTCAGCGTTGCAGGGAGGTGGCAGGGACTCCTTGGGATCAGCAGATTTTGGGCTCAGCATCTCTCACAATGTCTCCCCAGTGTTCTGGGACATCTTTCCCTGGGGAAAAAACAAAGTCCCAAGGAAACAGACATGTGTGCCTTGGCCGGCAGGATGGGTAGGGATCCAGGAAGATCCTCCACAGCCTCTACTGATGTCTCCTCCTCCTCTTCCCCTGCAGGGACAGGATGTGCTGGGAAATCAGGCAGCACTACCTTCCCGCCCAGGCCCCCGGACACTTCCTGCTGAAGGGTGAGGGAGACTGGTCTGGGGTGGCAGGAGGCTGCTGGAGTGCCCCAGTCCTGCTCTCAGCAGGGTTTTGGTACCAATGTCCTTCTTCCCAGTGCGCTCCCAGTATTTTATGTCTTGGGTCCCTAAGTGCCAGATGCCATCACAAATGACACCATGGGTTGGTGCCTGTGGGGTTGTCCCACTCTGGTTCTGTTTTTCACCCCTTGTACACTCAGCTTGTGGTGAATTGAAGCCCCTGGATGATGCTGGGGCTAACCAGGACTGACCGGGACTAACTGGGCTATCCTCTCATCCTTCCCAGGCCATAGGAAAAGCAGCAAAGTGGATGTGGTGGTGGGTGAGGCTGACCCCAGCAGCTTCCTCATCCTCTATTACCAGAAGGGCCGCAGCATCTCTGTTAAGCTCTATGGTAGGCTGGGGCTCGGGGTCTCATGGCAGGTGAAGGACAGGGGTGGGAAACCTGTGCTGGACTCTGGAGAGGCCAGCTGAAGCCTTGGAGGACCCAGCATTGGAATGGGGATCACTCCTTGCTAGAGAATTGTTCCCAGATGCTGTGGGGGAGCAGGTGAGGGGGAAACTGGGAACCCACTTCTCTGAGCTGAAAGCCCCCTGGACCCTAAGCCTTGTGTAGGGACGTGGGGGGCTTTGGGCCAGGGCCAGGTAGGGTCTGCGGCCACTGATGGTGTCTCCCCACATGCAGGACGGACCAGCCTGGTCAGTGACGCCATTGTGGACAAGTTCGAGCAGCGCATCAGGGCTGTGGGTCTGAGTGAGGATGTCACCTACTACTTCCCCACCTATGGTGGGTGGCACACGGTCCTCAGGAAGACCTGTGTGGGTTCCATCCCGATGCTCTGGGCCCCCAGGGACAAAAATGCAATGATGGGGCTGTGCCCTGCAATGTCCTGGGGGTGCAGGGCTGGAGGGTGCCAGGTCCCAGACAAAGTGATCCCCCCGGGTTCTGTCTCTTGCAGGATTTTGTGACTCTGCAGATGAGTTTCACGTCCTCGATGGTGAGTTGGGGATGCTGAGTGATGGCGCCGGGTGCCCCCATGTTCCAGGCTTGGTCCCACACTGGGCACCACTTGGGTGTCCCTGTCCTGACAGTGGGCTGGGCACACTGGGCCAGATCCACGCAGCACCGTGGCTGCGTGGCCCTGCCCTAGGAATGTGGGAGGGCTGGGCTGGCACGGGACGGACCATGCCAGACCATTCCCCAGAACAGAGCCTGTGGCCTTGTGTGGCAAACTGTCACTCAGGATGGGCATCAGGCACATCGTGGCAAAGCAAACCCCACTCACCCCCCACATGGGTCAGACTGGGCTTGATGGAACTATATTGGTGTTTCCTGGGATGAGGGCTGACCTAGGATGAGATGTCCTGGCACAGGGGCACCCTGGGGAGAAGGCTGAGGTCCCTGGGGACAGCTCCATCACTTGTCATTGGTGCTTGGCGAGGCAGAGGTAGGTCTCCAGCCCTGGTGCTGGGCATGGACACCCCCCCCCCCCCCCCAGCCCCTCAGCACTTCTCTTCCTTCCAGAAACGAAGCTGTAGGTGCAGATGGAGTTGCCAGGGGGACCCAGAGCTCAGCCCTCACCTCAGCCAGCTGCCCATGGCCACACAGACCTGAACTCCTCAGCCCCTCCAGCTGTGCTGGCAGCTGCGTTTGTCCTTGTTCTGTGCCCCCCCAGCTTGTGTCCCCCCTCTGCTCTGTGCTCCACTCTCCTGCAGGACCCAGCAACACCCCAATAAACACCTCAAAGAAGAGTCTGTGTACAGGCCAGTCACCTCTTGGTCTGCCGCAGCCAGGCCAGCACTGCCTCCACCATGGGCTGCCAGTGCCTTGGGCATGTGCTTCTGGCTGGGGGGTGCCATGGGGGTGTTGGGGGACTGTGCAGCCCCCTTCCATGCAGACCCCTGCCATCTTCTCTGTGAGCCTTCCTCGGCCATGGGACAGCAGGGCAGAATTGTGGTGGTTTCTGGTCCAGCTGGCAGGGGCAAGGGAGGGCCCAGCACTGAGGGGAACAGCACCATGCCTGGGGTCACGGGGAGCATGGACTTAACGGCGTTGAGGGAGAGCACAGCATCTGCCTTTTCCCCCAACAAGCTGTGAGATCACTCGGGGACCCCAGGGGAGGAAATCTTAGTCCTACAATCCTGCTTCTCATCTCCAGCACTGGGAAACACCCCGTTCCCCTGCCCCAGCCGTGCAGAGTTCATTCCCTGAGGGGCTGCTGCCCGCACTGGACTCCTGCCTGCACAGCCAGCACTTTTCAGAGAGACAGGCAGGGGACTGGGGGGGCTGCAGGGTTAATGCTGCAGCCTCTCATCCGACCCCTTCTTCCTGTGTGTGGAGCCTGGCCAAGGCAGTCCTGCCACATATTGCAAGTGGCCATTGCCACTGGCTTCAGGAGGGGACAGGGAGCGGCCCGGCAGCAGGCAGGTGCGGGGCCCCATCCTCCCCCTCCCGCAGCCCCCGCGGGGGGGGAGCAGCCCTCTGTCCCCAGCAGCAGCATTTTGCAATCCTAGCGGGAACTGGTAACACATGTTGTTTATCAGGGAATTATGTAAGGGAAGCCACGTGCCCAGAGCCAGCCCCTGCTCCCACCACCCAGGTGCGGGGCAGCCGTGTCCAGCCCGGCTGCCCCCCGAGCCTGACAGAGCTGGGCTGTGGTGGATCCCGCTCATTTTACCTGCACCCCGAAGTGGCTGCATGGGACAGGGAGTAAGGGGAGAGCCCCGGGGAGCTGGGCTGGTCCCCAAGGATTCTCCACACCCTTCATACCAGCTCAGCCCATCCATCGTTGGGGCTAAACCATTTCTGGGTGCAAACACCCAGGTTATGCCCAAGCGTCTGTACCCAGCCCAGATACCCCGTCCTGCCCCCAGGCCTGCTCTTTCTGCCCCTTGCCACCGTTGGTGTTCCCCTATGCCCCCAACTGCTCCAGCTTTGCCATCAAGGTCCTTGGCTGGCTCCCAGCTTTGCCACCCCCAGGACAGTCGAGCACCACCCGGATATCCATCGGGCACCCCCTCCTTGCACCTGGGCAGGGAGCTGGGGGTACCTGGCAGCAGAGGGCACCTTATGTTCCTGCCGCAGTGCCAGTGCCAGTGACACCCCGGGTGTGCCCTGCCTCTGTGCCCGATGGAGAGAGTTCCCCCCAGAACCCTGAGGGTGAGCTCCAGGGGAAACTGAGCCCCAGCCCAGCATATGACACCCCAGCCAGGCTCTCGTGATGTCCAGTCCTGCCTGCTCAGCTTTTGTTTTGTTTTCATAAATCCGCGGGGCCGGGCAGGCGCGGGGTGTGCAGGGCAGGGCGGCCTCACAGCGGGGCGCGGGGAAGGGAATGTGCAGGGAGCTGCCAGGGGAAAACCAGCTGGTCTGAAAACATGCTCCTTACGTAAAGCACCTTGGCAGGGCTGCGCCGCGGGGCTGGGGCTCTGCTCGGCATGGCCAGCCCTGCCCAAACCCTGCCAGATCCATGGGCGTTGCTGTGGCACCTAGCATACATCCCCTGTCCTCACCCTGCAGGGGCGTCCCCAGATTGAGGGGGGGCACCTTAGTACCCACTGGTGACCCCAAACCACGGGGGAGAGCATCTCCAGCCCCTCTTGTCAAAAGGTGCAGTGTGGTGGGGCGGGTGGGGTGTCAAGTTCTAGGGTGCATCTGGCTGCATGCTGGTCCCCAGGGAGCTGAACATGGGGCTCCCCGGCTCACCAGTGGGACGCACTCCAAGGGTGCTAAGGCCAGCAGAGATACTTCCTTGGGTGATGCAGGTACTTGATTCAAGGCAAAGCAGGGCGTCCTGCAGGAGCACACGCAGGTGTCACGTCCTGTGGGTTGGGTTGGGACCTGGCAGGCACTGGACATTTCCTCCATCTCACTGAAGCCCACTCTGGGTCCGAGTGAGGCCACCCTCTGTGGATGGGGCAGCGCTGGCCCCTCTCCATAGGCTGCTCCTGGCCCCAGCCCGGCAGCGCTGGGGGCAGGGCAGCCACTGTGCTGGCCGCTGGCTGTTTTCACTGCAGGGCAGTTTGGCACCCTGGAGCAAATATGTCATATCAACAGGAGGGAAGCGTTCACAGGATCCCCTGCTTGCCCTTTGGCTTCAGTGCTCTGTCCTGCTCCAGCTTGCATAACGGCACGGGGGGAGGCAGGGTTGGCTCCCTGGGGCCCCCTGCAACGCCTGGCCATAAATAGGGGCTCAACAAACTCTCCAGCACTGCAGCGCTCTGCCTCCAGCTCTCAGCTCAGCTCGGCTCGCTTTTGCCATGCAGACCACACTGCTCGGCATCCTGGGGCTGGCCCTGCTCGGGACACTGCACGCCCAGGACAGCATTCCTGTCCAGGCTGACTTCCAGCAGGACAAGGTGACCCAGGCCAACCGGCATCACCTCTGTGGAGGTTTGGGCTGTTTTGGGGGATCCTTGCCCTGAAAATGTGGGGAGGGGGTGGTGCAGGTGGATGGGGGACAAGGTTTGCGCTGGTGCACATGCAGTCTCCCATCCTGGGGGACCTCCCAGCACCTGGGTTTGGTGGCTCGGGAAGGGATCCAGCATCGAGGCTCCAGGCTGTGGGGCAGGACCCTGGGTTAGGTATGGGTCCGAGCTGCTGCTGTGCTGTGGAATGGGTGTGGATGTACAGGGATCTTACAGGGGAGAGTGAGAAATGCAATCTCAGTCTGACAGCACAGAGATGGCCATGGGAACCCCTCCCCAACAAAGACCCCAGCCCAGGGCCACAAAAAAACAAGGGCTGCTGTGCTGGGATATCCCCTCCATCCCTTCTCCCCTGGAAAGGTCCTGGGGGACATAGCCACTCCAGAGAGGTGATGAGGATGGTGGGAGGCACTTCCTGCAAAGACAGGGGTTTGGGATGTGCTGCAAGGGTGATCCCAGCACAGCTGCTCTCTAAGGTGGGCAGTTCCCCTCAGGGGCATCACACTGCCGGCTCCATACACCAGGCTGGAATGAGCCATGCTGGACCCAGTGTCCTGACCCAGATGGATAGAAATGGTATCTCAGAGCCAGGCAGTCCTGTCACACTCCCTGGGCTTGGGGTGAAGAGGAAGGAAACATCCAAGGGCAGTGAAGGACATGTCAAGAAACAGGGATTTCCTTGTTCCTGGGTTTTGTGGCTGCCAAGAGCTGTAGCAGCTCCCTGTGAAATGAGGACCCTGGGACACTGTCCTGCTGTAGGGAATGGGCTGCCAGAGGAGAGGGACATGGCCTGGGCTGGGGCTGGTGGTACCTGAGGGGTGAGACAGGGTCTGTGCCCAGCTGGGGCTGAGTGGAGGTTGTGTGCAGCTCACAGGGAGATGGTACAGCATCGGCCTGGCCTCCAACTCTAACTGGTTCAAGGAGAAGAGGCACCTGATGAAGATGTGCACCACCATCATCTCCACCACAGCAGAGGGGAACCTAGAAGTTACCTCCACCTACCCCAAGTATGGGGCATGGGGAGAGGGTGAGGGGGGAGGGGGTACTGGGGGTGGCCACTGGTGCATCCCCTGCTGCTCTGCTTCCAGGGGTGACCAGTGCGTGACGAGGAACAGTCTTTACACCAAGACGGAGCAGCCGGGGCGGTTCAGCTACACCAGCCCACGTGAGTGCCCAGCTTCCATGGGGCAGCCCCGGACATGCTCATAGCCGTGCTGTCCCTGCTCCGGCCCTGTGGCTGATTTGGAGCTCAGGGCTGAGCTGTGCCCCATGTTCCCCATAGGCTGGGGCAGCAAGCACAACATCCATGTGGTGGAGACCAACTACGAAGAGTACGCTTTGGTGGCCACCCAGATCTCCAAGAGCACTGGTTCCTCCACCATGGTGCTGCTCTACAGTACGTCTGCCCCAGAACCCCCATGCTGTCCATGTCCCCCAGATGTCTGTCTTTCCCATGAGAGAAGGGCAGGGTTATGGTCATTTCCCAAGCTGGGGTGACCTTAGGGGGATGATGGCTGGGTCAGGGCCCCCTTGTAGGGCTGCCTGTGCTCCTGTGCTGGTGGGTATGGGGGGACTGCCTCTCACCCTGCTCTTGGCTGCAGGCCGGACAAAGGAGCTGAGTCCTGAACGCCTGGAGATGTTCACCCAGTTCTCCAGGGAGCAGGGCCTGACAGACGATGAGATCCTCATCCTGCCCCAGACGGGTGAGACTGGGAGCGCAGAGATGGTGTCAGGGAGTAGGGGGTGAGATACCACAGGGGGACTGAGAAGGAGGAGACCCTGCTGGCTTGTCTCTGCCTCTCTATGGGGCCAGCCATGGGGTGTCCCCATTCAGGATCCCTCAGGGGGGCTGAGTTCCCACAGCCCCCAGAGAAGCTGATCTCCCTGTTTCTTCCTCCTGCAGACAAATGCATGGCAGATGCTGCTTAGGTGAGTCCTGCCTTCACTGGGGCTCAGACCAGCCCTGCAGGATGGTATGGGGATAGAGCCACATCACCCCACAGAGCCCCCAGCCCCTCCACAACCTTTCCCTGGGCTGCTGCTCTCCTCACATTGACTGGGGATCCCCCACCCAGCCCTGCGGGGTGCCTACCCACTCAGTGTGAGGCTAGCCAGGCCCATGTTCCCCCTTTGTGTTACCTGGTCTCCCACTGCTCAGCCATGCTCACCCCTCATCTTTTCCAGGCAGACCCACCAGCTGCTGCCAGCCCGAGCCCCAACAGCACCGCAAGCTGGTGACCACCCTGCCCCATCTGACCCCCAGTGGCCCCTCAGCAGCAGCCTTCACTCCCTGGCTTCACAACCCACACCTGTATCCCTGTCTCGATTAAAGCCCATAAAAAAAACAGCCCTTGCCTGCTGGATTGTTGTGGGGCAGGCCCAAACAAGGCAATGGGCAGGGGAAAGCATGGCCGGTAGGGTTGGGACTGGGCTTAGTGGTCAGGGCTGACCCCAGCTCCTGGCTATGGAGCTGCTGGGCTGAGACCCCATGTGCACTCACAGCCTTTCCCCATGGTGCTGCCTGGCCACTGCACCTGCCTTGCCCCACACAAAAGGGTCCCCAAGTCTAGGACCCTTGGGGCATCTGCTTCCTCTCTGCTCCTTGGGCACCCTGGGCTCCCCCAACCTCCCTGCCTTGGTTTTCCTGCTGGAGAGCAGACTGGCAGCATGGGAATGGGACGATGGGCAATCAGGAGATCTCCAGAAGTTTGGGGAAGGATGGACATGAAGAAGAAGGATGTCTGTGCGCTCTGGGTGTGGCTTGATCCTGGCCACCTCCTGGGCTCCATCCCATGAACCTGGACCCTCTCCAGCAGAGGGGTCTGAGCCTGCTTTCACCAGGCTAAGAAGCCACCACCCCTTCTGAGGGCACTGGGCTGTGGCCCAGCCTGGCACAGAACACCAACACAACCATTCTCTGGCACTGAGGAACCTGAGGAAGGATCCGTCCCACCACTGACAGACCCTAGAACCAATGGGAACAGCCAGGAGGGGGCCCCTGGGATGCATGTCACACTCCTCCCCATACACAGAGCGGGCACGAGGCAGCACTTGGTCCTGGCGTGCTCTGGGCTGGGTCTCACGCAAGGCTGCATTCATCTGGAACCGGGGGGGACAAGGCCAGCACTGTCACCTAAACCGGACACAGGTTATCCCTGCTCTTGTGTAACCTGTTGCATAAAGCTGGTGTGGGCAGGAGTGCTGCCAGCAGTGGGGGCTATAAAGTGGGTGCAGCCTCTCCTGCCCACATCCACTCCAGGGTGAGGATGACAGCAGCACTGCCCAGCCTGGCTCTAGCCCTGCTCTGCCTGCTGCAGGCAGGAGCCCAGGTCCCCGTGCAGCCAGACTTCGACACCAAGAAGGTAAGTGCACATCCTACCTGGACTGGAGGGGCTGGCTGGGGCAGGGGGCCTGTGCTGCACCCCCGGGCACCTGCTAGCCCCGTCCCTGAGCCAGGTCCAGGACAGCTTCCAGGAAAGCCTGTGCAAAACCAGGTTAGTCCTGGCTGCTGTGTCCAGCGCCAACAATAGCCCCCCTGCAAGGACACCAGCACGTGGGGCCATGATGTCTGCAAGTATGTGGCACTTTCCCAGGGAACATGGGCCAGGTGCTGCACCTGTGCTCTTAGCATGGGGCAGGACAGGGTGTTCTGCATGCAGGAAGGCGGCAGGTCCCCATGTTTGCCTGGCTGGTCCCCACAGAGGGTGGCAGGTCTGCCACCACCGGCTGGCAGGTTTCTACAGTGGGCTGTCATGTTCCCCATGGTGGAGGGCAGATCCCCACAGGCAGGTCCCTGAAGGGGCTGAGAGGTCCCCACAGAGAGTAGCAGGTCCGCTGCAGGTTGGCAAATTTCTGCAGTGGGCTTCCAAGTCCCCTATAGAGGAGTGCAGGTCACCCTGGCAGGTGCCCACAACCTTTCCAAATTCCACCGGTGATGTCCTGCTGCAGTTTGCAGGGGAGTGGCATGTCACAGCCATTGCTTCCAACTGCTCCATCTTCCTGAAGATGAAGGATGGGATGAAGTCATCCATGACCATCATCCACTTCACACCAGAAGGGGACCTGGCCATGAAGTTGTTCTGGCCCCTGTAAGTGTCTGTCCTGCTCGCCGTGTTCCCTGTGGGCCAGGAACTCCCTTTCCCCCCAGAGCAACTCCCCCACTGCTCTGGGTTGCCCAGTTCTGCCTCAGTGCATCCCCCTGAGCAGGCTGGGCCCATCTCACCCTGCTGCCTTCCCATGTGTCTAGACACATTTGTCTTTTTCATGTTCCTTTTCCAGGATGGACAAATGCCAAAAGTTTGAGCTGCTCTTCCAGCAGAGCGGGCAGGCGGGGCACTACATGGGTATGTGTGGAGAGGGGCTTTGGAGCCATGGGTACCCCGAAACAGAGGGCATCCACAGCCCCCATGCCTCAGGAGTTGCGGGAGGTGGGCTTGGCCTCTGCCTCCACGGCTCAGCAAGAGGTTGTGGGTGGGTGGGCACCCGGCTCCTCCACATCGAGCAGGGGTTCCTTCCTCATACCCCCCTCAGGCAAATTTGAGGCTTGAGCACTGAGCTGTGGGCCTCAGCAGGGCCCAGGAGGGCTCAGACTGTACCATGTTGCCCAGCCGGTCACCTCTTGGGTCCTTAGGAGCACAAGAGAAGAGGAATCTGCGTGTGATGGAGACAGACTACAGCCACTACGCTGTCCTGCACGAGGTCCAGCAAAACGAGGCAGAGCCCAGCACGGCGCTACAGCTCCTCAGTGCGTTGGGAGTGGGGACCTGGCTCCTGGGAAGGGATGGGGGCAGCAGCAGCGGGCAGGGGCTGGGCTCCCCACCCCCTACCCAGGGCCACCACCAGCAGCACCCCATGTCCATCACCTAGGGAATTAATTTTGGGGTGAATGAAACCTTGCACTAAAGAAATCTCCAGTTGGTTGCGGGTTGAACCAGAGCCCCCTGCAGTGTGCAAGCCAGCTGCAGCATCCCAAGCCTGCCAGCCACCCCATACCACCCCAAACAAATGGGTCGCTGATCCCAGGGGACTTGTGCCCCTTTGCTGCCAGCCCAGGGTAGCTGTGGGTTGCCTGGTGTCCACCCTGCATGTTCATTGCTTCACCTTGGCCCTTCCCTGGGGTCCAGCTGCTGCCCCGCAGTACCTGGACCCCCAGTGTGGGGCTGGCTGCTGGGATTCCTTGCCCTCACTTTGGGTGTGTGGCTGCAGCAAGGGAGCAGGACGTGAGCCCCCAGCTCCTGCAGAAGTTCATGGAGCTCATCCCCACCATGGGCCTGACCGAGGACATGCTGGCCATCCTGCCCAAATCAGGTGAGTGGCCCAAGGGCACAGGGTGGCAGCTGCGGCCCATCTGCATGCGGACAGCGCAGGGGTTTGGGGTGCTGCCAATTGCACACTCACCCCTCTCTTTGCTTTCCAACAGATCAATGCACCGGGGACATCAGGTGAGTGTGGCCAGGGAAAGCTGTGACTCCCTTTCAGTACAGCCTGGGCTGAGCAGGGACTTGCAGGCCCTGGGGGATCCCCCACTTGCCTTGGGGCTCTGTCACCTTGGCTTTGCCCTGCTCTGACCAGTCATCTGCTTGTCCTGCCTCTGCAGCTGAAGGACCCTGTGTCCTCCAGACCTAGAGGACGATGGGCTCTGCACCCCACTCCGTGGTGCTCCTTCCCATCCTCCAGGCTCTGCCAGACCCCCTGCTCCATACCAGGATCACCCTCAACCTCCTAAATAAATAGATGCAGAAGCTGCGCTAGAGCTTGGTGCTTTCTTGGCGGGAGCAGGGTGCTGCCAGGGTCCCCAGGCACCCTGAGCCCAACAGTCCTGGAGCTGACCCTTCCTGTCAGGCCCCCACAGGTTTTAGGGGGGGCTCCCTGAATGTGATGTTTGCTGTTCCCAGCATGGGGAGGATGGGGAGCAGAGGATGGGGAAGGTGCAAAGGAGCAGCTGCCAGAGCAGGGAAGAATGGAGCCAGGGTGGACAGAGTCTGGCACAGCCTAGCTGGGTGGTCAGTAGCTCTGGGCAGACAGGGTTAATCAGTCAGGCTGCCCAGTGCTGCCTGCAGGGACACCCCCAGGAAACCCCATTCCCTGCTCAGTCCTCTCCCAGGCCACCCAGCTGGGAGTGGGGTGGCACCAGTGCTGCCTATGGCAGGACTGGGACCCACATGCCTGCCACCCCTCTTGGTCCCCCATCTCACCAAAGCAAGGCCATGCTGCCATGAGCCCCAAGGGCAGCTTTTATCCGCCTCCATCTCTTGCAAAGTGAAGGCAGCTTCTGGTCCACCCTTTTTCTCCCTGTCCCACAGTCCCTCAGTGCCTAGGCAGGTGTTGGGCTGTGACCCCAGGAGTCTGGCAGAGCCAGGGCATAGGGGACATCACACTCTGGGAAGGAGAGACACGCTCCCACAGCGACATGAACCCCTTGTTCTACCCGCCCTGTAAAGGGTGCAGCCCGCTCGGCACACCCTGCATGCCCCAGCAAAGGTGGGGAGGCCGGCGCAGGCACCGCAGGTCAGGCTGTGCCTGCGAAGGGCTGGATTTGAGCAGGATCCCAGCAGCTGCCCTGGGGCACGTTTCAGCCCGGCCAGAAAAACGGGTCACCGAGGGCCTTGGTGTGCTGGGCAACGGGGCTGCCCCGAGGCCGGTGCCGGGAAGAACCTCCCGCTCCTCCTGGCATCCCTCCGGCAGCCCGTTGGAAAACAACCGTTCGCTTTGTTCTTGCACAAGCAACTAAGAGAACCGGGGAAATCCCAAATTTCAGCAGTGGTGCAACGGTTCCTGTAATCCCGTTTTGGGGCTGGCAGGCACAAGGCCCGCTCTGCCCCAGGGGTTTTGTTCACCCTTGGCTGACCTTCGGATCCACCCCTTTGCCCAAGCCAAGCCCAAGAGCGCCCAAACGTGCGGCTCGGCACGGCTCCAGCGGGGGGCGGCGGAGGGAGCACGGAGCTATAAATCCGACAGCGCCGGCACCACTGCCCATTCCACGGGTGAAGTCTGAGGTGCTGAGGCGACATGAGGACCGTGAGGCTGAGCTTGGGGATGGTCCTGCTGTGCTTGCTGCGTGTGCAGGCCGGGGACCTGGGAACTGCGGAGCCGGACGAGAGCAAGGTGACCCTCAGCATCCCGGGAAGGGAAGGTTCCGGGAAGGGAAGGGGAGGGGAGGGGAGGGAAGGGAAGGGAAGGGAAGGGAAGGGAAGGGAAGGGAAGGGAAGGGAAGGGAAGGGAAGGGAAGGGAAGGGAAGGGAAGGGAAGGGAAGGGAAGGGAAGGGAAGGGAAGGGAAGGGCTTGTTCTCCAGTCACCAGTAGGGCGGGGAGGACTGTAGAGGTGTTTTGGTACTGAGGACAGCTGGGGTCACTACAGCCACCATTGCTTTGCTGACACACCCAGGTGAGGACAGTCACCCAGCTCCTGCATAGGTGTCCCTAAGGGAGTTTTGTTGCCTGGACGGGATGTAGGTGTTCCATGGACTGAGGTTGTCCTGGCTTGGTCCGTGAAGAGGAGACACTCTAGACTGCTCCTCTGGACTCACAGCCTGCTCTCACTGCCAGATTGCAGGGACATGGTACATCACTGCTATGGCCTCTGACTCTGAGAGCTACCTCCAAAATAAGGACCACCTGAAGATGGCGATGGCCAGCATTGAGGTCCTGGGGGATGGTGCCCTGAAGGTCTCCTTTGCAATTCCCACGTAAGTCCCACATGCTTTTCTCCACAGGCTTCACTACCAAACTCCTCCCTGGACCTTCCCTGGCAGGTGTCCGCCTCAGTGCACTCTCCAAAGACCTGGGCAGGGGTTGAGACAGGAACATCAGGGGCTTGGGACAGCTGTGGGCACCCCGTCTTTAGGGCAGACTCAGGTCAACACTGGCCAGGACCAGTGCCACCACAGAGGGTGGGACAGGACCCTACAATTACAACTTTCCCAGCAGAACCAGCCTCATCCCAGAAACTCAGAGTATGAGTGAGGGCATCGATATTCCCCAGGTGCCAGCACTGTCCCCTGCCAGCCCAGGTACCCATTGTTCCAAGGGTAGTATCTGTCCCCTCCTGCCCTGGCCACACCATCGCATCTCTGAACAGCAAGTCTCACACCTGGGATAGTGACCCTTGAACAGGGGAGGGGAGAGGGAGTCACTTCACCTCAGCTGGAGCATCCTTCACTGTTCTGCAGCCCTGGGAGATGTATGAAGTTTGAATCGATCTACAAGCCAACAGGCAACCCGGGTGAATACTACAGCTCTGGTGAGTGGAGGTGCCTGGCTCTTGGGGCAGGATAGAGGCATGTCCCACCATCCCTGTCTGAAGCAGCTGGCTGTTCCTGGGGACATGGTCCTCAGGACTGCCTACCCCTCCTGTATACTGGGTGGGACATCCCTCTGTGTCCAGGTGTCAACTACACCCCAGGGCTGGTGGCCCAGCAGCATGGCAGACCCCCCCCAGTCCCTCCCTCTGGGATAAACACATTGACACCAAGCTTAAACCATAGGGAAAAGCAGGTTCGTTCTGCAAAGAGGCTGTGAGTGGATGTTCCCAGGGGATGGAGCAGGAGTGGTTTTCCATAATTCCCAGCCCAAGGAGCAGTCTGACACTGGCCAACAGCCTGCACTGACCATCCACAGACCTTTCTGCCCTCGCTTCCCTGTCCCTCTGCTCTGCTGTGGTCTCTGGGCTCCCCAGGCTTTGGGAGGAACCTTAGCAAGGGGGAAAACCAGGATGGGGAGATATCGAGGAAAGATGGGCTTGATGGGCTTCATGCTCTTCACAGCCCCTTTGCAGAGTGGGGGTTTCCAGGAGGAGGTAATTAATTTTTCTCCACATCCCTTTGCAGACAGAGGCAATAAGACGGTGCGGCTGGTGGATACCGACGGCAGTTCCTACATGGTTGTCTTTGCCACCAGAGAGAAAGAGGGGAAGACCTTGCACATGCTGAGACTTTACAGTGCGTAGCCAGCAGTGGTGAGCTGCTCCAAGGGTCCTGCAAGGCCAGGAGCCAGGGGACATTCTCTCTCCATTCCTGCCTTGGGTGAGGTGCAGGAGCAGGGCAGGGACTACCATGTGTTCCCTGCGTGTCAGGGAAGGAGCAGGGGTTTGGGGTGGCAAGGGAGTTTGGGGCTTAGGCTCCCAGCACTGTGCTGCCAGTCCATAGCATTGGGTAAGTTGCTTGGTGGAGAAAGGTGGAGAGTGGGGGTCCTGCTGCACAGGCAGAACAAAATCAGGGGGGACAGGAACCAAGAGAGGAGCCACTGTGCTGGTGTCAGGACCTCTGGCTCATCTTGTATCCGGGGTGGGGTGTCTCATGTGCCTGGCCACCACTGCTCTCCAGGACCTCCACCAGTGCCTCCAGCCTTCTCCCAGAGACTGCCAACCATCTGACCCTCAGCTGGACACACTCACCAGCTTCCCAGGAGATGCAGGGTCAGGCACAGCCTGGAGCTAACTCATGTCTTTGTCTTTAGGCAGAACCCAGTGGATGAGACCCAAAATCAAGTTGCTGTTTAAGAGACTTGCCAAGCTGAATGGCTTCACTGACAAGACAATCTGGATTTTGCCCAGACAGGGTGAGCACTGCCCAGGGCCAATACAGGGACATGCAGGCAGGGACCAGCTCAGCCCATCAGTACCACCACTTCGTGGTCTGAGCTGGCAGGAGCAAGTGCTGGCAGCCAGCAGTGCTCTGGCTGGGCACACTGAGCAAGAAGAAATCCACAAGTTCCTTCTGAGTAGTCTATTTTGGGTGCTAAATGGCACTATTCAGACCACTTAGCCAGACTTAGGCTTTCTCTTTGTTTCCACAGAGGAATGCAGACTTGATGAACCATAGGTGAGTTGCCGCAGTGCAAAATGGTGTTTGCAATGTTCTCTCCTGGAAATTGACCTTCTTGGTGCCCCCAAGGCAAGGGCCACCAAGAACTCTTTGAATTCCTCTGGGGTTGAGCTGTTTGAACTGGTGCTGGAGGTTGCACAAAGGTAGGACCATTCCTTTGGATACTACCCTACAGCAGGGACCCCTAGGTACCAGTACCCAGGAACTCCCAAGGAGCAGCGTCCAGAGACCCCCAGTAGGAAGTGCCTGGCACTGAACATGGGCATGTGAGCTGAAACCACCAGAGAAATGTCTGCCCATCCCTTTGGGCAGTGAGGGCTAGGACACTGGCTCCTGCCAAAGGGATCCTGAGCTTGTGGACTGGCAAACCTGGCCAGAGTGGGTTGGTGTCTCACCACGCAAACCATATTTGTTGTTGCCCCCCTAGCCTGTGCTTTCCCACCATAGAGCTGTAGGGGTTACTAGAAATTCATTGCTGGAGATGCCTCACCCTACAAATCTGGGGAGAACTGGAGAAGAATGCACTGATCCTAATGGTGAGTCCCACTGGCCTCACCCAGACTCCACCTCTCCCACCTGTTTTCCAGAAAGTACAGACTGGCTTGTGGATGCACCTACCAAGCAATGCAAGACCCATGCTCTGAAGCTCCAGGCTCCTGCTCCACCATCCTTCTTCTAAGCTCTGTTGTCAGGACTCTGACACATCCCTGCTCCTCCAGCACACAGTGCCTGCTTTTTGCCAAATAAACAGAAACCCTCCCCAGGTCTTGGTGTAGCTGTCTGGGGACAACCTGGGGTGCTGGGCCCTGTGGTGCCTCCTTTTGTCCTCCTGGGGGCTGTGGATGGTGAACAGCCAGGAGTGATCCCAGCTGAGCTTGCCCAAGTGAGGGCAGTTTCAGAGCCACAAGATTTTTCCTCCCGGGTGCCTCCCAGAGGGGCAGGACCAGGCCAGGCAGAAGTAAGGCAAAGGGTGCAGTGAGGCTGGAAATCCTGTGGGCAAGAGGGGATGCATGGAGAAAGGCGACTGAGACTGAGGCTGGAGTTTGGAGGGCTGCATCCACCTGCACCATCCACCACCTATCCTTCTCTTGCCCTGCAGTGGCTGCAGCTCTCTGCTCCCTAGGAGCCCCAGGAGCTCATCCAACAACTCAGGCTGAGCCAAGGCAGGGCAAGATTCAGATTTGGGACCTCTCTGCCCCACTGTAAATTGTGGAACATGGCTGTCTGAATCCTCTGGAGCCAAACCTTGAGAGCTGCCTGTGGTTTCTGCCCCTGGGCACCGCACAGAGAAAAACCCCACTGGAGCTGGGGTGCCAGGGCACACAAGCTGACAGTTCAGTGTTTTCTGGGTGTGAATCCCATCTGTGCAGAGCAGGCAGTGGGTCCCCATGCAGCCCTCCATAGTCCCTCAGCTCTTCCATCAAGCTTGTATCTGTCTCTGCAGCTCATCCAATGCTCCTTTATCCCCCCACAAATCTGGCCATCATGTATCTGATGATAAAAAGAGACCTTTCTTCCCTGAATGTTCCTAGGGGCTTCCTGGGTTTAGGCACCTACTCAGCAATGGTGGCATCCTGCAGCAAGGATCTTCACTTGCCTCTGCTCTCCCTTTTGCTTGTCATGCTGATTCTATCTTCAGCTGCTCAGCCAGGGGCCATGGGAACATACCAGGGCTGGTGGGGACCAGGCTGATGCAGTGGGGATCAGCCCAGACACCAGGGTCCTAAAAACTGATGGAGACAGCATAGGGGTGTTGGGGCAAAGGAAGTGCTTGGACAGCCTTTGATGGCTGAGGAGCAGTTTGAGACCAGCAGCTGATGGCTGCTGGTGATGCAAGATCATCTCCTCTATTCGTGCTCCTTATGCTGTTCCAGATCTTAAATCTTTGACAAGCCTCCTTGTCCTCCCAGCCTCCCCTCTCACCCTTCTCTCTCCTTCCCCTATTCAGGCCATGTCCCTGCTGGGCTGCATGGCCAGACCTGGACCTTCACCTCCCTGAAAAGGTGGCAGTACAACTGAGATTTACGTGGAGCCTTGTCCTATTCTCTGATCTTCTAATATCTCCTCATGCTGTCCCCTCTGGCACTCACTGCATGTGGATGAGATGTTTTACCAGTTATCTGTCAGTCAGCACAGTGACCTCTCTGGGTGACTTTCTTTCCTTTCTCTCAGCCACTCTTTACTGTGTAGGTGACCAAGCACTGGGACAGGCTGCCCAGAGAGGTTCTGGAGTCATGTATGGAGGAGCTCAAAACCTGTCTGGACACAATCTTGAGTGACTGTTCTGGGGGACTCTGCTTGAGAAAGGAGGTTGGACTGGATGACCTTCCAGCCTGAATCATTCTGTGATTTATCTTAGTGAGATCTTCTTCCCTAACCTATACCAGCTTGTCCCCTTGAGCTTTGATACACTCTTGCCAGGTGCCAGGGGGATGTCCAACACCCATGTCTTGTTGACTCCTCCAGAGAGATGTATTTCTGAGGTGTGATTTCCCTGCGCAAAAGTTGCATTCAGTCTGCCCTGTGTCATAGTTTGCCAAGACATCAACCAAAACTGGCATTTATTGCAGCTTTTGTGAGTATCTCCTACACTGTGAGGGGACCTACTTATCTGTTGTCCCTCTGACCACCTCTGCAGAGCCTGGCACATTCTCTTTGTCTCATTGTCTGGTGAAAATTAGAAGGCACCAAAGGGAGTGTAAGTGGCAGATGGGGTGCTGCAATGATGTTTGAGTTATTTTGTCTGGAAATGCCATCTCCTCCATTTTATTGCTCACTTGCCCTTCTCCATTGGCAGGACAGAACTTCTGAAGTGTTTGCAGAGGAGACTGTCCATTCTGAGGATCCACCAAAGCTCCTTCTTGGCCAACGTGGAGGCAGGGTTTCTTCACTTTTCTATCAGCTTCTTTTCTTTGAATTTAACCAGCTACTTTCAAATATTTTCTAGTGTTAAATTCCTGCTGCCAGAGCCTTTGAACAAAGGGCAGCTGTCATTTCTCAAAGCAGAGGAGCAAGGTGCCAGATGCTGGTGTCTTCGTTGTTTGCCTTACATTGTTGCCTTCAACTGTCTTCAGTAAGTAAAGAATGTTTATGCTATTTCTAATCAGATTCTTTAAACTGATGCAATCGTGCTGGGTTCCATTTAGGCTTCCCAATGTTGTTTAGGGCTTGTATTTGCTAATATCAGCTTAAGCACTCAGAGGAAAGCTAAGCTGGTCTTTCCAGACAATCTCTGTGCCATATGTGATAGTTAATCCTCTTGACTTTTCATTTTTTCTCTTTTTAAAAATAAAATGTGACTGTATAGGATCATCTCAGATTGTAAGAGTAGCATCAGCTAGCACAAGGATGACACTTCAATTTCAGCCTCTGAGCCAGGTCCCTCTTGCTGCTTGGGACCTGAGGGCTCTTGGCAATCCCAAAAAAAAAACTGAGTGCAAGGGTGCCCAACCAACCTGCCTGGAGCAGTCTTGTGTTAGAGGCTCCTGGATGTTCCTTTGCATGTGACACTTGCAGCACCAGTCACCAGCTGGTGGTGTAGTCACCACAGCAGGAGTCACTCAGGCAACATGCAGACATCAGGACCAGGCTTGTCCATCTGCCTTGGATGGTGCAGAGTGAGACCACAGGGTTCCCCAAGTGCTGCTGGGGTCTGATGGGTGTGAGCCCAGAACAGCCTTTCCTCTTTCAATACACATCCAGGGGTCTAACGAAATCACACCGGTGTCCCAAACCACTGAAGCTGCCAGACACACCTGTTGTGAAGAGAGGCGCAGGAGAGGAGCAGCAGCCCCATGCTGGGGTCTCTGCCCCAGTCTGTTCCCTGCCCCTCCTCCACAGCCAGCAGTCTGGGCTGTACTTGTTGTCTCTCTCCTGGCCTGGCAGCCAGAGGAGCACTTGCCTGAGGAGCACTCCATGCCAGCACAGGATGTCTGGCTGTAGTGGGATGACCCTGGCTGGACTCCAGGCACTCATTAAAGCCTCTCTATCTGTCCCCTCTGCAGCTCGACAGGGGAGAGAAAATATGACAAAGGATTTATGAGTTGAGATAAGGACTGAGATAGATCACTCATCAAATATCATCACAGGCAAAACAGGCTCTAATTAGAGATATTAAATTAATTTATTGATAACAAAATCAGAGCAGGATAATGAAAAGTAAAATAAGACCTTAAAAACACCTTCCCCCATGCCCCTCCCTCTTTTCCAGCTCTACCTTCTTCCCCACAGTGGTGCAGGGAGGCAGGAATGAGACACTGCTCAGGGACAGAAGTCATTTCCCTGCTCCAGCATAGGGTCCCTCCCATGTGGAATAGTTTTCCATGAACGTCTGAAATGTGAGTCCAGTTCACAAGCAACAGTCCTAGCCAAACTGCTGCAATGTGAGTCACTTTTCCATGGGGTCAGTCCTTCAAGGAACAGGCTGCTCCAGCATAGGTCCCCCAGGGGTCACAGCTCCTATGAGCAAACCTGCTCTAGTGTGGGCTCCTCTCTCCACAGGTCTGCAGGTCCCTGCCAGAATCCTGCTCCACCATGGGCTTCCCACAGGGTCACAGCCTCCTCTCAGGCATCTCCCTGCCTCAGCATAGGCTCCTCCAGGAGCTGCAAGTGGATCTCTACACTCCTAATGGCATCCTTGGGCTGCAGGGGCACCATGGTCTTCACCACAGGCTCAGGGGAATCTCAGCTCCGACAACTGGAGCAGCTCCTTCCCCTCCTTCTCCACTGACCTTCGTGTCTGCAGAGCTTTCCTCTCACATATTCTCACCCTGCTCTTATCTGGCCACAATTACAACTGCACAAAAATCTCTTTCTTTCCTTCTTAAATGTGTAATCTTAAATATATAATCTTCTCAAATATGTAATCTCCCAGCCCAATACACTGGTGCACATCTCAAAGTCCACAGCCTCGCAGGTCACCTGCCAGCAGCACGGCAGGAACCCTGTCCCTGCCACAAACACAGCACTGCTCACTTTGCAGATGTGTCCCTCATTGCCCTATGCCACAGGGCAGTTCCCGGCAGCATCCTTGGGATGTGGCTCCTCATGAACAGCAAGGCTGTGGAGCTGACCTGTGTTTCCCTTGAGCCTACCTCAAGCTCACTTGATTCATTAGATTTGATTGTAAATCAAATGCAACTTAATCAGCAGAAAGGCAAACAGCCCCTGCCAATAACTGGCTGATCATTCCCTAATGATTATCAGATCAGCACATGTAATTGCAAAGCCCTAGAGTTATCAAAGAATGAAATGAAGATGCCACTTGCATCCCACTCACACAGCACCTCTGACAGTTTCTCCTGCCCTGGCTCACAGGCAGAGGAGTTTTGCTGTGGCAGGATACACAATCTGCTCTACCTCATGCCTCTGCACTCTCCAACTTTCAGTAAGGCAACTGATGCCAGAGAACCCAACCTGAGGAGGCCCATGATCCCACTGGGGAGAGGGTAATGGCAATGCCCTGGAAAGATGCACTACAGGCTCCAGGCACTCCTCGCAGCTCAGGGCAAGGCAGAGGAACGGCTTCCCACATGGTGCTCTGCAGCACTACCCCAGTTCTTCCCTCACTATTGGCCTTCCCCACTCCTTTTACCCTTATATGTTCATGTTCCAGAGAGTTCTCCCTTCCCTGTTTTCCCATTGGTTTGTGTAATCCCGCCCATCCACCCTGGCATTCCCTATTGGTCCCTTCCCAGTGTACCACCCCTGAGCCCTCAGACCATTGGATCCCTGATGCTCTTCTCTGCTCCCTCTTTTCCTGTATTTATACCCTGGACCCTCCTTTGTCTTTGGTCCTTGGGCTCCTTTAGTGTTGCTCTGTGGTAGTGTGTGTTGGAGCTCCATGCCTGCACCCTCCCATGTGTTCACTGCTGAGCATCTCTGTCTGTCAGTCTGTCTGTCTGTCTTTGCGCTGGTGCTCTCATGGCTTCTACCCGTTGGCCCAAAACACTCTTGGGGATGGTTGTGCCCACCGCTACCACAGACCACAAGAGCAACTTGGTTTTCTGGTAGCCCAGATTGTGGTGCTGTCGTGGGGATACCAGCTCTTTGGCATGCCCTTGGTTATGGAGAGGTCACAGGGTACAGGGAGGGTGCTGGGGGTGGGTGTTCTCCCCACGGGTCTTGTTCTGGGTGTGTCTGTGTGATACCTTCCCAGTGGACCAGCCATGTAGTTTTCCATGTCTGCTTCATCAAATCAACTTGAAGGCTCTGCGAACACAGAATTGTAGTTAAAATAGGTTTACATTAGGTAAAGGGAAAAGTTTTAAGTGAAGACAAATGGGTTTAGTATCCCAAACACCTCCTGTATTTGACCCATTAGTGAGCACTTTGGGCCTCAAATCTCCTGGAAAGGCACCGTGTGAGACCCCAGAGTTCCCCAAGTGCCGCTGGCCACGAGATCTGGCAGTTGTGAGCCCAGAAGAACCTTTCCCCTTTCAATATACACCCAGGAGTATATTGAAACTACAGAGATATCCCAGACCATTTCCAAACCCTCGTGCATTAGATCTAAGAAGCTGTTTCCTGGGTCAAAGTAATTTTTTGGCACTGGGTTTCAGCTGCCAGCTCTTGCACACTTGCTGCTCCAGGGTGGCCCACAGCAGCATGCTTGAGCAAAGGGCTCTCCTTCCTGATGCAGCCATCTCCCAGCTGGGATTTGCTTCTCCAGGCTGACCATGTTGCACCGTGTCTTCTCCAATGGACTCTCTACTCTTCAGGCATCCTGACAGCTCAGCTCAGCTTCCTCCTCAAGTGGGTTCTCTGTGCAGTACCCAGAAAGGTCTCACTAACATAACACAGCATCAATATTTTCCCACACAGACTGGAACCCTTTTGTCCCCATGGCCAGTTTGGCATCCTGTGCCATACTGGTGGATCCAGATTTCCCTGACTCTTCAGTCAAGGATCCTGCAGGCAGGCAGACTGCTCTGCAGTCCCAGAGCTCTTGTGCGCTCAAAGTTTTCTTTCTTTCCCCTGAAGCCTTGCAAATGTCTGGGGTCAGATTCCTCTTCTCCCTCATCACAAAAACACTTCGCACCCTCATTGCTGGAGACACAATGTTCATTCTTCCTGAGTCCAGGTGCAGCCACATTTCTCTCCCTCAGCAAATCTCTGAAGACTCTCCTCCCTTGTCAGAACCCAGGACACCCGTCTGGGTGCCCTGGATGGCCCGAGCCGCTGGCAGGGGGCTCTGACACCCTGGCATGCAGCCAAGGACACGTGGGGTTTTGATCTTAGCCCATGGAGCAAATTACCAACTCTGTATGAAGAATTACAAGTCACAAAAATTTAGGTATTATAGTAGAAATAATCACGAGGTGAAGGGAAAAATTTTTGAGTGCTGTACAGGGGGGCTTTGGACTCTGTACAAGGGGGTCTGGGTTTTGAACATGGGGGTCAGGAATTCTAAGGTGGAGGGATTTGGGCATGCCCTATCCTTCTTCTTTCTTCTTCCTAACCTCCATGTTCAGGGTAATGTTGGCTCTCACAGATTGGTTTAGGGTAAATAGTCACTGTTCAATATAGGTAATAGGTATTGGAGAAAAACTGTAAACATCTAACATGTAATGTATGATATAAAAGATGGCACCAGCCCCGTGGGCAGGCAGTGTGCCTTTGGCTGACTTGCTGAGCGGACCTCAGCAGCTCAGGAGAAAATCTTTTAGATAGCATACAATAAACTACCTTGAGACCGGACGACTGAAGACTATCGAGTCTTTCTTTGATGGTGCGGGTTGGAGGAGAGACTTTTCCGTCTTTCGGGGTCACCCCAATCTGGGGGGGAAACCCCGCACTCCCTCTCTAATGCTTCTGTCCCAGTGCCTTCATGTTGTCACTGGCCATAAGTTGTCATTGTCCTCTTGGAACATTGGGAGTAGGAGATATCTGACCTCCAGGGTGCTGTACCGAGGACACAGCAGCGCTGTCTGTTCCCATCTACATGGCTGAAGGGCAAATACTTATCCCATGTAACTCTGCAAGCCATTCTCACAGGCTCCCTGTACTCCTTTATCTTCCAGCACAGGCTCTTTTCTTTCCTTGCAGACATTCCACTCTTTCCAGAGTCCCTCCTTGGTGTCTGTATGTTGCTTGTTTGCTATGGGAGAAGCTGTTTCACCAGCTTCTCCCTTGTGCTTAGAAGGGATTTTTTTTGTGCCTTTTCTTTCTCTTTTATGTTTGAATGCTCAACTTCCCAAACCTGCTCAGCTGCAGGAACCACCTTGCCTCACTTCTCCTGATTTGTGCTTGTTCTGAGCAACAGCCACCAGTCTGCCCAATTGATCTTCCCATTTATGCCAAATGGCATAGACTCATGCCTACTGGAGCTCTGAAGTTATTTTCCCAAATAGCTCTTCTAAAAACAACCAAAAGGAACAGGTACAAAAAACCCACCCCATCAGCGGACTTTATGCTGGTTGTTGTCCTCATATCCAAGGATAACTAGAATGACCATTGCAGGCAAGTGATTATAGCACCTCTGCCCCTCCAAAGAGCTTTTCTTCCTGGAAGGAAGAAACTGGAGCCTAAGCCTAAAGGATTTCTCTCCTGGTAATTTGTCCTCACCCCAAACTGGCTGGGGGATCTGTGGCAGGCTCCCAACACCACTTAGGCCAAAATTCCTTTCCTTCCTTAGAAAGTCAGTTTAGGTCCAGGAAGATCTTTTGATCGTGTCTTTCAATGTCTTGTGCTGGCCTCTCTCCTCATCACACACTCCTATCCCTCCTCCTGAGAGCTCCATCACCTTTGCCCTGCTCACACCACCTGCTTCTGTGACTCTGGGAACATCTGCTCCCATGGGCAGCTCCGTGTACTAGTCTGAGTTTCTCTACAGCAGCATTGCACACAGCTACCATTGCTTGTGATATTTCCCATGAGCCAGATGTGAAGACACCAGCCCACACTGCTTTCCCAGCTGCTCTTATCCCTCAGGTTCTTTCATTCTATCTGTGGTTGCACACTTGTTTACCAGCTCCTACTCCTCATCACAACACAAACCAGAATGTAAAGTACATGCCTCTCCTTCAATCTCTGTTCCCTTCCTGGTTCAGAGCCTGGCATCACATCCCTGAAGGTGTCTCCCATCCCACTTGCATGCCTCCTTGCATTGAAGAGTGTGTCCATGAATGCCATGGCATCCATGCTCAGGCACCCCAGCCTTGGGCTGGGTGCTCACACACCCCCACCCAACTTCTGGGCACCAGGACAAACCCACAGCCCCCCCAACCCTCTGCATTGTAAAGCACATCCACAGTTGCCCTATTCCCTCTTGGAGGGCCCTTGCAATGTTGTTTGAGGGTGCTCAATCCTCTCAGCCTGGCACAAACCTTCTCTTTGCCCCTGGCAGATGTTCCCTTCTCTCTGGAAGGACCTGATGACAGCTCCATCATCACCAGTAGGTTCTTACAGACTTGTGTGAATCACTGATCATCTCCTGGCCTGCTCCTCTTGCAAATTCAGTAGCTTTAGCTTCCCCCTCAAAATATTCTGTATCTCATCTTCATTTATCCTTAGGCTCCAGTTTCTTGTTATACCCAGAGCCTTTCCTGCTGGCCAGTGTCTCTGCTTTCCCTTGCCACTCTCAAGCCTGATGGAACCACAGTCACCTTTGGGTGCCATTCTGATCCTCCACACTCTCAGAGGTACCTGCCTCATGTTGTTTTCTCAGTGCAAACATGAGGCTGACATCCCCAGCGCAGTATTGGCCAGCAGGCACTTTGTAACATTTAAAGATTTTTATTTTTTTAATGTCTGCTTCCACAATCGATGATGGAGAGGGCAAGCAGAATGCCTTTCTGTATCTTCACTAAAGGTGTAAACACAATTTGTTCCCATGAAGGGCAGCAGCTTTTCAGGTAGAGTCTGACCTGTCACATTTTGTGGGATCTTTAGACCAATCTCCAGTTGCAGGCCAGGAAACCTGGAAGGAGGAGAGGAGCTACTGCATCTGTTCCCTGATCTTCTACTACTGCATCTGTTCTTGTTTAACAGTGTTTGGGACCATCAGGAGAACCCTGTATACGTCCACAATACAGTCCTGCTATGTTCTCAGATGTTAGAGATGTTGCTGAGGAAGCAGCTGAGTGACCTGAGACACTGAGTGACCCCCACCCTCCCAGCTGCAGGGACAGGTCTCTCAGTGACCTGACACAGAGGAAGAGCCTGGGGGAATGCTGGCCAGGCAGTGCTGGTGGGGGCACAGCTGGCAGCTTCTCACTCCCCCTCACCAGCACATCCAGACCTCTTACTGCCTGGGGGGACCCAGGGGCTGGGTCCCTAATTCACAGAATCCTCTCCCTCTGTGACTGAAAGCTCCCCACTGCTGGGTTGGACTCAGAGTGCCAGCTCCAGAGAGCCCAGCTTTGCAGGTACAGCCCTCGATGGGTGAGGTGGGTCTCATCCCATCCATAAAGCTGGGTATCAGTGTGGAGCACTGCACAGCTCCTCATCCTCTCGGAGGGGTGGCAGAAGGATGGCATGTGGCATCCTCTGGGATAGACTAGGAGGGGATTCTTTAACCCTGCTAATTCTTTGGCCACAGGAGTTCTCCTAATAAGCGATTCTGGGAACTCTTTCCATAAGAAATAAATACTGCCCAGATGGACAAACTGTGCTGGCTGTCCACACGTTGCTTTGGCATGCCAATGCCCTTGGTTAAGCCTTTTTTTCTTTAATCATTTATTTACATGATGGCTTTATCAGGCTCCCTGGAAAGAGCTTTTATTCCCAAGCAGAGCCCTTTCTGAGGTGAAACAGTGCAAAGCACAGCAGTAATACTCAGCTCTTTGCACTTCTGGTAAGTGCTGGGTAATCTTGTCTGGGCTCGACTTGCAGACACTGCAGAGTCGGATGTCTTTCCCTTAATGCAATAAAATATGTATGAGTAGGAAAACCATTGTCAGTGGACTGATCTTCATAGTTTCTGGAGCCAAAAGTTAATCCCGGGAACACGAAGCTGCTTCCGTATATGAAATGGCGATGAAGCAGGGGTGCAAGTGGGAGAGCAGATGGATCTGGTTCATGATGTGCCTTCAGGAAGGGTTCAGGGACTCTCAACACATGGAGCCAAGAGGATGGTACCAGGTGGTTGTAAATAAAGGGGTGGAAATGGATGTTTTGCTCAGTGTGCGCAGGGAGATCCAGCCACAGATAAAGTAAAATCTGTGCTCCCTGGACCTCAACCCAGTGGGGATTACTTTATGAACAAAACTCTCTAAGAACCCTACTGAGGAAAAATGATGGAAACTAGTGTCTTGTGATTGATGGAGCCAAGATTTCCCAGTGGGAACCTGATGTGCTTTATCACACTCAGGTTAGGCTGCACTACATCCTCCCAGAAGACATGGACAAGGCAAGGCTAGGTGAGGAACCCAGATTTTAAGACACCTACAAAATCAGCAGCTCCTTTGGAAATAAAATGGGAATTTTCCATCCCTTTTTACCCATGATTCCCAGGGCAGGGGTGAGTCAGAGCAATCTGCAACCCCTTTGCTCTCCTACTGCCAGGGAAACCCGAGTTCATTGGTCATTCCTGGCAAGTGTAGCAGCTTTAGTATTGGGCTGGGAATGCACCTCTAGAGCTTATGGGCAGGGGGGAGGATGGAGAATCCTCGTGACAGGGAAGGGCTGGGTACCATGAGTCCCAACTGTGTCTGTGCTTAGCCTTCATCAACTCAAGACAATGATAGATGAGACCACAACCACACAGGCTGGTGGAGCTTGCTGAAAGGACCAGCAGTGTCACCAGGGATAAAAGAATCATGAATTCCTGTTCTCAGAGTTCAGGGGAGACCCCTGCTTCCTCCAGAGAAGCCAGGGTGCATACAACTCCAGGGGTACACAGGACAACCCATCAGGATGCAGGAGAAAGTATATTTGGGCAAATATACTTTGGTGTTATATATTTAGTGGAAATATATACAAATTAATAAACAAAATAAAACAATATTTTGAATTGTGGGGTTTTCTGCCCACCCAGGGACGCCAGATGTGGGGCTTCACGTCCCGGATTTGGGTGACCCCAAAAGATGGAAAAGTCTCTACTCCAACCCGTGCCTTCTAAAAAAGACTCAGTAGTCTTCTGTTGTCTGTTCTCAAGGTTGTTTATTGTTGGTTATCTAAAAGATTCTTCTCCCTGAACTGCTGTGGCCCATTCAGCAGGTCAGACAAAGGCACTCTGCCCTCCCAGGGGGCTGGTGCCATCTTTTATATCATATATTACGTACTACATGTTTATACCTTTTCCCCAATGCCTACTATCTATATTGAATGGTGACTTTCTACTCTAGACCAATCTGTGAGTGCCAACATCACCAAAGACATGGAGGCTAGGAAGGAGAAAGACAGAGGACAGGGCACACCCAAATCCCTCCATCTTAGAACTCCTGACCCCCATGTACAAAACTTGGACCCCTGCGTACAAGGCTTAAAACCCCCCTGTACAGCACTCAAAAATCCTTCCTTTCACTTCGTGATTATCTCTACTATGCTATCTAAACTTGTGTGTGTGGCTTGTAATTCTTCATACAGAGTTAGTAATTTGCTCCATGGGCTAAGATTGAAACCCCAAGAGTGTCTTTGGCTGCATGCCAGAGTCTCCGAGCCCCCTGCCAGCGGGTTCCGACATTGAATGAGTGTTTATTAAATCTTTATCTTATCCTTTTACAATGTCTATTCATGTGTATGTTTTACAATCTACATGTATATAACTTATGAACAAAGGGAGATATCCCTGCCAGAGGGCTGGAAATGCCTGCAGTCAGGGTAGAGGCACAGGTGGTTTCCCAAGCTTTCATCCAGCGGGATCTTGCAAGCCCCCAGGGTGGTGACTGTGGATTTAGTGGGTCCCTGTCTGGCTCTCCCAGGAGATCAGGTCCCATCTTGCTGCCAGTCCTACTTATCCCTGATGGATCAATGCTGGAGGATCCAACTCAGCCCCACTGTGGTCGGGGCTCCCATGGCCCCACACATCTTCCCACCCACCACTTGCTCCCAGATGAAGAAATAGTGCCCCTGCCCCATGGCTGAGTGTGATGCTGGGGAGTGCTGAGGTCACTTCCCTAAATTCCTCCCATGTCAAACTATGACAGGTCTCTACAGAAGTGCTATGTTCAGTAAATCGTTTTTATCTCAACTCACATTTTTGTGCCTCCAGTTCTCAACTCCATTTCCACAGCAGGAAGGAGGTTGTAGAAGCAGGGGGGGGCAGAGGGGCCGAGGGAGCAGCATCTGGTTTGGGAGAGTCTTGGGCAGGGAGCACTAAATTGGGGAGTGCCATTCCTAAACCATGAAAGCAGCTTTTTCTTGGGGAAGTAAAATCCCAGACAGGGATTTTTTTTTTTCATAGTCCCTTTCACAGGATCAAAGGGCCTAGGAAATTAAGGAATAAAGAAAGTTTATGAGGTAACAATTCTGCTGGGAGCAGATGACATGGCTGGGCCCATGCCATGCTGTCACCCACCTCTACCTGGCACCTTCCTGCTCAGCCATGGTGGCAGGGGGAGCCACGAGCAGGTGGCAATTCCTTCCAGAGCCAGGCCTGACATCCCTGTCACACCACACCATGGCAGCTCGCTCTCAGCATTCCTTGGACAGGCTCAGAGCAGGCTGACAGCCTGCCAGGGCACCACTGACGCTCTAACAGGGCTCCCACTGCGAGTGTGTCGGCTGGGGCTGAGCCCAGCCAAGCAGCACAGCACAGCCATGGGAATCCCTACATTGAGAATCAGGCAGCACATGCTGGCCAGCGGGATCCCAGACAGCAGGTCCCATAGAGCATCATGTCATTTTTGTTTGTGCCAAGGCCTCAGGTCTGTGCCCAGAGCATGGGGCCAGAGACTGGATGCCAGGATTTTGCAGAGCATCCCCTGATTCCATGGGGGAAAACCTTGGGTGGCCTGGTAGCTCTGCAGCAAACAGGGACAACCTGGCATCCCTGCTGGACATGGCTGTTAGTGTGACTGGGGTGTCCATGTGGCATCTCTGGGGCTTGTGGCTGTGGAGGCACATCACCACCAAGCACCCACTGTTCTGTAGCCAGATGGGACATTTGTACTCTGAAGGGGACATAGGGGTTGAAAAGCAAATCCTAGAGATGTGAGACTAATCCAGGATATGGAAAGAGGTTTTGCAAGGGAGTGGACCCAGGAATGTGGCTCTGACTGGGAAGGGAGGGGGTGCTTTGGCAGTGCACGCCTCTATCCAAAGCCAATGGCTGCAGATGAGATTTGACAAACCCAGCACTCAAAGCCAGGTGCCACAGCTGCAGAGTAGGCAGGGATCATATACCTCCAGCCATCAGCCTGAACATTACCCCAGGAGCCACATGACCCCCAGCTCCTCACTCCCAGTCTATGCCATTCATGTGGGACTGGGGGAATAACCCGATCCCAGCATAGCATTACAGACTGGATTGGGTCAGACGGGACCTTTCAAGGTCTTGTAGTCCAACATCCCTGTCATGGCAGAGACACCTGCCACTTGCTCAGAGCCCTGTCCAACCTGGCTTTGAACGTTTCCAGGGATAGGACAGCCACAGCTTCTCTGGGGAACCTCTGTCAGGGCCTTTCCACTCTCATAGGGAAAAACTTCTTCCAAATATCCCATGTAACCCTGCCCTCTGGCAGTAGGAAGCCATTCCCCCTTGTTCTGTCACCCCAGGCCCTTGTCCAAAGTCCCTCTCCAGCTCTCTGGAGCCACCTTAGGCTCTGGAACGGGCTCTGAGGGGCAGCGTTCGGAGCATTACCGGGTCGCTGATGCCAGAGCGGGACCGGGCCTTGGCGGCGGAGACCCGCCCCTCCGCCTGGCCCCGCCCCTCCGCCTGGCCCCGCCCATCCGCTTGGCCCCGCCCCGCCGCCTGGCCCCGCCCCGCCGCCCGCAGCCGCCGCGGCCCCGCGCCCGCCCGTGTCCGTGTCCGTGTCCGTGTCCGTGGACGTGTCCGTGGACGTGGACTTGTCCGTGGACGATGGTGGCGGCCCGGGGCGCTGCCGCCCGCCGCGGAGCGCTGCTGCTGCTGCTCACCGCCCTCGGATCCTTCCGTCTGCGCCTCGCCCGTGCCGGTGAGTACCTGTTCGTTCCCCCCACTCCCGTGTCCGTGTCCTCTCCCTTCCTCCGCGGATGCTCGTGTCCTCTCCTACGACGAACCATGGTGCGGTTGCCCTCCACCTTCTCCCTCATTATCCCCATCCCCACCAAGGATCAGCATCCGTGGGTGTTCGTGTTCTTGGGTGGAGCAAGATAGGAGGTGCCCCCGCCACAAAGCCCCACGGGGGTTTCTCCCACCCCGCAGCTCTCCCCGGAGACGGGCAGCGCCTCCCCGTCACTCTCCTGCCCGCTGCTGCAGGCAGGGGCCTGACAGCGGGTGGCAGCGCCTCAAGGCTGGTCCCCAGCAGCTGTTTGAGGGGGCTGGAGGGACCCACAGATGTGGATCCTGGAGTGGGGAAGGAGCACATAGTCATGGGAGCGGCCGTCATGAAGCACCTTTTTTGGTAGGAAAAAATTATAACAACATCAAAAAACACTGAAACAAAGAAAAAAAAAAAAATAAGGGCGCTGCAGTGACCAAGCCATCCGGAGGAGTCGCCGGGGGCTGCGCTGGAGCCCTGTTTGCCCACCTGCCTCATTGCCCCGGGAGCGGCCGCAGCATCGGCCCGGTATGCCAATGACGGTGACATTTCTGCTTTCCGCCGTGGCAGAAGGAATGGGTGGCCTTCGTGCCCTCCCGTGCAGCACCGCCCTAAGCTGCCCTGCTGTCTGCTGAAAGGTTGTTTTGGGGCATTCAGGTTTGATTTGTTTGAGTTTCGGGGTCTGGGTTAGGACATTTCCCCTCCTGGGGCGTCTGGCACTGGACATGCTCCGGGTGCCCTTGTTCTGTGCCCACTGCTGGGGTGCGCGGGGCTGTGATGAGCACAAACAACGGCCCAAAACCCCGGCCAGCCCCAGGCCCCGTTGCTGCCTGCGGGGAAGGCTGTGGCTGCCCGCCCCCGGGAGGTGCCGTGTCCCTGCCCAGGTACGGCCTGTCTCGGGCAGGTGCTTTCCACCTGGCTGGCGCAGGAGCCGGGAAGGCTTCCTGGCTCCCAGCATTGTTTGCGGATCCGGTATTGTTTCCCTTCTCTGGCTCCCGGCAGGGTAGACGCCGAGCCGGCGGACGCCAGGCAGGCAGCCTGCTGTCACCGGGGCCCGGGTGGCCTCGCCATGCTTCCCACGTGCTCTGAGGGACGGCGGGAAGCTGCAATAATTTTTAAATCTCCTAGTGAATCAAAACGTCTGTGTGTTCCCACATCAGAGGGTTGGAGGCAGAGGTGGGGATGCTCCTGCGCTCCTCCTCTTCCCACTAGCCAAGGCTGGGGTGGCCCAGCCAGAGGTACTGCTGACACAGGCTGAGATGGGAGGAAGGAGATCTGGGCAGCTTGGATGAGCCACCAGTGATCCAGCATAATCTCTGCTCCTCCTGAATTTAGGGGTTAGTGTGGGACCATCTGGCCTGGCAGTGCTGGTTGGGCTGGGTCCCTTGAGGGGCTGCTGTGGTGGCTGTGCCCAGGTACTGTCAGGGGGTTGTGACAGTTTCCCCTTCCCTTCCACCCCTTCCCAGCCCTAGGAGGATGCTGGAAGTGAGGTGAGCATGAGGGGCCTGGCACCACATCAGCAGCCTGTTCCAGTACTGGGATATTGCATGCTCTTGGCACATGTGGGATTGGATTTTCAGCTCAACTTCTTTCCCCTGAGAAAAGCTGGGGATGGTATCTTTGTGCTGTTCCCAAAAGCAGCATCCCATTGCCAGGAGTTTGAGGTTATGTGGCATGTGGCAGTGGGGAGCTCCAGGTAGGTTTCTCCTGGGGATGGTTGAAGAAAATATCCCTGGGATGCTGGGTAGGCAAAGGAGTCTCTGTCCCAGCCCCACCACCTTTCTCTGAGTGCAGTGGGGCACAGGAAGCATTGGCTGTTTCTTCTCACTTTGTAATTGCCTTTCCTGGGCAGATGGGGCCAAGCTTGGCTTTCTCTGGGGGTGGCTGCAAGGTGGAGGTGGCAAGCCCAGGAGCAGCTCCTGTTCTGTGGTATGCTGGTGAAACTGGCTCCTGGCAAGCAGGGAGCCAGGGAGAAGATCCTGCATCACCATACCTATGTCCTCCTGCTTCTGCAGCTCCATCAAAGCTTCTTCAGACGGATGTTGGCATCTCCTTCTCCTCCTCCTCCTCACTTTCCTTGGCTGGTGCTGCGACCCAGAACCCCTGCAGTAGACGCCATCTCCCAGGATGCAGCTGCACATGGCTCAGTAACATCCTCATTTTGCTGTGAGCCTGATCCAAGCGGGAGGAAGGGCAGAAGTGCTTTGGAGGTGCTGCAGGTGGTTTAGGTTTGCTTGCTGCTCCTCAGCTGGGCTTTTTTCTCCCACGTGTCTCTGTGCATCACACCAGGCTTTGGGCAGAGGGCCTGCCTTGCTTTGTTTTCTGGCTTCATTTCCTGGAATGTGAGTGACAGCCATATATCTCCCCGCTTCTTGAGTAACTAGGTGGCCAAATTTCATCTATTATTATCATTGTTATTATTGTAAACAAAAAAAAAACCCAACCAAACCACTGTTTTCCAAATGGGATGACAGGCTAGAACCCCATTTTTTAATAATCCTGAACCCCGCTGCCAAAGCCATCAGTTCATATCCCAGACATCTGGAGAAGATGCTCAGCAAAATCTGAATTTCATTTCCAGTCCAAGTGACCCATTTGGCCACAGTTGACCTGCTGGCTCTGCACTGCTGCTCCTCCTCATGCCGCTCTGCAGGGACATGGGTGGGAGCACAGATGCTGGTGTTGATACTGGCTGCCCCTGCTCTGCAGTGGTGCAGGTACTGCTCAGACTCCCCAGCTGGGCATGGTTAGGCAGGAACCATTCCCTGGGAAGTTCCCAGGCTCAGCCTGTGGTGGGATTGTCCATCCCTCTCAGCTTTTCCTCCTTGTCTGCTTGTCCATCGCTGCCCATCGCTGCACTGGGAACAGGGTTGGGACACAGTGGGTGCAGTAGCCCCAGGGACCCCCATGCTGACCCCTGAAGCTGCAGCAGCTCCAAGCCACTCTTAAGAGCAAGACATTGGGACTGGTGCTGCACCTGGGGTGCTTGCAGGGGCGTGGCTGCCCTGCCAAGTGAAGTGAGTGATCTCAGCCCCGCAGCATTCTCTGAGTCAGTCTGCAGGTAGCAGCCCCAATTTTTTCTTGAGGCACAGGAATTGTTGTCTGGGTCCCCCCGTGGGAGTGGTGGTGGTGATGGGCAGTGGTCCCACTCAGCCACCCCATCCCTTCAAGCCTCCCATGGTGGGGGGGGGTCCCTGCCACACTGGTGCAGACCAGGTGTTTCTCCATGCAGCAGCTGGGGTGCTGCTCATGTGGTTTTATTCTTGGAGATAATGTCTCCACCTTGTTATCTGGGGTTACTTATGCTCAGCTGGTTCCTGCTGTGGGAAAGGAGCCCTTGTGGGTGTGAGGTGTGGAGGAGCTGGGATGTGTGGCACAGGCATCCCACAGGGCTCCAAGAAGCTGGTACGCATGCCAGGGACATGGGCAGGGCTCCGTCTGCAGGCCTGAGGAGGAGAAATGGGTGGAAAGATGTCTGATAATTCCAATTGCAGAATCAGCATCAAGGAAGAGTTTATGGAAGAGATGGGGTGAAAGTCCCTCATCCCTTTTGCTATAGCCTTGTGGGGACTCACAAATCCATGTGCACCCCAGCAATACCCTGGGGATGCTGATG
Organism: Motacilla alba alba; assembly: GCF_015832195.1. Classification (NCBI taxonomy): domain Eukaryota; kingdom Metazoa; phylum Chordata; class Aves; order Passeriformes; family Motacillidae; genus Motacilla; species Motacilla alba. The sequence goes on along the minus strand of NC_052032.1, from coordinate 334,321 downwards.
CGTGGAGAACTGGAGCTCAGGAGAGACTGGGATTCTGGAGCCAGGGGCCTGCTTGCACTGTGCAGGGTCGGGTCCTTTGGATCTGTGATTTCCTGGCAGCTCTGGAGACTGGTCCCCCACCCCAGGGATCCCTCAGTCCCCAGGGAGCCTGAGTCTTCCTGCAGCTCAGAGGAAGGTGCATCGATGTTTGCCTGAAATGTCTCTTCTGGGCCATGGGGGTATTAAGGGAGGTAATCGGCTTAGCCCTGCCGGGTGCTTCCGGGGGGGGCACAGCGTCAGGGGGTGACAGTGTGGTCAGGGCACTGGGGACACGGAGGTTGGTGGTGGATGCTGGAGACTAGAGGAGCGATGGGGCCTATCAGGGGTGACAGTGTGGCAGGGGCAGGGGGAACAGAAGGGGTCATGGGATGGACAGTGTGCTGAGGACAGGAGAGGTGTGGCAATGCTGGAGACAGGAGGGGTGATAGCACAGTGGAGACTCTGGGAATGAGAAAGTTAATGGGGGCTGCTGTGGACAAGAGTGATGGGCATGTTGTGGACAGGATGGGAGGTTTGGTGCCCAGGGACAAGAGGGCTGAAGGGATGGCCTCTCCCCGTGTGCAAGGTGCTGGGTCCTTGGGCACAGGGTACAGAAGCTGCTATGAGTTCCATCCCTGCATTAAATCCATAAACACTGTGCCCTGGTGCTTGGTCCCCCACCAAGAGCTCTGGGTCTGGTCCCTGAGGGGGGTAGTGGCTCCCCTGGGCTGGCTGGCTCCAAAACCCTTGGGCCTGGCCCCAATGCCACTGCCAGTGCTGAGGTATCTCCCTCCTGTGCCTGGGCATAACCCAACACTGCTGCCGCTCCAAATGGAAGCTGCAGACCTGTAATTAGCCACTTTGTGAGCTAATGAGAATTGCAAGAGGAAGAAACTGGCCGTTAAGTGCCTGGAGTGAGCTTTGAATTGGCGGAAGGAAACAGCCAGAGCAGGTCCTGGTCCCTGCCTTATCCTGCCCTGGAGCACCGTGGGCTGCACCCACCCATGTTAACCCATGCACACTGTGGCACATGCTGGTGTATTTCCTGCACAGATAAAGGATGGCAAAGCTTTTGAGAGGTATTTGTGTTTGAGTGGGAACCCATCGCACTAAGTAGGTGACATGAGAGGTGACATGTCAGTTGAGTGCTGTCAGGGACCCGAACTCATCATGATACAGGGGTTCCCTGGGCTCCTGGCCCCTGTTCTGTTCCTGTAGAAAGGAGACTGTGATGGGGGCGGAGACAGGAGGTGTGGAAGGTACAGGTCTCCAGTGCACCCATAGCACCCATGGCTGCTCTCTTGTGGGCGAGGACCTGCTCTGCCTCGGGGACTTCATCATCTCACACCTGTCAGAGAGAGTGAGAGGGCCCTAAATCGGAAGAGAGGGCAGCCTGGTGAGCTGCTGTAACGTGACCCATCCTGCAGCCATGATTCCTGGCTTCCTGGCTAGGAAGGAGAGGGTTTCCCTGAGCTGACTCTTCCTATGCAGCATATACCCCAAAATCTCTGGGTCCAGCTCTTTTGGCACCATCTGCAGCCCTTTATCAAGAGCCCTTGGATGCTGCATGCACCAGCACCCCTAGGATGCAGCTGTGCGTCCCATGGACGCCCAGTTTCTGTGCTGATGGGGCCTCTCAGTTTCTGGGCTCTGCCCCATGGGACACAATGGCCCTGCAGGTCTTTATCACGGGTGGTGGCTGAATCAGTGTAGGCGTACCTGTGGTGCAGCCCCAGCGGAGTGGATGCTGCAGCCCCCGCCTTTCTGCCTGCCTCTGCTCTTGCATGTCCGCCAGCATGAAGGGTGCCCACCCGGAGTCCCCTTGCCAGCCCTTGTTCCAAAGGCTGTTGTTCCAAAGGCTGTTCTTCTAGTGGCTATTCCAACAGCTGTAAAGGTTGGCCCCTATTGCTCCAGCACTCATGGGTGAGGAGCGATGTCCCCAGGCATCTGTTTCAGGGTGATGGGCTGGTAGAACCACCAGGGCTGGTGCCAGGCAATGACTAGACAAAGGGAGCTGGACAGACAGACAGAATCCCCACCTTGAACAATGCAACCTCTGAGCTGCTGGAGGCATCAGCAAAATTTTACTTGTGCCTCTTTCCCAAAGGCTGCAGGATGTCTCTGGTGGCGTTGTGGGATAGCTTTGGCTTTGCTAAAGAGCGTCTTGGCCCTGGCGGGTGCAGTGATGCTGCTGCTCCAGATGGATATTTCCAGCCCAGTAGTGAGAGTGCGTGGGAGCCTGTGGCTGCTTTCAGATGACTGAGCTGTTGTGGCCCCTGGCCTGGCAGCTCCTTGGGTGCTGAGCTGTGGGGTGGGCTGCCCTCTCCTACCTCCCTGCCATCACACAGAGAAAGCTAACCCAGGGCTGTGGCTCTGCTGCGGCTCACCAGGCAAGTGTGTACCCATGGGGTGCTCTCCTGCTGATGGGTCAGTGCCCAGGAATGCCCTTAGGAGAGAGCTGGACCCCACCCCCTTCCTTCCAGACTGCTCAGTGCTTCAGATGGTGTTTGCTGTGCACCATAGCCCTGGCCACCACCTGCTTCACTTGTGATGTGGTGCAAAACTTGCCCAATAAAAAGGGAATTAAAGAACCCAACCCAGCCCTGGCAGGCTCAGTGCATGTGCAAAGGTTGTTGGTATTTACTTGAGAAAAACCTGATAAACAAGACTTAAAGTGGGTGGTTCAGGCTGCAAAGAACAGCCAGATGCACTGGAATGAGGTGGCGTTTGTGGCAGCCTGGGGTCCCCAGCATGGGTGGGTGCGCATGCAACGAAGCAAAGCCAGCAGCAGGTTTGGGCAGGTAGGCCTGGTGGAATGGCATATGGCACCTGGTTTGCCTTTTGGTTTTTTTTTATTATTTCTTATCTTCCTGAATATATGAAGCCACTTGTGTGGCTGGAGACCCCCTGGCACAGCAGGGGCACAGGGCAGGATGCAGTGGTGCACATTATGGGTGTGGCAGCCTCTGCAGGGCTGGAGCTGGGGCTGTCAGCATCCAGGGTTGCTGAGGCTGGGATATGCCTTGCTGGCTTGATGCCTTCCTTACCGGCAAAGTTCTCTACTACCTCCTGGCTCTGCCCAGTCTTTGCTGGGGTCTGGATTTGTGGTTTGCTGGAGCTGTTTCCAACCATCCTGGTGCTATCTCCTGTTCCTACGGCCCTGCCAATCCAGCTGTTTCGTTTGCACAGCAGGCAGGCTGCCAGAGCAAGGAACAGGGTTTTTCTGGCCTAGTTAAGAGCTTTGAGTAGTGATGACACAAAATTCCATTCCCTCAGCCTGCTGGAGATTGCCTGGTTCTGCCCCAGCCTGGAATCAAAGGAGAAAATTGGGATTTTGGGGTGCTTGTAGATGGGGTCTCCTCTAGAGCAGGGACAGACTCTGGAGGAACACTGGTGGTTGGGAGGTAATGTGTTTGGGGAGGGCTTGGCATCTCCCCACCTCTGCAGGAACCTTGTTCAGCTCCTCCTGGCCCTCCCTTTCCCCCTTGGCATTGAACGTGGAGCAGGACAAGGCTCTGGAAGCCCATCATGATGTCCTCAGGGCTGCGGCATGGGTGCCCACCACACTATCTGTGCTGCCTGTAGCCCAGGGCTCTGGGTTGGTGCCCCCAAAGCAGCGGCAGCTGAGTGAGGATGGGGGTGGGAGGTGGGAGTGGGAGGAGTGGTGAGGATGAGGCCTTTTTCCTTTGTTCCTGGGTGGGGCTGTGTCTGGTGGGACTGTCCCATCAGTGGGACTGTCCCCTCGGTGGGAGCAGGGTGCAGTAGAGGTGTTTGCTCTGCAGGCATGGGGAATGTTCCCAGGAGTTCCCTACAGGTGTTCCCTGTCCCCAGCCTGTGGTGCAAGGCTGCTGGCACTGTTTCTTGGCCATGACAGAAACTGTGCTGGAGGTCATCTCTGCCAGCTGGGCCAGACTTCAGCACCCACCAGCTGAAGCTTGGAGTCAGGACACAAGCCCTGGTGGCCTCAGGGATGGGAGCTGGTGACATGTTGCATCTGCCTGATGAAATCTGCTGAAGCACAAAGAAGCATTTCAGCTGCTTCTGTACTGGTGGACTAGCACACACCAGTGCTGCTGCAGGATATGGGGCCGGACTGGTGGCCATGGCTGTGCCACATGCTCTGTCCCCAGTGGTGACGTGATGTGACCAGCATCCCCCCACTCCTGGTGGGGAGACAGAGCACTTCAGAGAGCCCTGCTCTACTGTCTCTGGTGGGAGGGGGCTTGGCTGCTGCATTTTGAAGGGCAGGAGCACAGCAGTGACGTGAGCGGCTGCTGGCAGTGGCACAGGGACTGCCCCAGCCATGGTGCCAGCTGTGTCCCGGATGGGCATTGCTCCAGGGGTTCAGCCCAGTCCCCATCTACTTGCTTCCACCTGAGCAAGAGACAGCAGGGCAGGGTGATGCAGCTGGATCAGGAAGCCCACCAAGTCGTGGCCACCAGTGGAGTGTCCATCCTGCAGTCACTCTGTGTGTCACTTGTGACTGGTGTGTGTCACTTCTGCTTGGAGTGTGTCACCCAAGGCTGGTGTGTACAGCATCCAGCCTGGCATTGCTACTGCAGCTGCTGGCAGTCACCACCACTGACTCACTTCAGGAGCCACATCCCTGGGCATGGGGCAGTGCAGGTGAGGTGCTGGGGTGCCTCAGCACCCCCTGCTCCTGCCTGCTGCTGGACAGCAGCACTGTCCCTGCTCAGGGAGGCTCTGGACAGGGGGAAGCAAGACCTCGGGAGCTGAGGTCTGGTGGGGGTATCATGCCAGCCTGTCTGCCTGATGCCTGCCCACCAGCCTGCCCTGGGCCTGCTCCAGAGTGCTCCTTCAGAGCCAGGAGCACTTTACAGAGTTGGGAGGGAACCATGGCCAGTGCGAGCTGGCAGTGGAAGTACTGGGAGGGCAGGCTGCAGGCAGGGCCCTCAGCAGTTCCCACATTATCTGGCTGGAGGAGGAGGATGAGGAAGAAGAGGAGAAGGAATGACCTTGGAGGGGAGCTGGCAGAGACCACACCACTGCAGGCCTTGCGGGGGCTGCCGCCACTGCTGGGGCTCTGTCACAGCCTTGCTGTGGTCTTCCCTCAGCCTCAGCCAGCATGCAGGTGCCTGACGTGGGAGTGAGACCTGCACCCTGTTCCCCAGACACCCCAATATCCCCCTTCAGTTGCCTGTGTCCCACCAGGGACCATGTCCTGCTGCCATAGAGGGGCCAGACCTGGTGGTCCTGGGCAGGCTACTCTGTGCCCACATGGCTGTGCAGCCAGAGCCCAGTGGGCTCAGCCCATGCCCAGTGGGCTCTGCTGGCTCCCACTGTTGGCACTGGGGCTGGCAGCTGAGAGGGAGGCTGGGTGTTGGCGTTGCCAGGAACTTCCACATTCGCAGAAGTGCTTGGAGCTAATTAATTATCCTCTTACGTTCACTTTTATCTCTCTATCTGCAGCAGTGACGCAGCAGGGGCAGTCCCTGCCTCCCTGGCCACACAAATGTCCTCCTCAGGTTTATTTTTGTTTCTTTTTCACCTGTATGTTTTGGCATGAGTATGGAAGAGCTGCTCCATCCAGTCTATGACTGCCAGTGGCTCTGTGCCCTGCCTGGGCACCCCCTGTCACAAGCACTCTGCTGAGTGCCACCCTGGGTGCCCAGCACAGTTCTCCCCAAGGTGAGTCCTTGGAGGTGGAGCTTTGTGCTCAGCTTTCCCCATGGATAACACATCCAGAGGCCTTGCTGCTCACATGACCATGTTTCCTCCTGGGCACAGGTCTGTTCCTGCTTACATGTGTCCCCAGCTCATGCCCACCTGCTCTCTGTCTGTGCCAACTACCATGTCCCATGCACCTGCTGGCCTTGGGCTGGGGTCCTGCCTGCAGGGAGTCACTCGGCTCCTCCAGCACCGGCAGTTCAGCTCAGGCTTGAGCTTGGTTTAAGGGGTTACCCCAGTTGTGCTGTTCTGGGCTCCCTGCCCACCTGCTCAGGAGTTGAGCTCCATGGCAGGGCAATATCAGCAATTGGAGCATCCCCCTCCTCTGAACACCCCTGGCACATCTGGACAGCAGCATCCTGGCTGTGCCGTGTCTGGTGCTGGCTGCGCATTCCGTATCATTCATTGCTTGCTCCTCTGGTCTGTACTGTCCTGCTGGCAGGGCCATGCAGGGTTAGGGTCCACGCAGGACCCCAGCTAGACCCCAGCTTGGGTCCCCTGCCCATCCCACTTGTGGCCAGGCCATGCTGGGCTGCACTGGTGCTAAGCAGGGACCATGGCTGGGGTGGGGGGATCCCAAACTCCCCAGATTCAACAGCTGCCCTGCAAGTGCAGAGGCAAGACTGGGAGCTGCAGCAGGCATCCTGGCACTGTTAACAGGTGGGTGGCATGGTGGTGACATGGCCATAGCTGGGTGGAATTGGGACCCACATACTGTGCTAGCCCAAGTACTCTGCCTCGGGGTGAGTGTTCAGGAGGGGGAGACCCATGGCCAAAGTCTTGGGGAACCCACCATCTGCCTGCTCGAGCACCAGACAGGTGGCACCAGCCCCCAGGAGTGTGTGAGGGTGCAAGGGTGGGGCAGCATTGGGGCAGTATAGTTTGACAGCCCCACAGGGTGGCAGCGGTTAGGGCTGGATGTGCCCATGTGGCACCTGGGTGGTGGCACACGGAGTGCTTGGTCCCCATCACCTAGCATGGCACTGAGGTGCCCACTCCCACCAGCAAAGGACTCTTACTGCTGGGTTTTAAGGTGGGCTCAGGGAGTGGAGAAAACCCCTGTGGGCCCCCTCAATCCACAGGGTGCCCACGCAGTGATGCCAGCTCACCAGTCACTGGCTGGTGACACATGGGGAGCTCTGAATTGCAGCCAGTGACAGCTGGGCAAGCACAGCTTATTACTCAAACAGAGATAACAGCCCTCACTGGGATCCAGCCTGGGCGTTATGTACCCAGTTGCTGGACTCTGGCTCGGGGCTCTGCACCCATCACTCCTCACAAGGTGGCTCTGAGGGTCTTGTCGATGTCTGGCTCTGTGGGGTGACCCACACTGGGGTGACTTCCTCCACCAGCTTTTGGCAGCACCTGTTTTGGGAGGAAGTGCTTCCATGAGGCACAGACAGGGGCCCCTACAGGTGTGTTCACTGCCCCACGGGGCTGTGACATGTTCCCAGCCTGAGTCTGCACAGTGCCACGAGCTCCTCCTGCCCTGTTTTTTAAACAGAGGGGCCTTGAGAGTAACCCTGGGGAAGTGAAGTCAGGAGCCAATTCCAGTTTCTGTGCTTAGACATCTGATTATTTACCCATTAAGCACTAATTGCCCCCCAGCCACATGGCCAAGCCCCACACCATCCCCAGGGAGCAAACAGTCCAGCAAAAAACCCAGCTCCCATGGGCACAGTGGGCACTTTCCCCCACCCCGAGGGCACCCCCTCCAGGCGGCTGTACCTGGTGTGGGGGTCAGCCAGCATTAAAATTGCATTTGGTCCACTCTTGCCAGTGCCAGCCGAGGTGGGGAAGGTGATGACTTCCTCATGGAGTGCAGTGGAGAGTTGCCTGGGCACAGGCTGGAGGTTCTTAGTAGCAGCTGCGTCCTCCAGGGAGCAGTTTGACGGTGAAATATGCCCATGCAAAGGCAGGGGGCGGCATATCCCAGTTGTGTGGCTTTGGGGTGATATCTTGCCTGTACCCTTGCTGGGAGAGCAGAACTGTCATGATTTCATGATTCGTCTTCTGCCAGTTCTATCCTGTTTAGGACTCTCAAGTGTGTACTGGGTGCTGTCCCCCTCACCCCTGGTGTGCTGCAGGGCTGGGGATGCTCAGGACAGCCCCCACAGTTGTGGTGCTCGTCGCTGTGGAGTGCGTAGGGGCTGTCCCCGGTGTTGCCGTCCCCTGGCACAGGCGCAGGGACAGGCAGGTGGCCGGTGCGTTGCTGGTGTGGGCGGCGGGGACTGCCAGGGACTGCTCGGGGTACGTGGGCCGGTGCTGGGAGCCTGCTCCTGCTGTGATTCATTGCCAGCCTGGCCCTGCTCCCAGTGCAGCTCCATAGTCCTGCTCCCTGCCCGCTGCTGCCTGCGGGCGTGGCCATGCACGGCAAGGTGAGGGGCAGAGTAGGGCAATTGTGTGCCGCACCCCCGGCCAGCTGTGCAACCCCATCCAGCTCTTCCTACCACGCAGTTGTGCCCAGCCTGAGTGCTGGGTGCACTGAAGGGCACCCTGTTTCCACACTGCCGCCAGCTTGTGAGAGAAAGACACTCAAGCTGCGGCAGGACCAGCAGTGTCACCATCAAAGCCAGGACCCCACTGTGCCCCAAACAGCCCCCTGCCACAGGTGGTACCTGAGTGCTGGCCCTTTGTGTCACAGTTCCTGTCTCCAGCTCTGCACATGGTTTGCCACCATCACCTGGCCCAGGACTGAGCTTTGTGTAGAACACGGGGACCTTGTGTCCCCCAGGGAGGTCCACCTCCTGGGGTGAAGACCCAGCCATGATGGCACTGCCATGATGCAATGGGTTGGTGAGGCTGGAGCCTGGGGGACTCATGCCTGTTCCCAGGGAGTGGAGATTCCCTGGGGCTGACATGGGCGTGAGATGCCCCATGAAACTGCGAACGAGGTTTGGGGTGCAGTTCAGTGCCCGGGAGGGCTGGCTCCCACTGCTTCCTGCAGGGAATGCTGAAGGGATGGGAGCCTAAGTGCTGGTGCCAGCACTGTCACACCCTCCTGAGGCTTTAGGGGAGTTTGGGACTTCTGATTTGACAGTCACCACACCAGCATTGGTCTGTGCTGGTTGGATTTCATCTCCCCATGCAGGGCAGGCAGCGGCAGGAGGTCCTGGTGCTGCAGCACTCCCACATTGTGTCCCACAGGATGGTGGCACCCTGGGGCTGGGGATCCTTGAGGGGTATGGGCACTGCATGCTCATCACTGCAACTGCCTTGTGCATGTCATGGAGTCACAGACTACCTCAAGTTGGAAGGGACCCATGAAGATGATAGAGTCCAATTCCTCGGTAATTAAGCTCGTGGTTAATTCCAGCTGGTAATGGCTTCGTGGAGGCAGAGTGGGGCCTTGGAGCAGCTGTGGTGAAGCCCATTGATAGGTGGGAGCTGCAGCAGGAGCAGCCATGGGCAGCCTAGGGCAGCTGGGTCCCACTCCAAAAAGCTGTGAACAGACCTGGGGGTGTGTTTGACCCCTCCCCTCCTCCTGAGCTGTTTTGTCCTGTCCCCACAGCAGCATCGTGTCCCCGGAGCCTGGACTGTGCCCTGCAGCGCCGGGAGTTCTGCCCACCAGGGTCAGGTGCCTGTGGGCCCTGCCTGCCCCCCTTCCAGGAGGATGACCACGGGCGCTGTGTCCAGAAGCAGCTCTCACCCAGTGGTAGGTGCACTCACCCTCCACCCCTCTGCCTGCACACCTACCCTGCACCTCTGCAGCTCTGGGAGGTTCTGTGCCTCTGGGCAGCCCCCCACCCCAGCAGTATCCCATCCTCTTCCTTCTTTCCCTGGCAGCTCTGTGGGGACAGGTGCTCTTCTCTCTCTCACCTCAGCTCAGGGGGTAGTTTTGGGCTGGCAATTCCATCCTGCTCTACATGCATCCTGCTCTGGTGATTGGCCCTGTCAGCACCATGGGGAGTCTAGGACCTCCAAGGACAGGAGTAGGACAGGCAGCTTCTGGGAATCTCCAGGATCTCCAGGGTCTGCCTGGCTGTTCCAGTGTTCAGGCTTTGCAGGAGCAGGGGAGCTGCCTTCAGCACACAGAGCAGTGACTTATGCTGCCCATGGCCTCACCCATCCCAGGGTGCCAGTGGAATTTCAGTGCCTGATACCCTTTGGTTAAGATGTTGGCCTGTGGTTCAGGACTGCTGTTTCCTCCTTGGGTGATGCCCAGCATCCATGCTGGGAGGGCTGGAGTCATCTGTGACTGGGAGGACCACTCCCTGGCTGCACACCAGGGCACTGAGGGCGAGGGCTGTACCGGTTGTTATTCCTGGCTCTGTCCCCGAGGGATCTAAGGGGCTGTAGCAGCCCGGGTGCAGCAGCCCATGGTCACCCATCCCACTGCTACTGCAGTACTTGAAGGGTGCTCCCAATGCGGCTTTGGCACCTGTGCCCCCGGTTCAGCTGCAAAGACAGTGCTGGGGGCCAGGCATTGGCATTTTTTAGCATGACAGTCAACTCTTCATGCAGCTTGGAAAGCTGTGGCAGAGTTATTTCTGTGCCCCCTTATCATGGGCTCATCTCACAGGTGAGTTAAGACCATAATTATGGCTCTACACAATTATTTATTGCTATAAAGTGGAGTGGCCTCTCTGGCCAGGGAAGAGGCCAGGACTGGCCATACCCTCAGGCTGTTCCTGGTAGGTTCTGCTGGGGACTGCCTGGATGCAAGGTACTGTGGAGCACTTCTGAGTCACCTCCTGGTGCAGAACGTATTGGTATCTGCCCCAGCCCACCCTTCTCCACCTGCTCTTCACTCCTGCTGCCCCCAAAAGTCTCCTGGTAAGGGATTCCCAGCTCCTGGGGAGCTTCTAAAAACATGCAGGGTGGCTTGTCCTATGCCAGGCAGGATGGACAAGCACTGGTCATTGAACCAGGGAAGCAGCTTCCCCCGCATCTGAACTCCATGCAGACATGGAGAGGTCCTCTGAGTTTTAGGGGGTTGCTTTGTGTTGTTGAGCATATTTAGGGTCCTGTTGGGGTGCAGTTGGAGATATCCTTCGCCCATGGCTCAGCCCAGGTGGGCACATGGAGAATGTCAGAACCCAGCATGCCTTCAATGCCATTCCTCCTAGCAGCAGAATTACACTGTAAATCAGAGGGGAGACCCCCCAAAGCAAGACCCTTTGGCTGAAATGAGAGGGATGGCTGGGGGGATAAAAGGGGATGACACAGGAATAGGGTCTAGACTTGGTGTTTGACAGCAGTCAGCGCCCCTGCCACAGGCTCTTCATCCACTGGCACTGAATGGCTTTAGCAGTTGTTTATAGTTAATTTTTTAATGTGAATTCTTGAGAGCAAATTCCCCTCTTGCAAGGGCTGCACATGCGCTGACATCTCCATAGCAACCCAGCTCCTTTCCGAAGGATGTGGCCACAGTTGCATCCTTATGCAGAGAGATGCAGGATCATGGTACCATCCTCTAAGGACCATGGGAGGATGGTGACACCAAAGTCTCTCCCAGTCCCATCCTGTTGTCCCAAGCACTGCCACTAGCTTGTGGCAGCAAAAGTGTGGGGACTGTGTTAAATACAGAAGAGGGATCCCCTCCCACATCCTCTGTTTTAGCATTCTGAGGATGCCCAGCTCCTCTTGGCAGGGAGGCACCATTTATTTTCCATGGGGGCTTTCCTTCTCCTGCTGCCTGTACCTTTGTCTGGTAGCAGCACTGGAGAGGGCTGTGAGGATGAAGAGGGGCTGTGATAGCTGCATTTAGGGGGAGATGCAAACGGGGGGCTGCTGTAGCCCAAGGATGCCTAAGCCTTTAAAGGGGATACCCATGCAGCCCTTTTGCTATGTAGGCAGACCCTTTAAAGGTTACACATCCTTGAGCCACTGTGACTGCTGGTGACGCCAATCCTGGGATCCTGCCACTGTGCCATCCCCACAGCTCCTGGCAGGATCCAGGGATCCTCTCCCAAAAGCAGATTTTTGAGGTGAAAGCACCATTTGGGGTCTCAGTAGGGCATGTGAGTGTTCCTGCCATTATGTGTAGGGCTCTCAGCATACCTGGCACAGCGTCAGTGCAGAGGTGAGATGGGATGTATGGAATCTGGGTACACTGTATCCCGCAGCTGGGTACAGTGGGTACACTGCATCCCACAGCTGGCTGTCTGCACGGGGCTGCTGCTGTCTTGCACAGGGCTCTGAGCTCCCCAAAATCCCATGCACTCCATGGTGCTGCATGTGTCTGTGTTGTGATGGGTTTGAGTGATGTGCTTTGAGATAGTGGGTCTAATCCCTGCTTCTGCTTGACCAGCATGGAGCTGCACTGGGCTGCAGGAAGCACTTTGGGAAAAGGGGCCTCAGCTCACAGACATGGATGTTCCTCCTTCCCTGCTCGCTGTGCTGCCAGCATCAAAGAAGACATCAGCCATCCTGGACAGGACTACAGAAATTAGTGGATGTATAAGAATTTTGTGCCCTCCTGTGGACACTGTCAGTTACAGGCTTCCTCAGCCCAGGGCAGAAGCCTCATGTGTCTCTCCTTGGTCCCTGTTTCCCCAAACTATCAGGGGTTAGGTGTGTGTCCGCGGGTTGAGCCCTGAGGAGGTGGAACCCCTGGAGAGAGGCCAGGGGCAGAGCAGAGGGACTGAGGGGCTGTGTGCCAGCCTGGCCATGCCATCCTGCTGCAGCACTGGTGCCAACTACCATGAGAGGGCACCCACATCCTGCACAAGCCCTGCCTGCATCCCTGAGTGCCCCTGTGCATGTCCTGTGTGCCTGTGTGCCCTATCCCTGTTCCGTCCCTGCCCTGCATGCCCTGTGTGCTCTCCCTGGACACTGTTCCTCCCCAGCATCTCTGCTTCTGCTCCTGGGGCAGTCAGGCAGGAACTGGGGCTCACCCCAGGCCCCTGCTCTCTGGAGCAACTCAGGGCCAGCATCTCACACACCCACAGTGCCTGGCAGGACCCAGCCCTCAGTGCCCTCAAATGTGTGGTGGAAACTGTGGCATCACTGGGGGAGGTTTAGCTGCCACACAGAATGGGAGGTGGGCAGCTTTTAACCACCTGAAGAGAATTTGGTGATAAAGCTGGTTAGTGCAGGTAAGTGGCTCAACCCAGGTGCTGCAGCAACACCGGGACCCCAGACTGCTGCCTCAGTTTCCAATGTGCCACTTCACACACTCCCACAGAGTGGGAGACTGAGGGACCTGGCAGCTGCTCTGGCTGCTTTTTCAACTTTATTTTCCTTTTTCCAGCCACGTCACATCCAACACCAGACAGCCTGGTGGTGGCACACATGGGATGGACAGGGTTGTCCCCTATGGAGACAGACCTTTCCCAGAGTGCACAGGCGAGCTAGAGGCAAATGTCCCCATCCCAGGCATTAGGACGTCCCCCTAAGGCACAGGGCTGTCACACTGGGTCCCATGCCAACTCCCTTGCCCATTGGGAGACCTTGGCTCCGTGCTAGCACTTTGTAACCATGACACTCACCTATTGGGCACAGCACTGGCACAGCCCCAACCTGGCACCACTTGACCATGGTGCTGCTCTGGGATGCAAATAACAGGGCGCAAAGAGCCAGAGAAACCCAGGGCTCTAGCCAAGGGTAGGCGGCTGGGGGCAGTTTGGGGACACCAGGGCATGGAGGATGTAGGGACAGTGACTCTTGGTGCTTTTGTTTAAAGCAAGAGTGTCCCCCTTTTAAACTGTTTTTTGCTCATGTGGCTCTGAGTCATGGGGCAGCAAGGTGGCGGTTGTGCATGGCTCCAGAGGGAATCAGGGTTTATTTCCAAACACTGGATGTGAGAACAGATTCCAGAGGAGATGTGATTCTTATAACCTTGAATTATCTGCCAGTACTACCTTGCCTTAGTATGTCTGGATTTAGACCCCAGGGCTTCTCTGAGGGGACAGTCTGAATGTGGGCAAAGGAAGCAGGGATAGGATGGGGATTGAGATGGGGATAGGGATGTCTACTGCCTTTGACATTTGAGTTTAATCCTGTTAAAAGCAGTGGTGAGTGTCAGGCTGGACTCTGCTTGATGAGCCTGAGAAGAGCGACTCCACTCTTGCTGCAATGCTGTCACCTCAGGCCAGAGTGGGAGTCCTGCCTGTGCCTGATGCCGCAAGAGCCCCCTGAGGGGCAGATGTCCCTGGTGGGCACTGTGCTGGGGCATGGGCTTGGACAGCCACCTGTGAGATGCTGCTGGGGCCAGCCCCTGGGGGTACATCCCTTGCTGCATGGGGCTCCCAAAGGAGCTGCATCCCACCAGGCACTGGGCAGGAACAAACCCCCCTACTGGAGCAAGAGCTCCCATGCTCTGCTGAACAGCCAAGCTGAGCTCTGCTCTGGGGTGGCTCCAGCCACTCTGGTCTATAAAGGACAGTTTGGGGTGAAAACCAGTGTTTAGGGTGAAACCAAGTGTCCCCTGACGGTAACTCACTGTGCTGAAGCTACTCCTCACCCCTGAGGCAGCAGGGCAGCTGGGGAGGATCTGTCCTGGTCCAGCTCCCATCCCTCCTTACTCAGAGCTGCTGTGTGACCCCAGGGGCAGGAACACAGGGAAGATCCTGCACATTAGGTGCTAGCACCCTGCCCTCTCTCACAGAGTCTGCAGGAACTGCTGCCTCTGGCATGAGGGCAGATGCTGTTGCTCCTGATCCTCCAGCATTTGTGGGGTGAAAATCCCACTGAACACAGCAAGGACACCCATGGGTCCCGGGGCCCAGCTTTTGGAGAGCTGCATCTGAGGGGCCTCAGACTGAACTCCACCCGTGTTTGCTGGAGCTGGGACAGGAGCCCCTTCTTGGGGGTACTGGTCTGGCCCTGGGGGTGGGCACACACCTGCACCCCACAGTGCCCATCTCACACCTCTTCTCCCGTAGGACGGACCTCTGTTCCCAGCTTGGAGGCAGAAATTGATTTTCTCGCAGATGTGCTGGCCAGGCAAGAGGCTCCTCGCCACCACCCACTACAGGATGGCAGACCCAGGAGTAAGTGCTCATCCCTGTTCCTAGCAGTGCCAGGGACCCCATGGCAGCCAGACCCTGCACCCCAGGCAGGTTTGCCTTCTGGAGCTGCCTGGGCACCACTCTCCACTGCTCTGTCTTCTCCCACAGCCACCCTGGTGCCCAACGGTGGCAGACAGCATGTAGCCAGTGGGCTGAGAGAGGGGCATCTGCAGCAGGGTCCCGCCGGCACCATAGCAGCCACCACGCTCCCTACCACTGCCACGGTCCAGAAGTACCCAGTGGAGGCATCCCCCATCCCTGAAAATGACAACATGGTGCTCGGTGAGACCCTGGGACTCAGAGGAAGGGGTTTCACATCCTCACCAGGGAAGCATGGGCTGGTGTCACCATGCTGCCAGCTCACCTGCTGTCCCTTGCTGTCCTCTCCACCTGTGCAGGGCTGATCGTGGTGTGCACAGTGGCCGGAATCTCAGCGCTGATTGTGGCAGCCATCTGCTGGTACAGGTGAGCTGGGGCTGCTGACAGTCCCTCAGTGACCTTGTGCGCAAGGCAGTGTATTCCCATGCTTCCCAGGCATGAGGGGTTGGAAGAGGGGCAGTAGTCCTCCCAAGGTGTGTCATCAGCTGGCTGGGGCAGGAGGACTGTAGTGAGACACCTCTGTGCCAGATGCAGGCTCCTGGGAGCAGATGGCACCTGGTGTGGGCATCACTGT
This sequence comes from Motacilla alba alba, assembly GCF_015832195.1. NCBI lineage: Eukaryota > Metazoa > Chordata > Aves > Passeriformes > Motacillidae > Motacilla > Motacilla alba. The sequence goes on along the minus strand of NC_052032.1, from coordinate 318,988 downwards.
GGCGCTGGGTGCTGACACTGCCGGCACGTTGGTGCCTTGTGCCCAGGCCCCGTGGGATGGAGGTGGCTATGCCTGTCATGGTTGCCATCACAGGGAACAGGGCTGACCTGCAAGGGTCACTGGCTCCTGAATGGAGTCGTCTGCTCCTATGGCTCCCCACATCCTCTAGGATGAACTAGAGAAGTCATTGTGCCCACAGTGGGCACTGGTGAGGCACCTGAAATCCTGGGTTCAGTTTTGGGCCCCTCATGGCAGGAAAGACATTGAGGGGCAGGAGCATGTCCAGAGAAGGGAATGGAGCTGGCGAAGGGTCTGGAGCACAAGTCTTATGAAGAGCAGCTGAGTGAGCTGGGAGGGCTCAGCCTGGAGAAGGGGAGGCTCAGGAGGACAATCATGCTCTGCACAACTCCCTGACAGGAGGGGGCAGCCAGGGGATGGTCAGGTTCTGCTCCCAGGGAACAAGGGACAGGATGAGAGGAAATGGCCTCAAGCTGTCTCAGGGGAGATTTAGGTTGAATATTAGGGAAGATTCATGTAAAGGGTGGTCAGGCATTAGGCATTAGGAAGGGCTGCCCGGGGAGGTTGTGGAGTCACCATCCCTGAAAGTGGATGTGGCACCTGGGGATGTGGTTTAGTTGTGGGTTTCAGCAGTGCTGGGTTAATGGTTGGGCTTGATCTTAGAAAACTGTTCCAAACTTTGTGATTCCCTGATTCCAATGCCCCTCCCTGGCAGGCTGCAGAAGGAGGTCAGGCTGGCACAGAAAGCAGACTACTCAGCCCAGCGAGTAGCCAGCCCCCTGCCCTATGACAAGATCTCGGTAAGGTGCCCAAATCCTTCCCTGTGGGGTGTTCGGCACTCGGGCCTCAGTGCTGGAGGGATTCCCATGCAGTCCATGCGGTGGAGGCCCTCCACCAGCCAGGCTGGGGTCCTCCAGAGCCCAGTCTCCGCAGCTGTTCCTGCTCTCTCCACAGCCTGGGGACAAGACGCTGGCTCAGAATGCCCAAATGTACCACTACCAGCACCAAAAGCAGCAGATGCTCTCCCTGGAGAAGTAAGCAGCCTGGTAGTAGACAGTGTGTCCTGCCATTAACTGGGATGGTCCTAATCATCCCACTGGGCTTCACCTCCTCTCTACATCTTCTCCCCCCCAGGCATAAAGAGGAGCCCAAGATGCCCGACTCAGCATCATCTGATGAGGAGAATGAGGATGGAGACTTCACCGTGTATGAGTGCCCTGGGCTGGCTCCGGTATGCGGGTGTAGGAGAGCCAGGGGTCCATGTGCATGTGGGGGTGTCCAACATGTGCCTGGGATGTGCACTTCAGTGTGAGGAGCCTTTTCCACATGTTCATCATCAAATTTAGAGGTGGTCCAACCTCTGCTCCCCCTATGTCCCTGGCGAGCTCCCACTGAAGCTCTCCAGTGGGCAGGAATGCATGTCCTGGCACAAGGCTTTCCTTGGGAGAGACAACTAGAGCAGCCCTTGGCACACCTGACCCACCATCCCTTTGGTGACAGGGACATGGTCACTGCTTTTAGTCCAACTCCTGGAGCGAGCGCACACATGCGCCCCCTCACAGCCAGAGAGGATGTTCTTAGCTAGCTGGGGACTTTGGGGACGGGCATAACAGCCCTGGGTACAAAGAGCACAAAGGGACGAAGAGGAGCCTTTTACATGGTAATAGCTGCGGAGCGCAGCCATCAGGGCCCAGATCGAGGGTCATCAGTGGGTCTTTACAGGCCCATTAAAGGGCTCTTGATCGCAGGCAGGCAGTCTGGGCAGGGCATCCCATTCCTGCCAGCCGTGCTGAGGGGCCCATCCTGGGGTCGCCAGTCTGAACAAGAAACTGTTCCTGCCAGCCAGACTGGGACTGCTGTCCTGAGGTCCCCAGCCCAGCTGTGGGGTCCCATCCCACCCAAGACTTTGGGTTTTACACATCACCCCACCTCATTCCTTCCTGCCAGGGAGGCAGCACCTTTCCAGGATGATGGGAGTCCTGGTGTTTGTCATCCATCGCAGCCCACTTGCTCGCCCCCTTCCCCTCCTCCTTCCTCCCTGCCAGGCTGGGGTTCAGACCCAAACCCCTTGGGATGGGGCAGCTGAATCCCAACCTGCTTTCTGACCTCCCGCCTTTTCTTTCCCCTATCCCTCTCCCATCGCCACGGCAGACCGGAGAAATGGAAGTGAGAAACCCGCTGTTTGACGACTCCTCCTTACACCCCTCCAACCCTAAGTCGCACCAGTAACCGCCCGTCTCCTGCGCCCTAGCTTGCTACAGACTGTGCCCGCGGCCGTGCCCAGCGGGGTGGCCGTGCCAGAGGAGCACCCACAGCTGGGCCGAGGGACGCTGCCAGACTGTTCGACGTATGC